>NC_054057.1:53586899-54786899 GCF_017639655.2 Falco naumanni | reverse complement strand
AAGATCTTTCTGACAAAGAAAAAAATATGCCACTTACACCTTTTTGGTTTGTTAACTTGTCCATGTAATAGGAAAACTGAGCTGACTACCAGCCTGAAGGGGGATGAAATAGTTTCTACTATAAACTTTACTGAATGAACAATTTGTAAGAACAGGAGAATGACCGTACAAGGTCAGATGAAAAGTTTGTCCAAGCCTGTGTTTGTGTTTGGCACAGCCAATAAAGGTTGCACAGGGACAACGAGGAAGAAAATAGCAAGCAGACAATATACCCTCTTTGCTGCCAGCACTCTAAGGTTTCCTTATATGTCTACCTTTTCTTTTTTTTTTTTTTTTTTTTTTTTTTTTGGTTTATTCTCTTACCTTCACAAGCACAGATCATGGTGCTGAAGTCAGTAACCTAGATTTATGTAAATACGTCTGGTGCTCTCATCAGGTTGGGGTCAGTAATGCAAGTCATCCTTAGGCAGACCTGCCACACTAATAAAAAGCCCTTTCTGCAGGAAAAGTCGAGACTTGGAGGTCTTCAGTGGTGAGATTTAGGTGCAATTAAAGACCAGATAGGATTGACTGGCTCTCTGGGAGCTGGGATAGTGTTTGGACATTCTCGAAGGGTAAGAGTAGTCCTGTTTGACCTACCAGGGATTATATTTCACTAATAAATAAACTTTGGTAGTGAATTCCCTCAAATAGCTGCCAAAGATACACATTGGTGTTTCAGTAAAATGAGAAGCCTTGGTGGTATAACAAAGCTGATGTACTAACGCAAATGAAATTTTCACGCGGGAAGGCGCTTGAGATTCAGCTAATCAGTTCTTTAAAGCCAAGACCATTTATTCCTTTCATTACTGACTTTAGTCATATCATAACAGTAAATACAATAAAACTTGTTATAAATTGTGCCAGTTGTGTATGGTCAGATTATTTGTGGGAATGATTGCCACACGGACTAGAATTACATTACCTTAGGTTATTGGATTACATATCATGTCCTGCTGAATTTTAATATCATTTTGTTTAAATGCAAATGCTAAAATAAATGATAGCTTCTGCTTTAGGGCCATGGATTAGTTATTCAAGATGATCTTACTATTAACTGTGCAGGGAAGATAAATTGGTTAAAGGAAAAACTTGACATCTTATCAATTTTTTCTATATAGAGGCTTTAGTGGAAAAAAAATGCTTGTTGCAGCAGTTTCTTTTTAGTTCCTTAATCATGTGTTAAGTAAGTCTGTACTAGGAGTTTAATACAGAATTTTAAAGCTCATAGACCTGGTAAAACCTCGCTGAACAGTGACACTGTGGCAGCAGCAGGACAAGGCGTATTGCAGTAGGAACAGCCTAAACATGTCATGCCAGAATTCCTCCTTCCCAAAAACAAATTTGCCAAAACATTTGTGGTGTCTGATGGCACCGAATTTGGGTGCCAGAGATTCACAAGAAAGGCAGGTAACTGCTGTGTCCTCCCAGCAAAGGAGGGACACGTGACTGTGCACTATCCCAGAGAATAGTGATGTTTTACAGCTCTGTACAAAACTTTTGAGAGAGCAAACTGCGGAGGTCAGAACATGAGATAGAGAAAAGTGAAATGAGAGGAAATTTAGAGAAGGAAAACCTGGCACAAAACCCAGGTTCAGTGGCAGGATCAAGCACGTGAGGAGTAGTAGGAAAGGGTGGGAGTGAGAGTGTGGGTGTTGTGGCAGGGAGCCATGGGACCATTGGGCATTGCCTCCACTCTGCCTGAGCTGGTGTGCCTGGAATTTTCTGATCTCCCTGGGCAGGTCATAACTGGGAGACACTGATGGACTCGATAGAATTCAAGCACAGATAATAATAAGGGCCGTACAGCAGGATTTATGAAGAAAAGTTAAGCACCAAATGTGCACAGTTTGTCTCCATGACAGCCTGACATTAGAGCAGTGTAAATACAGATGAAAAGGGAGAGGTGTTATTTAATATCATAGAAGGATGCTGTAAGCAAGGGCTTTCCCAGGTCCTTACTTCAAGGAAGTCTGCACATTAATGAAGACTAAACTCAGCCCCCTCTGTATGCTTGGCTGCTGCTGAGATCTGTCCCCCTGCCCCCGACTCCTCGACTCCTCAGCGTGTGCCCTGTCCCTCCTCCCTGGAGAGAAAGCTCTATCAACTACATCCAGGTGGGATGAAAAGGGAGCCCTTCACTCTACTGGGAGTCAGCAAAACTCCCTTCCTGGTTCTCCAGAGGCTCAGTATAAATCTCCTCAGTCAATGTGCTGCACCCCCTGCTCTCCTGTAGCTCAGGCTGTGTTTGAGTTGTAAGTACTGAGATTGTTATCTCCAGCTATGAGTGTTCTAACCAAACACTGCTCCCTGGGGCAATGGCACCGAGAAGAGAAACATCTGGGTACGTTTGGCCCTAAGGAACTACTTAACCAGTGAAATGGGTCACAAAGTTACCAAACCTTAGGGAAAGCTTTGGAGGCCATCAGATGGAAAAAAACACCTGTCCACAGGAGCTGTGCCTCCTCTCTCTGTTGGCAGTTCTTCCTCCAAACATCGCCATTTCTCTGCTCAAGGGTAGCAGCTGCCTGAAAGCTCCTACAGCTCAGAACCTGAGCGATCAGGAAAGCATCCAGAAGTAGTAATTTCTCATTATTTCTTAGATTGCATTTTAATTATTGACAGGCAGACAGCCAGCATTGGATGGTGATGACTGCCGAGAGCCCAAAGGCGTTCTGTAGTAGGGGGTTAAATTTTGTTAATGATCTGAGATTCTGCCAAACTCACACTAACTAGGCTTGGAGGCTATTTCAGCTAAGTGCTTTCACTTTATTTACATGAGCCATTTCATATACTGCCACTCAGAAAATACAGAAGAGCGCAGAGAAGAAATAAGGATGGATAATAACCTCTGGATAGCTGACCAATTTCCTTCCCCACGTTGTGGAGTTATTTTTCTGCAGCTGGGGAAGAAATTAGCTCTTACGTTGTCATAGTTATTTAAGAAAACTCCCTCTTTCCACTGATACCTGCCCTTCTGCCTCCCATTCCAGGAAATAATTTTATTAGGGAGTTTGGAAATTTTTGTATGAGAGGAATGTTATGATTTTTGAGCCACTTTTTAAAGTGTGAACGTGTCTGTTTTATTTTTCCTTAATGCTCCAGCCCAAGCAGTCACACAGAGAGTTTAGATAATTTACTTCCTTCAACAAAGTCGCTTGTGACCTTCAGCTTCCTTCCTGGTTACCAAATCCATCTCTCCCCACCCCTACCCCTTATTTTCCTTGGGGATGCAGCTCAGCCCATCTGTATTTCACTTTTGCCCTTACCCCTGGTGTATTAAATCCGGAGATCCAGCTACCCATTTGGAATTAATTTTCATCCTTCCATTCTCTACTTCCTGCAAAACCATCTTTCTTGCACTACTCGGTGGTCTGCAGCAAACCATTATGCTATCCTATCCACCCTTCCCAGAACTCTTGGTAGACTCCTGTGGCTCTCATGCTAAACAAGATGGTGCTTGTGCCACCAAAGAGTATTGCTGCCACCAGTTTCCTGGCCATAAGGAGGTTTTCCACAGGGCTTCAGTTTTTCCCACCTCCTACATTCCAGAGGATCCAAAATAAATGCATTTAGCAATGACAGTACGCTCAGCAGATAAGCTGAATGCACGTGGTATTGCAACAGGAGATGATGCTGACAGGATGGTGATTTCAGCTTAGCATTCTTGTGGCCAATACTGTCGGGGCTGGCTGGCAGAGGGAATGGGAACATTCAGTGTCCGCCTTGCATCTGGAGAGTTTGCCTGACCCCTGCCCTTTCCTTGAGCAGTGGACACCTTTTGAAGACCCTGCAAGGTGATTACTTGGAGACTGAAGAACATCTAAAATGCGTATTTACTGCCCATACCCACACAGCTTGATTACAAACCTAGAAGTGTTAAGCAGGATTTAGGACTGAGAAGTGCGAGAAGTTGTATGTATGACTCCTTACTTTAAAGCAAGAAAGCAATCATTTGTCAAGGCAATCTGTTTTCCCTGGTTTATCTTCTGAGAAGAAATGTATGGCTGATAAATTTATAGAAGTTAGCATGAGCAGGTACTTTTAAAGGAAATATTCACCACCCTCACAAAGTCCTTTCCTCTCAAATCTGTCTGGCCACTAAATGTCTCGCAGAAGGGCTAGTACTGACTGTTTTAATTCTCCCTCCTGTCCTCCACAGCTTTGTATTCTCAATCCCTCCCTTCAGGTTAACCTCCACTTTATTCTGAAGGTTGCACAGCTGTGGAGAGGAGCAACATTTGTTCAGTACAAGAATGCCATCCACTTACGTACTATGTGCTACGAAAGAACAAGCAACCTCTATCCTGTCAACTGGATTTAAGCATGATGGGATTCATGATGAATGTGTGAACTGTGGTGGCTATTCATTCATTAATGTATCTCTCCTTGATGCTTACTGTGTTGCATGAGTCCCTATGATCGTGCTATGACTGATCTGCTATAAGGAATGAAACAGGGCTTGCCTCCTGCCAGCCTCAGTATTCCTGCGTCTCGATCCCATCTCTGGGTTTCTTTGGCCTGTAGGTCTCTGAGTGGCTGCACCATCTGCACACCTGATGGATCTTCTTGTAATTACACTCTCACCATCTTCAGTGGCGTCTGCCATGATCCAGAATGGATCAGATGAACCGTGTCCGTTAACTATGCAGAGACACCGGTCTGATGAGCTGAGCTTTGAAGTTCTTCACTGTAGACATCCAAAGTCTTGGTGCCTGGTACCCCCACTCTTCCCTGCAAATATGAGGTCTGCAGTTCTCTTTTGGTCAGTCACATCTGAAAGCTGTCCGCGACCATCCTGAGAGGGACCTATAGGGAGTATGAATTTAAAGACAGCAGGAAAGGAGTGAAAACTCTGTCACTTCGCTGAGATAAGCTAACATGCTGTACTCACGTGGCTACATATTCTGAACAAAACCAACTATTAATGTTCTAAGTCTAGTGGGGTTCTTTTCTCCTTTTCTTTTCTTTTCTTTTCTTTTCTTTTCTTTTCTTTTCTTTTCTTTTCTTTTCTTTTCTTTTCTTTTCTTTTCTTTTCTTTTCTTTTCTTTTCTTTTCTTTTCTTTTCTTTTCTTTTCTTTTCTCTTCTCTTCTCTTCTCTTCTCTTCTCTTCTCTTCTCTTCTCTTCTCTTCTCTTCTCTTCTCCCTTTCTTTTCTTTCTTTTCTTTTTCCACTTCTTGTATAAATAAAAATCTAAGTGCAATGCAGATCAGTAGTGATCTTTCTTTATTTTAGTTTAGGTAAACCAGGAGAGGACACTGTATAAAGCACTTAATCGAGTAATAGGCTTAGTACTAACATATTGGGCAAATAGAAAAAGAAATTCCCAGAGGGCTCAGTGCTTTGTGTTTAGCTCACTGCCTTACCTAGTTCCTTATCCTGGTAATAGACTCCCAGTAAAGTAAAATAATGCTTAATAAAACTTACACTTGAAAAACTAATTTGCTTGGGCTATTGATTTAATTAACTTGAGTCCATTTGTTTAAGCACTGTTTGGTTTTAAATGCATAGCACAGAACCTACATAGCAGAATGTTCCTCGCTGCGGTTGAGCACTACGTACCTTGCTGCAGCGAGGTGATGTTCAGTGAGGCAGTTTCACTTTGCATGTGCCCTGTTGAAAATCTAAGGGTGGAGGGTTAAAATAATCCATTAATGACCTTGGGCCCCGGTTGAGACCTAGGCTGACATCTGTCCACTGGGATACCTCGGTGTACTTGCTTTAATAGAATGTGTGGTTCTGGTAGGGAGAGTTG
Source organism: Falco naumanni (assembly GCF_017639655.2). NCBI lineage: Eukaryota > Metazoa > Chordata > Aves > Falconiformes > Falconidae > Falco > Falco naumanni. The sequence goes on along the minus strand of NC_054057.1, from coordinate 54,781,105 downwards.
GCAGGTTTACATATATGGGGATTTTTGCCTGGAATTGGCTGGCTTTCCTTTTCATTTCAACAAATAATAATAATAAAAAGGCCTTTTAAATACCATGAAACTTTTCAGGCTTTGCAAAGCTAACACCTGTTCTACCAACTCCCTCTCTTTTTTTTTTTTTTTTTGTTAAATTTATTCATCTCTATGATTTTGTGATGCCAATATCACTTCGTTAGCTATGAGTCATTCATGAGATCTGACAGAGCAAGCATTCTAGAAGACCTCATCTGTGAAAGATCTTTTGCTGAGAGGTGGAAAGGTCCTTATTGCGCTTTCTTACTTGGTTTAGGGCTGGGAAACAGTCTTCAGGTAGAAGCAGCGGCAAGTAAAATAAGGTGATTTTAGGAAACTTAACCCTTTAGTTCAAGAGTATATAAACAGATTACCTTGGCTTTATAATTGCTACTAAGAGATGAGAAAATGTCAGATATCTCTATTTATAAAGCTGAGATGTAAAGAGTGCTTCTTTCAGCAGTGGCATTCCTTACTCCAGTCGCTCACTCTGAACTGGAAGTCAGTAGCGTTCTGTAGGAGTGTCTCTAAAAATTATAGAACTGATTAAAAAGTGTATTTCTGTAAGGTTTTACTGGACTAGTACAGAATAAAAATTGTAGGGGAAGGTTACAACTGCCTATTGAATTCTGTGCATCACTCTTGTGGGCATGAGAATAAAGAATTACATATTCTACTAATACTAAACTTATTTTGTACAGAGAGTAGAAAGTTAAGAATATCCTCCTCTTCAAAATCTGCAGAACAAGGTGGCACAACTCTGCCATCTGGGGACCCTGACAGGTCCTGTCACCACTTAATTTTTGCCTGCAAGGCTCTTCAGCCCATATTTCCATTCATGAAATTTGCTTAAATATATTTGAGTGTTCACACTCAGATTTCGAGGACTAAGGGTGGTATGAGAACATGAACAGGATGAAGTAAAAAAAAATAGTTTTATTCTGCTTCCTGTTAATGCACTGTATTCTTCATAAAACTCAAAGGTGGTTTTTATTTTCTTCTTCCAGCGTGATATAATTGTGTATATTGCCCTGACATTTCATTTCCCTCCTCTGCCACAGAGCTGCCACCTTCATTAGAGTTGGAAAAGGGGGGAAGGAATTAGGCAACTCCACAGAAATCAGGAAGTCACTTGGTGTCTTGGTGGGGTTCAGGCAGCTAAGTGGACACATTCACGGTGCAGCTAGTAACCTCTACTCCTTTGACAGCCAAGATACACCCCATCAAGCCGATGAAGTACGTCAAACTAAACACTCTCATTAGGTTTTGCAGTGAGGGACTCAACACATAAGCTATTGATATTTCAACTCATTTGGAGAACTCTCAGCATCCTTGAGGTGCCTGGTGCTTACCGACTGCTGGCCTTCATGGTTAGTGATGCTAATGCTCTGTTAGTTATGAGCAGGTTCATGCTCTTAAAAAATGCTGATGTGTTTACTGTCAGAGAAATGATTTCACGGTCAGCAAAGGTTTGGACAGGAAGAGCTGTTGGTATTATTCCTTTTCTTGATTTAGATTCTCATGGACTTCAAAAGTGTTTTTATTAGTTTATTTAAGTCCCTTTATTCAATATCTCTGCCTAAAGAGAACTCAGAGCAAGAAGACACTGGGATTTATTCTGTCTATTTCCTAACATGAATGATATGTCAGAAATTTTTCAGATTGCAAATCCAGATATAAAGAACTTAGAAAATTACAGCCATACCTCTTCTTCTTTGTGCATCATTTAATTAGGCACACAAGGGAAAAAATGTGTGAAAGTGCAGTTAAAGATTTCATCGTGATGCATTTATGGATGGACTGCTTGCTTTGTATGGAATTTCACAGGGCTTTCTTTTTTAAAAGCTAAGTTCACAAAGTTCACTGTGTAACCACTAGCACCTCAAGACTATATCTGAACATTGGGAAATTGTTTCCTCATGAGTATTACCCCGTCATCCTCTGGAGCTTTGAAATCTGTTCACCTAGGTGTAGAAACTGGGTTTTTCATACCAACATAGCAAAGATTATGTGTGAGTTCTAGTGTAAGAGCTGTGCAAGATGCAGTATAACATTACAAATCACCTCAGCCGTTCTACATACTGTGAGCCCTTCTGCTCCTCACCAGTTCGCCTGTGAAACCACCATTTGCAATGTTACTGGTCATTCTGGGTAGCATCTCTCCTGAAGCCATAGCAGAGGAGAAAAAAAAAGGAAGCTGGGAGACCACTGGTACCATATTGATTGTGTGCAAATCAGTGCTGTTGAGAATAAGAATAAAGAAAAGGAACAGCTTTTAAATAATTAATAATTATATTAATTAAATAATATAATAGCAAGCAAGTGCTAGCTTTGTTTTTGTTATTAATTTTAAAGAAGAGCTTATTGTCTAGCCAAGCAGGATTTTTACTGCCTTAATGAAAGCAATCATAAAACCCATAATGTGTCCCCTTCCTCCCCATCGTCTCCTTGTTGAGCTAAGACATACTTGGCCAGCTGCTGCAGTGTACTGATACTTTTAAATCCAAGCCATCCATCTCATAATTGGTTGCAATCAGTGAGGTCAAGAAAGCTTTGCAGAATCAGCTTTTTTAGGCTCAATACATGCAAAAAAATTAAAAGCCCATACTTTTGAGCTGAAGAATTCATTCAGCAAATTCTTCCTTTAATCACAATCAAACCCGATTTCTATTAACACTCACTCAGCACTTGACTGCACATGTTATAGGAACCACAGTAAATGAGGTACTAGTTGTCTTTTTTCCTTTCCTTTCCTATGACCCTTAAATCTGTACAATATCCATCGAGTACAACTAACTCCAATCCCCATATTTAATCTTAAAAAGTAATTAAAACAAAGAAGTGTGAAATGAAAAGCAATCAGACAGAAAATACAGACTCCAGTCAGAGCACTTCTATCTTTTGTTTTGGGAATATAGATTGGACTGATCGCATAACTTGGACCAGTCTAATCAAAATAGTACTGGAAATCCAAGCCAGTTTTTGAGGAGAAAAAACAGATGTCATCCATAGTTTTTCCACTGTATAGTGGACAAAAAGCAGCCAACATTGCAAAGGTCTTCTCCAGTGTTGAGTCAAGCTTGGACTGTAGGGGATGAGCCTGTGCTGGGAGTCCATGGAAAGGCTTGGGTTCTTGTTCTCCAAGGGAGGGAACAAGTGCCAGCCCTGCCAGTTCTAGTTATCACTCTGTAGCTGCTGAGTCCAAAATTACAACAGTGGGCATGCACTCTTGGCCAAATGAACAGCAGCCATGTCTGTTTTCATTTGGCATGTTTCTCACGTCAGATCTTAGCCATATTCTCCTCTGGTTTTCTATTTTGATCTGATCTTCACTGAGGACGATTTGCAACCATTAAACAAATAGTTTAAAGCTTGATCCCTTCTGTGCCAGGCTTCCTACCCTGCAGAAAAAAAACAACAACAACAACAAAAAAACAGGAAATAAGAGAAAAGAATTTCTGAGTTTAGGAACTCCTTGGGCAAGGTTTGCATGATCTATATGTGTACAGCTCCCGGCCTAGTGGGAGCTTCATCTCTTTTGACTGTTTTCATGTTACCAGGATCCCTATAATAAATGAAAAGTTCATGGTCATGTTGTTTTTATGCTATAGATCAGCCCATTTGACTCAAAAATTAAATAATAATAATATGAACATCAGGTACTGATACAGATAATAAAGTTCTCAATCAGCATATCTAAGAGTGCTTCATGAAGGTGGTCAAGTACAGCAGTAACTAGACTGCAGACAAAGCAAATGTGTAATACTCAGTGTTCTCTTTCCCAATATAAGACAGGCAGGGGTCCATTTGTCCTTATCATTGTCCTTATTGTGCACTGGCTGGGCTATAAACTGTTCAAGTGGCAAATTATTTTTTTATCAGCATTATCTATGGTCATGCTGTGGGAAAGCATCTCATAGTTTTTCATAGATGGTTTTAAAACAAACCTGCTGTGTGTCCTCTCAGGAACTTAAAACAAAAGGGAGGATCTCCAGCACCATTGGCAGGTTTTGCTCTGTTGGTAAATTCACTTCTGCATTTGGCCTATATCCACCATCAGTCTTTGGCAGAATTAGGATCAGTTCCATTGCTGCACCTCTTGGATGGATAGTGGAGGGAACTGTGAAAATATCCATGGAAAAAATAGCTTTCTCAAGGGCTATTTTTATCTTTATTTGAATCAGGATTATGAAAAATCTCAGGGCTGTGCTGTCCTTCCAGGCTGCAGATCTGATTAACATGAGCTCAAGGAGTTTGGGGATGAATCTTGCATTTAGCAGTGGTTAGGTGTAGAAGGTGGAGAGCTATGCAGCAGCAGGAAGAGGACATCCTTATCACCTTGTCCAGGCTGGTAGTCCTTGGGTCAGGGAGCAGCTGCTCCTTCCTAGACCGCAGAGCTCACTTAACTGGAGACACCTCTCCTTGATGTGAGGATGCAGTGTGCAGGGACTGGGAGACGTGAAACGGGGCTGTAGAAAGAGGGGGTAACCAGGAAAATCTGGAGGGTGTCAGGGAGCAGAGCCACATTCAAGCTGTCAGGGTGAAGGAAAGAGACATTTCTTACAGATCCGGAGGGATGCAGAGTCCACTGAGCCTCAGAAGTCACTGAGGGTTCCTGGGCTGGGATCCACTTGGGAGGAATGATCCCAACGTGAGGACCAGGAGAGATCTGTTTACAACTCCTTTACTTTCTCGTCCTGGTCTACCACACCCGTAAGACCCAAATTTAATCCACCTAAAAGTTACCTCCTCCTACTCTGTGCTCTGATAAAGTGCAGATCTTGGGCTTCCAAGACCTCTGGGAGTTTTTGATGGGGAATATGAAGGTAGATCCCTCTTGAAGCCTGGTGCCTTCACACAGCACCAGAGAGCCCAGCCAGGCTTATGTTGGGGTCAAGCCATGGTGTCCAGGAGGGACTTCACCCTCAGTCTCCCCAGCACCGAGCTAAGACCCTCGCACCAGGTGGTGGAGGAGAGGAGTCCTGCACCTTGTTTTCTGAGAACACCATGTGCCTGGGAAGGGTTGGGAAATGGCTCGGTGCAGCCAAATTTCTGACCACAAAGCCAGACCTCCCCCAGCAGGACTGAGTAGAAAAGAGGGAAATCCTGGAAATTGCCTTTGGTCCTCTCCAGTTGATAGTTTCCATAGTTTGACAGGAAGGATGACTCTGTATCTTTCATCTGGTCATTTTAACATGCCTCATGGCTTCAGGTCAAAGGGAAGAGGGAAGCAGGTGGAACATAGCATTGGATGGAGTGCTGCTCCAGTGCTTGCTCATCCGGAGGGTGTGCTGTCCACCAACTAGAGGAGAGGTTCTGGATGTGCTAAGGTCTTCAACTACCCGCCTTTCCAGTCTGGCAACATGGCAACACCACAAATTAATTTATGTCCCTCATTCTTCCCGCTTCTGGTAGTGTTCCTCTCTCCTCTGTTTAGTTTTCCTGCTCTCTGTTCCTTTTCTCAAACTAATTCTCTCAGCATTTTCATCAGTGCACTGCCAGCACTGTCTCCTAATTTCTTCTTTCATGACAGCTCCCTCTTATCTTCTTTTGAGCCCAAATTACTTTTGTTTAGTACCACCCGGTGTTCTCTCACCAGCTCTATTCTTCCTCTTTACAACCCAAACTCTGTTTCCCCAGGAGGCCTGGCTCATCCCAGCTCTTTGAATTCAATTAATTGATCTTCATCATCCAGATTGCCGTTGGCAAAGAAACCCAGCACGCTGACTGTCTTTGTGCTTTAACTTCTGTTTTATCCTCATTTAATTTGTGCCCTTTGCAGCTTACTGAGCCCTAATTACCTCTGCTGCCACCTCGCTGTATTCAATTATAGCCTTCATCTCACTGACCTGATGTCTCTGTCCTCATCAAATCTCACCTCTCTGACATTGCCCATTATTTTTGTACAAAGTCAGTACCCTCCACGGGGACCTCAGCTCTTTCCATCTCACTTCGTTTTCTTGACTACTCCCAAGCATGAAGGACATGTTTGCTTTGCATTTCCCTGCCTTCACCTCTCCCAGCTATTGTGGGGTCCACCAGAGCATGGATGGGCCAGTGCCACTCAGACAGTGGCTTCAACCAGCACACCTTGACCTGACTTGAGGAAACTTGGATCTATACACCAACATTTTACATATTTTCATACGTAAATTCATAATTCATATGGCAGAATTGAGCTCTGGGTTATGCCCATGGCTCTGTCCTCTTTCAGCAGGTTTCTTGTCAGTGCTGGTATCTCTGTGGATCACCTGAAGCAAACTTTATCTACTGATGCCAATATACCACGGTCCATGGTGCCTCTGTATCTGTTAATTCCACTCATGTCATTAGTGTTTCTTGAAAAAAAGAAATTCTGCAACTGGCAACTGCTGCCATAGTGCCCCATGTTGGGGATATTATGAGGGGAGAAGATCTGGGCATGAGGACCTGCTGCAGGAGCCCAAGCCTATTAAAAAATACCCATTTGTGTAATTTATTTCTATTTTTTAACCCATCTCAGAGGTGAGGAGGGTCTGGGCAATTACCCTTTCTAGGTTGCATGAGCCCCAAACTCATTAATCCGGTTTCTGATTCCTTGCAACAGTCTGATTCCCATTTCAGCTCACTTCTCAGTTAGATGTTGGGCTTCATCAGTGATCCCAGGAGCTCCACTCCTCTGGTTTGGCTGAAGAGCGGCGCTTGTTTCTCACAGTGCTGATGGTGAGAAGTGGCCATGAGAACCTGTGTGTCATAGGTCTTGTGGTGTACGTGAAACCTACCCACCTGGGTCTTTCGCTGTGTGCAGGGAGCCAGGGGGTTGCAGCTGAGCCCCACCGCAGGGGAAGTCTCCACTACTGACCTTGAGCTTCTCTCTCTCACAGTGAGAGCTATTGCCCTGGGTGGGAGAGTGGCTTCTGAAATCCCATGCAAATTCCCCAGCTGCTAGTGCAATCTCAGATGAATATTCCTCCTGCGAGGGAGCAGGCTGTGAGATTTCTGCTGATTTTCTTACCTGGGACTTGCTCCAGAGGCAACGAGCAGAATTACTGCTCAATCTCTCAGTTGCAAAGCAGTGAAATATGGCATGCCAGGTTCCTCCTCTGACCTTATGTTAGAAGAGAAAGTACTTTTTAGTACTTTTTCTTTTTGACATAACTGTACTCATTTGCCTCCTTCATGTTCTTCCTGAACATTAAACTCCTATTGCAATCCCTTTGCTCACTACAGAAGTCCTTTCTTCCTCCCTCCCTTAACTTTGCTGTGCTATTTTAGAGAGAATAAAACTATGAGAAATGAGAATAAAACAAAAGAAAGTGTAAATTTGGAAAATACAGACCTATTTTATCTGGTTGCACCATCCTTGAAAATACTATTTCTGTGTAGGATACTGGTGGTTTTTTTTTTTGTTTTTTTTTTTTTTTTTTTTTAAATTGGGAGAACTCTCTGCTTTCACTGCTCATTGAGATGTTTTGTGGTACACACAGGTACAAAAATTTGACAGCAGAGCTTCAGGTATGTTCAGATTCCCATTTATCCCAAAGCTTTCCACGAAAGCAAAGTATCACAAGGTCATTGAGTGAGTCTTTTTTTAAGGCTCGCAGTCTGGACCCAGCCCCTTCCCAGGACACAATGAAATGATGTCTTCAACTCTGTTGCAATATTTAAACCAAGACATTAGAGGGGAGCGACAGAGTTGAATACTGTAATTACTGTAATTACAGTAGTGTTTTTTATCATGTCCAACTTATATCTCAGCTTTGCTTTAATTTACTTACCTTTAAGTTCAGTGTATTTATGCTCCAAATGTGCACTGTGGCTGTTTCTGCCTGGTAAAAAATAGATCATGTGTGTGCTTACAGCTTGTCATGAATGTGTATGGAAACACATTAGGAGTGTCAGATTTTCAGCGGATACAAACCAACACTAATTTCATTAACGTGTTTTGAAATACCAGCCAACTTGCACTGCTTAGAGCTATTCATAGCCATTTCCCCCTTGATAAAATGCATGGGTATCGGGGCCGTGGTTAGCAATACAACAGTGAAGAACTGGGTCAGACTGGAATGTCTGCAAGATGAATAAACTACTTCAAAGTGATGGTGGTGCTGTAGACACCAGCTGACATCTAAATAGGCGAGTGTTAAGTGTGTGGGCTTGGGAGCTTAGTGTCTGGCAGGAGGGATTGGAAGTTTTGCTGCCTGTTTGCTCATGGACGTGCTGTAAGTGAAGCAGAATGATGCAACGATGATGGCACTGGGCGAATTACTCAGGGTGTTGTGCAGTTTGGGGCGTATCCTTCACCTAGCCACAGCCTCTGCTCACTGCGGTGAAATAAAGGTACTCCTCCTCTCCTCTGTACTGAGGACCTGACAGAAGAGCAGCTTTTTTTTTTTTTTAACATCAAGCCCTCATTGAGAAAGACAGGTCATCCCTGCCCCAGTGTGCTGCCTGTGGGGGTGAACACCAGAGCTCTTCTGTTTTGAGAGTGAATCATAAGCCCTCCTGCCAATTTTTGGGTTCCCTGGGGGAACAGGTAAAGGCAAATCTCTACAACTTGCATGAATACTCAGATGTTTTGTGAAACCTGCTAACAGGCTTCCTAGCCTGGCTAACAGAGACTTTGCCTTGATGTCATGAAAGACACTTTTACGTGTAATGTGCTTTAGGTCCCCACACTCCTCCTGGCAATTTTCTTCCAAAGCAATCTCAGAGTGGTAATTTGGCAAGTCATGCTTTAAGTTTCCAATTCCTCTGTTGACAGACCTCTTTCAGAGTCCAGGTCACTCTTTTAATGGTGATTCACCTTTTGCCACTCTGTGCAATAGGTTTACTACTTCATAAATTTAAAGTAGGCTCAAAATGACACCTTCTGTTCTGAGGTGCTGGTAGAGCTGCAGCAGTGAAACACGGCAGCAAACCTCAGCCCATCTCCTCTCATTTAGGAGCTCTTCCATCCTTTGGAGCAGCTGGAGAGGTATTTCTTACCTTCTGTGACATCTGCTGCATTTTAGGCATCTGTCATGCCTTGGGACAGTTGCTGCACTTTGTGCCCTGTTTGCTTTTAGGGTGGATGGGTGGGAGGGGAGCACAGGCAGCCAAGGGTGGCTCAGCATGGGGGTTTACTGCTGGGCTTTAGCTGGGAGCATCAGCTGCATATCGCTCTGGAGCTCTGGCTCTGGAGTGAGGAGGAGACAAGGAAAGCAGGCATTTGAAGATGAAGTGTTTCTTAAGCAAGGAACATGGTCCTTGGTGCAGGGTCTCTCCAGGAGAGCACTGCACAAGAAAAGGGACCATAAAGAAGGTGAGAAAAATAGCTTTTTTTTTGAATGGAAGACCTTAAGGAAGATATGAAAGGTACTGGCGAGTGAGAAGAAAACAGTTCAGTCCATTTTTGATATCTGTATTAATTATCTGTGCCTGACTAATGTCTTGGGACCAGGCAGTGATTCAGCCTTGCTTTTGTGCTTAGGGGTGTGCAAGGACCTGAGAGCCAAGACCCCATTACTCGAGATCTTCTGTGGCTGAATGACAGCTTCATCCAAACAGACAAGATCTGGGACATTTTTGAATCTCTCATTGGCCTTCTGTGTCTTGTGTCTGACATGACCTTGAGTGGCATCGCCATGTACACAGCCGAGTTCTCAGTGCTGACTCCAGTCTCCCTTCCTGGCTCCTGTTTGCAGATGACTTACTACAAAAGGGTTAATAATTCAGCTTAGAGTTTGTTCGTGCTTTGCCAGTGTTGCCACCAATAATGACTGAACAAACTTAAAGGCTAACCTGCAATGAATGAGGCTTGCTAAAGAATAATTCACTGACTTCCCAGGATCGTACCTTGCTGAGATGTTTCTTCTCCTTTGGGGAAAACGAATGCTTATGTGACTGGTGCTAGAACTGGGCACAGTCTCTAGCTCCTCATCTTTCTGGCAGCATTTTTTCCAGGACCACTGGTAATTGCTTCAAGGCTGATGATGTTGAAAATTAATAATTCCCCACTTGAATTAATTAATGTATTTCAATTGTCTTAGTATTAGGAATGTAATGAAGAAAAAAGGAGATAGAGGGGAGGTGAACGCAGTTAAAATGTAATTGTTTTATTCAATTCACAGTCTTGCATTAGTGAGTCTGTGAAAAGGAGCTTTTATAATTAAAAACAAAAATAGGTTTGATGATGACCACGACCACATTGGGAGTCCATCTACATTACAACAAAAAGAAATTCAAGATGCCTGTGTTTGGAAAGAGCATCTGCTATGTACCACTCCTTTATGAGTTGCTAAGAGTTTATTAATCATTTACGTGTGAATAGGAAAAACCAGTCAGAAGAAGAAAATCTATAATGATCTTTTACATCTTTTACCACCATTTCTGGAAATATGTCATGCCTCATGGTGGGGACCCTCCTCCAGCATGGTAAGGTTTATAAGCTTGATGAAATGACTACCTACTAACTAAATTCCATCTGTTCAAAATTCTCCAGGAAGTACCGCATTGCACTAGGTTTTGGCAAACTGTTATATGAAGTTCAGCCCTGTATTAGCATTTTAATTGCTGGCTGATTGCTTTTATGTTGCAAAACTCGGTTCACAACAGTATGTAAGTTGCAATTAGTTTTTACTGTGTGATTCATTAGTTCCTATAAAGCATGTCGTGCTGCAACATTTGGAAGGTAATACGCTAGAAACATTAGCACTCCCATTAAAAAGTGTGGAGTGGCATTGAAAATGTACTAGACCTGCCTTTCACAAACACATACTCGGCATTTGTTGGCAGACATATTCTCTCAAATGAGATTTAGCTGACAGCTGCAGATAAAATTGTTTCATAGTGACAGGTTTTCCATGTAAACAGCATCTTGGTCCCGCAGTCTGTTCCGTCTGGGTTTACATCTGCCTGGGATTTGACCAAAGTTGGTGGAACGGACACAGGTGTGAGAGTTTCCTTTATGAGAGCTTTCGCTGCTGAGCTCAGCCAGGTTTGTGATATTCCTCCGGGGAAGTATCTGACATCTTTTTCATGCCTCAAGAATCACATGTTTCTTTTGGAGATGCTGTCTTGCCCACATTGCTGGTGATGGGGAGGATGGGTATGTTTAAGTTACAATAATCAGTTCTGCCCTGAGAAAGGAGGATAAATTAAACAGCATCTTCAAAACTTTCCTACCTCTAGCATCCTATATTCCTTAAGCAAAACAGTAGGCATTTTGACTGTGTTAAAAACCAGCCAAGAATTATTGGCTTCATTCTGATAAGAACTGAGGTTCATTTTGCTTTGTTCCATCTCTTTTGGAAATTGTTGTCTCTGGCAGAAAATTTCAACAAATAATCATGAGGACATGATCAGCGAGTTTTCCACTACTTACATGCATGGTATGACAGCTTTTTGAGTATCTGTGTCATTCGTGTTATTTTTATCTTCCCTGGCTGGGTGAAACTACTCTGGAAAGGTTATTCTGCATGTGGGTGCTGGCAGTCCAGATTGCAAATCCAGGCTGCAGATGGTCTGTCTGGGTGGTGGTGCCATGTCTGCTGTGCCGTGTCATACATGGCCCTTCAGCACCCACTGTTAGTACCTTGCTGACGGCGTAAAACTCAAATTGTAGCCTATGCTTTTGATAGGGTATTTGTATTTTTCAAGGCTGATGAGTGAAGAATGGATGCAAAGAACAATAGTTGAAAAATCTCTCCCCCCGGGCAATTTCCCATTGTTTTTTCTAGGTTTTCTTTCTTCTGTTTTCACAAAAACCCTGAAGATTTGATCTGAAGCCAAAATTTTGTCCCTGTTGGCAACCAGAAGTTTTACACCAGGAGCATTTGCCCAGCAAAGAAAACCACTGCTTATTCCCGCAGAAATATACTTAAGTCAAACTAAACTTGTACTTTTATAATTGCACAGCAAATTAGGTAAAATACAAACTTTCAAGACTTCACCTCAGACTCAGCTCAATTTTCTAGCATATGCTTTACACCTGTAGAAGCCAAAAGCAGCTGTAGCTGTTCAGTCTTCCCCATTGATTGGGAATAAGCAGCAGCTGTCTCCTAACCCTGGTTCTGATCTCTTGGTTTAAGCATTTGCTGCTCACACCGGACTGTGATACAAGGTGTGGTTTGTGCTGGGAGACTTTAGTTGTGGACTCTGGTTATATGTTGATAACTTTGGTTTTGGAATAGGAGTTTCTTCATCATTATTTTTTTTTTTACTTAAGTGGTGCGACATGATCTCTGTTGTGCTAGGACAGAATGACTACTGAGAGCGTCAATGCCATGGTCAGATGTACTGATGCAGCAGCTTGAAATGCAGGTAAGATGATGACTCCAAAGGTTTTGTGTCAGAGTTTATGGCTCTTTTCATGTTTTTGCTGTCTGGAAAGTGCAAACCATAGCAGCTGTCCTGCCAGCGACAGAGGTAACACTAAAGTGGGAGAGATGGAAATATTTCCCCTTCCTTTTCCTATTCTAATAGTGTATGGTGCATGGAGCCCAAGCAGCCAAAACCTTCACTGAAGTCTTGGGTGGTAGTCGCAGCTGGTCTGCTGTGCCAGCAGTGCCCGTGAATGATTTCTGTTTGAGTTTTTGTAGAGTAAGAACATGTGGGATTTCCTGAACATGGGTTTGCCTTGCTCGGGTCTGAGGACCAAGTCCCACTTGACTGGCGTGAATCAACTGCTCTTTTTGTGGTGAAATAGGGGTGACTTTCCTGGGTGGCTGCGCTTGGTTTATTTAAAGCCTTGCTCCAAATGTAAGAGTTCATGAAGCAGCGGCTGGAGAAACCATGAGCACCATTAGCTCTGCTGATCTGCCCCCTGCTTCGAGCGCTGTGGTGAACGGGCAAGGTTCTGAAAAAGTTTATTCTTTGAGTGGGAAGGTGGAAATATGGGGGGAGCGCAGAGCAGGTGGTGTGTTATCAGGGGAGGGGAAAGAATGGGCAGAGATCTGAATGGTGCAAATGCTTGTCTGGTGTGCGGGGTGGAGGAAAGCGGACAGTGAGTCTACTGAGCTGTGACTGGTCTAGACACCCTGGATTTAGTCATGTGCCACCCAAACTCTCCCTGGGATGGTGGTTATTCAACACCCAGCAGAGCTGATCTCCAGCAGTGTGGCTAAGACTCTTGCAAATCATAAGAATGTAACCATGAGGACAGAACTCCCTTGTAGGTCTCTCTCTGTTGTAGTGAAAATATTTTTTTTTTTTTTTTTTTGGCACAGCTTAAACTGCTTAAAATGACAAGCTAAGCTGGAAAAAAGGCCACGTTACGCTAGAGGAGTGTCTGTGGGGCATATGAGTATAACTGTAAGCAACCCAGAAGTACATGGTGCGTTATAGTGATCAAACTTCACTGCAGAGACAAATCCTTAGGCCGGACTAGTAGTGCATTTGTCAGATAGCATGGCCGGAAAGGAGTTTTTTCCACGGTCATATTTTATGTGTAAGCTGTAAAGGAAAATGGTGACTTCTTTGATGTCCTATAAATTTGCATTCAAGAAATAAGTAAATACACCAAGAATTTTCTTTAAATGTGAAATTTTCTCCCCCCTCCACATTTCCCAAACATTTCTTTGGTGAAGGAAGGTGGGATGGGAGCGTCACCAACGTTTCCATGTTTCATCCTAGCACTGCTGGTCTGTGGTGGGTTTACAGTCCTCTGTAATCTGTACTGAATTCATGATATGTGGCTTCAGATGGTAACCTGCTCCTTCATCAGCTAAAATGGAAAGATGTATTTACATGTTAAGTGCTTTTTTGTCTGCTGGAAACTGAGTTTCTAAACTGACTAAATTAACTTGAGAGGTGTTTAATTTCAGAGGTTTCCACCTCCTCTGGCTGCTGTTAGAGCTTACCCCAGAGACTCCTTTTGCAGGGATGAGGAAGGTGTTTAGAGATAAGGCATTTGCTTTGTGATGCTGAGGGGAAACAGAGGAACAAAAGCTGATGATAGCATAGGTATCAGTACGTACTGTTTAAAAAATACATGGCTGCCCAGTGCTGCTCAGACTTCCAGCTTTCTTCTCTTGTTCTTTTTTTTGCGAGCACAAGCTATAGGTGGGGAGAGTTGAATGGAGGTGGCAGAGGCATGTTGTGTGAATCTATACTCCTTTTAACATATCCCACGTGTCACTGGCAGTGTTAGCCAGTACTGCTGCTGAGTTTTTTGATGGTGAGGTAGTGGTTTGCTCAAAACTTTCTGGATGTCCAGAAATCCTGGAAAGAAATTTTACTATTTCACTGTTTCTTATGGATTATTTTTCAAATGAAAAGCTGAACTTCTTTGCGACTCAAATCATACGGCATTGCAAGGGGAGAGGAGGGTTCATAGGCCAGCTTTGCAAATGGAAAGTGAGCGCAAAATCCTGTGTATGGGAGAAGAAAATTTGCTCCTTGCTTGGATGCCTGTGTGGGCTGAGGGAAGGGGGTTAAGGCAAGCCTGAGGTCAGCCTGGCATGGGTGCAAGGGGGTGTGTTTGGTGTCTGCTTTGCTCTGCGAGGCCATGCCAGGTCAAAGGTGTGGGCACATCTTTGATATTTTGGCATAACGGAAAATCCAGTGTAACAGACAGCCTAACATTCTTAGGAGCTACCAGGAAACTCCTGCTCTTGTGCAGGAAATGGGAGCACAGGAAATTTTACCTTTAAAGAGAGTCTTTATATAGAAGTGTCAGATCAGAGGTGGCATAAAGCAAACGCATAAGATCCCCCCCACTCCCCCTTCTAGGTTTGGCACCAGACCAGCCGTATGCTCCAAGCTGCTATGGGAGTGCCTAGTGGTGGCAAAAGCTCATGATAAGATGAAAATAAAAATGTGGCAGTCACTTTCAACTTGGCAAACTAGCCGATCTCTATGCTACAGCAGATCCATTAATGGTTGATTGATTTATCCGTGTATTTCTCTGGCACACCTAGCCTCCGTTTCTGGAAAAGCAAAGCATTTGTGTGGCTGCAGCATGTAAGAGTTGATTTGTCAGTGGAGTGGCTCAGGGTGTTAGTTAAACGCAAAATAATTTTGTGTATCTTACTAAATGTAATTCATCAGAAGCTCTGCAGATTAACTGGGTAGAGCTACAGTGAACACAATGGCATCTGCAGATAAAAAATGACAAATGATGATATTACTCCTGCTCTGTGATTCATTGGGAAGAACTCAGAAGCCAAGCATTTTCTTCAAACAAATTATTCAATGAAGACTGAACAGCGACTATAAAACAACAAAAACACCTCCTTTGCAATGGTTTTAAATATTGTTGTACATAAAATCTAATTTATATGGTACTAAAGGCTTTTCTTTGGACTACAAATCATCTCTGGAAAATGCTATCTTCAAAACGGTTCATCAAACACATCTCAAATACTTTTATGATTATTAGTAAATGGAATTAGAGCACCTTGTAGTAGTTTTATTACATTTTGCACAGCTGTAATGGATTACAGAGAGGCTCACACTGCTGTAGTTCAGGCTGCATAGCAGCTTCTGAGTCCGTACACGTTTTTCATAGGTTCTTTTGCTTTCTGGGAAGATACACCACTTTGCTCTGAAATGATCCATGCCTGATCTCAGCTGAAAGTGGGAGCAGTGGAACTGAGCTGCATAGGTTGGTTAAGAAAGCCCATTAGGTGTGCAAGTCCTTCTCCTTTACCACCTATTTTTTGTTTCTTGCTTTATCTGGCAATTAGAAGGAGATCTGCTACACCCCACTGAGCCATTAACAAGGCAGAATACAGGGAGGGGTTCACCTTTAAGTAATGTTGGGTGTTGCTTGTGTAGGGTTCAGGTGACATTAGCCCCTAAGCTCCCATGCTATGCAGTGGTGCCAAGGGAGTGATGCCAGACCTGCACCCTGCTGGGGTGGCAGCTGGTGAGTGTGCGGGGTAACCCACGGCACCCAGGACAGGGCTGGGCTCCTGTGGTTATGGGGCTGAATCTAGCCCTCTCTCTGCAGCTAAGCTAGCCAACGTAGGCTGGGCTGGAGAGAAATTAGTACGTTTAGGCCATGAGCCACCTCCGTTTAGAGGTCTACTTTGTGGCATGTTAGTCTGCAACATGAATGTCTTCGTTAGGGCTGGACACATGTATTTGGTCAGATGAAGCCAATGTGTTTAAACTAGTTGTGTGGGCTTTTCCAACAACACAGAAACAGAGTGATTCTTCTTACCTTTCTTAGTAATCCATCCCATCCGAAGGTTTCCATCTAGAGATGTTCTCCATTGCCTGCTGAGAAATCCTGGGTGACTTGTTTAGAGAGCATAGCTTACCTGTCACCAGCTCAGGTCAAATGGGATGAATCCCAGCTTTACCAGGCTGAAGAAAGATTTCTTCTGCCTAAAGTTTGCAAGTTTTATCCAGCTACGTACCATGTAGTAAAGAATACTATTTCCTCCAGAACTCATGTATTTTTGTCCTTAAATTGCCATAGTTACAGCACTGTGGCTAGGTCACACTAGAAACTGGTCTTGCCTTCTGATTTGTATAGATAATCTAAAAAATATAAGCCATTACCCAAGTAGGTTAGTGTCTTATCCTGGTAGTGGCTGGCCTAATAGCATTGGTAGGACAGTTCTTGCAGCTCCCATGTTTTTTGCTATTCACAAAAGGGTCTATGTGCATGCTAGATATGTGTTGAAGTTAAAAGCACACACATAAGTGCCTTGTTGAACAGGGATTGATTAAAATACATGCTTTGGGGCCTTAGTTAATTATGTGTCAGGGACTGCATAATTGGCACTATACTGGAGACATCTAATAGCTTTCTTCTGATAAATCTGTACATGCACAGCGGTCCTGAACTGTAATTTAGCATGATAATGCCAGCTTCATCAAAGCCCACAGAAAAAGCAGAAAGACATTTGGATCTCTGAGTCCTTGTGAGCTGACTGAATTAGTGATTGTGGTCTCTGATCTGATAAAAAGCAGCTTCAGTGTGTTGTTCCACTGAAATAGCTTCTTATTTGAGTGGAACCAAGGAGTCCCTGGACATCTGGCAGAAGCTGTGCTTCCCAAGGTAATAAGGTACGTTTTCAGCCACTAGTCAGTCATGCTGACAAACAGAAGCACAAGGTAAATTCACTGCATAATTTAGAGATATTATAATGCCCTAAATAAGTTTTAAATGGAAGTCCAGCGTGTGGTGTGCAGGACACTCACTAAAGTCTGGGTATCCTAAAAGACATTAAACTATTTCTGAGTCCTCAGCCCTGCACTTTCAGGGTCATTAGAAAACTACTACACCACCAGCAGTGACAGAGCCTCACAAAACATGCACCTTTCCTTGAGATGCAGTTCTGCCCATTTTCTTCCTTTTTCTTGTAATACAGAGAGAAAAAGACACATTCTTGTGCTATCAGAGTGCAGGCATGTGTTGATGCCCACACCGAATACAAGCAGAAAGAGGCGGGAGAGAGACCGCTGAGGAAGGTGCAAGCTGTGATCCAAAGGTTGCACAGGTCAGCTTTCCAAATAAAAGTTGTGGATGTAACTACTGGTTTGCCATTCCTAGCCATGGACAGGGCTTACAACTTTTCTTCCCTGCTACTGTTTTCTTCTCTTGGTCATTCTGCAGGGCCTTTCTCATGTCTATATGCTGGTGTGATCTCTGCTGAAGAAAGCCCAAATGAAGACTTGTAAGATGTGTTGGGGGAAAATAATGTGGCTTTCATTGCAACTGAGAAGGAATTGATGTGTATCTTTGAGTTTTCCCGTGTGGTCCTGGAACTCAGCATGTACCGTATTGTGTAGCGCAGGGAAATAAACCTGTGCAATATTAATAACCCTGTGGCCAGGGAGTCCATGGTGGGTGCAAGGTCCTCTCTACCTCTAAGAACCTGCAAGGAGCAGACAGGTGAATCGTGAAGTCATGAGATGTTTAAATTTGCCAAGAAAACTGGCATTTGCCAAGAAAAGCTTTTGAAGACCCACCATAAAAGTGGGAAATGGTTACTCTGCAGGATAACTTGCTGCCTCCTCCAGCCAGTGCTTCAGAGCTCATGGGAAGGAGGGGTCTGCCTAGCCTAAGGCCCACCTGGGGGTATTTGTCATGGGATTGGATTCATCCTACCAGCCCATGTTCAGGGCCTTGTTAAGAGTTTTTTTTCCACCAAGAGGAGAGCTGATGACTTGAACAGATCCTCTTTCCTGTTCATTTACTAAAAACATTCAAAACCAAGTTCTGCTCCCCTAGGGATTATAGAAGTTTGCAGTAGTGGAGGGTTTTACTACTAGAAGTTTCTTATCCTGTAGCAGTCCATCCCCAGTATGGTTTATTTTGTCACTCAAACTTCTAGGAAAAATATTTGGCTTATTTTCAATAAATCTGAAGGCCGTTAAGTAACGAGGGATTAGGTTTATGTGGACATCTATGTATCAACACAAAATGAAGGGAGGAGGAGAGTTTGCCTTGTGTATGTTAAAGTCCTACAGTGAGAATACTTTTCTGTGAAAGCAGAGATCCAAAAGCCATGCTCCACTCTGAATCCGGCTGAAGGAGTATTTCATCAGTTCTTCCGCTGTGCAGGGAAGGATGCTACCTGCTAAGCTGTCAGAACTGAAGGGTCACCTGGAGTGCACCAAACCTGCCACAGCATCTCTTCTGACATGTGCAACTGCAATCCACCAAACCCCCTTACTCATGTTCCTACAATGAATACTTTTTGGTCTTTCTGCTTCTTGCTCAGGCCTTCAGGAAGACCAGTGCTGTGCATGGTGGCTGCTGCAGTGTTGGACCTGAGGGCTCCATGCATGATCAATGTAATGACAGGGTCAGAGGTACCGAAAGCCTAGATCTGTAATGAGAATTATGAATGATTGCATTAGAAACACTCATGTTTACTGCCAACCATACTTTGTGTATTGATGTTGAGAGCTTTTGAGGATGTACAAAGCTACAAAAAATCCTTTAACACTCCAAAAAAGCCCCCAGCACCATCATCTTGAAAATGGACACATTGCATTGCTAGGATGTACTTATAGCATCTCCAGCCAAGACTGACCAGATGAGCCACTGCTTATGTGACCTTACACTGTCACAACCCAAGGAGATCTGCCTGCAGCCGTTCACAGACAGAAGCATCCTTGGACGTTCATGCTTGCCTCTGAAGGCGTGAGCACAGCCTCAGGTGAAGCTGAGACTCCCTGAGTGGTGACCTGGACATGTTCACTGTAGAGCTAATAGGGCTGTAGTGCCCCTGCACCTGTTGCACGCTATGTGTTGTGCAATGAGAAGGGGCAGCACAGACCCACTCCACCTCCAAGTGAGCATCTACAGCTTAAAGGTCACCCTGGTCAAAAGGCACTTTGAAGCTCTAGTGTAGGCTGCTATGTATCCTAAGTCCATGCACGATCAAACACAGATCCCAAAGACATGGAGAAGGATGCATGACTGTCTGGAGGGTACTTCCATATGCGGACTGGCTCAACTTTGCCAGCAGCAAACTGGTGTGAGAAGTGGCAGGGGACCTGGAGAGAGGGCAGATGGCACAGCTTTGGATATGCTTTGCACGCTGAAGAGAAAAGTTGGTTGCATGAAACAAAGCATTTGCCAGATTCTCCCATAATTATTATATTTCCAAGCATTTAAGAAACTGAATGTATGCTTTTCTTCTCTTTTTCTTTATTATACCTTCTGTTGTTTAGATTAAATTAATTTTCTGTTGGCTTCTCTAGCACTATTGTTGCAGTGTGTTTCTACATTACTAGGACTAGATGAATAAAAGGAGGTTAAATAGCTTTTCTTTGTTTATGAACATACTGCTGAAATAAATATTTTAATATCATTAAGTGGCTGTTCCTCTTCATGAGAGTGCTAAATGTCATGGAAAACTGAAATAAATGTTATATCGGGGAACTCCAGGGAGCAATAAGAAAAATAGTCTTTAAATCAGGACCAGAACAGTAATTTATGTTTTTACTTAATTCTGTTTCCCAGGAAATTATCCAGGTTTATAGTATAAAAAGAGTGATCTTGTCCAAAGGGGAGATATATTTTACTAAATATTGTATCACCTTAAATCAGGACTTACTCCTTCTTGAATAAGGTGGAACAGATGTTAGAACAGCATAAAAGAAAACAAAGCATCTTTGACAGTCCCCTGAAGTTAAGCAAATGGCATGCAATTGTTAAATGGAAGGTAGAAAATAGGATGTAATTTTCTAGTAGGTTTCTTCGGGGGGTGGGGGGGACGTGGAACTCCCAACCATTTCAAGATGTTTGGGAAAGGTGAAAGGTACAATCCAAAGAGATGGAGTTGTCTTCAGCAGAAGTGTTTGCTGTGCAAGGCAAACAATAAGTAGGCACAGATGCAGGTGGCCATCTCATCGTGGCCTTGCTTGTCAGAGCTGGTGCCCCCTTCTGTAGCTGCAGGCAGCCCGCAGCCATTCCAGGTAAGGTTTCTTTGGCTGCATGAACCTTTGGAGTCCCTCTGCGATCCCTTTGTAGTCGGTAGAAGGTCAGTACTCGGCAGTAGAAACTGGATCGCTGGCATAGACTATCTACAGCAAGCCAGAGACTGTGTTCTTAAGGTCCTTTCATGGGAAGGAAAGGGATTGTGAGCTACCAGCTCAGCTGCAGCAAGTTTCCACAGGCACAGCAGCCGTGGCATGGATGGCGAGTTTTTGGGCCATGCCGCTCACTGTGTGCTATCTCCCGTGCTTTGCGGTTGAGCTTTAGCATCCAAGTATGAGTGTTGCTCGAGGGAGCGGGAGATGTGTGAAGGTGTGGGCAGGGTGTGGGGATGTCTCTGTGCCCTCCTCACTTCACAGAGCTGCCCGCTTTGTCTGAAGAACTATCACATCTATCCGTAGGGGCACACAAGAGGAATGGCAGGCATCTAAATTTAATGAGAGGTGTACCACAAACAAAGTAGGAGGAATATTAATTTAATGATTGTTAAGGAGCTAATAGAGAACCACAAAACTTCTGGGAATAGGCAGTGATGAGGATTGAAGAGTTGTGAATAATTAACTTCTTGCCATCAGAGGCAGAGTGCCACTGGTCCTCTCTACTTCCCTGCTATGTGACTTAAATTCACCTTAGATTACAGAATCTGCCATAAAATTAAATCACCTTGCTAAGAAAATTTCAAGGCGAAAGACAAAATGTTGAAGGACACTCCCACCTCTGCAGATGCTGGTGTTTGACAAACAGTAAAAATTTACCCAGCAGTTCAAATTTGCACCCCAGGGTTTTCTGCTGCATGTTGGTGACAATCTCACTGTTCCTTCAGTCCCTGTGTCTCCTTTGAAGGAGTGTCCCTTTTGGTTCGCTCCTGCAAAGGCAAAAAGGTGCATGTGAATGAGCGTAGCTCTATCAGAGTTACGCACTGTGTTGTAGCCAGCCATATGAGATATTCCCATCGCCTTGCCAGTCCTCTGGCTGTGTGACCCCAGTCGTCTCCTATTGAAATTGCCCCTCCTCAAGTATTTGGATACTCCTCCCTCTTCTTGTGAACCAGATGGGATGCTTTTGTCCAGCTGTGCTATGAGCAGGGATCTAAGTGCTGTTGAATGGGTTCATCCCGTTTTAGCTGCATGCATCTAGAGGTACCACAGAGCAAGCACCCGAACCCCTCTCTGTCCTGCATCCCAGCTACTTTTTGTGTTTGTCAGAAGGTGAGTTGGATCAATGAATGATATAAGACCCTTTTATTTGCAGCTGAATTTTCAGCTGTCAATGCATCCTGATGTAGCTTGAATGGCTCGAATGGCTACTGGCCAGCCTGGCACTGAAATGCCCAGACAGATGGTGTGACCCTGCACTCGCTTATGAGGCAGGATTTTGAGCTTGCATGACTTTGACTCTCCGCTGTCTCCCATGCAATATCTTCTCCTTCACGCTGCTGTCACCAAAAAAGCACGCGGGGATTGCTCTTGCAGCAGATTTCAGGCTGATAACAGTCCGTTGACAAATGGTGCTAGGTAATACAGAGCTTGTTCGTGTTCTGCTTTGCTCAGCTCTGCTATCAACTACCAGTTAGTTCTGGTTTCATCATTATCAGGCTGCTACAGAGACCTTAGTGTGAGGTGCAGTGTAAATTAAAGACAAAGAGGTGTATCCAATAACTCATGCCTTTCTCACTTCTGATTTGGCACTGGGAGAATATCACTTACTAAAACAACATTTGGTGCTTGGCAAAATGCTAAATTTAGGTATTCATTGTCCCCTGTTTACCATTTTCATGCAGAAATAAATATTGCTTGTCAACTCATTGTTATTACCTTAGAAATAGTTCAGCTGCCCTAAAAACTTACTCCTTAATTGAAATGGGCAAAAGGTGTGACAAGTACAGAAAGCAGAACAGCTAGCAGAGGTGATGCCATGCCCTTTCCTTGTATACAACTTGATTAATTCCTATTGTTTACTGCCTGGAGGGAAACGTTGCGCATCACTTCTAGGTAAATATTGTAGGGCATGACTTCATCTTTAATACTGGAGGTGATGACACTGCATTTATTATCACATTCTTAGCTATTGCAATTTGTTTTTCCTGACAAGCACAGATCCCAGTGTAGTCTATCTCAGAAGGATGTTGCTAATGGGGAAATAGTTTCTCCAGAATGGAACTCTTTGTGGGAAAATTAACAAAAGAGCTTCTCCTTACCACTGCTCCCTTCCCTTGCTGACTTTGATAAGCAGATAGTGGGGACTGACCACAGCTTGTGCACAAGAACTTGCCGTCTACACATAGACTGTGCCCTAATTCATCTGGAGGCAGGACAGCCACCTACTCGTTGGCTTTGGTGAATTTTCTGCAATTTCCCATGTGAGTGTATTTTGCTTTTTTATTTTTGTTTCCTTTCCTGTTTTCTTGTCTTAGGCAAAAGGATTATCTTTGCCCTGTGTGTTTGCAGAGCCACCCACAAGGAAGGTTTGTTTCTTGACAGAAGCCCTGGGTGCTCCTGTATGTGGGTGAGCCATGAGTGTCCCTCTTGGTGCCAGAGCAGGTGTCAAAGCCAGAAGGTGATGTAAACGCACAGCTCAGGCTGTGTGTATAGCTGCCATTTCTTTTCTTAGCTGCTAACGTGCAGAAACTATGCTACAAAGATGCCATAGCATTAAGATATGAGCTCAGTTTTGCAATGTTTTACACTACTAAGACCTGCTCAGAAGCTGGAAAGTGAATTTTGTTTGCAAACCACACCTGCCTCTTGCTGGCTTGTTTGGCTGGCAGGCACAGGGAAGGCACAGGCCACTTGTTTCTGCTTCTATGTGAGAGCGTAGTGACATCTGTTCTGCTTGACGTTGCCTGTGCTCTGTGCAGGATGCTGAAACACAGGTTTTATGACTGCTGCCTCTTCGGGAACTCCAAGAAAATTAGATATTTGTCTCACGAGGTTCTTCCAGGAGGAAAAAAATATTTAAATAACAGCACAAGTCTGGAGTGATGCCATTCTTTTCCCTTAAGGTGAGAAAGCAAATTGGTTTGGTTTTGGCCCTTCACCTCCGCTGTGCATACATTTTATCTCATACTCCAGCTGATGGTTACCACCGACAAAGAGAACAGGCTGATTTCCACAGTGCTTTTGGGCAGCATTTATACCAGTGCACACATACCAGTTTTTAACACCGGTTAATTATAATTAATAATAATAAAAGCAGTATGTGGAAATATTTAGATTTATATGAGTGTCGTGGAGCAGTGAGAATGACTCTTTCTGCATACACCTGTGCCTGTTAATTATTGGCCTGAATGAGTTAAATTTGACAATAGCTGGCTATGTCTGTGTTAGGAAAGACAACCTGGAGCTGCTGGTGCTGAGCCTCCCACTAGAGCTACATACTATGATGGATTTTATTTCAGACTGAATTTAACCTGGTGCTCTGGAATGAGCATTTCCACCTTGCAGATAGCTTGAAGCTGTTCAAAGGACCAGCCCTTGGTTTGGATCCCCAAACCCTGGTTGGGAGTGGGATTTGGTGAACACCCGGGGACGAGCATGTGCTGTAGTTTCCTCCAGAGGAAATCTATTTCACCCGTGGCAACACTACACTGTGGACCAAACCAATGCATCTGGAAGTCAGGATCATTTGGGGATTCACTTCAAAACCTCCTTGCTGCTTTGAACCAGAAAAAACACTCCAATGCACACACAACCATTGTGAACTAGGCATGACTCTTGAGTTTTTTCACATGCCCTGTCCACATCAACAAGAACAAATCTATTTGCTCCCGCCCTATCTGTGTTTTGGCTGCAAATGGGAAAAACAATCAATCAAAAAAATGCACATAGGAATTGGATGGGAAGTGAGTTGTAAACCCTTTATTTATCACTAGACTGGGTGAATTGTGGTCCTGAGCCGAGGCACCTTGAAGCTGTATGGGATTCATTAGCCCATGGTGACAGCCCAGCCAGGGGTCTGGCCCAAGGACCAGGACAGAAGAAACAACACAACACCCCCCCCGAAAGACTCTTGAATCACATTAGAACCTGTATTTTTTGGCAGATTTTGTGGTCTTTCTCTCCCCACTCCCCTTTAATTCATATTGTTAAGCTTTTCACTTGAAGTTTGCAATTATCCTAAGAGAACACTTTGAATGAACACAATTTTCCAGTATAAGGCCATTATTAAACATTTTTGATCAGCTCTGTTGATTGTTGAATTCTTAAAGATTTCCTCTTGGCATGGTAATTCAGACTTTAAAAAGGAAATTTCTTATGAGAGGTCTCAGTGGTTGGTTGTAAAAAAAAAAAAACGCAAACAGATGTGGTTAGCAATGAAATCACACCATGATGTCTTTTAATTCCATATTAATACATAATTGAGTAATAAAGTAGTAGCCTAATGTTTTGCATGCTGCAGTTTTACGTACCCATAATTTAGCTTGTAAAGTTACCTGGCTTTCTTAATCTCATCACAGTATAAAATTGGAATTTCATTATTGGAATTAAATTCTAGTTCTGCTACACTTTATGTCTGAATATGCCAGGCGGTACTGAAAGCCTTCAGGACAATTTACTAGAAGCTAAAAGTGCTGTTTATCTTTCAGTATAAGATGCAAATTAGACAAAATGACATCTTCCAGTAATGTGGGTAATATGCAAAAACTGATCTCTATTTAAAAAAAAAACCACCAACAAACAAACGGTGTGTGTTTATTTATAATTAAGAGTAGGATAGTCCCTAAGCCTATAAAGCCAGCATCCAGAATTGATACTGAAATGTTTATTCCACAGATAGTCTGGTGGTTTTTTGTGATTGGGGTTTTTTTTCTTCAGGAATCTGTAATCTTTCAGAAAACATACAAAGCCCTGGTTTACCAACATATTTTGAATGCAACTGAAACAGTTTTTTTTTTTACAGCAATCCTTCAGTGAAGCTTTTCTATTGCCTACAGATTCAGTTCCCTCCTGGCTCACTCTTATGTCTAAACATTTCTTATAGAACAACATTCCTGGCTTTAATGATGTACCAAATAAAAGTATAATTGTGCTTATTCCTGTAAGTCACGATCATTTATCTAGGATGGAAACAATACATGTGTGATTTGAAAGTGGTGTTAATGCAGAGGCTGCTGCTGCTTCAAATGCTCTGGACATGAGATTGCTTTTGGATATGGGGAGAGAATTAGATTAAACACACAAAACGGAGATCATCAGATAATTTTGGGGCTCGTTTTTTATCTCTAAGCTGGGATTTTTAGAGATGCCTTAGCTAGGTGCAATGTTTCTAAACTGTAGAAGATTTGACCTGTTTTCAACAGCACATTAAGAAAAAAATACATGGATAGTTAATCTGTGGATCTAGCAAATCATAAATGTTGCATTTAAAAGCTGAGGTAGATTTGATTTTTAACAGTAGCTGGTGTACTTACCTGAAAAGTCTTGCTGAAAAATGAGGTTTTCGTTTGAAAATGCTCATTCAGCAAAGCCATGTTGCCAGAGGCGAAGCCTTTGGGAAGCGCTTTGGACTCTGTGTGCAGCGCTGGCGGACAGAGCCTGGTCTGATGTGTTTCGGAGAAATGCAGCCTGTGACCTTTTGGGACTAAATGGCTTTTTGGTACCAGGTCACAGCCATGGGGAACAGGTCTAGGACAGAAACATGGAGAAGTGCAGAAAAAGACTTTTTTTTTTTTTTTTTATTTTAGACAATTTTCCAGGAAAACAACATTTCCCTTGGTATATCACGTGTTTTTTATCTCAAATGTATGTTTCTACTGCCTTCAAATGTACTGCCAGTCATCACAAGCCTCTATTTATTGGTGAAAATGCTACATGTTATCACCTTTCATATATTTCAGTACATTTTGTTTTCATAAACCAACTCTTAAAAATCCATACCTGTTCCACTAACAATTTTAATAGAAGTTCAGCCTTAGCAGAATCCGTATTCAGCAAGCTGCTGCGTCTGCCCAAGTCCATTTACAGAGAAAAACATTCTTTCTGTTGCTGCACTAGAGATAGGAAGGGATGTAATAAATTTCACATTTTTAAAAAAGTTGAGCGAACAGATGTCAAAGGTTCTGGAAGTCTGTGTGTACTCACTGTACCAAGTCACTAGGTACAAGGTATTTCTAACAGAAAAAGTTCAGATCCAACCTTTTTCTAAGGTTTGGCCCATCAGTGCTGGGGATAACCTTAAAAGTAACCTTTTTTTTTTCCCCTTCAGAGAAAATGACTGATACGGGGTAAGATTACCTTATTTGCTGTGAAACTGGGTATCCAAGACCCAACGTACTTCACTGAATGGAATTATTTTCCTTTTTTTTTTTTCCCCCCCTTTTTTTTTTTTTCCTCTGACATGTTTTTAGGCGAGTTACACTTCTGAGTACAGAATTTGTTCTGGTTATTTTTGTTATAACTTGCTCTTCAGTGAATCTTTTGTGTCATAGACTTGAATACACCCCAGATGAGACTGCTCTACTTCTAAGACAGCACCTTGAAATTTTTAGCGTGCAATTTTAGCACATAATTAGTATTCAGTCACCAAAAGTGTCTTTCCACTATCTTTATCTTTGCCACTGTGAAGAAAAGTTAAACTTCACCTTGACTCTACAGAAAGTGGTAATTGTTGGAGATAATTGTTTAAGAGCCTTTCAATATACATGCAATTAGTCTGGGTGTGCCTCAACATTTTGCTGTGCTGAAGGCTGACAAATGGATTTCCTATAATTTTGAAATTTCCTTGGCAGATGAAAAGTGACTGAGAGCTTGTTACATAAACTTCCAGATCAAAGGATGGCTTTCTGACTGTGCTCTGCTGTGTTACGCAGTATGGGAGGGAAGCACCTGGGTGGAAGAAAATCATAGGGTTGTAGAATTATAGAATAGTTTGGGTCTGAAGGGACCTTAAAGATCACCTAGTTCCCACCCCTCTGCCATGGGCAGGGACACCTTCCACCAGCCCAGGTTGCGCCCAGCCCCGTCCAGCCTGGCCTTGGGCACTGCCAGGGATGGGGCACCCACAGCTGCTCTGGGCAGCCTGGGCCAGCGCCTCACCACCCTTGCAGTAAAGAATGTCTTCCTTATATCTAACCTAAATCTCCCCTCTTTCAGTTTAAAGCCGTTCCCCTTTGTCCTATCGCTACATGCCCCTGTAAAGAAATCCCTCTACAGCTTTGTTGTTGACTCTTCTAGGAAATATTTATTCTTGTTTTCCTTTGAATAGTGAATGTATTAAAATTAGCAGCTCCAAGTGAGGTTATGTTTTTCAAAGTCCCAGCCATTTCTTTGATTGCAGTAACCTTTTTCCATCAGTAGCTACTCTAAATTAACTTTCGCTGCTGCCTGTCAGATAATCAGACAATGGATTGTTTCTCTTTGAAGCACAAAGAAACAAGCAGGTTTTGGAGACATAGTTGTATATCCATGATTTCAAATATTAGTGGCTGCAGAGAAAAAATAAGCTTTTTTTCAACCATTTAATGTATTTGGTTTTTTTCGTTGGAAAAGGTGCGTGTATATATATGTATAAGGTATGTGAAGGAAAGGCTGATATATTTTTGGCCATGCACAAAGCTACTGAGATACACCCTGTTATCTCTAAGTTTTTTCCAAGATTCGCACTTACCTTTGCAGTTACTTTTGGGGGATCCCTGTGAGTGACTGTGAGTAATGCTAAAGGACTCTTCCATCCCTTCTGTAACCTTGCTGTTTTCTATCTCCTCCAAGGTTTTTGGCAACAAAGTGTTTCAACAGTCTTGCTCTTCAAAGCTATACAAATTTATCATGATTTGCTCCATTTTCATGCTGCCTTCTGAAGATCCACCATGAGCAACTGAGAAACTCTGCCTGCATAAACTACAATAAGACTTAAGGCGATTATTGCTTTCTTCAGTGATCCATGGAAAATCATATCTCCACTCATTTAAGAAAATGCAAAGCTTTTCCTTCTTTCAGGGCTTATGTCTTGCCTTGCTGATAGGATGTTAAAATCTCTGCCACTGTATTGGTCATAAGCCCTTTAATGCTCTAATGCAACCAACTGTAAGACATAAATAATCCACTGATTTGAGTTTAGCTCAAGTTCACTTAGTCTGCTTGTGTTCCCCCTGTGCTGGCTCATAGCTTCCCAGACACTGTGTCTAAGTATGATCAGTACTCATCATGGACAGCCAGCCCATGGTTGAAATAATTTTTGGAAAGTAAAAGAGCATGTGCATATGGTAATCTTCATGCACTATTCTCTTTTTCTGGCCAGGTTTGAGGCTGTTCTAAGAAATTGTTTCACAGTTGGTGGTCTGTCTTTTTTTTTTCCACATCAGTAGTGGTTGAAATTCCATCAGTTTGAAGTTTCTAGTGAAGCTTATGATCCCTTGTTCTTAAAAGGGTTGCATGACTGTATGATTTTTGTCTAGGATCAAAAGTAGTGGATATGATATTGAGTAATAAAGCGTTTCAGAGATACACTTCAGTCTTCCCTAAAGTCCATTTTTTTAATGTGCTAAAATTGCCAGATGAATAGCTTTTCCGGGAGTTGCCTAGTTTGTGCCCTTCGTTATACATTTGATTTTTTTAGACTTATTTGAAAGGTATCAATAAACTGTTGTGCTGCCTACCACGTAGTTAATAATTTTAGATTACGTACCTATGTCATCTCAAGGGATGGACACTGAAGGAGGAGTCAGTAGCGTTCCCTTCCTAGGAAGGCAGAATTGCTACTTCAAGAATGTTAACTGCCAGTTTAGCATCAGCAATGGATGCAATCTAATGGAACATTCTTCTGAGCTTCCCAGATCCACAGCCATTTCCACCTCCAGATGCTATCAAAGCCTTGTTAAAAAGGAAATACCACAGATTCAAAATCCTCTTAACCGTTGGAGCAGTTTCCTGGTAAAAACACTTCTGAATGTAATCAAAAAACCTGGGCATTGGGACTCTAATGAGGGAAACTTCAAGGAAATCACCGAGGTGGGCTGCAAGCTGATCAATGACATGTAAGCTGCAGTACATCTCTCAGAAATAAAATATGTACTTGAAAAGACAAAGTGCTAATGAAGTATTGGGTAAATGCAATACATTTAGATGAAGATGGGCAAGTAGAAAATAACTTGGCTAAGATGATAGGTGGAAGGGTTCCCACCATTGCTCATATAAATACTGCACAAGGTCCCTGGGCCAGTAGTTACTATCACTGTACATAAAATCAAGAACAAAACCAGAAGTGCAGAATACAGTTAACATTAGTAATATATACACTGCAGTAGAAAATGTTGCATTCATCAGAAACGAACCTTTTGCTAATGGCTTCCTAACTCCAGATTTCACAGAACGGTGAGTTGAAGCTTCCTAAGTAAGAGATGACATCCAAGTACAAAAGATGGTCTCCTTGCTTTGAAACGCATTGTAGTCAATCATACCTTTTCTTCTTGTGAAATTGTCAAGAGAGTCAAAAGTAGATCATCGGAGATACTACTAAGTTATTTTGGTGATGCCTTATGTAACTGCAGATGGAAAAATAGTTCTGCTGAAAGCTCATTTTGGTTCTGTTTGCTCTGGTCACTAATACGGATTTTCTGAAAACAGCAATGCCATCTTATTCTTAGCAAATTAATGAATTACTTGTACAGTTCTACAGGGTTTAGCCTTCAGAAGTTAGGATTTGTTTCAGAACAACGTGTTTACAAGAAATGTTGATCTTGCATGTTTTCTACTCCAGCTTGGAGCAACACAAGTAGACTGAAGAGGTGGGTGAGTGTAGGTGTCTAGGCTGAGCTGGATAACTGCTGATTGACTTTTTTACCTGGCTGGTAATACTGGAAAGAGTAAACAGAGAAAAGTCAACATCACAACACTGTATCTGCAGAATGGTTATAGAGAAATGGTTTTGGATTTCTGCTTTACAGATACGAGAGATTGCAAATGCTGAGAGGGAGCAAAGAATAAGTACCTGGATGCTCACATATATTCCCAAATAATTCTGTTTTCTGGCTATAGGTCTGTACCGCTAATAGATTGAGTGTGGCTGAAACAGTGAGTGGCGTTAACAAGACATTAGCCAAATGGCACATCTCTGGTCATTAGAGCTCTGTAACAATGCAGAAAGTCATGGAATTAATGCGGTGTTCAGCATCTATAAGGAGATGTCAATTAAAGATGCAGAGAAATGAAACGGGGGTTAAACACAAACATTTATTTCAGGAACACAGGTGCAGATTACAAAATCCAATCTATAGTCTCATCAGCAAGCCAAACCTTACCACACTGCAGCCAGAAAAATGGGCATAAAAAAGGATTAGAAAGATGCGGTATGCAAATTGTCTATAGTACTTGCCAGCCTCTCTGATTCAGTTAACTTAGAACACCAAAAGGAAGGAGAACTTGTGCACATGCCTTCTGAGGACCATGATCCAGTGGCTTTCTGCACGCACTGTTTGAATCCGGTAATGAATACAGAACGGTCAAACAGAGGATTGCAGTCTTGGGCTCTCTGCCTTGTGTTCAGCAATGGTAACTGTCTTCTGGTGTATAAACAGTTGGAAGAGACTTGGACACGGTTTATTGACATTAATGAATTTGCATTTTCCTTTGAAACCGTTGCATGGAAAACACTTTTTCCTGCTTGGCTTTTCAGGGGACTTTGGTAAGTGGGACCTTATTATGGATTTTACTGGTAAGAGAAAGCTGGTAAACCAAAAACTTTTCAAAGCCCACATCAGTGAACGCCTTTACCAACCCTCCTGTGCCGAGAGGAGTGAATTTGAAGCTAATCACCCTGTTCCTGCATGTGTGATGTGCAGACCATTAACAAGGAATGGGGCCATTCCTGACAGTGGGAACGTGATGGTGGGCAGGACACCTATGCTGCAGATGCCAGTGGGGTTTGTTTAGGTAGGTCATGGCAGCCAGGTGCAAAGCTGCCCCAGGGGCTGTGAAAGGCAGCTGTCTCCATTTTTGACAAATCAATGAATGCAGGTGTGTTAGTAATGTACTTGACTGTGTGGTGATGCACAAGTGTTACCAGTCAGAAGGCTGATACTGAAGAGGAAAAGAGGGTGTTAGGTCATTTCAATGAAGATAATAAGGAGGAAAAATTCACCATAGTGTCCGAAGGCTACATCAAGTGTCTCACAAGTGCCTTACCATATGTCTGATGTTCTTTTATCAGAAGAAAATACTGAGTTATTTATGTCACTTCTAAAAAGGAATATATTACATATATTTAGTTCCTTGTATGTATTAAAAACCTCCTTTTTGAGTAACAAGTAGTAAGATTTAAGTGCAAACCTAAATAATATATAAGATTAAAGATTGTCACTGTTCAGATTACCATACTGCTGCTGAGCTATCCCTCAGGGAAGGATATCATACCCAAACCATGTCTGTGAGTGACCATAGATACATTCAAAGAGCATCTGCAGTGTTTGCCTTAACAGGTAAAGTCCTGGCAACAGCTAGTTTGTCTGAGGCTGGTTCGCTGCTGATTGCCAGAATCATCTTTCTGTTGCGTGTCATTTGTTTATTGAAAGCAGGAGTATTTACTAGGAGTAAATCACATTTTCAGAAGTCTTCAGCGGGAAGCGAAACTCTTATTGTTTACTTTATGTTGTCAATTCAATGTAGAATTGTCCAATTCTGTAAATTGGATAATTTTGTAGAAAAAGAGAATTCCCTTTATTTTTCCTTCCCATTACCTTCTGTTGGAGTACGGGGTATGTAGTCCACTTTTCTACACAGCAGCCTCTGACCCAGCTGTACTCATTGCTAGCTTGGACAGCACACGCTGGGTTGCCACGCTGCATGTGTGGTATGTGGATGATTCTCTCTTGGGAGCTGACCAGAAACTACATTGCTTTAAGTAAATAACATCTTAATGTGTTTATTTGGCATATGTCAATTGCTAGTGGCCTCAGGTCTAACCTGACTTCTGTTTTCGAAGGACTACTGGGACCATTTAGACAAGGCAGATTGTAAATGTGTTGGAAATACTATGAAGCCATTTGTCTGATATATTTTTTTTTTTTTTTAAGCATTGCTGGACTTAAGGGCAAACTCCCAGACTTTGAAGGTCTATTTCTGTCTCACTAAAGTTAGTGGGTATGTTGTTATTGATTCCCGCAGAGGGAAGGCTGAATGGTGCAGTGTGCAGCTTTGGTGCTTCATTTCCCAGTGCTGGAGGAGGTATGATGCGGATGAGAGCAGAGTGGGTGGTTTGAAAGCACCAACTAAGACATTGATCTTAGTTTTAGGTCAAAAATGACTGTGCTCCAGGTACCTAATGAGAAATCCTTATATGAGGCCAAGCACTTAGGCCAGAGTTTAAAGGCCATCCTCGCTAAGGAAAATACTATGCTCTTCGTGAAGTGTATTGCCTGTGTAGGTCTGACGGAGTTCAATGGGACCAAAGCAAATAATTGAAGTTTCTACAGTGTGAGATACTCTCTGTAGCATTTTTTTTTTTACCCTGCTCAATGTATTTTGTGACTACTAAAAGATCACCTCATTTGGCATGTGGTGCAATCAGGCACAACAAACTTTAATGTCCTTGTGCTTGTTCTGATAGCAGCTTTTCCCCAGCATACTTCAGATGTGTGGGGATTCCTTCTTTAATTTGACAAGGGTAAGTAGCTACAGAGCTATTTTAATAAAATTAAGATGAGTTGTTATTAGGGCTTTTTTCCATACTCCTTAGGATTCCTGTTTAGTTTTTATCTCTGAGAGATCTTTGGTCTTTTGCTTTTAGATGGAGAACAGAAAGTTGAGGACAGAAGCAATGAAGTCTTTTATATTTATTTTTTTAAAATTTTTGGTTTATTTTTTAACGCTAGATGTTATTGTAGTGAATACATCCCATGATGCTGATAATAATGATGGAAGATCAGGCACAGATCATAGAATACTATGATGTAAGAGATAATGAATTAAATGCAACTGCATTTTTTTTTATTCTGAGTCAAGTTTAAATTAAATGTGACATTCAGATCAATGAGATGGTTTTGATATTAAATACCCCAGTAGCCTCTAATGGAACAATAAATAGTGATGTAGGTGTTCCTCGATAGTAAGTCTATTTGGAATACAGTTTATCTGACTGTAGAACACTTTAGCATTCAAATAATAATAACATTTAATATGTTTGTGTGTTAACCTGATATTTTAAGATTATTGGAACCACCCTTAGGGAAAGAAAATGACAGATGCAGATCTCTTCATGAACTTGCTTATCACTCGTACTTAGTATCTCCAAGTTTTTTGTCTGAGAAGGTACTGCAGTCAGTATGTAGTTAGACTTGCTAAACGAACAGTAGAAAAGACGTAATTGAAGGGAGTCACAATAATGAAAAAACAGACAGCATAGTTAGGGTATAAATCATGATATATTTAAACAGGAAAACAATGCCATGTCTTCATACCTCCACCCCTTGTTTCTCTTTATGCATGCAAGAGCAGGGGGCATTAATTTCAAAGTGGAAAAGCTAAACATGCAAGATTTGAGTTGTACGCTGGGTTTCTTGCCTATGCCAGGATTGACTAGGGCCTCAGAAGAAACTGGAGAACAGTGGGAGCTCTATTAGCACTGTCCAGTTCACTGCAGAGGGACAACTAGGGGTACAGGGCTCTCAGTGGAAGATGATCTCCAAGGGAAGGAAGTCTGTCACCTTCTGGGCACTCACAAGGCTGAGAAGATCAGTGGCATTGTAGCCTACAACAGCACCATCCCTGCAAGAGGTACTCTGAAGGCAAAGCTCCTTTCTTCAGGTAGGGCTAGGTGGCTAGAACAGGTCTTGGGAAGGGTTTCCAACAAGATGAAGAAAATTCAACACACCAAACAGTAACAATGGGTTATCCTTTAACTTGCTCTTCAAACATGACTGGGTCCAATTCCTAGGTGGTGTGAATTATCATGTGTTCCTTTTTCCTTTGGGGAGAGGTTTTCTTGGACTGTGTGATGTTTTTAACTTCCCAAGTCCAGGCAATGGCAGTCTACCTTGGGGAGAGCACAGCAGTGTCGTTAATCTGAGAGACATGCAATGCTATGGGAAAAGAATTGGCTGTGTAACCGTGGGGTTACACAGGCTCGGTACACCTAGGACTCAGTGGAACCAGAGACCCACCACCCAACGTAAACCTCTCCTGTGAGTCACTTCTGAGGTCTTTTAACTCATAGACTAATGGATGACATTTAATTGTTTATGTGTATTCTGTTGAGGCAAAACTTTTTTTGAAGTACAAGTGAGAAAGCCATATTGCTTGGGTCTGATCTTATTAAGAAATCTCCTGAATGTTACAGATATCCATTGCCTGCAAACTTTGCAGTCAGGCTGACTTCAAAGACAGAGTGGATCTGAAGAAGTATCTGACCAGGACCCAGCTTCACAAAGAAAATAAATGTGACTGGCTTATGCCGTGATCTGCTTTCCCCAAGATTCCTCCCGCAGTTCTTCCAGGGATGACTCTACTGTGCAGAAAATATGTCAGATACTAAACTCTGAAGGCAAAATTAGTGACAGAGGTCAGAATTCACGTCGTGCTGAGTGCAGTCTGGGAAGTCTGTTCAGGAGCAGCGTGAATTTCCTTCCCTTGGAAGCAGCTAAAGCTGGGCCCTTATGAGAGCTTAGAGAGCACTTTTAGAGCACTTTTTAGAGTTGTAACACTTTGAAAGACACAGGTCAGCAGATGCAGTGCATGAAAATTATTTCCCTGTATTCAGCTGTTTTGAGTACAGTGGAGGAGCATGTTTTAGATGGCATTTGTGATTACTGCAGTGTTTACAATAGACAATACACAACAGTGGTGGTGTCTCACATCTGGTGCACCTACTGCTGCTAGGTAAGGCATGCCAAATACTTTCTGTATAGCCTGATATTTTTAGATTTTTTGATTGCATTTTGTTTTTCCTGAGTGTCAAGTTTGTTTTGCCATTGAACAGAATATGAAAGTAAGAAGGTTTTATATGGGTGTGCTTTAGCTTTGCTTTGGGGTTTTTGGATGCAATACTAACAAAAAACAAAGGTTGGGCAATCCAAGCCTGATCTTGAGGTCTGTGTTGCTCCTGGGTTTAGCTTAGTGTTAACCCAATCCTCATTTTTTGAATGGGAAGGGTGGAACTGAGCTCTTGTCGACCCAGTAAAACCCCTTAGGTATGAATGAATTTTGTTTGTAAGCACTATATCATGACAACTTGTTTAGTCAACTAAAAAGAACATATAGGAAACCTTGTTTATCATAGGCATTGTGGTGGCTTGTACCCTGGCTGGACATGAGAGGCCCACAAAAGCTGCTCTATCGCTCCCCTCCCCAGCCAGGCAGGGGAGAGAAAATATAACGGAAGGTTCATGGGTCGAGATAAGGACAGGGAGATCGCTCAGCAATTACTGTCACAGGCAAAACAGACTCAATTTGGGCAAAATTATCTGATGATCATCCACATCAGAAAAAACACCTTTCCCCCACCCTTCCCCTTCTCCAAGGCTTAACTTAGTTCCAGATTACTCTACCTCACCCCCAGCCCCAGCAGTGCAGGGGGATGGGGAATGAGGGTTATGGTCAGTTCATCACATGTTGTTTCCGCCCCGCTCCTTCCTCCTCACACCCTTTCCCTGCCCCAGCATGGGGTCCCTTCCCACAGAGACAGTCCTTCATGAACATCTCCAATGTGACTCCTTCCCATGGGCTGCAGTTCTTCACACACTGCTCCATGGGGTGCAGCCCTGCAGGAACAGCCTGCTCCAGCGTGGGTCCCCGTAAGGGCACAAGCTCTGCCAGCAACCAGGAGGCTTCAGACATCCCTCTGCTCTGGCATGGCGTCCTCCAGGGGCTGCAGGTGAGATCTGCTCCACCGTGGACCTCCATGGGCTGAGGGCATAGCGTGCCTCACCATGGACTTCACCAGGGGCTGCCGGGGAATCTCTGCTCTGGCACCTGGAGCCCCCCCGCCTCCTCCTGCACTGACCCGGGGGCTGCAGGGCTGCTGCTCTCACAGCATTGCACTCCTCTCTCATGCTAGCACAGATATTTTTTAATACATTATCCCAGAGGTGCCACCACCTTTGCTGATGTGTTTGGCCTTGGCCAATGGTGGGTCTTGGAGCCAGCTAGCACTGGCCTTATTGGACATGGGGGAAGCTTCTGGCGTCTTCTTACAAAAGCCACCTTTGTAGCCCCCCCCCCCCCCCAAAAAAAAAACCTTGCCATGCAAACCCATTACAGGCATGCACAAGACTGCTCCTGCTCCCCCCCAGTGTATATATCCCCTGCTGTTGCCTGTTACATCACATTGAGCAAATGGCCAGTGTCAGTCTCCTGCCCAAACTTTGCTGAGTAAGTTAACATGCTCAGACCTTTGCTTCCATTGTGTATTAACTGTGGCTAGCCTGATCTTAAACTCTGTCACATTTTGATTAATGAGTGTATTAAACTCTGATCTTGTGATGCAGCAAGAAGGAGTAATAGTATGGACAAGTGTGTTTCTGTCAAAATACGTAAAGCATAACTTAAGAAGTCTTGTATCTGACTTGGAAGCCTTTAAACCTTTAAGTACATATCTTAAAGGTTTAAGTACCTATCTTCTGTTTGTGGTCAGTGGGAAAAGCCTCCATTCTAGTTACACATGTCTGGATCCAAAATAGCTTCTCTTAAAACAATAAATCAAGGGCTTGGCTTTGCTGAAGTGATCTCAGGTTTACCAGGGTGAAGGAAAGAGCAGCACCTCGCCTATTGAAGGTGTCTAAAGGACCAAAGTAAACAGTCACTGGGACTTGGCTTGAGTAAATGGAAGAAGAGTTTGACTGAAAAGCTAAGTACACACCAAGACATGTAGTTACAGAAGATGAATTAATATTATTCTTCTTTCCTTACTTTATTTCAGTTTACTTATAGCCAGGGAAGGAGGGGAAATTAAATGTTTTTTGAGAAAATAGAAATGTTCCTGCTGAAGCTTTTGGTTCGGAAACTATTATTTTCCACTGGAACTAACATTTTGACTGGCTGATCATTCCTCTGGCTGGCAGTTTATACTGCAGCTCTGTATATTTGCTTTCAGTGTGAGCTTGGTATGCCACGTTGTGGTCCCGTTTCCTCACTGGAGTAGCTGTGAGTGTGTCAGCACTGACTAATCCACTGTGCTACATCAGTGGTCATCTTAATCCCCTTTGTACTCAAGTTGAGGCCAATATAATCTGAAATGAAGAAATCAATAGAGAGTTGGTGTCTCGGAGGGAGTGAAAAATGAAACTTGAGTTGTGAAAAAGATGCACATAAGTATGATGGTGAAAATGGCCTTAGGTAAAACAGTTTCACCTGCTTTGCTCCGCCTTTCCTAGAGAACTGGTGACTGTTGTGTTTGCCAGAACAAGCAGCATTTTCTGATAGTTTTGCACCGTTTCTTATACTTGATGTGATGTTGCTCAGGTCACTGTCTTTGCTGGTCTGTCTTGCCTCCTTTTCTCAGTCTGATGTGTTTTAGTAGTTCTTTCATTTGCCTGCTCTTCAGAGACCACGTGTTGTTCTGAGCCTGCAACGTCTCCTCCTACCTCGCAACTTACTCTTTTTATCTTTCTCTTGCTTCTGGCATCCTTCTACCATTCATGCAGCACTCCACACTTTTTGAATTGTTATCT
Source organism: Falco naumanni (assembly GCF_017639655.2). Taxonomy (NCBI): domain Eukaryota; kingdom Metazoa; phylum Chordata; class Aves; order Falconiformes; family Falconidae; genus Falco; species Falco naumanni. The sequence continues at coordinate 54,743,096 of NC_054057.1, read as the reverse complement.
TGTGTGCTGATTGTGATCCTTATCCTTCTTTAAATCTCATTTATTTTCTAAGGCTCTAATAAAAATCCCCCAGGCTCTAACAAAACCTTTTGAAATGGGCTGGTGCTTCTTGCATTGACATCAGCAGCCTCTAGATGAGTCTAAGCTGCTTTCCCTTAATATCTTAATTCATTAAGCTGCAAGACCTTACTGGTGAATAGCCGCCTTGTCTTCTAGCCTGCAAACTCCAAATATTAGTAAAGTTGGCTTATGAGTGAGTAAGAGTTAACTCACTAATGCTGAGCCTGCAAGCGTTGAGAAGAGCTGCAAAACTGAGATCCAGACAGGTTTAAAAATACAACAGTTTGCCACCAAGGGAACTGAAATCTTGGTTTCCTGTGGCTTTATATTGTGTGGTTGGATTATTCTCCATCAAATTAAGTGCAGGCTCTGACTGAAACTTTTCCTGAATTTGTAACAGCATTTGTAACAGTCTGCACTCAGGGGGATTCTCTGATGTCTAACTCCATAATTAAACTCATGCTGAACTAATTTAAGTTTCTTTCCTCTGCACTGGAATCTCTTCACAAAACTTTTACGGACTAAATGCATTTAAGACTTCAGTTCCTCTCTTCAGAGTTTCACTGACACTGGCTGAGTGGCTCAGATGTTAAGAGAACACACGGAGCAGTGTGATTGCCAACCCCTTTTTGTCTCAAACCAACCTTAGAAAAACGGTTGGAGCAGGATTCATGATCCAAATCTTTTGAAAATTGATGGCAGTTTCCTAGTGATGGGAATGGATGGAGGATCATCTACAAAATTCTCTGCTTGTCTTTAGTGTAAAGTGTCAGTAAAACTCAACAGATACTCGCTGGATGACAAATATACTGTCAGTATCCATCATCCACGGGCATGAATAAAAACCATTTTGGCATGTCAGAAGATGTAGAGAGCAAAGTTGATTCCTGTTTTACATATAATTTGTTAAGACAGTTTCATTCTAAGTAAAAAATGGGAGATAGAACTTTGTACAAATTTAAAATATCTCCCCTTTTCATGGAGTTATTTTTGAAGCGTGCTCCTATAGAATTAGAAAGCATGGACAACTTACTGTATAAATGATGTAAAAAGCAAGAATGTAATTTGGTTTTTGGAAGTCATTAGACAAAATCCCAGATTTTTAAGCAGCCAGAGGGCACTTGCATACTTGCCTTTTGAAAGAGATTCTGCTGGTCTGGGTAGTGTACACATCTGGCTTTTATAGTTATTGGGCAGCACAGGGGGGCATGCTTGCGTTTATTTAGGTACTTGTTCTGAATGGGGAAACCACAAAAGTGGCTTGACAGGGTCTGGGTGCTGGTAGAGAGTGGGAAGGAGTGGGCTGCTGTTGTGCATAGTCAGGTAATAAAGTACTGGTGTCTAGCAATCTAAGAATGCTGCCCGTGAAAACAGAAAGGACTGGCTCCTCCACCCCCCAGTTTTTCACGCTGATGAAGCTAGGTGATGGCACAGGGTTAAATTTGCCCCCATTCACTGTGCTGCCTTGCTGTGCATTAGGTTTGAACATTTTTGAGGCAGGCATCATCTTCCCCCATTGAAATCCCAGTTGACGGCTAATGCCCATCTGCCTTGTAGAAATGTCAAATGAAAAAACAAAGATGACGTGGCCTCTGATGTGAGGAACCACTTTGAAAACAATTTCTGCAGTGCTTTCTGAACACAGTGTTATTTTCCTCTGCAGAAACACTGAGAAAGGGAGTGCCTGTAAAAGTGTATTGGGATTTAGTCAAACCTGTCTTGTGCTAAGTCTCCCTGAATAAACGTTATTTTTCCAAAACATGTATTTTAGAAAGGTGGGTTTTATTTAACTGCAAGGAATGGCCAGTGCCTTCTAGTCATTTGTAAGCATTGTGTAGTGATTAATTATTCTCTCCTAAAATTTTGGGTTTACTTCTTGCTGGAATTTGTTTCGCTTCAGATATTGGACCATGTTATGCCTTCCTCTGCTAACCTAAAGATCCTGTTAAGTCAGAAAAATCTTCTCCTTTGAGTAGGTATTTACAGACTAATTCACCACTTAAGCCAAATTGAGCATTTTTAAATCTCTTGGTGCAAAGCTGAGTTTTACAGACCTTGAATTATTTTGCTTTATCCTTTGTGAACCCTTTTCTGACCTCCCCACTCTAAGAATGATGATGACAAAAATGTAATGGGCTGATCTCTGGTCATGGTATCTCCATGGTCTTGTGAACAGGTGGTCCTATGTTCCCATGGGATATTCCTATTTTTAGATTTCACAGTTCCACAGCCATCTCAGAGTATTGTTAAAACATCACCTGAGGTATATAGAGAAGATGTATATTTATTCTTTTTAGCTTAATAATTTAATGCTTTGCCTTTTAGGCTTCACTGGAATTTTAAAGTAAACTATAACATTTTATTATTTTTTTTCACTCTCTCCTCTTGCCTGTCTATCTGAAAACTTCAGAGAAATTAACTTCTTTTTTTTTTTTTTTGTAAAGTAATATGTGCATGCTTAGGGGTAGAAAAGTCTCCCAAAAGGTTTTGCTGTCTGCTCTTCGCTGCATCCCAGTCAAGTCCTAAGAGCTGATGAAACAGCAGTCACCAATGATTCAGAGAAAGCTAGTGGGTAACTAATCCATATTCCTCATCACTTCATTGTGTGTTCCTTGTTCTGGTGTTATCAGGCAGCAGAGTTAAAACATTTTTTTCCACCCACCAAATATATGATTAAGCCACAGAACTTGTTGCTACAGAAAAATATGAAAACCAAGTGGGATGGGACAATTTCACACAATTGCTCCACTTTTGGCTATTAAACACAATCATCCAGCTGCAACCCTCAGTTCAGAAAATTGCTAGTCATCTTCTTGCTAGGAGTATACATCATGTCGTCTTGTGAAGGAGACTTCTGCAGAGTTGTCAAAGCCAGCTCAGTGGGCATGAGTACCCTGAGGATAAGTTTCTACAGCACGTGATTCCTGCCAATGGCAGAGAGAGACATCCCGGCCAAAAGGTGTCGTGAGCGTCAGGGCTACAGGAATGAAAGGATTTAAAATGAGATTAGAGAAGAAAAATGGGTTTGTAATGACTGCAAGACATTCGTTTCTCAGTGTTGCTTGAGTATCAACAAGTCTCTGGGACCTCTGCTCCGCAGCAAGCGGTGTCTCTTTTGCCTCAGCCGATGCTGGGGTTACACTGTCCACAGTGAAACAAGCTTCTACAGAGAGAAGTAACCTGGGGTTTACTTCTGGGTTTGGTCCTATTAGTCTTTGGTTTTTTTTAGAAGCACTCCAGCACAGCACATTCCAAGAAGGGCTTTCAGTAATAGGAACAGAGCTCAGGAAGCTATCGGGCTTCTTCCTCTCTCTGGGCAATAAGATGTACTTTCTCATTATGGAGCTTTGTTGTGGGCACATTAATCTGAAACCAGGAAGAAAAGACCAACAAGTGCTAAGGGTGATATGGGATTTGCTGATGTTTCGTGAAGGCAGCTAGATTGCTGCAGTACAGCTGGGAAATAGGAATATTAAAGTCTACTCTAAACTTCATTTTACTGTAATGATTCTTAAAATATTGGCTCTTTGCTTTAAGAGACTGTGGTTGTACAGTGGCTATGCATTTCTGGAGAAAGTATCTCTAAGTTGGGTATTAAGACTAATTTATCAAATTGAGAGGAAATGAGCAAAAGAGTTAGATTATTATTTTTTTTTAAGCCCAAATGTGATTTCTGGCCCCAGATTTTTGAGTAAAAATTGAAGATAAATCTTAAGGAAAGAAAAAAATAAACTATAAATGTAATAACTTGCTAGAGCACTTCATGAACCCTCAGTACAAACAATATTTCTTGTGATAGCTTTGAAGATGGAATTTGGGTCATATTTCATGTGCCGATGCATACAACAGTAGCTGTAGTATGTGACAGATGTAATTTTTTTGAGATAGCCTATATCGCATCAGAGCAAAGACCTACCACCCAGAACTCATATTATACTTTGTTATTTTGTTCACTATAAATCTACAAGTGTTTTGTTGAGGGGAAACAAAGGACAGCAAAAAGCTGGATTATCATCTCTTTCAGTTTAGTTGAGTTCTTTATTTCTTTCGTTGGACTTCAATTTGAAGTGGACTCTAGAAATGCTGTTTGCAATGAAATGATGTCAAAGAGCCAGGTCTTTAATTCATGAAAGTAATGATGCTCCACAGAAGTCAGCGGAATTGCTCCAGATAACCCCAGCGGAGGTCTGCTCCATCTGTTCGGTGTCAGAACAGCTTAAAGCAGGGCTGATATCACTCTTCCTAGGTTCAGTTTGCTGTACAGTTATTAAGGGTGACCTCATCCTGTTCGGCTCTAGATGTCTGTAATCTAGTCATCTGCAGCTGAACCCAGCCAGCCTGTGCTCCTTTTAGTCAACAGGTCAGGTGAATTGCACCCTAAAATTGTCTGTTCCAGGGAGATGGATGAAATATGAAGTAGGGATCTAACCTTTGTAAAAAGAGGCAGAAAACAGATATTTCAAGTCCTTTGTAGATGGTTATGAGCTTGTTTTGCTCTTGGTCTGCATTTGAAAGAAATGTACTTGTATTAATATGAATGTGTCCTGTGTTTGAGCGGGCTATACACCTGGGACATACACCAGGTACCCATACTTGCTTGGATTTGAATTTGGAGCAAGAGAAGGGCAAGCGTGTCTACCAGCACAGTGCCTCTGAGGCTGCATCCTAACTATGACCAGCCCCATCCCATGCAAGGACCTGACGTGATTTACATGTACTAATGCAGCAAGGTGGGTGAGCAGCTGAGCCAGCACTACCCAGTGTCCCCCTCAGCTGTGCGAATCCACAGCTAGGTAGCATGGGATATGAGAAAAGCTGCTGTAGGCGTGCCTTCTGGCTGGTTTTACCCCGCAAACTGCTTTTGTGTTTCACAGGCATCATCTAGCACATCTCGGTCATTTGAAGCAGGTACCCAAAGAGGGGAAGGAAGATGCTCAATGCAGAGTGCGTAGCCCTCAGGACTAACCTGCTGATAAGGAGACAGTACACAGCGAGTATCATGGAAGTACACTTTTTTACACCACATGTTTTCCTTTCCCTTGTTTTGCTGCTATATCTCAAGGAGGCTGCCTGTGTCTCCTGTTGCCATAGAGCCTGCACCAGCCAGGCAGCAAAAACGGAGTTGGGTCAGAATAGCAATTTTTGGCCTCTTGTGATTACTGCAGCCTAGTGAAAACTCAAAAAGCCTGGAATTTGTTGTAAATGTGAGGGGAATATGAAGGAAGCCTGCTAGCCATCTTTTCACATCTCCTTGTCATTTATGCTGCTTTATTCTGCTCCAGCTCACAGCAGCTGCCCAGTGAACAAGCTGAAATACAGTTTAGAGAGCCCAAGCCAGGGCAGGAATACTGAGGATGACCTTGCCTTGCAACAAGGACCCCGGTGCTGTGCGCCTTGCAATATTGTGGTGATGGGCAACATCAGTGTCCTTAAATTTGATTTTTGCTCTCAGGAGCAGACTCTGGACAGCAGTTATTGCAGCAGGCTTTAAAGGGAATGGTGAGTGGCAAACACTATGCTAGAGAGTGATTTCTCCACAATTTACCCTTGACGCCTTCTCCGTCTTTCCTAGCACAACTCAGGAAAGGTGTGAGGAAGTAGCAGCAGCTGCTTCATCGGAACCTGTGTGTACCTGCCAGGGTGGTGAGCTGGGACAGTGGCTCCGTTGCTCAAAAAGCAATGTGAGGATGTGGTTGTAGGAACAGATGACACCAAACTGTATCTCATCCTGCCCTGAGCCACTTCCAGTCCTGAATTCAGAAGTACAGTGTAGTGGTGCAGCTAACACAGCCTGCTCCTCCTGCCCGCTTCTAACCAATACAGACTTTTTTCTGGATTTAGTTACTCAGAGAAAAAAAAAAATCTCTTAAAAGATCCTTAAATCTGTGTCCAGAGATAAAATGATATTAGTGCACAAGTTAGCCTGCCTCAGGAACTGGGCAATCATCTAAATCAGTCATCAGTCCAACATACAGCAGCACAATATGCAGTGAAAAAAAAAACCCAAACCCACATCATCTTTTTCCCTAAGCAGACTCCAATATAGTGATAACATTTAACCTTCTCTCCTATTCTGTAAATATCTGTCCCCTGAGAACCCAGACAATGGTTTAAACCCAACTGTTCAGTCCATCAGAGCTCCAGAGACATCCTGCTGTTCTAAAATGGTGACTGTGAAACAGGATGGCGATATGTCTAATTATAAAAATACCCTGTGATACCATTTGGGAGTCAATTTAGTATTCAAGAAGTGTCTTGGAGCAGGATAGAGGCTTTCTTATTTTTCATTCTCCTCTGTGATATCATCTGTGTAGGAGGCAGCTGTTAGAAGGCCTGCAGGAGCTTGAGAATTTGACTGAAAGCCATAAAGTTCCACAAATATATTCAAAAGCTTTGTACAGTTTCCACTGGAATTTGGGCTGCAAGTTTATGATGAAACCAGAAAACTTTCTCTGCCTATTATCTTTTTTGATGTGAATGTTTCAAAACATCTAATTTGAAATATTAAAATATATCTGTAATAAAAAAGAGGTATAAATACTTTCCTGGAATCAGCCCCCATGCAAGAAATTAATTACAGAAGAGAATTCTCTGCCACAGCTAGCTGTACGTCTGTTTGCATCTAGGGCTGCCGTTCATTGCTATTCAGAGGTACTTTCAAACTGTTTTGCACTATCGTGTTAATTAAGATGATGTTTTCATTAGTTTCAGTTCACATATTATTTTAATCTAGATATTTGAAGAGAAGGATTTTAGCAGATAATGGAATGTGGGCAGCGCGGTGGAGGCTACAGGGAGCTCATTACCCTTTTCTCAATTCATTGTAGTTTCATCAGTCATTAATTCCACTTTAAGCTTCCCTGTTGTTAGAATGTACTTTGTGAGTGACTTTATTTTTCATATTGAACAATGTGCCACTTTCTACACATAATACAAAGGTAGAATGCAATTATTGGCAGTATTAGAATACTTCAAAAGGTTTAAAGATGTGGAAGAAGGCTCCCTGAGGAGGGTGCTTTTGAGAGTGTTTGAGACAGCAACACAAATAACCTTGTAAGGCTGAAGAAAAAGGCAGAGAAGGGATGGTGTTGAACTTGATCTCTCTTATATCACAGAGTCATGGAGTGAGATAGGTTGGAAGAGACCTCTCTGGTCCAAGTCTCTGCTTAAAGCAGGGCTGACTTCAATGTTAGGTTGTGTTGCCCAGGTCCTATCCCAAGCGGGCTGTGAATGTCTCCAAGGATGGAGATTCCTCAGCCTCTGAGGATACTGATTCCAGGCTTTGACTACCCTCATGGTGATAAACTTTTACTTATATCTAATAGGAATTTTCCTGGTGGGAAGTAGCATCTCTTAGCCCTTGTTCTATTGCTGTTCACCTCTGAAAGAAGTGTTGGTGTGTCTTCTCTCTATAACACTCCTGATTAGGAAGTTAAAGGCAGTAATAAGATCCTCCCTTAGATCCACTCTCTTTTCCAGGCTGAACTAACCCAGCTTTTACAGCCTCCCATGGTACTTTATCTGCTCCAGACCCTGGAGCACCGCGGTGGCCATCTGCTGTACTTGCTCTGGTATGTCTGTGTGTCTCTCATCCATGGGAGCCCAAGTGAGACGCAGTACTCCACATGGTACTCCATATGCTGTCTTTCAAATGCCAGACAGAGAGGAAAAGACCACTTCCCTTGACTTGATGTCTGTGCTTTTGCCTAGTATTTGGTTGCTTTTACTTGGTGCACTGCTCACTCATGTTCAACTTGTCCACTAGCACCCACGGGTCCTTGCCTGTGGAGCTGCTTTCCAGCTGGCTGGCCTCTAGCCTGTGCCACCGTGCAGGTTATTCCTTCCCACGTACAGGGCTTTGCGACTGCTGAACTCCGGGAAATTTCTGCCAGCTCATGTCTCCAGCCTGTTAAGTCCCCCCAAATGGCAACCCTCCAGTGTATCGACGACTACTCTCCTGTTTGGTGTCATCTGCAAGGTTGCTGACTGGAGTCCATGCTTTTGCCCAGTTGTCAACATAATGCTCAACACTGTTGGCCCTAGTGTAAACCCATGAGATGTAGGCCTCCAGTGGTGCTGTTAACCTCTTACTGCTGCTCCCTGTGTCTAACAATTTGGACAGCCATCCACTCATCTTTTACACAACACATCTGGTCCATATGTCACCACTGTGGCTAAAAGGATATCATGGGATGCCCCGCTGAAATATTTCTATATCAACAACCACTGCTCTTTTCTTGTCTTCTCTTACTGTAGAATGCAATCATGTTTGTCAGGTATGATTTGCTCCTGGCAAATCTGTCCTGGCTGATCCCAAACACCTGCCTGTCCCACACATGGCTCGAACTTGCTTCAAGAAGGGTGTGCTCCATAGCCTTCCCAGGGCTGGGGCAAGGCTGGCCTGCCGTTTCCCAAGTTCCCCTTTGGTGCTGTCCTTGAAGAGGTATATGATGTTTGCCTTTTTCAAGTCATCAGAAGCCTCCACAGTCACCATGACCTTTCAAAGACTTAAAGAACAGATTCTTAATGACATCAGCCAGCAGCCTTGGATGCATCCTGCCTGGTCTTACATACTTTGGTACAGACTTACGTAGTCCTTAACTTGATGACCTACCACAAGTAGCACGTCGCTGCCCTTGACTCTGCCCTAAGCACAGGGATGTGGGAGGACTGAGAGAAGATCTTTCCAGTAAAGACAAGGCAGTGAAAACACAAAATACCTCAAAATACCTCATTTTTCTGTGGAGGGTTAATGTCCACACCCACATAAATTCACACATATGTGCTCATATCTTTATATCCTCCCCCCACCTGATTCACACACAAGAACCAAGGGCAGCACTATGTATATACATACAAAACCTTGTGCTCTGACATCCCTATCTCCTTTTAACTCTGCAAATGTATTATATGTGTATTACAGCCCTCACCTGGGAGCTGGAAGCAAGCTCCCCAAAATGGATTGAGCTGGTGTGGTGGTTTAACCTCCAGCTGGCAACTAAGCCCCACACAGCCACTCGCTGGCTTCCTGTTGGTGGGATGGGGAAAACAGTCGGAAGGGTATAAGTGAAAAAATTCTTGGGTTGGGATAAAGACAGTTTAATAGCTAAAGCAAAAGCCACGCACTCAAGCAAAGAAAACAAGGAAGTCATTCTTTGCTTCCCATGGGCAGGCAGGTGCTCAGCCACCATCAGGACAGCTGGGCTACAGTACCAGTAATGGCTCCTTGGGAAGAAAAATGCCATCACTGAACATCTCCCCCAGCTTTATGTGCTGAGCATGATGTCATATGGTAAGAAATGTCCCCTTGGTCGGGGGAGGGGGGGGGGGGGGCAGCTGTCCCACCTGTGTCCCCTCCCAGCATCTTGTGCCCCCCAGCCAGCGCTGGTGGGGTGGGGTGAGGAGCAGAGAAGCCCTCGGCTCTGTGTGAGGCTGCTGGGCAATAACGAAAACATCCCTCTGTTATCAACGCTGTTTCCAGCACAAATCCAAAACTCAGCCCTGTAACAGCTACTGTGAAGAAAATTAACTCCATCCCAGCCAAAACCAGCGCAGCTGGTTACAGATTTATGGCTGTATTATGTTTCATTAATAGATTTACTCTCTTCTGTTGGTTGCTTATGAGGTGTCACAGCTTGGTCAGATCCAGAAGTGAAGGGTGCCCCTAGGAAAATGAAGTGATGGCAGGTTATAAGTCAGCTCTTAAGCAGATGTATGCAGGGAAAGGTAGGATAGAGAACTACCAATGATCAGAAAAGCTGAAGAATAATCCTGGCACAGTCATATAACTCACAGAGCATATTAGGTGCTGAAATTCTTATTCCTCATTTTCTTGATGAATGATGCAACAAGAGCAGAAAATGGCTAATATGAATCTTGTCTCAAGACTATGATTGCAGCAGTAATAAGGAATGATGTAAACTTAACTCATTCTTGTTATAGAGTACTAAAGGGAGTGACTTGGACTACAGGAGCAGTGTGCAGTCAGTGCAGAAGTTTGCTATGAAATATCTCTTTAATCACATTCATAATTTTTGAACTCTGTTTAACAAGAGTGGTTCTTGTGTAACAGTGACAGAAAACAAACGCCTCTTGGCTGTACCCTTTCACCAGCAAAGAGAATTTTATTTAAAGGAAGGATTTTTTGTAAGGATTATAGAATCATAGAATGATTTGGATTGGAAGGGACGTTTAAAGGTCATCTAGCCTAACGCCCTGCAATAATCTCCAACAGGTTGCTCAGAACTTGAAAGTGTCCAGGGATGGGGCATCTACCACCTCTCTGGTCTACCTCTTCCAGTGTTTCCCTAAATATTATTAAAAAAACAATGTGGTAAAAAATGCCATCCTTATATCTAGTCCAAATCTACTCTCAAAGGCCATGAAACATTTGCTCACAGGCAACGTTCTGGCCAGGGTCAGTGCTGGTTTGCTTTACTTGAACATGAAATCTTGCAGAAAACAAAATATATGATATAGAAACCATGGGAAAAGGAGGCTTCTGTTCCTGGAGAACTCTCTTTACTGCTCTGTCTTTTGATTGCTTTCTACCCGATTTTAAGTGAAATATTACTAAACTAGTAAGCTCTACTCCTTTAGTTGGCTTTTATGCAGCTTTAATGTGTCTCAGTGCCTTAGGACGGGGGCACAGCCTTTGGAGGTCACTTTTTGCAGTCCTCTGGGGCAGCACGCTGCTGAGCTGTCAGAACACGATTACCAGGTGTCTGCCCCTTTTACTTGATTCTGTCAAATTCTGAGGACTCTCCAAAGCTTGATTCCCTTAAAGATCTTGTCTTCATCTCTCATTAGTGACATGATTGAAAAGATTCTTTCTGGAACGTGATAGCTTGGCTTAGCACTGTCCATTTTGCCAAATTTTTGTCGCTTTTTTTTTTTTTTTTTTAACTGTGGAATCACTTGTCTTCATTTGTTTGAAATGCTTTGTTATCAGCATCTCTGTTTATTTTTTGGTACGTTAGTATTTCTTTAATGCCTCCATTTATCTGTGGTCAAATGAGAACTGTCTCACTTTATTGGGATTTTCTGATTCTGGTATTTTCCTTTCTGTCACTGTAGGAGTTGGTTTGTTCAGTCCTGAAAAGAATCCCAGACAACAGTGTTAGTATTTTGATAGCAGAAATATGCGCACAGGCTGATTTTCTTGTATTTGCAATGTTTCTTCTCAAGTGATTTGTTTCTGGTTCACCTTGCAGACTTGCAGATTCAATGCAAAGCTTTTTATCATGTTTGCATGCAGGTTTACTGCTTGTTTCAGATCATTAGCTGCTCTTGAAAGTGTTTTTGCTATTACTAATGGCACCCAAGCTGAACCTCAGTTGTGATGAAGTACTGCCATATTTGCAAAACTCTCTGTGGTGATATCTGTTAGAGTTTCTTTTTTGGGTCTTGCAGCCAGTGCTCATTGATTAGTTTCTGCTTTGAAAATGCAACTCCAGAGGAAACTTGGAAATGTTATTCATAGATCCTTGCTTAGGTCAATATAGCAAATGTACCATCTATTTCAATTTGTGTACACATCTTCAAGTAGCTCTCAAACCTGTGGGTGTGTAAGAGGCTAATAAACAACGTGCTCTATGGCTCCCAGCAGCACTGTTCCCAACCCTCCCTGTTGCTTCTGTGAGGAGAGTTTGATGTTTCAACAGGTCAAAAGTTGTTGTTTGCTGCTGATGCCAAAAGGTTCTTCTTTTCTTGGGCTCTTCTGGTTCTGTAGCATCAACACGCATTTGCCAATCTAGCACAGGTTCTCTGAGCTTTGCAGAAAGCTTACACTTACACCTCTGATTTTTGAACTGTTTTATCTTCTAGTCTTGACACATGTAATATAACTTGAAAATGAGTTTCATGGGACCCTATGCCATCAGTATGCCCTTTCACATTTCTCAGATACACAATGTCTGGCTTGTTGTCCAGTGAAATTTCTTTGGAGACAAACATATTCCTATAGAATGCTTAAATGGTGAGGTTAGCATGGATGTAAAGGATTCACCTCTGCTTATCAATTTAGTACTCTGTTTTCCCATTTGGCTTTCTCTCATGGCACAGAAGCTGCAAAAAGTGCCATTGTGGATTATTTGCTGCATCCCATGGCCTCGTCATGAGGGAAAGGGAATGCTCAGCTCCTTCTCTTATTAATTTTGACACTGTTGCAACTTTTTGACCAATTGCATATCAGAATTGAAAACTGTGCAGTCCAAGATAACAGTCCAGAGTTCTTCCAAGGTGAAGAAAATGGTGTCTACTGCAATAGAACTTACTGTGCAAGGGAAATGTGCTGGAGGGCCACCTCCCTCTGATGGAGTTGCATAAGTATACCCAAGCTGTCAACATATGACACTTATCTAACCTGTTTTAGAAAACTGTATGAGGAATATTCAGCAGCTTCTCTAGATGGCATGCAAATATTTTTTTAATTTTGATATAACATTGCCTTCCTCCTTGCTTCACTGGTGTAGCCCAGGAGAAGTAAAATCTGCTGATTTGGCTCTTCTCCGAATAACGACTCTTGCTTTTGTATAGCAGATGCCACAGGCTCCACATCTTTTCTGAACTCCCGTGGTTTTGCTGATATACTGTGTTGAGTCATAGGATACTCTTTTGGTGAAACCTAGCAGTTCCCAATGTGCTTAATTTGGTTGCCTTCTTTAGCTATACTTGTTCCTCTGTGTCCATCTTGTATGTGTTAGGTGTGTTATTGGAATACTATTTAATTAACAAGATCTCTTAAGAACAATGTTTAAAAATCCTTTCTGTGTTTAGAACATATCTTACTGATTTGTTGGTATACTGGAGCATAAGCGTTCCACAACAGCATAACCTTTTTTCCATTGCCTGTGCAGGCTTGAACAGGAACGTTTCCTGTACTTGTGCTGATTGCTGTGTTTCTGGCATTGCTTCCTGCTTTCCACCCTTTGCAAAATACATCAAATATGTCTCTATTGCATTTTTTCCACAATTTTGCTTACATATGCTTATTGATATATCTTCCTGGCCTTTCTCTAGGGTTCTGTGTAACTGTTTCTTTTGCTGCTTGATATATGCTTATCTGTATATATCTTGACTTCTGTGGTGTCAAATCCATCCCAGTAGAGCTCAGGAACTTGCTTTTTAATAGTTATAACCTGTCTGGTTTTTAATAAGAAAGTCTTTTATGACCCCATCTTCAGCGAAAAGAGTCCCTAAATTTGTCTTTTCATTCCATCTCCTCCTGATTGCAGTTTTTTAATAAGTAACACACAAGGCTCTAGACTTGCTATGGATCTGTAAACGCATTTCCATCTTTGCTGAGTTTTTCTATTAATTTTCACAGAATACATTGAATTCACAGGATGAAGGAAAAATAAGGTAAATGAGACTTTCTTCAAAAAATTGGCAGAAACCTGACATTCACAAGCCCTAAATCTCACAGTGGACTTAAGCCACCATGGTATCTGCTGCAAAGGCCATGCAGCAGGGCACAAGCAATCCAGCAGCTTTCTGGAGGGCACTGATGGCTGCTTCTTGACACAGATGATTGAGAAGCTGATGAGTAGGGAAACACTCTGCTGAACCTCATGCTTACAAACAGGGAGACGGTGCTGGGGGATGTGAAATGTGGCAGAAACCTTGATGACACTGACTGTGTGGATAGTAAAAGTCAGGGTTACGAAAGAAGGGAACAAGGCAAAAAGTAGAATCAGCGCTCCAGACTTTGATAGAACACGTTTTGGCCTCTTCAGGGACCAGGGCCTTGGCCTGTCCAGTTTGAAAGTCTCCAAATCCAGAGAGCACCACTCTCCCTGTGAATTCTTTTTCCCTCTTCCATTGTCCTATCTTCTGTCCCTTCGTGGTGCAGCTGTTGGATCGTCCTGCCTCTCTTCAGCAGCTAAACACTTTCACTGAACTGAACTGTTGAAGTCAATCTGCTGTGGTCAGCCATACAGACACAAGTTTCAATTTCAGTGACTTGTTCAGGTTTCCTCTTTTGTGGGGCTTTTATTCTCTCCAGTGAACGTTTCAGCACTGCAGGTCAAAGTGGTCATAAGGTTGCTGGGGAGAGGCAAGGATGAGAAAAAAAAGGGCACAGCTGGTATTACTGTCATGCCATTCAGTCTGGGGCAGGTGTACAGGGAATGCCAACATGCATCTTGGAAGTAAATGCATGGCTACGTACCAGGAAGCTTTTGTTTTCCTTACCCAACAATGACGTTTGACATGGTGATGAATAAAAATGGAGACCAGTGAAGATATTCGACTTGGAATTAGTCAGTCCCAGAAGTAGCATAAACAGTGATGACTTAAATGGATGTAAAAACCAGGCTGGGTTGTTCTTTGTAAAGTCATAAGACTGGATAGCAATCACTGTAATGCAAGAAGGATGAAGAATAAGCAGAAAGAGCTCTAAGTCTTTATGGAGGTTATTAGAAATGTATTTCAGAGAGTCTGTTTAGAAAGCTCTTTGAATATGCTTCTGGTGGACTTTGCTAAAGATGATTAAGATAACTAGAATAGGATGAACTTTGATTAGATACTGAACAATCGGAATAGACATTTCATTTGGTAGTGTCTAGACAAAGGCCAGGTTAGGTGAGAATGATCATGAAATGATACATCTATGATTCATAGGACTTGAAGGAAGGTAAGTAGCAAAACCGTAACAATAGTTTTCAAGCAGGAAGACTTCAACACTCATAAAATTTGTAGGTGTTGCCTGGGAGGCAAGCCTGATGGAACAGGGGATTTAAGAAAGCTGGCAGTTTCTTAAAGAGGAATATTAATAAGGCTCTCTCCTTGTGGAGGAGAGATAAGGAGTCAGTAAGAGATCAGCTTGGCTAAATTACGAGCCTTTCATTGACTTCAAACACAGGAGGAAAGCATACAGAAAGTAGAAACTAGGTCAGGCTACTAAGAAGGGGAATAAAGGCATTGCAAGAACTCTCATTGACCTAATCAAAAAGGTCAAGACATAAAGTGAGATGAAATAGCAAGGTGCATTAGTTATGAGAAGTCCAGACGTTGACATTTAATAGACAGAAGATTTGGAGAAGCCTGAAGCGATGAATGCTTTATTCTGTATTGATCTTCACTTGCCATCAGGTGGACAGCACTATTAATACCAGTGCCCAACGAGTGAAATGCCTGCCTAGAGTAGAAGAACACAGCCAAAATGATCATGAGAAGTTTTTTGTCGAAGCAATTTTAGCAGCCCTTAGCATTTTTTCTTTTTTTTTTTTTCTTCTTTTTTTCTGAGAGTGCTTGGAGATAAGTAGGATACTCAGTGGGCGTAGAATGTGGATGGACACTAGGGATGTATGGTCTAGGGGAGATGACCGTACACTGATTAGTAATCTCAGAACAACTTAACACACAAACACTTCATGTTGAAAGAAAAGATAGTGTCAGTGAAGCTCTTCAGGGGTGTCCTCTGATTTTGGCTGTGCCCAGTGTTTGTGTTAGTGACATGTACAATGGAGAGAATATGGAGATAAGAATCCCTATCAGTGTGATACAGACCATAATTCAAAATTATCTTGACAGAATGGAGGTATGATCTGAAAAATGAGAATAGTATTTAATAGGGAATGGCTACATTTATGTAGGAATAATCAAGTCTATGAATATAGGATGAGAAAACTATCTGGACCTTCAGAGATAGGTAGAGAGGTTATAGAGAACTGCAAACTAAACACAGGTGAATGACAGCAAGATGTTGCAAACCATTTAGTGTCACAGGGGACATGTGAACAGGAGCACAGTCTGCGATGTAATGCAGTTCTTCTATGTAGTGAAAGGGTGGCCTTAGATGAAGAATTGTGCCATTTTTGGTGCTGTCCTTCAAGAAAGAGAAGAAAAAGATAACCTGTTCTCTAGCTGAGAACAGCTAGAAGTGTGATCTACAAGGAAATATCAAACAAATTGGGCTTGTTCAAGGTAACAAAAGAATGCTGAAGAGGACATAGTCTCTTCCTCATTTAATTTTATTATTATTTTTAATTATCCCCCCCCCTTTTCTCTATTTAAAGAAAAGAAGAGAGTATCTTCTGTAAATGTATTTTGAAAATAGAAAGAGAAAAGGACTTGCAGCAAGGAAGATTCAAGTTGAGTTGTGGATACTCTATCATTAGAGCTGGTTTAAGAGTAGGTTTGACAAATATTCATCAGGAATGTCACCAAGGATCCTGCCTCAGGCAGGGACATGGGTGGACCAGTTAATGCCCTCTGGGATTTCTTCCAGCCTAATTTTCTGCGGTGTTCATGAATGAGATTTTTATTTTCATGGCTGTTTGGAGGCAATGACCCTTCTTACGAATGCCATACTGGCTTGTGAACAGAATGACATGAGGATGAATGTAAATAATGCTGACAGTAATCATTGTTTGTTGCCCTATCTTTAGTTTCAGACACCTAGTCACTGAAAAGAGGGATAACATCACATGCCATAGCCGACTGCTCACTTTATACCAACAGCTAGTGAAATTCAGATATAACCGTTTGATTGAAAACTGTTTAACTCTGTAATGTGTAAATACTACATTCTCACTTCACAACAGATGAGTGAGCAGAAAAGTAAACATCTTTGTGATAATTTGTTCATAATACAGACAAATCTGTTCACAATATGAAATTAAATCATTTTGCCAGCTTCTGAGAATTTTTTTTTCCAGTGTTCATTATGCTTCAGAATTGAATTAATCTGAAAGAGCAACTTCAACAGGAAAAAGTATAATTGTTGAAAATAGAAGTTGGCCAGGGTGTTAGGACTAAGTTGTCCATCATCTGTCACCTGCCGGTTGTAGAGGGGGCATAGATAGCTCTTGTTAGACTCTGAGGTGGTTTATGTTAAGACAGGGTTTGTTGTGGTCAATGGCATGAAAGCTGTCTGTGAGGCAGTATGTTTCAGCCTTTAGTGCTCTCAGTTCTCTAAAGTATTTGTAGATAGAATTTCCTAGAAATAAATGCTGCTGTGGGTTGATGAATATATATGAGCCCAAAGCACCCAAAGGCGATTTGGCAACAACAAAAAAAACTTCTGAGGGAACGAGGACAAGAGTGACACTTTTCTTCCTAATAACTCTGTTCTCATAAATCATCATGAATACTTCTGATTTTTTTCAGCACAAAAAGCATCATGTTTCAGGGTTTGGTGTGGTTACGCTTACACGTCACTTGCTCCTGTATACAGAAAATAGCTGTATTCTGTTGAGGAAGCTAGTTTGAGTACAATCAGAATGTGTAATAAATTTTGTTTGTTTTAATATTTGTTACTTGCGGGAAGTTATGCATAATGCAACATCTGAAAATACCTTTAACACCACTGGTAAAGAAAATCCATTTTTTGAAAATCTCAGGATTTAATGAATGCAGGAATGTGTTATTCCTTGCAGTCATTATTTTGAAGATTATCCCAGGTTATTAGATTTGATTAAAGGATTTTACACTTGGCTTGCTTGAGAGCTGAGGATTAAGCAATAAGGAGCTTTCTCCTATGCTGTATCTTTGAGCTTATCATTTCAGTACTGCAGGGCGCTGATTCTTTACCCATTTTTGTAAAACATACAGATTTTGTTCATTTACAGCTTATTAGAACAGTCAGAGCTATTAAGCCTACTAGGTGATATCCTGGTTGACAAGTCCTATTCCAGGCTAGGTTTGCTTCTGTTGGCTTGACCAATGTGTGTCCTTTGTCAATGCAGAGCACTCAGGCCATGTGGCATCTACAGGGACTTCAGTGACAGTGGGTGTGGAAATTGCCTCCCTGTTAGCAAATACACAGAAAGTTTTGGGATCAGAAGCTTTTTTATTTAACTAATATGAAGGACTTGACATTCTTCAGCTTCACCCAGAGAGAAGGACAGACACTAAGATGATTTGGGGGATGTCCGGCTGGACTGTTTGTATACCTTACTGTAGTATATACTCCTCATCTGCTTTTGCACAAGACCAGGCTTCACATTGTGCTTTCTTCTAAAAAGTGTTTGGAGGGTAAGGTGAGGAATCCAGGTGCTCGCTTTACTGTTATAGTGGTTTCCAGGCAAGAGAAAAAAATGCATTTCCACTCTGTGGAGGCTGGAGACTGAAGATGTATGTCTGTATGTCCCGTTTCTGAGGCAGTACAGAGGTGGTCAGAAGTGCATGAACAGGGTCAGAAAATCACTGTGAATTATCCTTCTGAGGAGGAAAAATTATCCTGCACATGGTTCTGCCTGCCATGTACCAGGAGTTAGGGCTAGGAGAGGTCTTCTCCAGGCTGATGAGTATATGCCTAGCTGTTGGGATGCATTTGTTCTCATCCACAGCAGTCTGTGTACTAGGGGTGTGGAGATGGGAATCCTGTCACTCACATCCCTCCCAGTTAAGCTGTGGCAGTTTCTGCAGATACTCTGCTGAAAGCATCTCTGCAGCTCAGTCTTCCCAGATACACTGTCAAGTATCAGGTCGAATTCAAGGGTGTGGGTTTGTGTTTTGTGGTGTTCTTCAATTCCACTGGATGCATGTCACATAAATATGGTCTTTGCCCGTGACAAGTGACTTTCCTTGTCTCTAGACAGCTGCCTCAAGGTTACAGCTTGTGTTCCCCTGACACTCCCTTGTGATGGTCCTTCAGCTCATTTCCAGTGTGGGATGAAGGACCTTGGAGTTTAGGAAAAAACAAAACCTCTATTTCTTCAACCTAACCTAGGTTGCCAACAGAAGTAGCCCAGCAGACTGCCCAGGCTGCTTTTTGTTATTTCAAGACCTTGCATGCTTACAGATTCCTTGGATGTTCTTTTAAGCATGTGGACTGGCGGTCACTTCAGTGTTAAACCTAAGTGTACAGAAGCAGATAAATACAGTTGCTGAGCTTTCACAATTGCTAATGCGTTTAATTGTTACTGTCCCATCTGACTTGATGTTCCCACTTTGGTCTTTGACTTTGATTTTTTTTTTTTCCAGCTTTGACCTCTTTTCTGTATCAAAGAGAAAAACAGACACCATTCTCTTACTTTTTATTCCCTGAGGTCAGTTCATAACTTATTCAGCCTATTAATTGTGTGTTGCATTGTGCTTGGCTTATCTTTCTTCAAACAACTCATTTGCAGAGTTGCAGTTCGGTCTTGTTGCTGGAGTTCTGCTGCTAGTTCTCATTTAAAAGGACTTAAACCCACATTTAGCAGAAAACAGTGTCTGTAGCTAATAACCCATGGGAGCTCAGGGAAAGCTCTTCATTGTGCAGTGAGTCAACTTCTAATATGTAAGGTGGTCCAGGTGGTGATGCGGGCATAGGAGGAAAATGTTACAGCAATGCTGGAGGAAAGGTGTGAAAGGGAGCCAAGACATTTCTAATGCCGTTGATCATGTATATTCCTTTGCTTTTCTTACTTGCCATTGTTTGCCAGGACCCTCCTTCTCCTTTACATACTTTCCTCGGTAGAGGCATTTTGACAGGTTTGATGGTACAAGGGTGCATGTTTCCACATAAGCAAAATGCTCTGTTCAGCTGCTTTTCTCTCTGCTGTCCCTTTGTAAGTTTGGGAGGGATGGACCTGGGTAACCCAAGGGAGCAATAAACAAATTACAGTGACTAATAATTCAGACACCCTTCCCGGCTGAAACACATCATATTTGTTTGGGGTTTTTTTGGGTTTTTTTTTTTTTTTGGGGGGGGTATTGTTTTAATCATCCAATTAAACTTATTAAAATATAAACCATATTCGGACATCAAATGCCTTTCACCTAAAATAACTTTAGGTAGAACCATTTTATTTGTGTTCTTAGACCTCCAATGAAGAGTAATGATGGTAAATCATTAGTGTATGTTCTGCCATTTTAAAAATTAAATCTGTGCCATGATGTGTTTTACTGTTTTATAGCTAATATAGGAAGCCCCTTGGGATGTTCTCATAAAAGGTGCCCCATAAATTTTATATAGCCTTGTACTGCATTACAGTTTATTGCAATATTCCAGCTTTTCAAAAAACCTCCAAGGCATCATTTTTTTTCCTAAGGCCTCCATGGGAGAAAGACATCAAAATTTGTGTTGGCAATTTCTATTGCAAACACCTACCGTTTGCAATTGTCATCTCTGCTCCCAGTGACATATTGCCTTCTGTCATTTTCAATGGAAAAAGCTTAGGAGAAAAAGATACAAAGGGAAACAGAGCTGCAAGAATAAGAGGGATCTCTTTTGTAGGTATTTCTTCGGTGTCTGATTACACATTGGTTGGTTTCTCTCTGCTTGTTTTACCTTCCCACTGAGCTTCAGCATGCTTTCCTGCAGCTCAGCTACTTCTATAAAGACAGGTGAAGCCACAACCTACAGGGGAGCGCAGCGGCAGATGCTGGGTGTGATCCACACGCTCCCAACTCCTCATCATTGCCCCTAGGGTAAAAGAGTCAGCCCTGGGGCAGCATTGAAGCTTTGGGGACATTGCCCCATAACCCCTCGTGGTAGGAACAAACAGAGACATGCCGATTCTGTCAAGCCTCTGAAGGCTTGTAGACCCTACAGAGAAGAGGAAGGATGGTCTCACGGATGCTGGCCTGAAATTTACTACATAAACTTAATTCTGCTATATATCACAATGCACTGTCTGTATATTAGTATAACATTAGAAGAGGGCATGTTTTTATTTTTTTTAAATTAAAAAAAAAAACCAACAAAATTTGGGGTTTTTTTAGGTCTGAAGAGGCAGATCCTCTGTGCATTTTCAGTATAGGGATGCTGCGATGTTCTGGGGTGTTTCAATGGTAATATATGGAGGTGGCTATGGGGAGGAGACTGTGGGGACAGGTGGCATCTCACTGAGTGTGTGGCACCCAAGGCAGTGCTGCCTGACGGGAAGGGAGTCCGTCAGGAAAGCAGTGCTGCTGGTGTCTGCGATTCTTGCATTCCAGAAACAACAGCTGCTCCGGCTCCAAGCTTTGATGAGGAGGGATTGCAGAAACCCAGCTGCTCAAAATAGACTTTTGCAGACATTGGGGAATACAGAGGAACTTCCTTTACACTGTGAATACTCTTCAACATCACATCAGTTGTTTCTTAATGTGGAAATGAGTTTGCTGCTAGCGCTTTGCTTAAGGATTGAAATTAGTCTTTGCTTGAATTACTTTGGGACATGCAGGAAGGATATACTTTCCAGGTCTTTCAATTTCTTCAAGATCCATCAATGCTTTTCCTTAAAGCCTTACTTGCAATGTTTCTCAATTATCAATTAAAATGCTCCCCTACTTTCCAAGTTAAGATCAGAAAACATTACAAATCAGAATTCTTAAAGCTGCTTTCAGAAGGGTCTCATGAGTTTTCAAGCTCCTGATGTTTCTGAGCACTTGTCAGCCTTTTCAGTTATTTTTGGCAGAACTGGTGATGTGCCAGCTAACTCTGCCCATCTACAGATCTCAGTCAGTACAGGACATATCAGAGTTGCTGCCTCTGAGCAAATTGCTTGAGAAGTAGTATCTCTTAAGTTGTGCCTTTTGAATGATGCATATATCTCCTACCCCCTTCGACATCCACTTCAGCTATGATCTAATTCAAAGGGTAAACTAAAACTGGAAAAGGAAAGACTGTTTCAAAGCATGTTCACTTGAAATTTTACCTCCTGAGTTCTTCCCTTGTGATCTGGTTTTGCTGTTGTATTAGGTGTGCTGTTGTTCCTAATGCCTCCGTAAGCCCATTTACGGTTCTACTATTTGCTGTGCCTGATTCTGTTCATTATTTTCCCTCCTTGTCAGCAATTTTAACCACGGCGATGAAACCAGATTAAAACTATTTAAATATGCTAATATGGTGTCAGGCAATTGAATGGCTTCTTATAAATGATTCAGAATCAAACACAGCTTCCCGTGCCTCACACAGCTGCACCTTATTAGCTTTGATATTTCTGCTTGTCAAATACATTATGTTGCCACTTACTTTCTTTGTGGTCTGACTTACCCTTTTGATTGCTCTCAGTCTATTTCACATTCTTCCCAAATTGCAGTCCTGTGTTTCTCTCATCACAAAAGTGGCTTCATAAAACTGCACCACCAATTGCACCTGATTGCATTTCTTATGCATCATAACCTACCACAGAAACAGGTGATCGGCCACGAACAGTTAAACTGTCATGTTAAACAGTTAAACAAGCCGACTGATGGGCTTAAAAGGCTAAATCAGGAATTCTTGGCATCCATTTTGCAACTAGGAAGACTGGAGACTTAAATTCAAACTTTAGAAAACACTGACTAGCAAGACATAGGAATGCACCGATAGCACAGGGTTGCCAAATCTGCCACTGAGGGGTTTCAGCATGACACCATGACAGTTACAGGGCTGATTTTATTGCCAAGCTTAATTTGGTCAGCTAGAAGTAAGACTTTATTTCATGCTCCTGGCTAACCTAATTATGGTAGCAAAACATCGTGCATTAGCAGCCTCCAGTGTAACCCTAAATGGAAAAGACAGCCCAGATCCCAGCAGAGAACCTGGCCTCTTTCATAATTCTGGCAGAGTTAGAAGGGGTGGGAATAGAAAAACAGTGTTTCTGGTTTGTGGTTGCAGCAGAAGTGGTTGTCCTGCGTGGAGTTCTGCGGTGGACACAGGCTTTGCTAGAGGATGGGATCTCTAAACAGCTTTCCTCAAGAAGTTGTTGTTTTCTGCAGTGCTTACAAACCAAGCTAGTGAAGAAACTGTTTGCACGTTCATAACATAAGAATTGAAAATACCGGATTTTTGGGGGGTTTAGATTGCATTGTTTAGAGAAAACTAATTTGTGAAATCTTAGAGCAAAAGTTTTCCCAGATATTAACATTTCAGAAAAATTAGGAAAGTCTAATTTTATGTATTGTCTTTTTGCAACATTGTCATGAACCCCTGTGTACTATGCTGTGCTGTTGTAAACCCATAGGTTAGGCTGGGACATGTATATACAAATACTTATTTGCAAGAGACTTTAAGTCTACACACATGTAGCAGTGGTTAGATCTCAACTCGATGTTATATACATATATTGGTAAGACACTTAAAGAAAATGCTGAGCAGTCACAGACACCCTGGAGAATGAACTGTGGAAGGAGAGGCCTAGAAAATCTGACCTAAGTCTTAAATTTGCTGAAAATAGGGAGTATGAATTTTGCAGTGCTCCAGGAGCTGGACAAGAAGTAATGAGCTTAACATGCAGAAAGTGAAATTCAGGTTAGAATTACATTCAGGTCAGGAAAAAGTCTTCTTGGAAGGGCTTTAGAGCTGTGTGGGAGATGTACAGTATCCATCATTGGAGGTGTCCAAGAAGCACTCAGTTCAGCGTTGCTTGGGATGATTAAGGTACAGCAGATCCTCAGCTGGGACATAGCCTGTAGGTCTGCTAGAGTCCCATGTTTTCTAATTAATGAATCAAACGGGGTAATAATAAAGTATAAAGCCACACACACACAAAAAATCTCAATAATTTATCATTTCAAATAAAATACGAACAAAAAAAAAAAAATAATACCTGGACAACCAGAAACTCTTCCTTTGAGAATGAATTCCCAATTTGAGACTCTGCATAAATAAATGGTAGATGAATTCCATAAGAATTGTGGAAAGAGTTGGAGAGATCAAATAACATGCACATCATTCTTTTCTAAGCAAGATTCTATTTGCATACTTTGTACCACAACAAATATAAAAGTGCAGTAATTTGCCAACTCTGTTTTTACTCAAGCAAAAATGTCTCTTACTGTCACCTACACCCAATATAGCCTCCTTGAAGGTGAGCTGGGAGAGAGTGAATTGCCTTTGGCAGAAGAAGCAGGTTGTGTGTTGAAGCTACCTTGGGATGCCTTGTCTCGTTACATCACCGTTGCGTGCACCTAAGGAAGTTTTTCATGAGGTAACCAAAATCCAGCTCTTACAGGGATTTACAGTCCAACACGATGAATCATGTCTGCTACCCAGGCATGAGATTAATCTTGATCCCATTGCTACTACTCATATAAGCAGGAGCTCACTTAATGTAGGAGCAGGCATCAAAAGCGGGCAAATAATTTTATTAATTTTCTGCCCTGGTATGCATAAATGAATCTACATGCACAAGATTTGCCTCTGAGTTTAAAGAGCTGATGGAAATAAATCAGTGTCTATAAAACCAAGAGAGAAACGTAATTAATGCCTCTTAGTGCACTCTTCTCCAAATAAGAAACCTCCAGCAAAACCGACAAAGCTGCACCTGCAAGCGGCTGGATAATGTAAAGTGTCACTTACAGCCTCGGCTAATGGAGCTCTTGGTGCATAAAATGATGAGCTCCTAGCCACAGGGTTTATGGAAGATGTTAAATTGTTCAAAGCCTATGAACACAAGCTGAACTGAACTTGCTGCTCGCTTTGCCAAGTGATCTGCAAAAGGGAGATTTAAACGGGAGATGGCAGAAAGCTGCTGCCCTGGCTCCTATCCCCCTCCCCAGCCAGAGCAAGGCTCCTCTTCAGCATTTTCTAGTGTTTGTCTATGTATGATCTGTGATTGAGAGGGACAGATCTGAAGATAATTACATGCTATTTTAAACATAGCTTTGAATTAATACAGAATTAGTGTTGGGTACTGAAGTGCTGTTATTCCTTTGTTGAATTATTATTGTCTCGCTGAGCTGGACCAGCCAGAAGATGTTTTTTCTTTTCTCACATAGACTTATGCTGCAATGTTCTGTGATTAGAGCAGCAGAAAAGCTGTATTTCAAAATCTGCCAGAAATCTTAATGTAAATGGACTTTAAAAACATCATTCCTTTTGTCAGCTTTTCACTGAAATTCTCAGCTTTAGTTTTGAGTTTTATACTTCATTTTCATCTATTTATATTCCAACCTGTGGCTTCAATAACACAAAATAGCGTATTTTATTTCTTTCCTGTTCTTTCCATTTTGTGTGTCCCAAAGCTTCAATGCCAGGTCTCAGCTATGAACCGTGGCACTGATTTAAATTCAGTTCCCTGAAAGATGTAATTAGGTTGTGGTCTGCAGAAGATCTGCTTTCCTGGAGTTTGGTTTCACAGAAGGTACGATTGGAGGGAACTTCCATCTCTATGAATGAGCAGCACTAGGCACAACAGAGTCTTAGTCTTGACTCCAGTCTTTAGGACCTTTTTAGTAAAAATAAATAATAATTAAAAAGTGGTTAGAAAAACATAATTACAGAGCTGTTACTCAGCATCCACAATCAAGTACTTCCCCTGGCATCATTGTTAATAGTGTTCAGCTAATCCTTTGAAAAAGTTTTTACTGCTTATACTAAATTCAATTTATTTTCCATTTTTACTTCTATTTATCTGTTTTTATGACAATGAAAGCTTGATCCACCATTATGTATGATGTATGATCTTAGTATGATCCAGTTTTGAACATTTTAATCTGATTATACCAGCAACGTAGCACAGACAATCAGCACAGCAGAGTGTGAGCAGCAGGACATTGTCTGTCTTTTCTCTTGTGGGTAGTTTGTTTCAGGGGGTATTTCTATCTTTTTTAATGAAAACAAATGAAATGGCAGTGCTGAAGGGGAATGTAGGAGAAGAAAGGATTAAGCACAAGGTTTAAATGGGTTAATAACAGCCAGGCAGAGTAGTTGTGTGAGACCTTATTAGCATCACTCCCTCCCTGGATGGTATAACCGTTCAGGTGGGGATGGCTCCCCAGTGCTCTGGTCATTCATTTTTACTGGCTCTGTATAAAACCATAGAACTAAGAGAAACTTTAGAAAATAAGATACCAGTAATGCTATCAAAAGTGACAAGCCACAGACCAGGCCAGACCTGTTTTTGATGTTATGTAGATAACCCAAAGCTGATTCCTTGTTGACTTTCAAGAAGAGTAAGACCTGAAGGCTGGCGATTGAGGGCCAGGGTAGTTGTTATCGATGAGTATTTGGCTGGCCAAATGCAGGTGGGGAAAATAAGTTTCTGCTGCCACAGCTTCTTCCTTTACCCTTGAGCAGTGCAGTGGCAAAATTACATGTGCAACACAACCACACTGCAAAGCTTTTGTCAGCACAGCTGTTGGTCACAAATCACAGCTTACCCGGTGGCTGGGTGAAAGTTGTGTAGCAGCAGCTGGTGACAAAGATCTCTGCTATTGGCCCTGTTCCTCCAAAAAACCCTCCTGCTGTAGCAATTCTGGCAAAACAAGGAACCCAGACCTTGCTTTGCTTACGCCAGCATAGATGCTATTAAAAGTTAATATCAGAACTATTTCATCCTAAAGCTGCTCCACTAAGTTGTATTGGGAACTAGTTTACAAAGCTTGAGCAGAGACAAGGTTGAGGCAGTTTTCCTTTGGACATAGTTCTCACCAGAACTTTTTAAACCTTGCCAAAACCTTTCTTGGCTGTTCAGTCTTAAGAGTGACGTGTTATAGAGGTACCAAGCTGTAGAGGTTTATAAAAACAGTATCGCATAATAAAAGAACCACACAGGTTATTCATTACCCAGATAATACGAATAAGGTAAAAATAAATAGTTATAAATGGAAGTTAAAAAAATGGTCATTTCCCTGTAAAGCATCTTCTAACTTCTTGCTGCACAGCCATATCCTGGTCAGCTCAAATCACCACTTTTCTCTGTGACACAGTAAGTTCCAGATGTGACAAACTGTTTCCATAAGATCATTTCCCCCCCTCCCCTCGTGTTTGCACTTATTGCAGAGTTCTTGTGCATTTGTGTACCCATGCAGCAGACATTAGGGGACATTTTGCTGGCAAGCCAGGTATGTGGCAAACTTCCCTTGTGTAAAGCATATGTGCACACACACAGGTCTGCTACCACCGGCTTCTCACCAGCTAAGACACACCAAAGATATTATTGGACAAGGTTTTAAGCTTCTCTTTGCCTCAAGTCTTTTACTGTATCGAGGCTTCAAACTCACTAACAATTTTTCACAACCATTACCCCCAACTCCTAAAACCCCTTGCCCTGTAACGTAAGGGTTTGGAAAACATACGAGTTACCCGAGGGGTGACCATCTCAGGGTCAGCTACCATATCCTTAGCCTGGAAAAAATGTGAGTAGAGTGATTTAGCTTCGCTTCCTCCTCCGCAGATCAGATTAACTTGAATTGCATCATGTTTGTGGCAGGCTGTGAGTTGCCTATTCAGAGCTGGGAAGTGTGGGAGTGTGTTCAAATCCTCCTGTCAAAATCAGAATCAAGATCAGTTCAGACATGGAAAAGGTGGAAATCTTGGTAAGCTCCATGTGAAAAAGACGAAGGAAAGAGAGAGAAAAGAAAAAAAAAAAAGGAGTAAGTTAGCAGGCACATCTGTGAGAGCAAGAAGCTGCTCTGCACATCAAGGCAGAGGGGTGCAAGCTGAGTGGAGTCTTGGTGCAGGAGAGAAAGAGCAGGAAAAAAGATCATGTTATAGGCAGATTTATGTTGGACCTTTAAAGAAAAAAGTGGGAGATCTGGACTTGATCTATTAGGAAAGAATACCTGGATTCAGTTGGACAAACAATAGGAAGGAGATTTATGGACCTCTCTGGGCAATGTTGAGGACTCTGGCTTGTATGTCACTCCAGCCAGCCCTGTTTCCCCTGACTCTCGTATACTGAAGCATGGACCTGCTAGGAAAGCAATCAATGGAGAGGGGCCAGAGCACAGAGAAGGTGGCGAGCAGCTGGGGTAATGCTGGTGTAAGTGTGGCTAATGGAAAAGGCAGTCACAGAGCTGCTGAGATCCCTGATCCAGCTGATCAACGTATTTTTTGTAAAGCTAAAAGCTCTTAAAGAACAGTCTCCATTTGATAGGTAAGAGGAGGGAATCCTGCAAACTGATTAATCTTTCCCAAAGAGGACTAATAGCTCATACAAAGGCAGAATTATGTCCTAGCTCTTCTGCCACGAGCCGTTGAACTCACAGTGAAATATGAAAATCCCATTTTTGGCCGGATTGGATTAGTTAAACAACTGCATCTATTAGCAAAGCTTAAGGCACTGTGAGATACAGTTATCCCATGGAAAATAGTGTGCTGCAATATAAAAGGTAGGTTCATTTGGCATTCTTGATGCCTAATGGCTTTGAAACGGCTTTTGTTAGAACAGTGTGTGGGGGAGGGAGGGGGGGGCTTATGAATAGAAGCAAAAAAACTTTCATATATACAGTGTATATATTAACTGTGAAATGACTTAGGGAACATAAAGAACACAGTTTTCCCTTGGTAGTCGGTTCTTTCTATCATTTTGTGTTGGATTCTTCCTCCATTGTCATGTTGTCAAAAATAGGATGGAAAACATATGTTAGACAAATGGACAACTTGCATTCCAGCTCTGTCACATTTCATTTCTCAGTGACAATGTCCCACCTGGGACATGACAGAGGAGACAGGTACCTCAACCCAAATTTTCAGAGTAATTTTGATCCAAAAAAAAAAATAAAAAAAAAATGTCTAAAATAATGTTATTACAGTCTCATATTGTTTCCATGAAGAGGGAACAAAACATTTTCACCCATGTATTAGGGATGTGCACCCAGCTCTGCCTCTGAATTTGCCGCAGCAGACAGCTTGCCTGGGGTAGGGCAGGACAAGCTGCCCTGGGAGGCTGCATCTGCCTGGGATGCTGCACGGGGAGCTGCAGTAACAGCATGTGTGGAAATGATGTGGTTACCAGTTCTGCCCTGGGACTGTCCAGTAGCTCCCCTACTGCACATAACACTTCCATGGTTTCAAGAGCTGGTCTACTGACTCCTTAAGTTTTTAAAGTAGTAGGGTTTTTATCTTGCATTTATATTTCACGGGTATGCCACTGTTCCCCATAAGCAGACTTCACAGCATGGACGATGTAAAGAGCTTGCTTAGTTTTCCTTTTGTTTCAGCTGCGTCTTGTATTTGCAACACGCAGCTGGGAGCACTATAATGGGATATTAATTGAGTTGTAAAGACCGTTTCCAGGGGATTAAAAAAGTAATAGAAACATTAGACTCAGGTTCTGCCTAAAAATAAAATTCACTGTAATATGCTAAATTTTAATGGATAGTTTCTGTAACGCTTGGGTGTAAAGAGTCTTCTAGACTAGGAGTATGTGGAAATATTAGCAGTCTGTGCTTAATGGTATTGCAGCATCCCAGTCTGTGTCAATATATCACAACGAATCCCAACATCAATACTT
Source organism: Falco naumanni (assembly GCF_017639655.2). Classification (NCBI taxonomy): domain Eukaryota; kingdom Metazoa; phylum Chordata; class Aves; order Falconiformes; family Falconidae; genus Falco; species Falco naumanni. The sequence continues at coordinate 54,713,958 of NC_054057.1, read as the reverse complement.
ATTTGCTTTACGTACTTGCAAGACTGAATGATTAATTTAGCAGTTAAAAATAACAGAACGACAATTCCCTACTGGAGACCGCTAGAGGAGCAGCATGATTCCCTTTTCAGTAGGGTTGGAAGCCCATATGTTTTGTTACATCTTGTTTCCAGATAGTGCTACTTAGGTGCTTGCTCAATCAGTTGAACAAAAGATGATGCACGAGGGACTCATGGTGCTCAAAGTGAGGGATCGTGTGACCTCTGCCGCCTTGTGTTTCCACTGGATGTGGAAGATGGGGCAGGGGTTATCGTCTCAGTACACGGCCTGCCAAATCCTTTTCTGGAGCTCAGAAATTCCTGTACCACATTCATGCTTTGGACTGTTGGGGTTTTTTTTGTTTGTTTGTTTGTTTTGTTTTTTTTCCTGCACAGCTTTCAGCATTTTACTCAGTCATTGTTCAGCTGTCTCTTGAGATGGAGAGTCCAGAATTTTACTATGTTTATGAGTATTTTATAATACCCATACAAAATATGCTCCTTGTTTAGAGTCTGAAATTCATAGACTCATAGAATAGTTTGTGTTGGAAAAGACCTTTAAAGATCATCTAGTCCAATGCCCCTGCAATGAGCAGGGACATCTCCAACTAGAACAGGTTGCTCGGAGCCCTGTCCAACCTGACCTTGAATTTTCCAAGGATGGGGCATCTACCACCTCTGTGGGCAACCTGTTCCAGTATTTCTCCACCCTCATTGTACACATTTTCTTCCTTCTATCTAGTCTAAATCTACCCTCTTTTAGTTTAAAACCATTACCCCTTCTCCTATCATAAAAGGCCCTACAAAAAAAGTCTGTCCCCATCTTTTCTATAAACCTCCTTTAAGTACTGAAAGGCTGCAATAAGGTCTTCTCAGAGCCTTCTCTTCTCCAGGCTGAACAACCCCAAGTCTCTCAGCCTGTCCCCATAGAAGAAGAGTTTCATCCCTCTGATAATTTTCATGAGCTCCTCTGGACCTGCTCCAGCAGGTCCATGTCCTGCTTCATTCTGTCTTTAACATCTCATTCTACTTTCAGAAATCCTTTTTGTCTGTGGGATGCAAGGCTGACACAGTCGCTCTCTAGGAACCAAACTAAAACCACACCAGAATCCCTGAACTAAATAATTTCAGCTATGCCCACTGACCTCCTCACAACCAGCCTTGTGTCTGCTGTTGAGCTCGTGTATACAATACAACTTTGAGTATTCAGCTCACCTTGGTTCTCAGAGCTGGACACCTTGACTTTCTGTAGATTTCAGTAGTTGAGTCTTTCCCCAGAAACCCATTTAGAGCCCTTTTACCTGGGGTTTTGCTCTCCTGTAACATCACCTTCTTGGAGATGATGTCCATGCCAGGCTGTCAGATGCTGCTAATATTCCTTCTGCACCACCTCTTCCCCTAGGCTGCTTCTCAGCATTTCTGCTGTCAAAACCAATTCCCTTGGACTCTGTTATGGACTTTGAAGAACAACCTGAATGCTATCACAGAGAGGCTGTTTGACACTGAGGTACTTAATGAAATGATGCTGGCGAAGCTTCATTTATTGTTGATTTCACCCCTTTCCCAGGGCAACTGTAACCCTTGTAACCCTTAGAAAATGTACTACTTGATGCAGAAATGCTAAGTGGTGAAGTGGCATTCAGTCTCCAAGAGCAGAAACAAAAGTGGTGGTATATGAGCCACTTGTTACGGTAAATTTCTGCACTTTGCATAGAAACAAGGACACAGCAGTGTGCCTGTGTATGCATTACCTCTGGGGTCTGGTGGAGGATGTCACTTTGGCAGAAATAAGTTCAAATCCCAGCCTTGCCTAGCTGATAACAATGCTTTCCTGTCCTTGTCATCCTGGATCTGGTACAATTAGGGCGGAATTTATCTCTTCAGGCATCCATCTCCAGTAATAACTGTGTTTTACACCCCCAGCCTCTGGTGTGAGTTGCAGGAAAATGCAGAACCTTCGCCAAATTTTCTTTCTGATCAGTTCTGTACAGAGGAGGTATTACAAATGGTTCATTTCCCAGACATGTGGAGTAGTGGAAATTGTACTTTCTAATTAAAGATGGAATTGCCACTTAAGTAGCCAGACAGGCATTAAACCACAATCTGATCTGAAGGAAATGGCTCCATGTCAGAAAACAGGCATAAATCAGCTGGAGAGATGAGCTTGAAAGTGGTTTGGTGAGTTGGTATATAAAGGACAGCTCTCTGAGCTTTTCTAAATAGCCTGTGTTCAGTTAAGAAATAACTTGAAATACTGAAAGGATATGCTTCAGACAAGCACTAATTACTCAGCTTGATGCAGGAGTGTCTTTGATAAAGGCAAGAAATTCTGTGGTCAGGTGATACAGAAGATAAGAGCTGATGTTGTAATTGGTCTCATCGGATGTTGCAACCCACAGACACTGCAGGGAGGGGGAGAAGAATGGGATAGGAAATTTGCTTTGGGAGACAGCTGAACCTGTGAATGTCAAGACTTAAGGAAAACAATCAAGAGTTTAATTCAAAATGGGAAAAACATTTGCATTTAAAATATCAGGCCTTTTCATGCTTCTCCCTCTCCAGTTAGCTGCTGTAACTGCATTGAAAGATTCAGAAATACAAAAGATACTTACCATAGATCACATCTCCATCATTTTGTTAGTAAAAGATCATTTCTTCCAGAAAGACCACTATTGTGAGCCACTGCCCCAGCACTCTGCTCTGTGGATAAGCCCCGGAGAAATCATATTATGTCAGTGGAGGAAGGTAAGAACTGCAATGTTGGTGGAATTGGTCCCATGTATCTGAAGATCAGACTTTTAGTAAGAGGGATTTTGTCACTTGTGACCTTAATTCCCTCACCGTTATCCATGGTGGACAGTGCCTCCTGCACGTGTCTCCCCAGTGACACCAAAGGCAGTTTGTTTTCTTTTTGTGTGCCTAGGCTTCGTTTAGCACAGCGGGGAGGACAATGGTGTCTAAGGGTTGAAACGGCGTGTGGGCTCTCCTGTGAGTAGGTGGAGACAGCAAAGAGTTGCTCTGTGTTTTTTCAGTGCTCACTGGCAGAAAATACCTTCTTGCAAGTTGTCTGGAGCCATTAGCATTTCAATTGTATTAGTGTGCTTCCTTCATGCATGTAATCACAGCCCTTGCCACTGCTTCTCTTAGAGGAAATAATTATCTAAGAGAGAAAGGAGACCTCAAGGTCAGTTTTCTATCCGAGTGCTTTGTATTTCAGACACCAGCAGTGACACAAGCCCTGGGACCTCCCCGGTGAGCCTCACCTGCCTAAAAATAGGTGTCTCGTTGGTGGAAAGCAGTGTTTCCACACATGTCCTCCATATAAGTGATGGAAGTTTAGACACTTGCCTTGACCTTGTCACTTCCACATGGTTCCTATGGGGTGGAATGAACCCTGCCTTTACGGATTAAAAGGAATTTTCTCCGCTCTCCAAAAAAATGTGCCTTTCAAAGGGTTGGCAGTTGGTGTCAATGGGATTTCTTTATGCTTGATACAAGTCAGTCAGACTAGAACTTGGAGTTTTATGTATTTATGTACTTTAAAAGAAATTTACAGGTAAGTAAAACGGTATGACATTGGGCTTGACTTCCCTGTTTGAGGCTTTTCCCAATTTTTTTAATTTGTGGAAAGTGGGAGCAAACTTTGTTATTCTAAAATGCACTCAGGTCTCACCTTTCAATATGTAGAAAAATGACATAAAGAGCGAAGGAAAATTCAGTCCCTTAAACCTATTACATTAGGACATTGAATAGTCTCTGTTCCTTATATGATGGAAGCTGCTTAGCTGTGCTGCACAAAAGGGCATGATGGCCAGTTTTTTTTGACACCGTTAAAACCTCCTCCTTTTTCTATAATACTTCATGCTGCACTTTCCCTGGGTTTTTGCCTGCCAATTGTTGCACCCATTGGCTCGTTGTAAATATTTTTCTCTTTACACGTCAGTCAGAGAGGAGCAAACTTTCAGGAGAAGCAAATGCCAGATGGAATTTTTGTAGCTTTTTGTGGAATTTTCAGAGCCAATGTCTTTCTCCCTTCCTTTCATCTGAGAATTAGCGAAGGCTGCCTTGAAGATCTAGCATTGTTTATACTTACCCATGTGGAATAGCAGGGCTCAAAACTTCGCTGGTTTTGCTATCATTGCGCTCTGAGAGATGTGCTGTGAGGATAGGGACTCGACATAACATTTCTTTTCCTGTCATCTCTGATGATGCAGATGCACAAACAAGGTTCTAGCTGTTTACTTGCATGTTAATTTTAAGCTTAATTAGTAACACAAGGGGTGTGGGGAATTACTGTTTGACAAATGGAAAAAGACACATTCAGTAGGAAAATGAAGCAATGTTTACTTTTAAGCTCCTAAGAGGCTGTTGCAAACTATGAAGAGAAAAGGAAAACAAAGTTGAACTATAGGAAAAGTACTGAGAATGTTTCCTTTGAAGCAGTCATTCCTGTACTTTAGAAGGCTAACGACTACAAATATAAAGAATGCAGCAAATTTGTCCTGTATTTCATTTGCTAGAGGAACAAGAGCCAGTTTGAACCTGGATGTTCTTTCACCAAAGAAGATATGGGACTAAGTTACAAAGAAGGAAACATTGGCTATAACCTCTGTGCTGGTTACATCTTCCTCCTAAAAGTCCTACTTACTTCCTCCTACCTGGTCAAGTTGTTCAACTGACAGAGAGAGATTTACATTTTAAAAAGGTTTTGAGACATTTATACTCTTCCTCGGAGTTTCCTCAGTTTTATTTTGAGGGTCTTACCCCATCCATCAGCCATATCAAATCACAGTGGAGCACCTGATGTATTTTCTCCTAGGGGTCACTTGTTTGGGTGCTTTCCTGTTTATGACTGTGTCTTTGTCCCAAGACTTCCTGATCTTCTCTTAGTGTTGTCCAGACATGTAGGACTTCTTCAAGTTAAATGGATTTCATAAAATAAATTTCATGCTTAGGTTAGCTTGTACTTAAAAACCCTGTACCTCTGCTAGACCCACTTCTTTTCTCTTTCTCTTGCACTGATTTATTTGTTCCCTTCTGTTGGCTATGTTCAACCCAAAGCCAGACTTTGGCAAATAACAAAAGTGCATTTCTACTGGAGGATATGCTTGGTCTCCCTGTGGCCAGCAGGTAAATCACAAGCTACATGGAGAGGCTGGTTGAGGATCCAGCCTTCCCTTTCACAAGGCTGACAGCCATCCCACTCTGCTGCCCTGTATGTACTGAGGGTGTAGAAAGGATCAGGGGAGCCTGAGAGCTGGGCTAGCAAACCTTGGCTTGGGATTGAAGTCAGGAAATATCAGAAGAAAGCATTCTATATAATTTTATTTTGGCCCCTCTGTGATTCCACACACTCTTTATCCTAGCCTTGTGTTGGGTAAACAGTCGATAGAAGAGCCATGACTGGAGCACAGGGACTATGGCTTGGAGGACCCCTGCCAACCCGCTTTACCCCTAAACCTTCCCCTTCCTAGCTGAAAGCAGCTGTTGTGAAGAATCTCACCTGCTGTTATTTCTAAACTCCTTCTTAGACTGCAAAATGGTGCCAAGGGTCATATAAAAGCTATTGGAGGGTCAAGACCTGGTCTGAGGTGTAGGACATGTGTACAAATGCTAAGCAACTGCATCAGTTATTTGGGGACAAGATTTAACCCTGGCTTATGTCGTACTGTTGTCCTCAGTAGTCTTAGAGGCAATATCTCACCCTTCCCTGCTGTACATGCCACTCACTCACCTGGAAACATGGAACAGCAAGATCAAAGTGCGTGCAGCAGCTACATTGCACTTGCAAGGTACTTTAAAGTTTTGCACTTGTGTTCTCAGGAAGACTGCAAGCTGTCAGTTGTACAACCTCAGCAAAACATGATGGCTTTGCTCCACAGCTTGCTTTTGATTCTGAGTGACTCTGGAGGGCAAGCGCTTGATTTATTGTTGGAGGAAAAGACTGTAAAAGCTCAGTAGGAGCAGGTGAAGGGTGGGAATTACTATGCAGCTTATGCATCAAAGCGGAGAGGTCACAGTTCCTGCTGCATTTAAGCTTTGAACGGTTATCTCTTTGGAACAGTACTTTGCACAAGAAACTTGTCTCAGGTCCTCCCAGCAGCTGGGGATCCTTCTGGTTTTGTTTTGTTTAAAATGTGATTCATCAAAAGGTCACATGGAGAGGGCACACTCAGTCACCCACGTTGAAGGTTATGAGAAACAGCTCAGCACTTCTCATCACCAGGGAGGACTCCTTCCACCGCTGTCCTCCAACAGGATTCTCCTCTTGGTGCATTTATGCCAGTGCAGGAGCACCATGCAGAGTTGCTTTGTTGCTTGGTTTGATTCTGGGAGTTGCCCTCACCTGTGCCCTCTCTGCATGGACAGCAAAACCCAACAGCACCTTCTGGTTTTGCTGGTCCCTGGGAGACCTCCCATAAAGACATTAGGGGCTTCTTCCATTTCCCCCACCCCCAGCTCTGTCACTGAAACTTCAATGGCCAATTGTTGTTAACATTTGGTATAAGCGTTGGTGTTCAGCGTGTTTCTTCTTGCATGTACAAAGAGTTGAAGAGTAAAGAGCATGTCTCTGCCAGGTATCTATTCTGTATTGATCTGCAGACCAGGTTTGAAGACCATATGGGTTGTAAAACCTGTTGATGTGGGTTTTGTATATATGTGGGTTTGTGGGTTTTTTTTTTTCCTCCCCCTTAGAAAAATACAACTTTGGTATTTGGCATTGGGCTCTCTTCTGTTCCTTGCTAAACTGGTGAGTGTTGAGAGAAATTTCTGTGTGGCTGGTAGTGAAGCGAATTACTTGGGGCTTCTGAGTGGAGCAGCTGGCTGCACATAGATATGTCTTCATTGTTGTGTATAAGCTGATCTATACAATTTTAATTCTGCTGGTTTACACCTCCCCTGAGAAACCATTTGCTTTTCCTTGAAATAACAGGGATTGCAATGGAAAATGGATTGGTTCCCAAATGCTGTAAGTCTTTTTTCCTGGTTTTGGGAGGGACTTTCAAAATCATTGACAAAGCTACAAGCACCTACAAGAAATCTATCTCTAATGTTTACACTATGTTAGCTATCTTTATGTCTGTTTTTTTAAAACCTGTTACAACTTTTCTTAGAGCTTCAAGCTGTTAGTGCATTCTGTAGTTATTTATGGATAAATGTAGTATATGGCATATGTGGGGAAATAGTAACCTTCAGCAGCCCTCTGCTGAGTTGCTTAGAAGGAAAAAGCCCATTCTATGTTTTAAATTTAGCAGCTTTAATAAAAGCAAAAGGCATAGAGAGATTTCTCCTTCCTCCTTCAGACTGAGCTGAAGCCAAATATTTTCTGTCTTCCACAAGGGACTAAGTGAAGGATGTTCGGAGCATCCTCAGCAAGGTCTTCTGAAATCACAGGGGAGGGTCTCCTTGTCATGAATTCAAAAGGCGTCAGCACAAACTCTGGTTCTCAAACCAGCACTCACTAATACTTTTCTGTCTTTATCAAGTCAGCTTTCCCTAGATCAAAGAGGGAATTTTCTAGACCTAAGAGGCATGTAAGGGTATGTGTTCTGATCATATCCGCTATGCACAGGTCATCTGATATCGTTCTAGAAATTTTCTCGACTACTGTTGCAGTGTTTTATTTTTCCATTGCTTAGCATTATTATTTGACCTGGCTATTTCAATGGAATGTTGATATGAAAATTATAACCCTATTTTCTTCTCCTGCAAAGAGAATGGTGGGTTTGGGTTTGATTTATTGGTTTATTTCTTTATTAAATGTCAGGATGTAACTCCATTTTTGCTGGCAAAGTTTTAGGTCACAATCATCTACTGAGTACATGGCTATTATAACTGAGTTGAATCTGACAACTTTTTGTCAGTCTTCTGCAGCTGGATAATAACTCTATTGAAGTTTGTGTAACGATTCAATCCCACTTCACCTGCTTTTGCCAGTCACTCATGCTCAAGTAAATCTTATTAATAAGACATAATGCTACAGACCTATGTTGACTTTGATCCTGTTCTGCTTTAAGGATAACTCCCACCCTTTTCCCTGTGGTATCGGTTTCCTGTTCTTTGTGCTCCTACAGATGGTATACTGTATGCTTTCAGGTTTTGTGTTGGTCTTTTTGCTGTACTTCCTTTATGCATTCTGCTCACCTGATTGAAATTATTAATGTAAAACTTCCCTGCTCAAGTCTCTTTGCATTTTTATAAAAGTTCATATTGCTCCCCTCAGAGATACTCTTGTCTCCAATCTGCACAGTAACTTTCTCATGCACCTAAATTTTTCCCTTAGAAAAGAAATTCGTATCCTCTCTTAAGCTATACATTAAGATTTTTGTTCTGGTCTGTCCATTTGAATTTGGAGAACGAGAAAAGATGATTCAACTTGATCCAAATTTTTTTCAAATCCAGAGGACATTTCTGTGCAGCTTGTTACTGAAACCTATCCTTATTATTGACCCATTCTACTGTCTGGGAGCCCATTTAAAGACTAAGTTATCCCCTGTATTTTATAACGTATGTGGAAACAGCTGTTAGTTTCCCTGCTGGTGAATGCAGTGCTCTTTTTGATTTTGTGCATTCATGCCTTTTTTTCAGCATCTTAAAAAATTATTTACAAAATAGGATTTTTACCTACTTTTAGAAAAAGAAGAGTGGTATTTTCTTCTTTCTTTCACAGACTGCTTCCACCCTTGATGAAAACTGAGCTGTTGGCACTACATCTCTTCGTGCCTCCTTACTCCAGTTCTTATATTAAGGGAGATTTGCTGGTTCTGTGTTGTCTAACCCAGTGGTTCAGGTGTTTCTTGTTAGCCTGGTTGGCTGCATTCCCATCTCTGTATGTGATGTTATAGTGCTGCTTATCAAGATGATAGATGAATAACTTGGTTCTGTGGGATCTGAACAAAACCAATACTGCACGGAAGGGAAGGATTAATAAAGTAAATCAAAATAATGAAACAATTTCGAGAAAAAATGATGTTTCCTGGTCTTAATTCTGTCTGATATTCCCTTAATAGAGAAGACATTATCCTCACATATTTCCCTATCGTATCCAGCTATCCCTCCTTTTCTTCTTCCCACTGAGGTGCTTTGTGTCTTACTCCTGTGTGGCTCCACAGAGGAAGTCCACACGGACCATGAGCAAGAGCAGTGGATCATTTGGACTACAAGAGGTTTTGTCTAGTAGAAGGTTGCGAGGCTCCCTGTGATGAATGGGCTGAATTTCTCTGACTCTTTGGAAAGACAGTGTGTGTATATATGTGTGGGTGTGTGAGAAAGGGCTGGCATCACAGCAGGAGAGCAAAGCCTTCTGTTGGTGTACGCCCTTTTGGGAGGGAATGACCGGCACAGCAGAGAAATGGAGCTGGAATTTTAATTTTGGCAGTGTAGGAAATAGTCATAAAGAACCAATAGTTTAAGGCTAAACACTTCATAGACCGCTGCTAGAGCAGGCTGGTCTTTCTACTTACACCTTCCCCTGAGCCACCACAACAGAGTCACTGTCTTCTGCCAGTATGTCTGGACCTACACAGTTCATGGCTAATGGTCCTTTATATGAACTGAGCAAAGCTGCTTTGTTCTTTGGTATCTTGCCTTCCCTGGGGCGAAAATAATTTGCATCCACTTTTGCTTTCCTCTGCTGCTGTCTTTCCCTAGGGAGGGGCCCTGGTACTTTTCCAGTGTCTCTTATCTAGGTGTGTTGAGGAGACCTAAACACCACCACTTCTTCCTAAATCCTCTGCTGTCACTGGTAGTACTCTAGAGGTAAACATAAATCAGGACTAATGACTTTTCTTTCTCTGTGGTAATACACCTGGCTCCATTAACTTGGCCCCATCTTTCAAAAAACATCACTAGTCTGACACATTCAGGTCCTGTGAAAAGCTTGGTGGTGAGGGAGGAGGAACGCCACATCCCACCCAACCTTCACACACTGTTCCTTCCCTGAAAATGCTTGTGTTTACTGATGTTGACCATGAGCATAGGGCAAGTCCAAACATGGAGCTCAGCATGAGCTGAAAAACAGCAATTTTAAATGAGAGACAATTTACAGCAATCATCAGCAGCTGTAAGAGGTAACTCAAGGAGGCACTGCTGCCTTCCCACGCCATTAGCATCAAGGGCAGCCACTGTGTGGAGAGGGACACAATGCAAACAAAACAAGAGTCAAACTGTCTCTCCCATGGACTCTGCTCCTACGCCCCTAGAGGCACAGCTATTCTCAAGCCCCACTTTGCCTTCCAGTCTCCCGGTGAGGATGAGGGCTCTTTCCTGCTTCTCTCCATTTTATAGCCAGGATCAGTCCCGAAAAGCTTGGGAGATGAACATAGGACTCCTGGTTCAAAAGTTGCTACCGATTTTGCTGGGCTGTTGTCCTTTGCTTGTCTTTCTCCAGACATTAGGTCTGATTTCTTTTTAAGAGATGCCGAGTAAGCAAATGTTAAAGAATAAAAAAATTATAAATAAGTGTCTTAATTTGTAGTGATAGAAAGAAGTAACTTAGCACGGTACTTCTTTCCCCTGCTGTCCCACCTCTGTTATCTGAGGAGATGGTTATAAGACAATTCAGAGCCTGGCCCATGCTTTGCAAAATACAGAGTGTCTTTCCCCGCAGTGATGCTCTGAAATGGGTTTTTGGGAGGAATCTCTCATTTTGATCTTCCCACTCATCACCCTTTGTTAATACTCCCTGTAAGCTTAGAAAAAGACTAAATGGCCATAAAAGTCACCTGCTTACAGACTTTAAGGTCCTTAGACAGACATAAGAAATTATGTTCATCCCTCTGAGATAAAAAACCTGTTTGTATTTATACATGTTTTCTCTCACTACTCATCTGATATTGGGAAGGAAATAAATAATTTTATCCATTTGAGGACTTTTAACCATCACTTACTGGTGAACACATCTCTGAATAATAGCAGTAGGGTAGGGCACTTGTATCTGTGCCTCCTTCACTGTATTTCTGTACCTGAGCTACAGCAGCTGCAATGAGTGGTGATAGCTACAGCACAGGTGGAGCAGCTTGGTGAGAGTGTACTGGCAGCACACCCAGAGCAGCATGGGGAGCACTTGTGCAAGGACTAGGCAGTGTCAGACAGCACCCCGAACATGTCTTGTGAACCAAAATTCCTCCAGTTTGTCAGCCCTAGAAGCAGCATCTCCAAATCTATCCGAACTCACTGATGACGGAATCATCTCTTTACAGGACACTCTCAGAAGCACATCTCCAGCAACACTCCCAGTGCTTATGTCAGCAGAACGTTGGCAGTTTCACAATGTGAATAATTTCCTAACTCAAAAAAAAAAATAAAATAAAATGAGGGAGTAAAAATGATAGCTTAGAAAAGTTGAAACTCATAAAAGTAAATTGAGTTCAGTAAAGTCAAATGAGATCCGATGGTCTTGTATTTTTTGGCTCCCCAAAATCTTGTTAATTTTAGGTCCTAGTCACTGAAGTGTTTTACATAATGAGTTCACTAAAAATAATTAGGTATGTGTTGCTGATGTAAAGGAGATTCCAGCAATGTTTGTATATAAATATAAACTGATAAGGAATGTCTGCTGGTCAAGTTCCTGGACGCTGGAGTTGGAAAGAAGATAATTATTGTAGAAATCTTGTTGACACTAGTCAATGGTTACATGAAACTGTCCTGGTCTGTTAAAGGCAAACCTGTTTTCTCAGAAATAAGGCAAAATTTTTCACAACAAGGATATCATTTGTCATTGCTGCCATTCATTTAAGAAGAGCTATATTCCCTTCATAGAAGGAGGACTGTGCCTGTACATATAGAGCTATAATTTGGATAGGACTGTGTTTCAGATAAAACAAAAGGCACCTAAATCAGAGCTGGACTCATGGTTTTGGGTAAATTCTTATCTTTTCCTGCAATTATCAATTATTATGAAGGTGCATCTCACTTCAAGCCATTTCCATCTATAAGATCACAAGGAACCAGTAGCTTGCAATTACCGCCAAGGATCTGGGAAACTGGGGGCAGAGGAAGCTGTGGGTACAAGTGTTATTACAGAAGCCTGTAGGGCCACGACATGTCTCTGGTACCAGCCCTCACCTCCTGCAGGATTTGGAGTCCGAGCCAGAACTATGGGGAGCCCAAAGGCATGGCTCAGCATCGCCCAAGGGTCAAATCTCTAGGTGCCCAGCTTGGGGGCAGCCCTGGGGGAGTAAGTCCAAAAATACCCGGAAGTCGTCAGACTGGATTTTCCCTATTAATCTTTTTCAAAACAGCAGTCACAGAGGGTGGTTTGCCAACAGCCTGCCTTTTTTTGGAGCCAAGGACAGCCCAGGCTCCTGGGTCTGTGCTCCTCCTGCGCAGAGGCATATGAGCATCTCCATCTCTCCATGTGCTGAGGTGTTAGGAATGTTGCAGGATTGAAGGTGCCAAGATGCACAATGAACTGAATAGTTTTCCTTGGATTTTTGATGGCATTTTCACAGTAAGGCACAGAGGTTCTGCCTCTGCTGAGGAGCTGGGGAATAGCAGCTCTGTGAAGGAGGAATTTTGTCTTGATGTTTTCAGTCAGAGGGAAGGAGGGCTGGAGAATACTAGCACAAAATTCCTCATACAAAGGCAAGGTTCATAATGAAAACATGGAGACTCCATGAGGGCAGGAATATCTGTGTGGCAAACGCTGTCTGCTTGCAAGCCAATTCCTCTTTGCACTTGGCTTGCTCTTGGCTGCTACTAATCATTGATCTTGGTGTGACCCAGCTAGTTCTCAACCCTCAGAGCCAGAGAAAGTGCTTTGAACCCTACTGTCTGCTCCACAACAACTGTTTTCTTCTGCTGTCAGCTTCCATACAGGCTAATAATGTCTTGTTGTTTTGGAAGTGGAAATGCTGCATGCCTTGGGAGGCTTAGGTTCACCTCTTGGCAGATAATTGAGTCTGAATGTCACTGAATCAGCTTCTTAAAATGATTCACTTTGATTCAGTGCTCTTCCATGAATTCAGAACTATTCTTTTGTTTGCTTCACTTTTTCCCTAAAAGCTTGCATGCCTTCAAAAGCAAACTCCAGGTAAAAGTGCCAAAACTTTGTGTTCATTGCCAGATTTAAAAAGATACTGGAAGCAATTACACTGGCACTAATAAAGGTAATTGGAATTGTTTGGCTTAGAGGAAGCATGGTGGTTTTAAAAGCCTAAAAGCTACTGAACTCTGCAAATATAGAGATCATACTCAACAAGGAATGATTTCATTTATTGTACAGATGTGAGCTTCTACCCTGGACAACGAGTACTGAGAACAGGGTTAGGAATGTTTTGGCTTTTAGAATAACTGGCCTGATAACTTGAGTCATAGAAGAAACTTGACTTCTTAAATCCTGGTCTTCAGAAAAACTTTGTCGGAGTCCCAGCATTTGGGAGTCTTTAGACCAATTTGTATTATGAGGCCAGTTATACTGTGCTCATGCTTACAAGGAAAAAGAAGCTTGAACTGAAATCCTGGTTTCAGTAATAGTGAAACTGTTAAGTGGGAAAAATTGCCTTCATGACTTAGGTTGGGAGAAAATTGATGTGGTTTACAGGTACTGTAAAAAGCGATTTCTTGTGTAAAATTAATCCAAACTGTCAGAAATGTCCACCTAAAAACCAGGGAAAGGCTGTTGGAAGCCAGTCTAAACTTAAGTTCATAACTGAGGCATAAAATGTTACTCTGTGTATCTGAAAAGATAATAGAATAGCAGAAATAACTATACTGGGAGCATTTGAAGTCCAGGTAAACATGAGTTAATGAGGTCTAAACTTCTTCCACTGAGATGAAAGTAACTTGGATTATACGGTGCTTGCTGTGGGCAGCAGTGCCTGTGGATGGTTATCAAGGCTCAGCTAGCCCATGGTAGCCGTTCCTCAGTAACCTGACTGTACATATGAACCTTACAAAAAAAAAAAAAGAAAAAAAGAAAAAAAGAAAAAAAGGCTCCAAACACTTCATAAAGCACCAGGGCAAGTGAGAGTGGGATTTTTCTTTATCATTATCTGGAAGATCAAAGCTGCTGGCTGTCTAGTTTGTCTTCTCCTCTCATACTATGGTGAGCAGCCCATTTAGCCCATAGGTATGTAACGGATGATCAAAAGCTTTTATGCTTTTTCTGGCTATATCAGCTAGCCTAATAAAAATAAAGTCATCTTCCCTATGCACGTTGCTCCTCTTGTATCTTTAAAAGCCTATAGCATTATCACTGCCATACCCTTAACACATACAAAATGAGAGGGAAAACAGATGAGAAATGAAGAATTAACCCTGTATCATTCCTCCCCACTCAGTTAAGACAGTCTTATAATGATACTGTATCTATTTTAGTGTTAAGAGTATTCAGGTTTAACTGAATACTATATTTTTGCTATTTCTTAATCGGCCCTGACCTGATCCACTGAAGTCTTGAAGCTTCTCTGTTGACTTTATCAAGCTCCCAATGAAAACCATTCAGCAGGTGGTAGAACCTGCTCAGAACTGTCTGCAGTTCAGGTAGGAGACACCCAGGTCTGCAAATATTGACTTTCTCCTTTGTACCCTGCTGTGAGTGGCATTTGTTGCTCTCTATTCTCTCCTTAAAGCCTGATTACTAATATTGAGGAGCTCAACATAATCCTGACTCCTTTTGTATTACTGAGCCAGTGACTCCTTTTGTGATATTGAACTAGTTAACCTCTGATCTATTAATATTAAATTATAAAATTCAATAAGTAAGGGCAATGCTTTAAATAATTGAGCACAGGCTAGCAGGGTAATTGGATATTATGAACTGGGGGTGAAGAAGATCTAATAATCTGGGGAGAGATGCAAATCCATAGAGAAAACATCTCTAGAGAGTTACTCCTTTTTCATTTCAGGGCTGCTAGGCAGACAATGTGTAATACATATGTCTGCAAACTAGTCTGTCAATACTGTGTAAGTTCAGGAGGAAAATATGTATAATGCTAACATGACCAATATGGAATATGTGCCAGCCAGAGTCCAAATAATTCAGATTAATATTTCTTAATTAGCTTAGGAAACATGTTGTAATTCAAATATATGAACGCTCTTAAGCATCTTCATGATTTATTCACGGCTGTTCCTAGCTGCTCTGGAAGCAAACCATACCATACTACAAACCTCTTAGCTTCATCTTGATAATAAAACCAAATCCAGTGGTAATTAACTCCTTATCAAGTTATTAGTCCTATGCCCCAGAAGATTTTTCTCAGGCAGCGCTGCAGGGAAAAGGTCCAGATCTCAAATTTTCCTTATTTCTGAATGAGATTAAAATACTTACTCAGAGTTTATAGGATCACTGCAGTTGGAGACCCCAGAATTTAAGGCAGGGATGTGAGGTCCCTTGGCGACCACCAGAGAGCTCCTGTTGACACAATGTGTTTAAAAATCACCTTTTGTTTTCATGAAAGACACTGGTGCTTTGATCTGAACATTTTCAAGGAAATCTTGAGAAGGTTGGTAAGTAAATGTCTCTTGCTATTCCCTCCTGACATTTGCTTGCAAAAGTTGAGTCAGTTTGCACATACTGTTGAAATTGCCTGCAAATATCCACCAGTTCACAGCAATTGCTCAAACTGTGATAGGGAACAAGATTTTGTATGATTAAGTCAAGACAGAGTCTTACTGGGCTAATGCATTTTGAACTCAATGGGACCTCTCATGTGGTTAGAATTAAGTGCCCATATAGCTCTAAAATTAGTAGACAATGTCTAGATTTCACTATCATTTTATTCACTCCCTTTCTAAGGGCATATAACTGGAAATTGTGCATCTCAAAACAGGTGGCTATGAAGGGCATCCTCAAGTAGCTTTGAATCTCTGTTAGCACTTTGTTTTAAAAAACTGGATTGGAAAAAGGGGTATTTACTGCTCCTGAAAAGAGCAATTCATCTTCCTGAGCACCCACTGTTCCTAAAGAGGAGAGAAAATCCTCTAGGCAGTTGAATTACTGACATCTGTAGCTGGACCAGTCATCCCATCTAACTGACATGCACTGAATCTCTCCGTGATTCAGCCTCTTTGTGCGTTAGAGTTGCTATGTGAACTTACTCCTATAGCCAGCTGTATCCAGGGAAGATATGCTTGAACCATTTGCAATGAGAAGCAAAGAATAATTCAGGCTTATATCCTTTTCTGTTCGCCTTTGAACCTTTTTCTAACACAAAAAAATGGGGAACTCTTCATCTTCAGCAGAGAAAACACAGATGTTAAGTTCCGATACAGCAGCTATTCCTGTTGATGCAGGCCATTTGGACAACTGTTCATATTCAATGAGTATTCATGACTGCCTAGTGATCTCAATAAAAACCCTGAGGTCCCTGGGTAGCACAGGAGGCAGAATCTCTTGTCTTAAATTAATTCTATTCAAGGGTTCCTCTGGAGTCCCAAGAAAAATCAGAATGGTGTCAATGTCCCTAGAAGGCATGAAGAGACAGCTCTGGAGGTAAACTTAGCATCTCAGCTCAGCTTTGGCATTTATTCATTATGTGGTAATTCCCAGTGAGGCTCCTAAAATGTTCTGCCGGAAATATACACAAATGGAAGTTCTCCAAAAGAGGGAACATAGATGCTGTTTATAGATTGAAAGTAGGTTATCAGGAAATTAAATTATTTTTGTAAAATTTTGGCAGAAAATCTTCAAGGTCTCTTGGGCTGAAATAAAAAAAGAAAAAAATATGCACTGATTTATTTCTATCTGTAATTTCTGATGACTTTGGTGGTCTGTAGAATTATGTCTTCTGTGTCAGCAACATTGCTGTACGGATCCAAATGAAAACATTCCTCACCTTGAAGAGCAGAAATAAAGGCTATGAAAAGAGAAACAGCATAAAGTGTAAAAGGAATTTCCCTCTTTAATCCACTTTTATATCTATGCTACAAGCTTTGCTGCAAGACCCTTCATGCTAATCAGTCTATATCCTCCTTTTACAGTTTAAGCAGAAAAATGAGTGATTCAGCTTTCATATTCACTCCAAATACAAAGCTCACCGGCTTGTTTGTGAATCCTTTCTTTGCTCTTTCTTAATTGCATCCATGTGTATTAGCAATCACTCATGTCTCTAATAATGTGGCAAAACTTACAAAGGGTGAATGCCAAGAGTGGGAATACTGAAGTGTGAGTGTGCTAACTAACACAGTGTTTTTATTGTGTGGGTGTGGGATTTTGTTTTTGCAATGTGCTGCAGAAATGGCACCCCTCAGGGATGAAGAGATTGCTTTTAGTAACCCTAGCCAAAAGAAGAATTAGGAGTAAACAAGAGGTTTTTTTCTCTTTTTCTTTTCTTTTTCTTTTTTTTTTTTAAATAAAATCTTCCTAGCTTTGATTTTGTGTGAAATGAGAAAACTTGCACTTGTAGTAACTGTTTAATGTTATATTTAACCAGTAAAATATGTCAGGCCTCACAGATAGAGGTGATAATAGTGCATCTCAGGTGGCAATTTATTTATTTATTCATTCCCAATTTCTATATGCACATTAATGGAGCACCTTTTCCTGCATCTAGACACCCGACCAGATAATTAAAAGTTCCACCAAATTAAGACAAGAAAGAGCCTTGGCAAAGTAGGATAAGCCTTTCTGGACACTAAAATAGTTGTCTGGCAAAGACCAGATTTCTCCTTTCCACGTGTCCCTCAGATCATCTCAAGCCTTATGTGCAAACACAGACGCTGTATCTCTGAAGCCCAGTAAAGACCATCCCCAATGGGATTTTCACGTGCCCTCCAGAACAGCAGACCTGGGGTCCTTTGGAAGCAAAGAAAATGAGGATTACAAGCTGCAGCATTCTCACACAGCATGTTCCAGCAGTAGCTTCCTTTCATATGTTCAAAGCAGGGTTCAGCACTTCTGTTGGTCTTATCTGTGGGAACATAGGAAGAGAGATTGCCTTGGCTTAGAGAGAAGCTGTGAAGAGAAAATACACTGATCCAGAGATATAGAAGCATTGCCAAATGCTGAAACAAAATATTTCAAACTAACACAGAATTATAAAAGTTGTACCCATGCATTTTAAAATTACTTACTGGGTATGCTTTATTTTTTTCTTGTTATAAAGAAACCACGCAGAACTCACCCTCTACCTGTATGCATAAACATTTAAAGATGTTCAGCTTTGCAAGACCAATACCTCAACAATTTAGAAAGTGCCAGTATAAAAGAATTATACTCAGTCTTTTTTTGGTCACTTTGGGCATATGCTGTCATGGTATTGACTTCAATAATTTGTAAGCATAGTTGATTTAATTAATTTCCACAGGATTTCTATATTTCAAGACCACAGCTTTCCTATTTTTTTGTACTCTTAGATGTCACCCAGCTGCAGAAGGAGCAATGAAAGGGAATGTTTTGCCTAATTCCTGCGGTCTTGAGTTAGACCCTTCTCAGTACAAGCAGTATATTCAGAAAGTGAAGTGTGGCTGCATGTGTTTGTCGGGGTTTAACCCCAGCTGACAACTAATCCCCACGTAGCTGCTCACTCGCTCCCCCCTGGTGGGATGGAGGAGAAAATTAGAAAGGTAAAAGTGAGAAACCTCATGGGTTGAGATAAAGACAGTTTACTAGGTAAAGCAAAAGCTGTGTGTGGAAGCAAAGCAGAACAAGGAATTCATTCACCACTTCCCATGGGCAGGCAGGTGCTCAGCCATCCCCAGGACAGCCGGGCTCCAGCACCAGTAACAGGGACTTGGGAAGACAAACACCGTCACTCCCAGTGTCCCCCACTTCCTTCTTCTTCCCCCAGCTTTGTATACTGAGCAAGATGTTCTATGGTATGGAATATGGAATATGCCTTTGGCTAGTTCTGGGATGTCCTGGCTCTGCTCCCTCCTGGCTCCTTGTGCCCCTGCTCACTGGCAGAGCACGGGACACTGAAAAGTCCTTGACTTGGGGCAGTCACTACTGAGCAACAACTAAAACATCAGCGTGTCATCAACTTTATTCTCATCCTAAATCCAAAACACAGCACTGTGCCAGCTACTGAGAAGAAAATTAAATTTATCCCATCCACAACCAAGGCAGCGTTGTAATCTCTAACCAGATCCAATCCCCTTGATCACCTGGACTGGGGTGAGGTAAAGTGAATTTTGCCCTTACTGACTATCAGGAGAGGCTGTGGGAAATATGTCATAGACAGATATCCAAGGCTGACACCTGAATTTCCTTTCAGGATAATTTAGCAAAGAGGCAGGAGTATGTCATGAGGATAGTGGTAAGTCTACAATGCCAAGTGGAGTCCTGTATGACTGCTTTCTGAGGCACAGAAATATTTCCAGTTCAAGTGTGGTTGCTAGTCAGCAGAATGTATGGTGAATGCATATAATGACACATGTTGTAGAGCCTGCCCCTGGTTTTTTCCTAACTAATTGCATGGACCCATTAATAATGGGTGCAGGTGTGTTCTTAGATGGTAGAATAATTGATCCATATTCTTCATTTCACTAAAAGCACATTTTCTGTGCAGCTCATTAGTCACGGAGTGAGAAATAGGAACGTGACATGCATTCCTGATGGCAATATTTGGCTGGGAGTGTGCTGGGCATGCTGGTGGCTGGCCAAGCGAGTATCCAGGTGGCAGGTGTGCAAAAAGCAACCTCAGTTGCAATGAGCTAACCCCAGAAGAGCCCCATGTGAAGAGAAACCTGAAGTGGCCCATAAATTACAAACCTGCTGCTTTCAGTTGATGGTGCTATAGGTGAGCCACTCGTAGCGCTATCTACAGTTTGCCAGCTCTCTGCAGAGTTTCAAGACTGGTTGGTTTTTGGGTTATGGACCTTAGGTTCCTTTTGGATAAGTAGTCACTGAAGCCAACAAACTTTGCACAGGAATTAACATGGAAAGAGGGCTTTAAGAACAAGCCAATGTGAAGAGCAGGGTCTGGTGGTTGGAACAGGGCATCAAGTGGACAGAGATCTGGATCGTACTGTACAGGTAGCTGGAAAATGGGCTGGTGTGGTAACAATGTCAACACAAACTCATAAAAGAAGGAGAAATAAGAATGCACAATTTATCTACCCTGGAATACTCTGTGGTATATAAATAGCAGACTGAGAAAGCTGCCTCCTCAGATAATCCAGCATACTTGGAGGACCCACTCTTCTTCAGCTGGCCCAGAAACAACATGCATTAGAAAGTCCTATGCCAGTTTGAGTTCAGCTTGAACCTGTTGTTCAAAAACTCATCTTGTTTCCAGTTCTGTGACCTCCCATAGCCCAACAACATTCTTCCCACTAAGACCATCAACTGGACAATGCAGCTGAAAGATTGTGAGATGCCCCAGAGGCAGAGATGTAACACTGAGACACCTCATGTGCAGGCTATGTCCCTTGTCTTGTAAAGATTTGGACAAGGCAAGAGTAACTGGATGCTAATGATGCAAATGGCACCTTTAACTATTCTATGCAACAGAAGAGGTGAATTTTTGCTGTTGGTCGCACCTATGTGAACCCAAGAGAAACTTCCCTGGATTTCCATCATGACTCAAGAGCAGAGCTTGATCTACTCTTTGTTTTTGTTCTTGCTTGTATTTGTCCTATCTGCTTTCCTCTGTCCTTCAAACCCACTTTCATCTTTTAGAGCACCTCAAAGCATTGCACAAATGTAGGTTAATTAGCAGTTTCAGACCAGCCTTTAGAAATAAGCCAGAAGCCTTTATCTAACACAGGAAGGCTAGAATGGTTTGCCCTGTTTGCTTTGGATCTGAAGGATGATGGCTATCTGTTGGATAAAATGGGTATGTGCTGACACCAGGAATGATACTTTTTTCCTCTGGTGCAGGATGAAGTTTAGCTACAATGTTCTCAGAAACTTCTAATAGTGACAGTCTACACCTCTCCCTGCTGCCTGTTCCAGTTTTTAAATATCTGTACAGTAAGATATTTTTCCTAGTGTCTAAACATCCATTTGCGTAGCTTAAGCCTCTTGGTTCTCCTAGCTATAGCTGGCATGAAGAACAGTTTATTTCTGTCTTTTTTGTATCTGTCTTTTACGTTGATGATGTTTGTTTTCTCAGTGTTCTCTTTCCACACCCAACTGACCCCATGCTTTAAGCCTTTCCTATAGGCCTACTTTTCTAGAGCTCTTGTTTTTCTCTACTCTCTCTGATCCATACATTCCTTGAACTGTGATGCTCAAAGCAAAACATAATGCGTTCTTAGCAATTTGATCAGCTTTGAGTTGCAAAGAAGGTATTCTGCTTCTATTTCAAGAGTTATTTTACAGGTGGTTTTTTTTGTTTTTTTTTTTTTTTTTTTTGTTTTTTTTTTTGTTTTTTTTTTTTGTTTTTTTTTTTTTTTTTTTAATGGCAGTTTGACATTTACTTCTGTTTACTTTGAGATCCTCTAGAAACTCCAAATCTTTTTTTGTAGAATAGCTGTATAACCAGCTGCTTCCCAGATTTTAGCAGTTGATTATTCTGTGGAGTCTGAACTTGTGCTCTGCATCATGTTCCTTACAGGCCACTTCTCCAAGGGGATAGTTTTATCAACTCTTCACACTGAAAGGCAGAACTCACTAGCCTTAAATTATAGATATGCTAAACATATTCACTGCGCTTCTGTCTGGTTTAGTGTCCAGGAAAAGTGTGTCTGCACGAAATGTGGAAAAAAGCATGTAATTTTTCTTTACTTTGAGCATCTTTTATCCCATTCATGCATAATATATGTACACACTGTTAACTACTGACATGGAACCATTTTGGAACAGAGGAAGATTCACATCTAGAAGGATAGGGGAGAACTGTAGCTCACTGGAGCATTTTTCTAGTGGAGTTTTACTGAAATCTGTAGAAACATTCAGGATTTGATGTCTTGGTATTTTCTGAGGCTGAAGTGGCAGACTTCCCACCAGTATTTCCCACCGGCTCTAGGTCCGAGCTGCGTTATAGCAGGGCTTTTTTTACAGGCCAAGTTATACAGAAGATGTAGGAACTTCCTGCTCTTTTCTTTGCATGAGCCTGAGAATGTTAGCTACTCTTAATTAGTAACTAGTAGAAATTAATACATGACTAATATAAGGAAATAATTTAGGTCCTGCTTATGTTCTTCTGTAAAGAACAGCACTTGCATTTTCATGATCGCTATTGTCACAGCGTGACCTCTGATAGAATAAGAGAACTGGGGGTGTAGATCAATTTATGATCAACAGAAATATATTCAGTCTGGATGAAGCCATTTCAGTGACTGAAGAATCCTAAACAATGTCATTGAAACTCAGTGCTGTTCACTCAGTGACCGTGCCGAGGGTTGCTGCTGTGTAAGCTGTAGTGTCACGGCTGTCATTCTTCGCAACTTCCAGTAAGACAAGAATCCTGCAAATGAGGTCAGCCTGCTGCAATCTGCATATCTGTTCCTGGCTGAATTTTCACTTGGTTGTGTCCTCTTTCTTGGATATAGTTTTGCACTGTCATGTACCCCCTGAGCTACTACCAGCACCTGCAGCTCTGTCCTCTGAGCTCATAGGGTGCTCCACGCTGTCTGCCAGCTAGAAGTAGCGTCAAATCTAATTACTATAGCACTCTCTCAGGCACCAATTAAAAATGATCTTAAAATGTCTTGTAGCATGTAGCCTGAGAAACCTGAGAGCTGTATTATGAGAAGTAGGAAGATTAGCTTTCTCCCATAATCGTGGGAGTATAACACAGTATTTGTGAACAATGACTATAAATATTATATGCGTCTTTTCCATACCTGTTTTAAAATACACAAACTGTTTAGGAGCTGGAATTAAATCTCTAAAACCTCTGTGAACTCTGCTTCACTTTTTCCCATCACAGGAACATAAATCTTCGCTAGGGGAACTATTTGCAAACCCAAGCAGGGGATTTCAAGGCTGTGTGAGCACCTCTTGCCTGTATCGTGGTGGATCAGTGAATACCACAGCAGCGCGATAATGCTCTGCATCAAAAATTCTGCAGGAGCCTTATCAAGACCTACCAGGGAATGAAGTTGTAAAGCGTTACTTTGAGTGCAAAGGCTGGCCACACATTTTGAGGGTGTGACTGTTAATCTCGGCACTGTCAAAAAGCATGGTACCTGGGGAAGAAAGAAAAAAAATATTGCCTTGCTTTTGTTTCATATGGGGAATGCAGTATTTCCTTTTCTTAATCCTGTTTCTGCCTTTCTCAACGGATTTCCCACCATCGTTGTGTGATAGATCAAGTCAATAACTGATAGTGCCACTTGGTTTGACTAGAAAGAAGCAGATGGTATTTTTTCCCCTTTCTTTCTGTGTACTTTTGCTTGGCTGTCCATTTGTGGTATGCATATTTTACAGATTATCCTGGAGGACTCGGTTCTTAAGGCAGAAGAAGAAAAGCATTGTTACAGATTATTCACGTCATGCACA
Organism: Falco naumanni; assembly: GCF_017639655.2. NCBI lineage: Eukaryota > Metazoa > Chordata > Aves > Falconiformes > Falconidae > Falco > Falco naumanni. Next base: position 54,690,606 of record NC_054057.1, on the reverse strand, counting down.
TTTTGAAGCTGACTCTCCAGCATTTTGTTGCAATGCAGCTACTTTGGAAGGAAGTAAAATTGTATTTTAACCTACAAAGCATGGCTTGCTCTTGCTTCTTTTGGGGAAGAGATCATCATAATCTCTTCCAATAACACTCTTATTAGTCTTACAGTATTTACGTTAATCAGGGCCAAACAGCTGACCTAACGTGACTCATGTAGAAATCAAGAACTTACTGTGTCTCTTAGCTCAGCATCAGTATGATGGGTAATCAAAAGCCAATCAAGTGGTGTCCCAGTGGTTCTGGGCCATAATTTACCACTGTAGCCAGCACGATGGATTAAAGCAGTAATTCTACCTGATAAGATAGAATCCATGCTATTTTTCCTTGTTTTAATTCAAATGACAGAATTTCATCCTTTTGGCAAGGTAGATGATGCCATTTCAGAATATTGTATGTTTGTGATGTTTGTGGGTAGATTTAAGAAGGGAGGATATGATCATAAGTCACAGGGGAAAAGAGAAAGAGGTTGTTGATAGAGCAGTAAAATACAGACAGCACAGCAAGGTGGGCAAGAGCCCTCGTAGAGCTCAGCCCCTTTTTAACAGGAGCTGCAGTTTGGAGCAGTTCAGCTTATGCATCCTCATGGATGCTCTGAGAGCTTGTGTGGAGGGTTTTTTCTGACAGAGGGGTTCCAATATACCTCCCCACCCCCAACCTCTTACTTCCTATTTCCTACTTTTCTCCTTTGAGAGAATCTCACCTACTTGGAAAGCGAAAGTGCAAAGCTCAGAAACTACAGGCTAGCTAGTGTAAATCACCATAGTACCTCGGGAGGCTTTGTTAGCTGTGAATCTGCTGTGATGTGTCTGTGAATGGTGAAACTGTCTGGATTGATGGGGATGCATATGAAAATATGCACTGATCATCCTCTTGACTCAGTATTAATTTTGATTTATAGTTCTAGCAGGAGCTGCCACCCCAGCCATTTGGTACCCTGGACCACTCTCTTAGTAGCAAAATGGAAACACAGAGCTAAACACTTGAGGCTGTTACGTTCATATAAGTTAAGGTAAAAATCACACAGTGCAGGCTAGTCATGGGAAAAGTAAATGTTTAAGAATCTGAGCCTCTTGAAGGCCTTCATGAAATTGTGTAAGATGTATCATCCTACACTTACTAATGTTAAAAAGATACTATGATAAATTAAGATGCATAATGCACTTTTTTATTTAAAGCTAAATGCATGCTTCAGAGACTGAAACCAAGAGAAGCAGGGTTGAACAATGCTAGGTGTGCTTTGTGGCTTCATCATGACTTCCTAAAATTGTTAATGTCAATCTCTAACAAGAACATGCCTTTGCTATCTATCCTCAAAGCAGTGTCATTGCACTGCTTGCTTTAGTGAATGGAAAACCACTCTCTTCTCCTCAGCAAACTCACTTGCCTGGTGAGTTTGTCATTAAAATGATGCACTGCACTGGGAAGTTCAGTGCTTGTTTACAGTAAACACCACGACCTCATATTTGACTCCATGACATTTATCATTAGTGATAATTAGTTGTGGACTGAGTCCTACAGCTTTCTCTCCCCAACATGTTCCTTCATTCTCCTTCGCTTAATTTTCCAGAGTTCTTCCTAGAGCATATTACACCAGGAATACCTGGTTACACTCGAGCTTGTACTTCTCCTTGATGAAGAATATGAAGCACATGGTTAGCTAAGTTTAGACCTGAAAATAATCAACTATTAAGAAACACCTTGTTTTTACTACCTGCAATTAATGTAATCAATACCTTACTGTTTAGAAACACTTCAAACAGCATTCTTGGAGGGATGGTGTCCTAGCTGCAAACCACCAAATATAAATAACAGGTTACATTTTTGATGGCCAGCGTTATTTCTTTCTTCCTTATACACTTCTGCTGAAGTGAGATACAGACTATGAACACACAGCTTTATAAGCTGTAACGTCAGTAGTGGATTTGAATTGAGAGAATCGCTAAGACTCCTTGAAAGCGCAGCTGCCACACAGTGACTTAATGCTGCTGTAGATCAGTGGCCCTTCTCTGGTGCTGAGCCAGCTCTGGGCATCCTCACATGGTGGTCCCCAAGGGGCTGACTCTTCTCATGTGCCTCCTGGAATCCACCTGTGTGAAGAAAGAGGCTTTTATGGTGAACCTCTGTGTTGTTCCAACAAACCGTGCACTTGTTTCTCAATTCATTTATTTTCATCTGGTTCAGTGTTGTGCTGATTCTGCAATATAGCTGATTTTCTGCCCTTCCATAGCAATGACCGGTCTCTTAACAGGCAGTAATAAAACTTGACCTCTCGACCATTTATTTTTCCCAGATAGTGATTATATTTTAATGGGGAAGGAAATACTCTCTTGGAAAACATTTTTCAAAGGAGAAGGAATAAAAATAAATAAAGGAGTGAAGGAGTAGAAAGAAAATGGGACTTGCTCTGCTTATTCCACTCCCTGTAACCTGACAATAATTTATGTGCAGTATTAAGTAAAAGTTGCCATGAAGTTTCATATTGTCTCCCTCTTGAAGGTATAATAATAGTAAAATTGCAAAACCCAGATCCAGTTTACTGTTATAAATGGATTGTATATATGAATAACTTCTGGAGGTAAGTGGTGAAACTGTTGCTTATGAAGGTGTTTATTCTATATTGCTTTTGCATGCAGGGCGATCGTTCTCCACTTGTTTGTGATTTTTATTAAATATGACGCCCACTCATATTTTATGAGAAATGTTTATGCAAAGTAATCTATTTGATTCAGCATCTTAATATTTACCTAATGAATATATACTGCGTATGATTAATCTTCTTATATTTTATTGCTCCAAGCATTTAAAAAAGACTATAACCAGAGTGGGCAGCTTCATGCTATGCAATAAACTGCAAATGAATAGAGGCTTTTAGCAGAGGTGTTTGAACTTATAGCTCATGGCTGTCTTGCAGTGTTTTGCTTTCAGACAAAATGAGTTTTTTAAAAGAATTCTATTTTTTTCTTCTTGTTCTGAACCAAACTGAACTGAAATGCCTGACTTGCAGTTTATATGATTTAAGAATTTGAACTGTGTAATTGGATGGCGTCTGCAATCTGTTTCCATCCTGTGGTTGTGTTTGTCTCTTCTTGTTTCATCAGGTACTGCAGAGGGAAAAGCTAACCCTCTTCATAGTGAAACAGAAAACGCCAAAAATATTTACAAGTTTAGACACCTTTTTCAAAGCCCTTTTATTCCCTAATATGTTTTTATAAATTAAAAACTCCTGGAAGTTGTTCTTTCAGTTACTGGTGTCAGGGAAAAGGGTGGACTACCTTTGATACACATTGGGATTCTCTCTTAATCACTATATCCCCAGAGGTGGAAGTTTCAGAAGCTCTGCAGACAGATGGCCAAAGTGATATGTGACACTTTTTATGTGACCCTTTTGTCTTGGAATCAAAATTGTGTCATGGAGGTCTTGGTCTGTCGATTTCCTTCCTATAGCTTTTGGTGCAGTTGGACATTTTCACTCAAAACTGATGCAGAATTAAAGATGATCTTAACGATATCTTTTAAACGTAGGTAGATAAAAGACAAGAACACTGAAGAAGGAACTGAGTGAGACCCACTGAAAGAGGCATTTAGAAGGTAATTTGTCCTGAGGGGTAAAAGCCACCTAGCCAGTCTCCATCAGCCATGTCACATATGACCCAAATCGGTCTACTGGGAAGAGCTGGAAGTACTGGTTGGGGTGGATGGGAAAGAAAGCAGAAAGCGTGATGTAGGAAGTAGGACACATCTGTGAGAAAACTTTTCTAACTTTACCATTCATAAAACAGCTTGTTTATTTTGGGGCTGGATTGAGTTTCTGATATGGTTACAGCCATGCTGTGAGTCTCTACTGACAAGCAGGACACTTTTTGTTCATGACCGATGGTCCCTATATTGCCATGCAAGGTAACAGATTTGAAGAATTGAGTCTGTGGCAAAGTTGGAGTGATGGGGAAGTAGAGAAGCTGATTAAGATACGGATATTATCCCAATAAGTAGGAAAGCAAGGCAAATAATCCATTTTCCTATAGCCTGCCAATTTAAAAATTGTTTGTCCCATTGTTTTCACACCTCACATTTTCATGCAGATGGACAGCAGTTTGGTTTAGTGCTTTGTAAACATGGGTAAAAATAGTGTTATTAAAAATAGAAGAACCAGCTTCCTGGGCTAGACAAAAAGCATGTAGTCTCCAACCCTGTCTCTCTTAGCAATCAGTGATTCACATGGATGAGCATTAATGGGCCCTGTATGAAGCTGTCTTTATCAGGTATAGCCTACCAGCTCCTGGCAAACAGCAGTTCAAAGAATTTCTGAGCCAGTGTTAATATGCAGTGACATCTTCTCTATCAATGGGTTTAAGCTCTTTTATGAACCAGGTTTTGCTTTTGTCTCTACAGTTTCCTGTGGCAATGAGTTCCACAACTTAATTATGAAGTGTATGAAAAAGTAATTTCTGTTGGGTTTGGGGTTTTTTTGTGTGTGGGTTTTTTTTTTTTTTTTTTAAAAATTCCTCCTGATAGTTTTATTTCAGACTGCCTATTTTTTGGGCATCGTGAATAATTATTTGCAGTTTTTCTTGTCTGCACAATTCCTAGCTACACAGACCTGTCCTATCCCTTTCTTCCCTCTCTATAATTCCTACAACCTATAATTTTGTATGTGTGGTTATGTTTCTTTTTTTCCCCACAAATGCATTACTTTGTATTCATCAGTATTGAAATTCAACTGCAATCTTATCACCCTGTCACTCAGCATTGTGAGATCCTTTTGTGAGTCTTTGAAATCAGCACAGAATTGACTATTCTGAATAATTTTGTGTTATTTATTCCCTTTTCCAGACCATTTATGAATATGCTGAACTGAACAAACTCTAGGGCAGATCCTTGAGGGACTTCCCTGGCAACTTTCCTTCACTCAGAAGAACTTCTTTGTTATTCCTTTTGTTTTTAAATTGGTTATTAATCTGTAAGGAGGTATTTGTTCGGTTGGTCTGTCCGTGCCTGTGGTCACAGTACATTGCTTCCTGTCCGTATTCACACGATCCTGCTCCCGCTGAGTGTTTATTTCACAAAGGGAGCCCTTCCCTACTGATTACATAGGGGCGAACTGGAAGCAAGGCTAGTGGAGTTAGGAGCAGCTCAGCAAACCTAGAGATCCCACTGGTAAGGGAGGCTGCGATGCCTTTCTCTTCCCTTCATCACCACCAGGAGAGAACAACTACAACTACTGCAATAAACGCAGCCTGTGCTCAGTGCAACAGCAAGACAAGGGAAGGGGAGAGCAGCAGACCTGGCTGGCCGTTAATTGAACTTGACAAGTGTTTACATGAGGAATCAGACTGACAGCGGCCTAAAAGCTCTGATTTATAAGGCTATTGATTAGCAGTGACCCAGTCAGCAAGAGAAATGGCAAACTGCTGCTTCAGCATTGCCCATATGAGCAAAGCTCAGTGCAAACGGCCCACGCGCGTGTATTTATAGAGGTATCCATATGCTCATTACCATCCCAGACTTCTGTTAACATGTCCATATATTACAACATCTATGCATTCACCAGACCAAACCCACACTCTGTTATCTTTCATATTGATTGGGTTTTTACACACATATTGAGACAGATGTACTAGCTGCACTTGTTTTTAGCCGATACATATTTATAAAGGCAAACAACTAAGTATGCACCTGTGGTCACAGTTTATCTTTTGCTGCCTCACTTTCCTAGGAATACAATGTAGCTCTCTTCAAGATTACTTCCTTTGTTATTGGTATCTCATCTTCCACACTGAAGCTGCTTCAGTCTCTAAAGTCCTTCAAATTATAAATACATCTTAGTACTCCCTGATGCAATACATTATATGTATGCATCTCACACTCCAAGTATGAAATATTCACTTGGTCTACTCGGCTTGCTGTACGTGGAATATTTTAATATTGTACAAATCAGCTTTTTCCAGGCAAATATTTTTAATCATCTTAATATTGCAGGACTTTTTTCAGATGTGTAAACAAATCCAGTATTTTAAAATCCTCATTTATACTACTGCTTTTGAACATGAGATACAAATACAGTGCAAAACAAGAGCTTCATCACTTGCCGTTTCTCTGATAGCTCAGAGAAATACTCTATTTCAAGTCCACTTTCAAGTCCAGTGAGCTGACTCCCTCAAATGCCTTCTGTTCTGATGAAGTTCCATCTCCTGAGAGGATGTGAGCCTTTTAACAGTAAATTCCCAACCAGTTTCGACATGCTCTGTGTTTGAAACTCTGCAATTCTCTTTCTCCATCTGTGCTGTATCTATCTATTTACGCACAAAATGCTGAGAAATATGGATGCAGAACCCAAATGCGCTGGAGCCCTAGGGAGCCTTCTCAATAATATTTCCTCTCCTGATTTACAGCTCATTCATATCAGTTGTTATTCACATTTATTATTTTTCCTTCCTCCCTTTGCACAACTTAGCAATGCTCAAGAGCCCTGGGGCTGGTGGCTGGGAAAGCTAGAGCAGCCAAGGGTAACACCAAAATGCCCTTCTGCGCATCCAGACTTCCCCTGACCATCCATCAGGCAGGGACTTCTCCCAGTTTACCATCACTAGGTGAAGGATATTTTTCTTTCTGCTTCTCAGGTGAATCAGACCTGACTTCATGATTTCCACATGCCATTGAGTTTCTAAGCCTCTTCGGGAGGGATCTAGCTGCTGGCAGGTGCCTCTTGAGAGATGGTGGCTGGAAGCAGGGTTTTGAAATCACAGGCTTTTCCTTTCAGAAGCAACATCGTAGATATTGAAGTCAGCCAGAGCCAGCAGCTAACACAGCTACCCAGTGTGGCACGGGCATACTTTGCTTCCTTGGGCAGCTTTTGGAGTCACCATCAACATCTGGGACTGAAAGCAACCTGGGTGTCACCACGTTGTCCCTACAGGTTAGATGCATTGCTATGAATCTTTGCTTGAGGCACTCAGAGGGACCTGCTGGTTTAGTTTGTTACAGCGCCAGGGAACATTTGGGATGGGCGCTGCAAAGTGCAGGATGAACAATATCCTTCACTAAAGAGTTAAGAGTGCAGAGTAGGGCAGTCATCAGCAAAGAGAGGACACAGTGCCATGAATGCCAGCTAGCAAAACACTGCAAAGTTTAGATTCTCTGTTAAATAAATAAATAGGTTTTTAACATCAAAGCTCTCATTTGCACAGAAACTGTTCTGACCATTAGTCTGGAGTTTGCCTCAGACGTTACAGGAAGAAAGAATTTAAAAGCCAGAGCTGTGCCAATGGGCTTGGGAAGGAACATTATTTGTGAAGACCCATACTACAGCAATACTTGTAACAATACTTTTACTGGACAGGTCAGAGTCCCTGAAGCAACCCCCCTGTTCTCTCTGCCTCCTCCGCTTTGGTCCACTGCTGCAGCTCGCAGCTCCACGCAGTAACGTCTCATTAAGCAGATTAGTCTCCCATTGCGACCTGGGTAAGGCTGACCTGTGAGCAGGTCCTGGGTCCACATCACTAGCTCTCTCCTTCTGGAGAATGAAACGAGCTTTTTTGGGAGACAGGCAGGAGCTAGAACTGCTCATCCAGCACCACCAGGACCCTTTCTAACTGTCTTTCACTCTTCTACTAGTTCTACAAGAATCTTCGTAGGAAGCTGTGTGTTCTGCAACTCTATAAATTGTCCTGGCAAGAAATCAATAAAGACTAAAGCCTAATGAATTAGGTTTCCACAACCGATTTCATTAGAGGCCCCAAATCAGCCAGGTGCTTAGGTAGGCTTACCTTTAAGCATCTGATCAGTCTTCTAGTCAGCTCCCTGATATCTTAGCTCCAGGCATGCAAGCAGTTCAAGTAAAGATGTCTTGATGGGGTAAGTTTATGAGTGTGATATATCATGATAAATGAAATATGTGCTTTGTGCTTTCCTAAGGATAGACCTAACCAAAAAAAGGGTGATTACTGGTCTGGTTTTGCTTTCAAAGTCCTTTGTATAGCAGTGTTCCTACTAACTTCAGGTAAGACTAAAATTCACTGGGCTGCACAAACAGAAAAATAACTAGAAGAATTTTCTAATGCACATTAGCTTTAATGCTGGGGAAAGTTCAGAGACTGCAGTCCGGATCTTCAAGCATATGTTCTGAAGGCTGCTTTGGACGCTTGCTATGAACAAGCCTGGATTGCACCTTTCTACCCCTCTGCTGCCCCTACAGCATGACAGCCTGGAGTGATAAACAGCTATGCTTACACTTAACAATCCTTGTAACCTTTAGCAATATCTGGCAGTTATTAATTATATTTCTTATTAGTGCCTATTATTAGAGAGGCTCTGTTTCCTTAACTAAGAAAGTGTGTTGGAGAGAGGCAGGATTTAAATGAACAGCAAGAACGGGGCTGGAATACTGAAGGTATCCTAGTTTGCAAAGTACATTCAGCTGTGACTGTTTTGCATATATCATTCTTGGTTTGCAGATAAATAGCAGCACAAATGGATTCACATGTAAATTTGTCCCATGATGATGCTATGTAGCAGAAAAGAACATGGCTCTCCAGGGCTTATCTGCTTCAGTTCACGGGGTAGCAAGTTCCTCCGTAAAGCTGGATGATGTGCTCAATGTTTGCAGGAGTGAGACCAGAGGAAAAAGTGACAAGTCACATGAATTATTTTTTTTAATTTTTATTGATTTTGTGCAATTGTGAGCTAGCCTCTCCAGCAGGTTTATGGCATACATTAAAGTGTGTGGGGTTAAAGGGGCATATTTCTGTTAGGGAGCTGTTTTCCTTTAGAGCATCTCCACTTCCGAACCGGCACAGTCCCCGCCGCTGTTTAACTGCTGGTGCTCATCCCCCCGAGTGCAGAGGACAGGCACTGCATGGCTAAGGGGAGCCCAGGCAACCTGATGTTTTTCAAACAATGCAGACCCAGCTGTACTGAGTGATGGCACGCTTCTGTCTGCAGGAACGCTCAGTCCATTCCCCCTGAAAATCAGCTGTTTGTAATGGAAACGAGGTATCTTATCTGCAGTGACAATAATGGGGGAAACCATGAAATACACCCAGGGAGCCCCTTTATTGGTTTTAAAGTGGAAATGGAGGTACATTCACAACCGTAATCTGCTTAGGACAGAAATTTGCTCCTTGTTATCTGCAGGTCCAAATTTAATGTGGTTTTAATTGCCTATTCAACATACCTAGCAATTAAGGCAAAATGATATCTTTCCTTTTGAAAAATGTATGAGCTTTACAATTAGAAGTAATTCTTCTCGTTAATTGAAAGTACAGCTTTATTTTCTGTTGATTGTATTTTTTTTTATTAAAGGATTCTCAAGGCTTTTGAAATCCCCTTAAAGGGCAAATGCTACCATGTGCTTCCACTGCAGTCACAAAGGACAAACTTAGGGGTCAGCTCAGCACTTGGGGGCTCTTTAAGATCTGTGGGTATTCAGCATAAAGTTAGTGATATTTAAATATGCTAAGTTGTGCCCAAGTGTAACTTTCACACTGGACATCCTTTTCTCATGGCAGTCAGTAGGGCTCAGATTCTTGCCTCTTGGGACAGTGGCCATCGCTACATTATGTGTATGTGCTATGCTAAGGTAATAGTGCCGTGCGCTGCTGTTTGATGAAGGAAGACTAAATATAACTGCACTGCACGCATGTAGAAGACACTGGGGGAACACCAAGAACTTTGACAGGCCCGGAATATGGGGCACAGTGTCAGCAAATCCATAGCTGGATCAAGCAACCAGTCAAAACAGAGCACACTGCACAGTGTCCCCAGCTGTGAAGGTTGCAGGGGGTCGGTGTGATCAGGCTGTTTTTCAAATGATCATCTCATTCAGTGTACAAGGGAGAGCCCTCATCTCTTGCTCTAATGTCGCATGCTGGGAATGGTCAAACTAAGGAAGACAGGAAAAATGTTGAGCTCAGATGAAAATATTGAAGACAATATATTTTGGGGACAGAAACACCAGGGCACCTCGTATGTCCTGAACACCTCACTCCATATACAGTGGTATCTGTAACATAAGCTGCATCACGATTTTGGTTACAACATCACACCTCTAGTAGAGGAATAGGGACATATTCAATATCCAGGCTACTCTGACTGGCAGTGAATGCCAAAATTAAACATCAGTGCATGAAATCAAGCCTCGCTGCTGTGCAATGATCCTGCACAAGACCCTCAGAGACCCTCTTCGCCCTTCAGCAGAGAGCTGGAGCGTGCAGAGGTGCACTGACTTATGTACAAAGTCATCTTTCATCTTTTCTCGTCCATACTTTTGCAAATGGAAGTAAATGGACATGGCCAGGCTTTTCTTCTGAAAACTCCCTCTTATTCTTCATGTCACCTTTAAATTACTAGATGCTGTGTTTCACAAAGCAGCTCCGAAGACAGACACAAGACAACTGCTTCATTTAACACTGCTTGACAAAGTGATCCCTCCTGACCTCCCAGCAGCAACCTTCTCACTCATTTTAAGTACAATGTAATTGCTGGATGTCTGACTCACCTCGCTGTCTTTCAAGTGCACTTCTATGCTAACATTTTTAGACATGACTTCAAAATACACTGCTAAATATTATCTGCTCGTATTTCTATATTACTCTGGCATTCTGGCTGGGACATCTGTCAGTCAAATAGATGCTTAACCTTTCCTTCTGAGGGGAGAAAATAATGTGGGATAGTATTCATCGGTCTGTGAGAAATGACTACTTGAAAACTGTGTGCCTGTGTGTACTTGTCTGAGTGTAATTAGATATAATGGGACAATGTTTGGGTTGCTTCTCTCCAGACTTGGCAAACAGCTCAACCATTTGGTTTGTGAGTTTTTCAGTCAGGGTCCAATTCAGCTTTTGAGTGGTTCACTGCCTTTCTGACGAGGGGCTGTGTATTCCCAGCAGAATACTGGAGGATCCAAGCTCACCGGTAACAGGAAAAATGGAACTGTGGCTGTAGTCAACATTAAAGCACAAATATATGGTTTGTGCTGTATTCATGTCCAGAGACCCTCACCAAAATCATGATCCTACTGAAGCAGAGGAGGAGTGGGCAACATCCCCAGAAGATAATTAATCCTGTCTTAACAGCAGTGTCTGAGCAAGCAGCATGTAGTACTCTCAAGGGGTGCCTCCCTTTCCTTTAATTGTAGTGGAAAGCTGGACAACTAGCCAAGCTAAATAGTTAGTATTAGCTGAAATGAATTCCCATCATGCTGTCTATATAATCACAGTGTGATTAATGTGTTGGAAAATACCCCATGTGGAAAACCCTATTTATTCTACAAAGGAAATTCATCCTCATTCTTCTGACATGATGGGCTGAACAGCTCTGCCGAGGTGCCCCTCTCCCCACCAGCTATTCAAGGAGCCCAAGAGTGGACTTTCAGATAGCCAGAGTAGTGAAAGCAACCCCAGCCTGGCTTGGTGAGCCAGATTGGCCACCTATTCCTTAGTTACAGTCTTTACGTATAGTTTATTTATTATTATTTTTTTAGCTGCAGTGAATATATTTAGAAGTTTAAATATATAAATGGCACATTATAGTATAATACAATATAATACAATTTAAAAACACATGAATAACGTTCCCTTATTCTGGGGCATTCAAGATCATGCTACCATTTGGCACTAAAAATAGGTGTCTTTAAAATCCGTAATTACTTCTGATTCCTGCTGGGGAAGCTGCACTTAATTTGGACCTTAGGGACAGATTTTTGGCTGGTGTAAATTGGTGCCTGATGCTCTGTCTTCAAGTGCCAGATGTTATGTCTTCATCTGGAGATTAAAATGCTTTTCACCCCTGAGCATGTGTAGTCCAATGCACTGGGAAGTTAGGAGAAGTCTTTCCTTCTCCTTGCTGCTGCTCTGCCGAGGCTAGCCAGATGCTGCAGTTTTCCATCCCAGAGCCCCTTCCAGCAGGGAGTTTTTAAAAAGCAGGGCTTGCCTCCTTCCACGTGTCCTTGTCGATCTCATCTTTCCCAGCCTTCCCTCCTGCTGTAAATGAGACCTGATTCCTAAATCCAGAAGACAACTTTGCAAGAAAGTGATTACACAGGGTGGTGTTTACATTAAAAATTGTTAAAGTATGATGAGAATTTGGGGTGAAGCGATTTTGCTACCTGCTAAGGCTTGAATGGTACCTCAGATTAATTCATAGTACTTATTCCTATGTTCTGTAATTCGTATGGATTTTTAATGCTCCTTCAAGAAACATACTGCCTACAGGGATGTGCGTTTTTTACCTTATTTGTTTCTCCTGCCATTCCCAAGCTGGTAAGTGGGGAGAAGGCATCTTTGAGATGTAGACTAGCAATTACCATTTCCATACATAATTTAGCCGCAAGCAGTAGGATATGTCTGACTCAGTGTAGACTGAGTTGCAGTGCAGATGAGCTGGTTGTCTGAAGCTGCCCAGGGTAATGGTGTGTGCTGGTTGTGGCTGGGATGGAGTTAATTTTCTTCATAGTAGCTGGTATGGGGTTATGTTTTGGATTTGTGCTGAAAGCAGCGTTGATAAGAGAGGGATGTTTTTGTTATTGCCCAGCAGCCTCACACAGAGCCGAGGGCTTCTCTGCTCCTCACCCCACCCCACCAGCGCTGGCTGGGGGGCACAAGGAGCTGGGAGGGGACACGGGTGGGACAGCTGGCCCCCACTGAGCAAGGGGACATTCCATACCGTACCACGTCATGGTTAGCAATAAAAGCTGGGGGAAGAAAGAGGAAGGTGGGGACGTTTGGAGTGATGGTGTTTGTCTTCCCAAGTCCCTGTTACTGATGCTGGAGCCCGGCTGTCCTGGGGATGGTTGAGCACCTGCCTGCCCATGGGAAGTGATGAATGAATTCCTTGTTCTGCTTTGCTTGAGTGTGTGGCTTTTGCTTTAGCTGTTAAACTGTCTTTATCTCAACCCATGAATTTTCTCACTTTCACTTTTCCAACTCTCTCCCCCATCCCACTGGGGGTGAGTGAGCAAGTGGCTACATGGGGCTGAGCTGCCAGCTGGGGTTAAACCACAACATGGTGTCAATATAGTACAGGATAAAATTTGTGCCCTCCTAAAGCAGATTTTTCGACTAAATCAGATACATCATGTCTTCTCTCTGTTTACTAGGAAGGGAGCTAAGAGCGAGTGGTTCACCTTTACAGTGTTTATACTATAGCCGTCTGAAGTTGAATAAAGTAACACCCCTCACTGACGGGTCCCATGTGATAACAGTTTATCGGGTTATGCCCAGTCATTGTCTGGGCTATTGTTAGGGCTGTGTCTCTCAAGATCATGAGCTGGCCACAGCAAACGACATTTTTTTAGTTCCATAAAATATGGTGCAGCTGCTGATGGGAAATGCTGATGGGAAATAGAGAGTTGAAGGTTTTTGTGTGGACATTCATTCTCCAACTTGCAAATCAGAATAGAAGTCTAGAGTTTTCATTCAGCCTGTCCCCAGAAATTTCTGTCCCTGCCTTTCTGTGGGGACTGGACTCTGTCCCTTGGAAAAACTCTGAACTGCTGTAGCCCATTCTCAGGGCATAAAATCCTAGTTTATTGGCTCCAAGTTCACATTTGCTAGGAGACCACTATGTGCTGTAGAAATGAGTTGACTTTGTCGCTACAGGAATGTCCAGAGACAGCTTTGAGTTCTAAGCATGGCTGTGAACTCATCCCACTCCGAGGACAGATGCCAGATACAGCTGGGATGGGTGACCTGGGAGTTTCTATCTTCAGACCGGCATCACTCACCTGTCTTTGCCTTGACCAGGACACAGCTGCTAATCTTGAAAAATCACCAAATAACTTTTATTTTGCTTATTCATGGTCTAAAGGAGTTGTGGAGTTGTTCATTATGAATTATTTAATGCTTTAGTATATATCATGCTATTTCAGTGCCTTCAGGGAAACACTAATCAGGATGGGGAGATGACGGAAAGCAAACAAGAACTGTGTATTACCACTGAGGGAAAACCTAAAGGTACAGTTGTTTGTGATCAGCTTGGGTCCTACAAGAAAGACCTGAACCATCACATGTCCATTCCCTCAGTCCCTAGTGCAAAGGGCTGCAGCGGGCTGTGAGGACCAGTGCCTCTTTGGGCATTGATGGGAGCCAGGCACAAGGATGATGGAAAACGGTCTCTTAGGAGAAATAATTATGACCCTCATCTCTGTTTCGCTTGCTGTGCCAAAAGGTAGGTAAGGCTACCCTGAATGTGGGGGAAAAATAACATTGAAAACCTAAGAAAATGCTAAAACTAAAAGTGAAAAGCCAGCACCCTCCAATTCCCATGTTTTCCTCTCACAGCAGCTTTCCTCAGTGTTTTCTGTCCTTTCACATATTCTTGGCAGATAACTCTGTTGCATCTTAGTGCTCTCCTGTGATCTCTTCCCATACAGGAACGGGTTTATTTTGATTTGTCATTTTAATGATTTCTGAGTGTTTGATTTTAATGATCACAGCATGGTCTGAGGTGAGGCAGTGCATCTGAACCGAGTGGTTGATAATGTGGCTGATCATGACCTGAATCATATTAAGCAGTGTTTTCAGCAAACAGCAGGCTGGCTCCAGACAAAGGTATCTTCCTGGGAGGAAGGTAGTGTTTTACCTGGAATGTGACTGTCTTGTTTCATTGGTTGAGACTACTCACTGTGTACAGTAATGTCAGGGTAAAACATCACGACACAAACCATCCTCTGACAACCTTTTCCACTTTTCTGACGACTGACAGTGAATTAAGGCTTCCCTAGCACCATGCTGGGGGGAACTGGTGTGAAGCAATTCTCTTTGCTCAGGATGCTAAATTAGTGTTTCACCCATACTATGGTTATGTTCTCCATAGATTGGGAGGTGGTCCCAATTTTAGGATATCATGATGGAGCTGGAGGAAAACGTATTTGCAAAACATCATCGGTGACTTACATTAGTCACAAATTTTGGGGAGATTTCTCACCAGAGGGCAGTTTTCTCATTGGATTGAAGGTGGCTGGGGTGGGTTTCGTTGTACAGGAGTGGAAAAAGGAGGTAAACCAGTTCTACAGACTGGGATGCAAGCATCCCTGTGCTTGGGCATTTCCTGGTAGGGTTGTAAGGATTAGGGGTGTGTCTGTTTCTTTTTAAACTATTTGTTAGTCCAAGTTTCTTGCCTACATTCTTGCTCATTCCCATTTTCTTTTACATGCTGAACTTCTTCCATTCCTCTGACGTTTCCTTTCTCTGTGTTTCTTTTCCCTGTGCTACACATCTGTTATTCTGTCTCTTCCTATTTATTTCCTCTTCCTACTGTCTAAAATCAATTAAAATCCTCCCCACTTCCCCCTTTCTTCTCTGTCAGCAACCCTCAGGCTTTCCATCTATTGATCTGTTATCCTGCATTTTGTCTTGTGTATTCTTGTCTGAAAAGTGAAGCTGAACTGTGCAGGGGACTTGTCATTCCTGCACCAACAAAGCACAGGACAGTTTAAATGGTATTAGACATATTTTCCAATAATAATCACCTATAATGTTTACATTTTCATGGCAAAATAATAACTGGAGGCAAGTTAGAGGCATAAATCCTGCAAATTATAGAGGTTTCTAATTATGTGGCTACAGCAATGACTTAATCATTATTGATGGCAGTTCTGTTCTTTCTGTGTGTGATGTGAGAAGAGAGGTAGCAGGCACCTGTTACAGAATTTTCCTTTTACCTCACCCTGCCCTTACCAGAACAAGTACCACCACCAATTCAGCACTTAGTTATTTTTATCACAAATTTCTGAGCTCAGAACAGTGCAGCATTTTACAAATCGTAAGTAGCTTTGTAGTTATAGTAACGTATGGCAGAAGATCAATAAATAAAAGGGTGGAAGCAAGGCTTTTTTTCTTTTTTAATGTTACATACTCACCACGTAGTAAACTTAAGCTCGAAAGATTTTAAAACAGTCTTTTATTACAGGTACACATTGAGCAGCAAAGGGCAGGCCCCACACTCTCCAGAGTACAGGGGAATGTCACTGGGTCCTTTACAGTGTGGCAATGGGTGTGTAGATGATGGCACATCATCACTAGTGAGATTTGCAAATATGTCTCAGGAATAAATCCTTATGAAAAGCAGACTCTTAAGCATTTAACTTCTGCTAACATCAGGTCCAAATTAAGTTCCTGGGGGCACTGTTGAAAGCAAAAGATGTCAGATTCTAAGAATGTGGCTTTTACTGTCACTTGAGTACCTAAACAAATCACAGATAGTTATGTTAACAAGCTGTTCCAGCACCCCAGCATAAAAAAATACTGCTTACACACAGACGAGCTATGCACACGTGTATGCCCACACTGGCATGCATACATACAACACCCCCCATACATGGGAAGAGAGAGAGGGAGAGGATTTTTTTGCACCATTACTTTCAAAGATATTTTAGAGCAAATTCAGGGAGATGTTAAGCTTTGTCTGCCACATTAAGTCAATGTGTATTAAAGATGCAATAACGATGCAAAGACATCAATGAGCACAACACCCAGTGCAGTCAGAACAGACAGGCTGAGGTCTCTGGAATACATGATTTCTTCCCTTTCCCTTTAAAGCTTTTTTTTTCAAAAATAGCAGTGAGCATAATTTACTGTCCTAGTGAGATATAAATTGTTTTCTGCGAAAAACACTGGGCTTTTACCTACATATTTCATGCAGCTGCAATTATAGAAAAAAAAGTTTTAGGAAACTGGCCTCCTCTGATTGCATCCTTTACATTCATTTTCATTTCTTTGCTTGTTACAACTGCAAAGATGTTTTGTGGGTTTTATTTTATTTCAATTAGTGTTTATTTTTTAATCAAAACAAATATGTCATAAGAAAGATAGTCCTTTTAAACAAGGTTCCTTACCCACGGTTTAGGTATCTTTTGATAATTTGTTTTCTCTCTCAGCAATGATTCTTCCTCTGATGGTCTCACATCAAGATTAGTTTTCTTTAAGAGGAGATTAAAGATTCATTACTGGTGGCTTTTTTTTTTTTGAATCAAAAGTCAAGATAGACAAGCTTGTGTCAGAAATGGCTGAGACACTTCTGATTCTGCATCTAAGGGCCGCTCCTAGTCTTGTTTTCCATGATTCTATGGTAAAACATCACCTCATCAAAGAAATTCCTGGACTAGTGTTCTGGGAGTGACAGAAAATGGGGAATGATATACCAGAGTTGTACTGTACTCTGTCATACTGTGTGTAAATTATGAAATTTACAATGTTAGAAAATTTACAGGGCTGAGCCCTGACAACCTGGCTCAAGAAAGAGTCTCTGCTCAGAAAAGGTTCTGGGTAAGGACAACCTGTTAGTCATGTTCCACAGGGTCTTCCATGTGAACCTAGTCCAACCTTATCATGCTCTTGTAGAACACTGCAATGTCTGAGTACAAATACCAGATCCATAAAGACCCCAAAGCCTATCAGAAATATGCAAGAACTCAGGATTTCTCCTTGATCCCTGGTGGAGCAGACTGGAGTGGTAACATCTTCTTCACACCTGCCAGTCAAACACCTTTACAAACACAGTCCTCTCTGCTAGGACATCTAATTACAGTGAACACTCAAAATACAAAAATTGTGTAGTTCTTATAAAAAAAAAAAAAAAAAAAAAAAAAGAAGATTTAGGGTAGTGCCCATCCTACACAACCTCACAGCCTTACCGGTCCTCCATCCCGAGGAACTCCTCCGCAGAAGCAGAGCCAGCAGTTGGCATCACAGCAGGACTCATGGCAGGGATGTATGTGGGTCTGCAATATACAGCAAGATGGTGGGTGCTGCTGGAGCTTTAAGCTGAAATATGTTTTCAGATATGGCCAGATAAGTCTGTCTGAAGTCTTTGAGGGCTGCAGGTACTTGTCTGAGGGTAACATTAGGTATGTTCTGCACGGAGCCAAGACTGAATGTGGTGTATGTGGCAAGATGCACAGAGCTTCAGCACAAGAAACACATGTTTTGAGGTCACAGTGGCAAGGATTGTAAGCTTAGCTTACAGTCTGGACTTGCTGGATAAATTAGTTCTCTGGTTCATAAAACTAAACAACAGCTATTACTACAAGAGGTGCAACACTGAAATAGCCTGGCCCCTCTTACATCTCTGGTCAACCAGCATCCTCAGTTGTCCAATTCCCTGCATCTACAGCTGCTTCTTAGATGGGGCTAAACCCCTACCTAAACCTCTTTTTTATAACTGTTGGATCTGATGTTGCTACTTACCTGCATTCTCCATAATTATTGGAGACTTTCTGTTAGGATGTGGTGTGCAATTTACACTTTGTTGCTAATTCTGAAGTTGAAACAAAGACATCTTCTACTTAATGTTTTTTGTAACAGTGCCCTTGAATGGGTAATTTAGAGCTGAAAACAGCTCTGTCTGTTTTGTTGATGGATTAGGTATTTAATGACAGTACAGATTCAAGAAACTTCCCTTTTGAGGCAGGCAATGGGGAAGTCAAAGATATACTGTTTATTATCCCTAAACAATGGAAATCTTGGAGCTCTGGAAATCAATTTCTGCTAAAAGAAATATCCATGCCATGCAATCTAGATATTGTCTTAATCTGAATTCTTACTAAAGTTTATATAATGCATTCATTGTGTAGGGAGATGTTGAGGAAAAGCAAATCAAACTCTCACTCCAGACAACCACAAAACCATTCACAATTCACTCTGCCTGGACAAATTAAGTCATAAAATAAACTCCCCGCTTGCAAGAACTTCCCCAGAGGCAAGACATCACCACAATGACAATATGGCCTTTCTTCAACACTGGCATCCAGAGAACTTATAAACATGGGTGTAGCAGAATCTTTAAGTGCCTCTCACAGTCAGAACAAAAAAAGGCTGTGTCTGTGCTAGGTAGGTAGGCAAATAATTAATCACTGTTTGACACTTTATGAAAATTAGAACAAATTGAACTTGGGGGTTTTGGGTTGTTCTTACCTACTTCTGCATCTAATCATTTGAGTAATAACTATCTCTTTGCTCTTTAATGGGAAAAGACAAGTCCTTTGGTGGGAATGCTCCACGGTCTCAAGAGATTTGTTTGGGTTTTCCCATAACGAATGACAGGGAGAAAGGCTGTGTTGAGAAAGACATGAAGAAAATCATGTTCTGCTTAATTACGGTACTTAAAGAACTTGTTCTTTTTTTTTTTTTAGCTGAAAATTTGATTCACCACAAATATAAAGAAAATTTAATTAGAGTGTGTAAGCTTCTGGCATCATGTTTTGTACAGTACACAGCCATACCATGGGGAAATGTTGTAAGGAAGGTCCGTTTGTGTTCCACTTGCTGGCTTTTCTTCCTTGGAAAGATTCTTTGATGATAAATGTGTTTAAAAATCCATTACAACTAGTACATTGGGTTGTTTTCAATTGGAAAGGGGAGAAGAAAGCAGCATAAACAATTTTATATTTCAAATGCAATTCATGCTGAAACATTCTGCTGCAGCATAATTTAAACTGCAGACAGATTGGAACAAATAATGCAGAACTGCTTTGTTTTAAAATATTGGTACAGATAAAAAATGTATTATTCAAGGGAGCTCTTTGGACTAGTTCTGAAATAGAAAATAATGTATGCAGATGGTCTTATATACATATGTAAGCGAGAAATTTGAAGAAGCAGTAGCACATGGGACCCAGCTGTGATCTCATCAGATGCTCTACAGGGATGCTGTCTAGCTTGTAAAGTTTATTTTTCCTTCTTTCTCTTGCAATTCCAAAGGCCCTGGTAAATATTTTCCTTCCTTTATCCTCTTCTCTAACCTCCTTATCTAATCTTCCCTTGCCTTTTCCTTATTAGACATCCTTAATAAGGATACGATCATTGGTTAGCTTGCTTATACTTTTGTTTCCCCTGTTCAGTGTCACTGCTTTTGAGCTCTTCATCTGCAATCTATCTTCAGTGGCTCCAAAGAAGACACCTTCTCTGTTCCCTACTCTGACCACCTCCACACCTCATTAGAGTGTTTTTTGGGTTGCTTGGACAGAGGCTGCTCTAATGCCCATGCCACATGCTCATGCTGTTGCTTGGTCTGGAAGGGGCCAGTGTACGGGTCTCCCTTGTGATACAGTGGACATTCCTTCTTACACAAAGGCCCTTTCTGCAGCCTCTCCATGAAGTCCTGTTGTCAAGATGCTTAAATGTTCTTGAACATCTTGTGTTTCTTCCATCATCCATCAGGGAGGTGGAGTCGTTGCACATTGTCCATTTTCAGAAAGCGACGGTGACCTACAGTCGCGGGGGTCACTCTAATTGCTGTAACACACTTCAGAAGTGGAAACTTTCTACCCTAAAAGCAGCTGGACAAATGTGACACTGTTATTTTAAAGCGGGGATCATCAGCGTTTTACTTTGCAGCACAAACACTTTGAGTGGGAAGTGCCCACTTGCAGTAAATCTTTAGCCTGTAGCTCAGGGAAAATGTGTGTTAGTTGTTGATGAGGACTGAATTATGGTGGGTGCTGTATGGTCAGAAAACAAAGAGACAGTGTGTCTGCAGGAGTCTGCGGTGCTGTCCACTGCTCGAGGGCAACATGCTGCCTGAGAGGCTTTCTGGCACTGCTTGCTGCTGGGGAAATGCCAGCCCCGGGGTTCAGGACTGGCAGGGAGATGGAGGCGTGATGGTGACTGCAGTCTGCTGCTTCCTCCGTACAGCTGCCCGTCAGCCAGCAACAGCTGAACCCCCTTACCACCCCACCCCCCCCACCCCCCCCCACCCCCCCCCACCCCCAGCACATTTCCCCTTCTGTTCCCAGCACATAGTATTGAGAATGGAGCTGGGATCTATCTTCTCCATTGCAAGCATCAGGACCAGTACTAGGAAATTGTCAGGGCTTACGCATGCTGGTGCTTCCCTGGAGGGAAGACACGGGGGTTGTGGGGGACCCCATTGCCAGCATGGCAGATCTGGGGGAGCTGGGGGGCAGCCTTAGCCCTGGGTATCAGGCATCTCCAAGGAGACAGGCTGAGGCCAATTCGCAATATTTCAACAACAACAACAACAAACGCTGCATTTTTGCACTCAGACTTGCTATGGGAGAGATGGAAGGCATCTGCCACAGGGCTGGCAGGTATTTTTATAATCCTCTTCATGTCCAGCAGCTGTAGATAGGCAAAATTATCTCAAACCCTACCGCCTTTCTCTGCCCCAGGACAAAATATTGATCTGCTCATGAGTAAGTTAGAAGGAGGGTAGTCTTCAACAAGTGCCATCACTGTTCCCCTGGCAAAAATTACAGTGTGCCTCCAAGGGAAGCATCAGAGTGTTGCCCTCTGTGGTGGCCTGAGTTTTAGCTTTTTCATCTCCTGTCAATAAACAGCAGCCAAACCTTTCTGATCACTTGAGATGCTCAGGACTACGTGAATCCACTTGCCATTACAGTCAGTTTTGATGCCAAAAATATAAGGCCAGTGCTTTAGCCAGAAAAGGTGTGGAGCATACCCTAGGCATGATTTATACCTATTGCCATGTACTGACATAGGATGTGGTTTAACTTATTCTGGGCTAGTGTGAATGAGGGTTTAACATTTTCCAGTGTGCCTAAAAGACAGCTGTTGGAAGGGACTGCAAGCCTTATAGGCAAGGAGGAGTCTGTCTTCAAAGCCAATGTTGCCATATTGTAGATGACTGAGAATCTTGTGACAGCCTTTCTTTTGGTGTATGAGTAAAGAGACAATGTAGACTAAAGTACCGGAGAAAAAAATCAGTAGGCAAAACCACAGAAGGCAGAAAATCTATTTAATTTCTGTCCTTGAGAGAATGGGTGATGGGAGGGACATTTGAGAGCAAAGACTTAAAAGAGTGTTAAATTATTTTATCTTCCTAATGTGTTTTGCCATACATTTCTCTTCCACTCATTCAGCCAAAGAAACTGTATGTCAGGTGACATTTTATGTAAAAACAGATCTCCATAAATAACCAGATAAAATTGAGGGATGTCTTTAATATCAGTGATGTACATAAGTACCTTTAATAGGCACAACACTAGCTGTAAAAGTGACTGCTCTTTATGAATACCTCAAATTGGTATATTCTGTTGGATCCTTTGATGTGTAGATGTAATCTGTCTTTAAGCAGTAATCATGCAGCTCACACAATGGTATTAGTATGCAGACCATGCAGTTTGACTCTGTAACTGCATTCTGCTGCAGCAGATGGAGTAGCAGCTTGTTTTTGAAATTGAACTGAAATATAAAAAACTAGAGGCCATATATTATTTGTGTGTGTGTATGTGCAGTACTGATTGTAATTTTGGAAGTTCTCAAGACAGCAAGATCAAGCACCTGGACCCTCTTTAGCTAAAACTTTATCACCATGAGATAAAAACGTTGATTAATTCTTCACAATATAAGCATTCAGATTTTCAGAACCAACCAGTTATTTCTGGTGCCCCAGTTTCGAGTTTCCTAGATTTTTTCCACTATACAGAGACCTATTTTTGCAAAGAGACACTTCAGAAATCAAGCCTCTTCAATGAGATTTTAAATTGGATACACCAAATCCCTAGTTATTTGTGAATAATTCAGGCCCAGATAATTCTAATGTAAATATCCACTTTTTATCCATATCAGAATCAGTTAATACCAGAGAAACAGTTTAAACTGATATCAATTCCTTAATATTTTATGTGTATGCAAAAGGAAGGAATAAACTATTCATCAGGTCCACGTTGGACAGAAAGTGATGAGATTAAGCACAATGGTTTAGCTTAAATATGAAGAGCAGCTTTCTAGTGGAATCATCACCTGAATGGTTTATTGGGGAGGTTGGGCAATCTGCTGTTTGAAGTTTTTGTGAAAAGCTTAGATACTTGCCAAGAATGATCTGTTAGATCTGGTCCAGCTTTGCAGGAGATGGACTAGGTGATCTCACAGGGTCTTTTCCAGCCTCATTTTCTATCATCCTGTCCATGTATCATATCATGCTATATGATACATACATCCTGAACATCATGTATGTGGTTTAATAGATGTAACTGATTCTATTCCCACATACACACAGCTTACAGATCAACCTACACTGATAGTTTTCACATGTGGCCTGCTGAATGAGTAGTTTCATATTTGAATTTCTAATTTTTCACCATGTAGAATGAAAGGCTAATCAGGCTAATAATAACGAAGGCCACTTAATTTGCCAGGTTGGCAAGATCAGAGCAGATACAGAGGTTTTGCTAAAGAACCCATTCTTCCTATCTGGCTCTAGGAAAAGTCTGCAAAAGGGCCACAAGGTGGCAGATGAGCTGCAAAGATTACAGATTAATAGCTGCAAAATGAAAAATAGATTGCAAATGACAAGTTAAAAAAAAAAAAAAAGAAGAAGAAAGAAAGCATTAAGGATAGAGTAATTACTGTGCTTTTGCGTGCTTTCCTGAAAAACCCAGCAATGCTTCCTATCACATAAAAAAGTAAATAAAATACCCCCGTCCCCATTGCAACTGGTTTGGATTCCAATTGCACTCAGTGGTAACTATACGCACTACAGGCAGGTTTTGGGTAGGCTCCTTGTCTTGGAGGTATTATTCCAAAAAATGTGCCGTGTTTGGCATTTCATCAATGTTCAGACTGAATCAGTCCAAGCATGAATTACATTTTATCTGATGCTTTGGAATTGTAGTGAAGACAAAGAAGAGGCTGCTTGAGACTGGAACGTAGCCTATCTGTTGCGTGTTTGTGCTGGAGCCCACACCGGCTTGTTTAAATGCCTTTGTATAGCTGATGCCTGTAGCAGAATAGAGAGGAATGATAAAGAATTGGCAGCACCTATTTGGTGCGGTTCAGAACCAATGACCAGCAATAGGGAGCAGGGGATCCCAGTTCTGCTCTGAGCCGTTTGCTCAGTGTCTGGTAGACTCGTTCACTTTCTGATGGCTCCACAGTATGCTTTTCCTGTACAACAGAAAGTCTGTTCTGCATGACTTACAACCAAGCTCAAAAAAAGTTCTCATGAACTGCAATAATTTGTCTTTTGGGATGGACTAAATTATAGGTACTGTCTGAAGCACTCCCCACCTCAACAAACATGAAGCAGACAGAAAACACCCCAAGCAAGCTCTAGTTCACTTCATCCTTTCTCAGACTAAACAAGCTAAGCCCCATCCTGCACCTTAAACACATTTAAGGCAAATTTATAAGCTTCCAGGATATTTATTGCTGCTTTAAACTACTGCTTCAATTTTCAGGTGCTATAAAACCCCACAGCCTTTACATATCAGCATGTCCTCTGTCCCTGGCCATCCTGGGGATGAGACCAGGAGGCCCCTGCATGCCATGATGTGTGGATGGTGATGAGGATGCTCGAAGTAGGCTGTTTTAGCCACCCGTGGGGATTCAGCATCCCAGAGCTGCCGTGGGGGCAAACAGCCAGCATCGCTCTGAGTGTTTTGCCTAAGCGCTAGCTGGTGGCCAGATCAGATCAAACCAGCCTCTGATAGACACAGCAGGTTGTGGATAGATATCTGAGAGCATGTGGAGCAAGGAACGCTGCAGATATCCTAGCCCATTGACACCACCTCCCTGACCATCTCCCACTGCTTTGCAAGTCCTGTTCTACTTGGTTGATTTAAAGAAGACCGAGTTATCCTGCATATTATTCTCCGAGGCTGTTCTGATCCTGTTCTTGCAAGAGCCATTTGAAGCACAGAGTAGCTTTCAGACAGTGACAGCCCCTCGCTAGCAGTAATAAACCTAATCGGAACAAAGACATGCTACTTGTTAATGGAAACATTAATAACAGTTCAATTGCTTTTTTAGTTTTAAATAATTTTACTGAATAATTAAACAGCAATTTATTCTTTTCATTTTGAAAGCAGTCCTCTCACTCTTCAGCTTGTTTTTGTTATGTTGTTGATTTTCCTGTATTTGATCTTATATTTGCTATAAGAAGGATATATACTGAAGTACTTTTAACATGTAATGAATAAATTAATTTGCTGCCTGTGGTCTTATGAAAGGTCTTATGAAAACTATACAATTGAATCTTTTTTCATAAATAATTCAGTCATTATTAATTAAAATTTCTTGTTTAGTAATTACTGGGTTCCATGTCTTCTGTTTATTAGTTTTCCTGTTACTACAATAGCCTCTCATAAATTATTGTCATTAAAGGAACTTTCCAAGCATATTCCACAAGGATCTTGTGACAGAGTAAGTGGCTGAAAAAAGATTCTTGTCAATGTTTTTTTAAAGGTTCATCCAGTTTCTGTTACTTTTCTTACTTCCCTGTTCTAAGAAAAAGAGTAGCCAAAATTTCAGAGTGCAAAGAGAAATGTTCGCAGCGCTTTTTGCTTTATGGTTGGTTATGGTGGTTTATCATAATAAATCAAGAATATTCAATGAGTAAATTAATCAGAATTCAGCAAAATAAAGAATGCTTTTATACTTTCTCCATTTCAAAAGGTAAGTATGAATTAGTAGCTTATACCTATAAAAAAAATCCAGCTTATTATAGTCAGAATAAGAAGGAAAAAAGATGTTATGAGATTGTCCTCTTTTCGGCTGGGACAGGGTTAATTTTTCTCCTAGTAGCTGGTACAGTGCTGTGTTTTTGGTTTAGGATGAGAATAAATGTTGATACCACACTGATGTTGTAGTTGTTGCTAAGCAGTGTTCACATTAAGCTTCTCACCCTGCTCCACCAGTGAGTAGGCTGAGGGAGGCACAAGAAGCTGGGAGGGGACATGGCCAGGACTGCTCACCCAAACTGGCCAAAGGGATATTCCATACTGTATGATGTCTACCCAGTACACGAACTGGGGGGAAAGCTGGCCAGAAGCCGCTGCTCTGGAACTGGCTGGGCATCAGTCGGCAGGTCGTGAGCAGTTGCGTACCACATCACTTGTTTTGTATGTTCTCATTCTTTCATGATGATGATGGTGATGATGATGATTTTCTGTTCCTTTTCTGTCCTACAAAACTGTCTTTATCTCAACCAACAAATTTTACTTTTTTTCCCAGTTCCGTCCCCCATCCCACTGGCAGGGGGGGAGGGAGTGAGCAGCTGTGTAGTGTTTAACTGCCTGCCAAGTGAAACCACGACAGAGAGAGAGAGATTTCTGGAGTATCTGAGCTGAACAACCAGAATGGTAAATTCCTAGCCTTGTGGTGATGTGAGCATCCGTAACTTTGACTGGCTTTGGGGGACTCAAGGGCATTCAGTGCATCTCAGGTGTGGGCACAAGCGCTGGAAGCATGAACAGAAGAGTCTAATGGCTCCTTGCTGGAGCTGGCACAGCAGAGACTGGAAGTGCTGATTTTCTCTAAGCTGCAGTACTTACACTAATGAGATAAAATAATTTGATTCAGGTAGTATTTGTTCACTCTTCTCCTCTGCATTTCCCAGTTTATCTTGGTTAGTTATTTTGGTCCCTGAACAGCATTTCCAACAAAGCCTCATCACTGCAAAGAATATGTTTGTCATAGTTATCACAAACCTTATAAAAATCAAGTGCTCTTTTAAAATCAGCTCTTTTGATATTACTCATCAAAAAAATGAACCCACTAGGATTTGCCATTCAGTGAATTGTTTTTTTTAGGGGAGAATGATATATATCATTACCTATATTGACCACACCACTTTGAGTATTTAAACCTTTAAGCAGCAGGGAAATGGCAGTTAAGAAGTTACGAGGAGTGCACAGTTTGTTAAGCCTTCTGGACCTTCTCAGTCTCTTGAATTGTGTTTCAAATTTTGTCTGACATCCTGAATGAAGTCAGTATTCTTTTGGAAAAACTCAAACAGTGAGACCCTGTGCACAGCAGTTACTTGCACAGGTATCTACATCTGCACTCGTCACCCTTGCCTCCCTTTAGACACCAGAGTCAAAACACGGGACTTGTAAGGTGTTACTCTTCCCATCCTAAAATAATCTAAATTAATCACATCCTTGAAGCACCTAATTCTTCCTGCTGACCACAAAGAGACATTGAAGTATTAGTTTGGCACCTGACATCCTTTCTGTGGATGTTTGAAATGAGATGAAATCCCACATAGAATTTGTGAGACAAGGCTTTGTATAATATAGCATTGAGAGAACTTAAATGGTGTAAACTTATACTCACTGATGAGTCAATGTCGAGGTTTTTGGAATAGCTAAATCAACATCATGACTATAGCATCAGACTTTTTGCATATTTATAGTTACAATACTGTGATTAGATATAATATTATGCCATAGTTACAAGGATAATATTATGATCATGAGTTATGCTATGATGTATTTCCTAGGTCAGAAAAAAGAGAAGTTACCTCTGGAAGACTGAACTGAAATTATTACTGATTTGAAAGCCTATGTGCTTTCCTTATGGATCAGGTTTAAACATAGTATTTATAATGTAAAACAGGCATTTATGAATTCTTGCTCAGAGTCCTATCTGGGGGATCTCAGATAGTTCATATTCTTGTTATAAAGTGCTAATGTGATACCCCACTTGAGAACTGAAGTGAAGAAGCTCTGGCTTGGTAATAGCTGTGGCTGAACATTATCTCCATTTTATAACCTACTGTATGTTAGTTATACACTAGAGTAAATGGATATAGTACTTAGAAGGGGAGTTTTTTCTGCCATTATATGCCTGCAGTGCACATGAAGACCTGCCTTGCTGATGGGCAATGGGATGGAGCGGAGGCAATACCAGAAGATAGGGATGACAATTATGGTTCTTGGCAGTTTTGGCAGAAGACATCTTGAAAACTAGGTTATTGCTAAATCTAGGTAACAGCTGTATTCCTACAACTTCCTACATAGAAATGAAAGCATGAATGGAGAAATCTTTGAAAGGAACGGCATGTTATAGTCTTGGAAACTGTTACAATTGAAACTTTGAAGAAGGCAAGGTGAAGGAGATGATGGATTGGGAATATGTTCCCACTGATCCTGGCAACATGTACATGTCAGAATCTATCTCTAGACAACATCTCTTGTCTCACACTCCCATTATCTTACCTGTAAGGAACCTGCAAGAGAATACTCAGGGTATATTGTAGCAGATGAAAGACTGCCAAAGTTGATTAGCTGGAGTTAGCCTTCTTTATATAGTTTTTATCAGAGTCCTGAAATTAATTTTATGTCCTTTGGTATTGTGAACTCCATTTCTTCCAATGGCAGACAATACAAGACAGGGGATTTTCACAGATATAGGGTATATATATATATATATATATATATGCACTTTTCCTTTGTTTCTTCTCTCTGGAGAAGGTCCTTTCTGTGGTCAATGTTTCATCCAGGTATAAGCTGGAAAAGCTCTGCACAATGACTCTATGAGTCAGTGTTGTACAACACTGATAAGAAGTTATCAACAGCTGAATCCATAGCATCTTCATTTTTCTTTTCAAGTCCTACCTACACTACAGACAAAAGATACTTGTCAGCTAAAAACATGTCCATTCAGTGGAGATGTTCTTATATATATCTTTATCATCTGGGTTTTTTTTCCTGTATTAACACTGCAGCCAACCCTTTGCTCAAAACCTCCTCAAACTAGTTTTTATAATACAGGAAATATAGACCATCAATTATAATATTCTTCACTCCAGTGTAGCTGGCCACTCTTCAAAAATGCAGGGACACAGCGGGCACCTGACTTCTACAACAGGACACTTCCACTGGGACTTTTGCCGATGAAGGTACTAGGAGATAGATTTAGCCCTTTTGCCTGCAGCTATGCTAAGAAATTAAACTTGTCTGGGACCGGCACAATGTTGAAGTGGCACCATACAGCCCATGTCCATATTGCCAGATTCTCCTACCCTCTAAAGTAATCTACTGGGAATGGCCAACTGTGCCCAGAAATCTTGTGAAGTTCTGGGAGACACTGGTCAAATCTGCCCTTGGAAGGACTCTGACAGTGCACCAAGGTGGACAACACTTCACAGTCTGGGGACATCGCCTGGCATTTTTTGGTTTAGTAGTGGAGATACAGTTTTTGCAATAACCAGAGTTACATAAATTTTGGTTTCACAAATGCCAGCACTCCAAAAGCTGCCTTTATCAGCAATGCTTAAAGAGTTATGTGCCAGTTACATATGCTGCCAGTACAAAAAAAAAAAAAAAAAAAAAAAAAAAAAAGTTTTACAGTTGCTGGGGATGAGGTTTAGGGGAAGAATACATGATTCAAGAATTCAGAAACTAATTTGTTCTATTAGATAGTATCCCTTCTAGACAAATACTTCTAAAAGCCAAGAGTTCACACTATACCTCAGTTGCCTCCATCCCGAGATACAGCTGCCTCCTTTCAGACATTGTGGCTATTGGTGGGAATTGAATCCGTGACCTTCAACACCCAAAGAGTAAAATCTGAGCCAAAAAAGTAAGCCTTTTATCTGTAAGAAACCAGTGGACTATTACAGACACTGGGGCTCGCTATTAGATGAAGACATGATTATATACTAAGCCAGCGTATTATTACACTTTCATTTCCTCTGCTGAAAGGTCTATTATCCTCTCTGTGAGCATGATCTAATGTCTGTTGAAGCCAGTGTGAGCTTTTCAATGAGTTTAATCGGCTCTGAATCATGATCTAAATGTGTGAGCCTGTTCATACCAGCTAGAATTAAACAAGATATAAGAAGTATGAAGAGGTGATCTTTAAGTATCTATATCTACCTATCTATATATACACCTGTTTTCCATGTAAACACTGCTTTGGATACAACAGAATAGCTATCTGAAGATGATAACATGATGTGTGAAGGAATCCAGCCTGAATTTAATCAAGGGGTTGGTTGTAAAGGTCAATTTGTGTAGAACTGATAGAAAGACAAAGGAAATTTGTGGGTGAAAGGAAAAGAGGAGTCAGGAGTTCTCAAGAGTAACCTTCCCAAAGAAAGGAAGAAGCTGAGACATGGTTTCATGGTGGATGGTTGTCCTCCTGTTGCTCTGAATAACCTGGCTATCCCAGTTCTGATAAACACATTATCTTAACATAGTTTTTTTATAATCATCATATATTTGTTTGAGGATAATTTTCTACTTCTTTCTTTCTATGCTACTGCAAGGAATACATGGCTTTTTTCTCCCTGGGAATATTTACCTCAGAATTTTGGCCACTGATTTCATCATAGTTCTAAATAGAATATTAGAGTGGAGGGGCTCATTATAAAGTTGTATAAAGTCATTTGTTCTAGGTAAGACATCTAAGCTCACCCTTTAATCAATGGAGGCTGACAGCTCCACAGAAAAATGTATAGCACACACCTTAGCCACTTAGGATGAAACACTTTTTTGGAAGATGCTCATCAGCTTGCAGAAGATTCCTGGGCCACTTATGCCTGTGAGTGGTCATCAGTGGTACTGGTTCTTTGCCTCTGTACCTGTGAGCTCCCAGGTCTTTCCTGTTCCAGCTCTTAAACATCTGTTTCACATCAACTGAACAGCTCCTACCCATGACCTGCCTGAGCAGCTCCATCAGTGGGCTCGTTTGCATTTCCCACTTTACCACGCACTAAGTTTCACTACGAAGGCCTTAAACCCATGCGACAGCGAGTGCGACAGCTGTCATCAAAGGCTGATTCTCTGAAGGTAGAGTGGGTCCAATCCAAAATCCATCAGCAACTAATCAGCGCTCTGAAGGTTGTGTAAATCATATGTAAAATTTTCCCATCTTTCTCATCCCAGACCGTGTGAAATAGGCCCCAAAGTCTGAATATTTAATTATTTGAAATTTTTGCCAGGAGGCAATGCTCTTATAAGAATAAGACTGGGGCTTTAGGGCAGTTTTATATGGCAGGAAAAGGGTTCTCAGTCATCTTCAGGTACTTGACCTGAATCTGTTAGGTCTACTTATACTACTGCATGTAAGAATGACAACACTGGTTGAACCAAAGCTTTGTCTAGCACTTTCTCCTGTGGCTGACATTCAATAGGCACTGATATTCAGTAAACACATAGGAAACTAACAGAAAATCCATATAGAGGTGTCTTGCTGTACGTACCATTTAGCTTCTGTTAGTCAACAGTCTAGGAAATTTCTGCGCCGTAGGTTTCATAAGTGCTATTACGTTTAACAGCCAGTCTCAGTCTGCCCCTCTGGCATTCTAGTTAAAATTTCCAGCAGAGTAGGGGATTTTCTAATGTATTTCTATCTTGACAACTCTGGTTTATTTGCATATATTCTCATGGCAATTCATTGACGAGCAACCGAGTCAGACTCTAAAAGGAGCTGTATATACTGCAGTTCTGCCTACACCTCAGATTTCCCAACTTTTGCCCACTGATAGAACTGCACAATTACAAATCTTTATTGTGACAGCCAAAACTTCCATTTCCACCAGTGGAAATTGCCCCTGTTGGAAAACAGGCAAATATATTATCCTGCAAATTGTGGTTGATTGTCATAAAGAGTCCATTCAAATGGAACTGCAGTTCTGCAGCTACAGGAGTAGATGGATCAGTTTAAATCTATAGTATAGACAAATATAGACATAAATCAGTAAACATTCTCAGTTGACTAGCTATTTCAGCCACAATTATTTATTGTAGTAGAGATTAACATACATTTGATGTGTGTATATAAAAGATGACGGAATATACCAGCTGAGAGTATTACATGGCATACAGCTGTGGGTTGCATACTGCTGGGATCAAATTCTCCTTTGCATCAAACTCATAGAAATACCAACACAATTTAAATCTTTTCGAGCTTGTCACTGCCAATAGAGAAATCACCTGGCCAGTATTATGCTGTCTGTAAATAAAGGAAAACTATCATAAATCAGTCACTCAATTTTTAAATAAAAAAATATGCTTAGTACCAACACAGTGCTGGCAATGTCAAGCTCTTGGAAGGGCTCATGGAGACTTGCATCCAAAACCCTCTGCAGAGAGTAGAAATAACTTTCAAGGATTTGGGTCCAGGCTTTCTGAATTTCCTTATCTTCACCCGCTTCTTCCAGTCAGCTGGCATTGACATCAATTACTGTATGTACTGCAAGAAATGAGAATGCTTTTCATACTGTATTATTGGTCTACAGATCATATTTTATCAACTGAACGTGGCAATTCAAAACAGAGACCAAATCATGTGTTATGTAGCAGGAACACAGGTATAGGATGGGAAACACTGTGGTTTGTGTCTCTACTTTCTCCTGCCAGAGTAACGGAGTGGCCATGGCACAAAGCCAGAAGTCATCTCCCTGAGGGCTCCTGCGTTTCCAAGGACCTTGCCAGAAGACACATGTCTGAGGATGTGGCCCCATCCTGCAACTTCCCTCTTTCCCACCCTTCTCCTATCACATGACTTGATGTGGGTCCCTTTTCATCACTTGGTCCGAAGAGGCAGAGGTGCAGAAGGCAGTGCGAGGAGGCTGGAAGATGCATTTTCTGGAGGTCCAGGCCATGCTTGCATGCTGCTTTGGCACCCTGAGCATAGGATGCATCTGTTCTCTGTCGCATCTTCTGCTTGCCCCATAGGCAGCATGAATAGCTTGGATTGTGATCATAACTGTGGATGAATGTTGCTTTTTTGAGAACAGCATTAAGCTTCTGCTGTGGACAACAAACCTATTAATAAAACTTTCTCCAGTAACAACGTGGCATCCCTAGGGAGCTGGTTTAGACAGGAAATGAGGATAAAAAGGAAGGAAATATAATTTAGGGCAACAGTAATTATTTTTTTACATTACCATTTTGATGCACTTAGCAGGGGTGGGCAGGCTGTCTGATCAAATTTGCTTTTGACCTAATGACCTCTGTCTGCCTTAATATCAGTGGAGACAAGTAGGTACTGCTAAGGCATGACTCATCTCCTGAAAGCAGACGTCTGAATCAGATGAAGACTCCAGAAGTGCCTGTTCCTTTCCATTGATCATATAGGTCAGAAGTAATTGCTTACATTATTGATATATAAAGATGGGGGGTGTGAAGCCTCCCGTAAAGACACTACACGGTTCAGAAAAGCACTTCCTACCTGTCCATCCACATGTAACAAGCCAAACAATTACATGATTAAATGTTTTAGGCAGGAGATATCTCCCTGAGATGCTGTTGCAGGTACACGTCTTGCAAGAGCAGTAAAGGCTCTCAGTAATATCAGAAGAGAAATAATAATAATTTATATATCTTACTCTCTTTGGGCTGATATCTGATTTCTAGTGAGCTGTGGATGTTCAGCATTTTGCAGTGTGGAAGCTCAACCACTACACTGAGATCTGTCACAGAATCTATGAAGAACAACTGACATTAAAAGAAAGTTAAAATAAAGAAGGGTAATTTGGTAACCTCTTAACTATTCTGGGTGAAATTAGTTTTTATCA
Source organism: Falco naumanni (assembly GCF_017639655.2). Lineage (NCBI taxonomy): Eukaryota > Metazoa > Chordata > Aves > Falconiformes > Falconidae > Falco > Falco naumanni. The sequence goes on along the minus strand of NC_054057.1, from coordinate 54,657,338 downwards.
GTTTAGAGGATTACGTTTCCACATAAACTTTTATTGGCTATGACATCTTTATTACTTGAATCAAACAGGGTCTGGTTTTCTGGATCTTATTTTGGTCTGGCAGAGATAGTTTTATTAGACTGTTTGATCTTGTCGAAGTGCAGCTGTTAATCAGGCCCTTTCTACATCCTCCTTTCTTGCTCTGTCTTTTCTGGAAAATTATTTCTGTCATTAAGACCAAACTCTGCTAGTCTTAGTAAAAAACATCTTGCCCATTGCCATCATAGGAAAAATTTACATTCTTTGCAGAAACCCAGATGCTTTCCATAGGACTCCACATCTATCAAGTAGGTGAAGGAAGATCTTTGTGGGTTTGGGCAGCTTTGTTACACTTGCCTCTGTGCTTTGGTTTAGGCTCTCAGGTCATTAGCCCCACACATTATTTGCACAGGATTACTGAGGATTTAGACCTTGGTGCTTTAATTACATATATAAAATATTAAGATCTCATCTTTTTTTTTTTTTTTTTTTTTTTAATATTACACTTAAATATAGATGAATACTGCCAACAGGGACAGCTGTGAGATAACTTTCATTTTGTGCTTCTGTTCATATTTTTTTTTAGTTTAACCTAGTTTCAATCTTCTTGAATCTCAAAGGTTTTCTAAATGTTTTTTCTGTCTTTGTTTATGCAAGAATAAAAATAGCCTGCTGCAAAATAAAGCAGGTATGTATTCTTTATAAATAGAAGGTTAGTTTGTTGTTTTACAGGTTGCAAGCTATCCACTGCTACACAGTTTAGAAATGTATTACTAATTTCTGCAGAAAATCAAGGAACATGAATCAAAAATGAAGACGAAAAGAAAACCAATGTTGAACTGACCTGTTCTTTCAGCATCTATAATTGGACATTACAAAAATCCTAATTTAGTTTTACACCACAAAGGATATAACAAAGCTAAAAACAGAGTTAAATTAGCCATGCTATATCTCAATAATATACTATGTGAATGTATGTTCCTGAGAAAACAGCAGTGTTCCACATATACAAAAAGATTGAAAGGTATAGTTAGGAGTCTACTGTTCTGAATTGGATTAGTTTCAAAGGAGATAATGAGGTGATACAAAGGATGGTCTAAAGTTGTTCATTTCCTATTTATTGTCGACCTCTAAGTGCCCCCAGCGGGCGTTGTTAGTGGATATGCAGTCAGTCCACATCACTACCAGGTTATAATTCTGTCCTTTGCATCAGTGGCCTGCATAAGTAATTGCAACTATGCAAAAGGTTCACGAGCTGCTGGAGTTTGTGGGGGTTTTAGTTGTTTGGGTTTGGGGATTTTTTGTTTGTTCGGCTCATGATGTAATATCAGCAGGTAGGATATAAATAGCCAGTCTTTCTAGCTTGGCCCTCAAAGGAACCAACATTTTCCCCTGCCACCTCTGTGTTGGGCTATGTATGGTACTGACATTCTCTTTGTACATTTGGATATTTTCATGAACTGTTTGTGGAGGATTGCGTTAAGCCAAGCGGCATAGATTAGTGCACTTCAAAAAGATCAAACCTACAAATGTCACAGTAGAGACCACGCTTTGACCACTTTTCTGATGTTAACGTAAGCAGGATAACGGAGGCAATGGAGAAACATTAACCTCAGGAAATCATCTCCCCTCTCCCGGTCCATGCTGTAATTGTCCCCTAGCTGGAGAGGGGCACAGCCCCAGTGCCACGTCTCGCTCCTACATGGTAAAGTGGGTAAAGCGACCCACTGCACAGCTCAGGGCACGTTAACTCAGGGAAAACCCTGGGCTTACAAAATACCACCAGTCTTTTTAATTTGGTCCATTCCAAGCTGGGCACACAATTCCACTGTGTGTCTGGCGCAGCAGTTTTGCCTTGATTTTGGTTGGTTGCAGCATGTTGACTTGTAGGATGGAAGAAGTGATGCTCAGCTGCAATGACCTGGTGGTGTGTGCTCCTCTGCCAGCATACCGGCAAATAAATCAACACATACTGTGTCTCCCTTTCAGGATATCTCCAAATGCTGATCATTAACCCATAGGCTCTTGCAACCCCTGTATCATATGGTTTGTGTACATAATATGCTTTTTGCAGCTGATAATTGAGTCTAAAAGGAGGAATTACTGTACTAGCTCAGTGGCATTGCTTCTTCTGTAGCTATATTCTTCTTGTCCTTACCAGTTCATTCCCCTCCAGAAGCTTAACAGGCTGAGCTGGTCTTTGAGTTTGAAAATCTCAATTGTGTAAAATGCAGTTTAACAAACTGTGAAACTCCCGACAGTACAGAAACAATATTAACCGTAGATGATGATTAGAGCTATTGGAGCCCAATTGTTAATTGGATTGTTACAAATGAAACACATGGACCATTAAAAGGACATCGAACATAGTGGCTTGGGGTAGGGGCAGCAGGCTCTGGCAAAGACAGATTGTTCATTAAGGCCATATGATGACTGTAAGTAGCAGTCATTAACACCAAATTTCACTCTAATGGGATGCTCTTTGGTGCCTGGCTAATTTCCCTTCTCATCTTCTTGTGCTGCTTTAATGGGCTTTTTCTTTTTCTATGTGTTTTCTTTGGATCTGTGACTGTCAGCTGCACACACTCTTGCCCTGACAGTCTCCTGATAGATTTGCTGTTTACCTGTTTGTTTGTGCAGCCATTTCTTAACTAAGTCACTGATGTACACCAGGAGACACATCAGTCCTTTTTAGCCTGGTGGGAATGCTCCAGTGCACATGAGAGCCCCTTACTACACTTTATTATCCTGCTTGTTTCTCCTTTCTGTTCCACTACAGCTACCTGCACAGCCACGCCAGACCTAGAAATACCTGTTGTCCTGTACCCCATCTGCTTCTTTTCTTATTTACCCTGCACAGATCAGAAGGAATTCCACCAAATTGACAGAATGTAATACCAGTGTATGCAAAAATCAGGAGCAAGGCCTCCATAAAGAGACCCTCCACATATGCCAAGAAGATATGTTAGTGCTCTAAGCAGAGTTGGTTCTAGGGAAATGTTTCAGCTTGCATTTCTTAGGTGTTTTTGACTGATTTAATGATTGAACCTTTATTTTTCTAGTATTTCATTTCTGGAGGAGTTCTACACTAAGCAGCATTTAGCACTAGGCAGTTAGTGGCAGCATCTGAGCTGAGGACTGGGCGCATCCTGCCATGTGCCTTGAGGTCCTGCCTCCCTGTTTCCCACATCAGTGTCCTTGCTCCAGTGCTGGGTCTTGTCTGCAGCTGCTTGTGGAGGCTTTTTTTTTCCTCAAAGGAGCAGGTCAGGTGCATGTTGCAAACTCAGGCTTTGTCCCAAGCCCCTACACTCAGTTTGGGATATAGCTATGATATATACACCTTTGCTTAGGGTCTTGGAAATGCCCAGAGTTTGACTGCTTTTCCCAAAAAAGTACTGGCCATGGGCTAACAGCAACAGCCAGTGACTATGCTACCTCTTCAGATGGGCTTATATAGCTTTGCCTGGTCATGCAGTTGAGTGCAGTGCTAGATTTAGCACATTCCATCATTGAGAGCCTCTGTTTTATTGCTTCTGAGAGGGTGCCTGAAAGGTCCAAGTCCCCAAAACCCCAAGCTCAACGCACTAAAGATACAGTTCCTCTTTGTGTGTATTTGACCAGTTGTTTATACATTATGTAGCAATAGGAAAATCACTGCAGTGGTTCTCATCAAGCATCTGTCGTGCCTATTTTTATTGCTTAATTACTTTACCGTACTCCTAGCACACAAACTAGCTCCAGTCTTTAGCCAGATCAAGTATTCCATTCACACCATGTATCTTTAAATGCTGTATTTGAACATTTTCCTGATCTACTCATCCTCCTCCACACAAGTACCCAACGTGTCTTGTGCAGACCTGCATTAGTCCTCTGATGGACTACAGGCAGCCTGCTCATTATTCTTTTATTTAATTGGTTATCAGTCACCCTCTTAAGCTTTCCATCCTTTGAGTTGCAAGGCTACTTTTATTGAATTTCACTTTTTTTCCAAGCCTTTCCAGCATTTTGTTAGCCCTTGCTTGGATAGTGAAAGCCTCAAAAGTTTCTAAAGGCACAGTGCTGGTCAAGAAAAGAGTGAAGAGGGGAGGGATGCTCTATTACAGCTTTGTCCCAAATAGGTGAGGGACTTCTAGGGCTCACGGCAATGTCCTTTTAGCTTGATGTGGCAAAGTCCTTTCAGCCTGATTCACCCTCTTTAGTGGCTCACGTTGTATGTTTATATCCAGTGGGATCTGCCTGTATGCAGCCCTGCCTGTATGCAATCATGTGCAGATTCAGGGCAGGTAGTTCCGTGAACTGACCAAATGCTTGTGTGCTTATTTAATCCGTGTGAAGCAACATAAGCAGGTACTGCGCTGGGGGAAGGGGCTGTCAGTTTGGCATGTAGCTTTGCTTGAAAAATTAGACTGAATGAATTCATGCAGGTGCTCTGTCAATCAGTTGCTGCAGCTATGTGGCTTTGAGGTGGTTGAGATTCATTGGTGTCCTTCAGGGACAAGCCTGCGGCAGACACATGGTGTGATAACAGCATCCATCTCCATACAGACCTTGATTTTGATGCTGATATTGTGAGCAGAAGTCTCTTTCCATGAGAAAACCTGCTGATGAAGTTTTCCCAGGGTGGGCAGGGCCATCTGCAAACAGGTGACCATATTTGCAACACGGTAGCCTGTGCTCTACAGGAATAGAAAACTATTTGATAACAGACTTACTTTCAGTAAGGACTAAATAATGCTTCCCTCCTGTTGGTAAGATTAATACATCATATGTACTTAAATATCGTCTCTCAACCTGTCTGGCTTAAATTTGGGGCAATGGAAATTATATTTTTTTCCTCCTTCCCACTTACAGTACTCTTCCGTTGTTGAAGAAATAGCTTTCACAGGAGAGGCCACACTTGGCAATGCTTTAATTTTTGTAAACTCAGAAATCTGAAGTTTATAATCACTTCCAATTATTTCTTATAGCAGGCCTTTCTAACATCAAGGTTATTAATGTAACTGTGTTGGATCCTCGCTAGGCAAATGATATCCTGTAGAGTGTTTTGAGCAAAATTAATTGCTCTTTTATTGATCTGTTTGGTTCATGCAATTGATTTACTTTTTATTATTGATTGGCTGATGATATTTGCAATACAAGCAGATAGATAAATCCTTTTCTTGTGCCAAATATCACAAAAGAAATTGCGCACCAAAATCCTTTTCTTTGCAATAGGTGTTTAACTGGTACAAAAGGAGATCTGTCACAATGAATAAAAAGCAAAAGTAATTTTTTCAATGGGGAGAGATAATTTCTGAGAATTGAATCTGCTTTCTCTGGTCACGGATAGACTATTCCCTATGGAAAATACCCTTCTCCCTAAAATACCTTCTCCTGTAAATTTAAATGATCATTAAGTTCACTAAACCCGTTATGGAGAATGAATGATGGACAATGAATGCAGAATGAGACAGCATGTGAAGCTTTTTCTGTGAAATTACCCTCTGTAATGCCACTTCTTGAGGATATCCAAATTCATAGCTGGTGGCAAATTACATTATTGTTGAAAGATGCAACAGGAAGGTGAAGCCCTTTGACTGCTCTGTTGCCCTTAGTCAGCCTTTTCCAAGCCGTCTGGCTGAAGTAAATAGCCTGAGGTCTGAGTCCATCACCCAGTGTGTGTAAAGGCAGCTCTTGTTTGACTTAAACATGGCATGTGCCTAATGGGATGCTGTGGGTCTGCTACCTACTCTAGCACTGTAAGGGCCCTTTCTGAGAAAAGGCTTCGTTCCTTGTCAGGGTGCCAGGCTGCAGAGTGATTGTGCCTTAAAGTGTAGTGAGGAAGCAATTCACACTAAATCTGGCTCCCTGAGCTCACCTGCAGATCAGCCCTGTGCACACCTGTCTGCAATGAGGGGCTGCCCAAAGCCTCCCAGCAAGGGGCAAGCCCACCACCTCCCCCAGCTTAAGTATCGGGGAAGAAGAGGCCTCCTCAGGTGAGCATGGAGGGAATAAACAGCTTGGTGGAGTGTGAGGTGGCTGCAAAGGTGCTTTGCTACACCTGGGTGTATTCCAGGGCAGAACCTGGATGGGTAAGTGGTTGTATATAACCAGCATTTATGTGGGCAGTAAAGGATCTTACTTGGGGTCTGTGCCTTCATATTCCACATAGCACTATACTCCTTAGTAGTGCATCATAATAAAGGAGGGTTGGGAGTCTAGTCTAATGAAGTTTAGCTCCTTTTGTACTTGTCTTGCAGCAGCTTGAAGGGGAGAGTGGATGGCAGGCATACAGTGGTGGCTTTCAGCCAGTATGCTATGGAGTCATAGGCATTACCTTATGATCTGTGTTCTATGGGCCTTCTGAAAGATCTGTGAATTGTGACAAAAAGTGACTTTACCTGTGCTGTGTGTCCAACTGTGTATGTGAACTCTCTAAATTGAGCCTTACCCCCTTTGAAAGGGATCTACCAACCTGGAGAAGCAAGGCAGAGCTACTTTAAGAAGATGGAGAAGCACTTACTCTTTCTTTTATCTCTCTAATCATCTTCAGGATCAGCTTTTAAATGCAGAAGATATCAAAGGTGTATAGATAGGTACAAAGTTTTTCTGAAATGAAAGCCTTAAAAAACCCCCAAAGCCTGCAGTATCATTGTGTAACGTGGATTCAGTTGTGAAATGTGCTTGGACCCACTGTCCTGTGCCAGTCCTGTCCTGGGGGATGGGAAGGGTTTGGAGACCATTGGCTTGTGAGCATTTTAACTCACTGGCCCTGAGTAGTAGGCTTGGATAAGATGTTGGTAACTTCTACCACCCCTAAACAGGAACAAAAGGTGTTTGTGGTCAGTACTCAAATTGTTGGTAGTTTTCCAATCCATACAGCATTGCAGGGAGGTAGAGTTCAGGTGCCAAAGTATAAGGTACCATTTACATGCGATTTTAAGTGAGTTCTTGGAAATCAAGAGAGGGTTATCTGTCCATAAAAACATAGCTTGACAATTGGGACCCAAACTGCTTATGCTGAAGTTAATAGTAATTTCTGCCTTCTTTTTTGCATGATCAGGAGCAGGACATGAGAAAGCTGCTTCCACAGGAGTTACTGAAGGTAGGAAATGATGAAGTAACCAGAATCCTGCCCTCTGATTATTTTCTGCTGCTCAGTTCTGACCTTCTGACCTGCTGCTTCTTTTTGTCAGAAAATGCAGGACAATATTAATTTGTCTTACACAAACCCCATGTTCTTATTAGATAGACTCCTGCCCCAGGATCAGCGCTCTCCGAGAGCAACTTTGCATATCCCAGTCTCTAATTGCCAGCCACACTGACCTTCAAGATCTTTCAGCGAAATGCTGAAGAATTTCCAAGAGCAACGTTTTAATAACTTTGCTAGCATGTTAAAATATGGGAAAAGAGCTACTTTATTGTGTGGGGCAGCTGGTACTCATTCCAATAGGATTTACTGAAAAATTTTTTCGCTTCTGGCTTTAGGATGAACCATAATTGATCCCAAGAGGATCAACTAATCTCTGAACAAAACATAATTATGGTAAGTATTTTGGAAAATTTAATTATTCTGCCCTGGGAATTTACAGCCTTTAGAAGAGATCAGCTTCATACCAGATTTATTTGAACTAGTGATTTGTAAAAGGACAAATAATGTTTAACTCCCATTATAAAAGAACGTTAAATTTGGTGTCACGAAGAAAATGAATCAAGGGACATACTCTTTACTCTAAATTACATTGGTGTGTGAGCCAAGACCCAGGTCCTCAAAGGCATGCAGTTGTCCAGATAGGAGTTAGACACCTAACATGCATTAATTTTGATGGAATTATTTGCTGAACTACCTTCGTGGATCTGAAACGAAATCCTAGTGGGGACCTGGGCTTTCAAGAGATGCTTGCAAGCACCAGCTGGCATATATGATGCTGTGTAAATGCTGATGTTACACAGCAGTGACTGAGATACTGAGAGAAAGGCTTTGACATGGTCTGTGGCTGATAAATGTGGGAGACTGGTAGTTTGGGCAGCGGAGGCAGAAAGCAGAGCAATGTCAATGCCATCAGACAGAGAAGGGTAATGGTTTCACACGAGGGGAGCAAAGACCATATCTTAACTTTTCTAAGTATTAGAAGAAATTTGCCATAATTCATTATTGCTCAAGTGTATTCACAAACATCTCCTGAATGGCATCTATATTTTATGGGTTCAGACATCATCTAGAGCATCTGGCAAAAATATATTGAGGCAAAGACTGGAGCTAGAGAGGCTACATACTAGAGTAATAGCAAATCTTGGTCAGTCAGGTAACACTCAGATTTTGGTTTCCAGGACTACTGCTGGAGGTGTGATTCCACAGAAAAAAATTAATTCTCCTGTTGTATGGTGACTGGAACAACATATTCCTAGCTTGTTTTAATAGGGAGCAGAAACCAGTGGTAAATCTGCTCCTAGGCTTCAGCAGAGACAGTGTAGAAATATTTTCAGGAAAAAATTTTGTCTACAAGGTACAAAAAAACCCTTTAAAATGAAAAAAACCCGCACCCAAACAACCAAACCACAAAACAAAACAAGGAGAAAACAATGATATTTTCTACTGAGTTCAAACAAGCATTCAGTCTTTCTGTCTGTGGTAAAATAGTCAAAATAATTGAAAGACTCTATTTTGGTGTCCCACAAAAATAATGTCTGCTTTAGTTAAATAGTGTAAATATATTTTTGTTGGTTGGAAAAAATACATTATAATCCTAAAATATTTTCTCAATTCCATGAGATAGTCTTAATAGGGGACCCTGAAGCTAAACAAGTGCTCACACTTAGCAAATTCATTGTCACTGCATACCTGACATAGTGACGCTTAAGAATGGAAGGAGGTTGGAGTCTACAGTGAAGTGTAGATTTAAATGTTGTGTCACTAATTTCCATCATACAAAAACTATATCAAGTGATAACGCTGATACCAAAAAAGATAGGGAGCTGGACTCTGGTCCATACACAGCACTGTCACTATTCAGTTGTATGTGTGACCCATCAGCTGTCACCTGTTGATGTTCAGATATAGAGTGCCAAAATAAGGGTGTGTTTTTGCCGTATGCTAATGTCAGATCCAGTTAGGAGCTGCAGATGTTGGGACGGTTTGGAGTCAGATGTGGGAGCTCCAATAGGAGAAAGCTGCTCTTTCTCATGGACACAAACTGCACTGGTGCTGCTAGAGATAAACTTTGTCATCATCTGGAGAGTGCAGATGGAAACACCCCTCAGGGAAACAGGCAGCACTTCTGAATCCAGAAAAGAAGGAGCCAAGCCTCATGGATTCAGTTACGTGGCCCCAGGTTTGGGGAAAACAGCAACTGTCTGGAGGTGAAAAGCCCTGCAGTATCTATAAGCTGCAGTGCTTATCGTGGTGGAGGTGTCCCAGGGGTTCTGCACTATCAATGCCACTGCTCAGGGTATTTTAAAGATGGTTAGCTAGTATGATGTGCATGTATAATCACGTCTGTGTGGTTTTTCTTTGGTACGACTATGCTTTCTGGGGAGGGCTGTAACTGCAGGAAGCTCCCATAAGCTCTGCTTGCTGTGCTGCGGACCATATTCACGTAACTTGCGCTCTGGAGAGCTGGAGAAAGTGGATTGCAGAATAGAAGTGTACAGGTTGGTGTTTCACAGACCTCTCCATAGATTTATTTGTCTTGCAAGTAAAAGATTCATTTATTCATTTCTGCCAAATATGAAGTCCAAATACGGACTCAAATCTGGACATCAAGCTGGAGACCACTTCCCATTCATCATCACTAGTGATAGGAGTTCTTCCTGTCAAGCTATCCCTGTGCATATCCATGAGCCTTCAGCTGGACTGTAGGATTTCTGTAGCTGGGCTCAGTGCACAATTTGCATTCAATGGAGTTATACATTTGAAAATGTAGTGTACTGTCTGTGACTTCCGCTTTTGATCTACAAGATGATCTTTATTGGTGAGCCACTCTTTTCCCTTACATTTTTTCCTCTTCATTGTTTATGAGGATTTCAAACAGCTTTTTCTTTCTCCATCTTTTCTGGGGCTTTTTATTGACACTGATGGGCGGCTGTTGTTTAAATGAATAATTGAGTGGATTCAGGGTTAAATATTGATTAATTGTTAAGGAGTCTGGATTCAAGTGGGTGGCTGTACAGAGGGCTGGCACATGTGAGGAGGGAAATGCCAGGAAGGAAAAGATCATATTTATTGGCTGATTTTGTCATAAATTAATACACAGCTTTAAAAAATAATGTCATAAGCTTTCCAGCTCCTGATCTGATCCTGCTATAAAAAGAGACAATTATTTTCCCTGTTACTCTGCTACAAAGCAAGAATTATGTGACATGCCTATGTCTCCTTGCAGAGATGCAAAGAGAATCCAGTCACCATATCCGGATGTTCTTGTCACACCATCATGTTGCCTCATTGTACTTGAAGGGTGGTTGGTGTTTGAAATCCAGGTGCATTTCCCAAACTGTAAATTCCTCACCAGTAAGATTCCAGTTCCCCTAAATGCTCAGACTGCGAATGAGTCCTAACGTACACCGATATATGGAAGCTTGGAGTCTTTGAATTTATGGTGCAGCTATGTTGTCCTAGTGGCAAATCCTTAGTTGAAACAAACAGTCTGTGTGCTATTGAAATCAGACAAGTCACAGTGGTGTAGAATAGAATTGGAATAAATTTGTTTAGCAGAAGCCGTTAATAAAAGACAGAAATATCCTGTAGGATGTTGCAGCCCAATGAATCACCAGTTTTAGGAAGCAGAAGAATCTCTCGATTGCAGATCTCCCCTACTATCTCCTGCATTACCATCTCTTGCAACAGGGGATGATAGCTGTGTGGCACGAGCAGTTACACTACTGAAACCAGCTGAATTGGTTTAGATTTAGTATGGCAAAAACAGGATTAGTATTTGGTTTCTGTTTTTATAGCTCGGATGTGTGTCAGTTCATGTGTTTGTTAGGTCTCTGCCTAGGTGGAGATGGGCCACAAAGAGCTAGGTTTAATAGACAGATAAACCCATTTCTATCGGGAAGCAGGAAGGAAAAAAAAAAAAAAAAGGCAGCTCTTTGCTTGCTGACCCATACAAAACAGCCCATTTTTCTTTCATAACAAAACCAAGGAAGTAATTTTCATTCTGGAGGAAACTGCAGAAATGACATGAAAAGTGCTTCTTCCAAGGATTTTTCTCCAAGGCAGATGCACCTCGCATCCCAATGACAACTGAGGGCTGGTGTTCTGTGCAGTCCCTGTGCTCCAGAGGAGGATGAGGTTTATTAGTCCCGTATTACAAATGAATGAGCTATGTCCTCCTGCTACATTCAGATCAGGGTGATCAGTCTGTCCATCAGTCTCAGCAACCGGTGCTGCTGCCCATCGTTATGACACATTAGCACTCGCCATGCAAAATTCACTGGCGATAGCAGTTTCTGATTTGGTTCCATTATCATTCATTTCACTATCAGGCTGCAAAACCCATGTGGCTAAGAGACTTGGAGAGAGAGTTAAAGGAGCCCATTCTGTGTGAAATAACTAGTAAATCTCTGATGCAGTTTTCTGTTTAGGTGTATCTGATATGCAAGCCTGGACATACTGTTTCTGGTAACATTGATTTATCAAATAAAGGGATGTAGGGTCACTCTCAGAAGCAGAAGCTCCAAACGTCTCTGTGCGTCTATGTGGAAAGTCAAAAGAAGCAGGGGATTCTGGCTTTGGCTCTTTTTGTTACATATTTTTGTGGAAACTGGTGATCTGAGGCAAGCATGAATTTTAAGGGGAAAAGTAAAATTGTAGAGACCAGTGCTCCAGAGATTTCTGCTGCTCAGCATTGAGCAATACATTTCCACAAGCCAGTGCATTTGTTTCTAGGAGGGGGGGGACAAATAGGACCGTGGGGATTCATTTTTTGTCCCAGTCAGCAGTGTTTGCTGCTTTGTGGGCTGGTTGGTAACCCTGCACAACGGCAGTCTTTATTACTTACTTGGCTACTCCATGAGTAGTATCGCTGCCTTCCTTGCTGCCACTTGGCTTTTTGTGCTGTCAAAGATCTGCGCTGCCAGGGTGAGAAACAGCCAGCAGGCTGGAGGAGAGGCAGCTTGGAGGAAGATGACCATGGGGAGATCTTCGGTCTTTTCAACAGCCAAACAAAAGACCTTTGTGTTTGTACTTTCAGATGGCGAACTCGTGTCTTGTGATTTGATAAATCAATATCTCCAGAAACAATCTGGCCAGGCCTGGATATCAAACATGCCCACACAGTAAACTACTTCAGAGCTGTGCTGCATGCCGGGGTTGAGCAGAGAGGTCATTTATCTACATCTATATGCTCCAGCAGAGCTGCCCTGTAGCACTGCTGAAGCTCTTGGCACAAATAAACTCTCTACTACCCAGCTGAGAACTAGAAAGCTGCAGTGTAGCTTGCCTGGTTTTAAAAGAAACAGAATTAGACTAGCAGTAAGTGATTCCTAAAACTTCAGCTCTCCTTGAGCATTTTTGACAATTCCAATTCTTTCTTTGATGCGCTACCTGCAGAAATGCCTGTATCCAGTATTAGTTTGAAGAAACTGCAGTTTTGCTCTCATAAATTAAAGCAACACCAAAATGCAGGCTTGGCCTTTTGCAAACAGCCAGGGCAAGATGCCACCATAAAAACAGCCATACCAATGGAGATCAATCCCAGCAGTGTATCCACTAATCTCAGCAGTGTATCCTGTTGCTGCTCATGAAACTTCTATGCTCACTTCCTGAAAAACCCTGAAGTGGAGGGATGAGCTCCAAAAAACCCATCTCATGGCTGTATCAAGATAACTGGCTTTGAGGGGTTCGGCCAGTCGTGCTGTGTTTTCCAGCCCTTTGCTACCGCATGGGCAGCAGCCCCCGGAGCTGGTGCAGTGGTGACAACAGCAGCAGTGGCTAGAGTGACTGCCCACCCAGTGCTGAAATGAGGGGAGTCAAAGCTGAAACAAATCACATCTAATCTAACATTTCTGTTTTCTTTCCTTATTATGGCTTCTACTAACTCGCCTGGTGCAGCTATCAAGCTTTCAGGTTGTTAGTGACCCAGGTCCCTCTGTGATCCTTTTATTTTCCACCCTCTGCCTGCCTCAGTTCCCAACGAAGCTTTAAGTGAAAGGTTAAATGTTGCCATTGGTAATTCCGCTATTTCATTGCTGGGCTCCCTTCAGAGGAATGGACGCCTTGGGCAGCTGCTAGTGTTCACTTTGCCTGTTTGTAGGCACCTCTGCTGTGAAAATTTCACTCTGAGACATACCTACAGGCTACCAAAGAGAATACAAAACACTTCCCAGTTTCTTCTACAGCAAATACCAGTACAAAGAATTTATTAGCTGCCTGGCAATGGCTTTGTCTTCCCTGAGTGCTCCTTGTCTACTGGGATTATCTGTTTGCCCTACAGACTCTTTGGGCAGGCCTTTTGCTTTTGGTGTATTAGAAGAAGAAATTACAATTTGTTTTAATCTTTTAGTTGATTGCTTCTAAAACTTTTTTCATCTGCCTGATTTTATTTTGTGTTTACTAAAAAGAATTTATGATACTTCACTATTATTTTTGTTATTATTATTTGGTTTGGGTACAGTTTCAGTCTGTTGAATGATGCCTTCTTAATTCTAACAACCTCTTTTTCTTTGCTGTGTCATCACACTGGTTTCCTTTTATCTTTTTTCAAGACTTTCTTAATGGGTGCTACTCACTGGTGCTGTGCTTCCCGTTTTGCATCCTTCAGTAGTCTTCATACTGCCTAAAAATTTTAATTCCCTTAGCTGCCTGTGTCAACTTTTTAACAAGCTTTCTCATATTTACTGAAGCTGTCTTATGGAGTTTAGCTCTACTGTACTGGATTTTTGTTGGTCTTACAAGGATATTGAATCTAAGTGCATTTTAGGCACTGTTAAAATGTGCAGCTTCCACCGTGCAAGTTTGAATCTGGTCCAGTGTATTGCTCAGCATTAAGGCAAAGGTTGCTTTTCATCTCACCATCTGCTCCGATGAACTACTGCAGATAACAGAAATCCCTGATACATTAAAAATGTAATTCCTGTTTCACCGAGGTCATTGCAATCACCATTTTAGAGGATCCACTTAAAGACGCTACAAGTGTACAAGGTTCAAAACCATGCTCCTGAGATTATCCACTTAAAGCCAATCTTCATCAGTGGGGTGGAGAATAAATTGAGGAATGGGAGCTATTCTTGAATTTTGGAGTATCATTTCCCCTTCCATGCATCTCATTTCACCAGCAGGCAGTCCTTAGTCTTTGCTGGATGTGATAACACTGCTCCCTGGTTCACCCCGTTGTGCTATTTGCCAGTCTTGTAGAGACATCCTGTACCCACAGGGTGGCTGCAGGGTGGGAGAGGAGGAGATCTTAACAGTGACACAGAAGGAAAATCCCCTCCAACTGCAAGTCAGACACAGCCTTCGGGGTTGTGCTTGTACCATATGGCACCGCACAGCGCTGAAAAACAAACCTGACGGAGCAGGCTTTGCACAGTCAACCTAACATGTTGTTTCTTGCTGTTATTTCACACTTCTTAGATGCAGCTCTGGGAAATGTTCAGCATATGCCTGCATAACCCAAATACGTATTCTTCTTTGTCTTTTTTTTTTTTTTTTTTTTTCTGGGGTCAGTAGTATTCAGTAGTATTCGGAAGAAGCTGTAGAGTAAGGAACTAAGTGATGTCAAAAGTACCTTATTCTGCACTGAGATAAGGTGATAGTCTAATTTCATTCACAAATGTCTATTCCCTATTCTATATTCACTGACGTCTGTGATAAATTTTCAAGTGTTTTTAGGAGGAGCAGGATTATGAAACAGGGCTGGAGTAGTTTTTGCAGGAGAGAAAAACCACATTTCTAAATCCTGAATGTAGGATTTGTATCATCACAGGCAGTAGCTCTTACCCTGTACTGTTAAACACTTCTACAAATCTGGCTCCAGACACAGATGAGTTGAAAGCAGACCGATGCCTGCTGAAACTCTGGCATTTTTATTCTTGCACTGTGAATATCTTTAGAGGAGAGGAAAACTTACCAAGGACGAAAGACATGGCTATGCCATCCTGGCAAAACCCATAGCAAGAGGAAGGTATGCAGGTAAGAAAGACTAAGTAAGGGAAAACATTCTTCTTCTCCTGAAAAATCTTATTTTTGTTTGAAAACAAACAAACAAAAAAAGTCCATGCTCCAAAAGCAACAATCAAAATAATTATAAGTATCTACCTCTCCCTCTTACTGTAACTGGGTGAGGACAAGTCCTGTTGCTGAGGTGCACTCATGCTGCTTTTGGATTCAGTTTGGCAATGGTGTCATGCTACTGGCAAGAACGCAGGTGAACAGAAACCCGTGAAGATACCTAATGACACATTATAATTTCTGAATGTGTTTGTCTAGTGGCTTGTGCATTCTTAATTACTTATCCTGCTGACCAGCTCTCGGCACTGACAGCCCCAGTTGTAGGCTTGGCCGCTGGATGGAGCGTAAAAGAATGCAGAGATCGATGAAACACAAGTAAAACACACATTGGAATTCCCACTGTATTTCCCTGGGCTGTCAGATGACAAATATTTGATCAGTCTTAGATCAGTAAAGCACACATCCCACCTGCCAGGCTCTTTATTTGGAAGCAAAGCCTTTAGGAGCCAGACCATTGCAATACAACTCTTGTTAAGGGTGTGTAGAACGGGGAGAACATGGCTGTTGATGGCAGTCTAATTTGCAGCCATTTGTAATTTCATTAGGATTTGATTGTTTCTCCTAGACAATTTTTTGAGGCTTCTTTTTGTTGCTATAGATTGTTAGAGAAGCTCACACTGTTCTGTCAGGTCTTACAGCAAGTGCTCTTATGAACTCTGGATGCTATGTACACTGTTGGGAGCTTTTGCCTTTTACGGTGAATTGCAAAGCTGAAATGAGAAATCCAAGTTTGCACCCTTTATTGCTTCTTTATGATGCATAAAGGCAGTTTCAGTGTCTATTCTGCCACTGGCCTTTCAATACAAATATCAAGCCCTGAATACCTGGTTTTGCTCACAAGCTCTGAAATAGGTTGAATGGGACAGAAATATCACAACAGACAGAAGCAGAACCTGATTTTTATTCCTCATTCAGCCCCTGAACTGCCGTGTGATTCCCAAACTTTACTTTCTCTGTGTTGGGGTCTACCTTTTTGCCAAGATTGATTTCCCTTAACTTTAGGTGTCACCCTTTTAAATCAAGGGAGTGAAATAGGTGTGTTTAGGGAGTGGCTCATGTGACCTGTCTTAGATGACATCTGCAGTTTGAGAAGAATCACACCATTGATCCAGACACACTTCACCCTGTCATAAAGAAGATACCCAGAACAGGTCAGAAGAATCACTTAAACTCGTGGAAGAAAAATCACTGACAGGAGAACTTGGTGCCTCCTTAGCCTTATTTGCACATAAACACTTCAGCTACGCAGCAGAGAGAGTCACCAAGGCCACCAAGGCCTTCATCCGTTTCCTGCGATCACATACTGAGCAGCACTATCTGATTCCCAGGGCACAGCTCTGCTTTATTTATGGGTCTGGTTATTTTAAGGCAGAAAAACATCAGAGCTTCTTCTGAAGAAATGCTCTAGCTTTTCATCCAAGAGTAAGAAGCTGCTTGTAGGCAAAATAAAAATCAGCTGGGGAGATGGGGTATGACAGTACCTTCCAACTATATTTAAGCATAAGAAAAGTAATTCCAGATGTTGTGTGGATGGAGCTGGCTGATGGCACAAGCCGTGGTGAACTTGAGTCCTCGTCTGAGCAGAGATAGTGAAGACGCTCTAGAAATAGATGGTGGGTCTCACATACAACTCATGTTTCAGTCTATTTTGATCGCTACCAAATAAACCCCAGGCTAAAAGGATAAAAGCAAACTTTCTTATTCTTGGTAGATAACAGGAAAGAAAAACCAACATTCTGATTAAAGGGGCATAGTGACAGGCATGTGAAAGATTGACCTAACACTTGATCAAACACTTCTAATATGTTAGAAAATGTATTCTTGTTGAATGCTGGTGCTGGTAGGCCCTCGGGACACATAACAAGGACCAGGCTTGAATATAAATGTGTGCTGGAAAGGTTGTGCTCTGAGCAGGGGAAATCTGTGCATCGTGATTGCCTCTCATGCAGATCACAGCAGCTGCTGGTGGCAATCTGTTGTAGATAACATGAATGTATCCCCATACTGCACTGTTATCCACACCTCCACCTCCACCAGAGTTTTATATACCCACACTTCTTAAGCAGAGGTAGGGAAGGAGGACAGAGAAATGGATGGAGGATTGTGTATCATCTTTGTCACATACCAAGTCGGTGTTTCGAGGCTGGTTAGGTTCCCAGTGGGTATCTTCTAAGAAGAGTTGATCCCACCCACAGATCTATTGTGTCTGAATATGGAGGAAGCCTTGAAGCTTGTTTAAATGAGACAGGTAAAGTGGGATCAGTCAGAGTGCTTGAGTTCTTCCTCCCAGAGACAGGAACCATTTTATCTTACTTTATCTCCTTTTTCAGTCAATTAACATAAAGGAGCAATTTAGAGGATGATGTATACGATTGCTTAGACATCTGCTTTAGGGTGAGATAAATCATAACACCGATTCCCTTGACTGGACAGGAAGGCAAAGGTTGAGTCATGTCTAAGTGAATGTGAGCCAAACCTTACTGAATCTTTTCTGCCTCGAATCTCCTTCTCTTTCCTTCCTGCTCTCTTCTTGCCGTTTCACGGGCAGTAGTTAGTGCAGTGCAGAGTGATGTTGGTCCAGCAACACAAGCAGCAAACCCAGCAGTACTGAAGTATCACCTTCTAATAAAAAATTGGCAGGCAAATCTGACGAACAGGGCTGCGTGAAAGATACCTATCATACTGCATTTTGGAGGCAGCACCGGAGCATAGCTTCCTTGGAAAAATAAAATAATGTACTTCAGATTTTAGCTTTGGGTTGAAAAGTCAACATATGTAGTTGCCTGAACCAGTGGCTTCAGTTTCCTATGTTCACTTCTGGAAAATTGCTGCTCATCCAACTGTGAATATCTGACAGCGAGTCAGACACCCCTGAGGGCACCTCAGGAGCAGGCAGTTTCAGTGGATACTGGTATATCATTGCCTTATACTCGCCGAGCAAAAGTGTGCTGGTGAGTCCTATTCCCGAATGATAGCAAGTAAATCAGAAATAATAACCTAGGCCAAAAGATTGCATCTCCGGAGGTTGTTGTGGTGTAGTTAAATGGACAGAAAGTGAATGTGAATGACCTTTAGATGCAAGGAAAGAGAGGGAGGTATCTGGGTTTAATGAGGTAACTCCTGAGATGGAGAGGCAGGACTCTGAAGGGCCCGTGGGGGTTCAGATAGCAAGGAGCACTAACAGCCACCATGGAGATGGGACCGTTGTGGTTGGAGGGGAATTAGACTAATGTTTGCAGCTGGTGCATGAGAAAAGTGTCTCTGGGCAGGAGTTAAGTGAATGTCCTGCACCCTGATGAGACAGCAAATAGATCAAGTGGAAGACGATGGGGCCAAATCGCACTGGCAGCACGGACCTTGACAGACTGCAGCAACCGAAAATGGACCTGGGAGCAGGGTGTGGATTACAGGTGCATCAATCCAGAGGCACCCATGCCCACCCCAGGGACCACCACTTCTGTTCTTGCACCAAAACCAGAAGAGCACAGTGGCGAGGTGACCGAGCCTCAGGCTGACCCAGTTATCTGGCTGGTGCACCCCACGAGGAGTGATGGTCTGTACTTGGTTCAGCTTCTTCGCTCTTAGCCAGCCCTTCAAGGGGCTAACTAAAGGCTTGCTCCAGCAGGAAAAAGTCTGGAAAAGCCAGAGTATAAAGCCAAGACAGAGAACTTGGTTTTCTGTACTGATGAAATAACTTGATCCAGGCCAGCTAGTGCGTGGGGAGAGCCAGAGAACACCAGGTTTTAAGGGGAAGCCACTGTACTTTTGGGGTAAATAACAGAATTTAGCTAGACTTAAGCCAGTTAGAGTCAGAAGACATTTCGTTTACCAATACATGTATAGTACTCAGATCAAATGGAAGAGAAGAAAATTCAGGAAAATTGTTAATGAGGCTAAGCATCCTGTTGAGATGGTCTGAAAATGTAATTTTTCTCATCCAAATGTTTTGATTTAGCAAAATTCAGATGTTTTCCATGGAGATCACAGATTTTGCTGAAGCTTCAGTAAAACAGTGATCACCATGTACTTTTTGGAACCTTCTTGTGACCTTTGTGCCCTGCCACTGGCATGCACGTTCCTGGGGTATGATTTTGGGACACAGCCAGCCTGCTGAAATGAGCAGTGCCACTTTGCCATTTCCCTGGCCCTGGCTGGCTATTTCCGTCCTCCGCTTTGTATTGCCACTGCTCTTCATCAAATCCTACAAGGAACTCTATCTTTCTCCACTTGCTTTCATTGTCATTTAAATATACACTTTTGGTTTTCTGCAAGCACATCATCAGTCCTCTCTTACAAGTGCCTCTTTGTGGCACTCAGACACATTGTAAAGACCATCTTAAATTATTGCACAGACACATCTGGTTTTATTTGCACTATTATGCTTCCAGTCTCATCCAGCCGAGGAATGGTGCTGGAGGTAGAGCTTGTAACTGGCACTGATTAGCTTTGGCATCTGTATGTCAGGGCACAGCCAGAGCAGGGCCATGCTGTGAGCAGGGGAGAGATGCCTGTGACAGCCAGGCTGGCATGGGATATGGTTGGAGTCTGGAAACTTCTTGTATCTCTTTTTCAAACTTTGCGGATTTCAAAGAAAACTTATCCCAGATTACAGGTAACATCAGGTGGGAGCAGACCTCGTGTGCAGGCAGCCAGAAACCTGGGAGGGGAATGAGAGAAAAGATCACAAAGGAAGATTGCACAGAAAGATGGTGACAGGCTACTCCGGGGAGTTAGAGCCTGTTGGTGCACTCAGGGCTTGGCTCTGTGTGTTTCTCTCACAGACTTTCTGAGTATTTAAGTGCTTTTGGATCATATTTATAAGGAATCTCGAGAAAAACCTAATTCACAGTCAGAACGGTGACCAAAGGTATATTTGCTTTTATTACTTCTGTGCCCGTTTCTTTCCTGGAGAGCAGAGGCATTATGCTTCCTTACTCCACAGAGGTCTTGGTGGGTGGCTGTGTCAGGATTATATGTGGGCAGCTATGGAGTTAACAGTTTCCAGTATGACACAGCTTGCTTGTAGGAGGGTGTTTTGCAAGCAAAAAGGACGTGTCTGTATATTTTAAGGTAGAGTTATGTTTTATAGCATTCTGCACGATGTCTCCCCAAGGCCAGTGCTGATGTGTTGTATCTGCTACAATCACTTGAACAGAACTACTTCTGTTGCTCAAGAGAGGAGTGAATTTGCATTATTTTGTACTTCAGTCAGAGCAGGGATCTCACTCTGACGGTTTAGAGAGTCTCTGTTGGAAATGGATGGGGGCTCAGCTATCACCATATTCTGGGTACAAATCTGATAGCAACTTCTGCATGAGGAAAAGCTTTGAAGAAGTCCACATTTCCGTTTCTCCTCCTTTTCTGCACTGAACTTTTTCATAGCAATATGATGTGCAAGGTCCTATAAATGGCATTTATTTTTAGCCCGTTGCAGCTGAAAAAGTGACTAATGATGTCTGCACAGGTGAGGTGGACGGAGGGCTTCCCATGTCTCATCTGAACCCATCCTTTTGCTAACAGTGAGTCCAAAGTGATTGTTATTAATACTATTTGAGGCACATGAAGTGCAGACCCTGTCTTGCCACTGGGAGGGTATCTGAGAACAGATTGCAGTTTCCTAACATGGTTTGCTCTTCAGTCTTAATAAATCTGGGCTATGAAGGGTTTGGTTTTGGGTCCTGTTTTCTGAAGTCTGAACTCACTCAATCATTAGAGAGCATTTCTGTTTCTGTGGCTGGAGGTCCCCAGGATCTATCCCTGTTTCATCTGGTGGTGGCTGCTGGAGAGCCACGGGGGTGATGCACTGCTCAGGGACCCCCGCTGGGCACAGCTTTCCTCCTCATGCCCAGACCACAATTCCTCCCGCCACATCCCAGTATGGACACTAAGTCCCATTCCAGTGGAGCTCGCGAACTGATCTTCTCATCCCTTGCTAGTAGCTGACCACGTTAGATACCCAATGCTTCTTCAGTCTCCACCACAGCAGAGGTCCAGGGAACCAAAACCGATCCCCTGCTTTTGTCACTCTCTGCCATACCTGAGCAAGCTGATCCCTAGTGAAGAACCAACCAAAGTGTGAGGTATGTGAGGTGAATATCAAAAATCACCGTGTGATGAAAAGCTCCACTGAAGGGCATGAGCATGAAGGAGAACAAGGTAGCAGAGCTGCCTTCACACCACCTCACCAGGTATGCTGTAGCCCTTCGTGCCCGCAATGAATTGTGTTCAGCAAGTAAAACCAGATATCAGATTCATGTGAATCCAATAGACTAAGCTATAAAATTGCTAATATGATATGGAGGTGTTACTCTGATGTAATAGGCCATTTAGAAAAAAATGGGTATAGATTTTCTGTCTTTTACCTGATCCATTTCCTTTCTCACAAAGGAACAGCTAAGAAGGAAAGTGCTGTGCTCTTGTTTCATAACCATTCCTCTGATGCTTATGGCAATGCTTTAATGGAAATGCTTTGAATCATTTTGCTTTAAACTGCTGTTACCTATTATTTTCATATCCGTTTTGCATTACAGTTAAGCCAAGCACCTGTTTAGTAATTCTTACCCAAGGCCACGAGCAAACAATAGCAAGACATTTAGTGTTACTAAGAAGCCTCAGGAACTTAGTGTGTGTGTCCATAAATTGTACAAATATTTCCATGAAGCCAAGGAGTTTGCACACATGGCTGGGATTTGTGCTTAAAGTTGTAGTGGTTAGTTGTGCAGGATTCTTGGCACCTGTGCTCCAGGAGGAGGAGATTTCAGTATTTTAATAAAAAATGATGGATTATGAAAGGTGTGAACACTTTTCTAATGCAAAGGATTGAGTTTATGTTGCATATCCCTCACACCTTGTCTGCAGGGTTGTTAGGCTCACAGCAACCCAAGCAAAAGCAAATCCCTTGCTGAAGCAGTAAAACTCCTGGATTTGGCCATGGGGATCCTTAATATCAGTGTCAGGGCAGATGAGTGATGTGGCTGCTTCCAGATTTGATTGCAATTTCCTATTATTATGACTTTCTGTCAAAAAAAATGTGTTTTCATTAAAAATAAATAAATAAATAAATAAGGTCAACAGGAATCTATCAGCTTCAACAACATTTTGCTCAAAACAAATAAAATGCTCTAAGCCATGCTGTCTCTCCCTGTCACCCTTTGGAAACCTAAGGAAAGATTTTGAAGGCAGCAAAACATTCTGATTTTGACATTTTCTGAATGCATCATTTTTCACTGGAAAGTCATCTCATAGTTTAGAATTTCCTAAACCTTTGAGACTTATATTAAAAAACTGCACGAACAAAAGGGTATGACAACAGCAGCAAAACAGCACATACTTCAACTGAAGCCTTTAAATAAAATTGTTTTTCCCATTTTGTCTTACAGGCGATGAGTCCCTTGAGTTGATTTGTTCTCATCCGGATGCTAAAAGATGTGGTAAGTTTGGGATTTGGCAGAAGAAAGGGTTCTGCTGGAGATATCCCATGCAATCCTTCACTTTTCAGCCTCTGGTAATTATTTAATTCTTCAGGCATGACATCGTGGATATACACGTAGCATATTGGCACTTATCTGCATCTTACAACCAAGTGGTGTCAGGAATGGGAGCCTGGGGAGCAGTGGGAAGCTATACTGTAGTATATTGTATAGCATATCGTATGAAGCAAGGGACAGGTTCACTGTCTTTCAGCCATGAGGGCAAAGTCCATCAGCTGAGTGCTGTGGGAATGAATAAGCTACATCCCCTGACCAAAGTGGCTGGTTTATCCATATGTACCTCTTCACTTATATTAGGTGCCAAATGCAGGCCTCTTTCCAAATTTAGAAAAGAATTAGTTGGATGCAACCAAATGCAATTTGAGCAAGGCCAAGAGAATTAATGATTTGTCAAGTCTGTGTTTAGTAAATACCAAAGCAGAAATTAAGACACTGTCAAAAAGATTTGCTTCAAAAGGTAAGTAAAAAGTTTTTATTATAAAGTGTAAATCAAACCCTTTATGTTTTGCTAATTCATACTGTCATGCTTAGTATTTATTATGTATCCTGTGGTTTTCCCACTACCTTACTCTTAATTCAGTGAGACAAACTTAGTAGGTGACTGATTCAGTAGTAATGTAATTAAAAGCCTATAAATCATATTGGCTCAGTGTTTAGCAGTGTTTGGCTTTCACTCCTTTTTGAAAACTTGTTCCCAAAGCATTAGGACATGATTTAGTGGACATGAGGGATTAATCTTTCTTTACTGTTCTTGTTTTTACAAGATGGTTTCAAAAAATAAATTAAAAAAAAGTTGTTTGAGTCACACTATAGTGCTAACAGAAAAAGGCACAAAAGAAATTATTCTCAGCATAATTGCTGCTGCAATTCCAGTGCCTGCCCCACCTGGTTTATATAGAATAATAAGAAAACTGTGTTGGAGTTGTGATACAAAATTCTAGTTCCTTTATTACTGTCCACAGTGGGGATCACAAAGTACTTGCTCCCTAACCATTCCTAAAGGGTGTAAGGGGTTCATCAGTCTGATCCTTCAACAGTCCCTGAACTGCCCAGCCTGGATTTCAGCAAGTTCTCAGACAGCTCCATTTCAGCCAAAATTTCCCCCATAACTGGGAAATGTGCCTTTCTTATGAGCAGGCTATAGATTGCTCCATCTATCAAACTAAGGACAGATTTGTCCTATGTCGAGAAAGGCTCTTCCCATGGAAGAGCGGTACCAGTGGCAGCTTTGGATTCTCCTGGGACATCCTTGCTTGCTCCTGGGCCCTGTGATGGCGAGTGTGCTGGGATGGCTGGTGCACTCTCTTGGAAGGGGTTCTCTCCCTTCCCTGCCTTTATACTAAGCCCAGTCTCTCTGCAGGGGTCTTGTAGGTACCAGAGTAATGGTGTTCATCTTGCAGCGTAAGTGTGTGCTCTCACTGCAACTCCTGTGGTAACTCCAAAAGTTAATAGGATTGTAAAATAACAGAGGTGGATAATTTGCACCCAAGAATTTTAAAGGAGCCGGCCCAGGTTCTCTGTGTGTCATTAAAACGGATGGTTAGCAAGGCCATGACACCTCAGAGAAGTGAATACACCAGTATTTATAAGGATAAATAGAATGGCTTGGGTAATTGCAGTTCTTTGGGTATGACATCGATCCCAGAGAAGATAATGAAACATTCAATATGGGATTTGACTGATAAAGGATTAAAATACAGTAATGTAATTAATGCTAATCTACCTAAGATTATTGGCAATAGATCTTGTCAAACTAAAGTGGATAACTTTACTTGATGGCTTTACAAACTCTGTTGGTAAGGGGAATAATATCAGTTTGATGAACTTAGGCTTTGCTGAAATATTTGCCTTAGTCCCAGACAGAAAAATGGAAAATCATCATGGATGCATTAAATTGATTAAAAGCTGCTAATGGGAAGAACTCAAAACATTCCTGTAAATTGGGTGAACTGCTAGTTAAGACTGCTGTTTAACAATTTTGTCAATGCATCGAAAGAAAGCTTAGCATCCTTCCTGATAAAGCATGGTGATGACAGTAATATTGGGGAAGCGATAAATAATGAGAGAAGGGGTGATGGCCATGGAGCGGTCTGAATCGATTGGTAAACTGAGCTTGGCCAAGCAATGTGCCTTTTACAACAGCAAATATGAAGTTGTAAATCAAACAAAGAACAAAAAGGCATTGATGCTGGATGAAGGCTGCTGCTCAAGAAGCTGATTGCCTGGAAAGGCTGACCATGGCAGACAAAACTGACTCCTCAGATAACTGAGGGGTTCCTTAGATTATCAAATAGGGGACTATCCAGTTGGATTTGTGAGGTCTGAACATCCCACATCCAGCTAGGTTGTTGCCATGGACTGGTTTTGTTTTATTATAGGTCTGTACATAACTAAAGCCTTCAGTTCACAAGATACATAGGACCATGCTAAGTCCTCTCTTCCATTAAGCATATGCTTAAAGAGTTTGCTGAGCTGGGGACCTTCACCACAAGATCTTCTTCCATTATCTTGTGGTTGTTTTTCCCCTCCTTGGTTTCATAAACTCATTTGGATGCAGTGGTTTTCTGTGGTTTAATTTACTTTCACTGTGTTATTATTGTCTCCAAACTGTGTATATTTACAAAAGCAATTAAATGAGTACTATTTATTTTACAGCCTGTAATGGCCCTTTTGGAGGGAAGCCATTATGTAGATACTTATAACATACATCTTTTCCTATTAGAGGGCTCTCATGACATAAATACAACAAAACAAATATTGGGCTCCAGTTTCTCGCAAAACAGGCTTTATTTCCAAGAACAGCTTTGTAAAAACACTAAAGTATTCATTCAGCTTCACAGAGGCTGGGAGTGTCTCCTGATTTTATCCCACTACAGCAGATGTGTGGTTATAGACGTCTGGGTAGACGTGTCCTTAAAAAATGGATATGCTTGTGTGCAAACAATTGCATGTGCAAAAATCTCAACCAATTTCAGTAGGACTGTTCCTGTTCCTCCCAGTTTCAGCTCAGTAAGCAAACTTACGGTGATTTTAAAACCTTTTTGTGCCACAGAGTCAGTACAGAAAACTTAAGCAGAAAACTGACTCTGGAGCAATGTATTGAATTTTACATAAAAAGGTGAAAAGTATTTCTGTTAAAGTAAGAGAGCAGAGAAAAGCAGAGAAAAATGAGAGGGAGAGGGAAAGGAAAAGATGGAAAAGGAAAATAAAAAAGGAAAAAAGGAAAAGGGAAAGTAAGAAATAAAGGAGAACAAAGGAATGGCAGGAAATAAACTGTTCCCTTTCTGCCAAATTTGTTCCTTTCAGAAAGCTGATGAAAATAAAAGCATTGCAGACACCTGCAAACATATTTTTCTCTTTGAACAAAGTATTTTAAAATCTTGGGATAATTCAGGTTGGAAGAGACCTCAGGAGTTCTCTAGCCCAATCTCCTGCTCAAAGTAGGTCAGCTCTGAAGTCAGACCAAGTCATCCAGGGCTTTGTTCAGTCAGGTCTTAAAAACCTCCAAGGATGGGGACTGCACAACCTCACTGGGCAACCTGTCCCACAACATGTCTGTCCTCATGGAGAGAAATGTCCCTCCAGATAGCAACCTTGCCCTCAAGTATATCATCTGGTCATCCTAGTTTGGCATCATCTGCATTTTTGAGCAAGTACTCCATCACCTCCTCCAGGTCATTGATAAAGATGTAAGGACAGGACACCTCCCAGGATACACCCCTGTGGTACCTCACTGACTGCTGGCCTCCAGGTGGATTATGACCCATTAACCGAGATGCTCTGAGGCCAATTATCCAACTAGCTTTTTATCCAGCTGGTTGCCTACCCGTCTACACTATAGCATCCTAACTTGGATACATGAATATTGTGGGAGACGGTGTGGAAAGCCTTGCTAAAACTGAGGTAAATGACATCCATCACTCTCCTCTTGCCCACAAATCCATTTGTTTTATCATAGAAAGCAATTGGGCAGACCAGGCATGAATTATTGTGATCCATGTAACTGTTTCCCATCACCTCCTTGTTTTCCATGGCCTGTGGAATGGCTGTATAATTTTCCCAGGGACTGGAGGAAGGCTGACTGGCTTGTTCTTTTGATTGCCTTTGGAGGTGGGCTCAACATTTTCCTTTCTCCAGTCTTTGGTGGCCTCCTCTGATTTCTGTGACCTTTCCAACAATTATAGAAAGTGGACTTTGTTATGAAATTGGCCAATTCTTTTGACACATTCAGATACAGCCCATCTGGTCCCGTGGACTTGTATGTGTAAATGCAGAATCTGTAACATGGAGGCTTCTCTGAGCTGTTTAAAGGTTTCATCCCCCTCCTCACCCTGCCTGTTGGTTGGTAACATGCTGCCATGCCAACATCACCCTCACAGGCTTCTCCTCTGATCCTGACCCCCAAGCTCTCACGTCCCATCAAGTACCATATAAGAACTTTATATATCTGAGCTGCCGCTTTGCATAGAGGGTAACCTCTTCCTCATTTTCCGTGTGCCTCCTGAAGAGTCTGTATCCATCCACTGCAGCACTTCAGTCACACGAGCTATCCCACCACATCTCAGTTATTCCAGAGGTGTTTGAGTTTGCTGACAGATGGCTATAAAAGATATTCAAATGTTTATTATATATCTGCTGGAAGCACCCACACCCTCTCAGGGTAGGGTTAAGCCAGCATCCCAGAATGTAAGATGCTGTACAAATGTAGAGCAAAAACTAGCACCTGCCTTGAAAGCACAAGGCAGTTCCCAGCCTGCCTTGTCGTCAGGAGGTTGTTTAGGACAATGTCACGTGTTTCTAGCAGCCATGAGAACCAACTTAACAGAGGGAAAGTAAAGTTTGGGGTTGCCTGCAGTGCGTGCTATTCTCCACTTCCATGTGTCAGGGACACAGGGACAACGATGACTGGTCTTTCAAATTTTGGCTGGGGGTGCATTAACCCCCTTTGTCAAAAATAGATAGGTCTGCTTCAGCCTGAATGAAGCGGTATTTTAAAAAATGAGTGTACTAGGAAAGTTTTGTGGAGTGAGTATCATATATTCTGCCTACACTCAGTTTTGAAAATAATTTGTGTAGGCTTAAATGCAATTGGTCTACCACAGATGAAACCAAGGGGTCTTATATTAAACATAAAAATTGTCTGGGTGTATTTAATGGGACAACAATGATTTATCCCAGCTGAGAATCTGGCTCTGCATGATGATTTATTTTCTTTGTTTTCTTTCTCTTCCTTACTCCTATACTTGCCTTCTCTCATCCCTCCCTGCTCCTTCTGCACACAGACATACATATATATATATATATACACACCTAGACTTGTTTCTCATTCATGGGTTTTTTCATTTTGCTATCAGGCTTAAGTCTGATTTCTGAACAGAGCCAGGAGTGCTTCAGGTTTTAAACTCAAGAAATTTTTGCACTCTTTATGCAACTCAAACCCAACAATTTGTACAGGATAAAGGCAGGCTGTGACTAGCCAGGCTCAAATATTGTTTCTTAAATGCATTTTAATGCCAGAAAACTTGGTTCTTTTATTCTGGTCACTGCTGCTCTGTGGACACAGGAAAACACTTTTATTGTTTTTGTATGTCCTGGAAAATCAACTCAATTTTCTTTGAAAGCCTCTCTTGCAAGAATGCATCCCTCTGATGCAAAGCCTGGTATGTTGATCTTATGTCTAACTCACAGCTGGGTACCAAAGACCTTGAATAATTTACTTCAGAAGTGAGATGAAACAGATTTATCATCTACTGAACTGATACTTCTTGGGCAGCAAACATTTTTTATTTTTTTTTAATGATACTCCCCATGTCTGATCCTGAAAATCGAGCAACTTAGGACTTTTCTTGTCACAGCCGCATTGATTAGCTGAGGCACTGGAGCCATCCACGGGACTAGTACTCTTGAAAGTGATAAGCTGGTCAATCTTATCACTTTCTTCTGGCCATATCACCTTCCTGCTTCAGTCTTGGTGGCTTTCTATATCATATATCAGAGCTTTTGGACTCTGCATAGCTTCTTGTTCTATCCCATGCTCCAACTCAAGCTTTAGGCTTTGCCCATGTGCAACTTACAGAAAATGGGAAATGTGATGTTGTTTCCAAAATTATTTCTTTGTTATGGAGAGCCCCAGAAAGAGATGTAAAGAAGAATAGTGGTTGTATAAATACTTCTACAAAGAATTTTGCCTAAATTCTTGCAAATATGACAAGCTACAATTAAATGAACCCCTTTGTATTTCCTCCCTCTTGCATGTGTTGGATTGGCTCTTACTTTCTCTTGCCAGTGTCTTTGGGTGTTCCCCATTTTGATTTATCTGTACAGATCTTTAAGGTTTATTGCAAGAAGTAGGTACCAAGAATTTTTCTGCTTCTGCTTTAGTTTGAAATTCACACTGACAATACTGATAGTTGGTGGAAAGGGAACAGATAAAAGAGAGTCCAAGTCTTTCAGTCCTTGGATTCTAGCTGGGTTCAGCCAGGAGAGCCAGCCTGTGGTCAGGCCCATGTGACAAAACCAAGCACTTGGCATAGGGACATGAGGAGTAAAAGCAAAGCAAGGCAGGTAGTGCCTCATACAGTTTAGTTTGTGTCAGTTTCCATTCTAACCCCTAGTTTCATTAGCTGGTAAGTTTGTTAAATATAACTATTTTAGGTGAGATTTCCAAGTAAGATGCCACCTCAAGTTGATGTCTTTTTTTTTTTTTTTTTTCCTTTTCTAATTTCAGCTACAATATTCAAAGCATGAATCTATGGATAAAAATGTTGTGTCAGCTGTGGTAAAGGCTTTTTTGCAGTCATGCTGTTGAGAAGCTGTAGCCTTCTGTGTTTTGAGCCAAAGGCTGATGTCTGCAGCTAGAAGGCCTGTGTTTCAGATCTGCGCTTTTGCCCTTCCTCTGAAAAATCTGCCAACATAAATCTAATGTAATAACCTTTGGAAAAAGGTGATTTGTACATGTTTCTCATCAGGTACAGAGATCCAAGGTCATAAGCATCAGAGAGAGTAGGGTGGAACAAGGACCAAGTGTGATGACATGCAAGGGGTTAGGAGACCAAAGACGGGTCTGGAATAAGAGAGGTCTAGTGATGAGAAACCCGAGATGATACTTTGCTGGGAACAGCAGAAGACAGGACCATAACCTTTGCAGTGCATCTGTCAGCTTGTAACCCAGCTTGCAGAGACTCAATAATCTCTGGCTGGTAGCAAACACTTGTCAAATCTAGTAGTGAAGCGCGTACTTTAACTGTGTTTGATGCTGATTCCATATAGGTTGATGACTGTTGATATGGGTAATGCCCCTATCCCTTCTGACAACGTAAGGGTTGAAGGTTTCAGGGGGGATTTTACCTGAGGTCTACTTTGTCCTTAGTAAGCAGAAAGGAAAAAAAGGAGAAAAAGGTAACCAGGAAACTGATGATTTCAGAGAGCACGCATAAGGAAAACTGTTGCCTAAAACTGAAAGAGAGGAAAAGCTGTCATAGCAGAAGGCAGTAGAAAAATTCTGGTGACCAAAACACTGAGTGAGTAAAGGGAAAGAGCCTTGCTGTCATGGTGGCTAGAAGGCCAGAAGTGCTTGTTGAAAAGGAACAATAATATTTTAAGTTACTGTTCTCTATGACAAGGCTAGCAGGTATTTGCTGATTGGTTGGCAGAGCTGTAAAGTTCCCACATGTTATGCATTGGATCCAAAATATTCCTAAACTTTTCTTTTAATGGTGCCATTAATTCAAGACTTCTTTGTTTTATACCCTCCCAGAATAGGGAGAGCAAGCAGAGAACCTTGTAAAACCAGGAAATTTGTAGGCAAGCTGTTGTCGTCTTAAGGGTTTTGCATTCCTCCATGTGTTTCACCTTCACTTAAACACTTGCATAGTTTGGAATTCCCTACGTTTGTAGACATTTCTGGGCTTCATCTTTCTGTAAAGAGCACTGACACCTCCATCGTAATAAAGGCTACTTTCATGGCCAACTGACAGCCAGACTTGGATCTGAGTGGTCAAGAAAATGAGAAATTTACCAGGTTAACAGGGGAATTGGTGGCTTTGCTGTCTCCTGCAGCCTTCAAATCAAGACTGGATGCCTTTCTGGAAGGCAGGCTTTAGCCAGACACTAATTATTGGACTTATCACAAGAGTAAGCAGATGGAACGGGATGGTTTCTGATCTGCTGGAGAAACAGGTAGTCCCTGCTGACTTTAAAGTGTGTGAATCTCTAACAAGCAGACATAAAGAAACACTCAGGCACTGTGCTGTTGTCAACCTGTTGCCAGTGTGGAGTGTTTGTGAACAGGAACTCTTCTTGCCCTACTAGATCTAATTTTCACTGTGGCTTTGGCAAAGAGCAGTTCAGCTCTTGCCTGTCATGCTTGTGTGGTCAACTCAGTGTCTTCTGTGGGACCTGAAGTGGGACTGCACAGGTACCAGCACTACCAGTGTGCTGATAATTGGACCAGGGCAAAGGCAGCATTACATTATGAACTTTGCATCTCCTTTTTTTCAGTTGTTTACCTTGAATATTCAGAAAGGCCCAAGGCATAAGCAGGTAGTCTTTCTTCAGGACTAATAAATTTTTGGGGCTATAGCAAATAATAGTAGTTAAGCAAGACATTTTAAAGGGGTTAAATTTAATCACCAACAATACTTTTGTGGTTGCAGTAGGAACAGTTTTGTTCACGCTAAAGTTAATGGAAATCTTGAGCCATGGACTTCAGTACATCCAAATTGATAAGACCTGATGACCTTCTGCT
Organism: Falco naumanni; assembly: GCF_017639655.2. Lineage (NCBI taxonomy): Eukaryota > Metazoa > Chordata > Aves > Falconiformes > Falconidae > Falco > Falco naumanni. Next base: position 54,625,876 of record NC_054057.1, on the reverse strand, counting down.
TCCATTCTTACAGTCAATAACGATGCTGCATTGTCAATAGTGGGGACAGAAGGAAGCCGTAAGGAAAGTGTTTACTTCTAAATAATTTGTCTTTAAATGATTTCCACCCCACAGGGTACCAGGTCATAGAGCCTTAGAAAAATGGCTTAAGGCTGCAATTAGATTGGTGCTGCTTTTTTTTCCCTGTGCAATGCTCATCAGTGTCATAAATCTAAAGGAAATAAATGCTCTGAAGCAAACTTATGTGTCTTCACGGACTGATCAATGGATTAGTTAATATAAGAAGCACCTCTCACAAACACTTCATTCTAGTAGCTGTTCATCATCTGCCTAGGAAAGAGTTGCAAGACTCCCAGATGCATCTCCTGCATATATCTCACTCTGCTCTGAACAGTGAAGGAAGGGGTGTCTAGGATGCAGGGATTAAGCTGTGGACTTAACATTCAAGGGGAAGGAATGGTCAAATCTAAGGAGAAGATTTGGCATGAACTTTGTTAAATTATCACTGTTTTTTTTATTTCGTATGTGAATTTCATGCCCAGTATGGTCGCATGGTTGCTCTGTTGTGCTTTATAGGTTAAAAGATATCTGGCATTTATAAATGTCTGACAGAAATTCAATAGTTACTGTTTATATTCAAGGTCATGGGCCTGGGAAATTGGAACCAACCCATAGCCAGAAGCATGCTCTCAGCTGTGGACTGCCTTTTATAATAGGAGAAGTACCTGATCTCGGAGCAATTGCAAGGAATGCTTTTGTTGGTTTGTTTTTGTTTTCTTTAATGCATGCATTGCAAATTACCACAGCCTTCAGATTTTTAGGGGAAAAAAGTCATTAAGAGGTAACCATTCCACATTTGTAGGATGGTTCGCTGGCAACATTTGCTCTAATTGATCCATTCAGGAGAGTTATGTTGGTAGTGTGAATATAATCGACCCACAGCAGATTATTATTTCTGTCACAGAGCTTCTCTGCAGATGTGATAGAAAGTAACTTTGGCAGGGGCTTACAGGCTTCAGAGAATCTCATCAGCCTTGAGCAGTACACATACTTGTATGCTACTGAGATAAACATGAAATACAACATTCATAAATACCAGACCCTTGGGCTCTGAACACCTAATGAATGTGAAATGTGTTTCTTATATTTAAGTAGCTGAGAGGGAATGCTACATGCTAACTTAAAATAGAGTGCTATTCATGAAACATCCTTTGTAAAAATATGTATTTATGTTTATCCTTAATTAATACATTGCAATTGCATCTGTTCATATTATAGTAGGAAAATTGTATACTCAAATACAAGTTATGTGAACAATCATAGTTCTCTGACTGACAGCTTGCTAGAAACATTCACATTTTATACCTGCATCATGACAGGTCTGGCAAATTGTATCTTACTAGCTCCCTAACATTCAGAAAAATATCAATAATGTCCTTGTTGGAAGATATTTATTTATTTTTGTCATCTATCATATAGGGAAAAAAAAAAAACAACAAATTAAGTGAGATTTGTTTCAGTTTACCATGAAGACACTGTACTTTGTAAAGAACAAACTATAATTGGAATATACTGAGGAGATTAATTAAAGGATATCTCTTGGTATTGGACTTAATACTTTAATCAAGTCTTTTCTGAAACCGTGGCATGCATGTAATCCTGTATTTATGGTGGTGGCAGAGAAATACCTTCAGTGGCCCACTGCTAATAGATTTTATAGAAGCTGTGATTTGGCAGCAGCTCCCCAAATCCTAATTGTATTCTCTTCTTGCCCACCATCAGTACATTGCCAGGGGTTTTTTTTGTATTTAAATTAAAAATGAAAATACATCATGTGCAAACTGTGAAGTAAGCCAGTATATGAATCATTTAAACTGCAATATATACCACTCCAGAAAGTGGTTTAGACTGTCTTTCTGAAAAGAAAATAGTTTGAAAAAATGACACCATCTTATCCATAGATTTGTGGCTTCCTATGTTTATTTCAGGAAGATTGCCTGGTTTTGGTGACAAATGCACTTTATTACTGTTGTAGCCAAGACAACTGCACAGCGAAGAGGCAATGAACTGTGCATTCGATTCTTTGTGTGTGTTATCATCAGAGTTTCTTTCCTGCCTCCAAGTTGTGCCTGTGCAAAGCCATTGAAAACAATGGCATTGAAAAAAATGCTTCTGTGAGCAGTTAAGGCTGAAAACCTTTTGCCTTTGCTGCAAAACAAATTTAAGATTTTCGGCTCTTAGCTTAAGCCTTGCACACACAAAATAATCTATGAGGTGGAATGAGATGGTGCTTTAAAGTACACAGAGTAGACTGGTCTTTATAGGTCACGTAAGCCAGAATCTAAGTTCATGCAACTCATCAGATTTTGCAAGGCAATCATTTCATGGTTCCATACAAATCCTAAAAGTCTGTCAATGTCTTGTTGAAATGGTTTCCCCCTTTCTGCTCCTCCTGACTACAAAGATAGAAAAGTAGAAGAAGGCATAGAAAGACACAGTTTACAGCAGTGCCAAGAGTTTGGCATTCCAGAGCTGGAACCGAAGGCTCTCTCTGCATCATCAGATGATTTCAGCATGAGTCCCTGGCTCCCTGATAATCCAAACTGTAGTGCTTATTCAGGCTGGAACATCAGCACATCCTGGCTGGCCATCCTGGCAGGGTGATGGGCTCTGAGCTGTACTCAAGCTCTGATATGTTGTATGGATGCCAAAGCGTAGATTAGGTTGGATCCATAATAAATCTGTTCCCTATTTAGACCTTTTTGGCACCCCAGCAGGCTCTGCACCGCCCCCCCCCACCCCCACCCCCACACTCACCCATGTCCTCCGTGCACTCTCCATCACAGCCCCCTTCTTGCTCATCTTTTGCTGGCAACTCAGTTCAGAAACACCACAGCCTGGGTGCTGGAGGAATGGAGCTCATCTCTTTGTGGAGGCAGCATGGACACACCTGAAATTGTGCCGCTGGCAAAACCTTTAGGTGCCAAGCTTGATGTGGGATTGGATCTATGACATATCCCGAGAGGAAAGGGTGAGGAAAGACAGGAAAGGGAAAAGGGAAGGCAAGTAGGATGAATGCAAGCCACAAACATGCATACCTGTATGGTTGGAAGCAAGACACTGGCAGCTTTTGTATTTGCCTGCGTGTGAGATAAATATGATACTCCACAGCCCGGGCTCCTGGATCACCCTGCCTCTGTCCTCCCCAGGCTCCAAGGTATCAAACAAACCCGTCCTGGGCCGTGTGTGTAACAGGGGTTTCGCAAGGAGGATGCTTTGCTATGAGAAATGAGCTCTCAGCCAGAGTACAGGGTGTGACAAAGACCCTGCTGCTGCCAGGCTTACCCAGAGGCAGCCCCTGACATCTCTTCATCTGTGAAGATCACTTAGGCTGTGATCCTCAGGGCACCTTCATCTTCAGTCCCAAAGTGCATCCTAAAAGAGCAGATGTGTATCTCCTTGGATGGCACCCCTGCACACAAACAGCCAGCTTAGCTATGTCCAGGAGGAGTAGGGATGCAGCTGTGGCAAGGAAAGCTGGCAGATACGCTGGGACATTGGTCTCGGGGCCACCATAACCTCCAGTATTATTTTGGGAGAGCTCAATTTCTCTTGGTGGTTTTTTTTTTTTTGTTTGTTTTGTTTTTGTTTTTTTTTTTTTTTTATTTGACTCTCCAGCCAGACTGATATTTAAATTTATCTGGTATCCATAATACTGTACTGGCTCATGAGAGGACTATTTTATCGCTCTTGATTTTGAGACTCCTGCAGCAGGCTTTACTGAGGTGAAAAGCTGTCGTTTAAGTCTGCAGAATGGTTTGTGGCTGCATCAGCTACACGCTGTGTGTTTTTTGCTTTTCTTTTGTTTCCTTCAGGAAAGTATGTTTGAGACTGGAGTAGCCCTGTGTGAAAATGACTCAGTTCCTGAGTCCATTTCATTTGGAAACCACTGAGAAGCAATAAACACGGAATCTCACACTGGCATTAATACAAAACCACTTTTTAGAGCAGAAGTTGACATTACCAGGCGCCAACTGATGCCTTTTATGAGCCACTGATAAAGTGCTATTTGTGGAGATAATTCAGCATATTAACTATGTAGGGAGAAAGAACCAGGGTTGCCTTGTTTTTATCAGATTATTTTGCATGAAACTATCACATTTGCTTCTCAAATGTTGACTTATTCCTCTTGCTGCTGCTTTACTTGAATGGATTAAGCCAAATTTCTATAAGGTGCAATTCTGACTTGAACTAAGGTAAAAGCCACCTTTAATCAAGTACCTCATGCTCTGCAGCTCCCCAGCCAGCCCTTGTCTATTATTTGAGCACATTACTTACTTCCTTGTCATTTTAATTTTGTGTCAACAATTGCCAAGATTGGTTGTCATTGTCCTCCCTGACCAGCAAATACTTTAATAGAAACAGTTGGGGATGGCCAGGTTGTTTCAAACAAAAGAAAACAAAGCTTTAGCACTATTTGTTTGTGTTGAAACTAGTCCCTAGAGCCTTCTTGGCAAGTGAAGGCTGTTTTTTAGACAAACTCCTGGTTTTCAGGTGTCTTCTCTATTTCTATGCAACTTCAGTGCCTTGGCTGATGAAGTGACAGAATTCTGGAGATGTTTCTCTATAGACAGGTGTTTTCGACCCTTGTAACCCTGGAGAGAAGGAGGGATTGCTCTAGGTGGCAGAGGGAAGCTCCTAGAGGGGTGCATATGGCTGGGGTTTGAGCTTTTGACTTTGCAGGGGACCCAAGCATTATGCCTTTCACATGCTAGCTCTCCAGTAAATAGAAATACCAGCAGGGCTTCTAAAATAAGCTGTAGGACTTGGAACAAAAGCAGTATCTCCAGTTTATTTGGGATGGTTACTTTTTTGTTTGTTTGTTTCTAAAGAACAGTAAAACTTTTATTAACATTTGCCCTCAGGTTTCCCACTACCGCACCAGGACAGTTCAAGTGGCAGCAGTAGGAGAACCAGTCTTTGCAGAACTAGTACCATCTATGCCAGGTCATTGAAATGGAGCTGGTGACTTCAGGCTGCTCCTTATTTCAAAACCTGGACTGGGCTATGTTTCTGAGAGAGAGAATTTGATGTGATTCTCTGGAGAGACCTGTTTTGTTTCAGGTTATGCAGTTGGTAAAAGAGGCCTCCAGAATCACCACTTACTTGAGAAAGTGCAGAAGAGTAACTGAAACTAACTGTTGTCACTGGCAGTCCCACGGTGTACACCCCTGTTGGATTTTCCCTCATTTTCCATGGGATATAGTGGGAAACGTAAGAGAGCGTGGGTAACAACAGAAGCAAACATAGAATTACTGTCCTTGACAAGTTAATGAGGTATGCTGACCACACAGATCTGCTTTACAGTTTTTGAGACAATTTCTTTCCTCTTCTCAAAGTGAGTTGACAGATCAAGGTACAAAACAATCTCTCTGGGCTGTGATTGGGATTGTTATGGCTTGAGAGAGGTACTGCTGTTTAAAGGGATATACTTACGTTTATAGCAAGACACTACAACACAGCCCTTGTGCAGAGACCTGTCAGTAGAATCACAGGATTATAGAATGGTTTGGGTGGGAAGAGACCTTAAAAATTGCCTAGTTCCACCCCCTGCCATGGGCACGGACACCTTCCACTAGACCAGGTTGCTCAAAGCCCCATCCAGCCTGTCCTTGAACTCTTCCAGGGATGGGGCATCCTGGAATATAATTAGGACCATAATTAGGAATAGAAAATGCTCTATTCCTAATAATACCCAAATATTTGCGGTCCAGACTTTAGAGGGCCCATTCTTTCAGAGAAAAAATCAGTCCAGGCACGAGTTACATAAAAAACTTTTTTTTTTAAAAAAAAAAGAGCAGCTTTTAGCTGTGAGATGTTGAAAGCAAATCTTAATAACTGGATCATTTCTCATTTTGATTTACAGTATTCAAACTCTATGAGCCCCAACATGTTACTTTAAGAGTCTGTTTTGTTCTGGACTGGTTTTCAGTGCATTTGGAACAGGCTCTGAAATGGGAAGGCACAGACAGAGAGCTACAAACAGTCTGGCTGGAGAGATACTGAAAAATCTATGTGGCCTGATTTTCAGCTTATGGTCTGTGGTCCCCTGGAGGGAGGATGAGGGCAGGGGGCTAAGAGGGTTTGTGCTTCCTTCTTAGGGATCCTGAAGGAGTAATCAGGAAAAAAAAAATACTCTGGCTAACTATTCAGAGGTTCCTGCCTCTGTGGGAAATGTCCAAAGGTCTGCAAAATAATAATAATAAAAAAATAAAAAAAAAGAGAGAGAGAAAAAGAGCTGAAACCCACCAAAATACACCAACATTGGAACAGCACAATGTTTCCAGACTTTGCTATGAATTTGCTTGCTTCCGGGGGATGTTGAGTGAATAATGCATAACAAATAATTTATTTGACCTGTTTGGGGTTTTTTTCTTGTTCTTTTATTCTGTCTGTATATTGATCACAACTTTTAACTGCGCCTCTGGGCTTGTTTGTAAAATGGGGGCCCTAATGCTCACCTATCACAGAAAGGTCTTGCAAGCATAGCTGGGTGAACTCTGCAATGTGATCATGCAGCCCAGTGCTGCAAGTTCTTGGAAAGTTCAATGAACTTCAGTGTTGAAGAGACCAGGCGGGATTTGCCTCACAGAGCTGTGCAAACAGCCTCACTCCAGGGCTGAAAAGGCTTTGGGGAGTGCTACACTGGGGTCTGTGAGTGTAGATCCAGCTTGTACAGATCCAAGGCTCTATGCAAACACTTAAAGCAGCCCTAAGTTGCTAGGCTTTGTTCATTCCCTCTGTAAAGTCCTCTTGAAGGATTAAAGGTGTTACCAGAGTGCATGATGAATTACTAATTTGTAATAAATGGATGTAATTTTAAGTATAGTCTGCACATCTGCACATAGAGGCCATATCAGCAACAACAACAAAAAAAAACAAAAAAAGAAAAGAAAAAAAAAAGACTGGTATTTTGAAGAATGGCACATGTGGAAGGACAGTATATTATTATAAACTAACGTAGGAAACATCCCAAGGCCGCCTTCTGTGTCTCATATAAATAGGAGTCCTGGGCTAATAGTATTCTGCCAGCCCGTGGGGTAACAATGATATGACCCACAAACCACCTGCACGATTTACTGACAACTGGAGCATCTGCTTCTTTGAATAAACAGAGCTATTCTTTATGGCAAGCTCACGGCAGGACGTTTAAGTTCTAGATCCTTATGGCAGGTAAAGGAGGACATCCCCAGAGGTCTGTTCTGGGAGCACTCATTGCTGCATGGAGATCTCCTCCACTGGGTGCATGAGTGTAACTGTGAAGAAGATGAAGTCTCATTAGATAATGCTAGTTGCCATTCTGAGGCTTCATCATGGTGGGGGGTGGGCTGGGGGGGTGGGGAAAGACCAACCAACAAATATTTCGTTTTCCACTTATAACTAATTTCATGTAAAAGAGAATTCTATAGGATTGTCCTCAAGAAACCATACCAGAAATTTCAGAGAAGCAGATCTTTTCTGAGATTTTTTATAAACTTTGGATCTAAGCTGCGTACATCATGACAACAATCTTTCTGAGAGTACATTTTATTCTAATCATAGACAAATCAAGAGGTATAATTTAAAAAAAAAAAAAGCATGAAAGTTCACAGTATTCTTGTTTCTGTTTTTATTCCACCAGTTGGATATAGGTCTATGTGGCTTCTTGACTCTAATTTGAGCTATTGACCATTACCAGCCAAAGACTGCACCCAGCTGATGGATTTATTAACAGAAATGACAGAGGTCTGTCTTTGAGCTTGAATGTCTCAAGTTTAATGTCTCCTGACAATCACTCAATCTTGCTCTTAAAGAATTTGAAGCAATTTGCCCACAATTCCCAACTGCTAGTGAGCCAGCTCTAGTCAGTGTGTCCACCTCTTCGAGGAAAAATGTTGCCGTTTGTTCTCTGTGAAAGAAGTTCTGGTACTATTTTCACTTGGAGAGGGGAGAAAGCCCTGCATAAAATAACCTGATTTATCCAGGAGAGGTATGATAAGGATGTTATTTTTAATGATAGCTCAGCTAAAATAATACGTGCAATGACTAGGAGATTATCATTTGAGAATCAGAACCGCACAAAGACAGAAAAAGGGCAGCATAAAAAATTGATCATAGGGATACGAATCTCACACAGAAGATGTTTTTCAAAGGGGAACTCCTTTTATGCTTTCAAAGGGAGCCCTACCACCTGAAAAGATGTTTATCAGAGACAGCAAGCAAGACTGCTGTAAAACTTGCAACCTGAAACTGAAAACTGAAGAAACACATCCCTGGCTTTGTTGCAAACTTGAAATTTTGGATATATTCACTGAAAGCTCTGGGTAAATTTGTGCAAATCTTTGAGCGAATCTAGGCAGGTTTAGGAGTGTCACTGAAGCCTGGGTAGCTGCAGTAAGAGATCATTTTTGGTTTCCATGTCTTAAAACATCCCCCCAATACATAAAACTTCAGAGAAGTCCTGGCCTTAGTCCTGATGTTGGGAAAGGGTCTAAGTAAGGTACTAGAAGTACTGCCTTTTCTTTTTCATGGGACTCTAGGAAGTACCAAAGTGGCCTCATTGTATGAAAGCAATGCCCATTACAATCAGTAGAAGCAAAAAGTGCTTAAGAACCTCAGAAAAAAAAAAAGGCCACATACCTATATTTTTATATTTAAAAGCCTACTTTTAGTTTGATGCAATAAAAAAAAGCTAAGATAAAACATGGAGTATATTTCAGTCCCTTCCTTTAATTCATCCCAAACCCAGACACACAAGTCCGTGTGTCCTGAGTGCAGTTCTGCTCTACCAGATCAAGCTGGCCAAGTCTTTTGCATCAGGCTCAAATTTTTAATCTTTAAAACTCGGTTAGATTTTCCCCTCTGAGCACATTAGCAGTTGTACTAGTCTGGGCCATAAAACCTCACAGATTTTGTAGCACTGCTGCTAGATCTGCTGCTAGGTCTCCTGGAGATGCTCCCAGACACAGGATGTAGCTGTGTGATATTTTAAAGGCTGTTATCAATAATGCTCTTAAGCTTGCTGTCAGCACAGTTTGCTTCTCACGCTTGTACACTCCTATTTTCCCTGTGCATTTGGTTTGGACTGATATAACAACATTTGCTGATTATGGTGATTTTTTTGTGTGTGTGTCAGACTGAAGGTGCTGGAACTTGGGTGTATTTCATGAATATCTGGGACTGTTTTGCATCACAGATAGATCAACACTTACCCTGGCAAAAAACTCCAGGGATTTGTATCTCTGCGCAGAAGACAAGCACTTTCTTGAGCCAAGTTCTCATTCTGACAGCTAATGGGATTAATGTTTTGGCTTTGCACACCACTGCCAGAGTAACTGATGCAGCACACAACAGTGACCTATAACTTGTCCATTCATCAGAACCTGAACTGAACAGGTTCATGGTGTTTTCTCTATGACTGGATAAACGGCTTCATCCCAATGCCACTGGAATCAGTGACAAGATTGTGTTAACTTTGCTGGGTTTTAGGCTGAACCCACAGATAGTAGAGATTTTTGGATGGGAGATATTTTTTAATGGCCTTTTGAAATCTGTCCTTCCAGACAGACATCCTACATAGGATGTGTGCTGAAGGTTTAACAGTACACATCATCACAACTCATTAGGGTCGTCACATGGAGATTCATACACTTCTATATGGTTTGCTCAGCAGAACTAGGTATTTTATAGTCTCTAGAGTCTCAAAGTCCCTTCTAGAGGTAGATAATATTCTTGTAGTTCACACGTCACTTCACAACTGGGATCCACGTTCAGGCTATGCTGCTTATGGCCCACTGATGGATTTACTGTTAAAGGTCATAGTTCACTTGCTGTCATACGCAGATGAAACATTGTGCTGAATGTAGGGATTTTATGGAATAAATAAACCAGGCCAGTTGTGGGCAGTTTCTAACACCTGTACTGGATACTTAAAAAGCCTGTGATGCTAATGGTATCCCATTAAGGCCATGGCAGTCTGCATCTTGCTGAGAATACAAATGGTTTGCAGTAGTGCCTGTGCCTTGTGCTCATTGCCTTGCCAGGAAGTGAATACATATGGACTCGTATTTGCTGACAACCAACAACATGGTTTTGACATAAATTGCAGTTTTGACATAAATGTCCTTTTGCATGGCACTCTAATGAATATTTACACAAAGCCAAATTCACTCCAAGGACAGTGCTCAACTGAATTTAGAATAGGAGAGAAAACAGGAGTATCCTTTTTTTATGGTGTGAAGTCTGTAGACCAATTCAGATCTTCATAAAAGCTACAGCATCTTCTTCAGAGCCTTAGAAATGCCAGAACTGATCATAGGAAAAGTTGGTGTCTTCTCTCTTTGCAGTCTTGTCCATTATCAGAATGGTTTAGAGGGAAAAAAAGCTTTCATTGGTAATGAGTGACCAAGGGTGACTGCTCCCCTGGCCAGCAGTAACACCACAGAAGCCATGAGAGCCTGGGCTTCTGAGAACCAGAGTCAGGAAAATCACTGAAGATCCTTGATGAACAACCAAGTAGATGGCCAGGGAGCTGGGGCAAGGTGATGGGAAACCAGGTCTCCAAAGCTATGGGGCAGGCAAAGATCAGCTGGCAGTCAACATATGACCTGCTGAAACTTCTTCAAAACTAATACCTCCTTGGAGAACTTTCCCTTTCCAACAAACCAATAAGGTCAAATAGCAGAGTATCTATTAATACATATGACATCGATCTCTGTCTGATCAGGCATCAGCTTTCTTCTTCTCACAGTTAACTATGTCTCAGAGTAAGTTCATTTTTTGATCACAGTCTAGTCCTAGGCTTGTGTCCTTCCTGGATCTGCTTCAGACAGCTGAAGCATAGCTGATGCTCCTGACAGCTTCAGACTGATGGAAAGTTGTTTTACTTCACAGATTCTGAAAGGATTATATTTTTATTCCACCACCATTTAACTATCTATTCTTCCAACCTCCATTAGTGCATTTGATATCATATTCAAGTTTATGTGCTTCATTCTAATCTGTAATGACTTCTTCCTCATGACTTCCATGACTTGCAGCAAGATTGGTGTTTTGGTATTTTAAACTGTAGGGAAAGGTGGAGAAAAGCATTGTAAGAAGAAAACAGAAGTGTCTGGCTCACCTCAGCAGCCTTTAATAAAAAATCTCAGACAGTCCTGGTTCACTTTTGAAAGTGAGTTACATCCTTTTGGACTGGAACAGTGCCATTGAACAAGTGCTACCTCTAGGCTCCTACCACATGTAAAGCCCTGTAATACCAAACTGGAGAAAGGAAGGACTAGTCTTAATTGTGTCTAACAAACATTAGAGAAGAAAAATATTTTGCACTTTAAAATGGTTGCTTTCCAACTGTGAGCTGAACAGAGATGTATAGCTTTAGTTAAGCAGCAGTTTTATTTTACAAATTAGGAGACTATGTGTTCATTTCCTCAGGATGAAAAATGAGATGCTTTCTTCTCCTTTTTTGTCCTTTGGAGGAAAACCGCGTGTGGATGTTGTAGGAAACTGTTGTTGCCTGTGAAATAACAGAGGAGAATTGAGGGGAAAGAAATGTTTCATCCAAAGGTCAGAATTGCAGCAACACAAAATTACTATAAGTTTTCTGTGAATAAATTTAGACTGGATTGCTCTAATTAACAAAACTACCTTTCAGTTAGTTTAATAAGGGCAAAGCGACTTGTCAACTCTTGAAGCAGAGCTCAGTAAGCTTGCAAGATAAACTATGTAATGTAGTAACTGTGATGGGAGCACCGCAGCAGTGCCTGCAGCTGGCAGCAGCTGCAGAGGTCCCCCTGGGAAGGCCCTTCTACCTGCTGCATGATGTGACTACTGGGCACGAATGGCCAAACTCCTTTCCCTGGGCACATGTGCAGCCCCAAGCTGTTGCTGCTGCCACTGTCACCATGAAAGGTGCTGTGGAGACCTAGCTTGTCTGAAAATGTCATTAATTTTCTTTGTCTGCATATAGTGTGGGTTGGTTCAGTTGCAAACACACCTGAGGCTGATTGAGATGTTCAAGCGATTCCCCCCCAACCAGTGTCACTGTAGCAGGCAAGTCTTCTGTAGATCTTCTGTCTTACCTGCAAGACTCACGTCCCAGGTACCCAAGGGCATTTTGCATGGCAAGTACACTTACTTTTAGGAAACTAATTATGGCCCCACACAGAAGTTTGTCTGAGTAAATCTACACATCTACAATGCAGACATCTGTATGAGTTAGTCAATATGCCCATTGACTACACTATGACTAAATCAATTGAGATTTAGTCAGTATAAGTCACTGGGATCTATGGTGCAGTTCATCTAATCCTGAAGCAGACGTCTAAAACTGGCCACATGACTCCCACCTTAGAAGTGCCAATTTCTCTCCTTTAACTACAAAGGGAGCCCACCATAAGGTGGTCTGATGTAACCCTCCATTTTCAGGTGTCAACAGTTAAGTGAGCTCTATTACTTTCTTGTTGTACCAGTCATACGTGAACCCTGACGAAATCCAAGGAACCTCCCCAAATGCATGAGTTTCTGGTTGGAAGAAGGAGAGGTACAGTTTTAATAACTTCTGAACCAAAGTTTTGTCTGAGTGATAGGGTCAGCTCTGCCATCCGCAGTGATGGCAGGCAGCCCAGTGACTCGTGGTGACTAGCTCAGCTCGGAGCAACGGCCGCAGCCTGACCAACAAACCAGCTGCTGAAGCTGCCCACCTAAACAGCTATGGGTTCAGGGGACGTTGCCCAGCTTGGAAATCAGAATGAAAAAGAATTTGTTAAACTGTGCAGGTGCATTATCCTGTCTCTTCTTTAACATTTATGGTATTTGCAGTATTTAAATATTATGCCTTTTTTTCTCCTTAGGCAACCAGTGGCTGGTTGCAGTCAAGAGCAGAACAGCTCTGTAGATAGTGCTGTGCTTGTTTCCCTCAGTACCTCTGGGGACAGAATTAACTGATATAAGAAATTATAAGACTACAAGATTCATAATTGACCTCCTTTGGAGTGACTATATAAGATAAATGGATATGATGCCACTAAACTGCTCTCTGATTATCCTTTAAAATCACAAACATTCTTCCATATAACACTTGGGATGTTCTGTAGGAACAAATACAAAATTCATTGATGGCATATTGATTTTATACAGTGACTCAAAGCATTTATCTTATATCTACTTATTACTTAACTCCAGGATGCCAGCAGAATCAGATTCTCACTAACGGAAAAAGGTTTTCAGGTTTCTCTGAAGAGAGGTACAAATTGCTTGGTAATAATATTTTGCATAATGACCTGTTTAAATAATTACCAGCATCATTCTCCTGCTGATGTTTTATAATAAACCTAATGATTTCTGAAAACATTGTATAACCTTCTCTAACTGGCCCAGACATGTCAAGGTTTTCTGGTCTAGCAGTCAGCAAGGTGAAGAAATCGTGCTTTGCATACATAAGCTTTTTTCCTCCCGTGTCAAAGCCAAATGTTTTGTCAAAGAGCTTGCTCATGTGTAGTGTTTTCTGCACACATCCCGCTGACACTGCCCTGCATCACAGAGCTTCTTGGATGAAGAAGAGAGAAAACCGTTTTGTCTCTGGGATTAATCTAGTGATTTATCTTTACAGATTTCGTGTTGATTTTTTTTTTCAGATAGAGTAACTATGGTTACTTGATGCTGTTGTTTTAATCTATGATATTTATACAGTCTTTTCCTGTCAGGGAAGTGGGAAATCGACTCCTCAGTGGGGCTGAAAGTGTGTTTAAATAAAGAGCAGTATAAAATGTAAAGCCTGTTGTGATTTTAGTTTGCCATTCCTTTCAAAATGAAAGAAAATTTGGAGGATATGTTTCAGCGAAAAACTTCCTTTGCTTTAATTATGATAGCATTTAACCCTAATGGAAGCCTGTAAGTTTTCTGCAATGACACACTGAATGCTTATGGTAGACAAGGGTGGTCGCATGCAAAGGTTTTCATAGATGTGCAGATCTCTTTTGCAGATTCAAAGTGTGTGGACCAGGTGGGTTCCTTCAGTGCTTATAGGTGCACAGTGTAGAAGAGTCAAATACTTGCCCTTAAAACAGAGATCATCTGTCAGAAGGTGAGAAGTCCTCAGTAAAAACAATCTGGAAAGAGTCAGTCTTAGCCTAGAACACGGGTTGAGTTTTGCTTCATGTTTCAATGAATCCAGAAGACACCTCCCAAAAAAAGGAGACACTGCAATGACTTGTGGAGTTCCCAACTGCCAGGCAGTTTGCTCCTGTTCCTGCTCTGGAGCACAGCTCCTTCATCCATGCCTGCCAAGCTGTATAATGAATCAAACAACAGATCTGGGTAAAAAATATCTCTCCCTCCTTTTTTTGTGACACCACCATTCAGAAAGTGGTGGTTTATAGCAGTGTAATAATAACCAGCACTGCAATAGCGTGACTTGTAGCTGTGATGGCATCAGACTGTGGCTCCAGCCTGGACACCTCATGGTGGCAGTGGCACATCCCTTTCTGGCTCTGCTTGCTTGGTGGTTCATTCTACTGGTACTTGCCCTTTAAATTGAACAAAGATGAGATGTTTTAATTATCCTTCTCAGTTTAGTGGAAGCGAGGTCATTATTTAACTTTAATATTTTCTGTGTCAGCATCATTGTTTTTTCCACTAAATGTCCTTATTTTCCGTTGTGCTTTCAAATCCCTGAGAAGATCACAGGTCCTCTGTAGTATGAAATTTTAAATATATCGATGTTAAAACCCACAGATACAGATAAGCCAGTATTAATGATTAAATCCCAAGGGCTTCCAAATGTCAAAGACAACATGGGAGTTGTGCAAGGAACTGATCTGAAAACTTCCACAAAGACTGCTTGTCAACAAACACTGATTTTCACTTGTTCCAGGCATTTCATTCAAATTCTTGTTCTCAGAAATTAAGACTTAAGAAGGTTACACATTACTTCAGTTTCTGGGAGGATTGATTACACTGAGTGCAATTATCATTCCCAACCTGTGGTGCAATGAAGTACTTGATGCTAAAAGCAGCAGGGATGCTGGGTGTTTGGCCCCCCCTTTTAAAAGCACATCCGTCTGTATGCACTGGATGTGCTGCAGTCTGTTTTCCTGCTACATCTTGTGGTTGGCTGTCTAGTGACTAATGACGTGTGTGTTTATGTTGCATCTTTTAGTGCTTTACAAGCTTTTGTTGGCAGCCAATTTTCATGAAACATCTCTGAGACTTCTGCTCTTATGTTGAATTTGGTTTTATTATAGCAGGGAGAGTCACACCGTTTCTCTTGCACACACACATGCAGCAAATAGCTGCTTAAACTCAATATCTTCAGAGAAGGGGTTTAAAGAAGTCTTGGATGCAAATAGTTACACGAATTCTGAATTTGCTTGCTGGGTTTGCTTGTGTGCAAATCACTGTTGCAATGGTCAATTTATGTATTGACTAGTTGTTGCATGAGTCCATGCCTTGACCTTCCAGTGATGTTCTTGCAGAAGAAAGTTGCCTTGGGATTGTATACGTCAGGGAAGTGTGATGGCTATGAATGCTATTGAAAAGAATTTACTGGTCTAGAGGGTTTTCTTTTGTCAAATGAATGCTAGGGGGTAGCACTTTGTAGTTTGAAACTTAGCCTGGTGCTTGCAGTGAAATTACAGCTCGTGGCAGAAACAGATGATGGTTGTGTCTGGGACACAGAGTCAGAACATTTGAGTGAGGTTTTAATGAGGCAGAATATTGTTACCCAGCCCTAGATCCAATAGCTTGTCATCTAGTTGTGTGCAGCATAATTACCAGTGATAAGGATTCATTAGAAAGGTAACTTGCTTTTAAAAGGAACTGCTGTCAGAAGCTCAGCCTTTGGGCATTCAAACCTCTGAGTGGGACGCAGGGGAAGGCGATGAGATGGCAGTCAGCGTGCGGCTCGGAGGATTGGGATGGAGCAGAACACTTTGTAATGTCACCCTCCATTTGCTGAAGGAGTACATTGGATAGAAGTAAGAGGAATACCCAGCTGTAAGAACTGCAACGGGTCTTATCACTCCCAACCTTTTTAACTATAGAAAATATGAAGAACTCAATAATATCTGGCTCCACAGATGTGAACAGACTAAATAGCAGGGACAAAGGCAGCAAATTGGATCTGAAATGAATAAGAGAGGAAAAGCATTTAGAGCAACAATGACTCCGGGAGCTTCAGAGGTGAAGACGCTTTTGGGGAGATAGGAAGAAAAAGGAAATCTTTTGTTCCTTTTAGGAATGATGCCTTCAGAACTTTTTTTGCCCTTGGATCTTGTGAAGGAGTGATTTGGCTGACTGGCAGAACAGACAGAGCTGTAGAAGTTTGCTGGCTTGTATGCGCTTAGGAGAAGGGTCGACATCAATTTTTGCCCTCTTACGGAGCTACTTGGTGAGAGACTCATAGCTAAATGCCTTGAGATGAAGTTAGGAGAAAGTACACTTGTTTTGAGATTGGAAACGCAACTTCCTCCATTGCTGGATGGGACTGTTGGGAGGGAGGGGACTGTCATTTGGGGAGATGGCAGGTTCCCTTCCCTGGGGCAGCCTGGGTGGGCAGCAAGTGGCTAACGCTGGAATATGCTCATGTTCTCACAGCATAGCTGGGTACTGCAATTAGACCATTCACTTTGTAAAGCATTTCCACATACTCATGAAAGCAGCCAAGGGGGTGTGATTTCACTAGTGGTTTGATGGCTGGGAGATATGTAACCAGCTCTCCCCAGTCCAGCATGGACACAAGTCGATGCAAAGACAACCGATTTGCTTTGCTTATTTTCAGCGTTCATTCGGTTCGGTGCCCTGGAGCAGCTGCTCTCCTGCCTTTGCAGCACCCAGACCCCAGCACACTGAAGAGGACCTTAGCCTGGGAGCCTGCCTCCCAGCTGAGGTTGTTGGCATGGTTCCCCTGACGCTGCTCAGCTGAGAATCCTGGTGGCTCAGACACCTCCTGTGGACTTTTTCTTCTTGTGCTGGTGGTAATTCCTTCCCTTTAGAAATCTCACCAAACTACACATTTTTCCTCTGGCTGCCAGTATGTGAGTGGGAAGCGTGGAGGCTAAACTGAGGAGATAAAGAAGGAAAAAGCTTTGAGGTTTTTAGAGACTTTTCTCCAAAAATTAGCAATTTTCTCAAGCCCACATTCACAATCGACATGGAGGGAAATTAAAAAATGTAGTAGTAGTATTATATACTATGTATTTTGTGTATCGACATAGTTTTACTTTATTAGCAGGTTAAGTGTATGGCTTTCTAGTAATTCTCTCTTCCAAGCTCAGCACAGTTATGTGACTTCCTTCTCTCTACATTTGGGAAGACTTTTGATGTAGCTTGCTTAGGGAGGAAGGGGACAGTGCACCCCTGCTCTGGTGGCTTTCCTGCACCCTTCCTCTTGGGGCCACGAGGTCTCTTCTGCTGTCTGTCTGTTCACCTCTTTTACAGCCCTTTAATACATGCCCTTCCAGAGCATGTGCAGTGAACCAAAACCCCCCAGGACCGAAGATGTCAGAATTTAATTTGCATTTTCTTGGGTGCCAGACCATCCTACTTGAGATTGCTCAATGCATTTTGGTCCTGTTACTCCAACAATTATTTTTCAGTTAAGGTTGAGCAATAAAGCTGAAATCCCACTCCTTCTCTCTCTCTCTCTTTACTCTTGTGGCACTGCAAAGTACATTTTAAGGCACATTTTTGTGTTCTGCCTTAGGAGTACACACTGACCAGGGACGAATGGTCCCTGTAGTTCTATCAATGTTAAATGAGGCTTTTCATAAATCATGACCAGATTTCCTATTACGTTATGCCAGAAATTCTTATCTTAGTGCTCAGTGAAATTAAAGTACCAAACAAGGATTGATATTTAAGTTGCATATCTACCTAAAAATATCTTAGAAACTCCATTTAAAAGTTGAAGACCTTTTAAACACATTAATTTATATTAATGTCATTAAGTAGAAATACAGTATATTTTTAATGCTGAAAAATGTTTATCTGGCAGCTTAATGAAATATTTAAAACAAACAGAAACAGCTGAGATCTAATTTTCAAATGCTTCTGAGTCATATTTGGAGAAGGGTAAATATACCTGCATCTGTCTGCCTTTCCAAACAGAAAGGTTGTTAGCTACAGGGGATCACTGGAAGGTTTATATGTCTCTTTTTGTCTTTCATCTACCTAAAACAAATAAAATTTGTGCTGCAGCTATAATGATGGAGGTAATAAGGCAAATGGTACGCAAGCAGAATTTAACACTCTGAAATTGCCTAGAAATGAGTTACTTTAAACGAATGTTTAAACTGCATAATAATTTATTGGGAGCTTGGGAAATGAGGACTTATCAGACACTGCAGATAGACAGATGGAGAGCTGAGGGTCATCCTTTTCCATGAGTTCAGCGCTCACTGATGAAAGTGCCCCTCCCACGGGTTGCTGTGACTTGCACACCTCATTCTGCAAAGCTCCATCCCTATTTCTATGTTTACACTTGAGGCCTCACCATATTCGTACCACTTTGGGACTGACTGATCATCTGCACAGCCTCCTCCTCTCCCTTCAGACGCTGGGTTTGCAGGAATTGCTGCAACTGCCCTACACTGACTAGTCCATCTCCCCCAGGCCCCTGCCTTGCACAGACCCTGGTTCCCCTGCGAAGGCAAGGCAGCACAGATGAGGGCTGGGAGTATTTACAGTATTTATCTGTGTGTCTCAGTTGACAGCATCTCCTAGGGGCAAGGCTGGAGGCTATCCCTGTGGCTGTATGAGCCAGAGCCATTTGAAGGAGAGAAAGCAGTGCCTTGCTTCTCTTTTGCTATTTACAGTCATTTGCACACTCATCAGTCAGTATGGAAGTACTTCACACCCATTTAGAGTGGTGAAAAATCACAGCAGGATGTACTGGAGAATCCCAGCTTGGGGCCCTTTAGTGTCTGCAGACTGCAAATAGGGCACAACTGTGTCACTGTCTTGGCTAAACCTCTCTGGGTCACTTTGGCTTGTGCCAGTCTGGTGCAAAACAAGCCTTAGCACTGAAGGTGTGAGATGAATAGAGAAGTTCTGCAGAACCTGGGTCCTTCTGTCCCCCCTGCTCTAATTCCTACTATAGGAATTCATTTTACCGAAGCAGAGCAATGCAGCCTTAGAAGAAAAAGAGTTATTACTAGTGTCAGTCCCCAAAAGTGGGCCCAATACTGTGGGGCTGGTGATGTTCCCAGCTAGTTCAAGCTGATGCATGGCTGAAGCTTTTCTCCTCTCCTTTCATTGTGTTGCCCTGTTCTGAGAGCACTGAAGAGCCTTCCTTGCCTGCTGGAAAATTCCTCAGGAAAACATGGCTCATTTTGGCTGGTCTTTCCTCATGGTAGCTACAAACGTGGCTACAGGAAAGATGTTAATGGGCAATATCCAATTCCTGGCACACCCGCAGGGATCTACAAGACACAACCTGCAGCAGCAGCAGTACGGCTGATCCTGAGGGGGTATCTGTGTCACCTGAGATGTCTTTGCTCATTTAAGCCATCCACACGAGGCTGGCAGTTATTGTAAGGCATAAGAAGGACCTCATTGTTCCAGACGACAGCCTCCACATATGAACAGCCTCTAATAAAGCATGTGATAATATTTTTTCAGGAACGCTGGCCCCAAAAGGGAGGTTTATGCATATGCCGGAGTCTGCAGACTGTGGCAATGCACCTGCTTCCACGGCAGCATCCCTGGCCGTGCAGTGGCGGTGTGTTTCTCTGTTTCAAAGCAGTAGATTACTGTTTGAAAAAGTTCAGTGGCCTTATAAAGAAATGTTTCAACTGAGTGAAATCTCTCCGGGCCTCTATTATTTTTGTACTTGCCAGCTTTCCCTATGGGTGAGTTTTTCCTCCTCTCGTTCAGAGGTTTAACAAAAGTCATTAAAATTGCCACAAAGCTGCCTGTGAGCAATTCCTGTGTGTGCAAGAAAACAGAGAGGAGGATGTTGGAAGAAACGTTTAGTTTTGAAAAACTCTTTTCATTCTGCCGATCTCCTTGTCCTCTTCAATCATGTGAAATAGAAGCAATCATTTAACTAATAAGACATTTGTGTAAAATTACTTTTTTCTTGCCCTTGTTTTATATTACATGAATCTATCCATTTCCCCTGGTAAACAAACAAGATTAATAATTCCTGGACATCTGAGAATATATCTACCTCTTATCATCAAGCCCATTCAAATGATTAAAGGGCCTAATAAGAACAATATTTCATACAGAATAAAATGCCTTTTGTTTGGGCATTAATGCACTGTGGTCCTTACTTACCAACACCCTAAGCAACAAAATTCTCATGAGGTAGATTAGCCTTTGAGGGCTAATCAGGAACCCGACAGAAGCACGTTTGAAGGGGCACATATTTCAGGAGCTGGCTGAAGGATGGATGTTAAGAAGTACTTTTGAATGCAAACTGCTCAGAGCAGAAAATGGTTTGTTGTCACCAGAAGTGAGCGTGAATCCATTTTCCTGACATGTGAAAAATGTTGAAGCTTCAAGGAGTTCTTTGTGTCAAACCCATGCACGTTGGAGACCTATCAAAATGTTTGTGTTTACCTATTTATTTTTCCTGAGAAAAGAGGAAGGGAGGCTGAGAAACAGAGGAGGCTTGGGAGAGCAAAGAGCTTGGTAGTCAGGTCCCTCTCCTGCATCCCCTGTGGGATGCTCTGCTTGTTAGGAGGGAAGGGGCTCTTTCTACCTCCCTTCTGAGCAAACAACTCTGCATGACACATATTAGAACAGAGTGGTTTGTGCCTCCTTCCTCTACTGAGCTACTGATTGGGGATTTTGGTTTCTCATCTTCTCCAATGAAAATGACCTGGTCTTGGGGGCAAAGAAAAAAAAAAATAGCAAAGGCTCTTGTTGCTTCATCATTTTTTAAGAAGGAATATGTTGCTGAGCATTTTCCAATCAATTAACTCTGCTTTTTCTGTGTTCAGCTCAGCTCCTAACTTTTCTTCCCTGTGCTAAAAGTTATGGCACTGCTGTGATATAGAAGACAAAAGTACTGCTTTGCTTCTTTCAACACAATGAGGAGAGACTGAGACATAACTGGCAGCATTTTGTAAGATTAGGATGAGTCTTGAGCACTCGCTTGGTGTCTTAAGAAAGCAACAGCACAGGGAGGCAGAGGACAGACCCTTCAAGTCTTCTGGAGCCAGACCCAGTGGGCTTAGCCTGTATCAGCACCATTCCTACTTACGTGAAATACTCAGCTATGCAAACAGGAGTAACAAGGCAAAATGAGAACACCCTGTCAGCATCAGGAGGAAAGGGAGATAAGGCAGAGTCTCCTCTTCTTTCCTTATCCTGTCCCTTGACTCCACAACTTGTAGGTTTGACTCTTTATCCAAAGGACAAACCCTCTTGGCAGCAAAGCATCCTTTTGAGATGGATCAGCTACAAGAGAAAGTAAAAGCAAACTGATACATGGCTGAGCAGTAAAATGCACCGAAGAGGATGACAGTGACCGTTTTGGAGCTGTACCATTACATGAGCAAATTTCTACTGGTGCAAGAGCATTCAATGGGGGTCCACCTAGTTTGGGACCATCACCCAAGCCATGCAGGCACAGAAACATGGTGATGTTTATCTCTTTCCACTTCTCTTACTCCTTTCACCTGACCGTCTTATGTTCAGTGTTTTAATGCTTCTGGAAACCTAAACTGAAGAAATCACCGGTGCTGCTGGTCTGATAGAAACCTGTAGCGTTCTGGTGGCACTCTACAGCCCACTCTTGTAGATTCAGAGCCTCAAACATCTCTGTCCTCTGTCACATTCCTACTGGACTTGGTCTAAGTCACAAAGTTAATGGATATCTCTCTCTTCATTTCCCCTCCCTTTTCTTTCTCCTTTGGTCTATGGATATGGGAAAGATTTTATGCTGGGTTCATCTTCAGTTCAACCTTCATCAATAAATACTATAAAAGTAAAAAATTTACCAAAGAAAACTTATTCTGTCAGCGCGAACATGTACTCAAGTCAGACGTGCTCAGACAGGTGGGTGAGGGGAGCGTTACGTGACCGACTTCAGAAGGGTTGTTCCGTCAAGTGTCACGGCTGCTTGAATTTAAAATGTCAGAGATTTGCTCCAGTTATAGCACCTGCTGGGCACCAAAGCCTGTTGAAAAACCCTAAAAGACAGCTGGAAAGAGAGTATCGTTAGAAATGTCAGTGTGTTTTAATTGACTGGTCTGAGCAAGGAAATCCACAAAATACTGAGAGGCCACATCTTTGCCCTCCGATAGTTGGCTTCAGGAGAACTTGCAGGTGCCTTCAAAGTGTATGTCACGCATTCCTGTTGTCTAAGAAGATAAGAGTCTAATGCAGCTCGTGAAGTTCAGCTTTGAGTTTGAGAGGTGTAGATCTGTGTTCAGCTCCACAGGTCAGGGGTTCAAACCTTGCTAACGACTCTTCAAGAAGCAAATCTCACACATCTATGGAAGTTCATTCCCAGAAGTTCAACACCGGTGAGTTCTCATTAATCTATTGAAAAGCAATACTGCGAAGAAGGGAAGCTTTCTGCCTTTGAAAATGCAATCTCCACACCCTACTGTATCTGAAATTGTGCTTTAGTGATGGTGAAAATGTCACATTATCACCAGCGCTGAGCTCACTGCATTGGACAGACCTGCTCAAAGCAGACAGGGACCATTTAATATACTTTGGCAATGAGTAGAGACTGTCAGTGTTCAGTGCATTTGAGGAGATTTGACATTTGAGGACTAGCATTTGAGCTAGATTTGAGCCAACCCACCAGGGAGGGATGCTCCATTTTCCTTAGTCACCTGTCTCTTCACACTTGTTCATGACTTTCTCCTAAAGAACACAGAAGGTGTGGTAAGGTGGCTTGCTCTGCAGAAGGCAGGAGAGCTAACACATCTCAGATATGAAGATGTGCTGTTATGGAGCTAAGGGCACAGGCCTGGGCAGGATGGCACGGGTCAAAATATCTTGAAATCCCTTTCAATCAAAGAATTATAAAAGCTTCTGGGGAAAAAAATATCCGTCAGGTATCACCTTCGGAGCTGATGCTACAATGTTTTTTATATGTAACTAAATAACAATAAGGCCAGGGTGCAGCAATTACTTATTTCTTTCATTCCTCTCATGCTGACTTTTGCTTACTTCCATATATGTGGGGGAAAAAAAAAACCAAACCCAAAACCGAAGAGCTTTATTTCCAGTAATAGTAATATAGTAATAGTAATTTCTAGCTTTATTTCTAGTAATAGTTTTGTGGAGGACTTTCTAATATCTTACAGGGCAACAACAGCCGTTAGAGGTGCAGAACCAGGCACCATAGATGCAACTTTCCTGCATCTGGGACATGTGCAACATGTTGTGATGGTCATTGGAAAAGACAAAAAATATGGGAGAGGGCAGCAGCAGCCAAGGAAAGCTGGTAGCAGGCAGAGGTGGCTTAAGTAATTTAGAAAGAAGATATGAATACCTATTCCTTGTGAAAGCCAGTAGAACCTACTCTGCTGTAAATCCCTTGGCATGATGCAGAAAGAAACGAGTGCTGTACCTTGCAGCACAGCCCTTTAAAGAGTGAAAAAGATGCTTTAGCTCCTCTGAAGTTTACTTCAAATAAAGTTCCAGTTTTGGCTTGTGAAGAAGAGAGCCACCTTGCTCTTTTGCATCCCTGCTCCCACGTGTGTGCACACAGTGTGTGCTGAGAGGAAAGCTCCCACTCCCGAGTGGTGCATCTGCTCATGGCAGCACCCAGGACAGGGAGGGAGCAGCTCAGATCTCAAGTGAGGGTGGAGGGTTAAAACAGAAACATAATCTGAGAGGACTGGTATATTTTTTGTGTTGTGAGAAGCGTCAGGCACCGAAAAGAGGTGAAAGAAAAATCCATTTCTGTCCCCAGAGATCCAGCAGTATAAACAGACAAGTGAACAAAAGGTGGGAGAGGAAAGAGAAGCCTGGAGAGGTGAACGAGTGGCCGAAGGTCACGGAGCCAGGGCATGGTTCGTGGAGTCGAAGCTTTCCCGATTGCAGCCCATCCTTTGTCTATTTGTTGGACGATCTTGACTTAAGCTGCCATTTTCAAAGCTGAGTTAACAACTGGAATTGCACTCCAGTCATCTTTAGTGCATTCTTACAGTTTACTCCGACAGCCTTTTAGGCACAGCACTTTATGACCCTCTAAAATGGCAGGTATCTGCTGTGAGCAGTTCAGTTTAGACTGTGCTTAGCACTGTAAAGTAATGGCAGACAATAAACTAAAGAAGACAGGTGGGAGGGCTGTAACATTGAATGTGCTGATATATCAAAGAAAAGGTAATGAAATTCTACGTGGTCAGATCATCCTTCATCCGTAAAACAGGACAGTTCACAGCAAGGGAGGATTACATTTAAATGCAGCTCTACCTTACTAACAATTTTTGGCCATCTTCCCTTCTCTCTTGCCTGTGCTGTGCTGACCACCAGAATTCCCCTTTGATCTCAAGGTTAGTGGGTGAGCAAGGAAAGAAGAAGATTTTTATAACCTTTAAAGATGAACAAAATATAGGTCAAAAACTGAACGTTTACCTAGCATCACTTTTCAAGCAAATGGATGAGGCTGGACCTGGAAGTAAAGGTGTGCTGGCCAGTAAGAATGCACATGTGGAAAAATACATTGCTAAAAGCAAGGGAATAGTGAACACCAAGAGATTAATGTGCTGCTCTTGGGGACAATGGAGAATCACTGTTCTGCACTTCCAGCGTATTTCACCCAGAAGGGTGAAATTGCATTCATAGCGGCAATTCTGAAAATGTATGCTATGACTCTTGGAGAATAGTGTTGTCATTGAGGAAAAAAAAGCAGGGAAACTGGTAGAGACAACTAAAGAGTAATAAACTGATTGTAATTGTACCAAATGTCTTTGAATCTGTGTGAAAGCAAGGAACAAGGAAGGACATGGAGGTGAGAAGAAGGCAGACTGAAAAATAACACATTTATCAGAGGGAGACCATGTCATGCTGCCTGATATCTTCCTTTGATAAAGAGGTTATATCCATGGGATTTCCCTTGTATAAGAAACTGAAAAGCATTAGAGACAGTCCCACGGGGGAAACTATCAGTAAAATCAGAAAATGTGAGGACCAGTGCAAGAACTGTTTGGTGAATAAGGAAATGTCTTTAGTAGTTGCACGGAGAGAAGCTGTGTCAGTCTCAGGGAAGTTACTGACAATCTTTCTTAAGAATCCTTGCAAGATCATGCAATAGATAAATAAAGGAGAAAGGTAAAGAAAGATAATACTTTTCTTCACAAGATGGCCATGAGCCATGGATGTGGCATGGCTATGAAAAGGCAAATACCATGGTAGGCTGCACTGGGAGAAGCACACCCAGTAGAGGCAGTGACACCACAGTGTAAGGCACTGGTCAGGCATCAGGAATTGTAACATTTTTCTATATGAAATATAAATGTAAAATTCTGGCTGTCTACATTCAAGTGAGAATAATCACTAACCGACAGGAGTGGGAAAATAAAGTCGATAGGAGCAAGATACTGTCTTTTACAAAAAGAGCGTAGAAGGGTCCTTGTGGCTTAACCCCAGCCAGAAACTAAGCACCATGCAGCCACTACCTCCCTCTCCCACCGACCCCCCACCCCCAACCCTACTGGTGGGATGGAGAGGAGAACTGGAAAAAGATAAGAACAGTTAATAGTTGAAACAAAGTAAAGAAAAAGAAAGAAAACACCCCCCCCCCCCCCCCCCCAACTACAATAGAAATAATTGCAATGAAGAGGAGAGGGAGGGAGAGCAATAACTCCAAGGGGGAAAAACACCCAAACAAGACTGTGAGGTGCAATTGCTCACCACCTGCTGACCGATGCCCAGCCAGGCCCCGAGCAGAGACTAGTGGCTCCCAGCTGACTCCTCCCAGTTTATATACTGGGCATGACGTTCTGTGGTATGGAATATCCCTTTGGCTAGTTCGGGTCAGCTGTCCTGGCTCTGCTCCATCCCGACTCCCTGTGCCCCTGCTCACTGGCAGAGCACGGGACACTGGAAAGTTCTTGACTTAGAGGAAGTACTACTGAGCAACAACTAAAACATCGGCGTGTTATCAACGTTATTCTCATCATAAATCCAAACCACAGAACTGTACCAGCTATTGAGAAGAAAATTAACTTTATTCCAGCCAAAAGCAGCACAGAAGTATAACTTACAGCCTAGCAAAAGAAGGATGAGCAAGTGTATGACCAGTGTCAGCAAATATGTGAGGATGAACAAATGCACAGGATGACTACTCAGCACCAGAGAAGAAAAGATTAATGCAGCCAAAAGAACAGATACTCACAGAGTAGCTAGGGATACTCCTGAGCTAGAAATTTCTAACCATCAGAGGAGCAAGGCCCTGGAACAGTTTCTGGATAGGGTCAGGATACAAGACTGAACTATTTTGAGGATGGCGTGTAATTTGGCTACCTGCAACAGCAGGGTCTAGATGCAATGAGCTGGGGAACCTCTTGCCAAGCTCCTCTACCTTAAGGAGGAATGAGCAATATCATGGGTGCATGTAAAATCTCCGCCTGAATTGTTATTCACCGCTCTCTACTGGGGATTTTTTTTGGCTCTCTTGGCAGTGTTTGAACACTGGCTGACTGAGTCTTGGATGTGATAACTTTTGGAGTAATCTGCACACCTTTCTTGCCAACCCTGAAAGCATCCAGCAGAGAGTACATTCCTGAGCATCCTGCCTTTCAAGGATATGTCCAAAAAAGCTGGGTGTCACTGGGAGAAGGCAATGAATCATTGAGGTGTAAAGGCAGGTATGCAGTTGTAAGAGACGCTCTGTTTTATGTGTCTGCTGTGGGGAAGAGGTAGTGTGCAAAGTACAGAAAATAAACTGTGGGTCGAGCACTGCTTTTACGATTACTAAGAGACTTCACACTCCATCAATTCCAAAAAGACCTCTGGTCTTTAATCCAATAGCTGAGGCTTACAAACAACTTGCTACCATAACTCACTAAATCTTCATGACTCTGTGGGTCAGAAATGCAGCGCTGGTGATTAGAATTCAATAGATCTCCGCCTCTTTACAGCATGATTGGGTCTGGACGCACAGTCATCCTGGTGGCCTCTGGCTTAGACTGTGTATTAATTTAGATACAGCATTTATCTCTGCAGTTCAACAGAGTAAAGTTATCAGTTATCTGAATAAAATAATATGAAAGGGAAATACAACTTCATTTAGAGATCTACAGGGATAATTTAGTGTTCCAAACAGCCTCTTGACAGGTACCTGCAAATTAAAGGTTACTATCTTCCTCAATTTAATAACAGAGCTCTCCTACTTGCATCCATCTTAGTAAAAAAAAAATAATATCTAATTTAGCAACTCCCACATAGTGCTGAGATATTTATAAGCAAGTAATATCTGAATTATTTCAGCCTTTAATAACTCTAAAAATATCACTTACAGCAAAAGACACCGATACTTCTCCTTCTGTGAGCTGGACTCACTAGGTTACCATTCAAATCCTCCCAAACAACCCCCAGCAGCTGGGCTTCAGAATTCTGGCTCCACAAGAAGCTACTGAAGTCAATGCCAGATTCATGATTTTGATTTATATGAGTTGTATACAGTGTCTCAGAGTATATTTATAGCCATATCTCAAGATTTTCCCAGTTAAAAAGATTATAATCTTGTGAAAACAGGACTCTCCCTTCTGTGACATGTAGAAAAGAGCTGTGAGATCTGTCTGAACCC
The DNA here is from genome assembly GCF_017639655.2 of Falco naumanni. Taxonomy (NCBI): domain Eukaryota; kingdom Metazoa; phylum Chordata; class Aves; order Falconiformes; family Falconidae; genus Falco; species Falco naumanni. Next base: position 54,598,116 of record NC_054057.1, on the reverse strand, counting down.
CATCCCAGAAGCAGGAGCTTTGTTCTTGCTAGCCCTACCAATTTCATTACTCAGTTCCAGCCAGGCTATGGCAAAGACGTGTTCCCCAGAGCTCTCCTTCTCGATTTGCTCCACGGGTATCTGGAGAGAGAGTGTGAGTTCCTGAACTTGGCAATAGATCCAAACACTTTGAAGGCCATCACTGTAGCTGAACTTTCAATGGCCTGGTTTGCATGCTCAGCTAGGCAAAAACACCCTGAAGCTTGGACCAGCTTCTTGAAGCCCAGACTCCTGACCAGCACTGTGTAAAGACTCTAATGCTACCTTGGTCCTTATTGGGGTCTTTGGATGGTGCCATAGTTGGAAAAATAACTGGGAAGATTTTATTTTGTAAGGCTAAATCACTAAGGGTAGAGAGACTGCATAGGTCAAGCCTTATATCCAGTGATTCTTTTAAATTGTGCTGCCAGTAAGCAGCACAACCTTCATTTACCAGGATATGAGTATGTCTCGGTGCTTAGCAGGAGACAGCACTTAAAGAGAGGAACAACACTTGAGAAACAGAAGGCTGCTGCTGGAAATGAGCAATCATTTCTTATCATGCCATTGAAGGATTATAATTTTTGTCCTTGTTTTAATCTGCCATCCTGAGAAGTTTGTACAAAAAGAAGTCATTTATATGAAATGAATGAAGCCTTGGAAGACTTAGAGAGACCTTTTGAAACATGTAGCTGATTTTATTTCAATTAATATGTGAAAATGTAAAGTTAAAAGAAAAAAGACAGAGTTCCTTTGCCACTGACAGTCGTCACCCAAGAAAGGTAACATAACTTCTGAAATAAGGATTTCTGTTCATTAACATCTAGGCTTCTACAAAATAAATTTTTGCCAGCATAGTTACTTTGCTGCTCATGTGATGAGGCTGATTTCATCTTGAATTTGGCATCCAGGCAAAAGGCCCTAGTTCACCTGTGGTGACACTGCCATTCTGCTGATACAGTTTATTTCCAGATGACTGAACTGTTGGAGGGTAGAAACCAAGACCCAGATTCTTAAAGGATGCCACTTAACTTCTCCTTCACCATCTGATTAACGACAATATCAATTTGTCCCCTTTCTTTGTTCAAGAAAAAAACTTTGCAGTATTAACATAAAAGGTTCAGACAACATATGTCTCCTGATCAATTATCAGGGTTTAGCAATGTGGCCCTTCCCATCATACCTGTGTCTTCCTATATCTCTGAAAATTACTTGCTGCAGTGGCTGCCTTTAGTGTCCCAGGTGGAGGTGTTTGATTTGTGCTAGTCTTTGGCATTCTTTTTGGCCCAGCTTCATGGGACTGCAAGCAAAGCAAAGACAACAAAGAAGTATCTTGTATCTTGAGCTTAAAGCATTTTTAAAATAACCCAACTCAGTGCCAGAGTGAATAGAAGGTCACAGCGATCTCTGTCTAAACTAGGAAATTCTTGTTCCTCTCATCAGATAACCAATGTGCTTGGATAATAAATTCCTAAATTAGTAACATGCTAATTTATTATCCCTTGTCTGAGTTATATGACTGGGACACAGCGCTCTGCATTCAGAGAGGATGGACGGGTAGTGCTGCTACCTGCCTGTGGCATTTTCTTTCCTCCCTGGGATGTAAACTCCTCTGAGTCACTATCAAACAACATTTCTGCAGTCTTGGTTCTCTGCTCAAAGCTGGGTTTCAGACCAGATCCCAGGAAACACCAAACGTATCTTTTAAATTCCTGTTGAAAAAGACACATACAGTGAGAGTCTTAACACCTACTCAGGTCAGGTACTTCTTTGATTCTGCTACAAAAGAGGGAAGCGGTGAGCTGCAGTTCCCGCAGAGTTATTCAGTGTTTATCTCCAAAGGGGTATGACATTTGAGGCTTAGTAAGGAGCACCTATCCTCCTAAGCAGACAAAGGTAAATGCAAATTTCATGGCAATGCAAATGCGGAATTTCCATTTCATGCTTGGAAGAAAGAGGTGGCTTTGTATGACCTGATCCAATTTCAGAGTCTTTCTGATCTGATCCAAACTAGCTGCTTCTGCCCTTGTGCCAGCAGTCCTTGCTGTTTTCTTGCTGTTTCTGTATTTCTTTCCTGAAATCTCATCATCTGCCCTTCCCTGTCCCCCAGCACTGGCTCCATTTCGCTGCTTTGTGAAGTTCCTGCTTCTGTCCCATGGGGTTCATTTAGGAGCCCACAGCGCTAATCTAAACTCCTCTCTTTGGCCACACCAGCCCACTCCAGCCTCTCCAAGTTCTAACTTCTCTCTATCTACAGCATTAACACTTCCATCTCCCACCCCATGTCAAAGCATTGAAATCACCTCCCATAGGGGACAGTCCTGCTGGCTGGTAGTGATTACTGGGATAACAGGTTGTAGGAAAGATAACAGCCATCTACGCTGATTGATTGATAAATATTTATTGTGGTACCACTTCGCTGTGTTCTGCACAAAGCCTTGCATGTGACACCAACAGGAGCAGCCTCCCTAGGGAGCCACTGGCCCCTTCCCAACCCGATCCAGCTGTTACGTGCCCTGACAGGGCTGATCTATGTGGGGGTAGGGGGAGGTGGTGGTTTTGCCTCTTTGGTTTTGGTAACTCTATTTTTTTTTTTTTTTTTTTTTGTAACTCTGGTTTTTTTCCCCAGATGAAAATCTGGCCTTGCCTTGCCTTTTGTTTTCCCCTTTCCCTTTCCACCATCAGGTACTCACCTACAGTATCTGTTGGCTGGAGCAGGTCCCAGATGGCACAGGGCAGCTACCCAAGAGCACATAGGTAGTCTGTGGTAGAGCAGGAAGTCAGCCATTCACCAAAATGTCAAATCATCGTTTTCAGAGACTAAAACTGTGACATTTTTCTCATTCTTTCATTTCAGAGCACAGACAAAATGCCAGGGCCCATGACTGCTGCTGTGGGGAATGGAAGTGACTCTGCTGACTTCATGTAAGTGTTGTCCTCACAGCAGAGATAGAGCCTGGGGCTGTCACACAGGGATACAAGTGACCCTCCAAATCTGCAACTGTAAAGGCTTGGGCTCCATCCTTGAACATGGACATGACAGTGCTGTCCTTCACAGAGCTGCTGTGTGGAGCACTCAAGAGCTTATTAACAATGTGCCCTAAAGATAGGAGTGAAGCTTTCACAGCTCCTGATTACGAATCATGAAACAAACCATGGCCGCTCTGACGTCAGTTTGTCCACATTTTCAGGAAAAGTGGTGATGCAGAAGCGTCCTCTAAGGCTGCACCCCATGCTCCCTCCAGCCCTGTGACCATGGGCTCACAATAAGGGAGAGCAGTGAAAGGGTCTCACCTGGCCAGACTAGCCCATGCAGAGCAGGGTGAACACCTGGCACCTAACCCACAGCACACTCCTAAAGCTCTCCTCTCACTGCAGCCAGGGCAATGCCATGGCCTTTAATCAAATTCCTCCCTGGAGCAGCCATGCATGCAGTCTGGATCCTCTCACTGCAGTGCATTTATTCCCACTAAGTGTATGGTGTGTGCAAGAGGTACTGTCCTGATAACTATTGCTGTCTTAATATATTATTGATAAAGCTTCTCCTTGACAGATTGCAAAGCCAGGGAGCCCTGGGCAATTCCGCTCCTCCCCTAAAATGTTCTAACACTTCTATTTATCTGAAGAACATACGCATGTTTTCCCTGATGACTTTGCAGCTTTTTTAATTGTCGTCTTCTTCAGGAACATGAATTCTTTGGCTTCCTGCAGCTAGGAAAACCACTTTCTCCCCTCTGCTCTCAACTTCTCATATTGCTTTTGGGTTCAATAGGGAAATACTCTACAGAATATGTGATCGGACTGCTTACTGACAGATCATGCAGTATTAACTCTAGGCTGACAGTCGGCTTTGGTGTAAGTGGTCAACAAAGCAGCAAACCAATACCCAAACGCTGTTTTACAGTTGTAGCTGACTTGTGCTGAATGTTGCTCTGTGATCTTGTTGGCAAGGGACAAAAGCAGTACTGTCTCAAGTAGGCTCCTTAAGGAAAGCCCTTTTGGACAATGGGAATGAGCAGAAAGCAATGGGATGACTGCAAATATTTAAAGTACATGGTTCTGGTGCTCTTTTCCTCCTGTTTGTATGGGCTGGCCTTGTATGTACTTGTCTGTCCACTCTGCAGATCTGTATACAACCTTCTAGCAGACCACAGGAGTGATCCTTTGGCTGTTGCAAAAGTCTGGGAGCCAGGATTATCAGGTTTTATTCAGGAAATGATCCTAACACTGCTGTGTGTTGCAGGAAACTCATTGAGCACTTTCTTGACTGAGCTAATCCATCTAAAACAGCAAACAGTGTCCAATGCTTTTTAAACCTTAAAAGCACTATGCATAATTAACAGATGTGTGGCAATTCTCAAAGGAGAGGCCAATGCCAGCAAGACTGATGTTGTTACTGGTTTTATTATTAATCCTGGTTCCCACTGGGAGCATGCAGTTTTTCATTGGGGTGGAGCAGTACTTCATGGGTTATGTTTCTGTACAGCTGCATATCTAAAGAGCCAAAGAGCTTGGGATTGTTCAGGTTTTATAAATGCAGGAGGTTCTCAGGTCAGCAGGAAAAAATCATTTTAGTAGAGTTTTCCCAAACACAGGCTCAAATGGATCACCTGGGAGCCAGCATGGCAAATGGGAGCTTCTTGGCAGTGTGCCTGGAGGGGTATCTGCCCCCAAAAAAGCTGCCTGCTAGAAAAAGACCTGGAGATGCTGTTTGGCAGGCGGCTGAACATGAGCCAGCAGTGTGCCCAGGTGACCAAAGCAGCCAACAGTGTCCTGGCTTGTGTCAGAAAACGTGTGGCCAGCAGGGCTAGGGAAGAGATCATCCCGTTACCCACCACTGGTCAGGCCGCCCCTCGAACCCTGTGTTCAGGGTTGGGCCCCTCGCTACAGGAGGGACACTGAGGGGCTGGAGCATGTCCAGAGCCGGGCAGGGGCTGGGGAAGGGGCTGGGGCACAAGGCTGGTGGGGGGCGGCTGGGGGAACTGGGGGGGGGGGGGGGGGGGGGGGGGGGGGGGGGGGGGTGTTAGCCTGGAGCAGAGCAGGCTCGGGGAGGACATTATCGCTCCCTACATCTACTTGACAGGAGGGTGTAGGCAGGTGGAGTTAGATCTCTCCTTCCAGATAACAAGCAGTAGGACAAGAGGAAATGGCCTCAAGTTGTGCCAGGGGGAGGTTTAGATTGGATATTAGGAAAAATTTCTTCACTGAAAGGGTTGCCAAGCGTTGTAACAGGCTGCCCAGGGAGGTGGTGGAATCACCATCTCTGGAAGTGTTCAAAAAACACATTGATGCGGTGCTTAGGGACACAGTTTAGTGGTGGACTTGACAGTCCTGGGTTAATGATTGGACCTGATGATCTTAAAGGTCTTTTCCAGTCTAAATGACTGTATGATTCTAAGTCATCCTGTAATTTCTCAGACCATTAAAAACATGAGGCAGAGCCATATCTCTGTTGGAAACTCTGTTCCCCAGGCACATTCTGACTGCAGAAAGTTGCCTTGGAGGTCTGTTAGCAGGCAAAACCTGAATTCTCTCTAGAAGCAGACAGAATAACCTTCAAATGGCACTGTTGAATATATTTTACTGTTAGTAAAGCCACATACAGCACATCCTGTCCCAGGTTCAGCCAAGGCTGTGCTGGGTTCAGGGTACTCATAGCATCGCTTGAGCCAAACAGGCAGGCTTGGGATAGGCAGCTCTCTGGAGCCATGCCCATGCACAGGTCATGTCATGTTTGTAGGGCTTTATCGGTTACTGGAAGCTGGTTTGCAGTTTTTAGAAAGTGGGGTAACCATCAAACTTTATATACTTTTCAATTTCCCTCAAGACATCTTTCTAAAATTCTGAATACATTTACTGTGCCAAAAATATTTTTAAATATTCCCTTTTAAGTCAGAAAAATCTCCTGCTATTTCTATATTTAACTTCAGTATTATTTTATCTGCTCCGTTTTGCGTTTCTGGAGTCAGGTAGAACTTCTTTGTTCTCTTTGAAAGCTGCAAATGCTCCGCTACTGGGCTGGTTTTGTGCTGGCTCTAACCACCGGCTTCATGGACAGGGCTTCTTCAAATTCCCCAGGGAAGAGAGTGTAAGAAGGAGGAGGGATGGTCAAAAGCAGGTAGAGATTAGAAGATGGTCAACACTTACAAGCTCTCTTTCTGTGGGTGGTTACATATATTCACATTTGAAGCATTCAGAGCTGTCAATGACAGCCCTTGCATGGCAAGAGCTTTCACCTTCAGGGTTTTCTTTTTTAAATTCGACATAACTTTTATCTCCATAATCCATCAGATATTATGTCCCAATGGCCATTTTTTCCTTGCTAGGAAGCTAGGAATTAGCTTCCAAGCTAGTTTTCCTTCAGTACCGCTGTCCCATTGGGCCAATCCTTGTTTCACCATATGAAATATCATAAGTTCTGTGTGAGACTGTTATTTTCCCTGTATTTTTCACTATTTTCAATGTAGGGTTTCAGGCAAAAGCCACATACACTAAAAAACCACATTTTTTCTACTTCTTCTTCCAGACCTGATGTTTGGCTCAATTATTGATTCATGGGTAAAACTTAAGGGTACAATCCATTAACCCCATCTTGCTTTTACATATCTCCTTTGCTGCCCGAGACCTGCATTTGAAACTTTAATCCAGAGCGAGCTGATAGGAAAAGCATTGACTGCTGGCTAGAATGGATATTTCTAATTCACCTTCATCAAATGTACACCCATTTCAGTCTCAATCCTAAATTACAACTATTTTCTACATACTTGGGAAAGAGAGTTAATAGTGAAAATAAACTACCTGGAGTGCCCCAGGGCAACATCTGTGGTAGCAATTACCTTCCCAGGGAGGTAATCCCTCCCTTCAGCTTTTAAAGGTTAGAGTTTTCAGTGCCAGGATCTTTTAAAGTCTTCCATCAGGATGATGAGTTTTCAGAGGTCTTGCACTCTAGTTAGGATCTCTTTATATAAGGGTGGTGGGGTTTTTTTTGCATTACCAGTGAATGTTTTTTAAATCACTACTGAAATGATTGTGCAAAAGGACACCAACAGAACTGGGACCTCAGATGCCCCCTGACCTGTTAGAGAGAGCGCAAAGCACTGTCTGCAACTAACTATGAACACAGTTTCTGGGTCCTGATCTGGGGAACAAGGGGCTTATTTCTGGAGCTAATATTGTAAGATTAATCTCAATGAAATCCTCCAGTCTGAGCATCTCAAAATAAGATCTCTTCTTGCCTATTTGACAGGTTTGGGGAAAAGTGTCTTAAATTTTCTGGACCACAGAAAGATCTCACAGCCCCAGCTGCAGTTCACCCATCCATGCCCCTGGTGAAAGATTTGTAAAGGCAGGAGGGATGTGTTGACCAGCTGTGTCAACTTCTAGAGTCCCACAAACTGTAACTGGGGGACCACTGGGACTGAGCCTCATGGGCATGTGCTGAACAAACTGAATACAAACAAACACTGAATTACAGTCTGAATGCCCAAGAGTTTGCAACTTAAAACACAGATACTTCGTTCCAGGGACTTTTTCAAAACTGGAAGAGTGATTTCACATTCAGTTTTGTGCCTCAGTATCCTAAATCATGGCATGTCAAACTGTGGGATAGAATATAGTATGGAGAAGACAAGGGCCAGTAGTGACCCACGGTGGCACAGCACACACCGCGGTGCAGAACTGTGGGGAGATGTCAGCTGCGGTCTGGCAGCCGTGAAGCTGCTCAGGCTATGGTCCAGCTGACCTATCGTGCATTTCCACAGGACACACTAACTTGGATGACAACACTTGTACACCATTTCTTGTTCTGGTACTACCTTGGTCATCAGTGGTTCAGGGCTTGTGAGGCCACTTGGTAGGAAGCATATTAGGAACTTTTGAGGATAATGTTCTTGAAGCTTATGCTCCTGTCTGATAGGTATAGAGGTTATTTTACAAGGATGACACAAAGGATTTTTACAGCTATCCTAATTCAAACAAAAACAGTGCAACTGTGTGTTTCATTTCCACACTAAGCTCTGGAACAACTAGTTACTCTGCATCAAAAATTTTTAGTTTGTGGGACATAGATAAAAGTGTCACAGGGAAAGAGGAGATTTTTCCTAAAAAGGCACAATATAAAAAGAATTTTTCTTACATCATGTATATACTAGAAGACCATGAACAAGGCAGAAGCATCAGGCTTTCATATTTTCTAAGGGATCCTGCTCTGGATTCTGTTGTACTTCAAATCCATGTCTAATACATGTATAAGAAAACCATCAACTGTTCTATTCTACTGATCCCCAAGAATTGCAGTTTTGATGGTATAGCGGTACAGCAGAACCTCTTGTCACCCGACCTATGACTCTGTGCTCATAGAATCACAGAATGGTTTGGATTGTTTGGGTTGAAAGGGACTTTTAAAGATCATCTAGTCCAACCTGCCTGCCATGGGTGGGGACATCTTTCATGAGACCAGATTGCTTTGCTGATCAAACCTGACTTTGAAGACTTCCAGTCATGGGGCATCTACAAGTTCTTTGGGCAACCTGTTCCAGTGTCTCACCCCTCTCACCGTATGACACCACAGGAGCCTGTCTGCCCGTGTCCCGCCCCCCCCCCCCCCCCCCCCCCCCCCAACCGGGCACAGACATCTGTAAGACGGACTTGATCTTATCCATCCAGTCTGCTCCCACCACTATCTTCCATTGCCACAAAGGCAATGCAACCTGGAGCTAAAGAAGGGGTTGGCTGGGAACCTTCCCAAGGACCATATACTTTTCAAAGGTATTTGGATAACTATGTTATTCCTGAAGGGTGTCCGAGATGGTTGGCAGATTTGGATATGAATAAGAGAGAAAAGAGTTTCTGAAGTTTCTGACTCTGAAAAGGCTGGCTCTGACCTGGGTCATCAAGTCCAGACACCTTTCACCTTTGTGAACATTGGAAATCCTGTTCACAGTTTGGCCAAGCTCTATCTTGAAATCATCTAGATTTCCTTTCCTCCATTACTTTTACTAGCAGGACATTTTAAATCCTCACTCTTCTAACAGAAACTGCCATACAGTTCTGAGCCCAAACTTACAGACAGCTAAGTCCCTGTTCCAGCACTTCTTTTAATAGTCCTCCCTCTGTGGTTTATACCCAACTCTTCATCTCATATTATACAGCATAATCACCTCTCTTCCATTTGTTGAGTTGAGGAAGTTAAACAAGATAAATGGCTTCATGTTGAGAGGAGATCAGACTTGTCTCACAGAATTGCACAGCAACCCTGAAGCAACTCTTCCAAACTGTGCTTACTGTTCTAGATCACAGGGGGCTGGAGCTGTGTAGTGAAGTACTAAAGACAGGGATTTGCCAATTCCTGTGGAAAAATACTTGTCCTGACAGCATTACTGGAAATATCTCATCTGACAAGTCCTCAGCTCACAGTGATTATTTCCATGCTGAAATCCCTCCTCTCCCAGCCATGCTATTTTCCAGTCATGTGGGACTATTACCAATTCAGCAAGCTTTTTAATAGTTCCTGCTGTTGGGGTTTGATTTTCTGTGCTGTTTTTTCCAGCATTCTGGGTTGGAGATGTTTCAGTCCCCTGTGTGTACTGACATCTCTGGACTTGACTTTTACCTGGGATATGGCTGTACTCTTCTATGTGTGCTCCATTCTCCTGATCACCCGGGTTTTACAAGCAACGCTGCATCTTCCTCCTTGTTAAAACAAGAAACACAATGCTCAGTTCATGTTTTGTCTAAGGCTTTAGTCCTCTCCCATTCTGTACTGGCTCTGCCTCTTTTCTTCTTCCTTTTAGTAGTTAGACACCTTTCACCGCCTCATATTTATTTCTTTCACCAGAAATAACTCAGTTTGACTCTTGGGGCTTCTCATCCTGCTGACAGCATTAACAGATTGAATATTTTGCTAATGCTTCTGAAGGGATGGTCCCAATTTGCCTTTCTTATTCAGGTTGAATTATAGAAGCCGTTTGCTAAAAGCGAATAAACAAGAACTCTTTACTTGTAAACAGAACTTAATTGGTAATGGAATAATTTAGGTAACATCACGGTGCCCTTCTGGCATGAGGTGCACCATCACTTTCATGTTCATTGATCCTATTTAATTTCCATGGCATGCAGACTGCAGCTCCCATCAGACCTCCAGAGCCCACCATGGACAGGTCACTAGATTTGACATGTGCATTCAATTTAATGTCCCTCACAAGGGACTCTCCCTTGATTTCCCATTTCCCTGTCTCCCACCTTATGAGACATGCAAGCTCTGCTGGGCAGGCGCCACTCATCCATTTGGTGTGTGGACAGCATCCAGCCCAGGAGGAGTGCACCTCACCACAGGGCTCTTAGATGTCACCATAGTGAGAAAAAAAATGGTGGCGCTTTTCTCCAGTTTAATCATATCTCTCAATTTTTTAAGCATTAAAACCACCCAAAGTATTTTGATGTAAGTCTAGCTGACAGCTTTTTCTTTGTGAATAATGAAAAAAAGTAGGGTGAAATTAAATACCTCTAAAATGTTTTGTCAGTTTTCCCCCTATGTTCCAACTCTGCTTTGCACTGACAGACAGATAAGATGCATATGAAAATAACATCGCCAATGAATAACGCATTTCTTCAGGAGAGCATGTAAAGTCAGGAAGATTGTCTTCCCATTTATGAATTTAAAGCATGAATAATTTAGCAACATACTGGCACACTAAATATTTATTTGTGGGACTGCTCTGAGTAGAAAAGATTAAAAAAGTCGCAGAAAACAAACTTTGACTATGAAGATATAAATAGGAGATTTGCAAACTGACTTAAGGGGTTTAGGAGCATGTACCACAATTGCAATAGAATTTATGTTATTAAAGCCTTGGGTTTCTTCTGGAACTGTCCTCTAACATCCTGTGTGGTTCTTAGACACTTACATTGGTTTGCCTTGATGTGCCTCCTACTTCTACAACTTTCTGAACACAGTATGTGCTAATATTCTGCAATCAGCAATTGAAAAAAAGGCACATCGACTGCATTGCTTTTAATTATGAACATGCTTCATGCAATTAAAAATTAAATCCCCCAGCCTTGACTAGCTTTTCTGAAACCAGGCTGACAATCTCAGTACTTGTTTTGGTTTCTGCAAAGCAAATCATGGTCAGCCCTCTCTGGAATCGGTTTCTGGAGGGAAGATGGGGGTGGAAAAAGAGGATAGCAGGGTCTGTTTGCTGTAAATAGAGAGGAAGGAACCTGGGGATGTGTTTGCCACCTCCTGGTTTCCGAAGATGAAAAGCAAACACCTAAATCCCCTCAGGCAACTCAGTGTCTCTGTTTTCTCTCTGTTGTCAGATGTCATCATTTGAAATGGTACTTAGGCTCCTAAATCTCTGAGTTACTTTTCTGTAGCAGCTTTACAACAGTGCATGAAGGGACAGCACAGAGTGGGCGATACATTCAGACACAGCCCCGCTTTTAAGTACTTGTCTTTATAGTTCATACACCATGATTTTAAGGCCTGACTGCATGTAATTTTAGCTAGAGACAAACAACACACGCAAAGCTGTAAAAACAGATCATATTTTAAATAGAAAGCACAGGATGCCAGAGCTATGACTGAGCATCTGAGTTTTTGCTTTCTGAGTCATATTAGGAGTATCTTCTCAAGAAGCTTTCTTCATACTGTTCATTTTGCAGCTCTCTTTTTTTTAACAAGCGGATCATATTGTTTTCCTCTGCAAAGTGATAAGATGAACACCGCATTTCCAAGCTAGTAAATGGGCTGCCTGCATCCTGCAACACCACCGCATTTAAAACCAGTGACTGCCAAATCTCCCATGAAGGAGAAGTACCCTGTGAACCTGATGGTCTGCCCATAGCAGAGCCTGGGAAACTCGGGCTTCAAATGCACTTAGTTCCCAGGAGAGGTGCAAAAAATTTAAAGTGTCAATGAGATGGCTTTCTAAAAGAGGAGTCCTAGCTAAAAGTTAGGGCAGGCATATGGAAAGGTTTGGATGGTGTTCTCTGGCCTGTGTTACGGCAGATGGCTGGAGTCAGACTGGGTAATAACAATGGTCCTTTGTGGTTGTATAAGCCATAAGTGGCATGAAGATAGCCATGTATATTTATGTTACACCCATAAAAACTATTTGAAACTATCACTAGGATTGCAAAATCCAGTACAGAGAGGCTAGGGAAAGCCACAATTAAGTGAGGATTGCTAATTTGTGCACAGGCACTATGATTGTCTTTTAATTTCATAATTAATTACGCGTATTACTCTGTGATGTGAGGGTTTAGGAGGAAAGAGAGCTTATTCTGACCTCTCTTGACCAACCCAGCATTAGAAGACCTGTGTCACAGGCTGCTGGGAACATCTGCCTTTGTATGAACCCTGGAGACAGGGACCTGGGCACAGGGCTCCCCTCTCACACTGCCCGGTCTGAACCCCCACACCATCAGCGGGGTTGGACTTCAGCTTTCTTTTGGATGAGCGCTCCAGCTGGTAAGGCTCTGAGCATCACCCTTGCAGACAGGCTGATGGTAACATCCAACCCTGCAGTGCCCCAGTCCATCAGTGGACTAGACCTCAGCCCTCAGGTCCCAGCTGGAAAACAGAAGTGAGAGTGTTTCCCTGCTGCACAGGGATGCTGCGAGGGCAGAAAAGTCCATTACAGACAGACAGCAAGGTGCTCAGATAACAGCAGTTGAACAAATGGGAAATGTATCACACAAGCCGGTCAGCTCCCCCTCTGATCTTCTCCAGAGCAGAGGCTGGTAATTATAGCCCCGTCCATTAAATTAAATGGTGACTTTGTCCAACAAAGCATAAGTTAATTAATTTTTACTTGTTCTCTGTAAGATTTGAGCTGAACTCATTTGTGTTCAAAGGACAATGCCTTAACTCACTGCCTTAAGTGATTTCTAGTCTCACTGTCTTGGTTTAGCTACAACTCAAATCACATCGCTCTGGAGCTTGTGCTATTCACCGGCTAAATGTGTAAAAGCCGATTCCCAACCCCCACTCCACTGCCCCTTTGCCTGGTGGTAGGTGACTGCATATCTGAAATTAGAATCGTGGCCATTGTTTACTATTCCGAGTATAAAGTTTTCCTGCTTGAATTCCCTCTTTATTCTTGACATGGTTTCAGGCTTTTTAATTATTCGACACAATGAATATTTTCATCTTCATTTCATAACTTTGTATATTTTAATTTCTTCTCCCCTTCTTAAAAAAAAAAATAAATCATGATTTGTTTTGCCATTTGGAATAAGCAGTCTTCTGGGAGCTTGAGAGAGCATTCATCTTTCATCTGTAGGTGAAAACAAGCAGCTGCCATGCACTAGTCAGTGGCACACACATGCCAGCAGTGTTCACAGTGGGACACCGTTCTGTCCTCTGCCTCTGAATCCTCTTTACTTGCACAGTCATCTCCTTGGTTTGAGGAGCTAGAGGCACTTTCCTCAGCATATCACTGCATCAGCTGGGTGTTGTTGATGGATTTTCTTGATGGGGATACTGCAGTGCTTTGGGCAGTTAAGCATGTGGTAGCTTCTGAAGAAGGGGTGGGATTATGCAGGGTGACAGCTACCACTGGGGGGGGGGGGGGGGGGGGGGGGGAGGAGAAGTGTTGTCCACCTTCATGGTGACCAGTACATTGGGCTCCTTAGGGCTTCCCTCCCATTTCCACCAGTGACCTTTCTTTGTCCCCTTCCCATGGCAGCAAGGGTCTGGCCCAGGCTTGGCACTTCTCTATGGATGGGGAAGCAAAGGCATCCCAGGAGAGCCAAGAATCTGTGCCCTCCCCCCCCCCCCCCCCCCCCCGCCCCCCACCTGCACAACCTGGCACTGTTTTCTGCACTATAAGACATTGCTGAAAGGTCCAGTCCCAAGCTGCTGGCGATTTTACTTACATACCTCTGTTTTTCAAGCTCCAGGTCTCACAGGTAAGCTCAGAAATGAACATTCGGAGGGTCTGTTTTGTCAAACTCTGGATCTGGCTGTAGAATAAACACTCAGAAACAAAGAAAGAAGCACCTAAAAGCTGGGAAATTTACTACCTAAGTATACATTTAGAAGTCAGGCTCTACAATGCATTGCTCTTGGTAAAAAATCATTTCCTTTGAGGAGGACTTACCTTTCTTCATTTGGGTATATCAACTGATCTTTCTTAAGGGCAACCTGCATTTTTTAGAATGGCTAACTGCAAACGTGTAGTAAATTAATATATACAGCACTGAGTGAAGGTCCAATCAAGAATACTCAAAAGTTAACTTAAACAACAGAAAATGAACTCCTGAGCTACAGTTTACAATTACTTAAATAAATATATAGAGTTATTCCTGCGTATATAGGTAAATGTATTTTTGCCTTAGTTTATACTTTCAAAGACTGTGTTGCAAATGGTTTATCTACATCAAAATGATAACTCTTTTTCTGCGGAGGAAGAGAAGTGGTTAATATGCAGCTTTTTATGGCTTTCTGGGAATAAAAGATGAGGAGAATGCTCCAAACTTTTTAGTGAAAGATGAACCAATGACAAAGATGTAAGAGAAACCCACAGCCCACAAGTGCCTTTCATCAAATACTGCCCAATCAATACAACGCTAAACAAAATTTAGACTGCTGGGGTAAAAATAACACATTCAAGATCACTTTGGAAATTGGACTAAAAATAAAGATCAGGTTTTGCCTTGAGATTAGATGGTTTAATTGTTCTTCTTTTTGTATTTTAATTTTTAAAATTGCAGGGTGGTTTGTTTAGTTGGGGTCTTCTGTTGGAGAAGGTAAAAAAAAAAAAAAAAAAAGAGTGTTAATAGCAGGGCATCATAGCGGGAAAAGGAGAAAATACAAGATGTTTATCTCTTTGCAGAGGCAGTTCCCAGCCCTGCAGCTCTCCCCAGCCTACCTGCAGCAGAGCCTTGCTCAAAGCAGGAGGATCATGCTTCTGTAAGGAGCTGGAGGCTTGAGCTTTCTGGGTGTGACATCTGTTTGCTTTTGTGAAAGGTATAACTTCTGGGCAGTTTTCAAAAAGCCATAATATATTTGGCAGTTTAGACACCAGCTAAAACAGTTGCTGCGTGAGGTTGGTGGGAGCAAGGGGATGGACAAAGTTAGCTCATTACTCCCTCTGCCACGGACAGCAGGGCTATCTCCTGCTGGATTAGCTCATCAGAAGGAATTAGAGCAGCAAAAGTGCACTGGCACTGGCATGTTTCAGCCAACCCCTGTTTCTTTGCATCCCAAGGCCACCTTGGGATGGAGAGGGCTTGACAGTCATTATTGATGAAAATGGTTTTACAGCGTGACTCTTTGAAAAGAGTAACAGAGAGCTATCTGAGCAGGGAAGGTCTGATCTGCAGAAAAGGTGTAAAATGGGTATTTTAAAATACATTAGAAAGGAGGCACCATAGGCAACATATATATGATGGGGTCTCACCCAGAATACTTCATCCAACACTGGGGCCCCAAGCATAAGAACACATGGAGCTGTTACAGTGGGTCCAATGGGGGAGTCAATCAAGGGGCTGGACCACCTGTGAAGAAAGACTGGAAGAGTTGGGGTTGTTCATCCTGGGGAATAGAAGGTTCTGGGCAGACCTTACAGCAGCCTCCCAGTACCTAAATGGGCCAACAAGAAAGCTGGAGGGGGACACTTTATCAATGATAGGACAGGGTAATTGTTTTAAGCTGAAAGAGGGTAAGATTTAGTTTAGCTATAAGGAAGAAATTCTTTACTGTGAGGGTGGTGAGGCGCTGGCACAGGTGAGCATGGATACAAGGCAAGTGTTCTGCTGAAGTGAGGCTCCCAGCTCACTGTGTGAGTTTAGAGAAAAAGCAAATTGAATTTCTGTCCATGATGCTATCATTAGAAGCAGATTTTAACACTAAAGCACAACAAACTAATTAAAGAGCAATCTATCTCAGGGTGAGTTGGAAGAGGAGGAAAATGTTTGATCTGCTTTTGAGTAGTAGAAGTGAGGCTTTTCTGTTTTATAATAAGACTTTCTCTGTTGAAAGAATTGATACACAACTAGAAAATTAGTGATCTTAGTGGGCTAACTAATGAATTTTTAATATCAAAGGAGATTTTAAAGAAACATGAAAGTCAGTCTGATGCTGGCATCTGTGTCATACAACCAAATTTGTATTGTAAACATAAAGATTTTATATTTTGGCATAATTATATTCCTTCTTATTGTTGACTAGCCTCAAGGTATTTAAAAAGCAATTTTTGCTTACTTTGCTTTTAAAAAATGCAAAATGTGACATTTTAATACCTCTTAGACACAATTTTTATTGCTTGTTACCTGTTCATGGGAAACAGGAGCTGTGTGGAAGAAGGAATGATAAAATTATCTGCTGTAACACAGGACTGTATTCAGCCTTACTGTAACCTCACAGTGTTTTGGAAAATTTATTAGTTACAGCTAGGTTAAATTCAGTCCACACTGCCAGTTCACTTACTTAAATCTGGGGTGGACTGCTTAAACCTTCGTATATGCAAATGCATTAAGGAATTAAGTAGTTGTAGACATAATCTGCTGGATAGCACATGTACTAATCCAATGTTTCAGCTACTAAAATATCTTCTATCTGGTGCAGTCTGTACTCTATTCTCTTCCATTTGACCAACTTGCTGCTACAAATTATGATATTTTAAACTTGGTCTTCAATATTCTTTTAAACTTATTCTTATGTAGTTCTTAGCACTGCCCACTTGTTTATCACAGTCTCTTACTGCAGTACTACACACACACACTTGTGTACTAAAATGGGTTGTATTAGCTAAATCTGATTTTTTTTCATCCCTGTAAATATAGAGAACCTGTGACTTGCAGTGGATCGGCATGTTTTAAAGAGAGCAGAATTTGATCCTTCGTGTGTGGCTCACTACCTTTCTGTGGTTAAATGCTAAAGAAAGTTAGCTCTTCTCCAAAAGATTCATGTCCTTCCAGCCCACATCCACAAATTGATTCTTGTCTATAAATTGTTGTAGTGTTTGAGATGGTTTTACTATCCACTGAGGTTTCTGATTCACTGCTGTATTTGAAGTGGCACTTTCTATTTCAAGGCACTCTGATTCAAGCACTTCTGATCTTATTGCATGAAAAAGGTTATTTTGATCATCATTGCCTTCATGGAAGTCACAACGCCAAGATGCTGCTGCACAGGTTGGGTTTGCGCAGCTGCTCTCATTGCCTGGACGGTGTTCAAACACTCCAAGTTGACAAATGTCTCAGAAGTTGAGAGCATCCAAATGGCCTCATATTCCCTGCTGTTTCTGGAAGAAAAGCTATCTTTGTTTACATGTGGAGATGGAGTCAGGACATCAGTGGCTTCTGGCTTCTGCCTTTAGAATGGAGATGAAGGTACCTGTCTGGAAATACATGTGGGCAGTGGAAGACAATGGGCCAACTGGAAGGAGAAATGACATCTGTCCAGTGAAAAGTAGGCAATGGCTAAGCTAAGGGTAGACCCTGAGGAACATGGAAAGACAAGTGAATAGGCTTATATCTGAAGGGACACAGAAGAAGACGTCATTGGAAAATGCAGAGTTAAAAGAAACAAAGCGGTGGGGAAAACTGCGTTGTCAAAATCATTTGGGGACTATTCTTGGGCAGAATTACATTTGCCAAGCCCAGAGCAGAGGGTGTTTGAAGGAACACAGGAGGAGAGGCAGACACCTGTCTCTCCCCTCTAATCAGCTTCTCAGTTCTGTTTGATTATTTTTTAGGTAATGTTAAAACTAAATGCTTCTTGCAGCTAAACTCCTCCTTCTCTAATGATAAATTGAATAGGACAGTTGTAGACATGATTATGAAATGTGATGTTACTAAGGAGAATGAAGAAGATGTGAATTGTTATTAGGAATGGCATTGGGGTTGTGAATAAGGTTGCTCAGCAGCAGTGGCGTTAAAGGCACTGTGTGAATTGTGTGCTGCAGATCTGGAGTGTCCGCAGAATGAAAAGAAGACATATGACTTACAATTTCCTGCAAGGAAGTTGAGTGGTTGGTAAGGTCTGTCCTAAACTCCCGGGAGGAATCACTGAGAGAAGTCATTTGATTTCTCAAAATCGTAACAGCGTAGTATCGGAAAGGACCTCCAAAGGTCAGCCAGTACATCCACTGCCCAAGGCAGGACGACCTTTATCTGTGTTATTCCTGTCAAACTTGTTCTTGAAGATATCCAGTGCTAAAGATCCGTACGCGCCCCAGTCAGCCCCTTCTCTTGCACCCTGACCTGCTTATACTTGGAGTGAACTTCAGTCCTCACGCCTCTTTCTTTTTTGTCATGTGAGCACTACTGTAACATTTCTGAAACCTTTCCTCATTTTGTTATTTATGCAGAAACAATGCATTGAATTAAATAGATTCAATAGATCCAGATGCCCCAAAATGGCATTCCCAGCACAGAAAGAAGTCAGAGGATTAACCCCTTTGGATTTGTGCAGATATGGGGAGAAATTACTTATCCGCTTCAGGAAAAAGGGAAAGCAAAACAGGGGATAAAGGGCTTAAGTTTTCATGTAAGATGTGAGCTCCTTGTGTCAAGAATTCTGCTTAACTGTCTCTAAACTGCTTTACATGTTTTCTGCTGTCATATTAATAATATCTATTAGGAATAATAAAATTGTCCTTGTGTCCTTCTGCCATGAGCCAGGGCAGACACACCAAAGCCAAAGTACCAGCACTTTGTTTAGTAGACACGTATTTATTTAGTAGCACATACTTAGCAGACAGTTACTGTTTCTAACCATCAAAAGGTCCTTCCAAAGCATAAAGAACTTAGCATATGTTTCAAATGCAACAGTTCTCCACAGCTGTGGAGAACAACATACTTGTCTTGAAAAACTGAGATCAGTTGAAATGCTGAAATAGCAACAACTCTGGGCTTGCACTTCGGATGAACTTTGTGTCAGGTAAGGGTACAGGGACCTAAAGTACCAGGCTAAGGCATTTACACATGTGCTGGTAAAATGGGGGGGTTCTGCTCTTCCTTCCACCCCCAGCACACAGTTATCAGCACTTCAGAGTTCATGTCTGGTTTCTGCTCTTCCTCTGTCTTCCCATAGTCACTTGGGCAAGTCATAGCCTTTCTTTCTTCCTATCATAACTGTCTTTAAAGTAGGCAACAGTGCTTCATGGATGAAAGAAATGTACCCTGGTAGGTGGAACATTTTGTAGAGACATCTAGTTTCCATTCTTGACTCTGGCCTATTTGGTATCCACAGAGAAGTGTCATCACCTCACCCTGCCTCATTTTCCCCAAGAGTAAACAGAGATATTAATGCTTACATTTCTTTTTGCAAATCATTTTGTTCTTTGCTGATGAAAGATGTACCAAACAGTTAGTTGTTTTGTTATCAGTATTCATACTAAAGATTTCATATGTATTTTAGGAAGGAGGAAAATAAATGTACACTGCCAAAAAAACCCCAAACCTGTCTTTCAGGAGCTGGATTGTTGTGCACTGGAGTGTGCAGCTATTCAGATCTGGTGCTTGTATGGTCCTGGACGGGGCTGTGTGTCTTGTGCCATGCTCCAGGCAGTGGACTTCTGCCTGCAGTCTGTGGCTGGGACAGAGTTCCCCTTTCAAATGGCCACTGAGCACTAGCAGGGTACTTCAGAAGTGTATTGAGACAGTTCATCCTGGAAAATGTGATTTCACAGTTAGTAAAACATTAGACATGGTGATAAAAAGGCTTAATATGTGTTGTTTGTTTTTCTGGCAAGACTGATTTTTTTTTTTTTTTTATTGCACTTTTGAAGCTGAGCAAAATGAAGTCTCTACAGAATTTTCTGAGTGATTTGGTTTTGATTTTCATCTGGAAGATTATTGTTTCCTCCCGGACAATAAAAAATAAGACCCACAAAAATAACTGTTTCTCTGAGGTTTTGACAATAACATGTGCAAGCCCCAGACACACCAGCCTTGCAGCTTGTCTGACATCCCCCCCCCCCCCCCCCCCCCCCAGTAAAACAGCCACTTCAGATGTAAAGGGGTGCTTTCATCTCTCTTTGTGTTGGCCTGTAAAACTATCAGATAAATAATGTAGTTTAATACTGGTTTAAGACAGCCAAAGTCTGCACTGCTTTCTGCCCCAGCAGCCAGATGCTCCAAAATCATCCCTCCCAGCTAGGCAGGGAAAGCCTGAGGAACCTGACCCAGCACCATCCTGATGCAGCAAATAAATGGGGCTCCATCGAGAGCAGCTCCCGGGGACCGCAGAGCCTGTGGCAGGAGGAGGGATGGGACCAGCACTTCCAACAGCGATATCAAACTGTGTAGCCCTGTTTTCAGGTTTGCAGGCAATTAAGTCAGGACTGCTGAAGCCCAGAGCATTAATATAACCTGTAGCTGGCGTTGATTTACATGAACCCAGGGGCTGTGAACTGTAGCATTTCAGGGTAGCTCTAAGCTCAGTTTGGGTACCACTGTGAGGAGGGAGACGGAGCTTAAACTTCAGGCACCCTTAAATTGACTGTGAAATGTGAGTCAGAGCCTTGATTTAATTCTTTATTATGACGGGAAGGTTCAAAGTGATGCGTTACATTTTACCTCTGAGCTTTTAGCAGTGAAGGCAACAGGATGGAAACAGCAAAAAGCCAAGCACAGGGGCAGGGGGATTAGTATGTCTGCTTCAAGTTTAAAGTGAACCATTTTTCTCACCTGCAGAGCATCAGTTATCTTCTGTGATGCTTCCTATGTTTTCCAGTGTCTCATTTTCCCTGAAAATGGGAGTTGAAAACTAAGAAGAGTTTTATGCCGTGAAACAGTCAATATCATGTCTGTGCAGAGGCAGGGCTGGGGCAACAGGAGCAACTGTGGGCAGAGGGGTCTGTCAGGAGCTGCATAACACTCCTGTGTTAATGTGTAACATCTGGGATCAAATCAGTGTCAGCTGAAATGAGGGAGAGCGGCAATAAAAACAGCAAGTGAGGAGTAAAATAGGCAGAAAAGAAGTAGGGTTAGGTGTACTCTCTGTTTCTTTACAAGCATTCCTGCTCTTCCTGTATTTGCACCTGGACAGGTGGGTACTCTTCATGCAACTCTAAGAGCTTCCTAAAAGTGAGGAGGGAGGAAACCTCTTCAGATCCACTGGGAACCAAAAATGCCAATGAAATAAAACTCTCTTGATCAAGGGCATCAAAGACAAAAGGTGGGTCTAAAGGAATTGAACAGATATGTGGTCACAATCTGTTACCAGGATGATGGTGTGGGTTGTGGGTCTTGGAAATCTTGTTGCTTGAGAGCAAATTGAAGTCTCGCCTATCCAGCAAATTTCAGGAAATAAGAGGCCCTGCAATCACAAAGGATTTAATCTTTTAACCTTAAAACACACTTTAGCCTCTCTGTTTAATAGCTGCCAGTAGACCTGCCACCCACTAATATGGCTTATGATTAGTTTGGCTGTTAATCTACTTATTTTTCTGGCTTGTATGATACATCACAGAAATTGGTTTCACAATTTGTGTGGTGTTCATGCAGACTACTTATTCTTGTGGTCTGCTTATCCTACTGAGAAATAGTCAACCATTCTCTAAGTGCAATAAGGCTTTCCAGCTTTTTTTACCTGTCACCTTACAGCAAAGGTGACACCTACCTCCTGTAGGATAAGAATTGTGGGGCAGCTGGGATTTTTCACCTGTATTTGCTATTCCTTCACCTCCCTTTTGTTTCATTTGCTGTCATGTACTGTCTTCAGACATTATAAACCACATTTAATTCATGTTTTTAGTGAGTTTTGGCACAGTTTGGTACTCCGGGCTCTCCTTTATGGTTTTGTGTTTGTTCTCATGTTGTTTATCAGCCATCTCTGCCATAGTGGCTCACAAAGTGAATTCAGGCTGCTCACCATTCTTTAACATGAGCCTCTGCTTCATGTAAGCAGTTCCAGCTGGCTTGGTGCACAGCCCCTGAAAATCCCCAAAGGCAGGCATAGTTTTCAGTGGACATCACAAAAATTTCATTAATTAGATGCTTGCACCTTATCAGCTTGTCAGTATATAGCTTTGCCAGTCCATTTATCTTTCCAGTCACTGCATATAGAGTTGTCTCTCTAACTCCTCTGCAAAAGATATCTATCTGTACCTTTGCAGATGTCTTTCTCTGGCATCTCATTCTTTAAACCAATGCAAATCAGTGGATTCTTGACTCTCATGAGAAACATACTGGCAATGTACATAAGATTAAAATCTTTGTTAAAGGAGGCAAATCTAATACAAATAAAGGAAGCAAAGCTGTTGCTTTGACTAACAGGTTGGTTTTCTATGGTGATGGAGCCTAATTCAAATCAGGCTGCTACAAGTGGATACAAACTTTTTTTTTTTTGGGGGGGGTGGGAGTGGCAGTAAGGGTATACACTCAAGCACTACCCAAATGAAGGTATTAGTTATGAACCCACCAGATTGTACCTCTGCTCTGAGTGATGGAAAAATCCCTCGCTATGTATTGATAGGAAGGTTGGCTGTTTATTTAGAAAACATAGAATGAAAGAATAAGTGGCATTATGCTGATCAAGGCTTAGGCCTACTGGTTTATGACAGTTATAAAAATTGAAATGTTATTTACTGGTCACAATAGTGCTCTCTGAACAAGCAGCACTGTAAATTGTTATAAAATGTGCATCTCCTAACCAGATATACTTCTCATGTATATACTTCTTGAGTAGCTTATACCTCTTATATGGCTTATTTACACTCCTCTAACTACCAAAGAAAATGCAATAACTTTGAGCTGAAATGAGCTGAGTTATTGTTTCTTGTGTCCTAGCTTGGGAAGGCCAAACAGGCAGGGATGCAAGGCGAGTCAGACCTAAGCTGCTTCTTGCATATGTACCCTCATTGTATGCACAGATGGCTAAATAAGCAGATCTCTGACAGCGCTATTGTATATGTACCATCATGGTAGCTGACAGGACAAGCTAAAGTTGCAGATATGAACGTATACCTGCTTTAACTGACAGATCTGTCCCATAGACCATGCTTCTGAATAAACCCTGTTTTAGGGGTGAACTGGGGAAGCTGAGCTAGGTTAACATTTTTATGAAGTAGTCTTGGCTCAGTGTTGGTTGAAGTCAATAGAAGTTTTGTGCCTCAAGCTATTTTTTTAGTTGTTACTATGTCAGCTATGGAAACCTGAAATTAGATGTTCATCCAAATAGTAAAGGCTCTATAGTACTGCAGCTTTTTCAGCCCTGGTATCAAATAGAGGTAAAAAATAGGTCCCAACAGAAATTTAGTCTTTGTGAAAATATTGATGATGAAATGGAAGGTACTTAGAACACCACCTTGGAAAATGCTTCAAGTTATTGCAGGGAAAATTTAGTCTGGCCCACTGGTACATTAATTACAGTGTGATAGCTCTGATGTGCCTGTCCTTCCAAATGCTTAGCAATGGAAAGATTTTGACATATAAATGCACTGCTGGGGAGCAGTCAGTCACTCTGTGTCAGCTGCTTCATGATCATTACCCAGGTACATGCACTTCTCTTAGGGGACCTGACAGTAAATGTGAGGGATTTGGGGCTAACACACTTAATGAAAAAGGGACATGTTAACTTATATTCACTGGGGACCAAAAGCATGACCACAGGTCAGCTGCCATAAGGTAACTGGTGTACACTGACTTGTAAGTCTGTGGAAGGGATTCATATTTCTATATCAGTGTTTTAAAAACTGGTTTGTAAAAATCAGCATCCCCCCATCTTCGAGAAACAGTACTCTGCAGTACATAAAAATGTACATCTCCATTTTATGAATATATAGAGTTTTTTCTTAATGATCAAATGAAGTCTCATTTTGCCCTTGTTTGCTGGCTGAAATTTCAGAAGGGATATTGTTATTCTTTACCTTGAAGTGTTTATGGGTCTGTGATGTGTCTGGCTTTATGGTTACCCTGTCAAATGTGTTTGGCAATTGCTATCTGGATGGCCAACTGCACAAGCCTCAGAGGCACCCGCATGGTTTCTTGAAAAAACAGTCCAGTGAAACATTTAGGGCTGATTGCTAAAGCTGTTAGGAAATGGTGGTCCCTGTGTCTAATGGACATAATTTCAGAAAGTTGATAATAAAAGTGTGGGAATGTCAGGGAAGATTGTGACTGAAATAGACACAGAGCTGCCAGGTGCTTAGATGCCCATTTCTTGCTGGCATGAAGAGCAGATGCTTTATACCCAGGGTGGAGGACTGTGTGTCTACCTCGTGTCTCTCCTTTGTGGTTGGGAAATGGGCCATCAGTGGCGAAAAGAAGGCAGCAGTATTGAGAGATCTCACGTTGTCCGAGCCCTGTTAGAGGGAGGTATCCCAGGGTAAATGGCTGCAGTAAATCAGGTTTGTCCTGGGAATGGCAGGCAGCTAATCAGGTCTCTGATTGCTGAACGTGTTCACTGTCATTTCCAAAGGAGAAGAGAAGGTGTTTAGTGCCACTCAGTGCAAAGTGCCCGTTTCTGCCATAAGGGAAGAAACCATGAGTTGGAGCAGGTTTTTTTCTGCTTCCTTCCCTCCATGTTACATCTGTACTCTATTTTCTCAAAACACCTTTTCTGCTACTGGGCTTTTTGCTGTCCTTCATCATGTCCAGCCTGATAACCCTTTGGTTTGCTTCCTAGCATAGAATCACAGGATCATACAATCATTTATGTTGGAAAAGACCTGTAAGATCATTAACCCAAGACTGCCAAGTCCGTCGCTAAACCATGTCCCTAAGCACTGCATCTACATGTTTTTTGAACACTTTCAGGGATGGTGATCCCAGCACCTCCCTGGGAAGCCTCTTCCAGTACTTGACCACCCTTGCAGTGAAGAAATGTTTCCTAATATCCTCCTCTGGTGAAACTTGAGGCCATTCCCTCTTGCCCTATTGTTTCCTACTGGGAGAAGACACTGACACCCACCTCGCTATAACCTCCTTTCAGGTAGTAAAGAGCAGTAAGGTCCCCCCTGAGCCTCCTTTTCATAATATAAGCCTTAAACGTAAAAAGTTTTAAGTACTCTGAAGTCAACAAGCCAGATGCTAGATCTAACTGCTCTGACTCTGCTTTTATGTGTTGCTCTTTTCTCAGCATCTCTAGGCTCATGTGTTTTCATTAAGGGCATAGTATCCGCCCTGTTCAAATGTAGGCATCAAACTAATTGGCAACATCCTCAAATGAGGTTAAGGACTTAGATCATGAAGTCTTGATACAAAGATCACAGGGAAAATCCCCATAATCTTCTTTTTCCCCTCTATCTTTTTCTAGCTATACAGCAAAAGGAACAAGAAAAATGCAAGGCAGATATGCTAAAGGGTGATGAGACAAAGTATGCATTGAAACTTCTCCCTTTGGAGAGATGAATTCACAGCATGGAAGGGGTTGAGACCCTCTGACCTACACAAAGCCTCCAGACACTCAAAAGCATTTCCTTGGCTGCTTGCAGTAGTAGTCTTTTGAAAATATTGCCCCATTTAGAGTTTCTGAACACCAAGAGTTTCTGAACATTGAGCTCAGTGAAAATGAAGACAAAACATCCCACAGCTTGGTGCTTACAAGGAGACAAAGTGCCAAACAGATCCCATTGCCAGATGCTGCCTACTTTGCTGCTTTTGTCAGCCATCATCTGCTCTTATACACTCAGTGATTAATGTAGGCCAGTCCCAGTCCCTGGGCAGAAGTTGTTGTAACTAGATTAATATTAAATGTGTTTGGCTTATTAACATAATAATTTTGGGTTTGCCTAATTAATATCTTTAAGGGATTATATATAATTTTTTTCCTCTCCATATGGCAGCCCTAAGAGCTCAGTAGTTATTGATCAGCCCTTCACCACGAATCCTAATAGAACCACAAAAGTACGTGATGCAGCTCTGATCTGTCTCAGCACTGCTAATTAATGCACTGCAAGAAAATGAGATTAACTGCAGCTTTATGTAGCTCATGTAGAAGCTTTCAAAATATATGAAATAAGAGTCCTTTTGTTAATTTTGACGTTATTGGAGATAAGAGTCTTATCATGACTTGCGGTAGCATCCTAATTTCTTTTGAAAGCTGCCAGTGTAAACCTGGGGCTCTGAATCTGCCCACTAGGCTTGTTGTGTTCTGCAGCAAGGGGAGATCAGCAAGAGATAAAGACCATGATACCACCACAGCCCTGAGGGATGGGGCAATGGAAATGGCAGCAAATAATGATCAAAACATATATGTTAAAGCTCAGCCCTGGAACAGTTTGCATTGTCTGTTCACTTTCTTCCTTTGTAAAATATGGTCTGCTTCAAAAGGTCCTCATGAAACTCACACATTCTGTTCTGCTTCAAGGTGAAGGTGCAAGGTTAGAAATAGTGGCTTGACATGTTAACAGAAAAGGAAAAAGAGGAGTTTTGCAACTAGTCTTTCCATCTCCCTGCAGCAGGACTTTTGCAGTGGTAGGTACTCAAAAGGAGCCTTTAATGATGTTTCCTGTTTGACTGTGATGAGACCAAGTGCGACCACTCTGCAGAGCATGGAAGGCCAAAGAGGCAAAGTTTGTCTCCAAGTGATTGGGAGGAAACTTCTTGGGATTGACTCCTCTGACAACTAAACCAACTTTTTCATGTCCCAGATCTGGATATTGAAGTTTGATACACAATTCTGACAATGAGGGCTGAGTTATGACCTCTAGTGTGGTGGCAGTTCATAATCCTATTAAGACTGTACAGGTTCTCAGCAGTTGTTTTAAGATCTTGCGCTGTCCATGCTAATTTTCTTCAACCATCAATGGCTCGAGTCTTCATATTTTACATTACTACATCTCTAGGGTGCTACAACACCAAAAAACCCCTTAATGATTACCAGCTCTTTAGATCCTGTGGTAATAAAGCCATATTAGTTGCCAGAAAAAGAGTCAGTAATTGATTGGGGTGATGCAGCATGAATTGGATGACAGTTTATTTTTAGGTAAGAGGTTTTCAACCATTTTAACATTTCACACTTGTTCTCAGAACCCTGAAACTCTAACGACGACCATTTTAGAAATTAAAAATGTATGGCATGAGGCTATTTGATGTTACCATTAAGGCACTTCACTGCTGTATTCCTGGATCATCAGGGGAGGAGGAGGAGGGGTGCCCTGCAAATTAGCAGCAAGCATTGGCAGAGCCTGAGTGCATTTTACTCGGGGGTGGGGGGTGGGGAAGTAGTGGTGGCCAGCAAGAGCTGCCTTATGTAAGAGAAGTGGCAAACAGCTGTTGGGTGCGCACTCAAGAAGGAGACGGGCCTCTGGACATGGCATGTTAAAACACTTGGGCTACTTTGCCACTGCATCCCAGTTGTTCAGAGAGTCCAGTGACAGCGAAAACATCCCACCACATATATGTTATTTGCTTTAGGTGCTTATTACTACTTTTAGGAAGAAACCATGCTCTGTCTTTCCAGTCACACCAGTTTGGCTTTGTCCTGTTACTGTACAACTTCTAACTGCCTCTGCAGATAGCTTTTCTCAGATGTCAGTGTCATGTATGAAGAACAGAGTTGGAAAAGGCCGGGGCTGGGTTAATCGTATGCTGCTGTTGTGCAGATGTGCTCAACACTTGCTTTAAGTTCCTGTTGGCTAAAGGGTTCAAAGCCAGGGGGCTGAAACTTGGCTGCTAATGCTGCATCTAAGCACCCAGATGGTGTCCATCGTTTTTTACAAGTCAGGCCATTTACAACAGGAATTCCCCATCCTTCTCTGGACATATATGGGAAATTTTCATAAAAAGACTACAATATTAGTTCTTTCATCTTCCAGCAGGGTAACCGTGAGGGCTTGACTAACACTCAAGGACTAAGCTCTGTGGCTCCTCTGTTGGGCTCTTATGTTTATCCCCGATGAGCTGGAATGTGGGGCAAGAGAAGGTCAGGACAAAATTGATGCCCTGAATCACTAACAGAGCTGGAAGGAAAAGAAGGCTGTAATCATTCTGTTTCTTGCTCCAAGTCGTCTTGTGGTAAAGCCTGGCTGATTATGGATTGTTGGTGCTCCTTATTGCCATTATTTTACACTCTCTACTTCTGCAAAAGCTACCATGTTCGTTCTTGGCCTGGTTGTCTAAAGGAAGGGAGATCAGAGACCCCAGTGTAAGACAGGGTAAATAACCTCTATTTGCCTGCGGGTGCTGGAGCTCCTTCTGGAGGAATGTGCAGCTCTGAGCCTGTCCCCACCTGATTGCAAAGAACCAGCTTCTCTCAGGGCTTTGTAAATATTCCTCCAGACTGTACCTAGGGAAATAAAGCTTTGTCAAGTACTTCTTACTGTTTACATCACATTCTGGTATTGGGGATATTAAAGAAAATAGTGTTCTGGGGCTTGACTGAAACTCTCTGAATGTTTGGCCATTTTCAAGAGCAGCTTTAGGTGAAAGTAGATGAAGTTTTTCATCTTAGAGGGACACTAGTAGTCAAGAAAAATATTTCTTCTGTAGACTTCAGTAGGAAGATTTCTAGAAGGTAAAAAATACTTCATGTTTTAATAACAGACTTCCATTCATGTTTAAATGAAGGATAGCTCACTATGGTATGATATGAAGACCAGCTCTTCCCAGTTCTGTGTTGTCATACAATGTTTCATCAAAAGCTCCTTAAAGGCTCGCAGTGGTACCACCTGGGGCTCATTTTTGCACCCCCTGCTGGGGCTGGCTTAACTCCACAAAAAACTCTTCTCATATTTTAATTTGGCTCTGAGATTTGAAGCTGAAACTGCTTCAGTGCATTCCCTCTGCAGTGGTGGAATACAGAAGCTGCATTTGCTATGAAACTTGTGGTACGGTACTTCTTAGTCCAGACGTGAAGCACTAAATCACGGGAGAGCAGCAGGAAGGGTTGCTCTGTGACTGCACTGCTGCGACAAGCCGATCATACTTAGTTAAGCAACCTGTTCCTTTTTACTCTTCCCGAGGAAGGGGTCAAGGGAAGTTCAGTGTAATTAACAGTATAAGAGATACATGGGATGGAAAAGTATGAAACAGTGTTTATTTAAAGAGCTATAAAACTGGTCGAAAAATGATTTTCCTACCAGAGAGGGAGCTATTAGAATCGGCTTTTGTTAGGAATGTTTCTGTACTAAAGCACTGCAACTCCATTAAAAGAGTGTGAAACTGTCTGAATAAAACCCAAGGAACAGATTTCTGCAGCCCAGGAGCCGCAGGGGATGGGAGCACCAAGTATTGCCCATCGCTCTTTTACCTTGGGCTCATGTGCCTGTGGGAAGCTGCATTCCCACAAATGACCAGTCCATAATGATCCGCTATTGTCCAGCGGCTGAAATGGAAATTTAGGAGTCTGGGTGGGGAGCTACCCCTGCAGTGCCTGCATGAGAAATGCTGCAGTGCTTTCACAGTGCATGCACTGTAGCTCAGTACGCTGTTCTACATCAGTTCATTCTGGCCACAGCTGTAACCCCTGGTAATAATGTTAGTAACTAATGCTGGGACTGATGATGGTCCTTGGCATGGGTTTCCCAAGATGCAAAGCTTTTTTTGTGCCCTAAGGCTGTCCACTGCTGTGGGCTGTTCCTTCCCCTCCTCTCCTAGGAGCGGTGTAGTGGGAGAGGAATGAGGAGGATCACAGTCACAAAACTCAGAGCAGCTGAGCTGAGCCAGTACTACAACTGAAATGGGTGTGTGGGGATTGCACAGAGCCTCAGGGCGTGTGGGGTCCTACCAGTGCCCCTCCCCATCAAGAAGGGCAGCAAGCATGCCAGAAAGGACAGCACAGGACACTGACCTAAAAACTATCTAACTAGCAAAATTCCAGCAGTAGCACAGCTGTGCTTGGCTAGTTTGGGGCCACATGTTTATATTTTAATGCAGAGCCAAAATAAATGTTTAAACAAAGGTGAGGGATTTTTTGAGGGATGCTCTTAAACACCTTTCATGTCCCTGGGATCTCTCAAAATGCTGGTGTTTACTGGTGAGCACAAATATTCTTGTTGGGAGTTGGTTTAATGTTTAATTCATGATAGCTTTCATTTTTAAATTGTTTCTTGTCCCTCTCATATATTATCAATCATCTCCTAAGGCAGCTTCTCTATTCTAAAGCACCAGAAAACAAAAATAATAATTTCAAAAAATGTTCAATTGAAATTATGGAGTAATGTATTTGCTTTACATGGCAAGGTTTTGGTAGTAGGATGGGAGCTGCAGGGGTGGCTGCTGTGAGAAGTTGCCAGAAGCTTCCCCTGCATCCAACAGAGCCAATGCCAGCTAGGTCCATGATGGACCCACTGCTGGCCAAGGCCAAGCCCATCAGCGGCAGTGGTAACACCTCTGCGATAATGTATGTCAATGCATTAATATTTGCTTGCACCTCAAAACGAAACAAGCCTGTGGTTTAAAATTGCAGAAATTCTCCAAAATATTCATTCAAATATTCTGGAAAGGATTTCCCCCACCACCACTGTTTCCATGAAAATAAACATGCTGTTTGAAAGTGCCAGTATTGCAAAGTATTGCTTCACAAGGAAATATTTCATTCTGAAACTCCCCATCAGAGAATATACATTATGTTTGTATTTCCTAGGAAGAACTCTCCTGCTCCATTGATTCCTATGCCAGCCGCCTCCTTCCTCCTTTTCCTCACTGTTTCATTGAGGATAAAAAGTTAATTGAAAATTAGTGGCCAGTTCCACTTATTACATAGATCACACACACTAGATCACTGCAACCAAACCAATGAGCAGAGATGCTGGAGACGTGTCCCTCTCGTATGCTTCTGGGCTTCCTACAGCTACCATCTCCTGAGTGCACAGACAACTTCCATCCCCAAAGTCCCGGTGGTCTTCATGGGTGGCAGGTGCTTTACACTTGAGCTCTTATTGACCTTTTATTTTGCTTCCAGTGTATCAGTGAGAGTCTTGCAATGGATGTAAGTGGGAGTAACTCCATGTCCCGGAAACAAAATATTTCGTGAATTCTTCTTTTTG
Organism: Falco naumanni; assembly: GCF_017639655.2. Taxonomy (NCBI): domain Eukaryota; kingdom Metazoa; phylum Chordata; class Aves; order Falconiformes; family Falconidae; genus Falco; species Falco naumanni. The sequence continues at coordinate 54,567,211 of NC_054057.1, read as the reverse complement.
CCAAGGTGCTGAATATTCATGGCAGGCTGGAGATTATTCTTTGCTATTTACCAGCAGCATGCTCACATTGAGTACAGTACGGGTTGCAACAAGCGAAATGTGGCTATCCGTTAACCTGGTTTTAACTCCAGCTCTTAGTTTGACCACATCACTGCTAACCAGGCACTTTCTTGGACCAGAATTTCATTACAGTGGCTCATTTCTTTTGTTTTAAAATGTATAAAAGGACATTTTCCCCCCACTTAGGATACTGTTGTGTGATCCTAGAAATATGAAATAGCTTCTGTAGCTGTGCTTATAGACAGAGTAATTCATATTTATGTATTTCTCAGAAGAATATGCAGTTATTCCTCTTACAGCATAAAGGACCCGACTGGTCACAAGGCACATCGGATTTGTGCTTTCTCTAGGAATCACCACTGTTGGGGAACATCTGAATAATTGTTGCAGTAGGTGTATCGCTGGTGACAACTTAAATCTGAGAGAATGATTGATCCACAAACAGTTTATTAAAAATTAATTTGATGTCTTGCATAGTGTTGGCTCCGGTGCTGCTTTCTCTGAACTCCTGCTTCCTTTGAAGTTTTGTCACTGTCTTCTTCAATAGCAAGATCAGATACTTCTTCTGCACACGTGTTGCCATTCAGGGCATCGCTGTGTGTGACCTGTTTCCTTGATCAAGATTTTCTGTTGACCTATGCAATCAATTTGTATCTGTTATACTGCTGAACATTGTATAGCTCAGCTGCACATCCAGGAAGACTTTCATGGTTTGCTTTTTTTCTTTTTTTTCTATTTTGAGTGTGTGGCATTTGTGGGGGGGGGGGTTGTTTGGTTGTTTAAAATATCCTGAAACAGTTAGAGATTTTGGGGTTGAATACAGTTAGAAAGGATTTTATGCTTCACATCCTTTATTCTTACACTATGCAATCATGGCATCCCAAGAAAATCCCCAAGTATCTTGACGGCAGTTGACAAAACATACATCACTTTTATTTATCATTAGACCTGTCCAAATGGAATAAGAATTAGAAGTCTGATTTTCTTTATAGCCTTTTGCCCTAGTCACAGAGAGCAAGTTCACATTTATTAGGCTCCTACCAAGTCACCAGCATTGCTCTGCTGTTTTGCAATTTCATCAGTTTATGACAGAACACTTACATTAGCATGATTGTTTCCTTCTTCCAATTTTCCTTGCTCTGAAAGTATTCCTCCTTTGGATACTTCTGAATATTACTGTTATTATTATTTGCATTGCTCTCCTGAGGCATAAGGCAGCATATAAGTGTGTGTGTAATAATTTTTGAACCATTGCCCAGTTTCAGTCAAATTGGTGAGAAATAGTGAGGTAGTAAGAATAACGAAATTCTAAAAGGTTTTGTGGATGGGCACCAAGCTGGAGTCTGTAGTTGCCCCACATGAGTTAAAGCCTGCAGCCTGAAGTTCCACGGTATTATCAGAGATCCCAAACTGAAGAGGTGCCAAACTGAAAGGCAGGAGAGAGAAGAGACCTTTTCTGTACTCCAGCCATGGGAAGCTCTCAGTTAGGGTTTGTACTTTAAGACCAAGGCAGGAACGTACCAGGCAAGATGGGAAATGAAGCTCCAATGCTCACGGAATCGTGTTGCTGCAGTTAATGCATAGAGTAATGCACAGAGCAGGACCACTGCCTCATTTTGCTTGTGTCTGTTCCATCACCTGCTCTGATGGGGGAGCTCATAGTACAAGTAGATAGGACAGATACAGGAGATGGCGCTACAGCTGGTATTAGGAACAAGGAGACTAAATGTGACAATCCCGCAAATTGTCCAAGTGCAGGAACTTAGATTCTTTAACTCTTGTTGGTGAGTACTTTCAAAAATTTTAGGTATATCACTCCACTGATTTAAGGACTATGAGGATCCGAGTGCTGGAAAATTGTCTCTCAGGTATGTCATTCAAGGTCACATATAAACAGCCTATATAAGAGTTTGGATCAAATATTTTGAGACATGATTAGCCACAGGACCACGTGCCTTTTTGTTTATTCCCTCTCATGTGGTCACTGCAGCACCACACATTGTCCTCACTTACATTTGGCTAGTGGAAAAGTTGCCTTCCAATATGCTGAGGATATTGCTTTGTCTCTTTTATTTCAAACATCCCGAACTACAAAGCTAAAGGAAACAAATGTCTTCAGCTCCTCATTTATCATTTCTGTTCTCTAAGGATCTGTCACTGCAGAATTTGTTTTCAAAGTAAGTTAAGGGAAAAATTCTCCTTAATTGCTAAATTTTCTGGCTCTTCTCTTATTAGTTGCAATTAAACACACAAATTCATCGAAGATCATCATAAAGAATCTTTTTAAAGCGCTTCAATTTTCAGCAATTCTTTTCCCCTTTTAGGGATCATGTGATGACAACATAAGAGGAACTTGCCAAAATTGCTTTCTTGGGGGTAATAAATCGATGTAGTAAACATCAGCTCAAGTAATATTGAAGGCAAAAGGCTCTATGGAGATCTGCCATAAGTAGGTGTGTTCTCATCCTTGTGGATGTTTTGTTTGTACAGCTATCATATTTCACTGCCAGCATGTTATAATCCGAATCCTTCTGAGACAATAAAAACAACAGTCACGCTCATTGCTTCCAAATAGTTTGCAAATTATTCAATCCATTTTGCCATTTCCTCGGAAAATCAATTCCATGTCTCTATTTTAGCTCTGGTGAGCACAAAGACAGCTGTTTGGGAAAGTGCTGGTGCGCCAGGATGTTCTCTGTCCAAGTGGGATCAGCACCCATCAACCCACAGTGTCTTTCCAACCTTAAGCTTTATATATGAACACATCTAGCAAAGAAATGCAAATATTTCATCATCTTTGAGGAAAAAGGTGTTATGGAAACAAAATGTAGTTACTAGCTTGCAAGTCTATGGTTAAAACAAAAAAGCAAGGAATGCACCTACATGGTGTGGGTTTGTTTTTGGTTAATAGCAAGAAATAATTCCCTCTGGGTTAGCACACAGTGACTTATGCTGGCTCCTGCAGCAACGGCACACGGTAAATGCCATAAATAGCACCTGACATCTTTTTGTCACCCAAGAAGAACCAGGTTGGAGATGATTTGGCTGGGATAATGGCATAATTCTTGGCATAATTCCTTATAAATATACAAACTCATCCGTTATTAGCTTCCACACAGCATTTAAATTGCTTGTCGAAGTTTTCAGGCAAATAAAGAAGTAAATGGGCATTTTCAGAACTGCTTTTTGCATACGTGGGAGCAGTGAGATGTCTACGATTGTTAAGCAGATTTCAAAACTATGTACAGCTTCTTAGCTAAATACTGGTTACCATTAGACTTGGGCAGTGTAGCTCTCATGCCTTCACACTGAAAATCTTCTCTATTCTAATGTGGCTTCTGCCAGGATTTCCAGCTGAATAGAAGGTAACTTTTTTCCAACCGACTAAACTCTGATACCAGCTGTCTTTTTGTTTAAGTAACCTGTCTATACAAAGCAAGGAGCAATTCCCCAGTACACAGTTTACAAGCCTCTGCTCCGGCCATGCCTTCAGCTATGGCCACAACTCAAAACAGTAAACTATGACCCGCAGTTAAATTCCCACCACCACAGGAATAATATTTTCTGTACGGATTCAGGGTTGAAAGAGTGAAACGTTTAGACAGTGTAAGATAAAGTTGCAACATGCTTAAAACTGCAAAGCCAACCAGCAGGAAGAGTTGCCAAGGAGATTCCCAGCGGATGGTCCATGTTTCCGTGGCAGGGAGGAGAGCAGCTCACAGCACTACCAAACAGCTGGCGGTGCTGAGCAGTGTGCAGCACCATCACAGGCCTGGGCAGAGATTTAATGGAGCAGAAAGTAGAGATGGGAAGGCAGAAGCATAAGATGGCCCAATTTTAGCTCCATCCCTACGGCTCCACCACCCTGAGCATCACCGCAGCCACAGCAACGGCCGTAGGGCTTGGCAGAGCTGGCTCGCCAGCCCCCTCCTCGGTTGTGATGGAGCCTATTTTTATGGGCATCTATTTACGCTGTAATCATAATACTGGTTTTGAAATGTTTAGTTTCATTTGGGTGGGCTGTAAAAGCCTTTTGTTTTTCCTCTGCTCTTCAAATTTAGATCTGTTTTGGAACGGAAAATGTGGCTTCAAGATGATAACTCAAGAGCTTCATTTTGAAAGCTGTTAAAATGAAAAGCTCCATCATGTTAGAAAGAAAATAATTTATTTGTGAAACTTGGAAACAAAACTTCAATATTTCTAAAATCTTCCCCTTTTTTTCAGCAGAAAAATCCCTACCACCACCACCAAACTCTTGAAATCAGATATGAATCTGCAGGCAGTTCCACTCACATAAAAGCTGCATTTCACTCCCACTGAAACTCCTTTCTCCATTCAATTTGGTGGTTAAAAGGGGTGGGGTGGGGTGGTTGAAAGTCCCTTCGCTGTGTAAGGAAACAAGCAGAAGGGAATGACAGCAATGTCACTTGCAGGGACTTGGGAGGTGCCAGCACTTCCAGTCTTTTTTCAACTTCTCATGGGACTTTGACAATGGGATTTTAGCCTGTGTTTTGAGGGTACCAGAGATATCCTTGAAATAGAAGCAGCCTGATTTTCAGAAACACCCAATGCCTTCCACTTTTGCTGACTGCACTGAAACATCACTAAACTGAAAGAAGGGACGTTTTAGTGTAGGTGCTTGGCCAGTAACACTCCAGTTACCTTATAGCTGACATCCAGTGTATATAGTTTCTGTTATTAATACTAGGTATTTTATCTATAAACAGTCATGTAAGCATCTTTTGAAGAAGTGGTCAGGCTCTCAGAAAAGATTATGACAGTTTCACACATGTTAAAAAAATACCGCTTTACTGCATGTGTGCAGCTCCTGTGGGACTCAAGGCTACCAAAGCAAATACTTGTGGAAATTTGACACGAAGGCAGTCATGTTACAATGTTCTTTTTAAAGCCAGATTTAACAGTTATCTCTTGTTTTTCTTAATTTTTATTAGCTGACTGCTTTTCAAATCAAAATGAATAAAGGCAGAACTCCTCTGAGACTCTGGGAGTGTGCTGGGAGCATGTTGTGCTAGTTTCACTTTGAATTGCATCAGATTTTGGAGTGTAATAGACTGTTAATAGGTGCTGTCACACGCAGTTTGACACAATTGTATCTCTACATTCTGAATTTGCAGCTCTGATCTAACCCCTGTTGGAGCCATGAGAAGAGTTTCAGTCCTCTGTAAGGGTCTTCTTTTAAATCTATGTCCATGCATTTTGGAAGAACCTTCTGAGGCTGCACCATTGCATAGTTGACATTGGAAAAGACTGGTTATTTTCTGCATCATAGGCCTGTCCCAGAGGTGTCAAAGTCAACAGTCTATGAATCCATTCATTTCACAGTTGCAGATCCCTGAGTGCTAGTGAAAGAGCCAGTTTGCACCACTGAATTTAAAGAGAAAGTCACTAATAAACAGCATAGCAATGTATGTGATCATGGTGTGTAGGAAAAACTAAAAGAATTCATGGATGCAAGTGGCTTTAGAAGAAATCTCTGTAAAGAAAAGGACTAGAACAGTGAGTGTGGAATAAAATTGAGAAAGAAACAGGTAAAGTTGGGTGCATAGGGCTGGTGTGAAGATAAAAGTGACATGAAGGAAAGTTCAGTCTATTCCACAGAAAAGAGAGAAAGCTTCACAGATGTTGCAGCTACTGCAACTGCTCCTGCAAGCGGGATTCCCTTTGGTGAAGTTGCCTCTGAGATCTCAGATAAGGAAATGCAACGGGGAGGAAGATGTCAGGAAAGGATCACAGGATTCTTGAGTCCTCTAGGTAAGGTCAGGTCTTCTCTGCCTTTAAGACTGTCCATCATGTGATGCTACCACTCCTCTTTGCAGTGACCCGAGAGATCTTTGCTCTCTGTAGATATGTATGGGTAAAACACAATTCAGGCTGAAAATGGGGCATCTAAATTATATTTTAAAAGCAAATTAACTGCTTCAAGGAGGTAAAAACTATCACTGGATCAGTCCATTCTGGAGAACGTTGACCTAGACATGTAGATCTCCAGGGTGAGCTATTTGGCTTCAGCAGAGAGTTGTTAATTCACCCTGAGAGCCCAGCTGGAAATTTGCAAAACATTAAGCTTGCATCGGATACTTACGCAGTGAACCAAATTCTTGCCTTCAGCAACATTAATTTCAGACTGGAGTTAGCCAGTGGAGTTTCTCTGAACTACAGCTAATGGAAATGAGAGGCAAATCTGATCTAGAATCTCATGTGGAAACTGGCAATATAGATTGATCGAGACATTATTTTAGAAGTATTTCATAGTCAATACCATGACTTCAAAGCTCAATGTCATCTCAAGTCTCCTGGCATGAATACATGACATTTATTAATAGAGGTGCTGAAGGACTGGCATCCAGTTGATGTCATCAGACAAATTACTTCTCCATTATGTATTGATTACTGTTCTGCCTGGCAAAGAGTACGTGCTTGCTTTTCATACCAATGGGAAATAGAAAAATTCAATAGCTGACCACTTTCAGTAATTATCCAGTTCTTGAAACTCTTCACCTATGGCCAGAAAGAAACTGCGGCTTTTCCAGCACCCAGTAATCTGTCTTCTCAGCAGAAGAGTCTCAGAGAACTTATTGCTCTTGGGGTCCTCACATTTCCCTGTATCTTTTCTGTTAGAAAATAGCTTTAATTCACGCTCCTGTCCTTATTTTCCACAGGTGGGGCACAGTTAATCAAAGGATGACTTTATTATGTCTGATCCACAAAATAAGAGAGAATCATTAGTAGGGTGTATGAAAAATTTGGATTCATCAGCTTTCTACAAAAAATCACAATTATTGAAACAAAAATGCTTGTAAGAAGTTTCACAGAATATGACAGGGAAAAATCAAAGCATTTTTTCCTCTTGTTTTCCTTTAAGATGAAAAAGCTTTGTTCTGACTATATTGTCCAGACTCATTTTGCCTAGACTGCTCTATCACATGCCAATAAATATTTTCCAGTGTCGCAAAAGCATCACATAAGCTGAAATGCTATTACCTTATCTCTGCAAAACATTTTGGCACTATTGAAATCAAATGCTTCTGTAGTCTCAAAACCAAACGTTTTTTTAGATTGCTGTGTATGAGAAGTCTTTTCATTTCATTTTGTTTCCTACTTTTCATGAAACCACCTAATATGACCGCAGATGTTACGATGTGTTCTGGTGACAGAATAGTATAATCTATTTCCTAGTCATAGTTGAGAATATAGTTAAAAGGTCCAGATTGGTTCTTGTTCTCAGGAATCTTTCCATATGGAAAAAGCCAGTGTAACACTCCTTCCCAGGAAATAAACTTGATGGTGTTGCTTCTGTGTAGAGATGATGTGGAGGGTAACTGTTTATAGACCTTCTAATTAAACCTGAGGTAGGATAGACACGGCACTGAGAAGCATCATCCCATCTCAAGATGGGAATGCAACGGGTAAGTGTTCAGGGTACAGCCCATTGAAGAAAGGATGGAGAATAACCAAGTGCCCTTAGAATGCTGATGAAGGAAACTGTCTCTTTACAAGCATCAACAAAAAAGGGATTTGTCTTGTCCAGTCTTGTGATTCACTGCTAAAGATGCAAGAAAGCTCACTGGGCAACTCAGACCTTCTGATCCCTCTGTGAAGCCCAAGGACAGTGAACTGGGATGGACAGTGGCACTGGGGTGGAAAGAAAACTGAAATTCATGGGAAACATGAGGGCAGCCAGCATCTTGGTGCCAGATTTCAGCAGTGGCCCAGAAGTTCATTATTAATATTTTAGTGCTTCCAAATACCTCCTTAAGAGGATGGATGTGAGGAGACATTTCTGCTGGAGCTAGGGAACAGCTGTACAAGGACACACAGAAGCAACCCCCTACCTCAGCACCCCTGTAAGCATCCCGGGTGTGCTCTGCAGGGCTGTGCAAGCACAGCCAAGTAGTTGATTTAAGACCTCTAAAAACTACATGGAAAGGACTTTGACACACCCTGCTCTGATTTACATCTTTTGCAACTCCAAAATTTTAGCCAGCTTCCACAGGGAGTAAATCAGAAGAGGATGCATCTCACTGATTATTTACTTACTCTGCAGCTGCTTAGCAGCTGTCTAGGTAGGCACACAATGGATAGGGAGCATCAGGACCCATTTTGATTTCTTGCAGAGCATGAGGTAATCAAAAAAATGCCTTTCTTTCATCGACATGCTCAAGGACAAAGTAGTGACCCACTGGAAAAATGGTCAGTGAGCTGGACTTGATCAGTTAAAAGAAAATAAATGCAAAGCCCACAGGCTTTGCTTTCAAGACTTGTTGTAACTACAGCTGGGGGAAGGTTGAAACCTTGCACTAGTCTGTATGCCACCCCAAATAAATTAATAAAAAACCAGATGAATAAAACTATTTAGAAAACAACTATTCAAATCTATCGTTAACATTTACTTCTCAGAGAAGGACTCAGTACCTGTGGTTGTCCTACAGCATACCCCTTCCTCAGCAGTGAATCCGTGACCAACTCCTGCCTTTCTGCTTCCCAAACTGGAGAGAGAAAACACCCCACCGGCACGCAGTGTACATCTTAGCTATTCTGTAGTCTCTGCTTCGAAAATTTCAGACAGTTTCTGGACATCACATGGTTGTCTAAACACTCTGGTTATTTGTCAATATTATGAACGCGGAAAATAGGATCACCCATAAAAAGCCGAATGAACTCTGAACAGGAGTCAACACTGAGGAGCTGGATTCCTTATCTGCTGATGATAGTGCTTTGTATGTGGGAAATGGGTGCATGGGTGGTTGCAGAGCTACGGGAAGTGTGTGACTGATGAGGTGATGCTTTCTCCATTCGTGAGTAGGATCATGTTGTTCTTGCTCTTCTGCCTCCAGCCCTTTTGACCAGAGTGACTTTTCCTCAGCAGGACTGGAGTCTTGGCCATTTTTCATTTGCACAGTGAGCCCTGTTGCTCCTGTTGCAGTCATGTACCTTTATCAGCCATAAGCAATAGTGTATGTATTTATCTATATCCATACTTGAGGGTTACTCGTGCCTCCCAGTGCTGACTGAGCTAGCACTCAGGCCATCTTTCAGAAGATAAATAAATGAAGAGACATTCGCTTTTTATTACTTCTGCGATGTATGTAAGTGCTTTTGCTAAGTGACTACTTCAGTTTTAGCAGCTGAAAGTTAAGCAGCCTTAAAAGAGAGTATAGTTTTGTGGTCACTGAAGTAGAAAGGATAACTTTTCTGGCATGATGGAGGTTTTTGAATATTATTACATGCCCTGTGAGCAAGTGTGGTTTTAAGATCACAGTTCCAGAACTGAAACCTGTTGAGTGATACACCGGGGATTTGAGACTGAAACATAAGCTGTGGGTAGGTCTGTTATTAAGGATGAGGCATGTATGGCATGTAATCAGCATCCAAAACATGTGAGCATGTCTCCTGAAAGGAAGTATTCTTTCTCTGTGAAATTGAGCAATATGCAGAAATTTCCAAATAAGCTCTGATCAGCCTGACCAGAAGCAGGAGCATGTCGGTTGTGTCACTGCAGTGGCATGCCCAAATGTTGCCCTAGGTACCAACTTCTCACTGTGCAGTCAGGAGAGTGCACTGGTGCAAGACTGCTGGCTAATGAGCAGAAATACCCTCTCTTCATTTTTGCAGAAGGACCCACAGCATTTGGACTGGCTTCATCTTTATTGTTCAGAACCCAAAGTAGAAATAATAAAAGTTTCCAAATGGTTGATAAGCAGACAAAGCAATCTAGTCCATGACTTCCCAGTGTTGCTGGCTTTGTCACTGTGATGATGTCCACAGACTGTTGATTCCCAGTTTTTACTGTACCTCTTTTGGTAGCATAAATTGCACAGAGCATTCCTGCTCTTGTTTAATAGCACTTTCTGGAGATTGATTCCTTGGATTGACATCTTACCTTTGTTCAACTGTCAAAAATAATACATGCAACAGTGCAAAACGTATTTGAGACAAATAATAGCACTATAATGAATATAAACCATGTAGCATTGCACTGCAGGTGAAACAAATGGGGAAGGAGATGAAAGAATTAATAACTACAAATGCTGGAAATGGATTCTTTTTTTAAAAGATAAATACAGGGTGATAAATATCAGCCTAAAAAGCAAAAATATGTGCAGCCTGGAAACAAGGTGTAGACAAGCAGAACACAGTCACTCCTTAAAGCAGCAGAAAAATAATTAGAAAATATCTGGCAAGAGAAACTAAGTCATCTTTAAAGCATGCCAACAAATAATGCATAATGCATTTGATTACATGCTTTGCTCTTTGCGTACCCGGAGCAGGTGTCAGAGGGAAATCTGGCAAAGTCAAAGGGGTAAAGTGAAGATCTGAACAGGAATCCAACACAAATTCTGCATCACTTACATCCTTCCCTGCCCTACATAAGCTTATAGGCTTTCATACCATTGCTCATTACTGTAACACCTGAAAGCTCAGCAGGACTGATCTACATAATGTTACATCTGAGCTTATTTATCTGGAACAGCACTGCAAGTTTGGTTGAATCTTTTGGTGTTTGTTTGGTGTTTTTTGTTTGTGTTTCTTTTTTCTTCTTTTTTCTTTTAATGTATTATTACATTAAATATCAGTGGTGTTCACACCAGAGAAAAGCTGAATTTTTGTCAAACTTCACAAAATAGAATTTCACAAGATGAAGACCTGATTTAAGCACATTTATGGAAGTCCTTAAATCCCTCACTGTTTAAAACACCACTTAAGCATGTGCATAAGTATGTTCTTTCAGCCCACTGCCAACAAGGTCAAGTAAATGTGTTTGCCCAGGAATTTTTCCTGGTGGCACAAAAGAACATTTTATTGTACAAGGTTCCTACTTAAAATAATATCTGGGTTTTTCTGAATAAGAACTTACTATAAGGCAGGAGGTGCAAAGGTGGGGCCCCTTCCTAGCCTGTCCTCAGGCTACATACAAGGGAGAGATCTCCCAGGTTGTAATCATGCTCCAGAATAACAATATTCTCCTTTTCCACATCAGCAAAGGACTGAGGAGAAGGGGGACAGATCAGACCATGTTATATCACTTTCTAGCTGTAGACAGGCAGCCTGGCCTTTGCAGTCACGCTGCCCATTAGTAGTGGTGTTTGGGGCAAGCATGAGAAGGGCAGATCTCATCGGAGTGATGAAAATCAATTACTTTAATAATTTTAGTTGTGCAAAAAAATTCTTTCTCCAAGCGAGGTGGTTCATTTTGGTTTCAGAGGCATTTTAAATCATTACATTTTAGAGGAATGGTGATAGTTTTGATCCAAGAGCTCCACTTGGAAAAGCAAACCATGCTGTCCATGGACATTATGTTAATGTCATATTAAACCTTTGTTTTGGGACTCCTCCTGGTCACCTCGGGGGCCAGGAAAGATTTATTTCCCCTGTTTTTAAGCCATACTTGGGCTGCTGGGAGGGAAAAACAATGAAAAATTGTTGTGGTTAGAAGTGTGTGATAGGGAGGATGTGCTGGGTGCTCCTAGTGGCATCAGTCTTTATATACCCTGTTACTGTGTTTTGTCTGCACTGCTCCAGAAGGGATTTTTCTCCTAGGTTTGTTTGTGGGAGCGTAAGGAAGTAGATTGATCTTCTCTGTGGCATGGGCTGCATTTGCTTTCCTAGGGTACCTGGGAAAAAGCACCTAGCAAAGAAGAAAAGGTACTTAGCAAATCCTCCAATAGAGAAGGTATCTAAAGTAGGAAGGAAGGCAGTTTTTGGTCCAGGAATTTTAGATTTATTCACTGTGTAAGCCACGTTTTCTCTTCTTTTCAAGAACAGTACCCAGCTATGTTCCTGGGAGGTATAGGATTAAATCTCTATAAACAGAACCCGAGTGAGTCCAGGTTTGCACCAAACTGAAGGATCCATAGGTAAATAAAAGGGGCTGATACTACTAGTGTCACACCCAGGCTCCATCTGGACATCCAGACACCCAGAGTCCATCACACATCAGTGATGTGGCACATTACTTGTGTCGGTATTGGTTTCCCACTCTGCGCCTTTGGTCAGTGTAGGGTGTTGGGAAGGTCTGCAGTGTGAGGAAAAATATTCCCTGAGCCAGCTGAAGAAAAAATCAGAATGTTTCAGTTAGGGAATGTGGCAATGAAAAGTTTGGGGTTTGCCTTTTTTCCCCCCCTTTTGACTTTTGCCACATTTGACCTGAATTCATAGATTTGGGTGAAGAAGCTCAAAAGATTGAGCCCCTTTTTGGAAGGGAAGTGTTGTACGCCGGTTCATTTGTCTCCTCTGGACCTACAGAGCTGTTAAGAGACAAGAAGCTCTGGCTCTTTTTGAAGCAGGGGAAATATTTTTCCACTAAGCTGTGTCTTTCTCACATAGAAAAATTGCATACGTTTTGTCTATGCCTAAAATAAAATGCAAGCTGGATACTAGAAAGCATTTTTGCATGTTGGTATTAAATGGGGTTTGTAAAGCACCTTGATGACTAATTTTCTTCCATTTCAATAGTGCCAGGTGATTTAGAAAATGCTGGTAGATATCTCTCTTACTATTCTATAAATATCTTACAATATCTGACCTGCGTGACCCAGCTAAAAGCAGACAACACAGTTGCAATTTGGATGCTTTGTGGGTGGTAAATGATCCACACTGATTTCCTGCTTCCTCTCCCCAGGTAGAGTGTCTCCTCCCACGGTGGCCCTGAGAAGGACAGGACTACATGAAGTTAATAAGAATTACACGCATGAGTAAGGGAGTGGAGCTGCTCAAAGCGGGCGGACAGCTTCGTCTGGCAGCCAGGAGGATCCTCCTAAGATCATAGAGGTAACTTTGGAAAATATTCCTGCAGGGGACAGATCTTGACATCATCTGAGTCACTTAAACCAAGATTGGAAATAAGCAGGGCCAAATTTAAGTTATTCTGGCAGAGGAAATGTGGGAATAGCTGCATTTTCTAGCCTGTGCTGTTCTTGCCTCAGACACAGCTTGAAAATGGAGGCGTTATATTTATTTGTGTATGGATTTGCCAAGGTGTCAAACAGTTTCTAATGCATCATTTGAAGATGTTCAGATGCTCAAGAGGCTCTCACCATGATGTGCTCACATCCTACTGTGGAGGGGCAGGAAAGACTTTGTGTACTTCTGTGTCCAACTCTTCTACTTTTTGAGACTTTCTTAGAAAAAAAAAAAAGTTTGGGATTTCTTGGACTTTGGGAATTGGGGAATTTGGGCACTCAGGTTTAAAAAAATCTTTTTTTTTTTTTTTAATTAAAAAAAGTCCTTCTTGAATTCTATAAGCCTCGAGGATTCTTTCCTTTCCTATTAGATGTTTTTGGGAACAGTAATAGGAAGTATCCTTTGCTCTATCACAAGACAGGAAAAAATCCTGTAGAGAACTGAGAGGCAAGTTCCATTTAGAAAACATTTTTGATAAGCATGCATCTCCATTGAAGAGGCTCATTTAATTTCACAAAAAGAAAAGAAAATCTCCCTTTCTCAAATTCTCTCTCCTTTTTTCTTCTTACCGAACTATAGCACTTAGCAACTACTGCGTGCTGGCATGTCAGGAGATTGGTGACAGGTGCTATTAACATTTACACGTCCTTGAATGTGGTAGGGAGTGTTTCCTTGATACTGCAGTGGGTTTTTTTCTTGTTTGATGATCTAGCTTGTAAAACTGGTGAGAGTATACTGGAAGAGAGTGAATGCTTCACTTTTTCTTTTAAATTCCTGTCACCTGTTGTTGTCAGAAGCTATAATGTAGCAAGCTAAGTGCCACAGTACAAAAGCGGAGATATTTTCCTTCTACAAGTTCGTTTTATTCTTCTGCACTGCCAGCTCATGAGTTAGTATTTGATAGTTGTGCCCTTCAGTTCAACTTTTTACAGATCCTCTTTACGTGTTATTTAAACTTTTCAAAGAATGCCACTAAACTTTCACCGAAAGTGCACCAAACACTGTACATCAATATAAACTTGTTCCCACCATTCTAGCTATTTTGGAGAGAAAAGTTAAAATAGAAAAATAAAAATAAAAATAATTAAAAAAAAGGAATAATAAAACATAGATTGTTTCTAACTCCTGGCAGATCTTGCAGACATTTCCTGACTTTCTATCCATAGACATTCTGGTTATTAAAGCAAAAGTTATGAGTACTAATTGTGACTTGTACAGCATCAACATGGGAACAATGAAGCAAAATACAAGCAAGCAAGGGAATTAGGAGACTTACTGCAAAAATGCAGCATAGGTATGGCTCAAGATGTTGGATTCAGTAAAGTTCTGGCCATGCACTTCTGAAAGGAGACTAGCACTGAGGTGTCCAGCTAGAACCAAGGCCTCCAGATAACCCAAGTCAGACCGAGGATTGCTCCTTCCCAGCTCAAGGTTCCCCGGCTGTGCAAGACAAATGCTGTCTGGGTACAACACAAGAAGAGGATGTCAAAGGAAGCGTGAGACAGCAAGACACTCACATGTGGGGAATATAAAGCCAGGAGTGGGCAAGTGGAGAGAACCAAGGAGCTCTTCCCGTCTTTACCACAGTTGGAGTTGGCCAAGTGGTGGTGATGGACAAGGAGTAGACCTTGATGGTGCTGTCTCTGGGGGAAATAACCTCCCAATGAGAGCAGCAGATGCTCCAGTGACTGAGCCCTTCTAAACAGCATGGATTAAACACTGGAGCTATTAGCTCATGATCTCAGAGACTTATCCACACAATAAAGAAACCATGCTAGGGTAAATGCGCTGGCTCTGAAGCCAGCTGGTGCAGTGCTGCTTGCCTCCATACAACCACTTCCCTCAAGAGAGTGGCATCCTCTATACTGCCTTTTGGGACCAGACACTGACCTATATGATCCCCCAGGAGACTAACACTACTGCCATACTTCCCTGTGGATGTAGGCTGGGAGATGTCACAAGTGAAAACTGTTCCAGGATTCCCCCAGCAGTGACAAGCATGGGCTTGTGATGAAGCCCTGCTTAGCCTAGCTGTAGTCTGAGGGACCTTCGTCCTGTAGGCGTAAGAACTGAAGGAATGTAACAAAAGTACAGTCTTGTTCCAAAGACTTTGTAGCTTTTTCAGAAATATTCTAAAAATCTTTATGAGGCGGATGAGATAAACGTGTAGGAAAATACGTACAACAAGTGAAGAGACTTCCTCCAGAATGCAGTCATAACCTTACTTATTAGACACTTGGACCTCCTTACCATCTAGGGATAATCTCGTCATTTGTTTGTGTTAATAAACTTCAGTAAACTCTCTACTAACCCTGGAATGGGCCCTGGGGTACAATGGCTAGAGAAGAGACGGGGTAACACTGCTTCCTTGAGCCCAGGGTAATTCAGGCAGGTTTGCATCACTCTCCTGGAACAGAAGGAAATGTGTCCAAGAGACTGTGGAGGGCTTTGGGACAGGGCTGAGTTTAGAGGGAGAAAGGACATGTAGGATAGCTTTTCCTTCTCTCCAGGCTTTGTCAGGTCTGTGCTGGCCAAGACAGAGCTGGTTTATAGATAAACAATACCAGTTTATCCACTGGTAAGGAACAGATGCCAGCAAATTAATTTTTACTTGGAATTTTCTGTACAGCCCTCCTAAGTGTCATTTTTCATAGGCTTCAGGGATGGGTTCAAATGCCAGCAGAGGATGATCTTGCTGTTCTTCATGCAGGGAAAAAACAGCTCTTCTGCATGTAGCTTCTTGGATGAGTCTCATTTGCTTGTGGTAGAGTTCTCAGTGCAGCAGGGCTTTTATTTTAATGCTGTAATAAAATACCTGACTATAAACTCTTCTGTAATTATCAGTGCTCTGTTTTCATCAGAAACTTCCAATATACCCGACTTCAAAAGATAAAGTTCTTTGCCAGGTAGACTAGGTCAGTTATTTCTTGCCAGTAAATACTGTGTCTAATAGCACATCTATTTTTACTGAAGTCAAAATTATTATTTTAATGCATTACTAGTTGGTATTATTCACCTGAATGTGTCACATTAAAGTATAACATTCAGCATCCAGGTGTTGCAAAAAAAAACCAAGATGTGAAGAAGCACAACGTCACCTGCAAAAATCAAAACAAGTGAACAGAGCCAGGCACTTGATGATCGCCTTACAGGCAAAGTCTTCCCAGGCGGTTCCTGGGAAGAACTGTGTGCTTGAATCTGGGAACCCAGCGTATGGAGCAAAGTGCTAACTGAATCAGTGAGAAATGTACGTGGCAAAGGTATAATGTGGCTTCTCAGCTGGCTTAAACAAAGTCTGCCATGGAAAGGGAGAGTCCTTCCTCATCTCTCATGCCCTCATCTGCATGGTTCATCTCCTTCTTTTCATGGCTCATGCAATTTTACTGAGTGAGTGAAATTTTTTAGCCAGCTCAGTGGTGCTGGCTTGTGATGCTTAATTTGCCGTTTCCAGTCCAGCAAAACTAGGGAACTTCTCATCTTCCAAGTTCAGATATGAGCCTTCATCACATCATGACCTCTTCTGCCTCATCCTGATTTCCACCAGATAGAAACCTAGATCTGTATGCCAGAAGGGAGCACGACACGCTGTGGCAGATCCTTATCTGTACATCAGGGCCACAGAACCCTGCGGTGGTCAAAGCCTTTACCCCTCAGGTAGAAACACAGGAAAGAAATACATGGATATGTAAAATGCCATACATGAACTCTGCTTCAGAGCTGGAGATAATTCTCTTAAATATCAGTCAATAGTCTCAGTCACAGGGTCTTGAGATGTCATCAGCATTTACCACTGCTGAGCTCTGCCTGAACTGGGGGAGATTGATACAAGTGTGATGACTCCTACACCAGTGAGCCAGCCAGCTTGGCTTGAGATCAAACTAGCCAGAGGAATATCACTGTCAATAAGTTATGGTTTCCAGAAGTCAATGTGTTTTAACTATTCTACCACAAAAGTGCTACTGGGACGTGTTTTCTATTATCTAATTCGGTGCAGCCCGTCCTTATTTAACATTATTTCAAAGTTTAATATCATTTGTCTTTTTTTTACGTCACAGGACCCACAAATCAATATGTATTGAGTCAGCCAACCACAATGAGATAGTTAATTCTCATGCACTGTGCTTTCAGCACTGCCTGCATTGACTAGAGAAGGCAGAACTGGCTTCTTACACCGAAAAGCAAGGAAAAAAAAGACTAACTACATTGCCAAAAACTGACCCCAAGTTATATTTAAGTTGGAATTTTTACTGAATTAAACTACCAGTTCCTCCACACTGAGCAATGACTTTTTAAAACAAGCTCATAGGCATGCATTTGAAGCTTCTAGCTGCACTGTACAGTTTATAGTCTATGGCAAATTTCAACCACATTAAAGGCAAGAATGCTACAACTGACTTATAATGACATTCAGGTTCTTTCTGTGTTGTATGAATTGCATTTTTTTGCAATTCACTAAGAAATTTCTATATAAGCCTTGGTGCCACAGGTGAAAATAAATTCACTGCAGGGTATTTGGCAACTAGGCAACACCATAAGCCCGTCTACACAGCTTATTGTTACACATAGACTTTGCCAGCTAGGAGCAAGCAGTTATCCCATCTGTAACAGTGTGAAAGGTTTTAGCTCTATAAAGCACGAGCTGTCACTGCCAATTTTTTCACAAAGGTCCACGTACTCATTGTTTTTCTTCAAATGTTAGCGTTCAGGTCTATGTGATCATGCACAGCTCTTCCTCTGATTAAAGGTAAAGACATTAATGGCTTTAAGATTAATGAGAAAAGCTTGGAAATGTAATTATTCACAACTTAAAACTCACAAGATGAAGTTATAATCCCAATGCATTTGGCTTAAAATTAGCAGAGTAATATGTAAATAAATATAAGTTGAAAAAACACAAACAAACCCCAAATTTCATACTGGCAGTTATGAATGGCCTGGAAAGGCAATTTATGGTTCACTAAGAGTTGGGGGTGAATGTATTTGTCTCAGTCCCACCACAGCAGGATCCCGAACCCACGAAATGGTTGCTTAGCTTTACTAAAGCACACACGGGTAATATAGTTTTTCTAAGCGCAGTGCTCAGAGTCTTAGCATCTTTTAGTAATGCTGAATAGAAGATAATGCCTGAAGCAGCTTTCAATCTCTGGGGGATTAAGTCGATGACTGCCCAAAGCCCTATTGAATTATCACTTTGAGGATACCTACCAGGTAGTAAGAGACTAGAGAGAAGTCATCCCCAGTCTTGGTGTAACACCCTACAACACCACAGGCAGAGCGAGTGCCAAGGTGTGACTTGTGTAGCAATGATGGCACCCAAACCATGGCACGGTCATACCTGAGCTGGCACAGGTCCAGGACCTACTTGCCCTCCTTGTGGAACCAGGTCCCACCACCAGCATTGATGGAGGTATCTCACAAAAGTAGTGTGTGGGCTTCTGCTCATGCAGAGCTGGGAGTGAAGCCACTTTAGAACTCTTTTCCTTCATCAGTTCTTTACAACCTTCTCGATCCAAATTTTCCGTGTTCGGTTTTGCTTCAAGCTGCATTTATGCTATGTTTTTGGTTAAAGTAGTTTTGCTTTTTCAGCAGAGATGAGGAATTATCTCAGCCAGCTTCCATTGAGATTTCTTAATATTTTTAAGGACATAACTTTGCAATCTGAATTGTTTACTGCATTTTTGTTTAACCATGTACAACCAGGCAAAGGCCATGTACAAAGGGAAAAGCAGGCTCCTTGCACTTGCCACTTCTCTGGATTTGAGAAGTATGTAGTGGTGGTTTTTTTCTAACCATCTTTTGGTTTATGAACACAAAAGTAGTGAAAATCATGATGTTCCTGTGACATTAAACTTTTATTCATAAAATCCCCAGGAAACAGCATTTGTAAAGGAATCAAGCCAAAATACTGCTAATATTTTTTTTTCTCATAACTTTGCTCATCAGGGAAGAATGTAAAATTACTGCTATTTTTTTCTCATCATTCCCCTATGTCACTATCTTTCTGTCTTTCTCCAATATTATTGTAATTCCTATTGAATTTTGTGTGTCTCATATATGACTATAGAGCAGTTTTCTGGGAACGTTTTTGTCTCTCCCTTGTATCAAACTCTGAAGAAGATGCTACACTGACATCTACTCAACTATTTTCTTACAGAAAGACAGAAGAGAAGGTAGCAAATAAAACCTTGGCAACTCTCTAAATAAATGCATTTAAGGGAGTAAGTTGCAGACAAGCTGTGGATATGGGTATTTAGGTTATTGTGATGGCTTTAACACTACGGGGCTACGGCCATGTATAAATCTCTTAATCACAACCTAATTTTTCCCACCTGCAACATGAACTAGTATCAAGAGCAGATGATACTGTTGAGGATTAACTTTTAGTGCAGATGGTAATGTTGAGGATTAACTTTTAGTTACTTTTTGTGCAGTAATCCAAATGTGTGCAAAAGACCTGTGCTAACCTTACATTTCTTTAAATAGTCCCGATACACTGCCTGACGTGAGCTTTCAGTACTTGCAGAAAGACCTTTTCAAGCAGAAGTTTCTCAGTTCCTCTTAGTGCCATCAAAGCTGTTCCCTTGGATCTGGTACTTCACTTAATACCTAGGTGTTTTGTGTCTTTTTTTTTTTTTCTTTTTTTTTTTTTTTAAAGAAGCTGCATTTAGCTAAAATACAAAGAGACCAGCAAACTCAAAGGTTAGCTGTTTTGTACATATGTTTTTTCCTGAATGTATTAGCTACCTTCTCAAAATCTTTGTACAATATTGCAAATAAATCCTCAGAGTTTAAGGGTAAGGTTATAGAAAGTCTGTCTTGCATTTGTTGCAGTTCCAACAGAAAGCCTTTCTCTCAAATACATCTGTTTCTGGTTTTGGTTCCAGATAAGATTGTGAACTTTGGTTAAAAGTGGTTTTTCTCACTCTGCATCTTCAAAATTTGGACACAAATGGAGTCTCTGCTAATGGCTTGCTTTATTTATGGCCTGTTCTCTGCAGTTTCAAATACGTACTTTTCCAGGGAGACTTAAAAAGGGAGGGTCCACTCATTGTCCTTGTTCATAAAGAGCAGCTGAGGTGGAAGAAAAATTGTCATTAAAGAATTTTCCTGGAAATCTTCCAAGGGAAAACCTCAAGACTGAGTGAATGAGAAAGGCGATCTCCATCAGTTACACCTGACTGTTCAGATAATTAAGCTTGTAATAGGAATGATAACAAATGCATTTTCTGTCAGTGGGAGGTTTGCTGGCAAGGCTCGAGCCAGAGGAGGAACATCGGGCTGTACCAAAATTACCTAACGCTAATGTTAGTGATGTTACAGTTCGTATCTGCTGCAGCTTATTTTGAGTTGCCATACGTTGCCATTTTCTTGCTGGTGCTGGCAGGGGTGTTGTGCACTCACCGAAACAGGCTGATGTCACCAAGCCCATCCATCGTTGCTGGTTATGTCACTGATAAATGAATAATGCAAACTAAGGCATCCTGCCTAAATGGAGCAAGAGCCATTTAGAGGCAGTCTTGCCCACACCAGAGAGAAGAGAGGGGCAGGTATGTTGCACAAGGGACTATAAAAAGGGACAGAAAAATAGGTAAGTAAATTTATACCTGAATTGCATACAACAATTGCAACCTCTAGTGCCACTGTAATAGTTTAATCAAAAAATGTTTGAGCACAGCTAATTTTAACTTTCATGGTTATTATCTCTGCTTTGATAAACAATGACAGCCGAAGCCAGACAGCAGCCTTTTGTTCCCATGTCCTGTGACTGGTTGAATCCTGCTGTATTTTGCACCCAAATCCAGTTGTATATTGGGGTCAGTGAGCAGAGCTACGGTGTGCCACAGGGTCCCTGTGCCACTGACCAGTGACAGGAGAGATGCTGGGACAAGTTCGCACTGGGACCTGGGATAATAGGCATTAACTCTGACGAGGTCCTCATTCTGTGATGTGAGGGATGGGAGAGAAAGCCAAGAGAAGGTAGGTTACCATAAGCAGAACCTCTGGTCCCACTACTACTTCTATAAACAAATAAGCAAAACTCTAAATAGTTGAATTCAGAAAAAAGAGCACCAGAGATGGAATTTTTTTCGTACTTCCCACAACTCTCTGCAATACTGTTTATGTCTTTTCTCTCCCTGCTATGTGGGTCATGGACATACTTGTCTGCTCCTAAAAAGTCATTGCATTCTTTTATCTGCCATCAGGACCAGTCACGCTGCTGCAGATCTACCTACCCCATACCCTGCCGTGGCCCATGAGTGTTATTTATTCCAACTCATGCGATGTGCCAGAAACTGCATTTTCCTACAAAGCTGCATTGTTATTACAGGTATATAAGAACTAGAGGGTAGGCTGTGGAAGGTGCACATGGATGAAAAGAAGCAGGCTGTATCTCATTTTCCAACCTCAGGAACTGCTCGATTTCCCTTAAGGGCAGCTCTCCTAAGCCTCCCTCCCTCTTTGCACAGAGCAGGGCTGGTCCCACAGCGTGCACTGCCTGCTGCCTGCTGCGTGCTCCTTCTCCAGCTGCACCTGCTTGCAAACCGCTGTGCATAGCTCCTCCCTGCTGCTCCCTCTGTCCAAATTCTGCTCTCGTGGCAGGATGGCCCTCATAGGAAGAGTGCTCAGACCTGGCTGCAGCAGAATGTGAATTTATCTGCCTGTCCCAGGACAGCAGAGACTGCTTTCTGCTCAATCTCTCCTTGGTAGCACCAGCTCAGGTCTGGTCACCTGCTTTGCTCCCACTTTGTCTTTTGACAATAGGAACATTTTTTTTATAGTTGTTGTTGTTTTTTTCCCCTAATCATGTACTAGATGAGTACTAGGGACGAGTGCTCCGCAATCATGTACTAGGGAGAGAGTGTGAGACCTGCATTTCTAAGGGAATGGACACCAGAAAAAGGTGGGCACAGGTGTTTCCAATGTGTGCAGATCACAGTAGGGACCAAAGTTACCAGCAATGCCTGCAATACTGCTTATT
Organism: Falco naumanni; assembly: GCF_017639655.2. Taxonomy (NCBI): domain Eukaryota; kingdom Metazoa; phylum Chordata; class Aves; order Falconiformes; family Falconidae; genus Falco; species Falco naumanni. The sequence goes on along the minus strand of NC_054057.1, from coordinate 54,545,250 downwards.
AAATTATTAAATCAGTGCTCTCCATTTTTAAAAATACTTTAATGCGCTTGGAGCGGGAACATGCTTTATTTGCACTTCAGCTGGAACAAAGAATAGGCTGTGAGTTTATTAGATGCATTGCAATTGCTCCCATGTATTCCTCCAGGCAAGCACCCAGGATTTATTTACTGTAATGCAGCAACACTGGCCAGTTGGTGGTTGTGCGCAAGAGGATGGGAACAGGGGCAATTTCCCTGCCTGGCTGTCTGGTTTTTTGGGTTTTTTTTTTTTGCAGAAGCTGATTCCTGCCTTCCGTCTGGTTCCCTCCAAGCGGGAGAGAACATTGGCTAAAGATTTGTACATTGACCTCCAGCTGGTCTAGATCAGAGCCCAGAGGACAGAGAAGTTTGCTGAGAAAAGAGAAGGAAGGGCACTGCAGCCTTTCAAAGGTCACTTATGCCTCCAGGGCTGATCAAAAAGTCTGAGAGGTTGTTTGGGCATGTCACTGACAAACAGGCATCCAGTCAATCATGTTGCATTTGAGATCCTTTGCCCAGATGAAGAGAAAGAGCTAAGACAAAAAGCAGCAGTCAGCAGAACACATCCCTCAGTGTATCAGCTCAGCCATTGCTGCCTTTGGTGCATCAGCTGTCTGTCTTTCCTGCTGGGGGACAGAGCTGCAAGATATTCTCACTTTGCATGATCTGTTAAGTCCTGCAGCTGAGCTTTTCATCGTTAATAACTATTAGTAGCTAACATCTACCCAAAAGCATGGATTTGGCAGTGAAAGAAGAACAACAGCCCTGGGTGATCCCTTCTGTGCCCAACTATCTCCACAGCAATGTGGGTTTAAGAGCAATTTCAGCATTAATTGCAGACATTGGAAACTCCTCAGTCTTCTTTTTACTCCAGACATCTTTTCAACACAGCCTGTCAATGGCCTCTGGAGTCTTTCTGCAGATTTCAAACTTCTTTTTCTAGTGCTGTTCCCTTCTTTCTTTTGGTTTGTACACAGGCAGTAAACATATCTGAATCCGTGGGATATTTTTGGAAAATTAGAAAAGAAAACATTGCGTTTATTTTGGGAAAACAAAGGCGGCGGCACATATTCTGTAACAGACCCAAAGTGGCTGTTTAAAATATTGATAGTGATACAGAAGGCCTGTTGACAGAATGATAGTTCAGCTTTGCATGTATTTGTCTTTCCCTTTGTTCTCCAATGAGACAAGGCTGTTTATTTATGCCGGGGGCAGATTGCATTGTGCAGATAAAGGTACTAAGAATGAATAACGAGCACACTGGACAGGCGAGGAGCACGCAGCAGCCCTCCCCAGCCCCAGAAGGCTGGCTGTAGTTCAGGGTCATGCATGGTGGATCACGCACTGCTAGGGCAGGAGGGGAAAGCTGCCCCTTGAGCCCTGCCGTGCTCCTGCTTGGGGTGGATTTAACCTCACATGGCTTTGGACATCTACAGCATCAGCCTTTACAATCAGTAAGAGGAATAGACACCTACAGCAGGGTTACATACGCCTGTTTTCAGAAGAGGTCACACACACACACACACCCTGGCCCCCGACACTGCCCACCCCATTGCCTGGATCTCCGCTGACTCTGAAGGCAGCCTTGGGCAGCTGGTGTGGATTGAGATATTTAAGCACAAGTCGCCACATTTAACCATCTGAATGCCTCCTTGGTGGGTAGAAGGATGGTTTTTTTCCTTCCATCAACTAGAAGTTCTCTTTGCTGTAAATGTACACATTCCAACTTTTTACCTGCAACCATTCCCTGGCTTGGAATGGTTGGGGAGGATGCACATGTAACAAATTTAAGCCTACTGAAAATAAGCTTGTTTTTCTTATGTAGCTTTCTCTGACTCCACAGCAATAGTCCTCCCGCTTGCTGGGCTCCATGGACAAAACAACCAAGTTTTAGAAAGTGTATTGTGAGCGAAGCTATGAAAATAACCTTAGTGACACCGCTAGTGGCTTGTGGTTTATGAACCAGTGAGGCACCTCCAGAGAAGGTAATAACAAATTATGGAGGATGGAGAAATCAGAAAATTTTGCTCTCCCTACACTGATAGAAGTGTGGAAAACAGTTACCTGGCAGTGCTCATGGTGGGTTTTATCGAAGCGGTTGTTGGCCTAATTCTCCTCTCCAGTCAGGCAGGTTTTGACCTTCATGACAGCGGAGTTAAAGCAGCCTAAAAGTGTACTGCTTCTCTCCGTCCCCAAGATGAGTGCCTCTGGCACTGGAAGTGTTACAGGCATCCCAGTCCATGTGAACAATTTTACTGCCCTTAGACCCACCTTGACTTTATATTTGGGAATTATTTTGTCTCCAGGTACAGCCTCTAATGGTGGAGAAGAGACATCACAGGTGCTTTTCACGAGGCCTTTCCTTATGTGCTGTACTTATAGTGTAAGGAAAGGCTGCCTTGACTGAAAAGTACACATTTTTTCTGGGAAACAATGAAATCCATCCATTGCCTGCTGGCGATGAGGAATATCCATCTATGTGTTTTGCAAAGAGACAAAAGCATTCTGCTGTTGCCCTATTAAAATAATGACTGGTATAAAGAACAGATTTTGAAAAATCAAGCAGGGGGAGTGAGACTGCACGTGAGCCTGTGTGCATGTTGAATAAAAGGCTGAGTGAGGATTAATATTATATTAGAAATTCAACATCTCTGAATCACTGCAGTTTTCATTTTAATGTTTCACCAAATGACTATAACCTTAAAAGTCAAATACATGACAGATGCACTTAATTACCTCACTGGAAGAATAATAATGCTCAGGACTGTTAAATGGAAGAAATGAAACATGACTAAGCTGGCGTTTGTTACAGTGCCTAGTTTTAGACTTTTCCAAGCCATTTGATGGTAAGGCAAGTCGCTAAGCAGCAGGTAGTTACTAATGCCTTTTCATCTTCAGGGCAATGGCAGTCATGGTCAAAATCACACTTTCTGTGCCACTTCCCATGCTGGACATGGTGTGTGTTAGGTCCTCACCAGGATGCTTCTGCCAAAAGAAAGGGAGAACTGGGCTGAAGAGAGGGCTAGAACCTGAGAACACCAGTCTGTCCTCATCACTGTCACCACTGGAACTGGGGGAGCCACCCTTTCCAAACCATAGGCCCAGCGTGAGATGACCAAGAAATTAAGAACTTTAGGAGGTTTAAACTGAACAAAGAACAATTATTTTAAAAATTATTTATTATGGCAAAATGCAATGCCCAGTGCCTCACATGCATGGTTCAGCATTCAAGAGGCACCAGCAAATGTAACATGTAGTTTTTGTCAGCAAACATAGCCAGGTGCTTAATGTAGACAACATTACCAGCAGGGGGAAATGCTTTTTGACATAACTTGTGCTCACCTTTATCTGTTGAGAATAATGCTAAGTTTGAAAAAAACAACTTTCATGTTAATTGTAAATCTAGCCATAGGCTGCAAGAAATGTACCTGGTGAATGTCCCTGGCTACTCCATGAAAACACAAGGTTTCTGATAGGAGTACTTTTAATGTAGTGTTTCTTTCTTCTTCTTCTTTACTCAAATTTTTATTCATTACAAAGTAAAAAACTGTTGAGCTGAAAAATAGTCACGTTTAAATTTCTTTTATGTTAAATACGTCAGTGAAGCAGCAAAATGTTTTTTGTATTTCTCCATTGCCCAAGGCATTTCTTAAAGCCTTTTCTCATGAGCTACTTCTACCCAAATGCCTGGGAAAACAAAAAAAAAATATCCCTGAATGAATTGATTTATAAACACAGCTATTGGTCTTTAACACACGTTTCATTTTTTGCTTTTCTCTCCTGCATGAAAGATATTTAGTCTATGAATATTATTGGTTTTAAAACCCCTCTCTCATATATCTCATGTAATCACAGAGATTAGAGATAGAGAAGACTTATTGGGTCATTTAATTAATCCCCTTACTATTACAGGACTGTCATCCAGAGTATATACAGTACTTTGTTTTGTCCAACTCAAGAAAATCTGGTATATGTGGGCTTTGAAAATGTCAAAAAAATAGTTCCAGTGTCTCATCAGTCTGATATTGACCAGCATCAGTCGAGATAACCCAGCTGGACTAGCACGGTCACAGCATGGCTGTTTTTGTGTATAATTGCAAAGATCCAGTGGTGCAACTGCCACTACATGTGGCAGCTTCCGAGCCCATCCATTTCTACATGGCTCAGGCTAGGGCAGCTTTTGATGTGACCCTACAGCAATGTTCATACTTGTCCCTTTACACCCTTCCATCTCTTCCAGTTTGAGGGCTGGGAACAGGAGGGAGTTTTTGTAAAACTTTCATATCCTAGTTTCTAAGGATGCTCTGCAAACCAGCATGCTCTAACAGTTGTGCTTAGGAATTTCAGATATAGCTTTTTGGGTGGTGCTTTTTGGTATGTAGCTACTTGTGATTTTCATTCTTGGAGAGTTTTCAATCCTATGGAGCAGAGTGCAGCAGTAATTTTGCTTGTTGCAGATGGAAGATGCACACCAAATACTCTGTGTATCAGGGACTTTTCCTCAATTTTTCGCTTTTGCTCAGAATGTCCTAGGTTAAAACCACTCTTTGCTGGCTGTATCCTGACTGCAATTCGGTATTGGCATCCTCCTTCCCATATGCTGTTTTTTGGGGGCAGCTGAGATGCAAGTTGAAGTACATAATTGCTCTTTTGTATGTGAGTGCCTTTGGCATATTCAGATATATTTATTTTTTAATCAGGAATGAGTATAACATCCTGCAAGGGCCAGGTAAGCGATTTGTATTTGCTCCTGACAAAGTGTTTTATTTCTGAGCAGAAAACATCACATTGCCCAAACAACATAAATGCTAGCTAAGGTCAGTACCTTTTCAACAATATTTTATTTTGAGGTTTCCATCAGTATTACACTTTTCCAATAACACAAAACTCAAAGACAAACAATTGACTGTCCTGTTTCCTTGAAGGGACTGGTGCCAGATCCATTTGCAAAGTCTATCACTGGGCTGAGTTTCCCATTACGTGTGGGGCCAGGGTGCAGGTTCTCCGCAGACCTTTTGTGTCGACAGCTGAGGAGCAGGCTTTTGTGTGACACAGCACAGTGATGACACCGAGCCTACACCAGGCGAGGCTACTTGTTTGAAAACCTACCAGTTTTTAACATCTGAAGTATCCAAGAATGAGGGTTGAGGAAAAAAGAGCAGAAACCAAGTCTTTCTGACAGGCAGTCCTTCAGGCAGCCTCGGGTTGAGGGTTATGAATGGAATGCTCAGGTTTTCCTACTTCACTGTTTGTTTTTGTTTGCTTGTTTGTCAACATGAAACAAAAGAACAGCTTCCACATATCTCAAGCACTTCCAGGGGGTGCTTTTAAGCAGTAAAGTACCTGCTCCTCTTTTTCAAAGCTGATATTTTTCACAGCCTTTAGTGCTTATTGCTGTAATCAATTTAGGAGACTATGGTGAACTTTTTTGTAACTTAAACTCCTAAATACACATCCAAGAACCAAAGTAAGTGCCTGGATTTCCAAGTGCCAATGCCCAGGATCTCCCATGGATACTGAGGGACTGAGAAAAGAAAAAAAAAAAGCCTAGGACTTTATAAAGATGCCTAATTTCATGTAGTTCCTTTTGGAAAAATAATGGTCTAGGAACATCAATATTTACCTACAGCCACTCAGGCAGAGTTTTAAAGCTCAGACACACTTGTAGCACTGAGATGTATGTACTGGCTATGTGCCATTCGCTATGGGGACAGCAAGGTCCCAGAAAAGGACCTCCTCAGAGACAGATCCACATGAAATGCTTGATGACCTTGGACAGGGAGTTCAGATGCCTGTGCACATGCAAAGCTGTCTTGCTGGTTCAGGGTGCTTTGCATTGAAAATGGCCACACTGGTTGGAGCCCAGCCAGATAGCCACTCGACCAGCATGGACCTGTCTTCTCTTCCTCAGCCCTCTAGTGCTGCACCATCCAGAGGCTGGCTCCTGCCTGTGAGCAGCAGCCTCGGGAAGAGCCCCGGCTTGGCTCTTTCCGGCTTCGGCAGTGGCTGCTGTGTGGTGAACACAGTGTGTTTCCAGGGGACTGGTTGTGATCCCTCCACTGGCCTCTGCAACAGACTTTACAGGTTTCCGCACTCTGTTAAGTGAATCTTCCTCCTACTAGATGGCACAACAGGGCTTTCATATTGCTCTGAAAGAGGTTTTTCTTGTTTGCCAGCTCATGTGGTGAAAATGTGATGTGCAAGAGTGATACGGTTGGAGGCAAGATTTGAAGCGATGCATGCAGGTTGTGAGCTAGAAGGAGTCTGAGGACAAAGCCTTGCCATTCTTGGCTGCAACACAGCACCATGGCTCCTCTGCTCAGTAGGACCTCACATTCCAGCTGCACCTGACATGGGAAAGACACTGCTAAGCTCCACCGAGTGCCTGCTAGACCAGGCTTTTTGGCACAGGAACACGGGATAAAGACCTTATTCCAGTACAAAGTTTATAGTGAGATTCAGGAGGGGCTGATGGGCTGTTTCTTCCCATGGAGTTACTCCAGCAGGGCTCCAAAAAGAGGAACTTTCAGAAGGAAGAAGATACTATTTATTATAACTCCTACAGACATGTCTTTCCTATGTACATTCTCATCCTGCCCACATCTACATTTGACCCCCCTCTTCTCAGAATATCCCATAAATTAGGAGACTTATTTGCTTGGAAGCGCTTCCTAGGCTATCCTCTCTTTGGCTTAATTTCTCCTCTCTGCTCTGTGTTCTGCTGCCTTTGGCTCTGGTGCAGGAGTGGGCACTGAAGTTGGTGAGATATCGGTGGGATCAACAAGAAGCCAGTGATGATTTTGTGAGATACTACAGAGACACTAGGCAAGTCCAAAGCTCTGCACTTGACCCTCCTTTTTTCATGTACCATGCAGGTGGTGATGGAGGGACAAACAATTTGCGTAGTTTCATTCATATTATAATGAAAAGAATAGCAGCAGAAAAGAGAGTGGATACTATCATTAAAAAATCCAATTGAAAAATCCAGAAAGCTTAGCTCTCTGATGAGCAGTTTTAAGCAGCAAGTATTTTGTTTATTAGGATGTTAATTGATAGAAGAACTAGGAATACTGTTTCACAACTGGAGACTTTTCTTCTTCAGAGCAATGTTCCACTGAATACTTTCTTATAACTTGCTCATCACACAGATCATGAAAAGTGGAGGTTGAGAAACAGGGATCCAGGCAAACATTCTAAACCTATTATTTAGACAGTTACTTCTATTAATCATGTAAAATAAAAAGCTTTGGGTCTCAAAGAGTCATGCTGGGAAATTGAAGTTTAGAGTGTGAATACCTTTGATATATTTCTTTTAGACTTGCTGGGGCTTGGTCTTCTTTCAGTATGGATTTTCACCTGTAGCAATCTAGCTGGCATCATCACTGTCAGGGGAGTTTTTCAGGGTAAATGAGAAGGGAATCTGGCTTTCAGTGTTATAAAAAGTTTGTATTAAATTCAGCTGGGTAAACTTTGTCCTCTGCTCGGTTGCAGGTTTCTGCCCAATGGCAAAGGGATGTGGAGAAGAATGGGGAAGTAACTGATGCTTCTTCATGTTTATTCTTCACTAAGGCATCACTGAATCCTGATCCAAACATTTCTCCATGACTGTATAGCAGCAGTTTCTATTAATGTCAGAGTCTTTGCTACCTTTGCTGCTCACTGTTTTGACATTTTGGGGCTACATCCACACACCACTTATGTAATTTTTGGCCTAGAAGACAGAGGATGACTGGTAGGTCTCAGCACAAGCTGTGTCAAAGCATAGGGTGGCTGGCTGTGTTTGTGCCAAGTGTTATTAAAGCAACAGCTGCCAGCACATGCTGGCTGAAGATACGGCTCGCTTTACTTCCAAAAAACAGCCTGCAAGGTGCAACACCCACTCATCCTACTCCAGCAAGTCATGTCTGCTTAAAGATAAGCAAATATCTGTGAATACGTTCACTGAAATCTACATTTCTGTCTGGATTAATGGTTGCACTGCTGTACCACTTGGAAGCTGTAGTCATAAATCCAGGCTCTTGATGTACGAGGTGCTGTACAAAGGCAGGAAAATTAATTTTGGGGTGTTTCTAATGTTTGTTTGGGTCTGCAGGGTCCCACATCCCTGTTCACCCATCTGTTGGGTAATCTTAACACTTTCCTAAGCAATTGTGTTGTTCCTTGGGAAGGTAGCATTGGTTACAATCCACTCTGACTGTTTTAGATATTACATTAAAATATTAGTAGTCTAGCAGTGTGTAGAGACAGACGATCCTTGGTATTGTCCTAAAAATACCATAATCATTATCCAGTTTTCTCTATATAAGGATGGAGCAGGAGGTCACAAAGTAGAAAATCAAAGGCAAAATCAGCAGTAAGCAAGATTAATAAGGAGAATGAATGGAATAACAACTGAGTAGCATAAAGAGGACAGGTTCTCCTCTTAGAAGAGGATGTGTAATACAGGTTTTTCTAGTAATCATCATCATTTCTTATGAAGTATCAAAGAAGCTGAGGAAGGAGGAAAGATTGGGAAAGCAGTGCTTCCAATCCTGCTTGAGCAACAACTTAAAATTCTGCCTCCCTCATGCAGCTGCTTGTCAGTGGAGCACAGGACTCCAAACCCATGTCTGTAATTCAGCCCTTTCAACTTGATTCCAAGCAGGGCACTGACAATATCTGGGTAATTGCAGATTACTTGCAGATATTCCCCGGTTCCCAGTATAAGGTCTCTCACAGCAACAGAAACAACAGTAAAATTGCTTAGATTGTCACTTCAGAAACACTCAGAAATCACTGGTCTGCTTTTCAAGATGCTCCCATGAAGCACAATATTACCATTGTTTGTGGGGGAGCAGAATGAGAGCCAGCAGTAAGTGTTGTGACATACATCTGTAGTGGAAAAGTTTTGATGGGGAGTACGGAACATGGGTAGGAAAAAAGAGAGATGGGAAAGTGCTTTCCATAGCTCTTTGTTGCTGTGGTGAATAGCATCACAATATCTCTTAATGAAGCAGATGTTCAGATAAACAATTTCAGGCTACAAACACCAAAAAATAGAATCTTCCACAGGGCTTGAGTTCCAGCTCTGTTTCCCTTGTTAACCAGTTGTCATGCTCTGCTTGGCAACACCATAAGCACAAAGGCATCTAGTGGATAGAGAGTATTTTAGAAGAACTGCCAATACAATTTCTTAAGCACATCTTGCTTTGGTCTCCGTCATCTTAGATGGAAACTTTGGTTTTCAGACTTGTGAACTCCATTGCTATTTCTCCTTCTCATGTGGGACATTATGTCCCTAACACAGTCCTGTTGTAAAATTAGGAAATAAGTTCATGTGAAACAGATGCATTTTGCTTTATTTGCTTTTTGCTCTAATCATGTGTCAGCACTTGCTAACTGAGACTGTGTCAAATAATCTCCAAAGCCTCATGATAAAATTGTTACGTTAACATCCACATTTCCTAATACTCTAATACAATTACTTTTGATACTTTTGCTCATTTTTGGATGTATAGATGACAAAATTGTAAGGTGAAGGGGAGAAAATTGTAAGGTGAAGGGGAGAAGACCTTTTAGAGGAGAGGTCTGGTTTGTACAGTAAGTATGGGGTAAAAAAGTTACACCTCACTATGGAGAAACCTGAATCACCTGTGGGTCTCACCATTCCCAAAGTGGAAAACAAGGGATGGCTTTGGAGACTACTTCAGAGCACACAGTAGCTGCTAAAAAGGCTTGGTGCACCTAGCATTAGGTTCAGGGCAAAGACAATTAGACCACTGGGCCAAAACCAGTGTTAGCACTGGGAACATCTGCTCTAGGTTTGTGTCCAGACACTTGTGATCTTCTGTAAACAAGAAACTTGGGCATAAAGTCCAAGCAGCCACCTAAGGAGCATATATCAGAGGATGTCAAACAGAGGTATGGGCAAAGGAACAAATCAGCCCTGTGGACACTGCTTAGCAATCTGCACTTCTTTTTAAGCTGCCATGGTTGATTTTGAAGTGGCCTGCCTGGCTCCTTGACAAGCAGGGATTTGGCAACTGGAAGCATAAAGCTGGCTAACGGGGAAAGGTGCACAAATCTCTGCAAAAACAATAGCTGGCTCTGTGCAATCTGAATGCAAAGCAGAAACCATCATGTGCACCGAGGTATAGAATGAATCAAATAAAAAGAAAAATAAAGACTGTAAAGGGCAACAGCAGTGTCTGCAGTGTAGCTGTGCTGCTTATGGCCTCCTACAGCCCGTGTTAGCACAGATGCTGTAATCGCTCCTCTCGTGTTTTTGACTGAGGAGCCAAGTATTTTCCTCGCGGTGTGGAAGAGCTGTGTTATGTGGTGGTCAAGGCTGTGTGCCAGCACCTGTGCACCTGCCTACCTGCAGCACACAGCGCGAGAGCGTACGTCCTTGTGAAAGTGATACAGAAAGGCTGCCCTAACCTAACTCAAACTATGAAGTAACAGGGTCTTGAGAGCCCTGCAGTGAAACCTCTGTGGGGACAGCTGGAAACGGAGTAAGTCTACTACAATAACAAGAGGGGAGAGGTAAAATTAAAGCTTCGGAATGCAGCAGCGTTTGTGTAGACTGCGTGAATATACATGTGCTTAACTCATCATGCCTGGGCTCCACAGCTGAGTGTGGGTTTGTGTCCACAATGTGAGTCCTGGGCAAGCCAGGTGTGGGAATGGCATCTGTTCTACAGGACCTGCAGTGGCAAGTGCTGAGACGCACAAAGCTCAGTTTAGTACTCCATAAGACAGGCAGGCACCTGAATACACAAGGAGGTATAAAGTGTAGAAGTCATGTGGATTATGCCAAAGTTTGAAGGGCTGGCGTTAGGTTTTCACGCTTACTAACACCTATGGATGCTTGGTGTTCCTATGAAGACAGACTGGATGCTGAGACTCGTTATGGACAGGTTTCTTTCCTTGGCCACAAGGACACGCTTGTCTGGAGTCCACAAATGCAGGAAAGGGGTTGTATGGCTCGAAAGCAGAATTTTGCCCTATGGCTTCCACATCTTCAGGCCTTTGCATCTAAAGACCACAGGCTACTCCTGGGCTACGCTAATACGCCTCAGGGAGATTGCTTTCCCGTTTGAGTCTATGTCAGGAACTGCAGCACCCTATCCCCTTCGTTTATTATTTCAGTTAATGGCTAAAGATGACTCCAGAAAAAGAGGGTTTGTGAATAAAAAGGACTTTGTAAGACCAAAGTGTAATCACACAGAAATCAAAATAACTTTCCCCATTCAGACTTATCAGGAAAATCTGTCTCTATGGGACTCTTTGTTGTCAACGGATAGAAAAAGACAGTTTTAAGAGTGGAGGTCATCTGACCTATTTTAGATGTCTCTCTCAGTACGATGCTTTTCCCCCCACCTCTGTCCCTATTCACTGGTTCTCCATCGACTTGAAAGGGAGCCTACAGTAACTAGCTCAGCTACAGACATCTCCATTTAGTCAGCTAAATCCACTGCCTGATACAGAGAATCTGGGTCACAGATGTCAAGTGCAAAACTAATAAAGAAATGAACAGACACATTCATCAAACTCTTTTATTGGCTGAAAAGCTGGTGCACTAGCAGCAGTACACAGCTATTTCTTCCCTTTCATTAAAACCTGCTTAACTTGGATTGCTATTCACTTAAAGGTCCTCCTTCACATTTCACCTTTTCCCTTAGAATTAGCCTTGGCACTCACAGCATTTTCTCTGAGCATCATGACCTCAACCTGTGCTAAGATCGGGTTATTCTTTTTACCAAGATTGCTCTTGTCTAAACAATGCTGTATGTTAATTAGGTCAAAACACTAATCCAGTTTCCTTATTATTTGGGAAGGGGAGGGCATTCAGGATGTTTAAATGATGCTGGAAACCTAATTAAACAAGTCCAAAAGACTCTGAGTTTTCCCAGTTGAGAATATTTCCTGTGCTTCTTTCACTGATGCTGATGGTCCTCCCAGTCACCTCTGCAGCCCCCGGGAGGTGTGAGGCTTTGCAGAACGAGCAGTTTGCATAGGAAAATAAAATGTACTCAGCGCTCATGGAAGTCTTCTGACTGATAACATGCCCAAAGCACAGCATGTGGACTGCTTTCTCTTCTTTGGCTGGGGGCTGGGTGCGGTGCACTGTCTGGAAGTCTACAGACAGTGATTTATCTGGACACCTCGCTGCAGTCGTGGAGGTGATGGAAGGAAGTTGCCAGGGTCTGAGTTCAAAGCTCAGTAAGTGCAGTACACTGGCACTAATAGCAGACTACTGTATTTCTGTCACTGAAGGCTCTGTCTGGCAGTGCAAGTGAAGACCTTTCCCAGACATTTAAGAGGAGCATAGGAGCCAGCAACATGAAGGAAGCTGTCAGAGAAAATCCTCAATAGCATGAAACATAATGCTAACACAACACCCAACCCTGGAACAATGTGACATGACTTCTGTTCTTCATTTTTGTTGAAGTGATACAATTTCCTGAAAACCAGAAGCAGCTTGACAGGCCAGATGAACCATGCCAGTCATAGGGATGATTGACTGCAGTCTGGGACTAAGTCTGTGAGGAGGAGAGCATTCCCTTCTGCTCCTGTTGACCTCCAAGGATTGCTGATGCTCCTCAGAGATGTACTCCGTGCCTTCCAGAAGAGAACATCTGAGAGGCCACCTGTCTGTAATCAGAGATTTTGTAAATCCCTTTGCTGCCTGGTCTCTGGACTTTGGGTGATAAGGCTCTAGCATGCGAGGCTGACTGTAGAGGAATGAAGGCAGGTTAATTAACAATATACAGCTGGGGGCTGGCTTCAGGGGCGGTGGGTTTGCTGACGTGGAGAAAGTGCAGGTGTGGCTGGTTCCTGCTGAGTAGTTAAATAGCTCTAAGGGGGAGGGAAGGGGAGTGTCCAATGAAAGGAGACCTGGAAGAAGCAGAGGGAAGAGAGAGAGTGCTTCACTTGGGGTGCTTCACTTCAGCAGCAATCTCAAGTTCTTTGCAATCAGTGGTTGCGTGGGTCCTTTGCTCACTGGTAAGTGTCAGTCTGTGCAAAAAATAAATAGGCAAATAACTTACCCAATAGTCCAGTGGTTGTGCTAAACTTGGACCTAACTAATGTGGTGTCCAGACCAGTTTGCTGCACTGACCACTTTTTTCTGTGGCACTTCCAAGAAATTCACCACTGAGTGACTTGAGAATTTACCAGCCTATTGCTTCTCCTGCTGATCGTCTTAGGCTCCTTCTGCTGGGCCATAAATCATAATTTTTTCCTGAATGTTTGTACTGTGCATAGTACAGATGGAGCTGTGACCCATGGATGAGGTCATTAGGCCTCCTATAATGCCAGCAATAACAGAAATGATAACAATAACAAGCTTGAAAGAAATCTTTGCCTTCCTAGAGGTGCAGGGAAAGGCATCCGTTGTAAGCAATTCTTCCATACAAGATGCAAAGAAATACTGTGAAAGTCAGCTTGTGACTTGTCACTGATTTCTGTGCCATCGTCACCCTTTCTCTAATCCAAATATTTTCATCTTCAGTTGTTCCCATATTGTTAATCCCTTTATTGTCATCATTGTTTTGGTGGACACAATTTCTCCTCATAAGTGACTTTTCATTGTTATAAGCATTGTTTCATCACTGTATTGTGTTGTACAGCTGCTATTTTTCCTAGAATTGCATTCTTTGTGTGTAATTTCCTGCTTAGTACTTAGCACAAAACCCTATTGTCCTTGCCTATAATTTTTGCCTTTTCCCCTCCCTGGTCCAGTTTTGCTCTTGTCTGTGATTCAGCCTCCACAGACGTGTGTTCTGCAGTATCCTTTTGCCTCCCTGTAATTTGTATCTTTTGCAATATTCAGTCTGTTCCTTTCCCATTTCAAAGGAAACTTGCAGCAGTGTGTTAATCAGATTCTCTCTTTTCCTACATGCGGTTCTCTTCCAGATTCAGCTATCCTTTCTTTTTCCTCTCATGTCCACTATTATATTACCAGTGAGTTTCTTTCTTTATTATAATGCATTCTTCTCTGTGCTTTTATTCTGTTACTTTCTGCCTGTGCCTTTTTAAGCTTTGGCACGTTTCTGTACTTCCAAGTTTTTGTTCTCTTTGCAGTACCACATTCTTGATTTGCTTATATTTTCCCCACTCTCTAAAACAATTTCTGATACTTCATGCCATTCCAACTCTGGGCTTACACCATTTCTAAAGTTGATTTTGCTCCTTAGTTTTGTGTCCTGCTGGTTTGTTCTGTGGTTTGGCAGGTGCTGGTGGCTGTGCACTGAGACCAGTGAATCCAGTGCTCAGGGACAGACTCTGAGCCCACATCTGTTGGTGGGTGGAACATCACCACTGCTAGCTGCAGGACTGGGCTTTTGATGCCCACCTGGATGCCTCAGGATGCTGCTGTTGAGCCCAGGGGGCTTAAAGGGGCTGGTGCAGGAGGGTGACCTTAGGCATGAGAGGGCTTTCCCTGCCTGTACCAGTAAGCTTAGCCCTCCCTGGAGGCAGGCAGTAAAGCTGTGGAGGTTTGTACAGGGAAGGAGCTGGCTGTGTTTGCAAACTGGTGCTCTCCCAGCCCACTGCATGTTGTAGGGCTCTCTGTGGGTGCTGCACTTAATGGTGGGCAGGGAGCACAAACCTGCTCTGGCAGGGAGGGAGCAGTGCATCGCTGGCATGAGCCTCCCACATTTCCCAAATAAACCACATCACCCTCTCCTTTCCCACAGAAACCCGATGACTGGGTGCTGCCTCTCATCTGCCTCTTACCCCCCACATCAGCCTGGTTTTCCCTTTCTTTCTTTGCCTCCCCTGCCCACCCTTTGCATCTCCCTCACTGAGCCACTACGTGTCTGCTTAAGCACTCTGACAGTGGGATCTAAATAATTATTTTGCTGTCAGATGTTCCATTTGCTTTTCCTTCTCCGCTCTATAATTCTTCTGTGAATGGTGACTGCATAGTTAATAGCAATTCATTACATGGCTGTCAGAAATCCAGGCCCTGGCTCCTCTTGATATATTCAATCAGTGTCCTTGGCTTGCATGCAGCAATGTGTAGTGGGCTTCAGATTAAATTGTTATTGTTTTTTTAACAGCTTATACATCTTCCAGTGCAGTCATTGCAGGACCTTGGGGGCGCTTGGATGGAGTGACAGATAGAGTGAGCAGCAGGAGAAACAACTGCCTCTGTGATTAGAAGAGATGCAACATTAGCAGTGGCTGGACCACTGGTGGGAGGAGGCCACTGCCCTGCAGCTGCCTCCTATGTTGTGTGGCCAGGCAGGGCTCGGGGATCTTGGTCCAGGTGGCAGCAGAAGCTGACAGCACTGCTTTGAAAAGTCATGGAAATATTTAGTAAGCTTTGAAGCTTGATAGGCCAAGGGTGTAAGTAAAGCGAATTATGTGGAAAGAGGTAAAATAGTTTTCTGGATCAGTTGTCACTACTGTCCAAAATAGGGAATATTTTAGGTAAATAAGTCCTTCTTCCAGCCCAAAGCAAAATCTCTCACCTTCAAAGCTAATTGAAGTTGAAGGTACAGCTTAAACTACCTTGTTGCTAGCATTCCATGAAGGATGCCCGCTGGTATTGCACCCTCAGTGCAGCGCAGCCTGTCCTGCTTGCCTACAGCCTCTGCTGAGGACCTGTCAGAATGAGGCCAACCTATAGGCTGGCCTAAATATATTGCCAAGTTAATCTTGCTCATAGCCCTCTCCAGCACCATCCCTCCAGCCTGTATGAACAGAAGCAGGCACCAAAGTGACTTCGCACTACTTCATCATTCAATACTTAAGAAGTTTAAAAAACCATAGTTTGAAGCCAACTTTAACCAGCATTTTACCTGAGAAACACAGATGGCATCTTTATAGTTTGGGCTGAAAGCTTGGATTCCCTCACTGGTTTCTGTGATATATGTAGCACACTTCAGTCCTCCATCAAACTATTTCTTGAACAGTGCCTCTAGCAGTATCAAAGTCCAGCAAACCATGGCCAGCATAAAAATGGTAACCAAAAAACTATGTTATATAAAAATGTTCAAGCCAGCATACCCACCTACACAAAACCACCAGTCATCCAAAACGTACCAAAAAGATATAATAGGGTGTCAGGTTTTCAACGCCACCACACCTGCTTTTAGGTGAACCATACCCATCTTGACAGTGTAAAGAGGCTGCTTGCCCGGCAAATATTTTCAACAAAGACAGTAAAATATGATGCAACTTTTACAGTTTTCTGAGTTTTCTACAGTTTCTTGCTTCCCAAACCTTAAACTGCACCACCACAGAACATGTACCAAGTAGAATCAGATTATTCCTTGAATAATGTGCATGAAAATTGTCAATATATTCCCAATCTTAAAAACATCCCTCAATCCTACGCCTGCTCCTCTCAAAACGTAATATACTTCACTGACTACCCAATGTTCTCATAGAAATTTTATGGATGAAACAACCCCCATGAATCAGACAAAAAGTTTCACAGCCAAAGCAAAAGGGCAAACCCACCCAGCTATTAGTAGACAACCAACTTTTACAACACAACCACTCAATTTCCACTCTCTCAGTCTTGATCCTCAAAAGAAAGCTACAAAACACTTTCCAAAGGTGACAATCAAAAGACATTACTCATGATAAGAAAAAGTCACAGCATCAACAGAGAAAAACATTTATGACATGTAATAATTCTTCCCTTTCACCACCACTCCAACTCACTTCACCGCAAAACCACCCATGTGCCTTCAGCTATAAATTCTCACTCCCTCCTTTCTCTCGCCCTGTCTGTCTCTTTCCAGTAGAAGATACTGCCATGTCACCTTTCACTTTGTAAAATCCTTTCTTCTATACCACAGGTACCAAACTTTTTTACTGTTTTCCCCCCTGATTAAGACAACCTAGTTAAATTCCACCCTTTGTTCTTGGCTTATCCTCAGTTTTGAAGTTTGGTGTGCCTATTCCTGGCCCGGCAAAGAGCTTTTGAGCCTGAAATCTGTTTGCTGTTTCAAAGTGCTATCAAAGATGCTACCTTCTCCCTACAAACTTTGCCTATTGTAATAAATAACTTAGAACAGTGCTGAAAAAATAACACTCCAAATCTATTTTGTTGCATACATATTATTCAGACTTGATCTTCATGGCTTAACTTGTATTTTTTTTTTTTTTCTGTATTTTTTTTTAAACAGGTGGGAGCTCTGGTTGGATGATACTGCTGGTCTTATTAGGAATTATATGAACTGACTTCATTTTTGAAAAGTGTGTGCAGATTTATGTGTATCAAATTATCTCTACATAAACCTGGATGGTTTGCTGTGGCAACACAACACTTCATTCCTGTTCCTTTTGTAATGCATTAGAGGTCATGTTTAACTGCCTCAGCACCTACATGTGAAATATCAGGCTTTTAAAGCACTGTGCCTGTGTTAAGTTGTAATATCTGTGTTTGGGTATCATCTACCACAATAAGACTCTGATTCATGATTTGGTCCCCTAGGTACTACCACCAAGGAAACTCCACGCAGGCCCTAATCTTGCCATCCATCTGAAGTGGTGTCTTGAACTTAAAACTGACGGGGTGCTAGCTGTGCTGCTCAGCATGGGGGTTGCAGGCAGGGGCGAGCAAAAGGTCTTTTTGAACTGTGAGTACAGGAATCAGAAGAGCACTGGGTTCCTCATAGCAGCTGATCGTAGATGGAAAGCCCCCAAATGATTTACATAGTCTGGTACATCATGGTGAGCAGCGTCTTTGAGATTGGGAAGGTTTTGCTTTTCTTCCCACTGAGTGGAGCACGTGATGTGAGTGTAGAAACATGCCTCCTGCTGCTCAGGTGAGTGAAATGGTTTGATAGTAAAGCAGCCAACAGGCACGAACACTTGGATTCAGGCACCTCATTTATGCTACCTTTGAAATTTAAACTGGCTAAGTGACTCATCCCAAATTACTGTCATCATTCTGCAAGGATTATATTTTATCTGTTTGTTGTTTTTTTTTTTTTTTAAGACATGTTTTCTTTCAGACAGTAAAAGCCCATCAGACTACAAATCACTTATGTACTCCCTGTGTCCCTAATAACAGCATATTATCTCCTAATCTCTGTGTACAGGAATGCACTAAGGAAGCTCTTGGGGACTGAAATTCCAGGGAAATATTTCTCCAGGTGAACCGAAGCAGGTGGGATGGCAGCTTTTACTGAAACATCTCCCACGAGTGATGTTTCACTCCAGGGTAACATGTACCCAAGCCTCTCCCTGGGTTAGGTGCAAGCTACCTGTGTTGCAAACCTGAATAATAACACATTCAGTCCTGCTTCCTTCAATATTAAATTCATCCACCACAGATTTCATATGTGTGACCCTGTGGCAGAGTCAAAGTTACCTGCACACTCCCAAACTGCAGAAAATGCCTGGACGAAATGTAAGTTCTCAGGAATTGATGGTGCTTTGATGTCAGTTAATTCCTGTCCTTTTGGCATAGAATAGCACAGAAAAAAAAAAAAAAAAAAAAGAAAACTCTAAACGTGTCTTTGCTCACTGTTTATGGCAGGACTTGTTCCTGGTTCCTGTAGGAGATGCAAAGGGGATGCTATTGGAGATTATTTATTTATAAAAAAGCATTGGATGCAGCAGTTCAGTGAAGACAAGTGCCTGGTTCCAGCTGGGTGGAAACAATCAGCTGCACAAAGCACTGGCTAAGGAGTGCTGGCATGGGTAACAGCGCTGCGGCAAAGAATTTGGAGATATGAGTAGGTGCTATGGCAAATGCATATTAGAGGATCATGGAATTAGTTATCGGTTGGGATGCTTCAAAATGGTGGCATAGGTGATATGTAGTTCCTTGCAGGAAAAGTACCGATTCAGCTCAACCGCTTCATTCGGTCCAGAGTGCTCCAGTAGTAACATGGACCACCTGTGAAAGGTTTGAGGGGTTAAATGAAGTTGTTTAGTTACAGATGAGGGACAGTAACAGCCTTCAGAGATGCAAAAAAATGTTCTAAGCAGCAAGGGATGAACAGCTCACCCTATTCCTTGTGGGCAGGAGGGAAAGAAACGGAATTGGGCTGCCAGAACAGAGACTCATGTTAAGCATTAGGAAAAACTAAAGTTACTGAGGCACTAGGAGGGCCCAGCATTTCCACCTTTTCAGGTCGTTACGAAGAAGCTGTGCAGACACCTTTCAGCGATGATATGTTGATGTTTCTGAGCAGCTGACCTCTGAAGGTCTCATCTGCTATGAGTGGGAAGGCAGCAGTTCGTGTAGTGCCCATACATAATTTAGGAAGCTTGCAACTGCTGCCTATAGGTTTCCAAAACCAGCCGTGCTGGAAAGTCCTTGGCAGCACTTTTCTGTCTTTCTCAGTGGCACCCAGGGGTGTGTGTGCAGGGAATTATTTTTTTTCTGTCTGAACATCAAAGTCCTCTGTTCACTTATCCTTGGCAAACCCTATGTGTTCATCGGTGAAGTAAAAGGCAATGGGTGCATTTTAGGAAGCTAAATCACTTGCTTTTCCTCAAATACTGGTTTGGTAAAACAGAATTTTTCTTCAAATGTGGGTCAAACTTAAAAAGAAGTATCCAGAAGTTGTTAAAAACCCCAACCTTTAAAGCAAAGTTTCAGCCCATTAATTGCCTTGACAGTTTTTCAACAAGACATTTTATATTAGCCTAGTAATTCTGGTTTTCCATTTTTTCCCCTCAAGTTCTGTATTTTAAAAGAATATTCAAAGAACAAAAAATAATTGTATGAAGTAATTTTTTCTATTGATCCACAACAGTTTTGAAGAAGATACAGGCAAGTCTGTGCCTTACTTCTAATTATATCCACTCTGGCTACTTTAAGGTGCAAATAAACATCTGAGAATCCCATTCAGAGCTTTTTCTGATGGTCTCAGAAAGTTCATTTCTTGTTGATTTCCCCATGCAGAAAGAAACTAGTGCAGCAGGGTGCTCAGGCCAGGTCCTGTATCACTCTTCCTAGGAAGAAATCATAGGGTTTAGACTGGATTAGAGAAACGCTTTACTCTGCTTTACTCCCAGTTCTAGCAGTCTCGTAATATCTTAATCCATCTTTAACTTGATGCCACTGGTCTGATGAGCTTGACCATACTTTGAGAGCAGACAGAGAAATGCTACATGGTAAGAAATGCAATGATTTTCTCTCTAGTGGGGAGCTATGAAAAAACATTAAAAGATGCCTCTAAGAAAACATATTTCTAGAGCCACCAGTGCTAACTGAAGAGCAGGGTGTCCTTGTAAGTTTATAGATTCTTTCCTTAGCCCAGCATGTGCAATATTTACAAGCTCATTGAGTAGATGTTAAATAATGTATTCAATTCCTAATTATCCTCTCAGATGAGAACAGCTATATCACAGCCATCATGTAGTCCAGCTCCACTTTTCTTATAAGCATCGATATTTGCTTAGCAGGTTTGCCAACTGGATGCTCCATTTTACTTGCTTGCAGTGAGCACGAACGTGGAAGATCTTATGATCCTTTAGCAAACCGTTAGCATCCTGACTCATTTCTGGAGAGAGCAGAGAGGTCTTAGCACCTCGCAAGGCCAGATTTGCACACAAGTGGAATAGTTTAACGTGAAAAATACTGTTGTTGTCAGCAAAATATTTGCCTGTAGGATTAGTGAATGTAGCAGGAAAGCAAAGGAAGTTAATGTTTGCCAGAAGGGAAATGAGAAAGCTCTCCAGTATGGGGCTCAGCTGAGCAATCAATCCTGAATATGCAGCCCAGCACGCCCAGAGCCAAACACCCTACTCCTTCTTCCCAGCAGGAATTTATTAGTTTGAGACACTTTCCACAGGTTTCTCTCTGAGCTATGTTTTCATAGCTTAGAAATGCTCCTGCAGAGCAGGTGCCCTAAAAGTGTGATTTGGGTAATTGTTGCATTGCTCCTTGAGAAAAGCAAGTGAGGAGCCACACGCATCCCTTTCTCCGATCAGGCTGGCTGATGTACAGTAGCATGTGTCTTCAACAGAAGAGGAGGGTGGCACCCCTAGTGCTGAGGCTGCTATCTCCTCCACGAGTTTTCCTCAGAGGAACTGTTAAGTGTGGTGCTGGGTTTTTGACCTACACCCAAGGACAGCCTGTACCAGAACTGCTGGCTGAGCACAGCTTTTAAGACTGATTCCTCTTCAACCCCCTGGGCGTCTATTGTAGCCATTCAGGAAATATCTTAATCTTCCAGGACATCACAGTGGAGATAGTGATTATTTTTAGCTGTAATTACTGCTTTCTTTAGGATCTATTGCACTTGTGAACAAGAGAACTGATCATCTTTGTCTCTGCTGTGCTGGGATAGCCGTGCTGGGGTTACCATGGATGAGACTTGCATTCATCTCACTGACTCCCTTGGGCTGGCCGCTGGGGTGGGATGACCTTGCTTAACCTGGGATGCCTGCAGAGTGGACAATTCCATCTCAACCAGTCGCCCCTGCAGTCAGTGTGGATGGGTAGGAACAGGCAGGACGTAGTTAGACCTTTCTTTCAGATGGCTCACTCTGAAAGCACCTATTGCCCAATGACTGTAATGGATGTCATGGTCTCCTCATGGCTCCAGACACCCACATTTGGTCAGAATCACCCCCTATGCAGACTTGTGTCACATGTGGAAGGTCTCTGGGGACAGGACAATGTTTCTGCCTACTATACAGTGCCTGACACTGTAAGGAACCATATCCCTTACTGAGACCACCAGTTCTAACGGAGAGTCCAAAGGTTCAATAACTAACATGCTGTTACTATAAACTTGTGTTCAATAATAAACATGCTATTTCTATCAACTTATTTTCAGTTTGTTTTCTGAAGAGGGATTCCCAAGGCAGTAGCAAACTGACCAGAGGTCGGATCAGAGGCTTTGTTGACCTCCGTTTGCTGGTGCCACCACTAAATCTTGAACACTCATTACAAAAGAGACCATGACATTTCGAACAGCCACTACTTAGTTTGAATGATGCTGTTATTTTTAAGCCTCCATCTGTAATGAATGCTCTCAGCCTGACAAATCTTTATTTTGTGGACTTGGTTAAAGATTTTGAAGAACATTTTTCAGGAAGAGACTGCTTTGATGATATACTTTGCACATAATACTTGAACAATCCCTATCTGAAAGCTGTGTTGTTAAGATATCATTTTACTTCTGGTGGAAGCAGGAAAATGCTGATGGATTGTCTATAAGATGCATGAGCAGAGGAGACAAATTAAACAGCGGGCTCTGGGTGAATAATTATTTTGTGTGCTTACCAGAGGAAATTGATTATCAGACATTCCTGATCAATTCATTTTCCCTACATCTGCTTTTTCACAAGAATGAATATATTTCACTTTATTAAAATTTCATGGTCTAAGGGAGCTTTTAATACTGTGAACCAATAATGCCAATAAACTGTTAGTATGAACAGTCCAGCCTAGTGGTGATGTGCAAAAACTTCAAATGTGGAAGTAAAGCAGCGGCGAAAGACAGGGCAAACAGGAACAGCTACATGAAAAGAAAGAAAGGTTTAGTCAGTGGTAAACTTACCCTTTGCCTCTTCCTCCTTGTGTTACTCATTGATTAG
Source organism: Falco naumanni (assembly GCF_017639655.2). Lineage (NCBI taxonomy): Eukaryota > Metazoa > Chordata > Aves > Falconiformes > Falconidae > Falco > Falco naumanni. The sequence goes on along the minus strand of NC_054057.1, from coordinate 54,522,724 downwards.
GGTTTTCTGGCTATAACTCTGTCTGGAACTGTCTCCTTGCTCTCTAAAGCATACTGCGTGTGTAAGTTGAAGAAGAAATACTCTATCTAGAATGTCACAATGATTTTTGAGACTCGTTTTGCAAAATTAATGACATCTACCCAGTGCTGTTACCAAAACTCTGGGCTTTGAAATTTGTAGCTCAGTACCTGGAGCCCACAGAAAGCAGCAATACAACAATGTGTCGTTAGCCCAGAATTATACAGAGGGGACAGAAGACACACACTTTCAGCCGTTCAGTGCAGTCAAGAATCATGAGTTTCTCCACCTACCCTGATGCTGTGGTTTGCTCCATCTGGTGGTGATGTGACTCTGCATGAACCTGCAGGATTGATTTACCCTCTTACTTTCTTCCTGGCTCTTCTTGCTGTCTTGTCAGCTGTGAAAAGGTCCATACAGTCTCTGGCTGGAGAGTATCTGCCACCTTTCACCTTTGCCTTTGCCAGCATTACCAGAAGCAGCCAGAAACCTGGCCCCAGAGATGAACTTTCACTCCTGCTTGGAAACTCCTAGGGGTGTGAGAGGAATTTTTGTTTAACTATTCGATGTTTGTGGCTGATTCAAGGTGCTATTGAATGTTAAGCATACATACTTTCTACCTCAACTTCAATTCTTTTTATTACAGGGTGTGTCTTGGTTCAACTGTGTCACCATACAGCATGGGAATGGGAGCCAGAAAGAGTTTGCAGTCTGGTAGAATACCTTACTGTGATGTACCCATAACTACTTCTGCAGGAGCTGCTGTGCTAAGTGGGGAGAGACCATCCACAGGCAGTGAAGGAGCTAAAGCCTGGATTCACCCAATCTAGCTTTAGCATCCACTCGGAACACCCAAGCTGGAAGCAAGCTTACTACCTAGTCATTGGGAAGAAATGGCACAACTAAATAGTGGCTTAGAGCCCAGTGGACTATTTTGGTTTGTTCACTGGTCAGGAGGCCTGGGTAGACACCTATGTTTGAGCAAGAGCTATGGAAGTCAGTGTTTGTCCTGCAGCAGCAGCTGTGGTGCAGCAGGGAGTCAGGGCTGTGCCTGTGCAAAAAATATTTTTATGTTTCAGAGCAATTTGTACATTTTGACATGTTGTTTAATACCCTAGATGGAGAATCTCTAAGGTAGTTCTCACTGCAAAATTGATCAAATTCTACGTAGATAAGAAAATAGACCATAGAAACTTCTCTTGCAGATACAGAAAGGGTCACAAAGGACAGGGTTTTGTTATTCTGTACTGTTGTATGTTTTTACTAAGACAGGAAATGTTTGTAGTTTAAGATAACCAATAACTACAAATGATGCATTTGCTGTAGTCGTCATGTAGAGGCTGGATGTAAGAACTGCACTTTGGGGAGTCTCATATAATCCAGCTGGAGATGCTCTTGCAAGGTTGCTTGCAACTCAGGCTCCTGACACTATCTAGGCAGCAACCAGACACAGTTCCAGAGTTTTGATACCCCATGGGAGCATTATCTTTTGCAAAAAATATCAAATAAATCAGTTTTTATCAAACATCTTGTTGATGCAACAGTTAGATGATGGAAAGTAAGTGAGACTCATTAATATCTGAACACATAAAACTGATTTCTACTACAGCAAATTACCTAATCAAGGAGCTAAATATGTCATACAGTGTATAGGAAAATTTATCATGGGTTTGTGAGATGCAGTGCTTTGTTGCAAATTCTATCAGTTCAGAGTAGAGTTCCGCTTATAATATTGTGTCCTCTTCTAGGAAATGCTTTCTGCAGCAGTCTTAAGAGTAGGAGTGTTTTCTTCACCAGCTGTAGACCAGTTGGACAAGAGGGAATAGCAGCAAGGACGAAAGTAATGTCCTTGAATCCTTCATAGAAATAATTCAGATTCAATCTGTTTACAGAGGTTACATACCAGTACATTATTCAAATCCCATTAGACTGTAACATCAAAGGTGAGATGGTATTTAGATAGATCCTGCAAACACAAATCTCCATTTTCTTTTCTTAATGCAGTTAACCTAACACATTTCACCTTACAGTGCAGAATAAGCACTCTAAAGAAGCAGAAAGGAAACATAATTAAAAGCAAAACCCCAGTTTCTTGATTAATCTTGCAAGCAAGATTGTTGTTTGCATGGCTACAACTGTATTGCATGGTTACAACTGTCAGGACTCATCTGAATTTCCAGGTTAAAGTCACAACTTTAAAATAAAAGAAAATACTTTTCACCATGCATTATGAAGGACAGAAGGACAGCCAAAAAAAAATTAATTTGAGGGCTCCTTGTTGACTGGAATACTTACTCACTGTGATCATTACTGTGGAATTAACCTAACAGAATTTAGACACATACAATTTGACTTCTGTACAGGCGTTGGTAGCTGCCCTGGGCTCCCTGCGTGGCTGTTGGAAACTCAGCCAGGAAATTTTTAGAGAAGTTAAGATCTATTTCATCTCATCCTAAAGACAATTCCAATCATGACTTTAAAATGTTTGCTTCTCTCCACGAACTGAAGAAAACACCTTAGCAGAGTCACTCACTTGCAGGCTGCAGAAGTGTAGTGTTAGTTTGGGTGGCACCTACACTATTCATTAGTAAAAAAGAAGCCATAAGAGCATTTAAACATCTTGGCTGAACCTGTGAGTACTAAACTGGCTGCTTTTCTTGTTGTCTCGGTTCTGAAGAAAGGAGTCACACTGCCATGAGTCCATGAAATTCCCAAAGGAACCCCTGGGAATGTCCCCGTCTCAGGCACATCTTATAAAACCTTGGTCTTGCCTCACGGTGTAGGACAATGGGGAGGGGAAATGTCATGCTCATTTTCAGGACTAGAAACAGTATAGTTGTAAAAAATTGTAGGGGAAATTGGAAAACCTCTGAATCTTTGTTATCCAATGGGAGCTAGGGACCAGCCTGACTTTCTGGAAACAACTGCATGCAAGAGCGTGTGCTCGCGTGCATTTCTATGGCAGACCTCGGTCAGCAAGACTCCTTTGCTCAGTTGTAAATTCTGCTGGAGTAAGTAACTAGATTACAATGTTACAGCCACATACGATCCTTACACCCAGTGAATCAAAACTTCCCTGCCTCTCCAGAGTCACTGCTGCTGCCAAAACAAAGGTATTTTGCACCAAACTTGAAATCTATGACTTTAAGTATGTCTTGCTCCAAAAGCTAGGCTCACTTAAAAAACGATGGTTTAGCCGATGACCAGTCTGTTCATTTACTGAAGAGGTTATTGAATCTTGTCAAAATGCAGAAAGAAAAAGAGCTGGGCTTTTCTATCACCACTAATAAAAAACGTGAAAGTGATGAGACAAACTGTGTGAATGGGAAATTAGATCTCTGGGACAAAACAAGCTGGTTAGCTAGAAAGGGAGCCAAGCAACCAGGAGACAGTGGCACTGCAATCATAAAATATCCCCATTTTTGGCTTCCAGGTTCTTAACAAATGCTCCCCTTGCTTCAGTGTTTTTCTCTCCACCTTCTGTCTATTCTTTTTCTTACCCTGGAAGTAAGCTTCCCAACTCATCCCTGCTTTTCAGTTCTGTATTCCAGCTTTCTCAGAGTTATTCTGTGCTATGCTGTGCTATCTGCACATCATGTCAAAGTATCCAGAAAACTATGGTACAAATTTGGGAATGACAAAACTTCCTCTTCCAAGTGTTTTCCCAGGAATCAGCACAGAGGCACTTTGCTCCATGGTGGAGTTCCTAGGTGATTCCGCAGACAGGTTCTGTCCCTTCTCATGGTGAGCCTTGTTTATTGTAAGATCTTGACTCCTGACAGAGTAGGAAGTTCCAAATGTGGGTAGCTAATATTAAAAGTATAGAAACAAACTATTATTAACAAAACTAGCCATCTTAATCATGAGGACAGTGTTTAGTTTGGAGTTGTTGGTCCAATAGTTGCTCTCCCTCCTTGAAGACCCCTTCAGGAAGAAGAAAGAGAGCCCCTCAAGCTTAATTTCATGAAGTCTGGCTGAACATTGACAAGCAGATTCTGAGATCCAAGAAACTCTTCCAAAACAAGCTGTTGCAGTGGTCCTTCAGACAACATGATATCTGGGAAACCCTGTACTACATAACATGCACGTGTGTAATCATGGATCAAAATCATGGACTTCCAGGATGACCATCGACCAAACCTCATTTTCTGAGCATCCAACTAGCACAGCAAGGACTGTGACTGTGACTGTGACTGTCACAAGATACTATTTCTAAAAACCAAACATTCACAAACAGTTTGAAGACTGGTTGCTGCTGAATGCTTATCGTTATAATTATTTTTAATTATAGAGCTTGTCATAGTGAAATGTTTATGAGGCTCCCAGCTTTCACCGACTGTCAAAGGGAACAGAAGAGCTTACTGCCTTCATGCCATTGGAAAAACTGGCACAGTATAAACCCATCAAGTGGAAACAAGGAATTAAGCACCAGTGGTTTGCCAGGGCTTTGGTGACAGCCTTCTCCTCCCCTCTTTTCATTGCCACACTAACAACTGATAGATACACAAGAAAAGGCAAAAGAAAAGAATCCCTTCAACAAGAGACAAAAATGAATCACTTTAGAATAAACATAATTCCTCAGCCATGAAGGGCAATTAAACTTATTTTACTAGTGAAAAGGGGAGCTTAATAAAGTTATGAGTGTTTTAAAACTCATAAAAGCAGTTTTTACATTCCCCCTTCACGGATGAGCTCTCGCAAGTCACAAGTTTGTGAGCTCATTATCAGCTGCCATTCGGGGAGCAGCAGGCTGTTACACGGCTTTGTCAACTCTCTCTGTTTCCAAGCTTTTCACCATTAATTCAAGACTCCTGTTGTTTTTTTTTCCTTCCATCCAAGGAATCGGAACTCAATAACAATTATGATTAAAAAGATAAATAATGCCTTCAGATGCCTGTCTCCTCTCTTTATTTCTGTACAATGATCAGCCAAATAACTGGTAGGTTTTCTGGTTTTTGTTTCTCCCTCCCCATGTAGCTGTTGAAACATAGGTAAGCAAAACCATGTTACTTAGGCTCTGAACACACAGTGGGAGAAGCAAAGCTCAAGGCAATGTGATGGAGCAAATCCTGAAACATAGGAGCAATAAGCAGCTAAGGAGGTTAAAGACAGGCATTTGAAAGCCTGGAAGGTTTAACCCACGTGCACAATGGCCACCGTCTGAGCGGATCCATACTGCTTTGAATGTTTGCGTCATGTCTGGGGTTTTCTGTATTATTTGGATTTTTTCAACTAGTCTGGATAACTTGACTTGCCACAGATTGACTTATTTTAGTGGCTCTGGCCTAAAATTGATTTGGATTTACTGACGGAAATTGCATTGTTTTTCAGTGCTTATACAATTTCACATATGATAGGGGAGAGGAGTGAGCTGGGAGGAGAGTTCTTGATTCATTTATGGTTCCTAGGAGTTAAAATACGATAGAAATGAACCTTATTTGTGACCTGCTGGTCACATTGACAATTCCCACATCTGCAAATGCTTCAGGAAGTGAATGTAATTCCGATGATAACAGTGAGTGAAAGCTGTATGCAGAAGTCCCATCTTTGAACAGCAGCTGCCTTGTACCCAGCGATATAAATCGTGAGCTGAGGTGCAGTGCTTTTGTCACACCTCGCCTTTCTGCAGTGAACCATACAAAAGGTACCAACTCAGATGAAATTTCAGACACTAAAGTAATAGCCCAAAATAGACACACCCCAGGTGGTATTTCCAGTGGGATGAGCATAGAAGCAGTTGTAAGGAGATTGCTAAAAACTCCACTTTCCTTCAGGCACCTCTGTAAGTGGCCACCCCTTAAAAGCCAGCCACTTTGTTCCTGCGCGTAAAATGTTGAAGGTTTCAGATATTACTTACCAAGACAACAACACAGCAAGAAAATCACACTGCCTGCAAATTGCCCTCCCAACCTTTTATTCAATCCTGCTGTCCTGCACATTTTAATGCATGATATTAAATGCACTGTAATGAAAGGGCGATTAGGCTTCTGCAGTGGTAGCGGTGCAGTTAGCTACAGTTGCTTCTGAAGGCTAATTCTGCAATGTTTTTGCTGGACCATGCACCATCAGGTTTCTCCTCTGATTATCCTCATCAGGATCTGGGCGCTGTACAAGCACACATGTGTGCACATGTGTATTTCAGGAAGCAAATGCCTCTTTGAACCCTCAGGTATCAGGATTATGCGTATCACATTTGTTCTCTGGGACAAATATACTGTGTGCTTGTGTCTTACTTATTAAGCCAGAGGCCATATCAACAAACCTACTGAAGATATTCCCAGTGTTAATCTTGTTTGTTTTTAAACCCTAGCACAGGAAACAATTTTTGAAACAAGGTGAACAACAACAACAAAAAAGCTATCAATTTTATATTTTTACAACCTTAGCTCTGCTGCAAGAATAAAATCACATCTAAGCCTTGCCACACCAAGATCCTCTGCAGGTTCCGTGGGCCAAAAAGGAATCACATCTCTATATGCAGCCCTCTGCATGGTCATTGCAGAGTAACACATGGATCAGCATCATTTATAGCACCAAAGTCAGAAAGGTTACACTAGCACCAACTGCATGTTGGCAGACTAAACTTCTGAAAATAATGCACATTTTTCCCCCTTACAATGGTCATGTTTTTAACAAATGTCCCCTTCAGACACAAATTCAATAAGCCCTTGGTATTCTGTGCGGTGTCCATATATAATATCGTTATGTGATACACACCATTTTACTGTTTTCTAATATTACAGCTCTCCAGTGTGAAATAGTGTTAATGATCAGCATAAAATACCGATCACTTTATTACAGTTGTAAATCAAAATTTATTTTGTACCTGGGCTGCCATGAGGGTATGATTAACTTTTATAAAATGGGCAGGATTTGGGGAGACATTTGATTGGTCAATATTAGCTCTAAGCCACAGGTATAAATCTTTATGACTAAACAGGTCGAAATTCATTAGCCCCGTGCCCCTCCTTCATATCACATTGCTGTAAAATGGCAAAGGAAAAAAGTGCCAGTGGAAAAAAAAAAAACCAACCAAAAAACTTTGTGTTCATTCCCTGATTTATTTTCTCCTAGCAGAATACAAATATACTGTAAGCTTTAGGTCCACTCTTGCCACATGACAGTCCTTACGGGTCGGTTAGAGCCAGGGGCTGGCCCTCTTTGGACAGTCCCGTGAGGGCTGCACCGTCTGGGGGGGCTTGCAGAAGCCAGCGTGCTGCAAAAGATGCTTGCCCCTCTTGGCCAAGGCCAGAGCCATCACTGCAACTTTCCTGCATCCAAAGCCAAGACCGAGCAGCATGAAAGCCACCTGGTGCTGCTCGGAGAGCCAAAATGAGTGGAAAAACACGGCATGGATTGAACAGAAGTCCCTGATGTTATCCAGTCTCTGTCATTGCCTCCTCCATGGCCTGGGGCAACCCTCAGGGCAGCTTCTATTTAAATTAGAAGCACTTCATTTTGCTCTGTTTGTTCATTGCACGCTTTTAGCCTTCCTCCCCAGTGCACAGGCATCAAAGTCCACAGAAGACAGGGGATTCCATGCCTACAGTGCTGCTGCCCAAAGCCATCAACACCAGCATGGCTGTGCTGGAAGGAACAAGGGTCTGCTTCCCACTTGCTGTTTGATTTCCTCCCTCCCTGCCTGGGTAGGCATGGGTGCTGAGCTGCCTGGTGCACTGCGATGAAAATGTCCCGTGGGCAGCTCAGCCCCCCGCTGGAGTCATGAGGCACCTGCCTGTGCCAGCCACTGCATTGCACAGAAGTGCTTATGAAGCTGAGAAGAATTTCATGTCTACCCCTCCCTTTGGGGAGGCATAAGGAATATCTCTGTGCCTCCTTGGAAACCCTGGATTTTCTGCATAAAAAAATAACCAAGGAACAAGAAGCCTTGCTACTGAGTGTGGGCACCTCCAAAGGTTTAGCCCTGCCAATGACCTGCTCTGCAGCTAGGAAATTGCCCGCCAACCATCAGACCAATGAAGGGACCACGGGTGTGGAGCAGCACCACAAGAATGTGTCCTGGAGAAGCTAATGCCCACACCTGCTGCAGTGTATGGGCACTGAGCACCATACCTGGTGGCTTCAGATCCACAGCCACCAGGTACCTCAGAACCACACAGAGCTCATCTCCAAGTGATGGTGACAAGGACACATGGAGAGGTTGTGTCACAGCAGGAGCTAAGCCAGGACCTTTGTCATTCATCTGTGCCATCTGTCTGGCAGTAAAACTGTAATAATTGTGTCCAGGCAGTTAATAGCATGTTTCTGTACCAGTGTTTCTAACACTGTAAGTGATTCTTACCATCCCTTTAAACGCCTGCCTTCAGCCATTTTCAACTGCTGTTCCCATGAGATCTATAAATGAATATTATTCATCAGTGAAGAACGTTAGTGAAGGAATCCAAACTGAATCTGTTGCTTTATATCTGGGAATTAGGTGGCTTTATTATGGAAAGTCTTCTGAAACTTTAATTACAGTGTTACTTTTGACTGTGCATATTAAAAAAAAATATTCTTGATCTCTTGTAAATGCTAAATTATTGGCTCCAAAAATGAATCCAAGAAAACAACAGAAAATATCTAGTGAAATATTTGTTATTTTGTTTTTTTAAAGCAGTCAGGGCATGACTAGTGCAGAATCAGGATTAGGATAATAATAAAACCCCTATTAGATGCAAAATAGCTTTCTTTGCTCAAAGGAAACCTGAAGAGATTTCTGCACTCTAAACAACACATTTAAAAGAAAGTTTAATCAAAAGTGGAAGGAGCACACATGCAAAACTTATTAAGCAAAGAGGACTCATTTCTCAACTGAGTGGTCAGAGGTTTTCCCTGTCTGTGGAGTAAATATCCTCTGCAGCAGATTTTAGCACCTGGTAGCCAAAAAAGTGCAGCCGAGCAGGCGAAAACTTGCTCATCGCTTCCTGGACACTCACTGCTTCTTGTTTAGATAAGAAATGAGTCATCTGCAATTTTAATAGGCAGCATAGCTGGCCTCATTGCACAGACTTTTTGACTTCAGAGGGCAATTCCCTGCCTCAGACTGTTCCTTCCAAGGGAGAATGCGCTGTTCTGTGTCTGGAGCAGCATCAAGCACAGCACAGCACTTTGATGCATCCAGGGTTCTTCAGAGCGATTTAGTCTGTTTGATTTGATTGCTGTTAAAAGAAAACAAACAGATAAATAGCTATGCTGATATAAAAGCTCTTTCCCTTATGGACTACTATTTCAGGAACAGAAGACTCTCTTCTTTCCAAGCAGCGCATGAATGGACACATTTAGCTTCTTAGATGCAACCAGCAGCCCCCTTAACTGGGACTCATATGATGACACCATACAATGTATATAATGACAACAATAATCCCCAGTACTACTTTCAGATAGCATCTCTCCTCCATTAACAACAATGGCTGAGTGCAGGCTGGGCAGACCTTTAAATGCTCTTGTTTGACTTGTGCCCTCCGCATCCCGGGTTGATTCACAGTCTTTAGTGCCATCGCACAGCCATCTGTTCTCCTGGCCAGCTGCCTGGGGACAACCTGCTCCTACCCTCGCCCGTGGACATACGGTATCAGTGCTGAGCGAGGGCAGCCACCGCCGCAGGGAGAGAGGTGGTGAGGGCAGGGAACTGGGAAATCTGGGGAAATTCTCCTCTGCATTCCCCTCCGCTCTCAGTCTCTGCTCCACCAGAGAGAAGCCAGGGAAAACCCAGAAAATCCAGGGAAAGCCAGGCTGAAGAAAAATAGAAGGAGGGAGCCTGAGGGGTCCCAGGGTCCCTGGTTGCTCCTGTTGCTCCCAAAGGACTTAGAGCCAGGCATAGGGGACCTGAGGTCGGCGACCCCCTTGGAGCAGTTTTCCGGGAGCTGCCTTGATAATCTACAGAGCTTTTTGAGTTACCCGCCGTCTGACTTGCTTCAGGCTGCGTTCAGATGAACACACCCAGCTCCAAAGGGAGATGGGGAGGGCTGGATCCTGTTAGACACCCTGCCCGCAGCCATCTACCCGTGGGCTGTGGGTAGAGGCCCTGCCTGCTTCCTACAGGCTTCACCCAGTAACAGCTCCCACAGGATGCCGATGGGAAAGGCATTTTGGCGGGGAGCACAGCCCCCAGGCACCCACCCTTAAAGGCTGGATTTGCATTTTGCACAGATGGGTGCATGTCATTTTAAGGTCTGGATAGCACAGCATCAAAACCACGGCTGCAGTTCTTCTAGGTGTAGCTTGTGGAAAGCTGATGTTCCCCAAAGCCGCTCTCCTTTTCACAGCAATTGCCAAAACTCATCTCCCTGAGAGTTTAGTTTGTGTACAGGCTGGCAGAAAGCAGCAGGTCACTCTCATCACAGGATAAGCGGACAGGGATAATGAGCTCCAGGCTTTCATGCTTAGGGATGATAGAGTTCTTTGAAGGGAGCAGATATCCCTAGGGGGATAGGAGGCAGCAGGTCCAAACCGATGGGAAATCATGGCAGTACTTCTTCCAGGAGACAGTCGATCTGCCATGATTTGTCACACATGTATAATTCAAAAATTAGTGTGCAGTTCTCTTCATTCGATAGTGCCTTCTAATGTTTTTTGAAAGGATTTATTTACAAAGTCTTGTTGTGATATTTATTAATTTTATTTCAACATTTTATTACAGACAGCAAAAGCTGAGAAATACTTTGAAATATTGCTACCTCTTATTATGTTCATAAAGTACTCTTGACTAGACAGTGCAATACTAGCTGTTTTACAAAAAAGTAAAATTAAATTCTTGCTTCATGGTTCACTACACATTTAGAAGATTCCTACACCCAAACAATGCTTCACACCTGCAGAACTGGAAAAAAATGGTTTTCAATGAAGTGCCTATAGAGTAGATTTAGGAGTAAATGAATAGATTAAACAGGCACAAATTATTAGAGCCAGATGATATTAATGCAAAGGTTCAAATAGTACTCAGATATGAAACTGAGGAATCACTTAAGTATTGTTTAACTGAGCCTTCCAGTACGAGCAATGCAGGGCAATAAATATAATCTCACTGGCAAATATATTACTACTCTTTAAAAAAGCTTTAGGAGAGGCATAAGGATTCAGAGATTAGTGATTCTGTCTTTTGCACCAGGCAAAAAGTTATAAGTTACAATAAAGAAAAGAATTAGAAAATACTGATATGAAAACCTGATATATTGTGAAGAATTAATGGGATTTTTGTAAAAAAAGAAATTATGTTTTACAAATCTCTTAGGATTATTTTCAATGAATCAATGAGCATGAAGGTTTTGTCAGTGTAAAGAAGCTGGAGTTTCAAAAAACTTAAATGTGTCACCAAAGACTATTAAGGAAACTAAGTTCTCATGGGATAAGAAGGAAAGTCCTACTCCAGATTAATTACTGGAAGCAATTAACTAGGAATTGCTTAATTAATTAAGCAATAGGGTAGGAATGAGCAGTTTGCTTTCACATTAAAGAGTGAGAAGAAGTAGGGTCCTGCATTAAAGATCTCTATTAAAGTCTGTGTTGTTTGCATGTTCAAAAATCACTCAGGAAAAGAGGAAGATATTTAACCAAATCAACACCCGACTGATGAGCTGTGGAAAAGTCTTGTGATATTCTGCAGCTTCAAGAAAAAAAGACATATTTCATTTATTTCAGATCCCTTTCCCAGCTCTCACCAGCAGGTATGTTATATGGAAACGCCAGACATGCCTTATCCTTTCTGTCACTGGTAGAAGGGAGGTCTGTGAAGGATGTGGTGGACGTCTGTTGAAGCCATAGGAGATATTTCTTTGGAAAACCCTGTCCTTTGGCACCAGACCTCTGGCCACTGTCTGATGTATATGCACATGGTTGGCCTGGTTTCAACGGGGATAGAGTTAATTTTCATCTTAGTAGCTGGCACAGTGCTGTGTTTTGGATTTAGGATGAGAACAATGCTGATAACACACCGATGGTTTAGTTGTTGCTCAGTAGCACTTGCCCTAAGTCAAGGACTTTTCAGTGTCCCGTGCTCTGCCAGTGAGCAGGGGCACAGGGAGCCGGGATGGAGCAGAGCCAGGACAGCTGACCCGAACTAGCCAAAGGGATATTCCATACCATAGAACGTCATGCTTGGTATGTAAACTGGGGGGCTGCCAGTCTCTGCTCAGGGCCTGGCTGGGTGTCAGTCAGCAGGTGGTGAGCAATTGTAATGCATAATTTTATTTTTTTTTCCCTTGGGTTTAATTTCTCTCTCTTTCTCTCTCCTTTTCATTACAATTGTTGTTATTATTTTTTTTAAATTATTTTTATTATATTTTACTTTATTTCAATTATTAAAATGTTCTTATCTTACCCCATGAGTTTTACCTTTTTCTGATTCTCCTCCCCATCCCGCCAGGGCAGTGGGGGATGGAGCGAGCAGTTGTGTGGTTCTTAGTTGCCGGCTGGGGCTAAACCACGACAATGGTGCCATGTGGGTTCCTTGTATATCCTGTACCAGGGGCAGTGGGTAGGAGGAGCAAAGGAAAACATTTGGGCTCAGGAGTGAGATGCCCACCACCCCAAAGCAGCCACAGGACCATGGGCTTTGTGCCCATGCAGGAGCCCAGTACAGACAATGTGAACACCCTTCAAAGGCAATTTACCAGACTTTAGTTTTATCTTGCAGTGCTCACGTAGCTCCACATATAAATACAGACTGAATAACAGAGGCTGACAACACATCACTAGCAAAATAAGTCAAACTAGATAGAAAAGGTAAAGCAATGTCACTGTGGTGAATGTGAAGTCCAATAAACCAAGATAGCAGTGATATGAATATATTAGAAAAAATATTTATGGAAGTCAATACTGTAAATCCTTTTAAATCTATCCCACTTCTTGGCAAAATGGAAACCTGCCCTTTCTGTGGCTCACTGTCCTGGCACCGTACACAAATCCTCCTAGGCAAATAAATGATGCTGAAATTTACTTGGGTTTGGTGGTTGGGTTTTTTTTTGCTTTTAGTCTTAAACAAAACACAAGTGTCTCCTCATGCTCAATCTGTAAGCAGTCAATGTTTAGATTACGAGCTGAAAATTGGACTTCTTGACAGCACACGCCATGTAAAGCCCAGAGGAACTTTCACCCCATGTGAAGGGAAGGAGGGGGCATCGTCAGTACAGTCATTCACCACCTTGTGTTCAATCAGTCTTTCCTCAGTGCTGAACCAGTTCCTTTTTCTCCATGTCCTGTCTTTCCCTTATGCAGGGTGAATCAGTCCCACCCGGTATTTATGGCTGCCCTTATTTCATATTGATTATTTTTAGCTCTCAGTATTCAGCAGCAGCAGAATTCTCTATTGCAGTTCAATGTGAAATCTAACTAGAGCAGCACTCTTGTGATAATTATTTTATGAATTAATTACAGGTAAGTGGCTGTGTGTAAGGGCAATTGCAATTTTCTGTATCATACAGTGAACTCCTGCAAACTGTCATGCACTTGGGCTAGTATACTTTTCCCCTGCCTCTTCAGAAGAAGAACACCGAAGCAAACGGAACTCCTTGCACCAGAATTTGGCTCACAGGCTGTGTTCCTTGAATGTAATATTTCTGTCTTAGGCTTGTGAGTTTTTCCCCTGAAGATCCTATTAGCAGCTTTCTCTTCTTTTCTATATTCTTATTCAGTTGGTACACAATGCAAGTTTCAAGGTCAGGCAATATCACCATGGACCTTTATTCTAACACCCCTTCTTGGGGCAAAACTCCCATCAAAATTAATCAGGAATGAATGTGGAGGCATCTTTCTAATATTGCTTACTTGTTTTGGGGATCTGGCTGATTAGTTACGTGGTATTTCATGTCTGCTGCTCCACTCCATCTTCTGAATTATTCCAAGAGGAGTATTAAGACTGAAGCCAAACAATCATGAAGTAATATAGACAATAAATTCAGGGCTTACGCATATCTCCCCTCACACATGCTCAATTGCAGTTTCATATCTCAGAAACCTTTATGGTTTGCAAAGGTCAAGAGCAGAACTGGGTGTCACTGGTGCATCCCAGAGTGTGGGGGGAGGTATTTCCCCAATATCTCTGTAGGGTCAGAGCTATGACCCGACCAGGATGTCCCCTGCACAAGCTTCTCCAGCAGGAGCTGAGCCAGAGGTGCCTCCAGCCTCCCCTGCTCTGCCTGCAGTCTCACACCAAGCCTGGAAATATTTGCAACTATTTCTCATTGCCACAGGTGCTCACCATCCCTGATCGTCTTTCTTTGCTCCCTACATCCCTTGGCCTTCTTTAGCTTGTGTTTTTCTGTTGTTCTGTGTATCTCCAGATACACAGGAGCTTTTAGGCACTTAATTCCAGCACGGAGCAGGAGATTTAGGCATCATTGTGGATCTGGGTGGAAGGAAACTATCCTTCCCCCAGCTAGTTCAGCTGTGAACATCTGTAGGAAAGACATCTAAGCTTGTTCAATATGGACTGGGGCAGAACTGCAAAGGCAGATCAGGGTTTAATGAGTGATTCTTAGATATTCAGAATCTATCAATATCTTGCACAACTAGGAGGGACTCTCTATAGGGGTATCGAAACATTTCTGCTGATCGGGAAGGTACCATCACAACACTTGGAGATGGGCGAGATCATAGCTCAGCCCAGACCTGAGAGCTTAAGTGTCCTTTTGCTGTCCTCTTCTCTCATGGGGATGTCTTCACACCTTCTGTGTAGCCCCCTAAGATCAGCTCCAGAAGGAAAACTAGTTTTTGAAATCAGAGAAGATAGCTTCTGTGGGAAGAAGAAAAGATAAAATACTAATTAAATGGATCCTAGGAAACGAACCACAGCTCAAGCAAGAAAGAAACTAGGAAAGAGAGATCCTATACTGCAGAGCTCCAATCTGGAGAGCTGAAGTACCCTGCACAGTCCGCAGTGAGACCAAGAATTCTTGTAGCATTTCAATAACAAAGGTGAGACAGGGTGAAAATAGAAACATTTTTCTACAAAACAAGCTACAAAACAGTCAAGGAAAACTAGAACAATGTATAACCTCTACTAAGTGCTGTCTCAAATGTGCAACTTTTTAAAAAATGTCAAAATCAATGTAAGTTATGAGGAATAGAAGTCATTGCCCCCAAAAGCGGCTCTGAGAACATTTTGCTTACAGTGTTGGAAGGCACAGCATGTTAACTGCTCTTCAGCCCTTCTTCAAGAAGTTCTGAGTATTTAAAACACCAGTGGAAGTTACGAGAGCTATAGCTTCTGAACAACTCCAAAAATCAATCTTTTAATGCTTCCATCTTCTGGCCACTGTAAAACATTTTAATAAAATTTCTGGACATCCACAAGGCAAGGAGCTGGTGTTTTTCTCTTTACACAGGAAAAACAGTTTGTTAGACTTCGATTCTTCCAAAATTCCCTGAGCAGAGCTAAATAAGAGAATATGGATTAGTAAAATGCATGGGAAAGGGTTAAAAGAGAGCAAAGGCTGAAACCTGGCCCTGTTGAAGCATATTTAAAATTGACCTTCACGGGGGAAGAACAACACATCTGCTTTGGAGAAGATGAGTTTCATTTTATAACAGGTTTACACAGCTGCTCTGAAGGAGACTCATTCAGCCCTAATTGCTTTCAACTTTATGACAGTCTTTTGCAGCCTTCATCTTTGATGCTGAAATGGCTGAGAGGGACAAAAACCGAGCTGAGCTTTGGATTCTGGCCTCGCTGGGGAGGTGAACCTCCATGTCTAAGAGCAAAACTGGAGGCTGGATTTGCTGGGATCTGAGGGCAGAGCCTTTCCCATCCATTTTGCAGTTTCAACGTATGCTCCTGCCTGGGATGTATCTATGGAGGGGAAGATGTCCTGGAAGTACCAAGCTGACATTTTGCATAAGCCCTCACAATCTCATGATCTTGTCAAACCACAGGGTTTGGGGAAGTTGATGGCACAAGTAGGCTAAACACTCAGCAACACCCAAACACCTCAACCTTGCTTCACAGGCCTCTGACATTTAAACAAGTTGAGTGTTTAGCTCTTCTGAAAATCAGGCAATGAGGCTGAAATTTATCTGTGTTGTACACATAGCTGAGCAAGCTGATGGAGGTCACAGAGGGGAGGAAAACAGCTGAGCAGCCAGAGGTGGAGACTGTGAATGGAAATGAGAAATCATGACCCCAAAGTGCCTATGGTCTCTCCAGTGACCATGAAGAGTGATTAGCCTGGTTCATAAGCTAGGTGAGATGAATCACAACCCCAGTTAGCTAGAAAAGAGTACATTGCATGAAAAATAAAGCTATAGGACTTTGCTGGTTTGGTCCTCAATGAAGATACAAATTCCCAGATTGTCTGCTGTAATGGTTGTAGACTCAGAACAACTATTGAGCTTAGTAAGGAGGCAACTCAGCCCTCACCCTGTGTAGAGGGATGAAGGCAGTGGGCTGATTAGCATTGATAACATGCAGCTGTGGCCTTGCCTCAAGGCAGTGGGTTGATTGACATGGATGATGTGCAGCTGTAGCTCATTCCCACAAAACGGTTAAATAGCCCTGAGGAGTGTGGGAGAGGGGTTTGGGTGGAGGAGGAGCAGTGTGGTCTGGCCTCTGGAGGAAGGAGAAATATGTGGTATGGACAGTAGAATCTGACCAATGGTAAAGCCTTGTTGAACCCTGCTAGTTTGTTTGTGCTGTAACAATTGGTGCCCTGTGTGAGGCTGACTGAGTTGGACTCTGACTACAACAACTGGTGCCCAATATAGTTGAGACAAGTGGGAGAACCTGTGACCCATAACAGATGATGTGAGAGGTGAGCCATTGACAACTAATTGATATGGGTGTATTGTAATATTTGTTGTCCATCTTAACTCAAATTGCAACTACCCTGTAAAGATCTGAACTGCTTTGCAATTACTGATGAATGGTGATTTTCTGAAGAAGTTGAGACAGAAACTAAGGGTCATATCCCTTGCCTGTGCCATCAGGAATTCTTGCAATAGTTGAGGAATAAACCAGTTGCCCTTGTTCCTCTTAATTTCTGTCTCATGAATGCCTGTGAAACCATTCTTTCTCTGTCTGAAATAAGTGGCAGGACATAGCTCCAGAAATGTATTTCAGACTCCTTGCATGTTAAGTCACCTTCTGTTATGAAGGGTGGAGAGCTGACAACCTGGTGTTTATGCTTCTTAGCCATGTCCTTTCAAAGAAAATTTTCCTTCACCTATTTTGAACTGTTTGTTTAAATACTGGAAGTAAACATCATGGGTTTACTCCAGCTGGTAACTCTGCCTCACACAGCTGCTTGCATGCTCCCCCATGGTGGGATGGGGAAGAGAATCAGAAAAGTGAGAGAACTGGTGGGTTGAGATAAGGACAGTTTAATAGGTAAAGCAAAAGCCACACAGGCAAGCAAAGGAAGGAACTGGTTCACCACTTCCCATGGCAGGCAGGTGCTCAGCCACCCCCAGGACAGCCCAACTCCAGTGCACCTAATGGTTGCTTGGGAAGACAAACACCATCACTCCAAACATCCCCTTCTTCCTTCTTCTTCTCCAGCTTTATATGCTGAGCACGATGTCATATGGTATGGAATGTCCCCTTGGTCAGTGGGGGGCAGCTGTCCCACCTGTGTCCCCTCCCAGCTCCTTGTGCCCCCCAGCCAGCACTGGTGGGGTGAGGAGCAGAGGAGCCCTCGGCTCTATGTGAGGCTGCTGGGCAATAACAAAAACATCCCTCTGTTATCAACGCTGTTTCCAGCACAAATCCAAAACACAGTCCTGTACCCGCTACTGTGAAGAAAATTAACTCTATCCCAGCCAAACCCAACAAAATAAGAAAGTTCTGTTTACATGGAATTAAATTTATTGTTCATCCCTGGACACATCCATAATCTTGTCTTCTACTGCGGTTGAAGCAAAGTCCAAAAGTGATGTGTGGCCAAAGACAGGTTTATGATTATTTCCTTAGAATTACCTATTTATTTATGAGCTAGGTCAGCCTGGCTTAAGTAATGTATTTGGCAGTCCCACTTCTTTTGTCAGGAATATAAAATACCATGAGTGTTTGAGAAGTTGATTCTTATTAATTCTCAACCCTTTCAAAAGTCAGTTTTACTGCTGTCCTTTCAAGTGTTCCTCTCTAAACCCAGGTGTTGACTACAGCAGCTCTCCCTGGGAAGTTATCAAAACCACTGGCGGAGAATACTTTCTGGGAATCAGCCTGGGAGAAAGCACATCTCATAGTCAGGCTGGCTCAGCTACCTAGAGATGCACAAAGTGACATCTGTCTCCATCACCTCCTACTCTTGGCTGTGAGTGGCTCCCACATCTCAGCTTGGATCAGCCCTTTCCTCAGAGCAGAAATGTGGGGTTCTGGTTGGTGTCCCAACATGACCTTGGGGAAGCCACCTAGCCATTTATGTCTATGAAATAGATTGTAAAACTGAATCCTGCGGGGACTAATCAGTACAAGCTGGGGTATCAGGGGAGGCAGAACATGTCTCTAATGTGGGTCTCTTACTTTCCCTTTCCAAGATTTTACACCTTCCTGTTAAATCACTTTACACTCTAGAGCTGCTTTACAGAGTTGTAAACAATAATGTTTTTCCAAGTTGCCCGTTTCCGTTCTTTCACCTTTCCCTCCACACAGGTGAGCTCTGGGGGCTGAAGAATCAATTTGCATCTTCAAAGATTTTAAAGCAGCTCATAAGATTTATAAAGGCTACTTTCATCTCCAGATAAAGTTAGCCAACTTTTATTCACTGCTCTGTATGTCAAGATTTTCTACCCCTCTTTTAGAAAAAAAAATAATTAATTCTTGACCGGTATCCTATAAAGATTTGCAGACACAAAGGAATGTGGGAAATTACTGAGGACAGAACTAATTTTCCTATTGTTTTTAGATATTTTATGAAAAGGGCACTGGAAGTTATAACTATTGAGGGTTTTAAAGCTTCTATATATCTCTGTTACAATAAGTATTTACAGCAATGAAACATCTCTGTTGAAAATCTGCATTTCCTAATTTTTGACTGCTTGACTTTGCAGTCTCTGTAACGGTCTTCTAATGAAAGTTTTGTTTAACATGAAGGTTCATCCATCTTTTAAAAATCCGAACAGAACCTTCCCACAACACAAGATAAATCTCGGCATATGGTGTTGTATAGATTAGTCCATCTGCCAAAACTAGCAGAGCGGATGCATGGGGTTTGGTCATGGTCATCTGGACTAATAAAGGGCAGCAGTAGCAGGTCACTGTTACCAGTGCAGACTGCCACTGAAAAACAGGGCACATAGCTGGCTGGAGAGCTTTGCACTTCCTTGTGACAGGAGAGTCTGATGAAGATCTGAACCTCTTTCCCATCCATGGTGGTCAGAGCTTTTTCCATGTAGCGCAAACGCACTGTGTTTCCCTTTTTCTCCTGTTTGGTTCCGGTTTTACCCTCCTTTCCTTGACGCCTCTACCTCTTAGTACTCATCTGTTTGCCCAAGCATTTTTTTCTAACTTTCTTCCCTTATCTCTACTTAATTAAATTACCTCCTTCACCAGGCACTGTCTAGCCCAGCAATTTCCCTCCCCACATTCATACTACTGGTTTACTGGGAACAAAGAAGAGAAAGCCATGGGAAGCACAGGAGAGGCAGAAACACTTTTTTCCCATGCCTGGCCTCCCTCTGGCACTGGGGAGCTGGAATGTGTTCTGGGAACATCTGGGTCTGCCCTGGAGGTAAGAAGAATAAGCGGAGTCACTGTGTTCACACAAGTGCAGTTCAGCAGGAGTAAGAGCTGAAAGGCTGGAGAGCCCTCAGTGGAAACTGGGGCCTGGAAGATGTTAGCTTGTCAAGCTTTCAGAAGTGTCTACTGATCTGGAAAAAAAGGTGCCTTCCAAAAAACTTTGCCTCAACGGATTTTCTAGGGATTGGCACAGTTATCCTTGGCATAAAGGTAACTCTCCTGCCAGTTTCAAATGGGGGAAGGGGTACTACAGCTGCTAAGAAAAGTCTCAAGTGCTGGCTGGCATGAGCAGTGCAGCATGTTTTCCTCTATCCTCAAAACAGTCATGGGGCCTCTGCTGAGAGTTTCTGTGCAAGTCTAGCCTGAGGCAGACACATGATGTTGAGTTTTATTCAGCTAATGGTTGTTTGGCAAAATGAAAAGCAACCGAAAGCAGGTTCTTAAACAGGGACCTGAGTAACCGTGCTGCACCCACGATGTGTGCAGGTGTGTGCCCTTTGTGTGTATGTGTTTGTTCACAAGTCAAGAAGCATGAAGGAAATTGTTTCCCATCAAGTGAGTAGTTGTAATAACTTGACAGAACCTCCGAATCAAAAGGTCATGGGAAAAGTCAAAGCACACAAAACCCACTTTGCTCTACGGGTCTTGCAGTTGGCTGCATAGGAATTGCTTCAAGGAATAATTCAGGCAAGCATCCTACACCTACACCAGCCAAGACGTGCAAGCCCTCACTGATGGGATCCAGAAAACAGAATGAAAAGCATGGAAGCAGTCTCATCTTGCAAACATTTGTTCAAAAAAGCAGTTCCACCGAGCAACCATGCTAATAAAAAAAGAAACTGCAATAGCAGCCATATCGCCAGGACTTTCACGCTCTGCTTAAGCTGCACCTTTGATCCTGCACAAAATCCCCAAAGCTTCATGCCTCCTCACGGCGATGCCCTATCTCCTGTGAATGTGACTGGTTTAAAGAAGGGATCTGTTTCTAAAGGACACACAATGTGTGATACAGGCTCTACTTTGGAAAACCCATGTGATTTCATAAAAAGAGGGTTATGCTTCACTAGTTTGTTAGAACATGTTGAGTTTTACTGTCAGTGTAAAGGCTTCTGTAATGAAACCGATCACTACACTAGGTAGGATATTCATAAAGCTTTTAACCCAATTCCTTGGTTTCCAATTAAAATAACATCCAAGAGGCAGAGTTACAAAGCCATGAGATATTAGTGCAGTACTTAAAATTAGGCTAATTCTAGAAACCATCTCTTCAAAAAAAAAAAAAATTTAATGACCATGAGAGACTGCAGAAGCCAGCTGTGGGATGTGAGTTTTGTTACTGTTTATATTAACACTGGGTATAATGACACTGAAATCAAGGTTTTCTGGTTTGTAAATTATGCTAAAGACCAACAAATGATAATGGGCTTTGAAATTGGACTCTGAAGTAATATCAAATAGTGAATGTGATTAAATATAGATAAACAGAGAACAATCAGTCATGGAACAAGAAACCAAAAAAGCAATTGCAGAAATGGAAATTTACCACTGCGAACTGCCAAGAAAAGAGATTTGTCAAAGAAAGAGAAAATGGATCAGAAGATATCCTGAATTCAGGCAGCAGCTTCACTAATGAATGCAAACAGGACTTTTTCTGTACTGCTGGGGAATATAGTAATTTGTAAACCAAAAGGAGAGGTAGTGCAGTGTTTCTATACAATGTATTAGCTAAAGACCATCTTTAGTAGCTGTCAATACGCCTTTGAAAGGATCTCATTTCTCTTAAGGGGAAAAATAGAGATGAAGCCTAATATCATGCACCTCAAAGGTTCAAATGATGAAGAAATGTAATAAAAATCAGGCTTCTTCAGTGCCTGAACAAAAAGGCCATATATGTAAACATTCTCACGTCGAATTGGTAACATTGCTCTTAAATAATACACAAGGGTAGGTGTAGGAGAGAAGAAATAGTCACTTCCAACGACTTTTACCCAAATGTCCTCCCTCCCATGCCCTGCCCCTGCCATACAAGCGCACCACTGTTCACTGGGCAGGTGGCGGTGAAATATTCAAAAGGGAGGTGCTGGAGAAGGTTTCCCTCTATGAAGTGTCCTTGGTGCAGTCATGGACATGCCAGAAACATCCTGAGGACCCAGTGACTACTGTTACATATCATTTACAAAGAGCTGTGCTCTGCTCTAGAGAGCTTTCAGTGCCAAAAGGGAAAACAGAACCACGGAAAGCAAGATGTTTATACTGACTTGGATGGGTGGCGGGAGTAGAAACAGCATCCCCACACACCACAGTTTTACAGGTTTAGAAATAGACCACTGTATTTCTGAGGTGCAAAACATATGTGCAGCAAAGATTAATTCTCTTCAAAGCTTTCCCATGGGCTTTTTCAGCAACCGTGCTTCTTTTCATTTCTGACCCTCGATTTCCAGATCTGCTGTGTGCCCCACTCCTTTATTGGTGCTGCTGTAAAGCTGAGCTCTCTAATGCATTTAATACATCCATCCTGTACAGCACAAGCTGTTCAGCATGAATGTATTGCTCTTTGCTTGTCTCTCTTGTGTTCCCACGACACTATTGTTGACAGGTTTTGAACATGTCACAGATAGAAAGGAGGGGAATGAGAAATGAATCAAACTAAAACCCCAGGCAATGAGCTTTCTTGCTTTTGAAATGTCTTTTTGCTTTATGTTTGATGAGAAAGTTCATTTATTACCCTGTTTTTACGTGAGTTGCTATTCTACTTTCAGGATCCTAATTGCTTTTCAGATTGGGTATATCATTAATACTGTATATCTTAATTTTCTAGCCTAGGTAGTAATCGAGCGTTCAGTCATTGTTATACTCACTGTTCTGCCAACATTTATTAAAATGAAGCAATTAACTATTGTCTTAAATGGAGTTTAGAGGTAAGGCTCATTAGTTTTAGACCCATTACCATTAAGTGGGATGATAAATGTAAAATTATTTTATCGCAGCTTTGTCCAGAAACCTTGTTTGATTATGGAATGTCAATGTTCACTTTGTGCTGTGGTTTTGCAGTTCATCTGGCTCCACCTGATGAAAACACAAATCATCACATGGACACTCATACCTGGGAAATAGTCCATCCACAGACCCTGTGTTTGACATTGGAGTGGTCCATACTCACAGCCAGTCCAAGGCAACTCCCTGGGGACAGATCTGCCGCCTTCTGAAAGCAGCCAGACCTTTCAGTCCCAGGAGCCGTTTTCTTCTCTGTCTTGCCCCCTTGGCATCTGATTTTTCCCCTCACTAGTTACGAGTACATCAGTTCAAAAAGGCCCGTACGTTAGCATGAGGAGGTTGTTACTCCTCCGTTCCCCTGGCGAGTCTCTCCGTGTCACTGTAAGCATTGCTCTCTCCGGGTTAGCTAGTTGTGATGGACGATGTCCTGCTGGCAGGCCCACGAGCTTTTGAAGCTATGGTCCTCAAAGCATCTTGAGAAAGATTATTTATTTGCCAAGACACTAATGCACTCCCATGGCTGGCAGAAAGAAAACAGCACCCTTCTGGACAAGACCTCCAAATCCAGATATCTAAAGCTAAGGGCTATCACACAGAGCAGCCTGGTTTCCCAGCTGCTCTGAGCTCAGCTATGAACCTTTCAGATGAAGTCTTTTTCTAATTAAGGTCCTTAATGCAGATGAACCTGATGATGTAGCTACGTGTTCAAGAGCAAGGTCAGAGAGATGAGGACTCCTGAAGAGGTCCAGGAGGAGTACTCTGGGGCATAATGTTAAGGCACATGATTAAGTACCTTGCTGAACGAAGGCCTCAGGATCTAAATATACCCAACCAGGCTCCCCAGAGGCCCCATACTGCATCAGCTCGGACCTAAACATGATACAGCTGCTTCACTCTTTGAAAGTTTCTCTTTTAACACATAACTTCCAGGGTAGTATTTAACCATATTCCTCAGTTTGGCTTGTTCTTTCTCCACTGACACAAGGGGAAGAAATATTATTAATAGGTAAGATAGGAGAGTCTGAGGAAAAAAATAAACAATACTCATGTCACAAGATACCCCCCTAGGACATAACTCTAAAGTATAGTTTTTCTGTACTTCTGGCCAGCAGCTAAAGAGAGCACTTTGAAGGTGTCTGCAGTTCTCAAAGACGGGGTATTCTTGCCCCGACATCCAAGTATACTCACTCTTGCGGGATGTCTTCTGTTGCAGCTTTCATGTTACTTCAGAGGTAAATAGTATCACCGCTTTGCTTATATTCATTTTAGAAGATGGAGGAAAGTCATCAGAATAGGGAAGGATCTGGATCTGCCTGGCTCCACGCATCACTAGCTTCCTCCCCTGTCTCCACAATGAGATAAAAAGGGTACAGTTGGTAAATGGCTCTTTGAAACCTGCCAAGTTTTTCTCCTGGTTCATGACAGCTTTGAGAATCCCTGGGCTGGCTGTAAAAATGTTGCTATTGTAGTCCTTGCTCTGCTCTCCTCGTGGTTGTGAAGTTGGGCTGCTAAAATGAAGGGTAATCTTGCTTCTACCTGCAGGGAGGTCGTGATCCAATACCTAAGAAACGCATAAGAAAATTGCAGAGTCACAAATGGTCTTGCTCATCACAGAGATGCTACTGGCAAAGGAAGGCTCTGTTCACTCCAGCCCTCATCTCAGGGCAGAGCCAGCTTAGCTCTGCTTGCTTGAGGCCACGTTCAGCTGAGTTTTGAATGTCTCCAAGAATGGAGATGTGTCCAGCCACCCATTAAGCGAGACAGTCACAGAGTACCACTAGACGGGCTTGCACAGGAGGGGAAATCCAGACTGCGGACACATGATGCACCAGCCACCTGCCACTGCTGGGCAGCAGGGTGACAGTCATGCTGTCCAGCATCCAGCTATTGATGCTGCTCTACAAATGAGGAATATAAACAGCTTTTTCAGAGACTCTAGGAAAATGCGATTTCTAACCCAGCCACCACTCACAGATGGAGTTAGTGAGTGAGGCTGAACCTGTGCTGTGCACAGCAGCACCTGGGCACCACACCGGCTGATGGTGCTGATCCTCAGCACACAAGTTTCATGAGGAGAGATGGTGCCTTGGGAAACCTGCAGAAGGATTCACTATTCTTTCACTAGATCTGCAGGCAGAGCTTATAAAATGTCAAATATGACCCAAAGCGAGGGCAAAAAAGCCAGTCTGGGACTTGCCAGCAGCTCATTTGAGAATCGATTATTTGGGGATGATATAAAACTTGTATTATCGGTTTGGTTTGTAAAAAACTTTCCCTGAGAACCTACCACCTTAACGATTTTCCAGTGACAATTTTTCTATAAATCCCATTGATTCACTTTGGTCAGTGATTTGACCAATTAGTTGTACAATGTAATACAACATACAATTTAAAATCACAAAATGAAAGCAAACAATTTCTGCCTAAACAAAATGACTTGATCTTTCCAAGAAAAAATATTCCAGTAAGGACAAGTACATTATTTCAAACTGTTCTGCATTAAGGGAAGAAAAAACCCAGCAACTACAAACAAATAACACTGAGCTTGTGTTTTCATCATGGTACCAGATTAAATTTCAAACTGAGAATGCTTCTTGGGTCAGAAATTTTGTTTTTCAGCTTGTACTCATTTCCTGGGAGAGTTGGCGAGGTAGCAAAGCAGACTCCAGAGAAACTATGGATATGTCAAAAGATTGTAAGTAATATTGCAGGAAAGGTCCTTTGCCATTTTTGGGGGGCGGTGCCGCTTCCATGCAATCAGAAAGGGAACTTGTGCTTTTCAGGGGGAACTTCCCCAGAATCAGTCACTGCCATTCTTCAGCGTCAAATCCTCAGGAACCAGCAGATTCATACTTCCAGCAAAGAAATAAGATCAGCACTGAATTGTCAGCTTCAGCAGTAAAATTCCAGGCAGCAAGCCTCATTCCTCTTGTTCGGAAAGGGAATTTCCATGAATGAAATTCAAAGCATCTGACTTACAGTGCCACCCTGCAAATGGCCTATAACTCCTGTAAATCACTCTCAGCTGCCAGCGTACCGCAGACTTTCTGCTCATGATACGATACACTCACTCTGATTTAAAAAAATCTGCTTGTTGCTCACGTAGGAAGCCCAGGTCACCTGCCTTCACCCCCGCGCCCTGTGTTTACACGGAGAATAACGGCAGTGGGTGCACCGATTTACCGGATTAGACATGGCCCTACTTGGTGTCTTGCTCAGAACAGAGTGCCATGATTAGTAGCTATCTGTGAAATGTTCAAAGTCAACCGAGACTTAGCACTCTCATCTGACTCCCTAATGGTCTATAATCCCTCCACACCGGGGTTGAGATGAGTTGATGTGACGTAATTTGTAATTAGACAGCTTGGCTAGCAGAGAGCCTTCAGCTAGCTGGGTAAATCCTGCTTTCTCCAGGGAGTGTTTTACACAGTGTAAGGAAAAAAAGCAGTAAAGCAACCACACAGCTTCTAATAAAGCCAAGAAACAGCCACTCATGCTGCCTATGGCTTCTTCATTTGCTTTCTCCTTGCCTGCTACAAATAACCTTTTTTCTAGGAGGTTCCCTATGCTTGATAATGTGGTTCATTTCCAGAATCAGTAGTTGCTTCCCATATCGGTGATGTGAATATCCCAGTTGTGGCTCTACAGAAAAGGAAAGCAACACTACACTGATTCAGATCCTCAGTTTATGCTTATTCACTGACTTCAGTAACCCTGAAATAATTCTGTTCCTGTTTGCAGCAGATTTAATGGTTGGTTGTCACTCTATTTTAAACGTTAGTATCACAGTTTATTTCTATATATGGAAGACCTGGATGTTTTCTCAGGATTAAAAGAGGATATTTTTTGTCTTCTTTCTCTTTAATTTCCTGCTAGAATTCAGAAAGATCTGGATCCTGCATCTCCTGACTCTAAATCCTTGCTAGAATACAGGGGGTCTGTGTCAGGGCTCCTGGGGATCTGAGCCTTGCTCTGAAGAGGGCTGTTTCATATCGCAAGTTCATCTTAAGTCACTGCATTGCATTTTCACTGTTCAGCCTCCAATCCAAGATTATCTTTGCCCATCTGTTATTTATCCCACTGGTTACATGACCTGTGGATCACCCAGCTTTTCTTTTAAAATCTCATTCTGTTTATGTCCATTCATTATTTGCTGCTTATTTGGAAAAATGAAAAATAAAAAAAAAAATGCCAGTATGTAGTTTTACCTGAAATAGTAGTAAGATGCGTAATGCACAAGAGAAGTGGTCGTGCACACCTCTGTAGCTACATGTGTTACTGCAACCTCAGCTCCCTGCCCTGGGCGTGTTGTCTCTGTGTTACACAGGGAGAGCAGAAGCCAGGAGAAGCACACGAGTGTCCGCTGCAGCCCCTGGGGAAGCCCAGATGGCCACGATGTGAGATTTCACATGTGTGATGCTCCTTGAACAAACGCATACCCATCAGTGTGAGCTGGAAATTGATATTAGAAATTTTCACTGATTGTTTTTTAACTGACCTCTGTAATCTGCACTCACCTAACACTGCCTGTGCGTGAGCACACAGCCTTGCAAAAGTACTCTTTGGCGATCAGCTGATTTAGGGAGAAATGTTGCTGTCATCCCTGAATTGCTGTACTTCTGCCTTTCTGTCTTGCAGAAAGGTTTTGGCTATGCCTATTCTTGCTGAACATATGGTGAATGTTCTAGCACTAAGGTACAATCTCTGACCAAAAAGAATATCATGCCATCCCCCCCGGTGTCATGTCCTGTCCCCCCACCCCGTCTCCCCCCTAGTTCTAATCCAACTACAGTTATTGCACCTGAAACGTGAATTGATACAAAGCCGTACCCTGGGTTTGTGTGACACGAAGGTCTGACACGTTGTTCACCCAAAGTCCCTTCTAGCTTTAAAGACATTCTTCCTGTCTTTTTTCATACTAAATAATTTCTCAAGAGGGTGACTGAAAATGTGATATTGCTGCTACGGATACGCACTGTGCATCACATTGCACCTTTAAAGCTTTACTCAGGGCTGTGCCCCATTATGCTGGGAGCTGTAAAAGCAGAGGGAAAGTCACTGTTGACCTCAGGGAAATCAGCTTTTAATTTAATTGCATAAAACAAGTAGCTGTGAAAACTTGAGGCTGCCAAGGCCTGGGAGCATGTTGTACAAATAGAGGGAAGAGGCTAATGTGAGTAGTTCAGACAGGAGGGGAATATATGGAAAGATAAATTCTGATTTTTTCCATTCTCACTCCTCTCCACTGCAATCCCTTGTTTAGGCTGCTGTAAAAGCAGAATTAGTCCCAACTGTTTTGTTTCCATTCCCATGTAAAATATAATCAATTTATCCAGTTTTAAATGCTTTGAATTCTTTACATTCTTTGTTCTTGCAAAACTGTTGCTATTACCTGGTGGTAAAGCCATCCTCTCAGTCAGGACCTGGATATGAGACTAATGCCTTACCATTTGCAGAGGGCTACTGCAACCAGAACTCGGAGTGGTGTCCTACCCCCAAGCTCAGCACGGTACCCACCAGCTGTACTCCCTGTTGCTCGCCCTTTCATGCGTGCGTACAAGTTTTTGCTACCTAAGGACAACTAATGAAAGCCCTAGGGAAAACACAGAGGTTCCTGGCATCAGCTCTGCCCTTCAGTGACAAGGAATTGGTGGACAGGGGAAGAAAAGCTAGGAAATGGTATGAGGAGATATTACTGGTGTTGCAGGTGGGCTCTCAATGCTGAGCTCACGGGCGTATCTTTCTCTGCGGCACATGAGGCCAGACATCCTCTTCAAGGCTTGGGAAGGCAGCGGGAGGCCAAGGCAGGCTGCTGGCTTGCTCTAGGCTTGATTCCCTCCATCTCTCCTGTCCTGCAATGAAAAATACTGTCCTAAGTGGCTGAAAACCGATAGTCTAACGCGGTTTTAATGGGCCACCCACGGAAAAGAAAGTGCTACTGGCTCTGCCTGTTACATGATGCAAAGAGAACAAAGACATATTTGTGTTCTGAGAAACCGTAGTTTACTACTGACAGAAACAGGGAAGTCATGTTTTCAACCTCACAGCCACAGGAGGATCCCAAGCAAGGGACTGTCCTCATGCTCCCTGAAACCTTATTCTCAGATATGTGGCTCAAAATGCTTGTTGTTGCTCGTGAAAAGGAAAGGGAGCTCCCATGTCCCCTTGTCCCGTTATTGCCCGTGTCTGTGCAGAGACAGATAGGTTCTGGTAGCCATGTGCAAAGACACATTTAGATGGGAAAAATAGCTTTTCCACAACACCAAATTAAAGGCAACATTTTTTTTCCTTTTTTTTTTTTATTATTTTTTTCCTAAGTAGAATTTACAAGCCATTACCCATCACATCCAGAGTATTACCAGAGCTGTCAAGAGAAAGGAATCAGTGTAGAAAGATCATTCCACTGGGAAATGTAAAATGGCAACAAGTTGGTCCCTCTGCAATATGTCCAACACATAATATAAAATGATGTACAGCTAACCTGCAATGAGATCTGTGCAGCAGCTCTCTTCTGGGATGCTTGCTTGTGATTTTCTTGCTTGTTCAGAAAAACAGCTTCTTATAAATAAAATCCATTTTTCCCATCTTTTTTTCAGCACAGACTAATGAAGAAGCTGAGTGATTCAGCTGCTGATGTGATCATAGAGGGGGATACATTTCATCATTTATGATGATTCTATGGTGATTATAACTCCTTCTCAGCCACTTTTCATGCTCTTTACATGAGTAACAGTTGGCTTCAGGCACTTTTCTGCAGTGGAGGGTTCAGTGACCAAGTCTCCTCTCTGATCTGCTTGCTGTCCCTGACTGCTTTGTGCCCTTCTCTCTTCCATTTGCTTTCCCCTCACATGCTCAGTCTCTTCCCAAAACTTCATTTTACATTCCAGCTTTGATTAACCTGTGCCAGTGCATGGTTAATGCACCCAAAGGGGTCTCAGGGACACTGGAGGACTTTCCTGTGAGCATTTTCCCTGTGCTCCTTCAGCTCCGATTCCAGCTCCCAGGCTGAATCCCACACCAGCAAATTGTGGCACAGTGGCTAACAGCTGCAGCCTCCTCTATCTTTCCTTCTTCATGATCTTGCCTTTTCTTCCTTCATTCTCCCTTGTTCTTCTTGCTCTGACTTTGAGGTCTCTTGCTCTTTATCCTCCATTCTTTTCTGCATTGATGAACCTTGCATTCCCAGCTATTAGCTGCCTTTATTTCCTTCACAGCTTCCTTTCCTTAAGTGGTCCACTCCTTCAATGCTCAAATAATTCTGAGGGAAAAGGCACTTCACCACCTGAGCTAACTTTACCGGCCGTTGCCCATTACACCCACCACGTTACCCTCCCAGCTAACTGGGATTAAATTACAGGGCTGTACTCCCCTGCTTCCCTGATAACCCTACCGCCTCCCTGATATCCTGCTCCTCTTAGCTCACTGGGAATGCCGATGACAATGATGAATTGGAGTTTATATTCCCCCAGACTTTTTTCTTGCTTGCTCTTCACCCAACTTTAGCTTATCCCTGAACACTTGCTGACAACTTTTTTTGGCCATGTCTCTAGACCTCTGTTCCCTCCCCATCCCCTCTGATGCTTAAACTTCTTCTAATGTTGTTTTTGTCTTTTTAAACACTTTATGGCCTATAGTCTCCTACAGTAACAACTCTCTTCTAACTAGTTATACTTGTATCCATGTTTTTTATTTCTGCTCTTTTATAGGCCTTCCTCTGATCACTTCTGTTCTGTGTGGTGTCAACCTCATTCCTCCCTCCATGGTCCCAGCAATCACCAGTGTGTTCAGTCCTGTAATCAGCTTTCTCTGCCACCCCTCCATTATCTTTCCTGTCATCCCAGATGCATCACGCTCACCTCAATTCTCTATACACAAAAACCAGACAGGCTGGTAGCTGAGGAACAGCTTTCCATGGGAGAGCTTTGGTGTTGAGCAGCTTCCTGCACATTTTACACTTCCATGTAAATTCAGATGACCTATTTGTAAATAAATGTTGCTGAAATGGCATTTTATGGGTGATCCAAACATTTGTAAAAGTTAGGTCATAGGCAAGCACATTTTTACACTACGGCAGAATTTTTACAGCAGGAATTTCCCAGGACCCGCTAGACACTATGTCCTATTAAGATGATCTGTTGTAAACACTGTTCCTCCCTTAGGATACAGTAAAGAGTAATTCCTTATATATTATTTATGCTGAGCTCTAGCCTGGGCAAATATATATGGTAATGCTGAGTGTGTCATTTTGCACCTCGCTGTATCCATGTTATTTTACTCGCTGCTGTAATACACTTGTATGCAGTGGCTGTTTCATCAGAATATCCTTTAGCAGGGCTAGTATCGTCTCTCAGGCTGTGATGCATACATTTTCTGAGGGATACAGAGAAAATTGAAACAGAAGAGATTATTTTTAAACCCTAAGATGTTTGTCACTTAGGCTGTAAATCAGCTGTGCGTTACACAGATCCGTTACTGCTTTTTAAAGTGTTTGTATTTGAAAACCAACTATGGAGGAAGTTGCAAACTCCCCCTGGACTTCTGTCGTTAGATTATTTTAATCATGCAGCAACTTCATTCTCATTTTGAATACAAAGGGCCCAACTTCCATTAACCTTGAAGACCCCCAGGCTCTTTGTAGTCAGAGCAAAGGAGTGTTACTAGGAGCAGCTCAGAACTCTTCACCCTTGTTCCCACTAAGCTGCCAGCTTTCATAAGGCTGGGGAGAAGGGGATGACTCTGGTGACCAGACATCCCCAATGGGCAATGCCAGACCAGATGCTCAACCTCAGCAGTGTTGCAGATGGATGGTGTGGCTGGGAGGTCCATAAAGCACAACCCTTTGGAGGTGCTTGGGGTCCCTGTGGGCAGGAGCAGCCCATGGTGACAGCATCATGGTGTGCAGCTCCCAGGGCTTGGTGTGGGTTTGTCACACAGGAGAAGGTAGCAGGGGGCTGAGCATCTTGCTCTGGTTTTGTTGTTGTGTGCAAGTTGTCTTTACTGAATTTTCTTACCACAACTCTCTGAGCTAGACAGTAACTGTACAACATTCCCTCATTTTGGGGTGGTATGAAGAATTAATTGCGGCTCAGCCAATGTCTTTTTTCCTCTCCAAGACATACAGAAAAATTTATTTGGTGCCATTCTTGAGTGCTGCACTCACCACACAACTAGGGAGCAGAGTGTGAACAGGCAGTGCTGCTGCCCCACTGCACTCGCACTCGCCCAACCTCCCACCATACCTGGTCCAAGGAACCCCTGGGACTCGGGTGGCACCTCCGTGCAACGGCGCTTCATAGATCTTTCTGCCCTGAACTTGTACAGTCATTTCGTTAAGTCTATGCAAACTTTCAGCATTTACATCACCTGTATGTCTGACAAAACTACCACAGCTTAAATATTCATTGTGCAAAAAGCACCCAGTCTGTCTTTTTTTTTAAAGCTGCCACCTCACATCGTCCCTTGATGGCCTCTAATCCCTGTATTATGAGGACTGTGTGCAATCATCACCTGGCCACCTCCACCATGATATTCACAATTTCTATCTCTGCTCAGTGGTTCTACTCAGTCTCGTCACTTGCATGGAAATAATTTCATACCTCTGTTCACCTTTGTGACCTCCTCTGAGCATTCTCCAATTGACTGTATCCTTTTCAAGACGAAGGATTAAAATGGCAAATGTTACTTCAGACGTAGGATGATTTAATGGATTCATAATATAATGGCACAATGATATTTTCTGTTCTATTCTCTATTCTTTTGCTTTTTATTTTCTTTGATTGCCAGTGAGCATCCAGCTAATAGTTGTATGAATGTGACTTTTCTAACCTTCAGATGTTTTTCTTGAGTGGTAATATCTAGCTCAGAGCTCAATATCATGTATGCAAAGTTAAGACTGTGCTTTTTTTGTGTGTGTGTGTTTTTTAAAAGAAGTGCATCACTTTACACTTAGGTGTTAAATTTCATCTGTCATTTTATCATGTAGCCACATAATACTGCAATTCTTCTGCAATTGTTTGCAGTTAGCTTGTCTTTTACTACTCTGAATAATAAAATATGAGCAAGCTTCCCCACCTCACTGATAAGACTCTTCCCTGCATCCTCTATGTATAATTTGAAAAATAGCGTGCTGGAACCATCTGTAGGATGATACTAGTGACACCCTCCCACATTCCTGCCCTTTTATTCCTACCTTTCAGCTAGCTGCTCACTCATGCAAAGACCTTCTCATTCATATATGAAAACAGCTAACTTTTTAAGAATATCTAGTAAATATCTAGTTTCTCAAAAACCTTTAGGAAATGTAAGGAAATCTGTCATCTGATTAGAGTCCTTTGTCCATAGACAAGATTCTTTTGAAGTATCCCGATAGGCTTGTGCAACGTGATCTTTTTTTCTACAAAAGTCTTAACTTTTCCTGATATATATATATGGTTTTTTCCACACACCTGCTAGTTTTGTTCTAAGCTGCAGCTTCTATCAGTTTACCCAGTATGAATGCCATCCTTCCCCAGAGTTAAAATTTCCTGATTCTTCTGCCACCATATTTTAAATCAGCATCATATTTGGGCACCATATGGCCATCTGCTCCTCTAGTATTAAGAGAGTTTTAAACAAAAGAGTAGGTATTACCTAGTAGCTCACCTATTTCATACTTCAGTACCTTTAGATTTTGGTGAATACCATCTAGTCTATGCCTTTTGTTGTACCTCACTACGGTCAGTGGTCGTATTTGGCCTTATATTTTATTGTTATGCCTTGAACATCTTTTGGCCCTTCAAGGTTCTTGCAAATGATCTGCCTGGAAAGGTTAGGCAAAGATCTAAACAAAAAGAATAATAAGTGGGTTTTGGTTTGCATTCTGCTTGTGCATTTAGTGTGATAGAACATATGATATTTTTTTTTTCCTTTGGACACATCCTCAGCATTTTATCTGTATTTCAGTATGTTATATTTAAACAATTCAAACATTCTTTAAGCTGCATGCCAGCTTTTTACCTTTTCAGATGAAACTAGAAGCTAAAGGATTAAAATGCTATAGGCAGACTGGGGATTGAGTGCTCAGTTGCTCAGGGGATTTATTAGCTAATTTTCTAAGCACAGTGACTTTACAAGAACTGTATAATCTAGGCAGGTTATATATACAGTTTAACAGAATGTACTAATCTGTCAGCTGAATTCAAAGATCTTTGAGAGAAACTCTTCATTGATAAGAAATTATCCAGTGGTCCACCCCTCTGCTGTTGCAGCCTGTGCTCAAATCTCTGCTTTGTCCTAGCTGCCCTGGATAGCAGGTGATCCATTGCAGCATGCAGGGGCTCTGCTCCGGTGAAATAGCAACAAGGGTCACTCCTGCAGGCCACCGGACTGAAAAACTGGTGCAACTGTATGAAAAGTAACATTGGTGAAAAATCTGCACTTATGTAGGGTCTGCAAGTTGATTAAGGAGAGCAAGAAGGTAACAGGTGAACAGGTAAAGCCAAATCATGGTTCAGGCAATAGGTAATTTGTCCTTCAGGCAGATCCAGCTGGCACTTCTGAAACACCTGGAAGAAAAACCCTGCAGCTTGAATGCCGGAGAGCTTTAAAATGGGGGAGCAGAGACAGAGGTGAGCAGGTTGATGGTTTATGTGCCTTCTGTGGAGCAGATGCTCTGTCTTTGGGACTTGATCAAGGCAGCAATGGGTTCCTGGGGGTCTACTGCATTGTCGTTCCTGATAATGTCATTCAGCTGATTGACTAAACCATACTGATCTGAAAGCTGTATTGAGTTCAGACTTGGGGACCAGGAAGATGAAGGTATGTATGAAAAAAATTACACGGGGTTTACATCTGTTGTTTTCCTTATCTCTAGATCTTGTTTCAAATACCAGCTCTAAACCCATAGATTATATGCTTCTTGTCTTTTAAAGATAACAAAACAGGTTACATGGTTTAACAGAGCCTGCTCTAGCAGCTGAGTTCCAGCTGCCTGAGTAGTATTTCACAATTGAGTTAATGTATTCCCTTCAGTTTTTTCTTCAGAAAACATCTAAGCTTGAGATTCTGGGAGTGATGTTTTTGGGAGAACTGGGCAAGAAATGCTATTCTGTGATCTCAGAACTTTCACTTTGCTGGTCCATTTAGTGATTTTCTTTTGCACTGCAAAATCTATGTATTAGAAATGAAGGGGGTGTACAGCTAAACACTGCTGGACCACAAAATTACTGACTTGCCTCCTACAATAGTTATGTGGCACTAAGATAAACAGTTACATGCTTAATAACAATTATCATCTGAAAAATATAGCCTTTGCTTAGTAAATCTTTGGAAGATATGGAAGCTCTGTAGGTAATAGCTCAGATAAACTCATGACTGGCAGGAAAACTTTATGATCTCATTGTATATACACAGGCTGCTTAGCAGGCCTTGTGCAAGAACTTTTATTATCTGGTATACAGCCCTTACAATAAGGCTACGTTCTAAAGGTCTCCACTGGTGAAGGGTCACACTGTGCTGAGGACTCTGAATATAAAACCTGGGTAACAAGGGAGCAGCAGAAATTAGTAGGATTACAAAATCTGTTATGAAGCACTTGCCTTAAAACTTGTTTGAAGTCAGAAGGATTTTTAATGCAACGGTCCCTTGAGTTGAAATTCAGTCCTTTCAAGACTTACTACTTCTTAAATTTACTACAGACTATTGGCCCAGGTAGCCTTACTTCTTGCATACCAAAGACAAAAGGCTTTCATTTAGCTGTTCACCCGGAGTCTGTACAAGGAACCTAAATTGTAGATAATCTTTAAGCACCTATGCAGGAGCAGTGTGTTTCTCCTCTAATGCTGTTGCTGGATTTCTGAATAAAGCACCTTTTGGCCATAAACTTGCAGCTTTAAGTTTCTTTCTCTTCTTTTTCAGTCAACTCAGTAAAACTCTTCCTCCGCTGAAGCAGCTGAGGGACTAACCTTTGAATTTCCATAAAGCTAGGACTGAAAACAGTGACTCTAACTTCCTTCCAGTAGCGAGAATGACTTCATTGATCTAAACAGCAAAGGGATGAGCTACATTGACTCACAAGCTCCCATAACATGAACATAATGTTTGCAGACACCTGTGCGTCTGCTGAATTGCAAAGGGCTGAGGTGGTCCCAGTCTAAATGGAGAAGCAGGGGCTTCAGCTGCCACATAATCAGGGGTCCATATTTCCATCCGGGTGATGCTGAACAAATGTACATTGTGCAGTAGATGATCCTCAACACACATCAGTTTATGTGCCTGTGCTGTAGCACAGCTGATGTGTTATACATCAGACAATATCTGAATGTTTTGGACATTTTTTTTTTCCACTAAAGCAATACTTCCTGAAGAGGGAAAGAAAGAAAAGAGATGATGTCAGACACCAAGTTGGAAAGGTAATGCCTTATCCTTAAACTGAGTTTGCTCCTGATAGTTCTTAATCCATATTTCACACTGCATTAATTTGAAAAGGTTTGCAAATGAAAGCTACAAAAATAATTTCCTTGTTAGAGGAAGATGTCCTAAAGCAGGACACTCAGGTTTGCCCATCCAGTTAATGGAAGACATTAAAATCAACTGGGATTGTTGTTGTGGGAGTACTGATGTGCATGAAATGTCCTACTTTCAAAAGGGTTCTTTAACCTAGAAAGGGATAACAACCAGTGTCTGGAAGCGAAAACAAAGCTAAATTGGAAAGAAGCATGTCTTTTAGCATGGTGATGTAACTGCCAGAAAATATTCCCAAAGGAAATGATGGATTTTTCCATTTGTTTGTCAGCCAGCACAAGTTTTCTGGAGTAAATGTTACAAACACAAATTTCTCAGCTAAATAACTGTATCAGTTTGTGAACTGGAATGGTGAGGGACACCAGAGGTCAAAGTAAGGGATCTAATGATTTATTTAGTGTCTAAAGTCCTCTGAGTTCATGAAGCTGATCATGTACCTGGGTTCAGTACGGTTGTAGGGATGCACGAGTTACCCCAGATGTATGATCAGGCCTGGTCATACATTTGCAATTAGACAGATGGCTATCATCACGTAAAACTCAGACACCTATTGCATTTTTAGGAAACGGGGCATCACCTTGGAGGGACAATAAGTTCTCAGTGCAGTCATGTTTGACCAGGTAATGACATGATCCTGAACAGGGGTATCAGCTTAAGCAATCAGAAGAAAAGGGTATCAGAGAAGAATTTCATCCCAGTTTGAACTCGGATTACTTGAGCCTACTTCAATATGTTTTATTTTTTTCTTTTTCTAAAGAACATAAATCCCCTAATATTTAGGCTATCTACATTAAGAGTCAATGATACTGTCAACACAATTTTGCCATCTCCATTTACTTTAACAAGATGCCACACTAAACTAAGACTCATCACCACAATGTAGGATTTTATTATCTAACCCTTTGAATATTGTCCATTCCTTAAAAAGTATGTTCCAATTTTCTAAAAGAAAAAGGCATAGCTCCCAGAAATCAAACTACTTTAGAGAATATAAAGAGCACCATTGCCATTTTTTGCATTTTCCGTCCTAGAAAATCAACACAGAATTGTTAGGAGCTGTTCTCAGATCCTCTAATATATTTACTAACAAAAATGTTGTCTTGCTTTTTTCCAATAGGTTGTAACACGAAAAAAAAAAATCACAATCTAGCATCAAGAGGGAAACTTGGCACTAATTTCACACTGTCTAAACAACTGTTTATGATACATTTGCTAAAAAGTTACATATATATGCTTAAATGCGTAGTTGAATCAGGACTTTTCTATGCAGCGAGACTGCATTCAGCCTTTTTTCTCCAGCACAACCAGAATTTGAAACATGAGGATGTGTAAGCTCACATAACCTTAACCCTTCCCTCCATTCAAAATAATTAACCGAGATGCCTAAGCGTAGCTGGCTCAGCCACTGGTGGAAGTACCTTACTCCTGCTGACATGGGCCGCGTAGGGCTACAAATCTCCATAGACAATCCCCCACCACACCCCTGCCCTCAGACCCCTGGTGTATAACTGCCATTTTCCAGCAGTGGGAGACAAAGCTATGAATCATTGGGATCAGCTTCCAAAGCAGTCCACCAGTCCACAAAGACCAGTAATTACATACAGTGCTGCTGACCTAAGGGGAGGGGGGAACAAGCTGCTGCTCCTCCAAACGCTGTCTCTGCCAAGCCAGCACTGCAAACCCTGCCTCCTCCCGGAGGCAGTGACCTTGGAAACCGCTTACCCCAGCATTATCCATTATCATCCTGTCTTATTAAGGAAGTGGTTATTTAGTATGTCTCTTGTTAGGAAGATACGTGATGGTAAAGCTTAGGTTTCCATGTTCTTACCTCTCCATCTATCACCACTAGAATAACAAAGACACAAGAGCTTAATGCTGAGAGATGAAAATTATTGAAATGAATAGCAACTGAGCCTTATCTATCCGATTTTTATCTTGTGCGCTCTCTCTCTCCTCTGCTTACTTTTGAGAGTAGAGCTCTGTCAATTATCAGGCATCAACCGAATCAGAAAGAAATCATCAAGGTAGGTCTGTGTGCAGCTTTCCTTGTATTGTTTGTTCTCTCCTGTCTCTGTGCAAACCATGGCAATTTTTTTTTTTTTTTTTTTTGCTGCTCTTGTCTGTTTTTTTTTTCCACCAGCTTCACAATTAATGCATCCAAAAGCTGTGCAGGATGTTTCGAGCACCACACAGAGAGCAACAAGCTCTCAAAAGTAAGGTTAGAAAGGCAGGAAAAAAAATAACAACATGTGATTCCTCAGTGGCAAGCTTCACTCGCACTGTGAAGCAAATGGACTCCTTTCTTCAGGTCTGGATGAAATGTTTCATGCTTAGAACATCCCCACATCTCTTTTCTGCCTGCCTGGTTCGAAATGTAGATTATGGACACTTTACTGCTGGGGCCTGCTGTTTCCATTTATTTCATGTCACTTGAATTCCCCCACCCCATCCCCCTTAATTGTATTTTTGAGATGGCCACACTGGAACTGCGGCTCTAGTACTAACTCTGTGTTAAGCCCCAGTGATGGACTAAGCCATGTGGAAATGACCTCTCCCCCAGGTTTCCCTAATTCCAGAGACCAAGAATTAATTTCCTATGGGAAGGAATCATCAACTACATAGGAGGAGGGAGGACAAGGGATTGCATCCTTTCCCCTTTCTTCCGTTATCCCGCTTGTTGAAGAGCTGCACCGCTGCCCTGGCAGAGCACGGGGGCAGGCAGCAGTGCTGCCTGGTTGGACGGGGTGCGTGTGCCTGCAGGATGGAGGCAGCACGCAAATCAATGGAACAGCTGCTGCAGGCGTGGGTGAGAAGCATCGTGCCCCATCTGCACCTTGTTCTGAATTCATCTTATCTAATTTGGGCGTTCAGATGTGCTGGGAGTCCAGTCATTTCTACAGCTGGTGCAGGAGTCATTACATCTTACTGCGCTACTGAGCACAGCTGGATCGTTGGCCCATTAGCTTTACAGCTTAGGGTGCCTTAGGTCAGTGCCTTCAATTTGAGGAGAGGGAAAAGCGAGAACTCCGGACCTTCACTTCTGAAGAGAAGGAATATTTTTTTTCCTGTAGGGAAAGTGGGGAATATTACTTGAAGACCAAAGTAAGGGAAACCACCTAAGAAAGATCCCTTTCTCATCTAACATATATATCTGATAAGGGGAATAAAGTGTCAATACAGACCATGCACCAGGTAAGTGTATAGAGTAAATAAATTTCTTCGAAGTATGAAAGTCCCAGAGTGGATATGTGCTGAAGAAGCTTGGCTAATATTGCCGCTGCAAGATGCAGAAGTGGATGGGTCATAAATCAACTTCATTGAAGCTGTAGGAAAACTGCCTGGGAAAACAGATTCTAATGCAGCTTCATGAGCTGCATGAGAAACCTCAGGCAGCTCAGCTGTGACTTCCTAAGAAAATTAGATGTTTTCCCTAGACCTTGCCTTTTGTCCAAAACAGAAGTCACTCTACTTAAATTATTACCTTCAACATGTCTTGCATACATGAAGTGAGCACATACGGTTTGACATCAACTGAACAAGGCCAATTTACTTCAGTGGTGCTGGTATGTGAGCAAAGTTCTGTTACTGAAGACATTTTTAGTAGAAAATTAATTAATACATTGTGTTTGCACTGAACTTTGCTCTGTGATGCATCTCACTGGACTAAAAGTGGTTCTAGCAAAATGTATTTAGAAAAATGCAGTAGGCAAAAAGTTCTGTTATGAATTTACTTTTGGAGACTTTTACATGTTTCCTAAACAGCTTAATCTAGAAGGTGGAAAGAGTAAAATGGGTGGTATATTTATCAGAAAAAGCAGATTTCTAATCCTCCATCAGATTTACATGTAGCCTACTACAGTAGCATCTATTACATACTAAGTAATATCTATTACATGGCTAAATATGAGGTTGAAGAAGCATCTAGTTATTACTCAGCCTATATTTATAATTAACAGTGATTTCTGTGATTATAACTATCATACCTCATTAACTGGAGTGTAACCATGGCACCACAGTCACCACCCCATCATCTGTGGTGTTGGTATGTTGGAATACTCTGGATAACAGCAAATTCCAGGTAGCACCAATATGCTGGGGCAGATGAGGTCATTCAAGCTTATTAGTTTTGCTCCCCTGCCCCCAGACCAGGCAGGCTGCTGTGCATCACTGGGTTTTCACTGCACTCAGCTCTTCATGCTTGGTGTTCCTGGAGGAAACACAAGCCAAGGTACAATGCAAATGCGTGGGACCAAATCTGGCCTCATAGCTAAGCAAACAAAGTGGAACCTGTTTGTATTCAGAAGGACTTTTCTGATCCAATCCCAGCAGTTCGGGACCCGGGCTCTCTGCTGTGAAGATGCTCAGGTTATGCCCATACCAAAGGATTCAGGAGTACTTTCCCAGTCTCAGTCCCATATCCTGATTGCATGGCACCACCTGGCAAAAGGCATCCTTCCCCCCAGTTCCTCATTCCCCATGGTCATAGGAGTCAGTCTCCAGATGACCGTCTGGATGTCCTGAGACCAGTCATGACCTCACTGTCTTGCACAGTTATCTTGAAGGTGATTCTGGCAGATGGTTTGTTATCTTAGTTGTGATTCCCAGCAGGAACTAGGAAGGTGCATTTGTCTTGATCCATCATGGTTGGAACTAATGATCCTAGCTCCGTCTGAGCCAACTGAATGTAGAATAGTAGGGTGGGAGTTCAGACCTTGGTCCAGCCCATACACAGAAGGGTACCCGTAAGAGCTCTAGATAGAGTGACTTCTATTCTGATCAGGTTTTTAATTCAAGTTGGCACAGTCCAAAAATGAATGGTCTTATTTCTGGCCCTGGAAATAATACAGCTGTATCTCCACGTGCTTCCTCAAACAGCACAGCTCTAGAGCTGAGCCAGCTCTGACGCTCTGGCATGGACAACCCTCAGCCCAGGCAGCTGAGAGTCAACTGAACTCAGCAGTGCAAGATCTTACACATGCACTCTTCAGGAGGGCAGGAATTCAGTGAAGTGTTGGCATTAGACTTCAGTAGACGAACCTTTGATGTCAGCTAAGTAGCTAACAAAATTTATGCTCTGGAAGAGCAGACCATGTAGTTAAAAGGAACAAAGACGTTATGTGAAACCTAGAACAGTAATCCTCACGTCAGCAATACAGATGTTTAACAGGTACAGCTGTTCAGCTGTCCTTATGTACAGCTCCCACTGACATCACCATGCAAATGTTTGCACAAGGGTGGTGGGATCAAGTCTGTGGTGGTCCGAGAATCTGTAAATGGGAGATGACTGCTTTTTATTGAAGAGGATAATGCACAAGTCCAAGACTAATTTAAAATGTTTGGCCTCACAGAATTCCAGGAACAAAAAGATTTTTCATTAGAAAATGGCTAGTCAAAACCATGTCTCCGGTACAGAAAGTTTGACCCTTAGGCAAAAGGGATAAACCATATATCTTTCCTTGGAGCAGCCAAGGCCTAAATGGCCAAAGCTCCTTCACAACCAGAGGAGAAACCAAGGGAGAATGGTGCTTTAACTCAAGTGGAAAGATGGGTCACCAGTGTCCCAGTTTATGAGCTATTCTGAGGTTTCTCTGTTGAATTTTCCTATGTAAGATCTCATTTTTTATTCTGATCCTGAACAAAATCTTCAAAACCTTTTTGTGTGTGTAAAGTACGTTGTTTTGTTTTTCTGGCCAGGCCAAGCTGTCAGTTCCCTTGAGGAGAGGAAAGAGGGAACCCACACAGCATATGGTAATATTTGGCTGCATTGCTGTTCCCAAAGCAAGCTGCCTGGCTCTCCTAAAACATGGACAGCCAAAGCATGTCAGGAGAAGTACTGTGGACTAGCTCTGAAATGCTGTGTTACCACAAACACAACAGTTGGTGTGTTTTTTTTAGAATAAGGCATAAAGAATCAATAGGACAAGATAATTAAACATATACTTAAAATAGTGAGCGTTCCTGTGTGAATGACTGAAATTACTCAATCTTCTAACCTCCCGGATTAGGTTTATATTGGTATGCTGAAATGAAAGTCTAACTATGCCCTCTCAGAGTTCACAAGTACAGCTAAACATAAGGTCCAAAGCATGGGTGCAAGAAATGGAACTCTGATTTTCCACTCCACTTGGTCATCAGCTGGCTCCTTGGCTGTACCACGGGCCTCCCTAGCTCCCTTTCTCCCCAACACGAAATTTGACATGGTTCTAGGGCTTTACTTTCCAGAGATGGTGCCCTGGAGGATGCATGGACAAGGGTCCCTTGTTAGGTCCCTTCCCCAAAAGCAGTCTTCCAGCAAGCCCAGAGCCAGGTCCTATGTAACATGGATGTTGATGGTCTTCTCCAACGAGCTAGCCCAGAGCAAGGTGCACGCAACCTAGTCTGTGCGCAGGGACTAGGGACTAGACACTACCGCCTGACCCGCTTTCATTATATATGCTGAACAGTACATTTATAGTAGGTACGCTGGTAGATCCATAGCCCCAAGGCACACGCTAAGCCTGTATCATAGCCCTCAGTCTGAGTCCTAATCTGGTTACTGTTCATGAACTGCCTCAAGCAGTGTCTCGCCTAGCCCCTAAAACTCACCGCCTCTTTAGGATCATTGCAAGGAAAAGAGATCTTGCATCAGATTCATATGCAGTGTAAATGTACTTGAGCAGGATTGCCTCAGGCAATCTTGTTCAGGTCTGTTCCTTTAAAAATTGTGCTGAGCCGTGTTGATTACGAATGCTCCCTGGCAAGCGTATTTAGCAGCAGCACTCTTCCCAGCCTCGCTGGTGGTCAAATGCCTGCTGAAACACCCAGAAACCAAGAGCTTTGCAGTCTTAATTAAAATGCTAGTATGTCATTGAAAATTATCAGCAGCCTCCCTACCCCTGGTTATCAAAAGGCCTTGGGAATTAATAGTTTAGTGATAGCCAACAAAAGCTATCTGAAAAGCCCCCTCCCTGTCCTTTTCCTTTGTCACGACTCACCTGGTGACCACTGACCCTCTGATTTAAGTGTGTAAAGTGTTAACGTAGCAATTAGTGGAAGAGCTTAGAGCAGGGCAGGGACTTTGCCTAACAGCACGGATAAGGTACTCGAGGATTTTGCTAATCATTTAAGTGGATTTACTACGTGCCTGCCTTTCTCGGTTCTCAGGCAACCTTAGCTGCAAGTGCAGTTTTAGATAAGTTGAGGGGAAATGCACGTTATCAGAGATGATTCATCTGATATAATTTAGATGTCTATTCCACAGTGAGATTATGTCT
The DNA here is from genome assembly GCF_017639655.2 of Falco naumanni. NCBI lineage: Eukaryota > Metazoa > Chordata > Aves > Falconiformes > Falconidae > Falco > Falco naumanni. Next base: position 54,479,293 of record NC_054057.1, on the reverse strand, counting down.
TTGAGTGCACTGAGTGATAGATGAAATCTGCATTGACGAGAAAGTGAGCCCTCAGTGTAACTCAGAGGTAGACAACTCCACTGTAGCTGCCTACTGCCAGGCAGACAAGTCCCATACTAATTACCAGTCCCAGAAAGTCTGAGGCCCAGGATTTTTGACTCAAGCCACATGTGAAAGGTGAATGTGCCTTAAACTGACAATTTGGGATCCCTCTGCTTACATTTCAGTAATAGTACTGTCAATGGAAGGATGGTTGTTTTCTTTCATTATGCAATTGACTACCTGCTCTGCAGATCTGATTTTGGGGAGTAAAGCAATTGGGTATCCGAGCCCTGTAAATCAGTTTAATCACCCTACTTGTCTTGGTATATGGAGTGGCTACAACAAAGAATTTAGCTGACCATCTTTCTTCAGCTGTCAGCTGCTCTAGAGCAGTGGAGAGATTTCTGTCCTTTAGAAAGAGCTCTGCAGCTGCCAAGTGTCTAAAGCAATTCAGGGACCTGTCATAGGCTTTCCTTCTGACAGCCGTGAGTGAAGTTTCACTACAGAGGGGAAGGAAGTGAACATATTTTGCTCTTTTAGTATGGATGTAATCAGCATCATTACCCAAGGGAATTGAGCCGTAAATCTAATGTCAACTTCAAGGTTACTATCATCCAGAGGACTTCCTAGGGAGAGACGGGTTCTCTGTGATTAAGTGTTTTGACTTACTGCTGTTGTGTTAGTTTTGATTATGTAGTCCTGCAACTACACAAGCTGTCACCTCTGTGGCCATTTCCTACCGGTGTCCCCTTATGAAGGTGATTTTGCAGACTGAGATGGTGCGCCCTGCAAATCCACGTGTCAGAGGAGGGGTTGAAATGTAGCACTGGGGGCCAGGTCTCAAACTGCCGTGCTCCTTGGCCATCATAACCCCAAATCCAGAGAAGAGGGTGTCTCATGAAACAGCAACTTCAGGATGAATTTCAGCCCTAGCCCCTCCTTCCCCTGCAGTATCACCTTCCCGTGTGTAGGGGCTTTCTGCATGAGCAACGGGCCTTTCTTTCGCATGTACTTGCGATGAGATTTAACCAGCACCATCCAGAGCTGTGACCAATGCCAGAGTAATTTGAGCCACTGAATGCCTTCATTCCACCTCCTTTGCTTGGTCAGCTCTTCTGGAGAACAACCTTCTCTTCCTGGGGGTCTTCCAAGTTTCTTGGGGAACTCTGAGGTCACAGGCATGCTTCTCTCCCTTCTTCAGATGTTTGTCCATAAGTGAGTCTCTGTCTTTCCCTCTACTTTTCCTTTTCTGTTCCTACAGTTCTTCAGGGAGAGCAACCTCAGAGCTACTCTGCAACAGTCTGTCAACCACACTACAGCCAAGCATGTTTCTCCAGAAGACCTTGTGCTTACAGATGTCATGGGAGAAAGAATATGGAGTTTATCTACAAAACAAAATAAACACAAAGCAATCACAGACCCTTAAAGGTAACTGATTTTAATCCTGTATGGCCTCATTTCCTCATAGCTCCGTGCAGTGTTATGACCATACCGAGTTATGTGACCACAATGCCCAGATGCATATCACTCAATCCTACAGGGTACGGTCTTTCACATATTAGAAAATCTTCAGCAATCCTCTTCCTTCTTTACACTACTTCAGGCCTCCCAGAATGGCGGGCTGATGCCAGGCGCCTTGAGCTGACTCTTCCTGAAATAGTCTCCAGGATGGGCTCACACATGGCTCCAAAAAAGGACCCGACTGTTGTTAAAACCTTTAAGCACAAGCATAACGATTACAGACAGGGGTATAAACACTTGTTAGAACTAAGTGTACCTCACAGTTCCTTGGTATATGATGACAGGTCATGAATTATATTGGAATGGTGGTGTTTCTGAAAGAAGCCAGAGAGGTTTCTCCAGCACTGTTATTTCCAAAAGCTGCATTTTCTTAGTCCCTTTCTTATGGGCCCAGAAGTACACCTTTCTAAATGTCTTTGTGGTGAAGGTAAGAATTTCAACGCACAGAGATGTTACAGTCAGCAGCCTGATATTTATTGTAACAAACAGGGAGGCACTCCATTGAGCATGGGCTGTGAGTGGCTATAACCGTATATAATACAGGACAACAGGGGACCATCCCATGGAACATAGTTTTAAATCACAGATCAAAACACGAGAGCGAACAAAGTAATCACAGTACAATCAATGGTGCTGTTAACCAGCAAAGTCCCATGAAAGAGAAATGAAGGGGTTGTGGTTTTTTTTCTCAAGACTGCTGACTGTGCTCCATCTTTAAGAATGAAACCTGCTTTATTTTACTAACACATTTCAATCCCAAATTGGCAAAAAGTCTCCAAATGTTCTTTCCCCTTTCTATCTCCTTTCCCATCTATGTTCCCTTCCCCATCTCTTTTTTTTTCCCTGTATCCAAATAACTTGAAAACGAATACTCATGTTTAAACACCTGTAATTGGATATTTTTCTGTCCTAGCTCAAATGAATCTGTCCCCAGTGCATTACTTTGTAAACTGCCTTCAAATCTGAATACCTGCTGATGTTGGGTGGACATTGCAAAATCCTCTGTTGGAATTCCACTGCACTTTCTAAATTCTCAGAATAAATTATCACAGCAGTTCCTCCTGATATGACTGAAATGGTAGCAAGGTTCCCAGTAAGATCATTCCAAGAGGAAAAATTTTCCTCTTGTTTTATTCACATGTAAACCCACAGGCAATATTTCAGTCAAAATACTTCAAAGCAACATCTGCGTAACGAAAGTTTTTGATTTTGCAGAGCTCGGTAAGACCTCACGGGATCAGATTTCTCTAATCTGAAGCCTGGCCCTAATGCATATTTATGCACACAGAGGCTCACCACTGTGCAGCCAAATCATGTAAACTTCCATTTGTATATGATAAGCTTTACACATGCAAGGGCTGTAGTTGTTCTTGTAAACAGAGGGCTTGTGAAGGCACTTGCAATTATGTGCAGGGGTAGCAGGGCTCTTTTCAGGCCTGCTGGCTTTTGCTACCAAATTAGTGAGAAACAGACTTCAGCACCGCTTTTGTATAACCCTTTTTATCATAACCACATGACTTCTTCCACCGTTTTCAACTGAGATGCTGAATGTGCACCTCAAGATCTTCAATGATTAGCTCTGCTCTCTCTAAAGGAAGTTTGACATCCTACAGTTAGGCTGAAAAATAGGTAGCGTGCATGTTTCACTGTACTCTCCTAAGTTTAATTTGTGCTATATAAGTTCAATTTCTACTATATAATGAAAGCTAATAAGACTAGAAACTGCTTTTGTAGGAAACCAGATAATAGCTTCTACCTAGATTGCTTCTTGGCATAATGACTTTGTTTGGTGGCATCTCATCACAAGACTGATGGGGCTATGCCTCTTTGTGGAGAATGGATACTGAAGTACTGCAGTGAGGACCCGCCATTGTTTAATTAGGAGCAAAATACATAATGTGCCAGCTTGTAACATATGGGGCAGGAAAGAGATTTGCAATGTAACACATTTCCCATTTTCTTGCCTTTTATTTTTTCAGCATACAAACTAATAATCTGTATCATATAATTATAATAATTAGAATTCTAGTATATAATGTGCATGACTGTAATTTAAACCAAGCAGAGCTGCACGGTGACAGCAAGAAGTCTCAACTTTCATGGCAGTATAGTTGTAATAGTCATCATGCATGTTTCTGTGAGTCCTAAGGAAGGATTAAGGCCATGTATTACTAGAGTCAGCTCTATCCTGAGAATGTTCTACCTACTTCTACAAATAATTGACGATATAGTGCCAAATAAATCTGGCCGTATATCAGTGTGCCTTTCACAAAATGACTGTTTGGTGAAAATGCCTATTGCCTCCTACGCGGATTCCTTTTCACAGAGCAAATGGTCTAGTGGGGAGAATGCTAACCCAGGTCCAATTTCTTGCTTTGCTAAGGATACCTTGAGAGCTGGGAGCAGCCTTTTAGTCTCCCTGGCCCACTGGGCCCACAAAGGATTTGAATACTTGGCCCTTGGAACTTCTAATTGTTCTTCTAGGAACTCCTAACGTCACCTCGCTGTCCCATGCAACGTCTGGGGAAGCCACATGCCTCAGAAAGGAGTTCACACCCCAGGTAGGAAGGTGGCTGCACCAGCTGACCAGAGATGCAGCAGATGTGTTTCTTAAATCCTGCTCTCTCCACAGTTCAAGCACTTAATACATCACTTTCTTCCATTCAGAACTGAGCCTGAATTCTATTCTTTCCTTGAGACATACAGCGGAGATCGATACTGCCTAACAGAGGACAGGTGGCGGTAGTGGCAAGGCTTATGTATCATGCCCCGCGTTGGATAATTCAGCTGCCAAAAGGCACCAGCATCACCTACAACCGTACTAAAGCCTTTAGCACCCACTGTCTGTAGAGGGCAGTGAGCAAGCTTGCAGGCTCCTACTTCTCCTCAACTGTTGCAAGCTAGTACCTAAACAGACCTAAACCAACCGCTGCTCGAGCCGTGCTTTTGGGTCTGGTGGATCTTTATTCAAAGTGCAATGGAGCAGCTGCAACAAGAGCAAATGAGAGTGACTTTCTTGCTTCTCAGCCCTCCCTCACCACAAAGAAACCCCACACACGTCCCAGGTTCACCTTCAGTCTTAAGGCAGGAGATGCACCCATAACCACCCGCAATAAAAGAAAGCTGAACCCAGGCCCCACAGATCCTGGTGGAGTGCTTTAAGAAGCTAGTTATTTCTGAAAGATGGAGATCACACACCCAACTCAAGCAAAATTTTGAAGGAATGCAGCAAGTGATGTTTGTTTTTTGGAGTCCAGCCTCAGCAAGATGCCTTTCAGGCCAGGGTCGGAAAAGCAGATGGAGAAACACAACCTTCTCCATGTTCTCTAGGCAGTTCTCCTAACTCTTCCCACACAGAGAACTTGAGACATGTTGGGAGTTTTAACATTCACATTACAGATGCCCAGTCTTTCACTACCTCCGGGGTGAGGTGAGAGAGCAGCAGCCAGTGTTGAGGCTTTCTTTGGATCTACTCCTGGGTGTATCCATCTCTAATGGGAAAAAAGCATTATTGAGGGTAAATAGACTGAAAATTGCAATAAGGATAGTTAGATGTGGTGGCAATTGGAATGTTGTCTCATCTGGGCAGAATCAGATTCCAGGCAAATCTGTCTCCCAGAGAAAATCAATCTGAATCAAAACCCAAATCAAAACCATGAAGAAAACAGAATTAGAGTGGGGAAAGTTCTAATCTGCCACTTTCCAGACCTTATGAAGAGAAAAGCCAATACAACACTCCACTGAAATGGTATTATTAAACAAAATTAAAGAGAATGTCAAGCCAACACTTTTAAATGTACAAACTGCATTTGTACTTTTTTTTTTTTTTTCTAAAAAGTGTGCAAGTCAAGCAAGAAAAATCTGTGGAATTTCAATTTTCTGCTGACACAAATAAAAGGAGTGACTGAAACCTTGTAACTTCTACTAGTTTTTTTTATTTGTTTTTCTGTTCAGAGACCCTTTAAAGTTATAACTTCTGACTACATATTTTGATCTAAAATCAGATTGCTAAATAACTTTCTTTTTCTGTACACTAATAAACATTTACAGCATAAAAAACTTCCTGTTGAGTTGACAGCTTCTGCCACATTCAGTCAAGTTTACAGAGCTCACAAAAACACTGGACATTGCACTTAAGCTGTCACAAATGACAGCTAAAAACTGCTTAGCTCTAAAATCTGAATTAAAAATATTTTTTTATATATGAAACTTGAAAACTAGCCAAAGATGAACTGCAGTTTAAATTTCCTACCCACTCCACAGCTCCAGAGATAAGACCAGTAAGGTTTTGGTTAACCTATAGAGGTCAAAATGGGTTGAACTTTGCAATGCAGAGAACGAGTACCTCAGTAATGACTTCATAGGCTGCAATTAAGTTCACCCACTGCAAGACTCACAATAAATCTGTATCATTATCATCCATCAGGAATTATCAATTGGAGAAGAAATGAGATAGATACTGGCAGATGCATGGTTGGTCCTTCAACTCAGTTTGCTAAAAATATAGATATAGATACAATCATACTGTGCATGTCTGGGTGCACATCTCTGGGCATATACGTTGGTCTGTTCCTCCGTAAAACCTTTTGCAGGAATTGGCGATTTTTAACCAGATTGCATGGAGAATTAAGAGTCTCAGAGTTATTTATAAGATCCGTGTAAATAGCTAGCCTGGGAGAGGAGGGATAGAGAGGAAAGAGCTGCAGCATGAAGACAGCTCATACTAGAGAACCCAAATTGAGGGCAGCTGTTAGGAACATAGCTGGAACAAATGCTTCAGCTGAGCCTCACCCTGTTTTGGAGACCAGAAAGCTCCCTTCCTTCCTAAGAACTTCATCTTCATTTCCTTAATGTTTGTGGGGCTCTTTCCCCTGATTTCCCCCGTGTTCTTCTTCCACTGGTAAACCTTTCTGTCTTGGCCACGCTGCACTGTATGAGAGAAATACAAAGATTTTTAATTCATCTGGAAGAGGAGAAATGTAACACTTCTGAAGAACCAGGATTAACTGTAGGGAGAAAAGAAAGGGAAGGGAAGGGTAGGGTGGGGAAAGCAATCAGAGGTAGATTCACATGGTGGTTTTTTTTCAGTGAGCTTCACTTCTTTTTTTGTTTCATCACATTTGTTTTTCATGGTGACATTTTTTGTTGATTTCTAATGTTTAGTTTTCAGGAACTTGGTGTGGCACTCTGTCAAATGGGTGTTTTCATTTATTGCAGTCAACATTTCAGAACAAATAGTAAGAGCAGTTTTGCTGCTGATTGTAGCGCTAAAGAAATGTGTGCTGAGTCACTTCGGATAGGCTTTGACCATAAAACAGGTGAGCTGTACACGCTACTGATTCAGCTGAGCACTCTCAGCATCTGGATATTCTTTGGATCACAACTGCACTGGACACAGCATATGTAGAAATCCTGTTCCCTCCTTTACTTTCTTCTACTATCTCACAGACCCCTCAGCAGCTTTTCCTGAAAAAAACATCAGACCGGGCCCAGTGACTTTAAAACAACAGCTGGGATCTAGTTCTTTTGCAACAGGTAAGTATGCACTTGCGATGACTGTTAATGCCGAGTGCTGTTTCTGTGTAACTTTTAATGAAGAAAGTGAGCGTTTTATGATTGTAACAACTATCCTAACAACGTACCTCCCAATCAGTCCTACACTGATTAATTCTAAATGTAACCTGTCAGCAAGAACACCCCAGTGGCTTAATTTATTTGTCAAATTAAGAGTATGCATGCGTTGCTGTAGAACCACCCATGTGCAGTGTGAGGTTAAAGTGTAGGGCTTGACTATAATGCTTCAGTCAATTGTGGTTTTTTTTTTTGTTTGAATAATTCATCATTAAAAGAATCAGCTTAATTTCCCCCTCTCCTTCCCAGACAGACTGTAATTATCAGAGACCACATTTCTTAGGAGGTTTTACAACTTTAAGTACATAAGCTACACTGTGTTTTTGGTTTAGAAGACTGGACATCATTCCTTTAATATTAATTAAATTAAGTGTCTGCTTGGATTGCAAGTTTTTCATCTTATTGATGAATTCTTTTGAGTTTCTGTAAAGCATCTGTCCTGGTTTTAGCTACAATACGGTAGTAGCTGCTATAGTGTCATGCTTTGGATTAGCTATATGCCATATCAATGGTGTTACAGCAAAATTACCCAGATTAATGAAGAATTAGTGTTAATGATAGAACCAGACAAGCACAGAACTGGCTTCAGCATGCAACAGTCCAACATTGCATACCATCTCTTCTGCCCTGATGGCTATGCTGACAGATGGAGCCCAAAGTCATAGACTAAATTAACTCAATGGATGCTTTAAAAGGGTGACCCACAGACTAAGAGAATGATATCTGTGTGCACGTATCAAAAGAAAGGAAAGGTGATGGTGATTAACTGGGATGTATTGGAAAGTGTGGGACCTGGGCATGACATAAATGGTATAGACTAAGGGGTAGATACTGTCCTGGTTTGTGTTGGGATAGAGTTAATTTTTTTCCTAGTAGCTGGTTCAGTGCAGTATTTTGGATTTAGGATGAGAACAATGCTGATAACACACCGATGGTTTAGTTGTTGCTCAGTAGTGCTTGCCCTAAGTCAAGGATTTTTCAGCTTCTCGTGCCCTACCAGGGAGAAGCTGGGGGGGCGGGCACAAGAAGCTGGGAGGGGACACAGCCAGGACAGCTGACCCAAACTGGCCAAAGGGATATTCCATACCATATGACATCATGCTCAGTATATAAACTGGAGGGAAAGATGGCCAGGGGATGCTGCTCGAGAACTGGCTGGGTGTTGGTCAACAAATGGTGAGCAATTGCATTGTGCAGTGCTTGTTGTGTATATTCTAATTCTTTTATTATTATTATTATTACAATTATTATTATTTTCTGTCCTATCAAACTGTCTTTATCTCAGCCCATGAGTTTTCTCACTTTTACTCTCCCGATTCCCTCTCCCATCCCTCTGGCGGAGGTGGGGGCAGTGAGCGAGCGGCTGCCTGGTGCTTAGTCTCTGACTGGGTTAAACCACAATAGCATCATAGTGCAAATTATTCCTCATTGATCTCTTATATGGAGGTGGGGGGAGAGCCTAGACAGAGTCTATGTTTCAAAGTAACTGGCTGTTAAATATTGATCCATTTAAGTTAACAAGAGCCTTCCTGTTGAGTTTTCTCTAAGCTTCCATATGGTTTTCACTTTATTTAGTAGTCTATACAAAAGAACTTATTTCTGCAAATGGTTTGATATAGACACCAGAAACAGCATGCAGAAGGGAAAAAAAAATAAAAAAGAAAGGCAGTTACACCTGCACAGCAACACATCGTTAATTCTTCCTGTAACTGCTATAGCAATGATTTCTTCATTTGCTGCCCTTGATGCAGGGAGAATCTCTCACCTCAAAGGTTTTCTCATGCTAATATATATATATTCTCCTGAATGTATTCTGCTCATTCTGCTGTGGGATACCCCACTTGTCTTCCCAGGCAACTAGAAGTTGGCCCCATGCAGGAATGCCACGAGTTACCTAACCCTGGAGATATAATATAGCCTGCTTTAAAACAAAACAAAAAACTCCAAAGCAAACAAAAAATAAACCTCAGCTAAACCATAAGACATGAAGAGGCTGAAATGCCCTGTTAGATAGAGTATGCTGTAATGTGTATTTTCAGGTTTTGCACAATGAGGGTACTTTCAGCTGTAATAGTTTTTGTAAATGTCTGATAGCCCTTGGCAGCAGGTTTTATGGATGCTATTAACTTGGAGTTAATTGGGGGTGCCTGAAGATGCCACCTTATGTTGAGGGAAGGGTTGACCTAAGGCACATACAGTCTAAGGGTTGATTTCAGCCTCCAGTTTGTTCGGGGCCATAGACCTGACCCAACCACCAGGCCCTTCCCTAAGACTGGTTGTGTTGAATGTCCTGTTGTAACTTTCTGCTCACAGCTGGGAGGCACTGGGGTGAGATGGGGGTTGCAGCTGAAGAGCAGAGGAAGGGAAGGACCCTGGCAGACAGTCAGGCTAGCTGAGCCTGCAGGATGGGCCCTGAGGATGAGATGAAGGAGCATGTGCTCGGAGCTACATTTACTCTAAGTTCAGACAGTAACTTATAGGCAGCTAACATCAGGCTTCAGACCATAAGATACACAAGGTTGTTTGGTTCAGTGAATGAACAGCTAAAACTTACTACCGCAAGCTGTGCTTGAACTCTTCTGAGACCAGCCCTGAAACCCAAGAGCTGCAGAAGGTCTTGTGAGAAATGAACCCTATAGCACAAAAAGATTTTTGTCTGGTGTGAAACTTGACTTGTCTCCAGCTGCCTTTCAGGATCTCCCTTTGAGGTCAAATTTGGCATTGCAATACAGAGCAGGAGCTGCATCCTACGGTAGAAGCTCCCTGGTCCCCAATTCTTGAGCAGCAGAGCCGCCTGTCCTGCTCTTCTGAATACTTCCACCCTTTGCAGGAGATAAGCAAAACTTGCCCCAAACTTTGTATTCAAGGCTAAATCCTGCCTTCTGGTGTGCTGCTGCTGAAGGGGGAAGGAAGACCTGACTTCTCTTTCTGTACAAAACTAATGCACCTCATTTACTCCTGAATTTTCTGTCCATCAGGTTGCAGCAGTTATCGCTATCTTTCAGCAGATGGGCTTGTTTTGCAAAGCGGAACATTGGCATTAGGGAGGTCTGTAGTGTGTCAGTTATGGTTGCCAACATGTATCTCTGTCTTTGAGTTCTGGGTTTGGGTTTTTGCTGTGTGGTTTATTTTTTGAGGGGGAGGTTTAAGGCTCGGTGTTAAGCAGTAAGTTTTCTTGTTGCTGCTTTGCAGATTTTGTGTGTATTTAACATCTCTTGTGATAATTATAAGTTAAATTCTGTCCAAGCCAATTATGCTTATACTGAAAGTGCAAGGTAAAATGCTTAAGAAACAGTAGAGGGAAGATAGAGTGGGTTCCTGAGCCATTACTCCAAACACTGTGTGACAGTCTGATAATTTCAGTGCTGTGTAGCTTCACGTGCCCGCTACGGTGTTCTCTCGAAATATATTTTTAGGATCTTTGACTTCTTCAGAGCTTGCGGTGACCATGATGGGAGCAAGACTTTAACCCAGGGTCCCAGCCCCAGGCTTAGGCTGCTGAGCTGGGTTGGTTTATAGTGATGAAGTGAGGCATAATGGATATTCCACCCGTCTGCCTCAGCTCTACCAAACCGACCTGGTCAACCCTCCATCACGCAAGAGTGATACCACAGAAAGGATGCAGATTAAATGCTTCTGTGCAATTTTCAGTGGTTGATGTCACCTTCACCAGCTTATTTGTGTTTCTGTCCATCTGACTGTGGTTTTCAAAACCTGGAGTTTAAAATATTTCAAATTAACATTGCTTTTGGGGGTTTGGGGTTTTTATGGCTTGTAAAAGTTGGTGGTTTGAACAGTGGTCCTTGGCAGAAAACAAGTAGTCTTTACATGGAGATAACAGAGGTTTGGTCATTGACTCTAACAAATTGGCAAACACACATGTGGCAATATTGCATTGATGTAGTTAGAAGAGACTATTTTACAGCAAATTGTATGGGCTTAGAGATTGGGGTTGAACAAGTTTTTGAATTGCTTCATCTTTTAACTTGCTCTTCCATGTCAAGAACAGGAGGATAAAGGGAGGGTAAAATCCCTTCTGACCAGAAGGGACTACCCAGGCGGAGGTGTGGGGGGCTGACTGCTGAGGGGCTGTGGTACAGACCACTCCAAACTGGAGGGACCTGCTGCAGGCTGGTGGGTCGTATGATGCTCATTCTCTCCTGCAAGTTGACCAAATAGTTAAAAATGCAATTCAGAATTCAGAAGCTGCTATTCAATCTCTTCAGGAGCCTAATGCAAGCAGTCTTAAAAGCACCTGATTTTAGGGAGTGAAAGCTCAAGGCTCAGCACTCTGTGAAAATGAGGAAGGTCTTTCAGGCTGGTTGTCCGATAACTGAAGCATTCAGAATAACTCATCTGGTTTCAAAAATCTTGGCTTAAAATATCTTTTTGCTATTCCTTTTCCATCTAAGCAAATGCTTTTGTTGCCTCGGGGACACTGTGTGTCTGTGTTGCACATCCTTCATGCTAAAAAGCAGTTCACACAGAAAGAAAAGAAAACTAAGGCTGCTTGGGAATTTTCCATCAAAATTGACCCTTGAAAAATACTGTGCTGTCAAGTCAAAAAAGACAGGGTGGATTTCCTCACCTCCTCAAAGAAAAAAACTTTTCTTAAGGGGGTGGGGGAAGACTTTAGTAATTTCTGCTGGAAAGTTGTAATGCTCTGATTTTGAAATATTATTATCTTTTATTAAAAAAATCTATTTTTGATGGATCCAAGCCTCCTTATCCTTCTCTGATGTTCAGGATCTGCAAAGGCACTGCAGACCCCATGCTGGATTTCCTGCTGCTTCTCCGAAACACAACCATTTTGCCACAGGACAGCTGAAGAGCAGTGAGAAGTGCAGGGAAATGGAATTGAATTACTGCTCCTATGAGCAACTCTGCAACAGTATTTCCAACTGCTTTTAGTTTATTTTTTTTTTCCTGACATAGTATGGAACTTGACCTTTTAATTATTTTTTTCCTGATTTTTTTTTTCATTTGGTTTTCTATTTTTATTTTTCTTTTGCAAGAATCTTCCTTTCTAAGAAAAAAAATCTAACTTCAGCTTGCTCTGAAGAGAAATTTTCTCTGAAGAAGTGTCTAGTAAAACTTTTTTCCTTTTTTTTTTTTCATTAGCATGGATTTTGTACATTGACAGCTGTCTAAAGTGGCTTGAAGTTCCAAAACATTGAAGTGGTGACCAGTGCAAGGGTCTGTGATGCTCTTTGAAGGGGTCACCCAACTTGTGCATGGCCGAAATTGTGGTCAGCAGGCTTATGGCACCACTGCAGAAAACCCTGCCCACCTCTCATGGAGGAGGCAGCGCTGGAGCTCCAGCTAGATTGCTACCCTTCATTTTCACCACAGATACACTCATCTTTTATCTGCTTCAAACAGCTTGCTGCCTCTGCAAAGGTGAGATTTGAACAAAATTATTTCTCATTGATTTATTAAATTAAAAGACCTCGTGTAGCCTTAATCTAGCCTCAAGAACACCTGATGGCAGAGTTTATTGGATGATTTCTCTTGTGTTTATAATCTATATAAATTATGCAATATTTTTGTAACATGTCATATATCATGATGTGATTTAATATCCCATCTATATTCTTGTGCCTCAAAGTAATGTGGAGAGATGTCTTTGAAAGGCCATTAAGTATAAATAAATCAGAGTGAGAGCTAGTGATACTCATGAATAACATTCCTCGAAGGAGGCCTCATAGACTAAATGGGATGAGTAAATTATTACTTAATAATGCCATGCTTAAAACATTCCTAATAGTTGGGGCATTCATCTGGGAGTGTTCATGCATCTGGCCGAAGGACTGCTTATCCAGCAGCTGCGTAACGTAAAATAAAATGCAGTTCTAGAAGCAGGCACAAATCCCAGAAACACTATGAAAACAGACTGTAGGCAATATTCACCTCGGACGTGTTCTCTCCAGCCTTATAAACCCTCACCTCTCTACTGGACAAGTTCATAGCTCTCAGGGGATGCGGGCTGAGTGCCTCAGCTGGGGCTTTCTGGGCATCCCTGGTACCCGGTGTGTTTAGGACCCTATGGAACCTAAAAAAAAAAAATACAAAAGTGAGGTTGGCTGTTTTCTAACTAATGAGGGTGTTTCACTTCCACTAAAGTCCTTTACCAAATCTAGTGTGTTGTCTGGGCTCCAAAGGTGTTAGAGCAGCTGCTCAGCTGACCTGCAGCTGGAGGAATATGTGGATGACCCAAGGAGCTGAAAGGATCCTGTGGATCAACAGCTGAGCCAAAAGCAAAGCTTGGATCCCAGATCCCATGCTTGTGCATAAGTGCTTGACCTACCTCTTCCTCCTGAATTGTGACGGTGGGATGAGGTAAGTAGGCAGACACAGGCAGGGGGAGTATTGGGGGCAAGCAGGGGGGTCCAGCATCTGTGGAATTAATTGGTGCTTGCTTTATTAAGCCCCTTTTTGCCATCATGCCTTGGGGGAACAACAGGCCAGGTAAAAGAAGAGACGGAAAACATAACTGAGGAGACGGGATGGGCTTGGTCAAATGAGGGCTGCTATGAGTACACTAGGAGGAGAACAATCCCAGAGAAGTGTGGAGGTTTTTTGGATCACTCTCACTTCTCAGGTGCATATTGGGTCAACTCCTTTCAGGAATGGTTTTGCCACCAGTCAGTGCTGCAGCCTGCAGGGGACCGCAGAGAAGCTGTCAGCTGGCTCTAAGCCCGCTCCTGCCAGTACTGAAATCCCTCCTTCTTGGGGGGCGATATTGGACGAAGCTGGTCTCTCTGCTGGAGGCATCAGCTTGGGTATCCATTGAGTATTCACCCTAAGTTAACAGCCAGCAAGGATATGTCCTGACAGAGCCTGCTGAGCAAAGATTTGTCTTCATGATCTGGGTTTTGGGGGACTCGAAACACCTCTTTTTTTCCCTGCTTCTTCACAAAGCCTGGAAGTCCACAGAGATGGCTCTGTTCTGGGGAGGTTTAATGTTCACATCAGTGTTACTCTACACTGGCATTTTCCCCATCCTTACATTAGCTTTGATTAACCTCCACTGCTGGTAGCGATGAGAGAGAAGCAAAAGTGGAGATCGGATCCTTGCAATTTCACTGCAGAGCCACTGAACACAGTGTGGGCAGAACAGGTCAAGTGCTGCTGGGGTTATTCCTGCTTTCCAGTGTTTGGCTGAGTCCACATCAGTGGTCCCAGAAGCACAGCTGCAAAAGGAGGTGCTCAGCCTTGTCTGCAGGAATCTCTTTTCCATGGTGTGAGAACCCCCTCTTTGTACTCGTGGGTTTTTACCTCTATTGCCATAATAGAGACAAAAAGGTACTGACTGTGAACCTCCTCTGTGTTGCTGTCATGAGAAGAACTGAAACGATCAAGCCAAATTCTGCATTAACTGTGTCCACTTGAGCGGATTCAAAAAGCTCAGTCAGGCTCCTGGCTATGACTAAATGATCTAATTATAGCCTTCCCGTGCTGTGCTTTTTGCATTCGTTCCTGATCCATCATTGCATTGATTTTTAGAATTGTGTTCTTTAGCACTCCATGGTCTCAATTTTCACATCCTCCTCGTCTCCTGTGCTCTCAACTTCTCCGGGCCTACTGCATGTGGACTACTCATCTTTTCCTTAAACCAGGCTTTTAATCACATTTTTTTTCCGAGGTTGACAGCAAGGTGAACCTTGATGGTTTCTGCAACACTTTGACCTTTGTACAAGTGCAAGTTCGCACTAGACTGTTTGTAGCCCTGTACTGTGGCTTTTGACTTGTGCAAAATGGATGTACCTTTCTGGTTAAGTCACAAGTGATGTCAAAAATTGTGGAGTGGTAAAGTGTGAGACTATCTCAGTCAGCTTTCTGCTGAAAATATCAGTGAAGGAAATGGGAAGCGCGGTGACTTTGCCATGTGAAAACCTGAAAACTCCTGGAGCTCACACAGCGATGATACCACTCCACAGACAGATCAAATTTAGATCGAAACAGGCTCCTGGGAAGAACTTACAAACATGGGGGAATATTTCAAAGGTCCTCCTCTAAGACTGAGCTTGGACTTAAAACTGGCTGAATTGAACAGCGCTGGCAATCCTGCTGTTTTATCTTTGAGTTTTGTAACACTGGATGTTTTCTCCAAAAGCTTCAACTTTTGGAGTCAGGGTAAATATGTAAAGCTCTTGATTTTGATTTTTCTCTCAATTTTACAGGGTTCATCTATGAAGTATGAAGAACAAAAAGAAGCACTCGGCACGTTATTAAATTTTGTGACATAATTCTGGCTTGAAAACTTTGTTTTGTTTTTAAATCTGGTGTCAGGACTGCATGAATTTTCTTGCGTCCATTTTGCGTAGCTTTAGCTCAGCTCCAAAGGCAGATTAGCTCTCTTTCTAAATGTTCCCCAAAAGTATGACTGAGATTCCTTTTTAATACTGTTCTCAGCTGAGCTTATGTATAATCCTTTTCAAAGTGTAAAATGCCAAGGGATGTTTATATGCTACAGCTTATATGACAGTATATTGTTCCTTCACACTTCACTGAACAGTCACAGAATACTAATCTATAAATCACTTTTCTCACAGGCACTTGAAAACTTTGTGCTGCTTGTGGTATTGTCTGTTCTTTTCTAGATATATAAACCACTTCAGTTGGAAGAACAACAGATACTAATGATTCTGCATTTGTTTTTCTGCAGCATTTAGGGACACTCGCCCTACAAGGGCCAAACAATGCTGGACTCTGTAGGCATCGTATGCCAATGCATGAGTACGTCCTGCCTTAGGGAAGCTGTACGCGGATGGGCAGAGGTGGGATCTTCCTCAACGCAGGAGGGGCACCGAAGGGCAAAGGAGGATGGTGGTGGGTTTTCCCCCAGGATCATGTAGGGAGGCCTGGCCAGAGTTTGGAATTGGATCAATTCTCCCAGATTTCAAAGGCTGCACTTCCACTATGTGGTCAGCAGTCTCCTTTCAAGGGTTAGTAAACATCAGCATGCTTACTCGTATTTTTGAAAGCAAAAGCCGCCTTCTGCAAACTCTCCCCACTACCCCAGTTGGGAGCTGCCCTTTCCTGTACAGAAGGGAGGTCTGATGCCGTAAGGTTTGTCTTGGTTTTAGGGAAGAATGCAGATTCCCATGAGTGGGGCAGGCATTAAGCGGAAAAATGAGAGGAAGCAGGAGACTTTCCCCAGCTCTTTTCTTGCCAGGGCATTAGACGAAACATGCCCTATGGTGAAGATAGACTCCCTGCCTACTCTAGCAGACTGGCTGCAGAATGGAGAGGCAGCTGCTCCCTGGAAAGGGTAGTGGAGTGGTGTCTTTCATATTCTGCTTTGCTTCAGGACAAAACTGTCATAAACCAGCATGGGGCAACACTCCCATGATCAGTCTGTGTAATGTGAAAAATTTGTTGTGCGAGAAAGAATGTGTAGGCAGGAATACATTTTATTCTTTTTTTCTTTTTTTTTCACCTGAAGAATTTGCCTTTAGAGGTGGGATATGAGTACAGATTTGTCACCTGCTCCATATAGTGGCCAGAAGGGTCTGCCAATCTCTTTTTGGGTGGTTTTGCTTGCCTATCTCAGTTTTCAAAAATTATTCTGCATGTTTTTACAACTGCAAATAATTCCAGGGGTTTCTGCTTGTCTCAGTGCAACAAACTGTACTGAACCAATATAATGCAGCCAGGGCCTATCAAATATGCAACTCAAAGTCCATAATTGGATTTATTAGCAGACACTTTGCTTGGGAAGATACGAAAACCAAACCACTGAATGGAGCAGTCAGGCAGCCATCAGAAGGCTGTAGCGGGGAATAGTAATAATGTGGTATTTGGGGCTGAGCATCCTTGATAGGTCAGCCAGGATGCCAGCACCTACTGCTCACGAAGGTTGGTGGGACACTCGTCCCTGAAGGGGACTTATTGGCAGCAGTTCTGAGCTAAACACCTTGTTCTAGCAAAGCAAGGGGAGCAGATGCTGCAAGATTAAGGAGCAGAGTATGGACATTGCAATACGAAAGCTCCTTGGAGAGGAAGGAAAGACGGTTTCTTCCTCAGGGGATCTGCTTCTCTCATCAAACCAGTCCTTGGATGCCTGCACTTCTCCCAGAATCAGTGTGCCCTGCTGACGGGTGGGATGTTTGACAGCACACTCTGGCTTTGGGACCTCTCTTCTGCCTCAGAACTGAAAGGCCAGCTGCTCTAATCATGTTTACCCTTTACCTACGCTTTCTTCGGCTATCTGCCTCCACGGTGGTCTCTCCAAATGCATTCTAGCCACAAGGCGGGAAGATACAGCCAGTTAAGCACATGGTGGGATATGTACCCTTCAGAAATGAAGGAGCGGGGATTCTCCAAAGCAGTGCTGGCTCTGGTGCATGATGAGCAACAAGAGCACTTCTGTTCTTCTTAACCTGAAAAAGGAGCAACATCCAGAAAAGATTTTAATTATTTAAGGGTTTTAAAGTATGCTGTAGAATCACAACAAAAATACTCAAAACAATCAACTCTGATAGGGATTAATCCCTAAGAAAAAAACCCAAACAATTTTGTAAGATGAAGTATGGATGCTTTTAGCCTTGGCTATCGAGACCTTCTTACTCAGACATAAGGTGGGTTGGGTTTGGGGGTTTTGGTTGTTTTGGGGTGGTTGGTTGCTTACTGCTCTGGGAACTGACTTTCACCAAGTTTTTGTTGCAAGAACAGCGGAGGCAGCGTCTGGCCTCATGGGCTGGTTGGAGTGGTGAAACAGGGGTAGTAGAAAACATCTGGATAATGACTCATGACTTGGATTTTTATTTGTTTAAAAAACAAACTTAAACCACCAAATTTTGACCAGCAAGGCGGAGTTGGCTATGCAGCCCTTATTTCGCCAAACAAACAAATAAGGAAGGGGAAACAAAACAAAAAGTAAAACAAACAAACAACAAAAAAACCCCCCAAAACCACCTGAACTCTAGCACACCTGGAAAAGAAATTACGGTAAAAAGGAAGACCCCAACCCTACAGCCTGGTAGTAAGCAAACGCCTGCCAGTCAGAATATACCCAAGCATTTCATTTCAGTGGAAACAGCTGGGGTGAGTGCCCTGGGCACCAACAGGGCAGACCCCAGCCCCGGCGGCAGCCTTGTCCGCGGTACCGCCGTCTCCCCCCCCGACCCCCACCCCCCGCGGGAGGGGGCATTAGCACCGAGCAGCGCCCGAGAGCGCGGGGGGGGCCGGGCTGGGCTGCGGGACCGCCACGGCGTGGGACGGCGCGTCCCGCGGAGCGGCCCGGGCCAGCCCCTCGGAGCGGAGCCGAGCCGAGCCGTGCCAGCCCGCCCCGCTGCCGCGGCGGCCCCGGAGGGCGGGGGGCGGGCAGAACCGGGCTCGCCTCGCCTCTGCTTTGGAGGGCGGGGGAGGAAAGCGGTGCCGGGGACGGGGAGGGGGGGAGTGGTTCGGGTTTTGTTTTGGAGCCGGGAAGCCGGGAGCGCCGCTAGCACGCAGAGCCCGGCGGCCGGGGGCGAGGTCCCGGTGCGGAGTGGCCCGGCCGCGCCTTCCTGCCCCGCTCCGCCGCCCCGCGGGGTGCCGCGCCCGGAGCCCAACTTTCCTGCGCGCCCGCCGGCCCCAGCATGAACCAGACGGCCGGGGTGAGCAACAACGTCCGCTGCTCCAGCGGCAAGGGGCCCAAGGTAAGGCCGGCCGCCGGGCTCCGCGGGGCGCGCAGCGCGGGCGAAGCGGGCTCGCTGGGCTGCGTGGCGGGGCCCCTCCGCTGCGCCCCTCCGCTGCGCCCCTCCGCTGCGCCCCTCCGCTGCGCCCCTCCGCTGCGCCCCTCCGCTGCGCCCCTCCGCTGCGCCCCTCCGCTGCGCCCCTCCGCTGCGCCCGTGCCTGACCTGTAGCTGAGAGCGTGTGTCCCCGGCACCCCCGCAGCGTGCGCCCCGCACTTGGCCAAGTTGGGCGCCCCCCGCGCGGCTGCCCGGGCCCGGCGCGGTGCTGGCCAGGGGGGTCACCCCGCACCCCTCCGCGCAGGGCTGCGCCCCGGCTGCCGCCGGACCGGGCTGCGGCGGCCCCAGCGCGAGCTCGTGCTCCTGCTTCAACCGGGCTAAAATGCCGCGAAGGTAAGGGTTTGTGCCGCGTGTGATGCGGGAGCAGGTGTATATATATATATATATCTTCGATCTGCCGCTTTTGCTTCTTGCCACGGTGTGTTTGCATAGCCAGCGTTAAAAAAACATAACTGGTTTAGAACATCTTGTTGTGCACTCCACTTAATTCAACAGTTTTGTCATCGGGTGCTCGCACTTCATTTCCAGATGAAATTTGCGTTAACCTTTTTTCCCTTTTTTTTCTGTAGTAATGAACATGGCCTTTGCATCTGCATTTACAGCACTGATACGCTGCAATGTAGAGTCATGTAGATGTATGTGCCCTCTTGCAGACAGTTCTGTTGATGCTGTTCTGCAACTCTTTGAAGTGTTTTTCAGTGTTTATGTTTCTGTTTTAGGGTGCGCCGCCCCCCCCCCCCCCCCCCCCCCCCAGCGAAATATTCCAAGTGCCTTTTTGAGGCTAGCATTTTGTCAAGAGTCATGATTCCGTATTGGCTAATGGGATGTACCGTAAAGAAAAGCAATATTTACCTTTCACCAGAAATGGTGGTGTGCTAACTTCTTTTTTATTTTACCTCTTAATGCTGGCCTCCTGTTCCATCTTCTAGACTTGATGTCATGTTGTTTGAAATGCTTTTTTGAGTGCTGCTGCTCACCTGGTTGGTTACTTTATGTTTAGTCGGTGCAGACCTGGTTCTGCAAACTCTTTAGGCACGCAGATGTGCCTCATACCTCTCCTTCTGTAAAGTGAATACAATTATTTATCCTTTTCTCATATGGTCGTTTTAGGATTAAACCCACTAATCATAAGGCTATGCGAGTATTAAAAGATGCAACATGATGAGGGCTGTGGAAGTACACAAACAGATTAGATGAGTCTGCTGAAATTATTTGCTTAGCTCCATGACTAATCATATATTTGAAGTTAAACCCATACATAAGCTCTTTGCATAATTCGTGGACCTTCAGTTTAAGGTCCTCCATGGATCTTGCCTGTAATTTCAGTAATTTCAGCGTTGGGCCTCCTTTCTTTGGACTTTATGGTTTTCTTGGAGTTTTGGGTTGAACAGCTAAGGTTATTGCATATTAGTAATAATTTATTGTATCAAGCTGCTGACCTAACACTTTAATGCAGAAGGAAGGGATGAGGCTCGAATGTGTATATTCTTAGCGCATGATAACTGATACATTTGTATTTCTCTGGAAGGCACTTTCATCTTATCTTCAAATGCTGTGGGATGTGGATTTTTTTTCTAGTGGAAATAAATATATTTTTTCAAGCCAGAAGATTGACATGATTGATGGTTTCAGATTTTTTAATTAAAACACAGAAAGCTCCGTGCATGACTGATTCAGTTGTAAGGAAACCTTGCAGAGTTCAGAAATGAGAGTTTATCAAACCAGGCTGAAAAAACAAATAACTGATCTGTCAGAGGTCTGTGATGGAGTTGACAAGAGGCAGAATAGCCAAGTTTTTTGTGACACTGACTTCTAAAGCATAGAAATGCTTGTGAGATGTTTAATATCTGGGTGGGGGTGGGGTTCTGAAAAATGGACAAGCAAAACCCCAACCAAAAATAAAACAACAAAACCACAAACAGGACTTGTCTGACTTTCCAGATTTCCTAACTTTTGAACTAACTGGCCAATTTTAACCAGATTGACAGAACCAGAGAAGTGTTGCAAATGTCAACTTTCTACAAGTGTCATAGAAATAAATTGCTTAATAGAGAAGAAGGACTATTTAATACCTGAGCAGAGGAAGAAGCAGGGAGAAGCCTGCCCATCCCTCCTTTTACTCACCCTGTCCCAGCAACCCAGTCAGCACATGGCTGTGGCTACCTCGTGGGCTGTCGTTTGCCCGTCACAGGCTGTGTAAAGATTGGGAGGGAACAGGAGAAAGGAAGGAGTCAGAAGGATCTTGTAGAAGAACTGGAAGTTTATGGTGGAAAAGAGGCAGCCATGAGCAAGAGCTGGAGTATTTGCAAGAGGGAGCGGGCTGAGCAAATAATGCAGGGCAAAAATGCGTCAGAAATCAAACTGTTGTTTCCACTACTCATGAAACAACTTGTTAGGCTTTTTTTACACACACCACACCCCCCCCCCCCAAAAAAAAAAAAAAAAAAAAAAGTCATCACGTTTGTGTCGACTAAAAGAGCTGCAAATGCCAACTCGCCGGAGCAAAGTCACTCTTCTTCCTGGCTTCACTCTGAGTTTTCCACTCACTAGGCAATGGACACCAAGACTTCAAATTTCCTTCACAAATTTACAGCTTTGCACAGTTGCGATGGGCAAGGGAGGTAACATTTTAAAGGAGGGATACAGTTAAAGCCCTTAAGTAGATAGCTTGATTCTAATTCCAAACTCTAGTAACACATGGCCACTAACACATACATATTTTTTGACATTTCTGTGTAACGCTTTTTAGCTGTTTTTAACCAAGATCTAGCTCTAAGCCACTTGTAAATGCTATTGAAAGACTGATTTATTGGCTAGAGAGAACTATTTTTAAGAAATAGTTTGTGTACATACAGCTTCTGATGCTCTTTTTTTCTGCCTGTGACTAATCTTACTGCCTTTCGTAAGAAAATTTGTGGGAGGAAGGCAAGAGGATTCACCCCAGTGCTGTAAGGAAAAGCTTCATCATCGGAACATATCTGATGTGGCTGGGGTGTTGAGCCCTCCAGCTGCTGAGAGTCTGCACAAAACTGGGCACCTCTCTCATGGGCTGGGAGCAGGCTGCGACTCCAGTTAAGAAAGTGCACCTTATTAGAAAGTTATTCGGATGCTGGCATAAGAACTTGAGGTTCAGTTCCGAGCTGTCACATTTCAACATATTTCTTGAAGGAATTAATGAAGGCTAATTCCATCTGGGGACTCTGGCTTTTCAACACTGCGTGGTGCAGCTCCTGGCGTTTGGCTTTTATTCAGCAGTCCAGAGCCCCATGCTAGCCAAGGCAAGGCACAGGAATTTTGTCTTGAATTTAACTTATTTTCTTAGATTAGTACCAAGGACGATGCTGTGAGAAGGCACTTTGTTTCATGTTGAGACTCCCAATTGCATCTGTCTCAATGGAGGAAAATCTACAGAAAACATGGGGAGTAATTTCTTTCTTTAGAAACAACTCTATTTGGGGTGCTTCATCTGGGTACACCGAGCAAGGAGGTATCCCATGGAGCAGGATTTGTGGATCTCGTGGCCTTCGAAGTGTTGATGAGGATTCAGAGACCCACCAGCTCCCATCCTTCAGGGCACTGCGGTATCCAGCAGGAGATGGGCTGCTCCACAGCGGGAGCCCTCCCATCTCCCCTTTTGGAGAGGGGCCAGCGCAGAGCGCAGGGCTGTTCTTTGGAGTGGGGAAGATGGAAAGCCACAGTGTCTTCTGGGGATAGGGGGAGGCACTGTTTCTCTGGTTTACATGGAAGTGCATTTAGGCACACCATTGGCAGACACACAGTCTGGAGGGCACGGTCTAAACCCCCAGCTTCCTACAGCAGCCTCGGCTGTACATTAACGCACACTGGTTGGCACAACGCTGCTGCTGATTCGGTTGCTTTCCACATCTCTCTGACCATATTCTTGAACGACTATAACTGTTGTAGCTGTTCTGTGTGGAGCTCGGTCTTGGACATGGTCAGCGTATATCTTCTGGATCAGGTCTCTTAGCTCTGAGACCCGTGGTCAGGACAGCTCCTTTGGCACACACTCATATTATGGCCCCAGTAGGGCATCACTGATGAGTACCCAAGTAGCTTATGTGTGTTTTGAGGGTAATGCAGTCATTTTACTTCCTAAAATGCACTGCTGTTTTATTAGACATTTAACTCTCTTTGTGGATCTAAGCTGTAATGTCTTCCTGATTCCGATCACGTTGTGTGAGTAGGAGACAAGTGTTTTCCAGTCGCAACAGGAGCGATGAGAGTCACTTAGGCTGTATGGTAAAATCAAACAGTGCCGAGTTAAACCTGAGCAGATGTTGTGTGTTTCCATCATGGATTTCCTCGATGTGGCTTACAGGACTGTAGCAACCACCCTTCCTCTCTCAGCTTGTCAGCATTAAGAAACGCTTGTTGAATCAAAGTCTGGAGGTTAGGACATCTGCCAGAGTAACTGTAACCTGATTTTTAATCAGCAATAATGAATGCTTAAGGATAACAGCAAATCATTTGGACTGATTTTTATTTTTTTTTTCTTTTAAAGGAGAGACAATTGAACTAAGTGGCAATATTGGTATGCAAGAAAGTGGGTGTGGAAACAACTCATTGTACTAATTTAAAGTCTTTGTTAAAGTACACTCAATAAGATGATCTGGAATTACAGTTTTGATTGTGCCCTTGTTTTGAAAAGAACCAAATTAACCTATAAGACAAGTAAATCACTGATGTGGGGTGTTCCTCTAGAACTGCACTTTGCAGGGAGTTTCCCTGATCTAAAGGTGCAGTGCAGTGTTCAAAAGGATATGAGAGAGTTTGGTTCTGATAGTGGTTTATTCTTTAAACACTTAATAAGAGATTATTGCATCTACACTGGGAGAATCTAGTTTTCTTCTCTTTTACATGAGCTATTCCCCTCATGTGCATTGCACTGATTTCAGTTGAATTACTACTTATTTATGTTAGTTTAATTGCAAAGAGATTCAATACCTCTGAAGTTATGGAAGCAATAGAGCCACAGCACTTCTAGCACTCTTGGATGCAGAAAAAATGAAGAGCAGCTATGTTAGCTCCTCTGTATTATTGCTGAAGTGGAAAGAAGTTCAGTTTTACTTGCACATTGCATTTTACTGTGTGTGGTAAGTTACCATGTATGGGCACAGCTAAGCAATATATTTTTCGAGTTGTCCAATTTTAATACTCTAGTGGGAATGCAAGGTTGACTTCCACACCTAATAAGTATTAAAGTAGGACTTATGTAGCTCCCAGGGCTTTAAAACATGATCAGTCAGCTATCTTCAAAATCCAGCCTCGCTCAGGGTGCAGTACCTTAGAAATTACATTTCTGTCTCAAAACAGTAACCTTTCATGATCTAATACAGCATTGCACGAGAGCCCCAGCCAAGATCGACGCCCAGCCCTGCTGGATGCTGTAAACCCCCTATAGCCAGATGTGGCTTTGCCTTCAGTGTTTACCATTTAAGTTGTCAAATAAGAAGCAAAAAGCTGGGAGTGGGGAGAATTACTCTGGTTTTACAGGCACTGAAGTGAGGTGCTGAGTGTAACCCACCAAACCTGCCAAGCTTAGCAGAACGGTAACGATCCTAAATGCTGTGACAGTTGCAGGCTAGGTAGAGATGGCAGGATGAAGTTGAACTTGTCTGCCATGGAGAATGAAGGTAGTACTAGATATTGTCCATTTAAGAGCCAGCTGGCTCATCAGAATGTGCTCCTGACATCCCACCAGTATATCCCTCTCTGTGAAGCATGTTATCCCTTGCCCGGTGTAGGTGTCAGCAGAAAAAAGGTGTGGGCAAAGAAGGGGGAGAAAACATTTGGTTTGGGTTGCCTGTCCATGAGGAAGCCAGGTGTTGGTTTGGCTTGTTGTGGAACAACGTGGTGCTTGCATGTGGTGTGGAACTGTGTAGCATCGATTTAACTCTTTTGCCTATACCAGTTTGTATAGATCCTGTATCTTCTCTGTCCTTTGTGGGGGATCTTTCACAAAGCTGCAGAGGCAAAACCTGTCCTAGGAATGGTGAATTCTAAATCAGGGGGAAAAAACTGCAGGGAACTTAAGGGGAGGTGTTTGAAACTGATTTTTATCACATTCTCTGTCTTCCTTGTAAACTGAAAGTTTTCAGTTGACATTTTCTGGTTGCAGGTGCTGACTTAGAGAAGTTTTGCTTCTGTTGATGTAAAAGGAAGATTTCAGAAATTTCTAAGACCTTAATCAACCCAGCCATAAGGATTTTAGGAGTCACGGCTGTGGGAAGTTCTTGACCAGATCTTGTGTGTGTGTATGAAAGAAGTGAAATCCTTTCTTTATAATTCTACCCGTGAACCTGATGTTTTTTGTCAGTTAATTCCAGCCATGTTCCCTTGAGTGCTTCCTGGGACTGCCCAAGTGTCAGCTGTCCTGTAAACTTCCCATTGAAAGGAAATTTTACAAGGATGGTGATGGCTGGTTTGAGACTAGAAATTTCAGTGAAAGGCTTAAACACCCCTTTGAAGGATGGGAAGACAAAGGGAGATGGCTAGACCAACCTGTTAAATGCCCTGAGTGATCAAAATCCTCCTGGCAGGGTTCATGCTTTCCCCAGCTGGAGGGAATCCAACTGCGAGATGCAGCCTGGGGAAGAACAGGCTCCTCTAGTCCTGGTGTTGATGGAGCATCTTGTCAAGGGTATGTTGGGCGATGGGGAGCAAAAGGATCTGTGGGTTTTGTACCATAGTGCAGGTATGCACCAGCAAGGGTGTACTTTGCCTAGAACAGTTGTTATTTTAAGGGTTTAGGGGGTGCATGAGAAAGGGGCCAGAGACAACCATTCTTCCCCAGTAAATATTTGCCAGGAGGGTTACAGCAGGGCTGTGTGGAGCTCAAGGGATTTCCAGTGGTGCCTGGTATTTCATTCCCCATACCTCTGCAGTGCTCTCCCACGCGGGGAGCCCTGAGCCCTGAATCTGAATGAGCTCAGGGGATCGGTGACACCAGAGCCGTCCTGCTCCCTGTTTATTTGTGGGTGCTGCTCTCTGCTGCTGTTTTTCATCTTTAATGAGGGCTGAACACACCATAAAATTTTATTGGGTGTTTATGCTAACAAAATTAACTAACAGTTGGTGCCTTAAAAATGCAGCCGGAGCTCTGAGCGCTATAACTGGAGTCTTCAATGGCTTTTTAACTGGTATAGGACAGAGCAAATGTGTGAGTACCAATGTCATTTAACAGTAAACCATTTTTATATTAACTTTTTATTGACCAGAACTGATTAATTGAAATTTTTTTTAAAAAAAATATCTTAGCACGGTATGTGCTTAAACAAAATCATGTTTTCAGGCATTAGATAGCTAGAAGCTCTGTCAAAATTGTGTGGTTAATTTATAATACCAAGACCAATGGGCTGATAATCAAAATAAATTAGCTTAGCCATTTCAATACTTTAAAGCTTAAGTCAAGTAATAGGAAGAAGATGTGTTTTAGCATTTCAATTATTGTGTTTCCCAATGAAATAGATATAATATCATGCTGTGAATGCTGTATGGATCACTTGGGGCCATGACTTCAATGGGAGTACAAAGGACCTCTAGGTTATAGAAAAAAAGAAAAAGGATTAAGTTTAGGCTCAATTTCTTGTTCACTAGAATTCATTTGGCTTATTTCTATATTAGTGCTGTTAGGTAAACATAGGGAAGTCATTTGCTTTCATTCATTTATTTATTGAGCATTTTTATTTATTTTCATGCAGTTTTCCCACGCCTAGTCTGGAGAGAGTTTGATGTTTATGATCTTTACATTATGCTGGGGATTTTTATGCTGGTTTTAAAACAAAATAACCAGATTGACATGCTGGGATATTTGTGTGTGTGTGTGTGTGAATGAAATAGTTTGATTATCAGTTAGCACTGATTTACCACATATTTACCTAGGTATTAGATAGGGCTGATTTGCATTTCGGGGCACTGCCAGAAATAAATTTTGGCTGAAAGACTTGTGCTAGCACTCAAAGGGAATGTCCCAGTTCCTGGATTAAGCCCTGAGTTACGCTGGGATGCTGGCCAAGTGGTTTAGGCTTTACATTTTCACGTTGTCGCATTATCATAGATCCCAGCTGATTTTCAAGGCCAGACACTGCTGCCATCAAGAAAATGTTCTCCAACCTGCTTTTAGCCTCCCGGTGTAAGGATGGTCTTGGGGATCTAACATGAACTCACAGTAGTCAGCGGTAGTCTCACTGAGACTGGGGCAAATATTCTGCCCATGCTTTAGTTTTTTCTGTTGGTAAAAATAAGGATGAGCATTTCCCTTGCATGGTCTGGCAGCTCTTTGGTGGAGGATAATAACCTGGTAACCCACTAAGTGGGCTTCCCATCCTTACTGTTGGCCTTACGCTCTTGTGCTTGACATCTGAGAATTTAGCAAACTTCAATGTCATTAAGAACATACCCTTCTTTGTCCCTCCTACACCTTTTTTCCTTTGTTCCAGAGGTATAGGAGGTTGCACGGTCCCTATACCATGACATGATATGGTCCAGAGGATGGTCTCGGAGGTTAGTGTACCCAAAGGAGTGAGTTGTGTTGCAAGCATAGAGCAGGTGGAAGATGGGAGCACATCGGTATTTCAGCTCACTTGAAAGGAAGGTTGTTAAGATTATAAAACCTCGGGTAATTTAAAAAGAGAGCATGTATGGCCCTCCTAGGTGTTGTGCCTTCAAGCAGACAGAATGAAAGCCAAGGCTTCGTGAGAGCCCCAGGGGGAGGGCTGGGGGCTGGCAAAGTTGGTGAGTGCTGGGCTCATCTCAGCTCTGCCAGCAGGTTGAAAAGGGGCAAGACATCAACATTTGGAGGTCAGCTAACTTGCTTATTTGCAGATGGTGTCTAAAATTGGAATGCTAGGAAGAGACTGAAATTATGGCACAGATGTGTGCTGCTGATAATTTACTGCTACTCAGGGCAGCAGATACACCATATGCTTTTCTTTTTTTCTTTTTTTTTTTTTTTCTTTTTTCTTTTGATATATTAGTTTATGCTTCTAGGCTTTTGACTTGTCTTGGACTTCTGCTTAGCATCCCAAGATCCTAGTGTTTGCAGAATTTTAGTGCAGTTTTTTATTCAAGTCAGATTTTCTGGATAATGACCTCACACAGAGCCTTTGCCACTGCTTTAACTCTGTTCTCCTAAGTGGAGGATCAGATAGCTTTTCGTAAGTAAAAAGTCCACGAAAGGTCCAGCAGCAGGCATTCACATCAGTGTTATTTCTATTGCGGCACTCCATGGGAACACTAGCTGCATGTTGGGATTCAATCGAACAAGAGGCTCTCCAGCCAGAAAGCACAATACTGCTTCTTACATCAAAGAGCTTAGATTTTAAATTTGTTCATTGGTTCATGGTCATCTCTCAAACTAACGATTTTATTCTTCACTTTATATTCTCGCTGCTTAGCATTGATTTCAGTGTGTGATCCCATTGATTGTCCTGGGGTTTCTCTTATGCTGCTTAACATGAATCTGGGTTGCACCTGGGCCCCATAGTATAACACATTTCCCTTGAAACGATGCGTTGCCTCATTGCCAGTCCTCTTGTCTGACCACCCATTGCACAATTAATCTGCCAGCAGAGAGGCTGCCGAAGTTTTTCAGTCACTTACTCCAAGTTTAGCTGCTCTTTATTGTTATAGATCTCCAGCGGGTCACAACTATTCTTGAATGTCCCAGGTGCTGCTTTCTGTACCTCTCCATATTTTCTGATTTGTTCTGACTTTAGTCACTTGAGTTACCCTGATATTGCTAAAATTCTCTAAGGCTGCAGCTGTGTTACAGAGCACACCTGTACCTTGCCCTTGTCTTTCACTCCCT
Organism: Falco naumanni; assembly: GCF_017639655.2. Lineage (NCBI taxonomy): Eukaryota > Metazoa > Chordata > Aves > Falconiformes > Falconidae > Falco > Falco naumanni. Next base: position 54,450,535 of record NC_054057.1, on the reverse strand, counting down.
CATTTGGAGTTTATTCCTGCGGACTTCCTATACCTGCTCTGCTCCTACTGTTTTGATATTTTTTTTTTTTAATGGCAGGGGAGAGCACTGAAGATTCCACTTTACAAAGAAGTTAATTTACTTCCAGTGAATAAAACCAGCTTTCCTTCCCCCCCCCCCCCCCCCCCCCCCCTTACTACTTTACATGGTAAGGAAATTTTGCTTGTGCTTTTTGTTAATTTGTGTGACTTGTTGCCCATAAAGGGCATTTATAGCATAAAAAATAAATCACCTTGCTGGTTTATCCTGCTCAGGGACACTGAAGGACAGATTTGGGTTGAAACACAGGTATCTTCACACGGGCCTCTGAGAAGGTAATGATGGTTCTTGGTCGCTGCAGCTTGGGCTTTTACTAAGGTGTTTCAAGTTGCCACTCAGGAACTGCAGCTAGAATTTCTAGCCATGGATGATCATGGTGGAGGTGACGAAGGTATTAGCCAAGGACAGAGGGAGGAAGGAAATTGTTTATGGACCCTCAAACTCTTTATTTATGGTATTAATTCATGTGTCTGGATATTTCTTTTTTCTCTGTTGTCCCCTTTTTCTTTGTAGAACAGTAGGAAACTTCAGTGCTCTTTTCTGACTTTAATGGAAAGTAATCAATGCTGTGCACTATCACAGTATTATGATAAAAATACCTCAGCTAAAACCATCTTTGACAGCAAAATATTGTAAGTGACCTCCAATGGTTAGCCTTCCTTAGGTACTTTGCTGCTGTAGCTTCATTATGTTTTACAGCAGATATTTTTCTCCACAGAAATTCTGACTGGCAGCTGATATGGACTAGCTAAAACAGAGGGAGATTATTCTGGTTTTGTTTTAAGCACAGGAGAGATGTCCACATATAACTTCCAGTGATGTCAGGAGAAACAAAATACCTAAATCTCTTGTGTGCTGATAGAAGAATTGCCTCTAAAACTTTTTCAGTGTAAAGCATGAAGTTCATTGAAGAACCCAGTAATGAAGAACTATGGTTCCTAGTGCTTAAAATTTCAGTGATTGTACAAAAATAAAGCCTCGAGCACTTTAAATTATAGTTTTTAGGGACATTACCACAAATTACTTATTCTTTCTTGAAAGCTCCTCTCTTACTTCCTTGTAAGCATTTGTTAGATTTGGATTTTAATATGGACATCATCCAGGAGAAAAAAAAAAAATAATCAGTGTTCTATTTGATAGGAGCTGTCACTTACTTACTGTCACACTTTGGAAACAGAAATTGAAAAGATTTAGGAGAAAGCTAGCAGATTCCAGTGTGGTCTTACCACTGTTATTACCAGACTTAGCAAATTAACTGAGACTGTAACACTTTGTAAGAACGACGACTATCCAGCTGAGGAATAGCTGTTCTTTGCAAAGGCTGAAGCACACAGATGCACTCAAATACTACAATAAGATGATAAAATGTGCTGTCAAAGCAAAAGTGTATGTTTACACTGTGTTGTACGAAAGGTATCTACTGCCCCATGAGCTCTTTGAAAGCCAGTGTGCGTGATCTTGTCGGCAGCACCGCGGAGTCCAGGTGATAATGTTTGCCAGTAAAGGGATTGTTTTGGTGAGTGGGAAGGGTATACTGGACCATCGCTGAAAAGGCACCTTCTTTCTGATGTGTAAATGTGAATGAGTCTTCACATTTTGGCTACATGTTTGTGTGTGCTGTAACAGCACTCCTAAGTATTGCTGCCACAGCATTCCTAAGCATGAAATGTCATGCCTTTTCCAAGGTTTCAATTTTATTTCATAAAACAAAAAAAGAAAAGCAAAAAATAGCTCAAGTGTATAGCCAGTGTTGCTGCAGAGGTGAAAAAACACCATCAAAATGATGCAGAGGTGTTGACTTATCTCGTCAAAGACTGAAACTCTCTTCCTACACTAAATGGGTAATCAATGTAAGATGATCCTTCAAGGACAGGACTCAGTTTAAGGATTACAGCACCAATATTTAGGCATCCAATTTCTGTTCACATGTGACCTAGGGTCAGGATTTTTCTGCATTAGTGCTGTGGAACATGTGCTGGTTATCTTTTCAGCTGCTGTAGCCCAGCGGTATGAATTTCCCACAGATCTTGTGTCTGCCAGCACCAGCAGTATGTCTTGCAGATGCCTGGACAACTCCAGTGATGCTGGGTATCTTCGTTTAGGCAGTGGAGTTGGACAGGCAATACCTAAGCTCCCATTATAGTCATTGGGACACCATCAGTAAAGTCTAGAGAGCAATGAAGCTCACTGTAAGGTCGCTGTGGGCTGGCTGCTCCCTGACTTGCTTCTTACATTCCATTGAATTTTTTTGACTGGATCCCTGTAGACTGTAATTGGAGTTTAGACACCTGGCGCTAATATAAGCCCCTAATTGTAGGCATCCTAATCTCAAATTGCATCCCTCTTGTAGTGTCAGCCTTGTCTACTGTGTTACTAGTTGTCAGTGTGGGTAAGAAAAACTGGGAAGAATTAAGGTATTAAATTCTTGCCTGCCATTTCCCAAGAGCCAGAACATTTCTTGTGGGTCAGGATGGATGGCTGAATACTACAGCGTAATCAGCGTACCTGAGACTGATTTATCTATAATAATACAAGGCACAGCAGTGAGAGCTTGGGGAAAAATGACTGGTTTTATTTTCCTGAAGTTCAGGTTTCAGAAAAGCTTGCGTTATTCTGATCAGGGTAATTGTGCAGCAGGCTTAGGTTGATGTCTGCATTTCAATCTTGATGAATCCTTGGAGAGGCAGTCTGTTGTCTGACCAAGAGAAAAAGGATTCTTACGTGAATTGGGAGATAATCTTTTTCCCCCTTTTTTTTTTAAAGGTTAGTCCAGCCAAGCCAATCCTTTTGAGACGGGTGAGTAAGAGTTGCAGAAATGCTGATACCGGTGCGCAGAAGATTTATGAATCTCTATGTGGAGTGGAAGGCAGATGTAGATAAAGCAGGCGAGGTTAAATCATGCTTTGCCTGTAATTGTGAGCGTGATATCAGCGTCGGTGTCTTTGACTGCAAGGTCCCTTGGGAGCTTTATAGGGCATGGCACAAACATTAGCTGGTCAGCTACTACCCAGGCCATGCCTTATTTCGTAAATGCTGCTCTAAATAAATGTAATCAATAATGAGATCTTGTGTTAAAAAATACACTGCTTTCTGTTGATACTATTTTTTTTTTTTTTGGCACAGCAGATTCCCCTCCCCTTACTGCTCTAAGAACTAAAGATGGGGTTTTCACGTCAGTGTTCAAAATAAGGGCCAAGGCTCATTCTTTACTCCCTTAACATGGGTTTAATGCCAGCATGATGACATTTCTCTTAGTCCTGTTGTCATAACCTCAAGTGGACTTAATCCAGCTCATGGCTGATGGTAAAGAAAAATCAGGCTGTGTCAGTATTGCTAACAGCTCTTGTTATATGAAGTCTTGGCAGCCTACCATGGTTCTTTCATATTTAGGAAATCAGATCTAAATTATTTAGAACTTTGAGATGAGCAAATGTTTGGAAGGTTATTTTTTGGGAAATATTGCTGGGTTTAGTCTCTTTTTTTCTGGTAGGCAGCTTTAGCTCATTACATTTAGAGGTTGGTGGGTTTTTTTAATTTACTTAGGTTTTTTAAAGAAGATCTATTTTTCTGTTTAGAAATAACTCTAAATAACTCTATAGCTAAGTAACAAAATGATTTTTAAAAATCATTGGGGAAAACATCACCTCCTAGGGGAAAATGTGGATGCATTAGAAAGTTATTTTCAAAACTCTGCCAGAATTCAGTAAACTGTGCTTTAGAGGCATTACCATCAGGCGGGAGGAGGTCAGGAGTGAAGGAAGAGGCAATCATCAGCCAAACTATTTCTGTGGGCTTCATTACTCTGGTGTTTCAGGTCCTCAAAACCTCTAATGAGGCAACTACTGATTGCTGTTAGAATGGATTGGATTATGCTAGGTTAGTGTTACTCCAATGTTAAAGACAGTGGAACTGAGAAACAAGGGACAGCAGGATCCAGGTTTTGAAAAATATTTAGTCACTTATGTGTTAAGACTTGGCAGGCATTTGCGCAGAGCCCACCAAATGCCATTACATGGGGGATGGGAGCTCTTTGTAGGGTTTTTTGGGTTTGTTTGTTTCTTTTGTGAGCATCCTAGGGGTGCTTTCCTGAAACAGGCCAGGTAATTTTGAAGCCCACCTAATTCTCCTGGGTTCCTCTGTGCAGTCTGTGGAAGAGCAAAACAAAGGAGTCCAGGCTTCACCGTTGTCTGTCAATAAACCAGCTGCTCAATTATTTTTTCCTCTGGCTGGCAGAAGGTGTTTGTATTCAGGTGGTCTAGTGACATCCTTGGAGACCACTGGCCGTTGCTAGTGACCTGTATATCCTTGGAAATGTAAGTTCCTATCTTGCACTGATTTCAGTAGACTTACATGTCTAAACACTTGAGATGCCCTAGCCCATTAAAACTGCTCCTGGGTGATTTTCACTGAGGAATATCCACTGCCGTCAGGAGTTAACAGTTTCATGTGCAGTCCCTGGCTTCCATCTTCTCACTGTCAAAAATGCAATCCATTTTGTGCTAATGAAACACTTAGACCATGATTTCAAGTAAATTTAAACATGATCTTAAAATTATTTTTAAATTAACTGGCATAATTGGTTGGCATTTGTAAGTATTAATTTTGTGTAGTCAGAACTGGGGACCATATATGATAACGGAAGGATGCTCCACAGTGGTATTGAGGTGATGTTTTGCAAGCTAAGTCCAAAAGTGCCATCAGCTTCACTGCCACTAACTTTGGAAATAACTTAAGGTGCATCACCAGTGAGTTACATGACTTCAGTAGTCCTCAGAGCTTCATAATCATAGAATCATAGAATAGTTTGGGTTGGAAGGCACCTTTAAAGGTCATGTAGTCCAACCTCAGCCACTCAATGAGCAGGGACATCTTCAACTGGACCAGGTTGCTCAGAGCCCTGTCCAACCTGACCTTGAATGTTTCTAGGGATGGGGCATCTACCACCTTTCCAGGCAACCTGATCCAGTGCTTCACCACCCTCAGTGTAAAAAATTTCTTCCTTACACCTAGTCTGAATGTACCGTCTTTTAATTTAAAACCATGAACCCTTGTCCTGTTGCAACTGACCCTGCTAAAAAGTTTGTCCCCATTTTTCTTATAAGCCCTGTTAGGTACTGGGAGGCTGCTGTAAGGTCTCCCTGCAGCCTTCTCTTCTCCAGGTTGCACAACCCCAACTCGCTCGGCCTGTCTCCATAGGAGAGGTGCTCCAGCCCTCTGATAATTTTGGTGGCCCTCCTGTGGACCCTCTTAACAGGTTTGATAGGACTGAGACACTCAAAGCCTCCTATGTGTCCAGAGGCAGTGGGAATCTTGGGGAAAAAAGGGTTTCTAAAAGTCTGCTTAAGTCACAGGGGGATTGAACTGGGGAGGAGGTTAAAAGCAGGCCCAAAACATGGATGAGGTTTGGTTTCTCCCATTTCCAGACATGCTTTAAAAGAAAGACATCAGCTTCTAGTGGTGCTCTGGGGAAATAAGGGTGTTGATTTGTCCAGGGGAAGAGCTGGCAGTGTGAATCCGGAGCCAGTGGAAGTCTGCTCTCAGCCCCAAGGAAAGAAGGGTTCAGAATTGAAGATGCCCAATTTTTTTAGCTTTTTGCAGCAGGCAGCTACTGAGCGGTTTCAGGCTAGTTTTCAGGAAGTCCCTGTGCAGTAAAATGACAAGAGCCTGTTTTGAGGTGCTTAGTTCTCTTCAAGGCAGTAGATGTAGTCTAGGGTTTTGGACTTTACCAATGTTTTGCTCTGTTACTAAGTTTTCTATGGGCTCTTCACATTAAAAATTATAAACGGTCTTCCTGTTCTTTACTACACATTGTAAAATATCATATATATCACACAGGTAAGGAACACTGATGCCCAGAACTCCTATGGGATGAATGTAGAATACTACTTACTAATTGTTTATTACTGTAAGCTCACAGTGCTGCCAAAGGGGGTTTTCTGGGATCTCCTGTTTCATCTGGTCAGGTCTGATGGCTTTCTGCATGGCATGCCCATGATAGGTGAAAAGATGTAAATCCTTCGCTTGGCTTCTGCTGAGCAAAACTCCTCCGTGACATTTAATTAGCTTCAGTTTCCAAAGCCCTGAACAAAAGTCACTGAGAATCTCCCTCCTTTGCTTTCTTCCTGTGTTTGCTGCATGCAGAGAACAGGAGCAGGGGACTGTACAGTGACCTCAGTGTTTTAAGCTGTGGGTTTTTTGCTGAGTGCTACCTGGCACCTTTTCACAGAGGACCTCCATTCCCCAGCACTATTTATGGGTGGGGAAGCAGATGCCTGTCTTGAGTGAAGCTCTGAGGTCTCCTCATTGAAGCCCAGCCCAGGTTTTTGTTCACTTGGACCCATAGACACTGTGCTAATCACTAGGTTGCTCTGCTGCTCCTTAGAATATTTTGATCAAGAGATTTTTGACAGTTTTTTTCTCTCTGTAACACCCCTGTTTTCCCATTTCCTTCATTATATGAAGAATAAAGGGCAGTGAAAGATTGTGGAATACATGCATGCTTAATTTTCTGTAAGCTGACTTGTGTCTTTCTGCTTTGCTGTGGCTTGAAATGAATTTTAGATTTTTAGAGCAGTGATACACACCATTAAAGAGCCTTGCTGTCTAACCAGGCACAGTATTTCTGCAAAGCAACTTCTCAAATTGGGAAGATAGCAAACAGAGAAAACTATGCTGTTTAGGAATGAATAACATGTTTTATTGAACCAGAACAAGGGGGCTGCAGTGATGTGCTATAGGTGTGCATCATCTTTACTCATGCATTGGTTGTGCTTATGGGTTGATAGCTGGCAGTAGTTGACTGCTAGCTTAAGATCATAGCCATGCCCTGTGCTTGAGGGCAGATTTTCAGAAGAAAATGTGTCGTGTGAGCAGTTACAGCATATTTTGACCCTGATCTTTTGGGTATAGCCAAATACCACAAGGGAAATTCAGGAAAGCACAGAGGAACAGAGATGGCTTTAAGGCTGCTGAAGCAAACACTAGCTTCCAGCATCCCAAGAAACTAGTACAACAGCCAGAGATCAGCAGTAATGGACCAGCTGAGTCTCAACACTATTGTGACTTTGAAATGTTTGAGTTAGGTACTTTGTGTCCCAACCTAACTCTGCCATGCCGTTCCCAGCAGAAAGCTATCCTTTCTCCTCCCCTCTGGAGTGACCGTTGTGTGTGAAACCTTGAAGCCAAAAAGGAGTTGCAGCGCTGTATTTTTCCAGCCAACACTGCTCCTCGCAGCAGGGTCCTTCTTACTCTCTGGGTGGCTGCCAGACATTGCAACCCCGTCCTGCTACAGCGTGTCATGCAATGCATGTCCACACATTCACAGCTTAGCAAGCTCTCTCTGCTCTTTGCCCTTCACAACATCGCAGTGATGGAGACCCTGAGCTCCAGGGGATCAAGCCAGGAAGTCTTCATGTGCCAGTGGCAAGTAGAGACTGTTGCAGGACGTGCAATATATAGCACGCCATCCGCCTCCTGAGCTACTTCTAAGGCTCCTTCTCTCCACCTGCTCTGAACAGAAGGTCTCAAGCCTGACTGAGAATCAGGACTGTTCTGTCTAATTTAGTGTTATCCTTTGGCAGCAGAAAATTAACTATTTTCTAATAAACCTCAGATATAATAGTAAGTTGCGTGCTGAATTCTTTGCCTTTCTCTTCTTTAATTCAATTTTTGTTGTGTTATGGAGAAGCTACATTATTTTTTCCCCCTAGGGAAAACAAACATTATTGGTCCTGACTATTCATTTTTGCCTGTACCTTGATTTGTAGGCTGTGCTGTCATTTCAGTTCAGTTTGTGCTGATACCTGTAGCACTTGTGGTGGGTTTGCATATTTTCAAGATGAGTGGCAATGTCAAGCTATCCGGTTTTTATTCTGTTCAGCTTTTTAGCTCAGATTTGGCCTCTCTTTTTTGGTGGGTCGAATGGCCAGTATTTGCACCTGTTGACTGCTGTCTTGGCATCTGAATTTGGGTTTGGGTTCTCTGACAGTTCCCCCTGTGAAGGGACTGTTTCTAGAAGGGCTTTAGCTTTCCACAGGAGAAGAATGAGGTCATTTATTCAGCAAAGTTAGGTAGCTGCATATCAGTTTTAAAAAATCCTAACCAAAGTATACATTATTTTTTTTCCACTGTGGAATTCATCTATCTAGATCTCTTTAAAAAGTAGCTCCATTTCATAAAAGGAAAGCATTTACCATGACATCCGTTTTATCCTGCCCCTTTCCATCTGAAAAGCCTTAAGTTGCCACCTGTTTGGTTTTCAGTTACTTCTGTAATTCTTTTTTAAAAAGTTCCTTTCATGGTGCACTGCAGAAGTTGAAAAAAAGACAAGACATGGAGAGATTTTATATGCTAAGGAGGCTACTTCAGACAGAGGCAATTAACTGGCGGTGTATAGCTCATACAAGAAAATTGGGAGATGTGAACTGAAGATCAGTCTTTGAAAATGTGGTTAGCAGACAGAGCTTGAAAGACTCCTGCTGCAGCCGATCGGGCCGAGGGCACGGTGGTTTGATCCTGGTCCTGAGCAGTTTCCTTACTGCAAACTGAGATGAGGACCTTGGTTCCCCCGATCCTCAGCTTGGCAGATGCAGGGTAATTCTGCATGGTGCTGGATAGAGGCAGCCAGAATTCTCTTATATAAAGGTAGCCTGGGATTATTGTTTTGTTTTATTACATATATCACAGATGGAGTCGTGCACTGGACTTGTAAGACAGAAGGGGAAACATGTCTATTGATATGAAACAGTGATTTAATGAAGTTCGGTAGTAAATGCGACAGTAGTTTAATAAGATTTGATGGCAAGGTACTTGATTACTTACCGCATAGAGGACAGGGCCAGGGAGACCTTCCCGTTGAATCACGAGGTTCAGAAAGGACCCCCTTCCATTTTAAACTCCTCCTCAGAGGGAAGTTTAAGTGCAGCTGGATCCACACTTAGTTCCAGAGTTGGTCAATGGTTTGTGGCTAAAGCGTTATATATGTGCTTTTTATCACTTAGCTAAAATTTTGAAGTTTTAGTGCTCTTATTCCCAATTAACTTACTGAGTATCTGATGCGGTGAGTCTCTCAACCTTGAGGAATAACCTTGAGAGGTGTCCCTGCTCAAGGGGAGGTCCTGGTGTGCAGCCCACTGCACTGCAGGAATGTTCAGTGGGCCCCAGGCTGTCCGTTATTTATGGAAGATGATGATTAACTCATAGTCATATTTGCATACCGACTACAGATAGTAGTATCTTTCCAATTTGGCTGGAGTCAGACATTGACCAGCGCTGTAGTTAGGTGGGCACATTGCTCACATTAGCCCTTGGCTAATAGTTACCTGTCTCCCCTGAAACTGCTTGGAGCTGGGTGCAACCATCATGACCAGACACATCCATTACGACTGCCACTGGTGGTAATTGCTTCAGCAGGGTTATAGCAAATAAAAGTCAGGTTTAGGGTGGGAATTACACCATCTCGACATGCCAGTATCTACTGAATTATTTTTGGGGTATTTATTTAAAAAAAAAAACACCCACAAATGCTTTTCATCATAATGAAACAAGTTCTCTAAGCTATGTTGAAGGTCCCATGGGCTGTATTTACTCATTACAGCTGTGCAAAGCTGATGAGAAATGCTGCGGAACAGCCTGTTTGAGAGGGGTGAGCAACTTCCCCACAGGTGCATGGCTGCTGAAATCAACCCTACACTCCTGCTGACCACGAGCTTAGGATTTAATTCAGCTCACTGGCTGGTAACTCAAACATAAAGAAGACTACCCATCTGTATCATCTTTGTTAGTGCAGGAACCATGCGGCCAAATTCTTTGTTGCTGTCAGTGCTGCTGGGGTCAGTGGAAATGTGCTTGTTCACACTAGCAGAAATTTTGGCACAGCTTTGTGGTAAACAGTCAGACACCCCCAAAGAGGGCTTGTGCGTATGTGGAGAGCTGCAGCTGCTCCAGAACTTCTGTGGGGGTGGAGGACTGGTTGGATCTACCCTAAAGTCCAGTCATCCAACAAGTGAAATGGTAAGATGGAGAAAAACAACTACTAATGCCTCTGCAAATTAAAATACTGGGAAAAGGTCCTACTCCAGCAGTACCAAAGGTGTACAGATAGACTTCACTGTGACTCAGGGGTCTAAATCATCTTTGAACACCTGGGCAGCAGTCCAGTAAAAGCCAGATTTGTGCTACACAACAGATTTTCCCTTGTTCACCCTGAAACAATGCATTTCTGGGACATATTTTATGCATATGGAATACTGCTAAGAAAGCCGAGATGGAAAATTTGCAGATACCTTCTGAGACAGGAGTTGGGAGGTCTCTGTCTACATGAGATTTCTCTAACATATTTTTTTTCCAGTCAGCAACCCAACTGTAAATCCAAAAGCTTGGGGTTGTCATACACAATTGTGACATACCTTGTAGACCAGTGGGTCTGTAAGGCAAGAAGCAATTTATTTTCTTTCATCAGTGTGGTTTTTCGCCATGAGAGGAATTATTTGTGTCCTTTGTTTAATACACAAAGTAATTCAGGCTGCTATTGTATGTTAAAAATCAGGGATTAGCTCAAGCTATAAAATTCCTTTAAACTTAAGGGCTTGGGGGGTGGGGTCCAAAGTGGCAACGCTCACACCATTGCAACCGACTGAGGAATAAGCCAGGCCAACCAGAGCAGCGACCAGTGTTCCTTAGGTGCCTCCCAAGATACAAACCAGAAGACCAACCACCTCAAGCGTATGTATACCAATGCCTGCAGCCTGGGGAACAAACAGGAGGAACTGGAGCTCCACGCCCAGTCAGAAAGTTATGATATCATAGAAATAACTGAAGCATGGTGGGACAACTGACATGACTGGAGGATTGCGATGGATGGCCATAGGCTATTTCGTAGAGATAGGCAGGAATGAAGAGGAGGAGTCGCGATCAATGTTAAGTCAACCACGGTGATTGTGGAAGCCTGGTCAAATGCCTCTGGGTCGAGATCAGAAGGGTCATCTCCAAGGAGGATCTTACAGTAGGTACCTGCTACCAACCTCCAAACCATGGTGATAAGGCCAATGAAGCAATATTTGAGTCACTTAAGCAAGCTTTGGGTCAACAGGACCTGGCTCTTATGAGTGACTTACACCATCCAGACATTCATTGGAAGAACAGTACAGCAGGCTACATATCATCCATCAAGTTCCTGGGATGTGTAGAAGACTGCTTCCTCATACAGATGTTAGATGTGCCTACCAGGAATGAGGCATTGCTTGACTTGCTACTCATAAACCAAGAAAACCTTCTTTGTAATATCAGAGTTAGTGATAGCTTTGGCTGCAGTGATCACAATATTGTGCAGTGTGGAGTCCTGCTGAGCACACTGAAAGTGGCAAGATAAAGATTTTAGATTTTTAGAAGAGCAAACTTCAGCTTGCTCACATCTTGGGAGAGATTGCATGGGAAACTTCCATGGAAAATGAAGGAGCTAGCATGTGCTGGGAGTTTTTCAAGAATGCTCTTCTGGAAGCACAAAAACAGTTCTTCCCCTCTAAAGGTAAGGGCAGTAGGTGGAGCAAGAGACCCCAGTGGCTTAACTGTGAGCTTCTGAGTCAGCTAAAAACCAAAAGCAGCATACCAGAGATGGGAAAGTGGATGAATCCCCCTTGAGAACTACAAAGGCATTGCCAGGGTGCACGGAGATGCAGTTAGAAAAAGCAAAAGCTCAGCTCAAATTTAAATTAGCTAGAATGTCAAAAACTACAAGAAAGGGTTCTTCAGGTACATAACATGCAGAAACTGAAGGAAAATGTTGGCCCACTGTTAAACAGGTGAGGTGAACTAGTCACCAGCAGTGCTGAAAAGGCAGAGCTTCTCAACAGCTTCTTCACCTCTGTCTTTACCAGCACTGTTTGGCCCCAAACCTGGGGAACAAAAATCCAGGTTGATGCAAACACGGGCTCACCATCAGTGAAGGAAAAGTTGGTGTGTGAACTGTTACCTGAGCTTGACACTACAAATTGACTGGCCCTGTCAATATCCACCCAAGGGTGTTAAGAGACCTGGATGCCATCATTGCAGAGCTGGTCTTCATAATCTTTGAGAAGTCATGGAGATCAGAGGATGTCCCAAAAGAGTGGAAGAAGGCTAATGTCAACCCCATCTACAAGAAAGGCTTAAAGAAGGATCCTGGAAGCTATAGGCCCATCAGTCTTATTTCAGCCCCCTTGGAAAACTATGGAATGAATCCTCCTGGGGGCTATCACAGGTCAAATAAAGCACATGACTGGGAAAAGGCAGCATGGATTCACCAAGGGCAAATTATGCTAGACAAACCTGATCACCTCTATGACAAAATGACCTGCTCAGTTGATGTGGGGAGAGTGGTGGACATTGTCTACCTGGATTTCTCCAAGGCTTTGGATTTCTACAACCTCTTCCCGGAGAATCAGGTGCGTTATGGACTAGACAAGTGGTCTGTGTGGTGGATGGGAAACTGGCTGACAGGCCGCACCCAGAGGGTGGTAGTAAATAGCTCCTTTTCAAACTGTCACCCTGTCACGAGTGGGGTCCCCCAGGGATTGATATTGGGCCTGTTTGATATCTCCATAAGTGATCTAGATGATGGGATCAAGTGTTTCCTGATGGAGTTTGCTGATGGTACCAAACTGAGTGAAGTGGACACTTCAGAAGGGAGGTCCATCCTGCAGAAAGATGTGGATGGCTGGAAGAGTGGGGTAACAAGAACCTGAAGAAGTTCAACAAGGACAGGTGTAAGAGTCTTGCACCTGGGACAAAATAATCCAGTAGTGCAGCACAGGCTGGGACCTACCCGGCTGGGGAGCAGCTCTGTGGAAAGGGACCTGGGGGTCCTGGTGGACAACAAGCTCAATATGAGCTAACAGTGTGATGCTGCAGCAAAGAAAGCCAACAGGATGCTGGGCATCATCAACAAGGGCATCACCAGCAGAGATCAAGAAGTCATTGTCCCAATCTACTCAGAGCTTGTCAGGGCACACCTGGAGTAATAGGTTCAATTTTGGTCCCTGCTATGCAAAAAAGATGTGGACAGGCTGGAGATGTCTGGAGAAGGACCACAAAGATGATCAAAGGGCTGGGAAGCCTGCCATGTGAGGAAGGGCTAAGAGAATGGAGTTTGTTCAGCCTTGAGAAGAGAAGGCTTAGGGAGCAACTTACCACCATGGTCCAGTATTTAAAGGGTGGCTACAAAGAAGATAAGAGACTCTCATTTTACAAGGAGTGATATAGAAAAGATGAGGGGTAGTGGGTACAAGTTACTTCTGGGAACTTTCCGATTGGACATGAGGAAAATTTTTCACAAGAATAAAGAGCCATTGGGATAATATCTCCAGGGAAGTGGTGGATTCCTCAACACTAGGCACTTCTAACATTCACCTGGACAGGGTGCTGGGCCATCTTGTCTAGACAGTGCTTTTGTCAGGAAAGGTTGTACCAGATGATCCTTGAGGTCCCTTCCAACCTGGTATTCTGTGAATTCATCTTTGCATTCTTAGGTTTTCCTACCTGATGTTTTCTGGGACCCAACGATACCCACACAGCTGGCAGGGTTCAAGCACTGATGGGCAATTGGAGGACATTGTCTTTCTTAGTTTGCCTCAGAGAAGTTTTGGGCTCCTTGTCATTTGTCCTGATGTATATCATCTCTTGTATATAAATATCTGGTGTTCCAAATACTCTCTTCTTCTGGCTTTCCTAATTAGTGTGGTTTTCCAGATTAATTACAGAGATTTGTGGTGGTTAATTATGCAGATTACTTGTTCAGGGGTTGTTGATCGGGAGGCATTAGTTCATTGGTAGAACCTAAGCTTTTTGTCTCTCTTTTTTTCAGCTCCCTCTTTACTTTTAATCTACTCTGTATTAAGTGTGGATTGCTGACAGGTTCAGGGCTGATGATCTCAAGGGCTACTTCTATTAACCAAAGCCATCCACTTTGTTTCTGGAGATGGGATTTGTTCTTTGGGAACTAAAGGCTGCAGGTTCACTGCCACCTTTTATAGGAGCTTCTCTAGTTTCTAGTGTTTTATTCAGGGATTTAGGTAGAAGTCACTCATAATAGCAAAATTTCAGTACCCGTTTGAAAGCTGCAGAATAAAATTCAGGCTTTGTAGCGTTTGAACCTGTAATACAGGCTGTCCATACGTTAATGTAGCTGTTGGAAGGACGGAGGCTCTGCATCTCTCAGTAATAATGTGGTGCATTAGTCTGTGATTCAGTGTTGACTACGCTGCACAATTTTGGTTGAAATACTTGAAGGCAGAGCTCTGTTCACCAGTCCTGAAGTTTTTCTTGCAGCACTGCTCTTGCTCTAAGCATACAGATATGCATAAGAAGCAACCGATGCCCCTGCCATGCATGTTAATCTAATGCAGTAGTAACAGAGGGGGTTTTGCCCTCATAATATCAAAAAAACCACTGCTTCAAGTCTCATACCAGCAGACTGCAGAAGTGATTAATGTGTAATTGGATCCAGCTCTTTTTTTCTGCTCATTCAAGTTTTCTACTTGAGGAGCCAGTATATGCAAAAATCTATAAAGGATGAGGTTTCAGTTCCGTACGTTTTTTAGTGCATGAGTCAACTTCTGAGACTGGAGCTGATAAAAAATCAGAATTTACCTTTCCTCCAGAATTTTGTCAAAATTGGTATGACTGCATAAACAGATCTGTTTTTTCTCAATCTGCCTTTTCCTGATGGAGATCTGTTCCACTGGAAATCCTCTGCCAGATCTTGTTGAAGAGCATATGGATCCCAAAACCTCTGTGATTGAGGAATGAGACAGTTGCCTGCTTGTGCATTTAAAAATAAATAAATAAAATAAAATCCCCAACAACAACAAGAGGAACCACTGTTTTGGGACTTCTTGCTCTCCGTCATCTCCAGATTCAGCTCTTGGTCTGGCAAGAATTCCTAAGCACTGATCTTCATTTCTGGAAAAACAGTTTTAGCATATATAGCCAAACGCATCTCTCTGGAGCAAACAAAGCATTACACAAAACTAGATTCAAGGAAATTTAAATAAATTCAAGGAAAATTAAATAAATACATTTACTGCCTGTGATGTAAAGCTGTAGGTATGTGACAGAGGCATATTCAAACTTAAGATGCAAAGCGTGCTATCAGGGAGCAGAATATGCTGTCAGATAAATAAAAGCACTGTAGAAAGCAGCACATTCATAGTAACATTCAGAGAGATAATACATTCCAGATAAAAGACAAGCATCCTAATGTATGTCCTTCAATTGCATGCACCAAGTTAAATCGTGGAAATACACTTTCTTACAATGAATACGAGCATCCTCTAACAGCAGTGCTGAATTTGGCTTACTGGCTCAATTTCATTCTTTTTGCTTATTCATATGAATAGTATTTCTAACACAGTTAATTAAGCAGGTCAGTTAGTGGGGGTTTGCCAGCTTCTATAGCATTTCTCCCAGCACAAGTGGTCACTGGCTAAAGATCCTCCAGGGAGGGTCAAGTGTTGGCAGGAAGAAGTTGCGGTTCCTGCAGGGACTTGGCTAGGGCCTGGAGTTGAAATGGAAATGTCACTGGTTTGCTGCAGTAGAGAAGCAAAGATGCTTCTTTGCCAACACTGACATCCCAGATGTTGTTCCCACATTATTTTAAATTCATGGAAATTAGATATTTATAGCACCGTGCTCATTAATTCAAATAGAAATGGAGTCTCAAATAGTAAGCAAATGTCTTCAACTTTCATGTGCTCAGTTGCATCAGCCTATTCTTAGTTTATTCATTCCAGGTTGTGATCAAACTGGATTAAGACGTGCATTTGTGTGTAGTGACAAGTTTGACGCAGTGCCTTGAAAGGTAGAAGGATAGTTAACTGATTTCCACAGCTATCAAAGTATTTGCTTGTAATTAGCAATCAGAATCATGAAAGGTTTTTGTTGCAGCAGGGATAAATCTTTAAATAATGCCAGCACATTTCCCAAAGCTCGCCTCATACTGGCCTCTGTGGTTAAGGCAAATTAATAGAATTAGAGATGAACCAGAGGGAAAAGTGGCACTGGAGGGAAAGGGGCAAAAATCTAATATCTTTTGAGAAGATGCGTATCACAGAATTGCTTTGCATTTGAGTTGCAGTGAGCCTTCCATTAGAGATGTGTGCTAGTTGTTTTTTTAAACCATTCTAAGAGAACATCCTTACTGTTCATCATCCTCCAGATAAACAACAAATAATGTATGAAACATGGAATCAGAGAGGCAAAGTCTTTTGCTCACTGTCTCATTGCAGGTCAGTGGCAGAATGGGGGAAAGACTTGTAGGTCCCCATTTCCTCCTGCTTAGACGTTACTGACTCTTCTCAGTAGCTTCTGTCTGGAAAAGGGCCGTTGAACCCCCAGCTGGCTTTCCTGGGATGTTTTTGATCCTGAGAGCTCTTGTCAATGAATGCCAGAAATGACTTGGGTGCCTCTGGCTGCTGCTGCTAAGTCAGAAATGGAAGGAACATGTAGCTCTGAGCATTAAACCTGCCTGTGTTTTGGGGGATGCACATGTGCTTTATACCCTGGAGTGCAAACTTGAAACAGCTTGTTAGGGGAGGTCTTATACAGCTGGCTTCTAATTGTGGTAGGAGGTTTTTCTGTGCCAGGAGGGGACTGTCTCCAGCTGACCATGACCTGCAGGGGAAAACGTCCACCTGAGCATGCAGAACAGATTTCAGCTGAGCTCTGGAGAAACATGGGTGCTGCTCTGAGCCCTTGTGCCACTGAGGGCTCTGGTGTGGACCAGGAAGGTGGGGTCCTGCTTCAAGTGTCCGGTGGGTTGGGCAAGACTATTGCCATCACGTTAAATGAGTTTGGATCTCTTCTGGACCAAGTCCTTTGGTTGTCCGTGAACAGAAGACTGAATTATCTGGTGTGGCCTGAAAACTGGGTGCCAGCAGCTGGCTGGAAGTCCTGTGCCGCTGTGGTGTGGTATGACTTGCTCCTTTCCCTGTTGTGTTCCTCATGTTAGAGCACTCTACAGCTACCCTGTAACCTGCCAGCAACAGCTTTTGGATTGAGACTTAGTGGGGTTTAATTCATTGTCCCTGGTACTCCCAGGCACAGTGCTGCCTCCTCTGCTGCTGCTTCCCTATCTCTTCTGTAACGCCTGGTCCTTATGGAGAGGCAGCAGAAGGGTACGTGATGTCCCCGTGCAGAACAGCCTGCACATTTGTGTTCCCTTAGACTGATGGGCTGCCTCGACTCCAGTAGATGAAATGTGCCTATGACAGTTCTCAGACACTGAAGCCATCTGGCATGAACTGCCTTCGTCTCCCTCGCTAACCTCCTGGTTGCTTTTCCGCAGTGGGCCAGCACGCGTGTTAATGCCCAAACTGCACCCAGCAGTTGTTGGGGGAGCACTAGGTGGCAAGGGCCAAACCCATGCCTGTGACTGCGTGAACAATTTAATTTCATGAAGGCCTTGGTACTAGTGCCCACGAATGGTCCTTGACACTGGTTAATTTATTAGCACAGAGGCACATGGCCTTTTTTCCTCCTTTTTTTTCTTTCAGGGGACCGGTCCCACAGTCATGCCCAGTGCCCCTGCGTGCACAAGGCACAGGAAGGTGCCAATTATTGTAAGACTGTAGAGAAGAATCTTTTCTTAAAATCATGCAGTTTCCTGATTTTCTTGCTCCCCTAGCTCCAAGCTAGGACTAAAATTCAGAGGAATACTTCTCCTGAAATGTTCCGCTTACTGTCACAAGTCAGTAAGTAGTTTCATGGCATCTTTAGAGAATGGGAAAATGAAAGGACTGAAAACGAGCACTGGCATCCCAAAGGTGCCTTGGCTTGTTTTCAGTGTCTTTTAAAGGTAGCTATTCTGTTACTTAGATATCAGAGTCACTTGGGCAGAGCTTCTTCTCTGAAGACCCCTGAATGGATAGACTACGTGTCAAAATGCAATTTCAAAATAAAAAAAGGCACATAATAAAAACAATATCATTCCATAACTCTCAGTACCATTAAACCAGTTAGCAGAGGATGTAGAAGTCACCCAGGAAAGAAAAAGCATTATAATTTTTTAGAAGAACATAGGCTGCTAAATTACTTTGCAGCTTCCAACCATCTGGGGAGAAAAATAAAGTATGCTCATCCCTGCTTGAACTGATGAATTGAAACTGCAAAAAAAGACTGGTTTTGTTTTTTTTTCTTGCTGGTCTGCATGTTAATTCAGAGCCTGGAGCTGGTGGCTCCTGCATTGACTGAGCTTAGTTAGCACAGCGTATGTGTTGAGAACTTGCCTCTGTGATGCGGTCGGAACAATTTCATTCTGGTGGAAATGGTTGCTCAATGACCTGTACAGAGAGGCAGATCTTTAGGCTGGTTTCCTGGGGAAATGAGGTGTTATGTGATCACGACGTGTGTGTGAATGCACACTTGCTTCTCCTGCTCCTCCCCGGCAGTTTTTTGATTCAGCTGGCTAATATCAACCGGATCTGATGAAAGGCCCAACAAGCTTCATGAAAATCAGTGGCTTCATAGAGGAGAGAGACTCTTTTTGTGCCTCCACCATATAAAAGGCTGCAGTATGAATTTACTCACTGGGACACTGGAGGCACTGTACAAAGGAGGATTAATAGGAACGCTCCAGCCAAGGAAGAAGCATCAGCGGGAGCTGATACCTTGTTAGACATCAAAAAATCCAGCTGTGAGCCACAGAGCCATAGAAGACCAGACTTCAGTAGCTCCATTGCCCAGGGAGCTAATCTTTTCCCCCTTGTTTTTCTTTCTCTCTGTTCTTCCAGCCAGCAATGTAATGCTATTTTAAGGGCTATGGCTCACTAACAAATAAAGAAGATATGATGTCCTGCTTAAGGCTTCTGGAAAGCAGCCAGCAAAGAAATTACTAGCAAAGAAACTGCCATCTAGAGCACGCCATCTTCCTGAGGCAACGACATGATGGTGAAGCCTCGGGTCTCTACATCTTCCTTTGAACTTGTGGCATTCCCTCTGTAAGGAATAGTTGGGCCCTTTGTGGGTGAGGAGCAGCTGTTGCTGCCAGGATTTGCTGTGCCACGATGGGGTTGTGGAGCTTTTGTATCACCGCCTGCGACCTGTGCCCTTAGGACCAGCAGGTGAAAGGGAAGTGTGTAGTTTTTTGCAGGTCTTGCTCGTTTTTGGATTGAGCAGGTTATTTGTGATGAGTTGTTGTGAGTGGTGGTATTCCTTGGGCAAATGACCCTTGTACAGAGCCCCAGTCTATGGGTTTGGTGGTGACCCAGAGGAGGCTGAGCTAACACCCACTAGTGACTTTAGAGACAGCGCAAGTGGAAACAGAAGGACAGCAGTTTCTGTGAGAGCAGTTGGGCAGAAAAAAAAAAATATCTGTGTCCAGACTTAGCATCCTTTGGTGCCTTTCAATAGCGTGGTTATGTGTGCAAGAATTAAAAGATAAAAAGGAATGAAAACAGCTAACGAGCAGTTTGAGCCATACTCACAAGATGTGATGGTACATGTGAGTGCCGTTTACCTAGATAAATCTTCGAATAAGGACTTCCACATTTTCTTCCTTTGCATGAGAGGATGTCTGTGTAAGCATTCATGAAACTATCCCATTATCGTCCTTTATCAACCTTCAAATAACTGCCGCCATTCATTCCCTTCCCTGTTTCTCTCCTGTCTGTATCTGTTTGCTGTCTCCTCTCTGGAATTTGGCTTGAGATTTCTCATGCAGAAGCTCTCTTTCTGTTCTGATTTATACAGCACGTTACACAATGGGTCAGAACCCATATGTGATAAAAATATGGGTTTACTTTTTTAATAGTCACACTTCTCACAGAGATATTTACTCCTTTTGTTGGAAGTGAAAAGACAAATGTGTACTTTCTGGCATTTTGATAAAAAAAATCTTCCAGGTAGAGTTGTTTGTGAGTTTTTGTTTTATTTTGGGGGGCTTTTTTTCCTCAACTACAAGGGACTTTTATTCAGAATTTTACAGTGTTTGTGTTTTTCCTTGGGCCTGGCTGGAGTTTGGCTAGTGCTTTATCAGGTCCTGGGTCTTGTTCCTACCTTATTTTTTTAATCTTTTTTAGCATTTGTATCATTTTTGGTAGTAACCTGCCCAGTTCCATCCCTGCTATATCCATACAGTAGGATCCTCTCCTACTTCCAACAGGTAGCTTGGATAACAGCACCAGCATTTTTTAATTATGTGTGCATTAACTTTTAATGCACAGACCTGGTTCTCTTTGCCACAGGGAGTTACATGCCTGGGTTCATCCAACTTTACTAACAAATTCAAGTGAGAAGGCTGGTCCCCTGCACACTCTCTTTATAGTCAGTGGGGTTTGATGGACATGCCCAGAAGTAATTTTTTTCCACCTGATGTATGAAACATTCTCCACAAGTATCTGTCCCAGAGCATCCAGCTTTAGCCTAGGCAATGTCAGCATTTGGCCGTTGTGTTTCATGTTGCTGAAAAACGTTGCAGAACACTCATATATTAGGAAATTAGACTTGTGACATTACTGCTGTTTTGATTTCTATCATAATAAGAAATAAGACATTTGGTAATGAGTTTTTCTTATGTATTGCTTGTGGTTTATGACTACATTGCTGCAGTTTCTATGGCTAACTATATTCAACAAACTTAGAACCAAGGCCAATAGATCAAGAAAGAGATCGTTAAGGGGGATACATGAGTTACAAATGAGGAAGCATGAACTAAAATCTTTGGAGTCACCTGAAGTGCAGTGACAAAGGAAGCCTGAGAGAGCCGATCCCCCAGGGTAGAGACTGGCCAGCTGACACAAGGCGCTGATGATGGAGTAGGGTGACTGAGGTGTTGGATTGAAACTCTACCTTAGTAGATGGGCTGTAGTTTGACCTCTTCTGGAGAGGCCATAGCTGAAGTCATTGAGGGAAACCATTTCTGGGCATAAACTACTCGGTGTGAGCTGCACTCCCAACTTACTGCTTTAAGGCAAGAGCTAGAAGTCAGATGGGATGACTCTGGATCATTCTTTATCTTTTTGTACACATGTAAAAACTGAGAGCCATGTCCTATGACTTTCACATGCGGCATCCATTCCATATTTTGCATCCTATATTTCTAAAATCTACCAGAGTATGTCTGGGGTGCAAGGGAGACAGAACCTGCCGATTTGTTAAAAGAAGTAACATTTCATTTAAGTTATTCCATTGTTTTTAATGCGTTCATTGTCATGTTACTCCTGGAAGGCAGGGAAGTCGTCCTTGCCCCTTCCTGCAGTTGGAAACTGTGGCATGAAGAAGTCCAAGGTATTTCAGGAGGCCTCTGCTGTGGATCGAGGTCCAAGGCTCACTTCTGAATCGGTGTGAGATGAGATCTCACTTGGGGTCTTTACTGATGGGTTGGGACTGGCTACAAAGGTGGGCTCCTTTTGACCAGGACAGATTCGGGACTTTGAAGCAGCTTCTACTGTAACTTCAGAGAGATGGTGGACACAGGGATGGTTAGGAGCTGTTTGGGTAATTCATTGATTTCAAGAAAGGGCAAGAATTTAATAAATAACCAATCTTTGGGGCTGACAGGCCTCAATAGATATTTTTTTGATGAATAATACCCAGTGTTCAGACTCACATCTGTCATATTTTGTCTTCTGCTGTTTGTGAGTTTCTCATCCAAGCTGGTTCTGTAGTTAATAATTTAAATTTTGCAGGCTTGCTGTTCACATTGTTTTGCTCTGCACTGCATTCTTTGAAAAAGCGTGGGAGCTTTCCTCGAGATGATAACTGAGACGAGGTACAATATACCCAGAGAGGTCTTATCACTTCTTTACAGTGTATAGCAGTTATAGTAGTGCTTTTGATTTATATTATATTCCCCTAGCAACCACACATTTTGTTTGCCGCCTTCATTTCAACTACAGATTGGAGTAACGGCTTTGGGATTTTTTTCTCACAGTAAAAATCCTTAATCTCTTAAACAGCTCCAAATAATTTTCTCAGTCGGCACACTAAATCTTTTCATTTTTATCACGGATTCTCTTTATTATTTGTACTGCTTCGCCCTGGCCCAGCCCCATCCCTGGCCCAAGGCCTGTTACTTTCTTCATTTTTGCATAAAATTTAAGATTAATACCTCTCTGTACAATTATTTTTTTTAGATTTGAGAGGTTGATATAAATACTCTTCGTCTACTACAAGTTGGTATTTGCAAACTTACCAACCCTATCCAAGTCTTTTGTGCAGAGTAAAGGCTGGCACCCGGGAAGCATCTACTCCATCCACAATACTTCCACTGTTCGTGCTGCTGTTGAATTTCTGCTGTGAATGCCTTTAAGGGAAAATAGCATTTCCAGCCTCCTGCTATCCCCTGGGAAGAGAAGAACCACTCCGAAGAGTTCATTTCTGTTGGGTGGGTGTTAATTTATTATGGTGTTCTAAATATATGTATAAACAAATGTTAATTTGAGGGCAGGCAGCTTTTATAGCGACAGAGCCATCTGTAGGGGACTGATTCTAATTTCATTTCTTTATTTCTGTTGTTATATCTAGAGCACAGCTATCACTCAGCCCATAGTCGGTGTGAAGGCAGGTGAGGGCAGCCACAGGCAGAACCCAGTGGATGTTGAGATGCAACCCAGGTGGTGCTTGCCTGGGAGCTGTTTTCTCACATGAATTGCTCCAAAGGCATTTCTCCCAGTCCTGACCTCTCCGTGCTGTTTAATGTCCACAGGCTCAAACCCTAAGGCTCTCTTGTGAGACTGTTTTGGCAGGCGCTAGCCCTGCAGAGGCATTAGGAGAGTAATGAGAGCAAGTGTCAGTGTGTGAGTTCAACTTGAACTTCATTTTCCCATCACCTTTAATGATTTAATCCCATGTGGTACAGAGGCCAGCCCAGGATCCTCTCATAAGCACATACTAATCATGAACTCAGGGCTTACTCCTCGCTGTTATTTATCCGGTCTTTGAGCCTATTCCAGCATCAGAGCAAGTGTCAGCCTTGGTTTGGGTGGAAGATCTGAGCATCAGTGGTGCTGAGCAGAGGCATGTGTGTATGGGGGGCATTTGGAAATTGGGGATATGGGAGATGATCTTTTATTTTGTGATCCATCCAAAACTATTGTGATTGTATCATCTTGGGAACGTTACAAGCAAATATGAAATCAACTCCTTTTGAAAAGGCATGTTAAATGTGAAAAGCAGCAGAGAATGAAGCATATGTGTAGAACTGGGTATTTTAGCAGTTTCCAGTCCAAGAACTTGCATTCCTCAATTGATAAGTTTTCTTGCTTCTGGGGGGCTTTCAAGGAGTAAGATTTATCTCATTACAGTGCCATTTGTAGGGCATGCCCCTTGGCTTTTGTGGCTTTTGTTGTTTGTTTTGGTTTTTTTGTTTGTTTGTTTTTAGTTTTTTAATAGTAAAAAAAAAATCAGATAACTTGAGCACAAGATTTAGGAGTATGTTCTCTTACTCTGCATGTTTCAGAATGTGAAAAACTTTTTGACTTTTGCAAGTGCTTTGGATAGATTCAAATACAGGATGCAAGAAAACAAATCAACAAGTAAAATGTAGTGTTAAAGCCATAGTAGGAAAACCCTGGAAAATGTCTGTGCAGTGTGAGAAAACTAATAGTTTCTGAACTGTAGCACAACATGGGTATGTGACATGAGGGCTATAAATGGGCTAGGCACACTGATCCCATTTTCCCCTCTTTGGATGTCTCTGGAAACAATTTTCTTTTCATGCTGCTCATCTATATTTGTAATTGGTAGCATTTACACTGTCAGGAACAAGAGAAGTCTTGAAGTAATTTCAATTAAAATTGGATCTACATTACCCTAAATTCAAAAGATCAACCATTACCTTTATTGTTCATGGGAATACATTTTTTTCCTGTGACCTTGGCACCTTAGATAGCGCCCCAGGGCATTTTATCTCATCATCTCAGTTCAAGCAAGATGATTATAGGGGGAAATTTCTGATTGATATAACAAGAAAGGAAAATGAAACCTGTATAAAAACTTTGGGCAATCTCTGGCTTAATACTAAATTATTGCTTAATAAAAAATTAATTAGCAGAGAACGTATTTGTGAAAGATGGGCATGTGAGAGATTTCACTCATAGTGATGGTGCTATGAATTCCAACCAAAAAAACTTACAGAAGAAATCTCGGATGCATTGACAATTTATTTGGCAATGTTTTCTGTGTTTCTGTCCAGAATAAGCTCTGAAACCATTTTATAGAACACCTTTGGAATCAGGTTCTACAAATTTGAAGCAGCAGCAAGGTCTTTAAAAGACAATGCAACAACCTGACAGTGAATGGTCCTGAAAATCTCACAGCTTTGATTTGTAGATCATTTCTGTGGAGACAGACCCTTTCCAATGGGTGTTTCTGTGTATTGCAGGAACTCACAGCTGACTTCTTCATGCTGGCTGATGACTGGTTTCTTTTAGGCCACACGATTTCAGTGTAGGTGTGGAGTGAGACCTAGTGCCATTTCAATACCAGTGGACTCCTAAACAAATACCTATCCCACTGTCTTCGTTGTTTCCCCACTAACTGCTGACCCTGAAATTCACCCCGAGATGAACAACCAGAGGAACATCAGATGATCGTTCAGGTGCAAAGATGCTTTTCCATCTTTCACCCACTCAGCCATTTCTGCTGCCCTTTTCTTCTATCAGCAGAAAAAAAACCCCAGATTTGTAAAGCATTTAGTTGTATTCATCTCCAGGGTGGCTTCATGTCTTTCAAGGCCCAGAAGTCCTCAGGGATTTTTAACTCGTGCTGTGATCTGGTACAGTTGAAGGATGATAACTTAAGGTGACATATTTGCAAGGCCGTGACTATTAGTTAACTGATGTGAGTTCGCCTTTGGCAAGAGCCAGGTCATGTCAATGGTACTTTTGAAAACCCCACCCTCTACCTGTAGCAGACATAGCCTTCAGGTGTAACTGTCATAGGCAGATCAAAAAAATGCTGAATATTATAAACCACTAATAATCTATGTTAGCATACACTTTTCATTTTCTTCTTTATTGTTTTGATGTTTGGGTGTTTTCATTACAAATTTGAAGTGTTTGTGAGAGTTGTGCTTGGTGATTGGAACTGCGGAGTTTCAAGCATACACTTGAAGAAAAGTTAGATTTTGCCACGTTGACTTAATAAATTCCCCAGTCTGACTTCAAGCCGGGAAGCAGACTGGAAGGAGCAGTGATGGATGCATCTCACTACTTCTCTGGAAAGGAGCAGACTCTTATTCCCAGTTCTGCACCTTCTGCAGTGCTCAGCATAACTGACAGTGCTGTTCTGCTGTCCTGCCGAAGGATGGTGGCAGCACTCCAGGAAAATATTTTGTAATGATTGATGCTTTCCTTTGAGGACTGTGTGCAGAGTCCCCCAGCCCTCTCTGGATTTCCACAGTGCCAAAGTCTTATCCTCTCCCTACATAACTCAATTCGGTTGTCCCATAAGGAGGCTGCCCCACTCCAGCGGCAGCCCTGATGTCACCTCTGATCTCTGTCTGTCCCTTCAGTTTGGAAGCTAACTGAACCCAGGTACCAGCTTGGTAAAAGTTGCATTTGTAGGAAACTGTGTTTTCCTTGGGAACCTTTCCATGTAGCACCACTGATGAATTACCTATCTTCCTCTCCATTTTCTATAGGAGAAAGCACCTTATCACCCTGACCTCTGCAAACAGCCCCTCCTGCTTCACAGGTGCACGCTGCCTTTTCTGTCAGGTGGTCTAACTGATTAAGATAATTCATTAAACTCTAAACATCTGCTAGCTTGCATTTGTTTTTGAAGATTGGTGATTCTGTGTCAGACCTGGGGAAGGTCTTTGTGTGTCCAAAAAGTTGACAGTTTTTCCAACTTTATCGATTGGTCCAGTAAAATATATCCTCTCTCTCCACAGAGAGGCAGAAAGGAAAAATCTGGGGGGACTCATCAATAGAAGGTAGTCTTCTGCCCATGGCAAACTGTCAACAGAGTCTGCGATTTTGAGTTTTCCTTCCTAAACATTTCACAAACTCGGAATGGCACATAGCAATCTCTGACGCATGTGCACACACACACAAAAAAAAAAAAAAAAAAAAGCACACTTTCCCATCTCTGGGGAGCTATATGCCATCTTTGCCAGAAATAATGCAGGCTTGATGGCTTGATCATACACTAAATGCCTTCAGTACTTCCCACCTCTATTATTGCAACATACTTTATCTGACCTTGAAAAGAATTATGCTTTTATGCCCAGGAAAAAAAAATATGTCAGAATGGAGCTGTAAGCCTCTCCAGCAACATGGATTACTGAAATCACATCACCTCTGTGCTCTGCTCACTCCACTGACTGCCTATATAGAGCAGCAAAGGGATTATGCAACTCTCTAATAGACTGGCTGTCATAACAAGACCCCAAATCAGGTGAGTTTGGTCTAAATTTGGGTTGTTGTCAATGCTTTTCAGGTAGTTCTATACAACTCCAGGTGTCTCATTCTGAGAAAAATGGAGATTCATTAAAACTTAACATTGAGTTTTCTGATCTGATTTTTATATTACACATAATTACATTTAGACTTGAAATCCCTAGCAGTCCCTTTCATAGTTTGTCTTAATTAGCACTGGTCTGGACACACTAAGCAAAAGCTAAAATTTTAGCTTTGCCTTGTTCCATTCTTCCCTTTACTAGAGTAGTTTAAAGAATCAACTTGTCAAAAAGAATAAAAGACTCTCTCATGTTGAGAGTTCTCATAAAAAGCCCTAAGAGCTTCTGTAGAGCTATTACTGTCTATTGTGCTCAGCAGATCTGTAAAATACTGACATGGGGCTATATTTAATGCACTGAACTCTGTTAACATGATTAGGAATCAGCATGGTTTCCTGTGGAATTGGGCATCTTCAGCCCCTGTCTCCCAGACAGCCCACTATTGTGTACTTTCCATTACTTTATTGCTTTGAAACAGTGTGTTTTGTGGAGGAAGAAAAAATGTAAAAATATGGGGGAAGACAGGAGACACTGGCATTACAAGTATGAGTAAGCTTTGTGCCATGACAGCTTACGTATCTGAAAAAAAAAAACAGCTTAAGGAAAATTCATTTCTATTAAGAGTGAAAGAATGAATGTGAAGAAACATGAATGAAATGCATAAAATTGCAACAGATGAAGGAAATAGTGTGTGTCACAAAACTGCATCAGGCTGAAAAAAAAAAGCACAGGAGGAGATACTGAAACTTTGAAGAAAGATTGATGTGACAACAGCTGCAGGTAAATACTGAAGGGGAAAAAGTCATTCCTGCAGAAAGTACTGCAACTGTTAACTTTTAAATTAGTTTACAATGGCAGGAATACCTCAGCATGCATAAGGGTACAAAAGAACACAGAGGATTTGTGTAAAGGTAATTAAGATAATGAATTCTGCTTTTTTGGCAGTCTTGACCACTGAAAAACATTGACATTATAGGATAAAATTATCCTTTGGTATTATTTTCCAGTGTCATATATACAGTCTGCAGCAGCCAGACTATCTCAGGGAAGACATACCAAGGCCATCTCGTACACTGTGAGATCTTGGCAGTTTTTTCAAACAGCTCCCCCAGCAAACCACCCCATAACTGCAAAAAGAAAAAGGAAATCAAGCCCATCTTAAAAAAAAAAAATAAAAAAATCCTGCAGCAAAAAGACATTTTGTCAGCAAAGAGAAAAGTGGGTAAAAGGCAACAGAGTCCATTAAGAATTTTGCTATTATTGCCAATTTTTAAAGTCATGCTCCAGTACTGTGTGGAACTAAGAAATGCTAAAATAGCTGAGTGGAACTAATCGACCTTAAAACAAAGATCAGCTTTTTATGTGGCTAACAGAAATGCCCACTGTTACTACATGAAATGCTGCAAGCATCTTGTTTTTTCTGATTTCTTTGCTTGTTTGGGGTGCACTTTGTTTCTCCTAACTGAGGGCCATGAGAGTTATTTTCTGGGTGAACTAGTCACTGGAAGGATGATGCTCACAAGAAAGAGATACCTCAAGGACTGCTTATCACCAGCTGAGACATTTAAATGAATACTGCTGGAAATGCCCATTTCTCTCCATTGGCAGTATCTGATATTGATGCTAGAGGTTATGGTGTCAGCCTTCATATTTAACCTTAGCCATCACAACGTTACAATGATGGAATTTCAGGCTATAGTTCATGCTGCATTCTATGGGCTTTATTCAAGCAAGGTTCATTTTTGCAAGGACGCTGGCTAAACTTCAGTAACTTGTCTAGAGCTTAATGATAGTGACAGTAGGGGCGAGTGTTTATGGGTAGGAAACAGGGGGAAGGCCAACAAGGCAGGTATCGTAGCAGGAGTCTGTTATAGACCACCCAACCAGCATCACGAGGCAAACAAAACACACTATAAGCAGCTAGGAGAAGTCTCATAATTGCCCACCCTTGTTCTTGTGGGGGACTTCAACTTAGCAGATAACCGCTGGAAATACAATACAGCAGTGACAAAACAGTCTAGAGGTTCCTGGAGTGTGTGGAGGAGACCTTCCTGACGCAGCTGGTGAGTGAGCTGTTGTTTGTGACCAGAGAAGGACTTGTGGCACAGCAGTCACGACACTGTAGACTTTTTGATTCTTGGAGAAATGAGGAGGGGGGTCAGCAGAATTGCTGCCTTGGACTTCAAGAGGGCCAGCTTTGGCCTGTTTAGGAGACTGGTTGACAGAGTCCCTTGGGAGGCAGTCCCGAAAGGCAGAGGGGTCCAGGAAGGCTGGATGTTCTTCAAGAAGGAGATTTTAAAGGCTCAGGAGCAGGCCGTGCCCATGTGCTGATAGATGAGCTGGTGGGGAACACCGGCCTGGCTGAGCAGAGAGCTTTGGCTGGAACTCAGGGAAAAAGAGAGTTTATGACCTTTGGAAGGAGGGGCAGGCAACTCTGGAGGGCACCATCTGCCACAGCATTTTCTTGGAGAAACTGGTGCTCATGGCTTGGACGGGTGTGCTGTACGCTGGGTAACAAACTGGCTGCACGGCCGGCCCCAAAGAGCGGTGGTGACTGGAGTGCCACCCAGCCGGCACCAGTCACGAGTGGTGTTCCCCAGCGCTCCGTGCTGGGGCCAGTCCCGTTTAATCTCTTTATCGATGACCTGGACAGGGGGATCGAGGGCACCCTCGGTCAGTTTGCAGATGGCACCGCGCTGGGTGGGAGCACTGCCCTGCCGGGGGGCAGGGGGCTCTGCAGGGTCTGGGCAGGCCGGGCCGAGGGGCCGAGCAAGCTGGAGCTGTGTGAGGGTCACCCCGGCCCCGTGCCGGGCCCTGCCCGGGGGTCACACACAGCATCCCCCTGTGCTCGGCCTGGTCAGGCCGCCCCTCGAACCCTGTGTTCAGGGTTGGGCCCCTCGCTACAGGAGGGACA
Source organism: Falco naumanni (assembly GCF_017639655.2). Classification (NCBI taxonomy): domain Eukaryota; kingdom Metazoa; phylum Chordata; class Aves; order Falconiformes; family Falconidae; genus Falco; species Falco naumanni. The sequence goes on along the minus strand of NC_054057.1, from coordinate 54,421,112 downwards.
CTGAGGGGCTGGAGCATGTCCAGAGCCGGGCAGGGGCTGGGGAAGGGGCTGGGGCACAAGGCTGGTGGGGGGCGGCTGGGGGAACTGGGGGGGTTAGCCTGGAGCATAATAGGCTCAGGGGGACCTTATCGCTCCCTACAAACTACCTGAAAGGAGGGTGTAGGCAGGTGGGGTCGGTCTCTTCTCCCAGGTAACAAGTGATACGATGAGAGGAAACAGCCTCAAGTTGTGTCAGAGGAGGTTTAGATTGGATATTAAGAAAAAATTACTGAAAGGGTTATCAAGCACTGGAACAGGCTGCCCAGGGAAACAGCTGAGTCACCATCCCTGGGACGTGTAGCTGTGGCACTTAGGGACATGGTTTAGTGGTGAACTTGGCACTGCTGGGTTAACAGTTGGACTTGATGATCTGAAAGGTCTTTTCCAACCTAAATGATTCTCTGATTCTAACTTAGTGAACCTTGGCATTCATCCCTGCAGCTTTTCTCATACCTTTCTGCTTATTTGCTTTGGATGCCACTGTGCTGCTGTGCTGCTGGTGGAATACCTTCTTCAAAAGATGTGTTTGTGCTGTGGGAGTGTTACAACACATTGCAGGCAATGTACGTGCTTCCTGCCTTGCAGCCAAGCTGGCCAAAGTGGGATCCTGGTTTAGCAAGGGCTGAAAAGGTTTAAGCCATCAGGCAAATAGACTGAGTGCAGACACAGGAATCTGGGCATAGCTGCTGGTGCAGTGCCTGTCAAGTGTCCAGACGCAGGCACGGAGGAAGAGAAGAGACTACAGCATGGCCCTGATGAAAAAAAAAAAAAAAAAAAAAAAGATATTCTTTCATAAAGCTTTTTGCCAAAAAGTGTGAGGTTCAGTATTGTATTTCAGGACATTACCTTCCCACCGTGTTCAAGGAAATAAAAAGATTTTGTGAATGTTTTTCTGCGAATAAGCAGAATTATATATATCTGACTGTCATCCACCAAGAAAAAACATCAAAGATTGTCTAAGCATTCGGATCAAAAAGAACTCTTAATTTCTTTGATCTTGACCTTAAAACTTCTATAATTGGTTTCTGGTGGTTTTGCTAGTTCTTACCTAAATTTCAATCTTTAGTATTGCTGTCTTTTGTCTCCTGGTACTGTTGAACTTGTAAATCAGGTGGTAGCTCCTAGTATAACAACTCAGCTTCATTGATTTCATGCACCAGTCACTCTGTTACTTGAAAATAAGTGGAAAAAACAGCTTATGTTTTTGCATTATCCAAACATAGTATTCCAGAATGCATTCACTTATAGAATCAAGAATTTGTTCCTCATGCCTTTTTTACTGTTTGATCAATTTATGTGTGTATAGTTGAAGTAGTTATTGCCGCGTTCAGAAAAACCTGGGCTCTTTAGTTAGTTTCTCTATCTCAAAATTTGTCTTTACCTTGCAGTGAGATGATAGAACCATGTCAGTATTTTTATATTCCAATAGCAAATGTCTGCATCCATGCAGATTCAGGAGCTTAATGTCCGCATCCGTCCAGATTCAGGAGCTTAATCTGTTTGCAGAACTTTTTTCATACAGTGCTACCCCACTAATTAATTTTTTCAAGGGGTTGAATATATCAACCAATTTTTTGTTTTTTCATAGATAGACCATTGGCAATTCTCTCTGTGGAGCAATCCTGATTTGTAAGTGCCCTTTCTTGCTACAGGAATTTGAATTCATGCATGATTGCTTTCAGATTTTTTGGCATTACTGCTTTCACAACACTGTAGCCAAAGTAACCTGAATTAATTTAGGTCTACTGGTTTTAGGAGCAATTTGCAGTAATTCATGATCTGTCCTTTATGGTTAATGCTTTTTATATGTGCTTATTTTCACTTGCTGCCTTAGCTTGGCACTAGAATTAAAATAGGTGAAGTTACTGCATACTTTTGTCAAATTTTGCCTCATACACATACTGGTCATTTGACAAAATACTAGATTTGATCTAATAATCCTGTCATTTGCCTTGTTAACGCACAAATACAGTTTCTGCCAGTGCTTCCTAGCCTGACTGCAGCTATTTCTCCCACTGCAGGTCTGGCCACTTCTGAGAACACATTACCCCCCAAAATCTATAAACAGAGATCTTAGGAAAAAAACTCTTCCTATCCTCACTATGTTGAAAAGTGCCATGGATTCTTACTGTTTCATTTTGTTACATATGTCCACGTATTACTTTCTCTCCCAGGCTGTGAGTCTGTAGAGCCTAATACAAGCCCACTGAAGCTCTTGTGAGTCTCTTTCTGTTGCCTTTAGAGGGCTTTGGATTAAAACCAGTGTTTTCCCCATAGTGTCTGCTGAGGGATTCTATTTAAATAAATAAATAAATAAATAAATTACAAATTGCTATGATATAATTGTTAGCCTTTTCCGTTCTGTTATGAAAGCACTGTATGACGACAGAGGTCTCACTTTTTCCCTCTAAAACCACTGTATTGAGTGTGTCTGTCCCAGTGAACTGCACAGGGCCAGGGCAGGGCCTGACAGCTGCTTGTGGTTGTCCATACTGTTCGTCTGTTAACAGAGTTGCTGGCACAGTTGTCATCCGTTGCTATCCCCAGAAGTGTTCGGGCATGGCTCCAGACATAGCAGAGGCTAAAGACCTGTCCCAGTGGGCCGTCAGCATATGCTCCCTGTTTTGTAGGAGCAGGGGACATCAGCTGGATGGATGGAACTGTACTGCTTGGCCTCCAGACAGGAGAGTGTTCAGTGGCTTATTTTATCTTTTAGCATAGTCATAACTATGCAAACCAGTAATGAAACAAGCCATTTTAAGCCATGTATTTTGTGTATCATGGTAGGTTGGTGCAGAAGACAGTGTTGCACTTGATGCATGAACTGATGGTGGGGAATTGAATGCCTGAGGAAAAACTGGCAGGATTGTCACTCACTTCTAGATGCTAAGAGGCACAGAAGGAAATGGGAATGAGTTTTGGTGTCCTGTCCTTCAGTCTTTGTCTCCAGAGTGCCCTCCTACTTATAGCTCAGCAGGCACAAAATGTCCTGGGCTGAGATCATGACGGGGGTCATTCTCCAGGTGATCTATGCAGGATGTTCAGTGGTGCTTTTAAAACTGATGGTTGCCTTTTTAGTTAGTTGGACATTATGTGTAGGCAGTTGGCTGAGACAAAGATGATACCCTTCACATGTGTCCTTTAAGGCAAGAACCTGCTATTTCATTAATTCAACCAGAAACAGTGAAGTTCACTGTCAAGTGATCCACATAAAGAAACTCCCACAACCCCAAACAAAAAGCACTATATAAAAATTTCAAACAGAAACTACAACGTTGCAGAGAGTCTTCAACTATACGATTTCACTTTTCAAAGGCAAAAGTAAGTACGAGAGTGACATTTAGATAAGAGACTATCCTTGCCCCAGAGTAACCCTGTTTATGAAGTGCAATTGTCTTCTGCCCTTAAATGCTATGTCTGTTGAAAACATTTTTGGTAGCCCCTTAAGTCACAAAAGGTATATTTTCAGTTCCCTCTGAGAGGGACTTACCTTTAAAAAACCCCCAAAGCTATAACAACACCCCCACCCACCCCACCCTGCAAAAAAACCAAAAACCCAACAAAAACCCCCAACCTTTCTCCCACCCACCCCCACCCCACCCCCCCGGCCCAACCCTGAAAACAGAGGGAGACTGCACCCTGAGGGAACCCTGTATTGGGCATTTCAGGGCATGTGGAAGACCAGAGATCCCTCCAAGATTTCTCAGCAAACCTGCCAGCCTCATAAGATGCTTTGCATTGGAACACAGTCTGGGGAATGAGAAGTTGCAGTTCACCAGGCTCACAGTTTTGTAGAGTAGTTGTTCAAGTGACCAAAGCATGTTTCTGTGCCTTAAAATAAAAAAATAAATAAATAAACACGAGGAACTCTATTAATAGGTGGGATGAGATGTTCATGGAGTAGATGTAGTTGTGCTCTTCTATGTACACCTCCACAAAGGCGCTGGCACTTAGCAAGGACAAGGCCAGTGCAGCCAGGGGACATGACTGGGTACCAAGAAAAGATGTCACCGAAGTGAGAGGCAGCAGGAGAGCTGCCTTCTCAGGTAGCTGGAAGTGATGAACAGCCAGGAATGAGTAATCAAGAACAGCTCCTGTCCGCCTGACTGCCACTTGTCTCCATCTCCTTCACTCAGAAATTTATGAACTACCTTACTTCACAATTTTGCTTGAATCACATTGAAGCACTCAACGCTCGGTGTATAAAAATATCAAGTGAGAAGGGAATGTTAAGATTAAGAGTTGTAAGGAAGTGGCCATGGTTTGCTTCCCTCAAAAAAGACTGTGCTTTCACAAGGATGGTATTCTTCTTGCCTTGGCTTACCTTTGTCTTTCACCTGCGTTTCTTGTACAATGAGCATTTTAGCACCACATCACTTCACTTGTGCTAATGAGCTCTGTTGTTTGTGTCTTAAAATATAACTCCTGCATGCAGGGACCTTTTTGCAGTGTTTGGAAAGCAAGGTGCACATCAGTGGCACTGCAAAATGGAATCACTCAGAAAAAAACCAAAATAATTGGAATTAAAAGGCATCATGATATAGCATTCAATAAGGAATTGAATTAACACCTTAAATTACTTAGGAATGTGGGGCTGTAAAGGATATCTGGGGCTGAGGCCAGCCCCTTGCCATAGCCAGCCTCTGTCAGATAAACCCTTTCATAAACTAATTAACTGATCCATCTTAGAACAAATTAGGTCATTTGCTACCATTACTCCCACTGGGAAATTGTTCAAGAGCGTCACTTCTCTGTTGCTTTGAAACGTTCTTCTAATTTTCAGCCTCAATTTATTCATGGACAGTTTATATCCATTTGTTCTTGTGCCAGTGTTGTCCTTTAGCTTAAATAGCTCTCCTTCCTCTCTTGTTGTATTCCTTGATGTATTTATAGACAACATTCATATCCCCTCTAAGCTTTTGTTTTACTAGGCTGAACAAGACAAGCTTCTCTTTTCTCGTAGCACAGGCTCGGTGTTGGTGTAATCATCCTCATCTTTCTTTTTAGCACCTGGTCTTGTTTGGTTTTGTTTCCCCTCTGTGTGTACAGTGACAAATAGAAATAATTGACAACAAGAGCAGACATCTCTATTCAGAGTTCAATAAGGAAGAAATGATCTGCATCAAAAATGGGAAATGATACCTGCAGTAGATGAAGTGGCAGTATTTCTTATTTTTGGTAGCACTTACACAATTCTGAGCTTATTTCAAACACAAAAGAAAACCTATTCCATGCTCCAGAAAGTTTGCACGTTGCTTTCCCCCACTGTCTGTATCTAATGGTGTGGGCCTTTTTTGCCACTTCTGGCTAAAGTTTTCTCCTCCCAGGTGCTTTGTCAAGCCATTGTTTTCTTTTTAATGTCTGGGGTGGGCTCAAAGGAACAAGTGGTGTAACTTGTGCCGCTGTGTGGCCAGATCACTTCAGCAGGCTTTGAAAGATTTCCCCTTGCTACCCCTTCTTCACCTGCAATCGTATGCCAGAGAAGGAGCTGCTATGTCATTTTGCAGCACGCTGCCTCATTACAGCTAACAGCACAGGTTTCCTCCTGTCCCGGTGCAGAGGTGGGTGGCCTGAGCACTGCCTTCTGCTCCAAAAGGCTTGAGGAGCTGTGACAAAGATGTGTGACGTGGCTTGGGACATGTGGCATGCCAGCAAAGGGTCACACAGGGCATGGAAGTCACTTGGGTCCCTTGAATAAATCCAAGCCTTGGAGACTGGCTTCATCTTTTGTCAAACAGATATAGTTCTGTTTCATGCTTTCACATGCCCCCCAAAGCATTTCCTGAAAAGTCATGATCTATTACTGTGTATTTGTTCTAGGGCAAGAAACAAAGATGTTGACAGCAGTGTATGAGATACCTAGGAAAATAGTTTCAGGGAGTTTATATTCTGATGCTTCAGTACTGCATAGATTTAGGTATCTATTCCACTTGAAAAAAAAATATGTGTCTTTTAAAAATACATGTAACATTTAGAAATATATGTTCATCTGCTTCAGGTTAAGTAACTGTGAAAGCATTTGAAGAGTCAGAGTCTAAAGATGCACATAGCTGAGGTGCACTGGGAGATGGAGAAAAAGCGTTAACACAGATTTATTAATTCAGTTACAAAAATTCTCCACATGTTCTTTATACTAAGAAATGTGACATTTATGAGCCTCACTGGTGAAGCAGGAGTCTAGAAGGGTTCTAATAACCTGGTGCGTCAGGTGTGGGAGATCATTTAATGTGTAGGAACTAATAAGACATATACAATATTTCAGAAAAAATTCTGAAATCATGTGTTACTCCTTTCTCTCTTCATCTCTCTGACACATGCCATCATCAAATAGCCATTTCACATACCTAGTATCTAGTCACTCTCTGTTTTTCATCTAAAATACTTTCTGGTTTGAGCAGTTTCTAGACTTTAAGAGGTCTCTCAATTAGAGATGATCAAAAACATGTCAAATTTAACAACCATCAGGAAATGCAGCTTAATCAAAGTAGACACATTCTGTAGGAACAAATTGGTGTCAGTTTGGATACAATTTTAGATGGAGAATGAATGTAAATGAATTGTATCAGCTTTGTTTCATTTGAATATACAAAATATTTCATTTTTACTGTTTTGATTCATTTTGTTTCAGCTGTCCTACTGTCGGTCAGAACACTGTTCGTATTGCTGCTCATTGTGTATATCAGTTTATATTTAATATTTAATTAAAATGCTTTGGGCTTAGAACGTTCCTGTATTGTGATGGACTTTTTTTTTATTTTCTACCCTTTAGAGTTTTGTGTTGGTGAGAAATTTAGATGGTCGATTTTTCTTTCAAATTCAGAATTTCCTGCTTCCAGCAATAAACTTTCAGTGAGCCCCTTCATATTTCTTATGCCATGGGGGGAATAGAACTTCCTGAGAATGCTCCAGATCAGAGATCAGTCCTGCTTAGCCAGCCTTTGGCACCAGAGGGTTCATCCAGATGTCACTGAGTACCAAAAACTGGCTTGGCAGTTACAGATACGCCTTTCTCCAGGAGGTGATTCACTGTGTGGAGGACAGCAGAGGGGTTTGGAGAAGGTGGATTTGAAGACTGTCTCTAAGAAGCAAAGGTACAAAGAGTGGAGGAAGGCATGCTGAAGGAGCTTGGATGAATCACAGGCTATCATCAACGCCATTCAACAAAAATAAGTGAACTATTGTGGCAGACAAGTTTTGTAGCTGAGACCACAGCGTGGAAGGCTGGAACGGCACTGCTCGGGTTTGGGTACTTGTAATGTGGATTTAGCTGTCTTTGCCATCCAGTGCCCTGTGAGCAGTTTATTATCTGGAAAGTTTTAGAGCCCTGTATTTCACCGATGGTTGTGCATCAAGTGTTGCCTTGGTTGCCAGGCAGTGCTCAGACATCTTTCGAAATTATAGTAAATATTGATTTAGTGCCCTGCTTAAACATGCATCCCTGGCACAGACTTCAGCCAGTGTGCCTGTGTCACACAGAAGAATTAAATTCACAGCCAGAGTTCATTACAATAGCTGTCTTATTCATCTTCTGCTTGCCTTCTTGGAAAGCATCATGCTGTCATGTGTGTCTCTGAAGTACGTAAATGAAATAAATGTATTAAAATGTTAAGATCTTTGACAGTGAAATATCCCTAGCCCCTTAATGCCAGAAGAGTCACTTTTGAAAAGTGAGTGTAAAAATGGTGTGTTACAGCTGTGTGTCTCGGCTCCTAAGGGAGAGGCTCGCATCATCCCTTCCTCTGTTCTCCAGCTGTACTTCCCTTAGTTTCTAGCGTACTAGTTTCAGCTTGAGAACTTGTAGTGCGATGACTGTTGCATCTCACCCGGTATCCGAAGAAAAACAGACATCCCTAGAAGGAGCAGTGTTCTTGGCTTCAGCAGTGAAACCAGAGCGTCCAGAGATGCGATGGGCTTGAGTGTTCTGTGTGTGATGCCTGACGTGGAGTTACCTTTTCAGCAGTGATGGGCCAAGGTAACATCTGTGAATAGGTAAGCTTTTCTGCTGAGATTGGCAGAGAAGCCTGCAGTGATTTATGTGGCCAGTGGTCTTCCTGGAGAACTTCCACGTGACCCCCTGAGAAGCACACTGATGTTACTAAATTGGGATCTTTGCTAATTCAGTCTAATAGTAAAATGAGTTTCTAATTCCTCAGTATTAGATGCCTTGACTATGATTTTTACAACAACAAAACCTGCTTATATATGTAAAATGATATAGCAAAGTAGAAGAGGGTTTAGATGGTTCTCTGGAATGGTTTGAGGCACAGAAAGAATTAAGCACACTCAATTTAAGAAAGAAAAAAGCTAACTTCTGCATCATAAGAAGCTATGTTAAGTTGTGCACACCCCATCTAGTTTTTGAGGTTTTTTCAGTGTATATACAAAGCCAAAAATACTATTCTCTTTGAAGTTGCATAAAGCCTAGCTACTAGCAGTGTTTAGTAGCTACCACCTCTAGGAATTCATTCTACTAGAGGAATTAAATTTCTTTTATGAGATACATAACGGCTGGCTGTACTGGATATGACCATTGGTCCATTTTCTGGCTATGAGGACTTTTACTCCTGACCAATATTGGCTCTGCTATTAACTGATCAGGTTCTGCCACATCCTGCAGGAATGGCACAGCCCTCAGCAGACGCATGAGGACATTTGCCTGGTAACTTCTGCTGCTCTGCTTGCACAGGACCTTTTCTTGGTCCTTCCCTTTTATGATGCCACCTGTGACCTGCATTCACTGGCAGCTTAGTACTCCATACAGCGTCTCTCCTAGAGCCACATCTTTTGTAATCTGCCTACATGCAGTGAAATAAGTGAAGCCTTAGTTCTTTTTATTTCAGTGTGTAAAATGTGTAAAAATACAAGGTTTTGAGGTCCTTCCTTCTGCAGAAAACTCACCCGTGGTGAAGGGAGACACTGGAAATTCCAAAATGCAGGGAAGCATCTGCAGTTATAAGGGCAGGGGCAGGCAGCAGACACAGAACTTGAAGCTTTTTTCTGGAAAAGTGGATTGCAACCTTAACTTGGGCCCTGTCTGCGTCTAGGAGGTTAACTTTCCAGTTAGACATTTCTTCACAGCTAGACTTCACACTGAAAAGGCAAAAAAGAAAACTGGGCTGATTCTGAGCTCTGCAGTAGCCTTTTCATTCTCTGAAAAGGTAAACATAGAATTAGATCAGCACAATATTTGCGCTGCTTACTTTTCTTTGTCTCTTTTGTTCCTTTGTGTCTCCCTTTCTTCTTTTCAATGCCTGTACCAGACACCTTCAGAGGAAAGCATGTGTTTTGTGGGAGACTTGAGGCAAGGCAGCTGCTGATGGCTCTGGGGAAGGAAAAGGACATAATTCTTGGTGGTGTCAGTTTAAGTTACTGATGGGTGTCCCTAACAAGATCAATAATGAAAGGTTAGTTAATGACATGTGGCTCATTTAGATTAAGAGGGGCATCAGCTGGGCAGACCATGAGATGGATTTGCTGAAGAGGCATCACAGCTGAAACTGGTTGTTCTTGCAAAAATGAGCTCTTCAGGTGGACTTTCCTTCACCAGCCTCATTGACTTGTGATCTAGGGGGATTTGCTTGAGTGTGCTTTACATACCATCGTTGGCTCCCTAAATATCTTAGAGAAGCTAAGGGTCTTCTGAGGGAAGATATCACTGATGGTTTCTGAAGAGCCAGCTGAACCAAATCTGGGTCCTACTGAGCACACTGGCTCCAGACCAAGAAGGTGTTTAACAATGTGCTGAACTTTCATCATGGGAATGGGCACTGTAGGTCAAAGTACATGCATAAATGCTTGTCTGGCTTGAGTTGGGTTGCTCAGCTTTTTGCAAGATGGAGAGAGACTGTAATGAGCAAGACTGCTCACTGGGAAATCCTGTGTTTCCCAGAATTCAGACACGATGGTGATTTTCATTTAAGCACTTCATACAGGCTGTTGTTTTGCCTCATTTTACTAATGGAGAAGGTCTTTTGCTCAAGATTGCCCATCAGGCCAGTGGCAGATTCGCAAGTAAAAGTCAAATCTCTTGAGCCATGGCCTGTTTGGGGAGTTTGTTCAGCTGAACCTCCCTGAGGAGCCACTATCCTGTATGGATAGTACCTACTGGAGTGCAGCTCTAATTCCTTTGGCTCTAACATCATAAAAAGTCACTGTGTAAGGAATTAGTAGTTGCCACTTGGCCTCTGTATCTCATACTGGTAAGTCCATTGGGTGATGGAAGGAGTGAGTAGGACCCTTTCTTCCTTCAGTCACTGCGAACGATGGTATCTCCTGTGGGGATAAGCTTGCTGGGGGGGGGGGGGTGGGGGTGGCATGAGGAAGGGTGTCATTCATCAGGTTTCCAACAGGAGTAAGCACTACCACTGGCTGGTAATTTTACTGCTTATCCTATAGAAAGAGAGTTGTTTGAGTGGGAGTTGAACTCCTTGCACCTCTACCTGTTGGCTGTGAGCCATTATTTCTGTGAGAAGAACAGGGCATACATGTGAAGCAGTCTTCTAGAAGCAAAAAATGGTTTATTTGATGCGTCTAGGCAGGGCCATGTAAGGTATTGTGGGGAAGGTTGCAGCTACTGTGCGTAGCCAATAACAGCAGCACGAGGCTGTTTGTGCTAGAGGCAAGAGGTTCTTCAAGAAAATATTCTGCAAAAATGCTTGCATTCCTTCGTCTAACCCAGAACCCCGCATTTCAAGTAAATGCTTCAGTTTTAGACAGCAGCTAAGTGAAAATGAAACTGCTTGAAGCAGGTGTGCTGATATGTATTATTAAGAGCAGGGAGGTGAGTTCTTAATTTCTCTGTTATATACATGGGCAGCCTCCAGAAAATAGGTGTGTAATTACTGATCAATCAAGTATTTGAATTACTGGGATAAAATGGTACATTAATGGAAAATATTCAAAATTTATATTGTTCCTTATCAGTTTATTAATTTGGTAATAAATATTCATTTGGCTGAAGAAGCACTGAGTGATAGGTATGATTGATGCTGTTTCATCTTGTAAGTTCTGGTGCTGTAGGTTGCTACATATCTTTATAGGTTATCAAGTGAAAGATAAATATGTCTGAACATCTGCCGTTGACTGTCTTAGGAACACTTTGAGAATATATAGGCTAAGTTTGCCCTCTACTGGATTGCAAAATCACATCACTGACTATTACCAGCTAGAGATGTTGTGTTCTTGTTATTCCCAAGGAAGTTTTCCATTATATGATATAATAGATACACACTTCATCCTCAAGACTACATAAGTTTTTTTTTCTGTCATCTTTTCAGTCAGTCAGCTTTGCTGTGTGAACTGTTCCCTGAATTATTTTGTTAAGAGTTGTCCCTTTTTAAAAGGACTCTCTACGACGCTACTTTTGAATAGGGTTGTTTCGGGGTGTTTTTTTCTTTGGATGAAAAGTTTCTGCAGTGGGAGTAATCCCGAACATCAGGAATAACCTAACAACTGATTGACAGGAGCCATCTGCATGAACAGAGCTGCTCTGTTCTCTGACAGCTTGTCTCTAGCAAAGCCCAGGGTCTCCAGCAAGCTGTATTCACAGCCAGGGAATAGCCCCCGCGGGGCTGCAGCTCCTGCTCTTTCTCTGCCAGTTAGGCTGCCTGCCACGTGTTTACTGAACACGTCCAACGTGGATGCAGCTACTTGCAGTCCAGGCATGAAATGACGCTGCATCCTACTTCTGAGTCTGTGCTGGGATTTTGAGGCTCATTTGGTTTTTTTGCTTTTAATAATAGCAACAAGCATATACCTCTGTGACACACTGTATTTTGACATCAGCACAAGAATGATCCCAGAGTTATGAGGTCAGACCCATGAAAGCTAATTCTTCTGTAATGAATCATAAGGTATAGAAAGCCAGATGCTCATTTAATGTAAATCAGCGTAAGTTCTCTGACCTGAACAGAGTTGTGTTGACTTGTGCTGGCTGAAGATTTGTCTAATTTTTAATGTCGTTTCTCATTTGTTGTTTTCCTCTGTTGAATGAGCTTGTAATGAAGGTTTATTGGCCTTATCATGCCACTTCAAATTTCTGTCCTTGCTCATAATCTTTTGGTTTGCCAGGTTCTGTTTTACTACCAGAAATGCTATGTCAGACATATATTAGTTCCAAAAAGAAAATCAATGGCTGACTGGACAGTGCTCCGTAGATCTTTGTTCTGACCCTGTGTCCAGATTTTATCGGTACTGAAAAAGCATCGTCCAGCACAGTGGGGCACTATTGTCACTATCTGTGGCAGTGCCAATAACATGTTACAAGCAGCTGATGACAGTTTGCAGGGCTCCTTTTACAGCTCTCTGGTAGTCTTCCTTGGAGCCCCCAGCAGAAGTGTGAAACAGAAAGCCATACTGAGAGCTGTTGTGCTGACAAAGTTCAGGTATTTTTGCTGTGAAGTTGTGTATCCGCACCATGGTGTGCTAGAAGGTTATGGTGAAAAGCCCTGAAACTAAAAGAGCTCTTTCCAACAGCGCTGTAGTTTTCCAGAGCCAGCAGGTTGCATTTTTGGCATGATGGTTTTATATATGGATAACCTGAAACAGGCATAGAGATTGAATATTATCTGAGCTGCCCACCAGTCAGGACTAAATTTGGAGGTGAGGAGGAAACCAGCATATCTTAGAGCATTGGGTAATAGAAGGGGAGATATTTCTGGCTGGCTGATTTATTTGCCTATTTATTTCACCATCAATTTTGGAGTTAAGGTAAGTCTCTGGGAAAATGGGATAGGCAACAAATGATCAGTGGTGAAAGGTGTATGATAAATTAATGTGCCCATGGCTCTATAGTTCAGCTCAGGGGCAGCACCTCCCAGGCAGTCAGAGGACAGTCAGCTGCTTGTGTTTAGGAAGAAAGCATTTTTAAAAAGAACAAAAAAGAAAAAAGGCACTTGGATATTTGAATGCTGGGTAGGTGGAAAAGGGGGACCACTGTATTAGTGGGGAGCCCACTAATTGCTATGGCCAGGGAAGCTTCTTTCAAAGTCTAGGGGGGTCAGCCTCATCATCCTTTGATATGAGAATCGCCTTAGGAGAAGTCAAAGCTTGGCATTTGTCCCAGTAATTCACATCTCGTAGGTTCCAGCCAGTCTCACAGTCTCTGTGGGAACTTTGTGCTGTAGTTTCTTAGGCTGGACAAATTCTGGTTGCACTGGGGAATGTGTCTGAAGGCAGAAACCAGCAGAAACTCCTCAAGTCAGGAGGTGTAACTGCACAGAGAATAGCTCTGCTGAGAAAGGAGTTTCTGTGATTTAGGGGTTGAGGTATTTTAAATCGTTCCCAACTAGCCCCTCTGTGCTGAAGTAGAACTGCATGGAGGTCCTATCCTGGATATCCTGAATCTTATGTTTCCTGAAATCTGAGATTTCAGGACTCTTTGGGACGCACAGAACCCCTTCACAGGGAAGATGATACAGCTCTGCTTCGTAAGCTTTGTGAGCAAAGCTGGTGATGGAAGGCAACACACAGGGTATTCACCCACCGCATGGACCCTACTCAGTGCCTGGAGGAGCTGGAGGGGGTCTGCTGGGTGCAAGCAGATCGGTAAATTCTGCCATTTAATGTAATTTTTTTTCTCTTTATTGGTGAACATTCAAGAACAGAGTATGCAGGTAAGACCTGTATTATTGCTGGGCAAGCTCTTTTCTTGACAGTAGTGACTTGACTTCAGGCCTCTAAGAGATACTTGAGAAAATCCTGAACACACCCGGTACATCTTTCCTAAGGATAAGCCTGGAATACAGCTAGTATTGTCCTAGTTTTTCCATGGACTGATGCACAGAGAAGATAAGATCTGGGTCCTCAAAGGTTTTTGGCACTTAACATCAGGGTTGTGAATGCACTAACAGGCCTGATTTGCCCTGATCAGCCTCAACTCAGACCTCTGCCCGTACTCTCTGCTCATGGCTCAGGAGCGCTGTTTCGGCTTGGGTCAGGTGTCCAGGGCTTACCTGAACTAAGTTGTAGGTGTCCTTGAGCCCAGCCCTGTCTCCTGCTGCCCTGGCACTGACTGCGCTCCCTGGATGGACCCCAAACCTACTGTGCTGGTAGCTTATCTCCGGACTGGTCTGCTGGAGCTTGCTACATAGACCTGGAGCTGACCCACCATTACACCTTAGGGCTGGACCTGTTCCCACCATGGCCCTGCTGAGTTGCTGTTTGATGGTGCCCTGTCAGTGAGGGTTGCTCTGTGTCGCCGTCGGCTCCTGGCCCATCCTCCCCTGGGGAGCAGCCCTGCTTTTGCTGCGCCCTGGCACTCAGCCCTGTTGAGGTCAGTGGGCCATTTATAGACATTTCAAGAACTAGCCCGTGTCTTGCCTGAGGAGGAATATCAGCAGACATGAGAAGTCTTCATTGAACCATCTTTCTTTTGTGCTGCATCGATCCTCTGTAATTAATAAGATTTACAAACTTAGGTCCATTACTTAATTGCTTCTGTATTCATAAAAATGTCACCGCATTTTAGTTCCTTTTACATGTAGAGGCTAGAACTATACAATCTGTGGGGCAACATGCAGATTACCATTTTAATATAAACCTGGTAGATAAAAACATGAAAGTCTTTGCTGTTATCTGAAGCCTGAGAATTGACCACTGTAGACTACAGGCTATGTTAATAAAAACATACTTTTCACAGAGAAAGCGAAGACAAGCCATGGAAAATCATTTTTGAAGATTAAAGCAAATCTGAAGGGTAGGTTGATAATTTGAAAAGATAAGCCCTTTAAAAGGGTTTGGGAGTAAATGGGGAGAGAAAGAAGAGAAGGGGACCGGGATTGTGAGCACATTGCTCAGAAATGGTCAGGGGATATGCAGTGCCTCTCATACAGGACACAGAACCGCTCCATTTTTCTGTTAGGCACATGAAAGGAGAAAAAACACCTGTGTCCGTTTTACTTGTGCAGGAGCCTGGCTTTGAACTCAGTTCTGTAGGTATCGCAGAGCTATTGTGCTAACTCAACTAGTAGTCTTCCATTTTCATTTATAAAAACAATAGCTATGGCATTAGAATGAATCTGTGAGAGTTCTAAAGGAACGAAAGTAATTTATCTTATGTTCCATCATCTCAGCTCGCATCTAATTTATTCACTTCATAGATGCATAAATTCACACAGAAGTCAGACTCAGCTGAAAACAGAGTAGATGGAGTATTTATTGCACAGGCAAAAGCAGCTCGAGGAACATCAGGAGAAAGAGAACACCAAAATACATATTCTAAACTCCTGTCTCATAAGCACCTTTGATTTCAAATTCTGTTGCAAAGAAGGAAATAGTATCAGAACAACTGCTGTAACAGGCATTATGTTGCAAAGAAGGAAATAGTATCAGAACAACTGCTGTAACAGGCATTATGTTACAGCTGACTAGGGAACTGTTTCATCTCCTGTACCAAAAAGTGCCTACTTTCTATTTAATTTTTTTAAAAGCAATGATTTTAAGAGGGAGTAAGGCATAATACCAGTAATGGCCCATCATTGGAATTACATCAAATTGCTCCACCCTGACTTTGGCCCAGATCTGTAAGACCTGTTTTCAGTTCAGAAGTTATTTTGTTTGCATTCTGTATAAATATTGAAGATGTGAATTTCAAGGCGATAGCAAGTATCTGTGTGGAAGTGAATGGAAGGCAGAGGAGAGAGTGAGTGGCTACCTGAGGTTAGGATCTCAGTCCACTTCTAACTACAATAGCAGATGTGGGAAAATAACTTTTGTCCCTCAGTAAAGTTTTGAGAAAATAATGTAATGCTCTCCCTAAAAACTGCTGCCAAGCTCTCTTTCTCCGCAGCTCTTCAGGGTATCTGCACATCTCCCATAGCTCTTGGCCCTGGAGGACTTTGGGACCCAGCTCTTTCCTTGTGGGGAGGGCTGAGGAGAGGACACCTTGACCCAGAGCTATAGAGTGGTTGCTGGGTGTTGGTTTGCAGGCAACCCAAGCACACAGGCAAGCTCTGGAGCATCGTGGCTACTCAAAACCAGGACAAGGTGTGTCAGAGCCCAGGTGTACATGAGCCGAGGCCAGCTTTGCAGGTCACAAACCCCAGTGCCAATGGAGCTGAAGAGGTACCAGTGAGGTGTGGGCTGAGCATCAGCCATCATAAGACTCCAGTTTTAGACCCAAACACCTAAATTCCATTTATGTCCTGCTTTAGGCCTCCAAGTCTTCCACTGGCCCTAATTCCTTTTGCTCCATGTGTTTCCACTTAAGAACTTCTGTGGTAATGTTTTCCCAACTCTGCCAGTTCCGCTATGTGCTTGATCTGTGTCCTTTTACAGCATGGATTTGTTAAAATGTGCTGTTTACCTTTTGAATTCACCACTAGATCATTCTTGGAATCAGTGATTTCCCTCGTAAAACGTATTATTTTTTTTATTTTACAAATTATAATTGAGATGGGTTCACTTTGTAAAACACCTTGCAGATAGCTATCACAGAAGTCAACAGCTTTTGTTACATAAAATATGCAAGTATTGGTTACAAAAGCCTTCCTTTTTAAAGATATTTTTAGCTTAGTTTGTGAGAAATGGTAGCCTGATTTTTTTTCAGCGGTCTGTACAGTTGCACTTGATGCCACAGTTACTGGGAGCTTCCAGGACACAGCTTCTCTGGAAATCAGTGGTTTAACAAATACTTAAATATTTTCAAACAAAAAGATGCAGTTTGCAGGCTGTGATAAATAAAAGTTTTCATGGCCAGGATTTCCACAGAAACATTCGCATTTTCTTTTTGCTTGTATATTTGGTTGCATTTGGAGAGGGGAAAGAAGTTTTTGCTGTCTCCTAACTGTGCTTTGGCTTTTCACGCCCCTGTTGTTTCTGGTTAGGGTTCCTTCTGCAAGTCGCATCATTCTTATCCAGGATGTGTATAGTACAGGTGGTAAAGAATACTGCAGTTTACAACAAATGTCATTTAACCAAGGATCCAGGTCTATTAAAAGACTTCATGGCATGTGAGCTCCCATGATGCAAAACAGCTGCATTTCAAGCCCAAGTTACTCATGCAGAATATTTTTTTCTTTAAAAACTTCAGCATAAAAATATATTCTTGTCTGTAAGAGGTTTTAATCAGATGCACTTCAAAATGTTTTCTCTTGCTGTATTCCAAACACCGAACTCCATTGTTTCGCTTGTACTGATATGTAATAAATTGGTTTTGTTTTTCAGCCATGACAAGGCAAGATGAATCTTGTGGAAAAGTACTGTCTAATGGAGATGTGGTGTATAATTTGGATGATGAATTATCAGAGAGCCGGAGTAGCCTGTGTTGTGGTTATTTTATTGTTCAGTGCAGTAATGGAGTTGAGTTATATTTACATTTTCTAATTGTATTTTGTTATGCAAAAAAATTCTACGTAAATATCCTCTTGCCAAACCAACCACTGAACTCTATTCCTCTCTCAGAAAAAAACAGAACTAAGACTGAAATAGAAAACAAAATAGATAATGAAAGCCCACTGAAATCACTAAGAGGCTCCACACTACGTTCCAGACAAGCATCCTGCTTTTCATCACAGCCATGGTGTTTGCTTGTCCACCAAGTCCACAGCTCAAGGTCTCCTCCTGCCAACAGCCTTGGCCAGGATCCCTCTCTCACTGCTGCTTTGGAAAACACATCTTTAAAATCCCTTGATTTTGGGATCAGCCAGGGAATGTGCTTGCTAGAGGTGGTAGCACCCGAAAAGCTGTTTGAAATTCTGCTGGGCTGTGCCATGTGCAAAGGAGCTATAATGGGAACACGGCGATCAGATGACAGCGTATGCCATCTTCTCCCCGCAGACTCCAGGCACAAAGTCCTTTGCTCCAAAGGGATGGCTCAAGCTTTAGTGCTTCTCCATGCAGGGCGGTCACTCAGGAGCCAGGTGAGCTGCCTGGGCTGTTCCTCCTCTGGGGTAATTACAGAGAGGGAGGGACAAAGCTTTGAGCAAGGGGTATTTTTTTTCGTATCTTTCTGCAGAATACCTCAGCCAGCTACTCTCTGCATCGCTGTATTGGAGCAACACGCTGTATCTGCCAAAGTTCACTGACCTGGGAGTCTACAGAGATCCCACTCTCCCATATGAGCACCAATTGCTGAATTTCCTAAAACCCCTTACAGTCAGTGGATTTGGTTCATCCATTTATATCTCTGTGCCGTTGTAAGCGAAGGATGTCATAATTCTTATTCTTCTTGATGGGACTTCTAGGGCCTGTTTTTTGCTGCTTTCCAGGCATTTGTTGCAATGAACATCATTTTCCTTCCTTAGGCGTTTTCCCACATTTAAATGACTGTCTCTAAGTTAGACACAATGGGATGCATTAGAAAGCAAGTTAGGAAGATGTATTAATTCACGATTCCAAGGAAAATCGAGCTTATGACTATATCTTTTAATGAACATAAAGTCAGAGGCAGGTTTAAGCTTTGGTTCTTCTACCTCAAAGCTGGCAATTTAACCTGATATCTAGAAAAAGTAATAACTTTCCCAAAGCTCCTTTTGCTTCCACTAGGGAAAGTGCTGGCCCTATATTAGGCAGCACTGAGTCTGTAACTGAAGGCAAAATGATTATGTAAGTTATCATTCGCATTCTAAATACCTTGATTAGAGCTGAAACTTGACAAAAGGAATTAGATCCTTGACTGTTCTTCCTCAATATTTTAGGCATTCAGAGACAAACTCTTGGTGTGAACCTGTCTTACTAACATGGGAAAACCGATTATTCTAGTGTAATATATTATGTTGTTGGATAGAAGTCAGCATTGCTATAGCATTTTATAAATGTTATAAAAAGTAGGCCCTGATCTAGAGGGGAAACTCATAAACTCTAGAGAGAAGATTTTCGTAAACTCAAATAATGAAAGTTAAGTGATTGGCACAACAGATTAACTAAATCCTTGACTTTGGTGAGCTCCATAACACCATCCTAACAACTGGTTCACACCAATTGACAGTACAGATAACCTGTAGGCATGATATCCACTTCTTCAGATGGATTTAGGCACCTAATCTCAAATAATTGAGAATTTGTGTTTCACTTACTACATACACCTAGGAAGAATAAATTGTGTGTTGTGCTGCCAATGTTGCAAGGTTTGGTCATCCACTGTAATGAAATTCCATTGAAAGTTCACTGAAAAGTAGAGCAAAAATATCTGCAGGTGTGGTAGGAACATCATCCCACAGCTAGAAGCATTAGCATTGCCCTCAAGGTGAAGAACTCGAAGTGAATTGACAGGCTTATATCAACCTCTTGTCATAAAAAAAAAGGAGTAATGCAATTAAATGTAGTCTTACTTTGTGGAAATATTTTATGTCAGGCACAGGGTGTTCTGAGGTGATACAGATAATTAGCAGAGAAATTTAATCATCCATATCACAATGAAAAAAAAAATTGGCCCCTTAATCAAAACATAGACTCACCTGATCTGAAATTGGAATGTTTCAGTATGTCTTCCAGGCTAGAAAGTCTAGTTAAAAATTAATGAAAGTTGGCAAGCATTAAATTATCTACCTAAAAGATCCTATACAATTTCGTGAATTAAATAGAAATATATTGATGTTCACAAAATAAGTTATCTGCAAGACTACAGCATTGAAACAGTGAAATGACATATACCAAAGGCAGGACGCCATCGCTAGGGCATGTATCAAAAAGAAAGTCCATTTGTGGGTCCAGGTTTTCTACTTGGCTCAAGTGGGAACTGTCTTATTCTGTACTAATGGTGAGCCTGACGCATGGTGGTGTTGCACCTTGGAGGAAAGTTTATGGCTAGACCCTGGCTGCAGCTGTGGGACTCACTGGCAGGACTTCTGTTGATTTTGATGCGATAAGCTTGCTTGGCTCTTAACGCTTGGCATTTTCTTGGCAATATGTGAGATTCTTCTTCGTTCTAGGACTTGTGGTTTTGATAGCTTTCCAGCTTGGCTGGAATCACCATCAGGAGTGAACACACGAGTGAAGGGGACTGATGCTTTTTGCCTTCTCAACATAATTGTCATTAAAAAATTTAAGTGTCAGATAGGTACTGAAATAAAATTGAAAAGGTTTTAGAGGATGAAATCTGTTGCATAACAAACTTTCAAACATTTAACACAAGCCTGTCTATATTTTCAAATCAGTGTTAATGAAAAAAAATCTTAGCACATATGTTGCTTTTAGTTACTATGTTTTAGTTATACTTTTATGTATTTTTATGCTTGTTTCTTAAAACTCTGCAGTACCCACTTCTACTGGGAGAAGCTGGGTAGCACAGGCTGCTCTTACTTTAGGTACTCGAATTGGTGAAGTCCAGCTGGAAATCCAAAGTGTGTTTAAGGGTGAGGGTACTTACTAGAAAAGATTAATGAAGTGTACATGATTTCTACTACAGAACTTGTAGTTTTTAAAGTTTAACAAAATACTAACTCTGATTAGCCAGAAGTGTTACCTGCCTGAAAAGCAAGGTCTTGTAATGCTTCCTATTAGTGTTTTCCTCTTACCCCTAGTGAGTATAATGATTCTGCCCAGATTTTTCTAGCATTCCCGTATATTTAAATTTCATATGCCCAACCATTATGCAGAAATTATATTCTGAATGCTTTTCCTCTGACTCTGAATCTTTTAGCAACTTCAACAATTTCATTCATGGAAAAGTAATTATTTTGAATTCTGTATATTTTTAGCTTTTATTAATGAAGTTTCAAAGCTGGAAACATGAAAAAACAGAAGCTTTAGGGGGGAATCTATACTTTTAGTAGAAATCCTCCAGATTTTGCCCTCCTGTCTTAGCCCACAGCTGTGAATATTGCCTCGTGCTCAGGCTGCGCTGTGGAGTGTATCTGCTGCCTGTCTTAAGAGGAAACATGCTCACTGCGGATGGGGACTCTTTTGAGTCCCAGAATTTGAAACATAAACTGGGTACTTCTTCCTAACAAAGTAAAAATACAGCACACTCAATTAGTACTGTGGATCTTCGCATTAGACCTCCCGATCTACTTTTCTGAGAGCACAGGGGAAGTTTCTGTCTAGGCTAGGTGAGATGTCAGCACAACAACGTGAAGGCAGTGCTCCATGTGAGCCTGTAAGCTCTTGGATTGATCACAGACTACATGAAAACAAGCTGAGGATCTCTGTACAGATCTCATGGTCTATTTGCAGCTGAATAATTCACTTGCCAATAATGGGGAGTTGACTGCGTTCCAGGTAGCTGTCCAGAGGTGATGTCTCTCAAGCCAAATCCCTGATGAATCTAACCAATTACCAGGTTTTCTGTCAGAGCACATATATGAGCATTTAGTGTCTAAGTAGTGTCAGGAGAAATGGAACGTGTTGAGCTCCCCACTGTTTCCCCCAGGATGGAGTTGATACATGACAAACTGTCCAATTATGCCTTTGGGAAAGTATGTTCCTCTTGGTGTCACAGGACCACATCGGTGAGTCTTTTCTCAAAGGCAAGTTTTCAGCTATGCCGTTGCAAATTCCCCGAGTGTGTAAAGTTGCTAAGTCCTGCGTCTCACTGGGAGGGATGAGAAGTGAATGGCCATACCTGAAACGAAATAAGGTGAAGAACATGGGGAGAGGAGGAGAATGTCATCATGCAGTGATAATGTTGGTAGTAACCCACCAAAATATAGGTAAAGGTTAAAAAGAATAAATAAAAGTGAATGGTCCGAAGACAAATAATTCTAAAATTCAGTGGCTTCTATCGTATTCCTTTTTTCCTGAGGAAACAGAGGAAACGGAGGATGTTTCCTGCGATAATGTAATTGCCTTTTTTCACAGTCTTCTCTCACATTTGGGTTAACAAAAGTGGCTTAAGTACCCTCATGCAGTAAAAGCTGGCAAATATTAACTTTTTAACAGCAGTTGCTCTGTCGTTATTCTAATTTATTGAAGAAGTAGCAATCCTCAGAAGTAATTTTTAGATTTATTTAACAATGTATTTACTTTATCTGTTTCCCCAGTGTCTTCCCTAGAAGACAAGCATAGACTTCTATAGAAGATGAGACTAGAAGGTGCAATCACTACGGTTGTAAATGCATGGGCAAAGTTATAGCATAGTAGGAGATTTTTCAGAGTAGACATGTAGCATGGCTTGAGTAACGGAATTCTCAAAATTGATCCACTTAGGAAGGAAAAATGCTTGCTGTAAATCTCTTGTTTTCTGTGTTGTACAACCAAATAGTGTTATAGAATATATTTACTATTACCAAAGATGTTTCTGACTTCCGTTAGTTTTGCACAACGTAACACTCAACCATTTCATTTGGGATATCACCAACCCCATTCCTCTTGAATAAGTTAATAGCAAAGCAAGTACTACAGATGATCTCTCCCTCAGCAATTACCTCCTCTTCTTGGCACTCGTGAGACCAAGTGTGGTCTAGCTTTGGGCCCTCGGTGCAAGCCTGATGCAGATTGTAGCAAGTTCAACAGAAAGCCAGGATGGCCAGCGGCTTAGCCCTTGTGGAGAGGCTGGGGGAGCTGGACTTGTTCATCCTGGAGAAGGGATGGGTCTGGAGGGACCTGACAGCAACATTCCAGTTTCTTGGAGAGGTTATCGAGAAGATGGAGCCATGCTCTTCACCGTGAGGCATGGCAGGAGGATGAGAGGCAATGGGCATAAGTTGAAACAAGAGAAGTTCAGACTGAATGTAAGGAAAATCTTTTTCACTGTCAGAAGAGTCAGCTTGCAGACAGGTTGCCTAGTGAGGCTCTGTGGTCCCCATTCCTGGAGGATTTCAGGACGTGACTTGACAAATCTCTGAGCGCCCTGGTCTGACATCAGCACTGACCCTGCTTGAGCAGGAGGTCAGGCTAGAGACCTCCTGACGTCCTTCCAGCCTGAAGGAACGATCTTACGATCTCAAGCATTTAAACGGGGTTCCTTCTCAGCATTTCTGTTGAAAAGCACTGACTTCCCTGGCTGCTTGACAGAAAGTGAAAATCAGACTTCCCTGATGTTCAGTTCAACCTACTGGCTCAGTGAAGGGAAGAAGACATGGGTCACACCATGAAACAGTGTGCTGTGGACCTGGGTCTGATGGGATGTAAGGGATGGGAAGAATTCAGGGTGAAGGTGTAATATGACTTGGCCTGATCTTAGAGAGCATGGTCTTGGAATGAGGCTGGAGAGAAGCCTGAGCACAGGCTTGTAGGATCGGGCTGACAGGAAGAAGATGGGATCCTCACAAAAGGGGCTGACTGAGAAGAAAAAGCTTTGTTGTATTTTGAAAACATGGATTCTTTTATTTGGGAGAATAAATATAACCTTAAATTAAGGAGAGGAAGTGAAATCCCAGTACTCTTAGAACTGACTTTTAGTACAACAGCTGTTGTATTTGTCTGTGGCCTTACATCCTTAAAATATTTTTCTTTAAAAATACTGTATAAATAAAAGTCTGCACGATGCAGCCAGCTAATACTGTGTGAAATTAATTCTTCCCTTCTATTCAGAAGGACTGTTCCCAGGCTTGTTTGTCTAGTGAGAAGGAGAGCCAGCATCAAATGCACTGAATGGGTTTTATTTGATAAAATAAATTCTCCCACTCTGTTATCATCATAGCTTTAAATAAAGTATTGTGAATAGGATGTAAGCATTGTAGCCTGTGTTCCTTTTCAGATAAAGAAAGTCAGCCTTAGACTACTGAAACCCACAAAGAACAGAGTATCTGTAAGGCTTTCTTTTTTTTTTTTTTTTTTTTCCCCCACTATATACTTCATTCTGTGAGGGATGCGAGAAAAGTACATTTCCTCAAATGGCTTATAAAAATGTTGGCAGATGAAGATGCCATGTCGGTTTTGTCATAGTATCTGCGATAATGCAGAGTATCTTTAGATAAGAGATAAAATTAAGCCTGTCTTGAGTTCCCAGGGTTTTCCTTCTGGTATGCACCTTGGATACAAATAGACCAATTGCAGAAAAACCTTCCTTATACAAGGGTTTCGTTTAAGATCTTGCTGTTAAGATGTAACTGAGTCTGGGCTGAGTTTCCCGTGTTTATATCAAAAGTAACTCTACTGACAAAGGAGCTGCACCAAGACTAAACCAATAAATGCAAAACTCATGAATTTTGACAGTTTTCCTCCGATAAAAAGCCTGAGATGATGAAGAAACATTATCATGTTTTATTGAGGTTTCCTGGAGCAGATCTTTGGCCTTAAATACAGAATAACCACCAGCAGGCTTTTTAACTACTTAAATCGTACTATTTTCTTGGGTCCCAGGGTGACTGGATATCCTTCCATTTCATCCAAAGAAAGTAAAAAGACATTCCCTACAAAAATGTGGATGAAATTTCAGATCCTCTTTCTGCATTCTCCATTTCACTTCCTAATCATATAAGAAGTTGATTCCTTATTCAGTGAGAGTATGTATTTGTTGCAGCTCTAGTGAATTTCCATTAAGATGCCATGGAGAACATCCATCAAGAAGAAAAGCTCAACAGTTGTTTAAATGCTAGATGAAAAAGAGTCCAGTGGGGTTAATGTACTCGAGGGATTAATGTGGTAATATCACTTGTAGCTGTCTTAAATGTCCCAAACCTGAAGGACAGTTTCATTGACTGTTTGCAATGGAATCACCTGGCCACGGCTCAGGATACAAATGTGCAGCCTCACACTTCAAGATCCGAGAGCAAGTCTTAGCTGTTGTATCAGCCAAACAAAAGCAGTTTAGACATGAAAAATAACAGCCAAAGTCATGATTGGCAGAAGCCAAAGTCTTCAGGAACTTGAAGGATGCAGTTTTGGAATCATCTTAGGAAGTAACACAACAGTAATTTCTTAGACATTGTAATTTATAATGGAAAAGGTCACTCCATTCGGAGTGGTGTGATCTTATGGGTCACAGGGTAATGTAGGCTGGAGGAGACCTCAGGAGGTCTGTAGCTCAACCTCCAGTTCGGAGCAGGGTGAGCTCTGAGATCAGAACAGGTTGATTAGGGCTTTATCCAGTCGGCTTTTGGCAACCTCCAAAGGTGGACTCTGGGCATAAAACTTTCAGAGATAAACTGTTGACCATGTCTTTTCTTAAAGTGTCAAATGACTCAAGAAAGAAAAAGAGAACTAAAAGCTGTAAACAAGATTTTCTCTCTCATAATGGGATTTTTTTGCCCCAGTATCACCAACGTCATTTTGCAGGGTGTTGCAGAACACTGACTTTTTTTGCTATTTCTCATGAAACCTCTGGATTATGATGATGGCAGCATAGTTCGTGGCAGAAGTGGAAACACAATAATGTACAAATGCTGGCCAAATAGACCCTGGTTGGTGTTTAATAATAAAAAAACCAGCTCAACAACCTGATGCTGTCAAAGGTAAAACTAAGCATTTTGCCAGTAGTCTCAACTTTAAACAAAGCTGTTTTAATCAAGGCAATTGCTATGGTTATGCCAATAGCACATAAATTAAATATTAAATAATTATAAGCAGAAGACCCCAGTAACTGCATTATGACAAAGCTGAGGGAAAAATATCCAAGCCTCCACTATTGCCACAGTTCAGTACATGGTAATTCTATTGGTGTATAAAGTAATGCAGGAGGCAAATGGGACTACTAACTGTGAAGCAGATAAATATTTTGCCTTCATATATAATTAAAACACCTGAGGGTAAAATACTGAGATGCAACAGGAACTGTCTGATAAAACATCAAAATTGAAGTGAAGAAAGCAAGAGATGAGAGGTTGAGGAACACGATAATGAACTTGCTGCTCCAGGTACACCATGTATGAGGTGTAAGCAGTTCCCAGATAAAGACAAGGGAGAAAATAATCAAGACCTGCAAGTGAGGGGAGACATTTTTGCAGAACAGCCACCCCCCCAGGGAATCTTCAGGGACACCAGCATCATTTTCTGTCAGCATTTCCCACAAGTGGCTTGGGGTCTCGCTTCCCTGTTACCCTTGTATTCAAGATAACACACTTAATGTCTTAGATGAGAGATTTCAGATTTGAGAATCTGTCAACGGCTGGATGGCTTAAAGAAAAATATAATGTGAGCAAGACTGTGGGATTGCACGTGTTGTATCCATTTGCTAGTGAACAGCCATTGCCTATGAAATGAAGATGCTGCAGTCTGTGAAGGACCAGAGTTCAAGGTGCTACGGATGGGCATAACAAAAGGACCCACTGAAGGGTCTGCAATTCCCTCACTGATAAAACAGAAGAGAGCTTTTGCTGTAGCTGTTGGCTTGGTTAAGCCTTGGGTAAGAAGATGAGTTTCAGCTTTTTCTTCTTGGTTTCCCTTGTCAGATCTTAAGAAAATCACTTACTTTCTTCTCGGTTTCTTTTCTCCTTTTGAGTGGGCAACATCAGAAGCAGCCCTGTTCATGCCAGGTGAACTCGATGGGCACCTAATTCTCCTGGCGCTGGCTGTAATTACTTCTGGTGCATCGGGGGGAGACAAAAGAGACAGCTCTCCGCAAGGATTTTTTTTTTTTTTTCACGCGTGCAGGCTGAGGTGTAAACCTTTGGGACGGCTGGCAAGGCGGTGTGGAAAGCTGCACCAAGGCGAGGAGGGGCCACTTTCTCGCCAGGGCAGCAGGAAAGGCCCATCTCCAGCAGCTGCTCCAGCCACCTGTGGGGCAGCTCGGCTGAGGGTCCTGCAGCTCACGGCGGGGGAAGAGCTCCCAGGCCGAGGGCAGCGCTGGAGAGGGGCCGGGGGCACGGCCCAGGGAGGCTCAGCAGCGGGGGGGCGAGCTCCAGCATCCTCCCCCCTTCCAGCGGCGTGCTAGGAGGGGGAGGGGTCTGCCCCGGAGCCCAGAGCCTGGCGCAGGTCCCTGAAAGTGCCCCCCGCCCCCTCCGACAGGTCCCCGCGGGCCGGGGGGGCAGCCATGGGAGCGCGGTGCGCGTCCCCGCGGCAGGCGCTGCCTTATCCCCACCCTCCCTGCACCAGCCTGGCCGGGGCCGCGCCGGCTCCGGCCGCTGAACAGTTAACACGGGAGGGGCGGCTCCGCTCCCCCTCCCCTGGTTGTAAAAGCGTGTGCACCCCCCCCCGGGAGAGCAGCGAGCCGGGCACAGCTAGGGGAGGGGGCGGGCGCCCCTCCGCCCTCTCCAGCTCCCTCCTTTTATTTATTTCCCCCCCCCCCCCCCCCCCGCCCCTTTACTGCAACTGGTCTCCCGGGGTGGCCGCGGCTCGGCGGGACCTCCCGGGCCCGGGGGGGCGGCGGGGCATGGCCGGGGCGGGGGGCGTGTGTGCGGCTCCCTCCTGCCCACCCCGCCCCGGCGGCTCCCGCAGGGCAAAAGCTGAATCCGGGCGGTGACTGAGCCTGGCCGCCCCCCACCTCTCCTGTCTCCCCTCCCCTTTGCTAGGGGCCTTTTTATTTTTATTGTGGGTTTTATTTTTGGTTTTGTTTTTTGTTTTTTTTTTGGGGGGGGGGAAGGAAAAATATATTGAAAGGGTGGGGAAGGGGAAAGAAAAAAAAAAAAAAAAGGCAAGCAGGCAGCCTCCCCCTCTGCTGCTCGTAGCCCCCTCCACTCCACACCGAACCATCGCCAAGTGCACGCCAGTTCTTCGCGAAAGTGATCCAGCCGCTGGATTAAGTAACTCTCGGAGAGCAGCGCCCGCACGCACACACACGGCAAAAATGAAGGAAAAGGCGATATTTCAAACGGCCAAAATGCAAGGGAACATGATGGTAAGTGGCTGCTGCTGGCGCCTCCAGTGACTGGAAGTAAGTGGCGGGGCTCACTGCTGGGGCTCGCTGCTGCCCAGACCCCTTCCACCTCCCGCACGGGCAGCGTGGACCCCCGGTGCGGGGGCTGAGCTGGCCGGGGAGCCGGGCGATGGGGCGCCTTTGCTTGGTGCCTGCCCCCCTACCCCGAGGAGGGTGGCGGGTGCTGCGGAGCGCCCCCCTTGCGCCGGGGAGCTGGGAGGCGGGGGGCGCCGGGGCAGGGGCTGGGTAGCGCTGGGCTGCGGGCACCGCGCTCCGGGCACGGCGCTCCGGCACGGCCAACTTCGCCAAGTTGGTGGCCAAGGGGGTGTGCGTGCGAGCTGGGGGGTGCGGGGTTACCTTGCCTTTCCTCCGGCATTGCTAGTGGAAACATTTGTCTTGATGCCATTTGGTGGTGGGGGATGTGTGTCTAAACCGACTCGGGATGCCTTTGAAATCACACACACACACACACACCCCCCTCCAAATAATAATAATTAAAAAAGCCAGCTGCTCTCCCGGAAGAAGTGCTGGTTGCCATCTTGTGCTGATGGAAATATATTTGTGTGTTTTGCCTGCTGGCTTGACCCGCTGGGGGCGGCGGGGTGCGGGGGCTGCGCCCCGCTTGCGGGCTGCCCCGGGGCTGCGGGAGGGCGGCTCTGCACCGCAGGGGGGGCAGCGCCACGGCTTCGGGGCGCTCTGCTCTAAAAACAACTTATTTCAAATAACCTGAGGCTTGTAAAGGGTACCTGTTGGTCTCCCGCCCCCTCCCCTCTTCTCAAGCAAAGCACTCCCGTCTGCATTTTGCCTCCCCTGTGAGGGGAATCGCTGATATTTAATACAAACGTAGTATGCGTTTATATCATTGTGTTGATGTGTGTGAGAAGTGACAATAATACAATATATCATTGTGTTGACGTGTGTGAGAAGTGGCCAAAGTATTCTCCATCCTTTAATTAAGTTCCATAGTAGAATGGTTTGGTGCTTTTTTTTTTTTAAGGAAATGCCTCCCTTTCCAACTCAAATAATGCTGGTTTTTCCAGCGGTAGTTTTTAAGAGGAAGGTGCAATGCTATGTGACCTGCGAATTCAACTAAGGGAACTGAACAGGAACTTCTGCAAACATTTTTCTGGGAGAATTGCACAGCTTGTGTGACTGCATCGTATTCCTTTCATTATGCCTTATAAATGCCTGGGAAATATCTGGTGCTGGAACTTTTTTTTAACATGGGCAAATTTAGATTATTATTTGCTTAAGCTGCTGATCTTAAGCGTCATTATAGTCTTTGATTAGGATGTTCTCTATTAATAAGAAAAAATAATTAACCACCTGAGATGACATTGTTCGATTAAAGTACAGGATTAACCTAATTTACATATAAAATGTCACAGAATTAATAAAACCCTCTCACACGTTTTCCTTGCTGGTCTCTGAAGCCAGGGAAAGATGAGCGGGCAGGGATTCCCCTGCTGCCACTCAGCAAAGCTGGAGCGGCTGCTGGGATTTTTGGCTAGTGCTTCTGAGCGGCAAAATGGATCCGCACATCCACACCTCTGCGAGATGAGCAAAGGCTGGAGCGATCAATCTGCACGCAGAGCTGTGTAGCAGGGGCTGTCCACAACTCAAAACCTGCTGCCAGAGACAATAGTTTTTGCCTCTGATTCAAACAGGAGCAGGATCTGGCTCCCCAGGCTGCTAAGTCACAATTATTTCTTGCTGTCACTCAGAGCAGTCAGTCTCCCTGGACCCGAATGCAAGGTTTTCATCTGAAGAACTCATTTCTGAGACACTCAATGAAATTTCAAGACGAGGAAACTGTTATGCTGACACAGATTTCTTTAATTAATGTCTGTGCCTGTTTTATGGGCCACCTAAAACACACACAGCTGGTTCCCATGTTAATCTGGTCTGTGGTTGCAAGTGGATCTGCAGTTTATTTAAGCAAGAATTAAATTTAGGTGAACATTTGAACTTTAAGATATTTGGACAGATTTTATATTTCCTCAAGATAATAGAGGACCTAATCCTGAAATCTCAGATAAGCTTTTGCTAGAAGTTCTAGCAAGTTAAGACTTGTACTTTCTTTACCTCTTTCCTTAAGCTCTTGTTAAAAAAATTAGTATTTTTACTTATTTACCTCTTTTGGTGCAATTAAAATTAGAAACCTGAACTAGTCATGTCTAAACCTAATGCTGTGAGTGTCCTCTCTGACATACCTGGCAGTCATTGAGAATACAGGGTTGGGGGTGTGTGGAGTTCCAGGAGGTGCATTACAGTGTGTGCTGCGTTAATTGCCTAGCAGAATTTGAAGTGATTGAAAATTCAAAGCCCGCCACGGTTTGCTTTTTTTTTTTTTTTTTTTTTTCCTTTGGTTTGTTTTTCTGGCAGTCTTGCTGTAGCTTAGAATCTTGACAAGTCTCTAACTATGTATTGATTTTTCTTCTCTTTAAAAATCTTTCTTAAATTGAGCTATTTCATTCTTAAAATGATGTGACAGCAAGCAATAATACTGGCATGCTGGTCCCTTGCCATGCAGTGGGCCCTTTTTAAGTGCGGTGATAGCTCATGAAGTCACTACACCTGTGATTTCTTTATTACCTAATTAGACCAGCAAAAGCGAAGCCGTTCTTGTGACACCGAGATAAATGTTTTTGTCCCTGTGACACTATTTCACCAGGTTTTGTTTTGGCTTTTTTAAACAACAACATTTACCTGGAAAGGTGCCTATTTTTATTTTACTTCTCTATTTCCCATTCATCATTTGAGTCAGGGGAATGTAACTTCCAGAAATAGTTCAAGCTCTTACAATGGGATTTCTCTTAATTCTACATAAATACTGTAGGGAGTGATTAATGCACAGTGGATTCTTCTAGTAAGAACTGAAATACCCCATGAGTTTTCCAGTCTTTTTCAAGTTAATGTGCAACAGTAGGGTGTGGAGATAAATGCTTATCACTTTTGGAGATAAATTTTATGCACTTACATTTAATCCTGACCTTAGGTACAGCTATAGAATTTATTTCATTAAAATATTCCTTTCTTTTCCCTTAAACATTCAGTTTTCAGGTCAAGGACGATCATGTCAACTGTTCTTGTTTTATTCTACTCTTGCTTGTGTCTTCCCAGGGACTGATCTATTATGTACATGGCCTTTTTCCCTTTGTTTGATGAATTTGCAAGCAAATACATCAAAAAAAGAAGCTGTTTTGGAGAGGACCTCTAGAGTAGTGCCAGATCCTTCTATTATGTACACCCATACGAACTGTAAGAACCCAATTTGGTAGAGGTACAGCTGCAGCAAGGATAAAAAGGAGCTACTGCCTTTGGAGGGAGACAGTTAAGTGCCTGGAAACGATGGGCTTAGAGTGCATAAGGGTCTTGAAGGCAAAATTCCATGTGCAGTGTGTGAGCATGCTGTTATTTTGGCACATTTAGTTGTCAGTGAAAGGAATGAACACTCTGCTGTAGCTAGCTATCTCCGTTAGAAGGGTGTGTTGCTGTGAAACTCTTGTTCTGAATTTCAGTCTAGCCAGCAGCTGCTCTAGTGTTTGAAAACTACCAAGAGAAACTGTGATGGATGTGTCACTTTTCTGCTTTGCTCTGATGAATAAATTATGAATGGGGCAAGAGAGCCAGTTTTGGTTCATGGAGAGGACTTGTAGAAGAGTCTGGAGATTTAAATGTTTAGTTTGACCATTTAAATCCCAACTCTGATAGCTGCAGTTTGGATGTACATATAAAAAACAAATAAAAAGAATCCCAGCAGCAAGCATTATCCCCTAGGAAGTCTGCTGGCACCTGTGAGGCCTCAGAGACCTCAAGGTACAATTGGCATGAAGACTAAGCTACTCTGTCATCCTTGGAGTGCTCCTGCTCTTCCTGGAGACACACTGGTGCAGCTAAATAGAAAAACCAGCTTTGCTCCTGCGCATTTTGTATTTCTGGTGCCTCTCATGAGCAGTAAATTCATATTAAAAACATAAATAAAAGACCTTGATGTTCCATTGTAATTTCCCTTATTTGCTGTATTTTACCTACAGGTTACAAGCAAGATTTCTTGCTTGCAGTGATCAGTCACATTGCACTGAGACATGGTGTAATGCTTCTCAGCCAAGAAGGCAGCTGTCCTACCATGGGGTAAAGAAGCTGCATAGAGATTAATTTTTCTTGAAACTCCCACGCTGAAGTAGATGGTGCAGTTTCTGATCCCGTGCAGACTCCCTGCTACTTTATGCTTCTCTCTGTCTTAGATTCCACTTGACTCAGACGCAAAATACAGTCCAGACTTGGTGTGCTATTCATTAGCTGTCTACTGCCTCGGCTAAAGCACAGGGACCTCTGGAGCTGAAAGCAGGGGAACTATGGTAGCAGTTCCCAGATGAGCTATCGTACTCCAGCTGAAGTTTAAAGCCAGACAGAAATTCAATTGCCAAACTACAGCAAGAATCGTGGCAGAAAATCTTTGGGGCTGCTGCTGCTTAGTGAGAGGCAAGCTGTGTTTTGAGGACTGTAACAGTCTGGTATCCTTTCTGGGTCAGGCATGAAGGGGAACAAGCATTCCCCTTTGTTAGGATAATATATGCAGTAGGAGGTACAATCCATAAGAGGTGCTGGAATCACTGCATTGTGGGCCAGTGGAAAAGCTGTGAAATGTTTTGAGCCTATTCTAATATCATGTTGCGAGCTGATGGAAATTAAAGAGTCTTTGCACATTTAAGGTGGGATGGCAGAGCTCCAGAAGGAAACAGCCAGTAGGATCCCAATGTTGTCCGCTTAATGTAGAGTGTCCCTTTAGATACATCCTTACTTGGAGGATAGAAGTCCAAGCCTGCCCACGGTGTGTTGGAATGATAAGGGACCACTGAAGTTGCAGGTTCCATGAGAAATGCGTGGGGCCAGGCTGTCTCAGAATAATTCTGGGAGCCACGTGAGGTAGTCCACATTGCTAGCTTGCTATTTAGCAATGTGAGAATGAAGGGGGGCTGGTGGTCTAACTTTAATTCTCATAATCAGGAAGCTTCAAAATCTTGAATCTGATGGTGCTCCTCATGCCTGCATCTCTCTTTTGAATGCTACCCAGCAGCTTGTCTGGTTCCTCTTGCTTGCAAGGAAAAAGGAAACTTGTGTTCATTTCTCCCTCTGTCCTCTGAGTTGTTTGACTGTTCATAGGATAGTCTGTCCTCTCCTTTCTCTTTCTGGACCTCTTCACTGCTTTCCCAAACAGGGATAGAGGAGAAACTGAAGGGACTGTTAGGGTTTTACTGCTACTCACTTAGCTGTTGTTCAGTAGAGCCCTGAGCAGCAACAAAGCCACAGAGCTGTCTCTGCAGCTGGGAAGACAGCCCTGCAGTCATCCATATCTGAGAGTTACTTCTGTTCATTAATAAAGTCTGGATTTGCTTGTTCTTTCTAAAGAGAAATACCTAAAATGTAAGTTTTGGAGGTGTTGATGGCCTGAGGCTTTATTTGATGAGGAAAGCTCCCCTCTCTGCCCTGTGGAATGAGTCTTTCAATTGTCGGAAAATACGTCTTGCATGTTGCCTTGCACCAAGTGTCGCTCCTGTACATCTTGGAGGTCGTGTTCCTTGGCGGAGCTTTGAACTCAGTGTTGGTCTAACTGACTATATAAAAGGGAAGGCAGTAGAGAATCGTGCCTAAGAACACCTCTGGCTGGTACAAAGCCTCTAGCAGCAACAGGCTCTTTCATGTACCTGACAAAGGCAGAGCAAGATTCAAAGCTGGAAGTTGGAGTCAGAACATTTTGGACTAGAAGATAAAGTACCCAGTTTTTACAATGAAGGTGATGAGCTACTGGAGCAGCGTCTGTGGGCGTGAAGTCGTTTCTCTTACTCTTGAAGTTCTTCATTAGAACAAGACGGGAATAAAATTCCTCTGACTAAACATTGCCGCCTTCAGTATAGACATCTACATCGAAGTTAGTCAGCCGGGGCTTGCTCTGTAATTTAGTCAGTGGAGTCTGGGGCATGATTCATCCCATCTTCACGTAGATGTGTCAGATGGGCCGGAGGACCTGTGCTCTTAAACGCCAGTTTTTCTCCATTGACTTAAGGAAATATGGGGTACAAGCTGAACCGCAAATGTCTACCTTGCAGATATCTAAGTCTTAAGTCTGTTGCTTAAACATAGTTGTAAGATACTCCAGAGCACCTCAGATGACACTAAGCACCCCATTAGGCCTCTGCTGTTCCTTGAGACAAGTACTACTCTGCACATCTAGCCGGGGTTTGTCAACCACATCTGCAGTGGGATTATGGGCTACGTGAGCTGCTTGTTTGGAGCTTTACTCTTTCCAGGTCCCAGCATGCTTGTGTGGAAACACGTTGGGTCTCCCAGCACCGCAGTCCAGCTGTAGTGAGAGAGAACCTCCCCCTCAACCAGATGCCATCTTACTGCAGAAATCACTTGGTCCATGGTTTGCATATATACAGAGCTGCCCTAGAACATTATAATGCACTTCTGGCTTTAAAATGGCTTAATCCAAATGGTTTAATGCCATCACAAGTGCAATACATGCTTCTTTTTTCTAGGTCTGTGTGTTTGGATGTGTATTGTCTCTACCATATTATAATAAGCAGTGACTCACGTGAGATTAACAAGCAAAGCCCATTTATTAAATTGTTTTATGTACTGTAAATCTTATGTAATCCGCTAATGCATAATGCTGTCACTTAGGAACCTTAGCGTTTCTTTCCAATGGAGCATCACATTTGGCAAGTTCCTATAGTGTTCACTCCCTTTGAAAAGGCTGCAATTGAGAAGAAAAATTAAAAAAATAATTCTAATTTACAGAGTAAACCTAAACCATTAGACCCTCAATGCTCACGATACAGTGATAACTGTATCCCAGCTGTAGCATGTATTTACCTGGAGATGCTATGGATTTTCTACTCTTTTTAAGGACACTGTAGTAGCAAGCAGAGCTTGCATCATAGCAAGCAAGGCATTGTAGCAGGCAAAGTTTGCATTTCTAGTGTCCTGGTTGCCCTTGAAGTGGATTATCAAGGTTATGTTAAAATACTGCTTTTGCAAAAACTGGCTTTGCGTGTCTGTGGTGGTATTGGTAAGGTCCTGGGTGTTCCTGGAGCATCTGTGGTGTAATGCTTATGCTCTGCACTGGGAAGAAGTGTGTGTCGTGCAGGTGGTCTCCAAGCACATTTTCCCTGTATGTCCAGTGATCTCTTCTTCATCACTATAGAAATGAAGGGTGGGAACAGGAGCAGTGGAATCGATGGTATTTTGACCAGAGAGGAGAACTGTTGCATGTGTAGCTGAATCTGAGTTCAGCCCTTGATTGTAAATAGGTGGTTCCCCGTCTGTACACTTACAAGGCACAACAGAATTGAAAACTCAGTGCATGTCCAGCAGCCACTACAGGATTTTGTTTGTGATGAGGCCTCTTTCATGGTGTGACAATGTTTATTGACTTTATTACCTTCTATGGAGTATTTCCGCCATCTCATCCCTAATTACAACGGAATTATGACTTTAGAGGTTACCCTGAGATGCACCCAAATGCCCAGTCAAAACAAGTATGAGAAAAGCAACCATTCAAGCCAGCGGGGTTAGGTGCGGTGGTGTATGTTGCACGCCCAGGTGAAGCACTGGATGATAAGCAGAGTGGTCAATGCTGTGAAAAATCCCTCTCAAATTACGGGGAATACTAGCCAGAAGATTTTGTCAACTCAGGCATGTTTAGAGACAGTTAGACTTGGCATGAATTCCAGTCACACATTAGATGGCCTCATTCTGTAGTCATTATTCAGCACTTACTCAAGCAAAACTTTTGCTGAACTTAATGGGTTTACTACTCGTGCTGAAATCGGTAGGAGATTTGTCTGAGGCTCAGGTGCCTTCAGACCTGAGTCTCAACACAAAACCCCACCATAGTCTGTGTCACTAAGGATTTTGCTATCTTTTAAAAACATTCTGAAACAGTGGAATTGACCAAAAAAGAGGGTGAAGGACAGGGTAAGAAAGCAAGCAGAAGAAAAGCGGGGTGAGGTGCTTATCCCAGAGGCTGTTGCAGGTTAAGAAAAGCACTCTGGAGTTTTTACTTCATCTGATTTTATAAGCTGTCCCCCACAGAGAGCCCCATCAGATGTTTCACAGAGCGTGCTGCATGCCTACGCTTTTGCTTACGTTTGTTTTCACTGATGATGATAAACTGGAAGACATGCTGGAAATGAAACATTTTTGTTTGTTTGTCATTTGGGACTGAAGTTATTAAAAACAGGAAGAAAAATGGAAATGATAGCTTGGCATGTTTTCTGTAAATACTGAGTAGTTCTTCTGTAGTGTATGATATAACCGAAGTAACCTAGAAATGAGCTTGTATTGCTCTTTTCTTGTGCCTAATTATGAGGATGTGAAAAATATGCTCATATTAATTCCTTCTCGTCCGGCAGTGAGGGGGCTGAAAGGACCTCTCAGGAAGATCTAGTTTGCAAAGCGAATGATTGTAATGCAGGAGTATTACTATTCATGAGCTCTGAGTTTAATGACTCTGTTAAAAACCAGATCTGTGGTCCACATGAGGGATATGTAGAATACTGTGGGTAGAGCAGTAATTCACATATAAATTATAGTTCATATCAGTATGACTGGACCTTTTCAGATCTCACTATTTGAGAGTTTTTCTCAGCGAAGTTCATGCCATATTCCTTGTTGCTTGTACGTTGTTCTCTGTGCATTTTATTTCATTTGCATTAACTATGTAGGTTGACATTTGCAATTCGTTAAAAACTTTGTTAAGGAAGATACTATTCAGTGTGATTTGGATATTCTTGTAGGAATCAAAATCTATAAAATATTCCAGAAATTTTGAAAATAAAATCTACTTCTCTCCTTTCTTTTCCCAGTATCTTGGGGTTTACAAATACACCTTGTTTTTTATAAATAAAGCATCTCTCACCATTTTATTGTTCAGATTTTAACAAAGCTGTCTTGGTAGGGGAATGAGGCTGTGGTAATATCTAAGGGCAACAAAAAAATAAACCTGTCTGTATGCAATAGCAATTAAAGCAACAATCACGTACTCCAGAGGCGTGCTCCTGGTTATGTTCCCTGTTCAGCAGCGTACTTAAGCACCTGTTTAACATTAATGGTAAGCATATGCTTAAATGTTTCTGCTGACTTGGGAGTTATGAGAAGTCTGCCTTGCACACACAGTAGTTGAACAGCCCGTTTTCCATCTGTGTGTGAGCCGAGAGCATGGTGCTAGCTGAGCATTTTCCAGGTTAATTAGATTGGCATAACAAGATCCCTAGTGAACTCTGTGCAGTCATCAGCTCTTCTGCTTCTGCACTCTCAGGCTATCGGGAGCTCTGCTTGAAGTTGTGTATCTTTTGCTAGCAGCTGAAACAGAATATTGCACTGTATTTCACCAGTGTGTTCAAATGGAAACAGATTTGAATGGATTGTGAGTACACCATAAATATCGATTTGTCTCCATATTGCTAGTGTGAATATGGTGCATCCTTCAAATGCAGTGTCTACCACAGACTGTCTGTTCTATAGAGCTACCAATAATAGCTGTGCTTTCATGAATTATGCATGTATTGGTCCCTAAACCTCACCTGACCATGATTTGGAGTATTTAAGATTTGAAGCTGGCTGTAAGTATGTATTGGGGTTATTTTTCATAAAATATAATGTCCTTACAGGTGTCTTTGCAATAGTAGTCAGTCCATCATGCCTGTATCTACAATTAAAAAAAACAACAACAAACAAACAAACAAAAAAAGGAATCAAAAGAATTCTAATTCCGTAAAGGAAAGAAAGAAAAGAAAAAAAAGAGCTTGGTGCTCTGAAGTCTTGCAAGAAAAGTCAAAATTACATGAAGTCAAAAGTGATCTATCCATCTATTCACAAAAAGCAAGAGAAATGAGATGGAGTCTCATTATAGAAATAAGGAGGTGGTTATTTACCAAATGAAGAAAGGAAAATGATCCCACAGTATGCCTAGAAGCAACTTGCCAAGGTGTGAAAATGTAGCGGTGAGAATCGTATTAGCCATTCAGGTCTTCTGATGGGTTAAAATGAGGGGAAAAAAAGCACATGCTTTTAGGGAGAGATTAAATAGATGAGGAAGAATATGGTCATTTTAGCTGAATTCAGTGGCACAAAACTTAACTTTGCACTATTTTCAGGGAGAGGCTGCCTCGGTTTCCTCTGAAGATTCCTTATTTTACCTGTTTATCCAGCCTACCACATTTGAATGTGATGGGTTTCTAGAGAATTCCCTAGTATTTCATTTTCACATCCAGGTTTGATGGGCATTTTTAACCTAATCCCTTAAGTTTTTAAGGAGTTATATCTTTGTGAAGCATTGTATATTAACAGTGACATCACAGAAAACATTAAGATGAAGGGGGCTAATCCACAGAATGGTGACAAATGGCTGTAGTGCTGCCCTGAGCTCTCTGCTTCCTGCTATATTAAAGGAGACACGTTATGAATAGATGCGACTAAGGAAAGGCAGAACAATGGAAAGACCAGAAGGTTTTGGGCAATTTGCATTTGGTTATGGGAAAGCTTTCAATCTTCAGTCACAGTCTGAATCTATCCTAAATTGATAGTTATTGATGGTTGCTAACATCCATTGCCTGCTTGCTAATCTTTGTGTGCTGTAGGAGAAAGAGAGCCCCAGCTGCATGAGTAATGGCTGTGAACCAGCTTGTGACCGCACTGCTCAGGCACTCTGGAGGTGACTGATGAGTCCACATTGCACATCACTTTGCAGGAACCTCCCTGGTCCCCAAGTGGCCTCATAGTTACTGGAATTTAAATAATTTCCATGCATCTTTTCAGATCGAAGGGCAAGATTCAGTCCTGAATGATGCTTTTGTTCTGTGATGTGCAAATGTGTGTGTGTTGCATGCCATGGTTGAGCGTGGAAGACCTACTTAGTGAGACGAGGCTGGAGAAGAGTTGCAGAAAGAGGAGATGTGGTCTACGTGTGCACCATCTATGTGAGGCAGGCTCTGGCGTGGACTGTCTTTGTGAACTGTGCCTTTTGCAGGGAGCTCGCAGCATGCTTGGAAAGCAGCTTAGAGATAAATTGCCACATAAGAAGCACGGACACTCAAGTCCTGATTCCTGGAGTGAAATAAAGAATGAGCTAAATCTGTAGTCAGGACACATGCAGTCTCCACTTATGGGTAGAGTCCGTATGTCAAAGAATGCTGCAGTTGGTGAATTCATGCACAGGCACATTAAGAACTTGCAGTGCATAGGAGGTGTTGGATTGGATGATACAGAGTCTAGTACCCAGCTATCTAAACTAATAATAGTGTAGTATCTTTCTTGTTGGTGTACATAGGAAAAATCGTGCTGGAAGCTGGTAGAGTCCATTGGATCACATAAGTTGATCCCAGTAAATACATTTACTGTCTGAAAAGTGAATTCAGTTATTTCTCTTGTGTCTTGTAAATGTGTCAGACTGGCAGATCCACTCTGCTAAATTCAGTATCTTGTGCTTTCTCCTTTTGGAGATTTTCATAGTAAGCCATTCTTCCTTTCACATGATTAAACATATAGAGACTTGTAACAGAAATATTGGGATTGGAATGAATGAAATACGGATACAAATATGTTTCTGTAAACACTGGAAAAAATAGTGAAATAAGTGTGAGAAGAATGTCATGTATTGATAGTAAAGAACATTGTTCCCAGCAATAAAACTGGGAATGTACTGTGCTGTCAAGTGCAGGAGGCCTGGGCTCTAATAAAAGTCACAGTACAGACATCTCTCCAGCACAGGACCCTGCTTTCTGAGGACGATAAATGACTGCAAGATACTAACACACCATGCACACTAGCACAATTCCTTCCCCTGTTAGGCCAACAGGGAGCTACATGGTAGCCGAGCAGATGTTTTTTCAGACATACTCCATACAAGCAAAGCCAGGTAATGAGCAGCAACCTGCTAATACTTACGAATGCTTAAGCAGGCAAGATCCTGTAGCAAAGGACCACCCCTTCTCAACTGTTGACTCACAAAAGGTATAAAAGACATGCCAAAGAACCAGAAAAACTAAGTGTTGCTATGCGAACTTACTAGTTAGTATCCCTTGTCCCCTGTGGCATGTACAGGTCTTCTCAGCAGGATCACCTAAACACACGTCTTGGTGCACGTGACAGTGAGATGAATGAACTCTGAGAGAATGAGTGTGAGTGGCTAAAACCAGCATATTCCGATTTTGTTAAGTACCATCTTCTTCCATAAGGTCATGCACTGGGGCTTGTTACACTAATTTCACACGTACCCAGGAATTGATGTCTTTTATTCACTGCGTGCTAAGAGCAAGGATCTGTGTGTTGTGGTAGGTCACATCTCCTGACCTCTCCAACCATGTGATAGCAGCCATGCCAATGAAAGATGTGTCTGGAGAACTAGGTAGCAGGGTGGGCTGGGGCTGTCAGGGTCCAATGATGGAATGTGTTCGAATAATGAAGCCACATGCATTTCCAAATGTCTCAGTCTATTGCACCTACATCATTGCCTTTATCAATCAAATCTGTAATTTCATCAAGAAATGAAATCAGGCTTGTTTGACAAGACCTATTTTCCAGAAACCCGCATAGACTAATATTAGTTATACTCGTATCCTTTAGCTCTTTCTTAACTGACTCCCATATCAGCTTTACTACTTCTCTGTTCTTAGGAACACTAAAGGGATGCTAGCCAAGCTGTATCATTTCTGTGAGTAAATAGAGCATTAGTTTTGAAAAGGCTAGTTGTAAATGCTGTAAGTCATGAGAGTAAAATCAGCAAGGGTGAAGAGGAGAGGCAGGGAGCTACTTTGTGATACAAGGTGAGACAAAGCACCATCAGCAGGAAGGTCCGCTGAAGATTCTGTGGCACCAGTAAAATGATAGAGTGCGTGTGTCCATAAGAGGAGAGGAGAGTGTGATGCAGAGCAAATTGATTTTAGTGAAAGTCCTAAGTCGGTGGTATTGTTTGTTACACGTTCTGTTTTCAAGCAGTAGGAATGGATGCTGAAGGTGTGAGGGGAGGCAAAAGTGATATTGATGATTCTGTAGAGAAACAACTTTATGATGAGAAGAAAGGCACTAACAATTCTCAGCTATAATGAGGACAGTCTGGGGTGAGAAGCAAAAGAATACTGATGCAGTTCTGTGTATGCCACGCTGGAGTGGAAGTGTGTGTCACGCAATCTGAATGAAAAGCCCATGCCACATTGCTATGATATGGAGCAACTTAAGAAGTTGTTAATGCAAATGTGTCCTGCCATGGGGAGAAAAGCAAGTCTAGAGATTTGACTATAAAAGAGAGGAAGGACTAACCTATGGTAATGAAATGCAAAGTGTCTGATCAAAATTCAGCATGTTAATCTGAATAGTAAATCTTTTATATGAATGTGTCACTTGAGCCCCATAGTATACAAGGTTTTCTTCTTACAGTATGTATTGCCCTTGATGTCCGTTTTAATTGCAGTGTGGTAGCATTTCACTGCTGCCACTTCGTTTGCCTGCTGAAGCTGCATGGAGTCAAATGGCTTTAAAGGTTTCCTGACTACTGGAGGCTCCAGGATGTGTAAGGCAACTGTGATTTGTTAGTATGGAAAGTGTAGGGCCTTTGCATGTGAGTGAGAGTGCATGATGTTTAACCAGTGGGCAGTGCGTCTGATCTAGTCTCAAAAAAATGAGATTTAAAATAAAAACTGTATTTAAATACCAGTAAGTTTAATGCTCACAGGAACCCATGCTGAGCCGTGGCTGTTGTGGTATCCTCAGCTTATCTCCTTCATGCAGACTTTGACATGTCATATGGTTTCTGAGGAGAAACGCTGTCCTGCAGTGAGTATTCTTGGATTGGCATGCAACAAATTTGTATTTAGAGGGAATA
Organism: Falco naumanni; assembly: GCF_017639655.2. Taxonomy (NCBI): domain Eukaryota; kingdom Metazoa; phylum Chordata; class Aves; order Falconiformes; family Falconidae; genus Falco; species Falco naumanni. The sequence goes on along the minus strand of NC_054057.1, from coordinate 54,379,575 downwards.
TGATACTGATTTCTTGCGTGACCTTGAGCAAACCTCATAATACCACCGTGCGTAGGACAGCTGGTCAGTGCAGGGCAGCTCTACCACCTCCTTCAGTGGTAACTGCACCCTGCATGAAGCTTCTCACTGGTCTTTACCTCTGTTCCCCATTTGTAAAATAGGGATATTCATTACTTCCATTCCTTTTCTTTGTGTGTTTTGACTGTGGTATTTTGAGCTCCTGTACTCTCCACCTGTATTCGTTTAGTACATAAACTGTGTCTTATTGTGCTAAGTTGAAGTACTTGTCTGTAATTAACATGATATTAAACGGTACAAATGATCTATTGAAGATAACGATGTTCAGTAAGAGATGATAGGTACATGTAAATCTGTACAATAGCAGTTGAGCTACACTTGTAGAACAGGTTTATTCTAAATTACAAAGAAAACTGAGGATAATGTCTTCTATTTGTGTCCACGCAAATTTTGTCTGAGTTTGTCTGAATCGGGGTTTTATTATGAATCTAAACAGTATTTGTCACAGATGGTGCACAGCAATTAACATTTGTTACTGAATCAGGCAATATTCTGTGTATTAATAAATTGGTAATATTTCAGCTGATGATAAAGTTCTGAAAGTGGAATCTAGTATAAAATATTCAGATCAAATATTTCTTTCTGTATTTGTGCCATAAACCTCATATAAGAACGTCATGGATTTGATAAGGCTTTGTTTAGAAAAAGAGAAATTAAGGTACTCTGCCAAAATCTGACATCTGGAAAAAACTTTGAAATGTAATCCTTGATGGCTGTTTGCTTTTATGTTATATAAATAATAGCCATAAAATTAATTATTTCAGTTTTAATAAAATGAAACATTTTGATTGATGGGAACTAATTTTATTTTTACTGGGTAGTTTCTTTAGTCCTTGTTTTCATCTTGCTTGAGAAGGAAAACAAACATAGAAATAATTTTTCTGCTAAATGGAGATTTAATTTCCTTTCCTCACTTTGGTTTTGCTTTTTAGCACATAATTTTCCCATCTGTCTACAGCCTATCAATACCATTAAAAATGTATTGTAAATTGAACTGACAGAAGAAAGTATATTTAGACGCAAGCTATTAGTCTGTGCTTCATTCTTCCTTTGCTTCTGCTAGACCACAATCTCCATGCATGATTCCTTTAATATCCAGCATGGTATTTCAAGCATGAATTGACTCCTTTCAGGTTGTTTATATACATAAAGTGAGCAGGATTGGATCTAGAACTGCCTGCAGGTTGGAAACATGTTATATTGAGGGGTGTCTTGTTTCTGTGTCTTCATCAGAAAAACAGACATCTGCCGTTTGAGATCTGTAATGGGTGTGCATAGCTTGCTTTATTTTGATGCCCCATGGGATCTGAGATGATTCCACAGGAGTCGTTACAGCTTTTGCAATAAGAATGCAACAGCTCCTTTGCAGCCATGAATATTCCCATAAAAATGTACTTTCAAAGTTGCTCATTACCAAGACTACACTGATGAGTATTGAAGGTGTCCCTAAAGTCCTTGGCGTATGCCATGAGTTAGTTTCAAGCAGAATGTTCTAAGGTCTTCAAACAGACAAAACTTTCAAACATGCCAAGCTGAATATGGCATCCACTTCTCACATTGGGTATTCACTCCGGTTTCAGTGCCACCCATTTAGACCTTGGCTCTCTATGCATGTCATAGGCGGTTGTGCCTTTCAAGAGAAGCGCAGAGAAGGAAATAGTGCCTGTTGTGAAACCACTGCACATAAAGACATTCTTCATCCTATTTTCAAGTAGTCAGCCACTGACAGTGAATCTGGGTCAGGCAGTTACTCTGAGCACCACGTTCCCATGACTTGTCTAATATCATCCCAGACCTACTTGTATAGATGTATCACAGCTGCTGTCACACTCGACTACATGACTACATTTAAACTTGCCCTTGATCACAGTCCCACCTCTGTTCATTTGTTCTAAGTACAGTTTATTCTGTCCTTGTTTGCCTTGGTAAATTTGCTGAGATGTGTGTTGGCTTTAGACAAATAGCTCCTAGAGAAATACAATCACTTACAGTAATCCTTATTCCATAGCAGGTTTGTGTGGCTGGTAGAGTGTGGGGTGTATTCTCAGGAGTGTGACTTTGGTGACACGTCCCAGGGTAGCTGGCAGCTGTCTACAAGAATGGTGCCAGCTGACACAGAAAAGTTATGGACAAAAGTTGGCCTGGTGGTTTGCTCTTTTTTCATAGAGCAGACACCTCAAAGTTTACATTATAAGTAGTGTGAGCTTTTTTAGAAGGAAATATAAGAAAAGAAGAAGTAAAAGAAGAAAAGTGCTGAAGCTGTGCTGAAGCATAGCACTTTTGAGTTCTTTGGAGCTAATTTGCAAAGAATTACTAATTCAAATACTGTTTCAGTTTTTACAGTGTTATTACTCCTTGCATGGACCACATGCTTCTGGCTCATTGTCCAAGATAACTCTGTGAAAGCATCAGTTACAACATTTCTAACTGCAGTCCTAACCCTGTTGATTTTCTCTTAAGCATGAAAGCTCTACTTTCCACCCTCTCCTTCCTTCAGGCCTTTCCTGTGATCGCAAGTGTACTGTGGGGTGAAAGTCACACCCTCCTCATGGTTTATTTCTCTGTACCTTTACAGGGTTATGGTGTATATTAGGTCATGGTCTTGTTATGTGGTGATGTACAGGAGGAGCAGACAGTCTCTGAACTTCACCAGGAGAGAATTTGGATGTTACACTGTAGTGTTCCTATTTCGTATATTTTTTCACTCATCAGTGTGGCAAGGAGCACTGCTGTGTATACTTTATTGCAAAATGTAATTGATAAATATTGAATCCAAAGCACTGGATTTAGTCATTAGCAAGGTAGCTGCATATTTCTGTACACAAAAGCTGTCATGGAGTTTGGTTGCCAACTGCTATTGAGAATGAGGTGATGTGGCTTTTTTAAAGCATAACAAATCTCAAAGCTGCAGTGCATAAGGACTATATTTTTCTATCCATGCTACCTGCAGTCTTCTCTGTTGTAATGACAGAAATTCATGGCTATTAGCGAACTGACCCGAATAGACTAAAGGATGTTTTTGTTGCAAAGGATGTTAGTTTCCTTTCCACTCGGGCTGCCCCTGCACTGCATAGCAGAAACATGTCATGGGATGTGAGTAGGATGGAGTGATCCTAGAAAATGCAGAGTCACTTATGAAAGTGATTATTGGGGTCATTTATAACGAAATGACCAACGAAGCAAAAGATATTGAACAAGATTTTCAATTATAACAAATGGAATCTGTGCTGTCTAATCAGATTGTTTTATAGGTGCTGTTATTCATTGCTAAAAGTTAAAACAATTAAACTTCAGGCAGTCATTGGGCATATTATATCAAGGAATTACTTCATTTGAAGATTTGGTAGTTTTGGGTTTGGTGATTTGTTTTTTTTTAATTACTGTCTTTAGTGGAAACTGACAGTATATTGATCTTTCAGATCTGTCTAAAGGTGAAGCATTAATATTGGTGCCAAAACAGCTGCTGCAGATAGCACTGTTATAGACTTGAAAACCTGAACAAATTTAATATTGGGTTCCCATTGTATGAGACAACAAAGGGAGTAGAAAGTAATTTAGGGTTTTCTTTTCTATTTCTTTTTTTCTTCCTAGCACATCTCTCCTTATCTGCATTTTCTGTGTCTGAGCTGACTTTACTACGTCCTTTCTCCTTTTCTTTCCACATGATCAAAGCTGACTACTTGCCTTTTAGACAAGTGTGGAAGGGGTATCTATTTTGGCGGTTTTGGAGACTAGGGTGTTCTGGAGCAACACTGAGAGTGGATGTGGTCTCCCAGTTCAGTATGCAGTTATTTGCTGAGGCATTATGATCCTGCTTTGAAGAATAAAGCATACTGCTCCTTTGTAACATATTTATGCCATGGATTTGCACTGATGAAGCTACTTTGGTGCAAAAAATCACTATTTCAGCAAACTCTAATGGACCTCATTCTGTCTGTGTTTACCAGTTTGTAAAGTGGGCAACTTAACGTTTGTCTGTCACATGGGAGTGTTGTATGGCTTGCTGAAAAGCAACTTTTAAAGCATTTGGAGATCCTTGGATGGCAGAAACTGTAGGGAAACACTGATTCTGTACGCTATTTTGCTGGGTTTTCTTTTGTATTTTGTCCAGTTCAGCACTTACACCGTAACATCAATGCTTTGCTCCTGAACAAAAGCATGTTTGCTCACTCTTTTGATTGAGAAGTGGTATTTGTATTCCCCATGCATGCACACACAATGCCTTCAAAAATTAGAACAAAGCCACCTAATTCCAAGTAGATTTAATGCACAGCAGGGCACACTAGGAAGGTGCTTCCACATCTAGGCCAAATGTTGCCAGAATTCCTCAGCAGGCTTTAGTTACAGAAGCGAGGAAGAAAACAGAGTTTGTAGTTCAATTGCTCTTCACTTCAGGCGTGGTCATTTAGAATCACAGAACCAACTAGTTACTGAAGTGAGCATTGAGTCATAGTATGAGCATCCTTCTTAAAGGATAAAAGTTGCTGCTTAGTTGGATGTTTTCCAAAAGCCTTGATGAGATTTGAATGCCCAGCTCTCAGGGAACAGAATACTCCTCCAAGTGGCCTGAAGAGGCCCGGCTGAACACTGTGTTTTCGGAATAACGCGTGCTTTTATTACCCTACGCTCCGGCTGGGGATCCAAAGCCGTTTCTTTGGACGGGCCTTTGGCGGAGCTTAAGACTCTTGGAGGGAGTGTCCAGGGAGGCTGCGGGGGGGGGGGGGGGGGGGGGGGCGCTGTCCGTGGTGCTGAACGCGGCCGGTTGTGCTCAGCCGGGGGTGGGGTGGGGGGGTGCCTGCACCCCCCGAGTTCATCGCCCGCAGGTCTCTGCTCTCTTCTTGCCAGTCAGCGCACGGGGATTCGCTTGACGGTAACAAGTGATTGTAACAGAACCCTGTGTGCCAAGAACTGTGCAGAGGCTGGCTCCGGAGCTACCGAGGGATGGCGGCTTCCTCAAACACAGCCGCCCTTAGCTGTTGAGGGGCCAGTCGGAAAATGTAGCACTGCTGCTCCCTGCCTTGTCCGATATCAGTTTGTTCCAGATGAGGAGGAACATTTACACCAGACCACCTGCCCCTTCTCTTATTTCAGTTTGGACACTCTCAGAGGTCACCTACTTGGTGGTCCTCGGCAAGGTTCTTCTGAATTAACTAAATAGTTGTCAATGGGCTGTTTGAGCCAAATGGAACTCTCATGCAGAATTAAAGTAGCCTTCGTTTCGTTTTATTTATTTTACTCATGAAGTGAATTAAGCTAAATTAAATTAAAGCCATTTTAATTCCGTATGGGACTATCCTCTCAGACATTTAATGTGGCATAACTCGTCCTTCTATTAAGCAAATTTAAATATATCTTCCCAAGAATCTCAGTGTAAACAGGTCTTTAGTCCTTATGAAGAAAACCTTTATTTGCTGTTTAACAGTATGCTTTGGAAGTGTTTAAGTTATAATGAACAAGGGCACCAAGTGTTCACCTGGGGAACTGGCATGGAAAAGCAAATGGGCTATAAATTCACATCCTAGTTTAATTTGTAGTACTTTTCCCTCTCTATAGAGAAAGCAGGTTTTGTCAAGGTCTGTAAGCATTGTCCTGTGGAATATATGACTATAGGCTCTGCTTAGAAACACAATGATGACAGATTTGTAAAGCAAAGTTGGGATCGGAGGCCTGATTCAGCAGGGAACACTGTGCACATGCTTAGCTTTAAATATAGAGGTAGTTTGATTGACTGGTTAAGAATTGTGCTGAATCAGAGCCAAAGTGCCGTGGCTTTATGTGACATTTATATGGCTTCAGGATACAGATGTTCAATGAAAACTCCAATGACAGTCTTCCTTAATAATGCACAAGTCCCAATTTTTCTTCAGAATTAATATCACTCTGGATGATACAATCATTCTGCAGATTTGAGTCCTGGCTGTATAAGGACTTATATTCAGGATGTAGCTTACTGATTACAGCTTTATTACAGGCAGCAGGAGCATCAGGCTGTGACCCCTTTTTTTAATTAAAGTTGTTTGTCATTTATTAAGGCTATTTTTAAACTATTTTTTAGTTTTCTGGGAAAACAGTGGTGTGCTTTCCAGCAAGTTTAATTTAGTTATCTTTATATATGTGCAGCTTTTACTACAAGAAGCCTCTCTTCATCATTAGGAGGTAAAAACATGAACAACACTTATCATGAAGTAATGCAAAGCTGTTGATGTAATTTATTGTAGTCACAGTTTAATATTTGCTGGGCAAGTAATGGTACAAAAGGATCACTGGGGAAGGCTATGGGAAGTCATGCAGTACCTTATAATCAGTATGAAATTCACACATTTTTGCCACTGTAAAGAAATCCTCCACCACTAATCCCCTTTTTAGTTTTAAAACTAAAAATAACTTTTTTAAATTAAAAAGAGCATCTTTGAAGGTGAAAAATAACCAAATGAATAACTGTAAGGATTTACCTAAGCAGTTGAAAATTTCTAATATGAGTGACTGTTCCCCTTCAGTGTCATTGGAATAGCACAGAAAACATCCAGTTTGTGCCCCTAGCATTCCTGCAAAATACTGCAAAGCAACTGCAAAAAACACAGTTGCCTCATATGTGAGTATATATAGCAGAGCTTTAGGAAACATGAAGTATACTTCAAGAAAAAGAATTTTATATAATGCATATATATTATTTGATACTGATAGATACGTTCTTTTTTTCAAGTCTGTGGACTGAGGTTACAGATACTTTTGAATATGCTGAAAAACCTTAAATAGCTCAAAGTTAATATCCTAAAAGAAGTATCTCAGTAAACAGGGAGAAAAAACAAATGACAAAACAAGTGTATTTTCCTAAGAGCTTGAAAGGAGTAATTATTTTTTTTCCCTTGTAAAAAGTTATCTCTTGATTGTAATTGCAAACTTGCAATGGGTTTCTACACAGATGTATAAAGTAAATTTTGGAAAGGAGAAATGCATTATATATATATTAAAAAATATACATATGTAAAAATATCTATAAATATATCTATATAAAAAATATATATATAAATCTATTCCGTAAGAAATAATGTGCTTACTGAAAAGTTAAACATAAAATTGAAACAGTTTGGTCCTGGCCAGGTGTAATTTTCCTCATTTGAGGCCTAGGTGAAAGCCAAGGGTTTGAATCTGTAAATGCTGAAGTGCATGAGCAACTTGCATCTGTGTTTCGCACTTGGAACTCACTGGAGAGTGTGTGGTATGCAGAGATGCTCACGTGGATGAGCATTTGCAGGCCACCAGGGCAGGTCTTACACAACGGTGATGCAGCAAGTGTTCGGAGTGCACTAGTTCAGCCCTCCCCCTTTTCCAGCTTCAGGGATTGCGGCTGTGCCACAACCGCTTGTCTTCGAGTTCTTACCCCAAAGCATGTTTCAAAGCATTTTTGATTGCTTGTAACCCTGTAAAAGAGGAGCTAGTGACTTCACTTACGCATGTCAAGAGGCAGGAAACAAGGCAGTAGAGACAGAGGTAAGACAGGACCTCGAGGTGGTCTGAGGCAAATTGGGATTAATGCTGAGCTGTGCCTCTAAATCTCACTTAAGGCCCTGTATTGTGTAAGGTCAGCCCTACCCTACAACCTGTTCTAATATTTCATCGTTAAGTAAATTGATGTAACATTCATGTCCTTCCTATAAAGGAAATTCTACCGTGGGAACTATTACAGCTTTTTCCTTTAACTACTTTGTTCTGTGTTTTAGTACAGGACTATTTTAAATTAATTATCTTTTAATTTGTAGTTGAGGCACTCAGTGGCTGTAAGTGATAACATCTCCACAGTGCAGTTAATGTTGTTTCTTTGTGTACATAAATACTTCACAAATGCATTTTTCTCCAATATAAATTGAGATCTAATAGGCTAAACAGGATCATTTCTCTATAGTACTTAGCAATGCATTCCAGGTGCTTGAAAGAAATTTGGGGAGGGTGAAAAATTTCCACAAATCATTCATATCTTAGAATTTCTGTTCAGTTCTCCAGTAGACCTAATACTCGGTTAGTAGGAAATGTCAACATGTTTTTGAGTATGAATTTAGCTATTTGGGTGCAAAGACAGTGAACTAATTTGGATTTTCTGTATTTTTGATTTATTTAATACAGGTTCAGTTAGAAAATTCTGATGAAAAACATATTTGGAGGTTAAGAAAAAGTGAGGCATGATTCTCTTTATGTTCCAATATAGAAAACATTTTTGCTATAATGGTGTGAAATCAAGAATTACAGGAGTGATTTCTGTAGGGGGCTTTTGTTTTTCCAGTGTTCAAGAGGACATTTTAAAGATTCTTGGTGGAGAATCTCTGCACTTTTGGGAAATAAGGCCCAGTAAAAGGTGGGTTGCACTGGAGAAAAAATTATGAGCTGTCTTGGAAGTCTTGGTCTTTGGAATTACAATCTCCCATTAAAAAAAATGGGATAAGATCTAACATTTTCTGGGATTCAAAAAAGCTGTGTGATAAATGAATGCTAGAGAGTAAACTTCATGTAAACTTCATATCTGTGCTGTTAATAGATTGTCTTATTAATCCATCCACAAGGAGGGAAAAAAAAAAAAAAAAAGACGTGGTTACTAGATGGGTTTTGCTCTTTTAGATAAAGCCCTAAACTTTTAAAGCACTCTCTGAGACATTTTTATGCATGTCTTGATTGTTATCCCTCCATCATTTATGCTATAATGCATTACTGGAAGATCTGGAGTAAATTTAATTTCCTTACCAGCTGCAGTCTTTTCCTTTTGGCACAGAGTGATTATGTTTGCCTGTGTTTAGAATAAGAATAGAAAAAAGCTTTTCACAGGGCTTCTCAGATCTGTGGTGTTGTACAAAGAACTGAAGTAGAAACTTGTCATGGGAGACACCCTGTGAGATGGGAAACGAGACATTCTGCTACAGCAGCAGAGTTCCTGTTCTGCAGTGACATTGCAAGAACTCTGAAGGAAATAACTTCTTTTTGCCAATACTGGGAATATAAACCATATTAATACTGCGGGCAAGATCACTGAAACTCTTAACAGTGAGAGAACAATCTGGGATATTTTTTATCAAGTCTTCATCCGGGATGATGTAGTTAAAAGACAGCAAAAAGCTTGATCAGCAGTTCAGTGTCACAGATGCGATTACCAAAAGCATCAGGCTTAGCAGTGCTCTCGTTGAAGTCAGCAAGTATTTTCTCAATGACATTATGGGTATGGGGAACTTGCGTGTTTTAAATAAGCAGTTTGCAAATGCATGTCCCATGGGTGCATTTCAGAGTGTCACTGCAAGAGCTCCATCATACACTGCTCTTGTAATTTCTTTTGATTGTACCATGCTAATGTTGGCTGTTCTAATATGTGGGGTAGGCATACTCCAGCATTGCTATTAAGTCTGCCCTGTTACTCATTAGCATTTATCTAAGTCCCCGGTATGACTGCATCTTTAGGAGTGGTTTTGCACCATGGATGTTTGTTTCCCTGACCTTTATGTACTGTAGAAAACCCCTTAGAAAACAACGGAAAAGATGAACACAGCATGATAACAGCAACAACTCAGCAAGCTTCATTCTTTCCTAAATGCAAATCAGCGCAAACTTAGACTAATTAAATTCTGCAGTTAATGACAGACTCTACAAGCCTGATTTAGCAGATCCTCTAATGAGACTCTTGGGGCTTGGAAAACAGAAGCATGCTGCCCTCTGAGGTTATTAAGGCATAGCACCGTCTTCACCTAAGATTGTGGAGTGACTACTGCCACTGCAGAGTGGGAGGCCAGGGCACCCGATAGCCAGCCCAGGTTTCCTAGAGCAAGTAAGAGCTAGAAGAAATAGTAGGGAAGCACAACACCCTGTTATTGCTCCCCTAGTTATTGCCCACTTAGCCTGAGAGATGAAAAGTTTTCGAAGGAAGAAAAATCAAAGTGTTTGGGCCTTTTCCAGTACATTATGCAACAAAAGATTCTTGCTTTTTGCCTGTAATCAGAAAGCTAATAACAAATGTGTTTTCATTTGCATTTTTGAGCTTTGAAAATTATTTGTGCACTGTTCAGAGAAAGATGCTTTTGATTTTTTTTTTTTACCGTGCAGTTTGGTGTGATTTGTTGGACATCTGTAACCAGTACCATTTTTGGCACATTTGACATGTTTGGAGTGTGTTGCCAAAGAAGTTAGATGTGGGGAAAGAATTAGTGCCATGTTTTGCATGTTGGAAAGATTCCATTGTACACATAAGCAAAGGCCTTGAACTTTCACTCTGAAGTCAGAGTTAACACTGATACCTGCAAGCTGTGAAAAACTGTGACATGGAAAGGCATTCTAGGGATTAACATGCAAATAAGGGCACAAGTCTTGTGGTTTGTTTCCGAATTCCCACATTCAGTACTGCTACAATAGACTTTTGAAAGTAGAGCAAAGCTTGCCCACAGGATAGGTTTATAAGATCACTACAGAAGCTTATTCACTGCTGTTAGATCTTAACACTCTGATGCGCTGATTTGACTTCTGTGCTAGGATCCAAATTCTCTTTCAGCACAGCTCCATTTTCACAGGAAAGCAATGTCAGAGCACTGTCACGTGTAAGGTTTGGGTGAAACAAGCTAGCTGGTTTTGTTAAAGTGAGCTGTTTCTCTTAGCTGTGCGTACTTAGAAAAACAAACCCAGACAAAACCCCTTCAAACTGAACAATCGGATAATTTGCTTCTGAGCAAAGAAAGCATCTCCTGAACGCCTGGCAGACCACCACATTGTGTGATCCCTTCATGACTCTTCACTGACAGGCTAAAAATCTTCTTTTTTGCCAAGTTCCCATAATCTGCATCTGGGAGGAGATAAAATAAGCATGTACGGTGATACTCCATTGCTTGGCTAGTGCTTGGTGTCCCCATTGGGTCAAAGTGAGTATTTGTTCATACGGGTGGCTGTTTACTAGTTTGACAATGGTTTGTAGAGCATCTGGCACCGTAGGGCACAGACCGAAGTGAGGCCCTCAGATGCCCCAGCCCAGCAGTGACTGCCATAACCTTTTTCCTGCTGCCACATCTTCTGAGAAAGAAGATGCCAGGCTGAAGTGGACATTTACACATTCACTGTGGTTCAAAAATACATCTAATTTTCAAAGAGTAACAAGGGAAAGAACAAAACATTGAGGGTGGAGGACAAAGCAGGAATCTCAGTGTTACTCAGCATTAAGCATTTTACATTCAGAACTGGTTTTGGTGGAAAGGAAGTGATGTTGGTGTAAATTTAAATATTGGCAGTTTCTCTTTGAGTGAAGGTTTTTCTAGGAGAGAGGACTAGTAATACGGAGGGGCACTCAAAGATGTTCTAAGGATGCAGATTGGGAAAGGATTCTTTGCAGATGGAGAATTAATTTGTGCTTTTCTGACTTATCTCACTACTTCTGTTAAAACAAAAGCAAACCTGGATCTAACTGTTGTCTGGAAAAAGGTATGAGACTGGATGGTGCAAATTAATTTCTCATCCTCCCAAGCCCAATTCCCCGTGAATCTTTATTCCCTTGGTCTGTTTCCTCCAGTCTGTCCCCAGCGTTATGGATAAAGATGTTGAGTCCATCTAGTTCCTCACTTGCCTCTTGTGTTTTGATTGTGGGATTTGTTCCATTCTTCAACCACAAGTCCTTACTCATCTCCACTGCTTGTTCTTGAGAGATCGGTGTATTCTCCAGCGTGATGGTGGATGATATCCTCCCCCACTGCAGCACAGGGTGCCAGGGGCTGGGAGTCCTGAGGAGCTGCCTAGTATGTTGGATGCTGCTGGGAGAACTTGTTTTGAGCTCAGTAAAATTCTCTTAACTAGTGAGCCTGACTGAACAGCTAAAGCAAAAATGTTGTGAGATGTGGGACATGATATAATCATTGCCTTTAATTATGAATGGCTGTGTATGACTTTAGTGCCTGTGAGGCACTAAAGTTACAGACCAGAACATGGCACTCAAAGCAGAATAAACACGTGGTAACTGCCCCCAAAAAATCATAATGTAAGATTTACAATCCAGCTGGCTGCAAAAATTTGGAATCTGGAAATTGACTATGGTATCAGAAAAAAAGTTCACAAGGAAATAGGAAATCATTACTCTGAAGGCAGATGAGACCTGAGCAAATTTAGGTCTAACAAGAAATCTACCAGTTTGGAAGTAGTCATCTGGATGTAAATTATATTTTTTTAAAGCATGTTTTGTTAATATAGTGGTTGATTATATATTCCCTGTGTCTGGTCCTTATTTGTTGAAAATACTTTTTTTTTTTCTTTTAAAAAGTTATTTTCCAAACTTTCAGTTTTTCAAAAATATTGCAAGTTTTACAAATAATCATGTCACTGTGACTACTAGCAAAATGAGTAATAATTACTTATATCTGTCATGTTAGTATCAAGATCTACTTTCATGAATGGAAAATGTTGAGAATGACTTTCTCTTTTCATAAAACATTTAAATATTGATTGATAAATGTGTGTATATGTACATGTATTTTCTGAGTCTGTTAAAAACATCTCAAAAAGAAACCATTTCAGTATTTCAAAACCATCATTTCATTTCTCAGCCAACTGTCTGATGAGATAGTTTGGGTACAGACAATGCTAAAGAAATACATCATTTCTCTAACACAGCATTAATGTCTAATTTTCAGCATTTTCAAGTAGCAGTTGAATTTTTTTTTCACTACAATTTGTCTTACAAGGTTAGGCCTCCTGCTGGGGAGTAGAGTGCTGTATCACTGGAGGTAGCGGTCAAAGCAACGTGCTTGGTTTTTCTTTTTTCTTCTTCTTCCCTTTCCTTCCTGATAAGGAATAAAGCATCCTTAAGGACCTGGCCTCCACTGGGAAATCTAAGTGTCCCACTCGTTCATCTACAAATGATGAACTATCAGCTGGCACTGGTGTTTTAATCCACAATCCTGAGTAACCCTGCTGAGAGTGTGCACAGCAGTAATGGCCCAGAGGTGATGAAAATTCCCAGTTGTAGTCAGAACTAAAGGTTAAGTGGTGTTCTCTCATTGTGGCTTTTAGGACTATCAGAGCTTTAGTTTGGTTTTTTTGTTGTTTGGTTGGTTTTTTTGGCTCAATACTGTGATCTAGGTTCTCTAAAGACTCTTGCAGCCATGTCCAGCAAAAAGAGGGGAGGATGAGGATTTTCGCAGCATAATAGATTCCAGGAAACCAGTACTAGCTTAGAAGATGTTTCTTATAACTGGGAAATTTTATTATTATTTTTTCATAACTTACTGGAATAATAACTTGATGTGGGGTAACTTGTGAAGGAGAATGGTGTAAAGGAGACACCTGGGACAAAATAACCAATTCTAAAGGCCGGAAGGACTAATTTCGTGGGCCTAGTCTTGGCATACTATAGCTGTGTAGACAGTGCTGAGAATTGCCAGTGAAAGAGAAAACACAAAGCTTAGGAGCTACTGCAGAGTTGCTACAGGGTAGATACAAACCTTACTCACTATTCTCCAGTAATGCTTTGTGTGGCCAGTCCTATTCCATAATCAAATTGTCATTGTGTGGTTTTTAGAAATTAGTGTCATGGTCCTCTTGATCTAATAAGGGGGGTTGTTTCAGTGTGGTAAGAAAGGCTGAGACAGATCTGAGTGAACAAAGACTAGCAAATTCATAAGAATGATACAGACAGGGCATGTCGGAAGCAGGATGGTTTGATGCTTCTAGCTGGAATTAGTTACCTAAACTGAGGGGAACTTAAAAAGTCTAAACAAGGAGAAGAAATGTAAGACACAGGAAATTTTTACTACTTTCCTGTTTTGCTCCATGTGCTTCATCCTTTTGGGGAGCTGATTAAGTAATGCTTCATGGTGGAGTTCTAGAGCCATTTTAATCAGCTGACTGTTCAGATATCGCTTGAGTAGAAGAGCTTAGAGATGTCAGATGCAGTTACTCTTGTTGCATTGAGAGTGCTAGAAAATGGAGGAACAAGAGAGACAGTGGATGATCCCAATGTAGTTGAAGCAGGTGGTTCTGCTTGGAGTGTGGTGCAGAAATCCCAGCCTGTCATCTCAAATATAAATTAAAGAAAGATTCCTGGGGCTCTCTGACACAAGTCTCCTGGGGGCATGATGCTGTCTTTGTCTAATAAAAGCCTGTCCTCAGTAGGGTGAGTGAAAACTTATTCCCGTATTTTTTTTTAATGAACTAGCCTCAAACCTGGTACCCTTGTTCCGTAGAAGCTTGAAGATTTTAGGGAATCAATGTAAATCTGGATTTTCTTTTTACATCAGAAGTGTCTAAAAGTTCATCTGACTTCACTTTGTGATTTCAGCAATTCAGATGTCTTTTTGAACTTGGTTCCTTTTCAACAGGAGTTACTCGGTTCTTGTGGTATGCTGATTACACGTTAGGAACAACTTTGAAATGTGCCGTGGGCAAAAGGTCACCAGACTACCAATTTGTGAAAATCACTTAAATCATTCCTGTGAGGAATTCAGTTTAGATTTCAAGAAATTAATTACTTTTAACTAGATACAATTAATTTTAGCCCATTTTGTAAAACAGAAAAGGTAATTCCTTAAAAGCATTGAACTTCGGTGATATTTATTGTCCACAGAGATAAAACTGCTTTTCAAAGGAGAATAAATGACTTCATTCCAGTTATTCAACAGGGAAACTAAGTTACCAAAGAGCTGACCTGAGCAAGACACATCCCAACAAGCCATCTACAGTGGGAATGTCTCCATTTGTGTTAGTTATTCTGGGCTTCCCTTATAGCCAGTGGAGAGAAATTGGCATGTTCAGAGTATAATTCCTCTGACCTATTTTAGGTACCTACATTAGAAAGAGAGGAATCTTGCCTCACGGGCTGTTAGCTGTCAAGGAAGCTGAGGATGGCCAGTTCAGAAGTCTACAATATCTACATTTGATCAGATAATTCCTGTTCTTTAAAAGTATTTCATTCTCTGGAGTGATTTGTTGTAGTGTCTTAGTGTCCCTTTATGATGGATAGTGAGCGCTTAGCCAAGGCCCACTGGAATCTGATGTGGAGGATGGCCAAAAATAAACTGTGGTAAATGGCTGTCTGCCAATAGGTATCTCTAAGTCAGGGAATGGTCCCCCTGTCTCTCTTTGCGACCCTCCACTTTTCAAGGCCCAGAGGTGAATCTGTGATACAGCTGATCACTATGTGAACCTCAGGGTGTCTCTTTGCTGGGAGGTCCATACTGGGAGTGTTAGACAGTAGCTGGTTTATCAATTATCATTTTCACATGTAGTCATCACTTACCATTTTCCTACTCTTAAGAGGTTCCCACTCCTTGCAGAAGAACCTGACCATCTTTACTGGAGATCTCCACTTGAAGTTTTGATTCAGTGTTTGCAACAACATAGGCGATGGTGGGAGGAATATGGGGTGATAGTGACAGACTGAAGTGGTCAGCTGCATTCTCCACTTACGCATATCCAAGTACTTCTGTGCTTCTTCCCTCCTCCATCCCACGTGGGAAATTTCTGACTCCTGAGGGGCAGTTTGAATGGCTGCACTCCCAGCAAGGCATTTTGCAGTCCAAGTCAGTCTGGAACTCTCTCCCATGCTCCCCCTCTCTGCTCCCATAGCTGCATGGTACTTTGCCTTCCCTTGCTCAGCAGCAGGGCTCATGTTCAGTGAGATGAGCTCACTGATACAGCTGAAACTGAATCTTATTTTCTTTTGCTGGGTCTGGCTGGTTGAATGAGCTGATCTGATTCACTGAGCTACAGCATGACATCTGGGCCAACACGGAGCACTCAGCAAAGAGGCTGGAGAAAGAACTTCTCTGTTTAGTGTTGGTATGGTGTTAGAGGAGCTTAAACATGGCTTAATGAAGGGAAAGGGGAACCTTCTGTGTTTAAAGGTAATAATTGTTTGGGTTTGGTGTTTTTTTTTTTTTTTAAATGTGCTTCAGTAATGAACTAGTAGTTGTGCTTGCAAGGCAAAATTAGCAGTGACGATATAAATGGATGGAACTGGCTCAGTTCACAGTAACCCTCGTGGTATGTATGGTGCAGCGTAGTGCAGTGTGGCAACAGCCTGGGTGGCTGTGTGTGCACTACCTGTGCATATGCTTCAGTTTCCTGCCTGTTTCTGAGAAAAAAGTTTCCAAAGGAAGAAGGAAAAAGGCAGGAGCTGCCAAATCAGTGAGCAGTGTGGCTGCCTTGGAACCAACCAGGGTGAATGCTGACACATGCATCAGTGGTTAATTGGTCACTGTAGCAATGCAGGGTAATAATCAATGCTGCAAGAACTTTTTCATTTTCTGCAAGTCAAAAGCGATATCAATAGAAAAGATTAATTATACTTCTGTTGCTACATGGGTCTTAATTTCAGAATAAACATTATTTCAGAATACAAGTTATTTTATTCCAGATTAGAGTATTTGTACTGGAACAATATTAATTTATTTCTAGCCATGTATTTTTTTTTTCTGCTTTGTAGACACAGCAGTTAATTTCCCCAGTAGCTGAATACTGAAATGGGTTGGCTTTGAAGCCAAAATGCTGCTGTAAGTGAGATGTGATACAGTGTGAAAATTGATCTGAATGTCACACCTTGTCGTGTAAAGGACACAGGTACCTGTTAGTACCTGTAATGTCCTACTCCTCAGCCCCAGGCACGATGGAGTAATCACTCTGAAAATTACCCAGAGCAGAGGGCCATCTCAAACAATTTGCTGAAAATCAGTTCCTGTGTAGATGTTCCTGCTAAGCAAGTACCTCATTTAAGCTTCATGCTGATTAAGGAGGTCTTTCTATATAAAAGGATATTAAAATGAGGTTGTTCTTTTTTTTTTTTTTCTTGTAGATTTAACATTTTGTCTCCTGGGAAGAACTTTATTGTTATCAGTTTCATTTGTTAGGAAGTAATAAAGTTGCATTTATTACACAGTAACCAAGGAGAGAGCCCTGGTATCTATGAGACTACAGACACAGAGGACCGGGCAGCTCTTACCCTAAAAGCGTGTGATCTGTGCGAGAGAGATCTGTGAGGAATAGGTCAGGAGTCCATAGCTTAGGCTTCATACAGGCATTAAGACAGTCTCATGTGCACGGAGCAGGGCAGTGCACTTTCATAATAGCTTCTGGGACATTTTACAGTGGTTCTGCTTATTCAGCTGGGACTCAGCTATAAGCAAGGCAATGGAATAGGTGTGAAGTGAAGCTTGAGGGCAGAAGATGTGAGAGGCAGAGGTGGAGAGAGCTTGAGCACAGAGCATATTAGTACACAGTGGAGGAAGTCCAGGCAGCACAGCAGGTGTTTCTGTGAAGAATCAAAGGCTCCTCATGTATTTTCTTCCACAGTTGTTTGTACTTTATAGGGTGTCTGGAAAACTCTCTGCAGCTTTTCCTAGTAATCTTTGCTGGAGAAGGGGACACCAGCAGGACTTCACAGTTGATAAACCATCCTCTTCTCAGTTTCTGGACCAGAGGAGAAAGAAGTTGTCCTCACTGGACATCACATTACTGTCCCTATCTTTTTCTGATCCACCTCCCCATCTGATAATAAGAAGAAATTCTCAAGTAGCATTGCTACTGGCTTACTGATAAGACAGGGGTTTGCTTCTTGCTCACTACAGCAGTATTTCTATCATTTCAGCTTTCACCAGTTGTAACAGAATTTTATGGAATGTAAAGATGTTGGTAATGTCAACAATATTAGTTCTATGTAATTTCATGGGTAGCATCCTCTTTCTAGAGAGAACAGACAAAAGAGGAGGTTGGAAAATAGACCTGTAGGTGTTAAGTGAAATTGAGGGAATCACTGAGGTGTCCCAATCAAAAATAACAGATTTTTTTTAATTCAGACTGACATGACACCTTCTACCATCCTGTTGAAAACATGTGCTGCAAAACGTGCAGCAGCATCAGAGCTGATTCTAGAATGAGATTGCAGAGCAAGAAATACTAAGCCTGAATCCCAGTTCCGACAGCTATTCCCACTGACCCGGAGGATAATTTCTGGCCTGCCATATTTGCTTCATTCTAGGGCAGTGTGTGACTCCCAACAACCACATGCTGCTTCATACCCCTGCATGGGTCATAGCACTTATTGCTGTGAACTCTAAATAATAAGCTCATGTACTGCAAGGGAGGGGGTCTTAAGCATGACATTTTGTCCCCAGCCCTGATAAGGTTGGTTGGTCCACCCCAATTCAAATGATCACTTCAGGGGGAAAAAACAAGACATCATCGTTAACCTCTATATCCCTGTTCCCACACAGTGGCAGAGGAATAAAAATTGAGATTATTAGACAGATCTGTATCAGTAGTATTTATTGCCTCAGGACTTCACATTAATGCAGGTAATAAAATGCATATCAATACTGCCTCACATACAGCTGTGCATAAGAAAACTGTTCTGAGAGAAGGGACAGTTTCTCATTCTTTTCTATAAAATGTCAATGAAATCATGAGCTTGGTGAGACCTTATAGGTATGTCTGTGGTAAAAATTATAAACACTGACAATTAGGGCTGTATTTAATTGAGCTGGGATTCTCTGGTAGTTTAAATGCAAAGTTGTTTCATGCCAGTGACTGTCACCAGAAAGGATCTATCTTGTTTGGTGATAGTGTATTGAAAAGATGGATCCCTTAGCAATAAAGAAAACTGCAAATATCACTTTAAATCTTTGAAATGTGAGATAAACCTTAACTGATGTAAGCTTTCATTCTCCCTGCCTATTGCAACCCAGGGAACAAGTTGATAATACCACTACCTACATGTCACCTCACTGTCAAAAGCAGCTTCTGATAGGCATCTAGCAGAAGGCTTTTTTATTCTCTGGAGTCTATGGTATAGAAAAGATGTTCAGTGTTACTCTGTACAGATGCTTTTCTGAAGTGTGTTAGTCTGGGGCTGGATTTCAGCATTTCTATGTGAGAGAGAATATCTGAAAGAAATGCAGTGTTCACATAGAATTGTAGAATCATTTAGATCGGAAAAGACCTTTGAGATTGTAAAGTCCAACCATTAACCCAGGACTGCCAAGTCCGTCAGTAAACCATGCTGCTAAGCACTGCATCTATGTATTTTTTGAACACTTCCAGGGATGGTGATTCCACCACCTCCCTGGGCAGCCTGTTCCAATGCTTGACCACCCTTTCAGTGAGGAAATTTTTCCTAATATCCAATCTAAACCTCTCCTGGCACAACTTGAGGCCATTTCCTCTTGTCCTACTGCTTGTTATCTGGGAGAAGAGACCAACCCCCACCTGTCTGCAACCTCCTTTTGGGTAGTTGTAAAGAGCAGTAAGATCCCCCCTGAGTCTCCTTTAGCCTAAACCACCCCTGCTCCCTCAGCCGCTCCTTATAAGACTTGTTCTCTGGACCCTTCACCAGCTGAATCGCCCTTCTCTGGACACGCATATATAGTCTTTTAATGAAATGGATCTCTCGATGATAAACCTCTTTGCTATTAAAAAGGGTATCTTTTAGAAGATTATATTGAGAAAGAAGCAAACATTTGATCAGCAGAGTCTTACACCACTACCTTAAAATCTTTTATTAAGATATATAGTTTCTCTAGACAATCCAGGGATGACATAAATTTCTTGTTAATTATGGAGTTTGAGGTCTGGATAAACATTGGGCAGTAATTGCAAGGTATTGTAACTGAATATGTGTATTACTTTTACACCTTTATTTTACTCTGAGAACATGCTTGAATAAAGTCTGTTCTGAGGAGGCTGCACAAAGAGTGATTCTTCATTTTTATTGGTGTGTTGTTTTTTGTTTGTTTTTTGTTTTTAATTAGTACATATTGGCCAAGTTATTATTGTCTTGGGTTTACCTCTACAACTATAAAATAATTGTGCCACTGAAAAAGCAGTTGTGACTCTTGACTCCATGAATTTTCTTAAGCAAGCTGGGAAAGGGGTATATACCTACCCCAAAATTAGAAATTTTATAAAGAAATATTCATTCATCTGTATACTGATGTAAGCAGGTCATCAGCTATAGCCAACAAGGTAAAATTGTGCAAAGGTTCCTGTAACAGAGTGCAAAGCTCATTAGCACAGAGACCCACTGGTCAGTTATGCCTGGGGTATTACAGCAAAAATGGTTTGAACTTCTAGAACTCAACAGTTCTACAACATTATCCTGTCCCTTTGAGTTGTATGTACTGAATGGAATAATTAGGTCAGTAATCAAGAGCTGAACCTTTGCTGATGGGTAATAATCCACTTTCTGGTAATGGTTGACCCCTGTGAAGAGTCAGCATGAGTTGCATTCATTAACAAGATGAGAGACTGCAGATTGATAGGAACTTACACTTATTACTGTAAAACAATAGACTTATTGTAAATTGTGTGGGCTAACAAATGAGACAGCAGGAATAAATTGATGCTTGGGCGTTTTGAGATCTCTTGATGGAAACCCCTGTATAGCATGAACAATAAACTACACTTCTTCACTTTTAGCTTCTCTACGGGAAAGCAAAACAGGCCAGTATAGCAGAGAAAAAGCAATGGATGTTCGCTAACTGGTTGTTCATGGTACACATTGGTATTTAAATTATTAGTCTACACAAATAATCTATGGCAAAGATCAAGAGTGGTGACAGAAGGCATAAATAACATGCTTGGTAAGCAACTGACCTCCTAGAAGCAGAAAAGAAAATCAATAAACTGTAGCTGGTAAAATCATATATATGCTTAACTTTCAAAAAGTATATCTAGGACCTCCTCTGAGTAAGGTCTGAGAAGCTCCATGCCAGGCTTTATGCTTACACTGTTCTCAGAGGTATGCAACATACTGTCTATTATAACTACTAGCAAAGAATTGCCAGGAAGTTTGGGACAGACTTAGATATATGATTCCTTGAATCCTGTGTTATCACTCAGTTTTTCCAAGGAAGGACTGGGGTGACATCCCTTTGTAGATTAAATGCCAGAGGGGACAAGATCACACCCAGAGAGAAAGTTCTTTGTTATGGACTGTAGGGTAGGAACCTCATATTTATAAATATTTTCAAAAAGAAAAAATGGGGGGAAAAGATATATTTGATGGAGGTTTTACAGGCTCCATTTTTTGACTCTCGTCACAGAGGAAATATCTGAAGCAAAAAATAATTAAATATTGATTATGGAAAAAATATACACATTACCGAACTTTGTACTGGTTTGTAGTTGGGACAAATTCCAGGAAGGAAAATTGTACTATAAAAGTAAAACCACAGCAGCAATTATAAATGAAAGCAAATAGGCATAAAAAAAAATGTTGCAGAAAAATCCCCAGCAACACAAAATGTTTCCATTCATTACGTGAATTTTCTGCTGACATCATGGGAAGAGGGCTAGGAGCAAAGGTGCAGAGTTTGACAAAAGATGTTACTTAAACTGTCAAGACAGTTTTGATGGGCCTGTCAACGCTGCGTAGATACCTAATCTCACATGTGATGCCAGGGCCGCAAATTTGAGATAATTTATTTATGGAGAATTAATCTGCCAGTGTCAAATGTTTATTATGAGAGTTCCTTTACTGATATATGGCCTCAGTACAAAACACAGAAATCTACTCAGTGAAAATATCTTTAACACATTTTGGCAGTAAATACCTACATTCAATCATAACAAGAAAAAACATCCTCTTGGTCCTTACTATTGATTGGTGATGTTCCTTCAGAGGGGTGAAATCCAGGTTCAGTGGGGGTGAGCATTCTTGATGCTTACTGTGTCCTATGTAAATCTGTTCCTGAAAGGTTCTTGTAACTGTGATCCAGTGCACAATAAGCTGCCACAGGCACTTGGTGGAACATGAAGCCTGAAGGACTTTTACGCTGTGTATCATGCTATAATGTTGTGTTTTAGATGGGATGAGATTATTCAAGTGGCAAGCTTATGCAACAGTGTATTTTCAAGTCAGCCAAAAGTTGTCAATAAATTTGCTCTGAAACTGTCAAATCACTTTGAACCCCAGAAAGGGGAAAGGAAGACTTGTAAGTCAAAATGTTTTGCTTTAGCATCTTCCAAATGAAATATTTTTACTTTTTCTCTCAAAACAGCATTTTGCTTTGTAGTTAAACAACATTTGCTTACTTTCTCCAAAGCACAAAGGTGATATGTGTTTAATAGAAGCAAAATTAATGTTTTCTGTTATTTCTTTATAAAGATACAACAGCCAACTTTTTGCCTAAAATCTTCACATTCATGCTCTCCATTTCTGTCTGGTAAGTCACTAGTGAAAAATAAGAGGTTCACACAACTCAGGTTTTATTCTTGACAACACCTCCTGTTCTCGTTGAGGTCAGTGGAAAACATTTCAGGGTAACAGTAAAGGACAGGGTTAGATAATGTTTTCGTCTGCCTTAGAAACGTAGAGGTTACCTGTTGGAGTTCATCAGAACTTCTGGTTCCTTTCAAAGATGGCTGGGCTAACCTAAATTTTAGATTCAATTTTACCTTCTTAGAGGAGGAAGAAATTACAATAGCAACAAACCATTGCTTTCAGCAGGGTTATGAGCTCATCATGGTGATTCCTGAAGTTTGGGAGACTCATAGGTCTCAGTGAGAAGCTTGAAGGGATCAGCTTCATTCAGAGGGTGCTCTTAATGGATGTGGAAAACTTAAATCTATCTATTCAATGACTTTTCCAGGTGGAGGTGGGAGAAACTTAAGATGATGAAATGGCTACATGCATTTCCTGAACTCTCAAAGCATGATTCTTCTTGTCACGAATGATGTGGTTCACCTTGTTTAAATAAAATCTCATGGTGGCATTAAATGCAGAATAAAGAAGATAATATAAAGAAAATTAAGAAAAAAAACCCAACCCTTCTTTTGTAGGAAGTTGTCTTTTCTGGTTTTTTTAAAAACATTTGTAGTGTCAAGTCTCTCATCCCTCTGACTTTGGGTGTACTTTTCCTTGTCCGCATTAATTTTGTATGTTATTTAATCTATAATACTCTGTGATTTCATGTCTTCTTAGTCTCTAGGGGATATTTGCATGTTTTGTGCTTTGGGGAGATGGCCTTTAATTTGGACATCACCACCATCACCAGTCTATCACAAAAAACATCAGAGCAGTATTGCCTCATCAGTCATGTTATTATGCAGAATGCTGATGCTTGTGATATTATTTACTATACAGAACAAAAATAAAGGGGCCTGATTCTGTACTGCTCCTTTAGGCAAAGATCCTGCTGTAATCACAATTGGCTCCAGGATCTAACCAGAGAGTGCTAATGCCCATGGTGATTTCTATTGCTTTGCAACAGCTAAATCTTTATTTTATTGTCTAGCATTACCCAATATTTCAGACCAACCTGTTCTTTACTCCAAAGAAAAACTGAAATGGGATCCGATATGTGATCGGTCTCTTTTTTACTTTCTGTGTCTCTTGGGTATGCATAAACTAGTCTCATAATCCTAACTTGTGGTAATCAGTAACTAGGAATTTACTGCAAATTCCAATAGGTAAGATTAGATTTTGGAAAACGGAGCAGCTTAAATAACTTTTTATTCTTAAATCAGATGAGAAAGTACAAATCTGATCAAAAATAATCTATACCGTCCTTCTCCCGTTCTATTTTATTAATTTAACACACTGCAAGAATTAATTGGATCTGTAATAGTAATTGTTTTCCAGAGAGAAGGATTGTGGGCAGTGTGTTCAGATGAGTGTTACTCAGTCTCATGAGCATCTTTTCCTCCTGGTCTTCCAAATCTGTGTTTTGGGAGGTAAGCTAAAGACTTTTTGGGTTTCCCTTCCCCACACCTATCCCCTATGTAGTATTGATTTGTTGTCCCATTTTAAACACAGAGTTCAATATTCAGGTGTATAAGTGTGACATAAATAAGTGTGGCATACCCTGCTGAGCCAAAGGGGCTATTTTCCTGAGAGCTGCTGTAATTTAAGGTAGGCTTGACACCAGCATAAATATTGTTGGCTTGTTATCACAACCAAATGGTAAACTACTTTGGGCTCATGGCAGCACGGCTGTGACTGGACCAGCCTTGCGCACTGCCACACATGGCTGGGGAAGGGAAGCTGGTTTCCTTGAATGGAGGAAATTGTGATTTTTGATTTGGCGATTGATTGAACTGTGAGGAAGGTGATGGGAGGCCGATGAAAAAACTGATGAAAAGACCCCAAGGCACAGGGACAAGATCCATCGGGGCATGGAGTGTGGCAAGCCTTGACCTGACTGTAGGAAGTGGGATTTTTCCTTCCCTTTCCCACCAGCTTTGCCACAAAGTCAGTGATGATTTCAGCTCGGCAGGTGACCACCACCACCTCCTCCTCAGCCTCCATGCCTCTCAGCAAGCCGGTAGATGTCCTGCCCTGGCACCCCAGCCATGCGCCTCCCTGGCTGCTCGCCCCGTCTTCCTGCAGCCCTCCTGGGGCAGGCCATGCCGAGTAATGTTTATCTATAATAAACATCCCTCTGGTTTGCCCACCCAGGAGAAAAACCTCCCCGGGCTTTGCTTATGGAGAAGCTCTTTCCCTCCGGCCCCGCTGCACAGCCCGTGGTGGCTGCAGGGCTCGGCGCTGAGGAGGCGCCTCAGGCGAGGTGCGGGAGAGGGTGGGACATGCCAACTGGAGCCGCTTTTAAAATACAGCCACAAAGAGCGCCAGTCGTAAAACGGAGGCATAAATTGATGTCCACCATGCAGTTTCACTGTTGCTGCGACCTACAAGGTCCTATGGAAATTGTGTTTCTCAGCTTCCCCCGCTGCCGGCTCTCCTCAGGCGGGTGAGCGGAGGCAGAGGACAGCGGCGGGGCGAGCTGCCGCCCTCAGCCCATGGCCGGGGCCCAGCCCCGCGCTGTAGCCGGGAGCTGGCGGGACTCACGCTGCTGCCCGTTGGAAACAGCGTGGGGAGAGGCGGCGGGAGGGACAAGAGGGAGGACAAGGCCCCACCGAGGAGGGCAGGGCTGCTCGGCGCTCAGCAGGGCTGCCCTGCCTTCTCCCCGCCGAGCGCGGCGGGAGGGGGGCCGGTGCCTGGCGCGGCGTGGCGGGAAGCGGGCGCTGGGCTGGGGCGCCGCGACGCCCCTGCATTGCCCGGCTGGCAGCGTGTGGGGCTGCGCCTGTCTCTGAGGAGAAAAACGGCTTAAATCTCGGTCACCGTTCTCCTCTAAACTCCGGGGAGCAGGGGGAGACAGTTTTATTCCCAGACAGCGATCTGGAGCTGTGCACAGTGCCAAACTGGGCGATGCGAGGTGTGCTGGTTATGTATTTGCTTGGTGGATCCTCCTCCTGGATGCCCCTCCCCTTTGCCTTTCTGATAGTTGCCAGATTTTGCGTTAGTGCATGGCAATTGGTACACGTGTCAGTTTTTTTTTAATATTAAAGAAGGAACTGTTATGCAGCATCCCTCATATTTCTTGCTGGTGCTCTTCCGTCAGAGATGTGAAGACCACTGAACCAGAAATTAGTCCTAAGATTTAGTTTATCACCTGCATGTCTATAAGATCAGTCATCTGGATGCCCTTAAGAGAAAGGCAATTTTTTTTTGAGGATTAATCTGAAAGTAGGGGGGAAACCATTCCCCAGGATAATGTCTCAGTAATGCTTCATCCGGGTTAAAATGCTGGTGTTTTTCATCCCTTAAGCACTGGGCTAATAGAAGGTAATAATTGGGTTGATTATAATGTTTAGTTTGTTTTGTTGGTTTATTCTGTTTCCTGCTGTGAGAAATAAATTTAAGGTGGCTTTAAGTGTTCCATTTTGTAGCTTGAAATAAAAATTAATCATAAGGCTCTTTATTCTTTTTAATATAATGAACTGTTTCAAGTTGTAAGATTCAGCTTGCGTTGTACGCCATCTCATACAAGCTGCATGCTTCACGGAGTTAACTAACAGAGTCAGGGCTTTTAATCATAAGTAATGGCAAAGGCAGAAGCAAATTAAGGGCTGCAGGCAAGAGCAGAATAATGTGTCCTGGTGAGATTTGAGAACTGATGGTTTATGTATTATTTCTACTTCAGGAGCACCTGTGGGCTTTGCTCATGGAAGAAGGGCCAGGTGTGGTAGACACAGGTTGTGCAGGATGTTCCTGATGGACAACAAGAGGCAAAAGGTGGACAAAATACACAGATGGAGCAGAGGATGATACAACAGAAATATGCCCAGTAATGTTTTTAGTAGCTCTGTGGATGTTACAGACAATTGGCAGCAGCAGGAGTGGAAGAGGTCTGGTCATGGCTTCTTGAGGGAATATGGAAGCATGAAGAGACAGTGATGTGCACAAAGTGGTTCCAGGGCACAAGAGCTGCAGAGGAAAAGGTTTAAACTCGCAGTTCCCAGGTGATATAAAGAGACAGCAAGTAACTTCATTCTAGGTAGGAAAACCTCATTATGGAGGTGATGTCATACTTGAAGCTGGTTAGTTTGTTGTTGGTGTTTTTTTTTTTTTTGTTTTTTTTGTTTTGTTTTTTTTTTTTTAATAAATAAAGCTTTTAGTAATATTGCAGAAAATGCCAGCTCTTCCCTGGGAACTGAGCACACAGTTGCAAAGCCCCGAGAAGAGATTTGCCAGCTGAACCTTGCTGAAAATTTCAGATTTCTGGAAAACCAATGCATGGAAAATGAATTGATAGAACTTAAAATATTAAGAATTTGTATTAATATTTATCAGTGTGCATGTGTATAAAGTATGCAAATTCAGTGCAATTTGATTATCATAGCATTTAATATATTTGGCTGATTGCTTAACTCATTACCATTTCCAGCCTGCCTCTCCAATGCTTTGTGCTCAAGGCAGTCATTAACCGCCTGGGCAAGGAGGAATAACCCTTTGCCACAACAGAGTTGTTGTGATTTACTCTCATTTTGCATGAGTGGAAATCATTTCACATGCTGGGAAATAACCTGAGAGGGCTTGAGAATCTTGAAATAAAACAGCCATAGGTTAAGGGAAGATTTTTACCCTGACGTGACAATTTTGGCTGATACTCAGTCCATAGATAGACTAAATTTGTGCTGCTCCTGTGAAGTTTTCCTGCTGCTGCCTGTGCACCACCCTGAGAGTCCCATGCAGTGTCCTATGTAATTCTTGTCTCTTGCATGGCAGCGTGCAAGACACATGGTTGCATTTTGTTGCACATTTTTGGATGTGGCTGTTAATAATAAACTGATCAGTCATTCCTTGTTGTTTTTGGTGTTGTAGAGGACTTCGTTATTGGCTGACACTGTAGTGATCCTGGAGTTCTTCAACGTAAAGCAAGCAGAAGGCTCTCTTCGCTTGCCCTATTCACCCCTTTTGGTCTGTTTCGCTGCATTTAGTTTAATTTAGTTTTAGTTTAGAAGGTTTCGTTACCTTCTCTACTGCTTAGTTATGTTCTCTGCTGCTCTCCCCCCACCCCACTTCACCGAGTCTGTAGCTGTTTAGTATGATTTGTTTTCTACTGCAGTTAAGCTCATTTCCTTTATGTGGATGTTTCAGAGTTGGAAGCAGCCCAGATCATCTGTTTGCAGTGGCTTTAGGTTCTTGGCTTCTTTGTGTCAGTAGGATGCCTCCCTGGTTTTGACTCCTTTTAGCTGCTTTCATGGCTTGATGGTCATTTTTCTGCTAGGCTGCAGTTGTCTATTCTGAAGAGACCAGGCAGAATCCCAGCTCTCTGTCTGCTGGAAGAAGGTAATTGCAGTGTTTCAGCATTCTTGAGTAGGGACTCCATATTTTCCCTCTTGCTTCTGCTGTTTAGTCTCTTGGTTTTCTCTACTGCTGCTTCTGCCTTCCTTCATGGATAAACAGGAAGAAGTGGCACTATAATGCTTCTGTATTTCACCACATTCTGGTTGCATTCTACTTTAGTCCTCTGTCTGAACTCATCACAACAGATATGCTACCAATGGAAAACTTCCCTTTTGTTTCAACAGCCCATGGTTGAACATCTCCAGATCTCCTAGCTGAGAGAAACTGAAGCAGCAACCTGTGAGCAGACACATCCCCATTCAGTGCTGTAGAAAGTGAATTCAAGTCAAAGCCAGTCCTTGGTGTTCATAATTTTTTTTTTTGTCCTGTTGATCATCAACTCAGTAGTCATTTCAGTTAGTTCCATGATCTCTTTCAGTGACTCCCATGAATTCTGTATTTCATTAGCATCAATGACTCCCATGAATTCTGTATTTCACTAGCATCCTGAGCTGTATGGGTTAGTTGTTTCTAGATCTAGCGTGCTATGTTTTAGTCCCTTACCTCAAAATATGTTTTTTGATTGTAATGCAATGCAGCTTAAAGGCTCAGGTGACGGTTCACCCTCCTGTATCACATTGAGATTTCCTAATGTTTTACTGTAATTAAATCTGTAGCTTGTGCTTTACAACAGTGGTTGGTTCTCCTGTATGTCATCTACTGTGAACTTCATGCACTACTCGCTCTTGATTTTGTGGCTTTCTTACCGACATCTTGCATTTGCCCATTGGTCTCAACATAACTTTATTGTCTGTTATCAGCTCTTGCTCACACATATTATGGTTTGCTGTTACTGCCTTGTCAGTGTTGTAGGGACAGCATTGCAGCTGGCTGTTCAATCCTGCTGGAACAGAATTGGTCATTGACCTAACAGACGTAGCTGCCAACATGGTGATTGAATTGTTGGCAGTCCTTTCCTATAGTGTGTACACATTGATAACTCTTGGATTTGCTGAGGTCACATTGTGTAGCTTTGTTTAATTGGAAATCTCTACATCTTCAATCACTGCCTACATTGCCTTCTCTCTTCTCTGAATGGTTGTGTTTTTCTAAAATTAAAAGGTAGTGATTTTCAGCACATGATATGCCTGTCTTTCTTTTGCCTTCTTCACCCCCAGCCTTTTCCATGTACCCTGGACCCGAATGCCTGTGTATTGGTTCTGCTTCTTGTTTCCTTTTTACCTTGGGCTTCAGTACCTGTTCTGACTGTTCCTGTTTTAACCTTTTGTCTGTCAGATCATTTACCTTTGCTGTTCGCAACCATTTGTCTAAAGTCAGGTGCAATTCAAGCCTCTCTCCTATATGATAGAATCAAACGTTCCAAACATTTCTCTGGTTAGGGTTCTCTGATGCCTGTAGAGTTACATGCTGATTGCAGAAAGCTCCTATTACTACCAGATGTGTCTCCTCAGCACTATGTTGCTCAGCAATGCTTGGTCAACAATGAGGAACTGCACTGTTCAATTTCTTGGTTCTGGCTATATGAAGAAAGGTACTTCTCTCCAGGTTCCCCCCCGCCCCCCCCTTCTTTTTTCCCTTGAATGTTGGTACTTACTAAACACTCTTATTAGCTGTTACTGGATTTGAGGCAGTATTCCTGGCAAGTCTGTCTCATAGGCCTTTCATTTTTTTCCCACAATTAAATTGTAATAATTCTCATCTTTATTCCTGATATTTAGCTGTTAATACAGATTTTTCTTTCTTTCACTGTCCCCATGTCTGTGCAAACATTTTGTGCACAAAACTGCTTTCCTCCAGTTGCCAACCAGAAATCTGAATCCCCATCTGTCTGTCTTGGTTTCTAGCAAATAATCTTCTGTCCTGTTACTCTTTTTTTTCCTCTTTTTTTTCTACGTTTCTGTGGGTTTGTATCAATTGCTAGGTCATAAGAATTCTGATTTTTAAAACTGAACTTTTGTTCAGAGAAATACTTGAAAAAATGCTGTATGTAATATGAAAGCTGTGTGAAAACATATTGATTGACCTACAATCTTCACCAGACTCTTTTCAAGATCTGTTTTATCCTCTTCTGCTTTCATGATGTTTGGCCAGTGTGGAAGACAAATGATTCAGCAGTATATGAGGCAACAAAAAACTTTATTTAATTTCTGGATTGAAAACTAAGTCGTGAATATTGTTACTCACCATTACATATCTATGTTTTCTGGGTATTCATCTTTATAGTCTTGCAACTGGCCATTTCCCAAGCTTTCAGGTCTATTGTTTTCTTTTCACACATGGCTAAAGTAAGAATTTCATAGTATTCTGGACCTCTGGTTTTCCTCAGTCCACATCAGTCTTATTTTTTGCACAGACTGTGGGTAAAGTTGTGATACAGACATGCTTATTGTAGGGAATGAGAGCTTAATCCAAAACCAGGATTCAGATGATTAAAGCTGAAGCTGTCAAGAATTTAGCCATGTAAATCTAGAATTACAGTCCTGAGAGCCTTGGCTCAGCTACAGCCTAAAACTGAAGATACCTACATGGCTTTAATATCTTTTTAATCTTAGTCTGCTAAGTACCTGGACAGCCTCTCTTTTACGCTAAGGTTTGTCTGTTTTCTGAAGTGGAACAGCCTCCTGCCTGTGCTGTGTTAGGAGGAAGTGTCCAAGTCCCAGCAAGGCTGTTCTAGCAGGTGTACCTGCCAGGAATTCATGAAATCTTACTGAAAAAAACCCACAGCTGCTGCTTCAGGTAGAATGGTGGAGTACAGAGGAGAGAGAGTTTATCTTTTTTCCATAGGACCTAGTGGTTGGTTTTCACCTGTATGAAGTGCGAGAGACTTCCTCTGTATGAGTGGGCTCAAGCCTGTATTTCGCCTCCTAGATATAGAAGAGCATTTTCCCTTTATCCTTTACAATGCTAGCTTGCATGCAGTTTGTGATTCATGGGACAAGGGACACCACAAAGACCCACTGGCCAGCTGATTAAAACACTTACCTTTGACTGGGGAGTCTTAGGTTCTCATTATTGCTTCTCTGTGTGTTTCTATATTTTGAATTAACCAGTTACTGGTTATGGCTTTGCGTCCTTCACACTGACATCGGATGGCTTGTTCCATTGTATTTGTAAATAGCATACCTGTCCTAAAGAGCCAGGTGATAAACTGTGTCTGTCAAATAAAAACCTATTTAAATAAATGTAAGTATCCATTAGGCCAGGGAAATAGCAAGTTTACCTTGCTATTTTTGCAGTAATAAAAACACTTGGGAAGAATCAGCACCTCAACTTCAAAAGGAGTTTTATACAGGAGAAAAATTAATGTGGGAGAAATATGTGCAAAAGAAGTTTACTCCTTTCAGTGGCTTTCTGAGATCCCCCTTTGTTTAACCTTTATCCACAACATATACTTTAAAAGCATTCTCTCCATACCTGACCTAAGAATCCTTAAACAGATCTTCATCACTTTAGTCTGTTGCAAATAGAGATTGGAGAGAAATCACAAATCTGGCATTTTATACACACAGCCAATAACCTCTAGTGAGGGCTGTGACTTGTCTGTGCTGGCACTGGTACCTGTGACCTTGGGCAAATCCTGGAGGCTTCCTTGCTACTTCTAAAATAAAAAGAACCTACTTTGTAAGGGGTGTTAAGACGTACAGAGTAACATACTGAAATACTTTACTCTTCTGCAATTACTAGTTTTGTTACATAGTCTCATATATGTCTGAAAGTCAATCCAGGCATAGGTCATACATCTGGGTTGTCACAGACCCTGTCCCTCCTTTTAGGAACCCTGGGAAGTTCTCATATAGCTGCACCAGGCTTATGCCTGACCATCACTTATGCATAGACATTGTTAACTCTTCTCCCTCTGGGATCCTAAAATCCAGTGAATACCTTTTGTAGCCATTGGCACAGGTGTTAGTTGGTAATTAGCAGGACTTCCTCTAGAAATGTGTATGAGGATTGATTGGCCTGTAACCAGACTTACGAAGGACCCTCAAAAGGCCGGCTGTATTCAGGCTCTGTACTTTGCAACTCAGTAGCAAAAAAGTAGCAGCTCAGCTGGGCGTTTAGAGTACGGACATGCTTCCTTCCCTGGGCTTGGAGAGCAATCCCTTGCCCTTAAGACAAGGGAGAAACATCCATTGCTGCCAAGCACTACAAAACTCTAGAGTGCTACTCTTGCTTGTCTATTGTCTATATACAAGCATTAGCAACAAGAAGAAATGTAATGGAAAGGTCAGAGCATAATGCTAATGAACTGGATGCTCTGTCACTGCATGTGCCTTGCCCCAGTCAGTTTGGGCAGACATAGATTGTCTTCCAGCAGACCTCAGCTTTAATTAAATTTATTGAGAGGTGAAAGAAGTACTGTGTTCTTACTGGCATTTTGTATTAATATGTTGCAAAATCACTAGACTAAGCTACTTTCGTGGTTTATGCATTTTAGATGTACATTTTCTGGATTGCGAAATATTTATGTCAATGCAAATGTCTTTCCTGTTTATGCTATGGTCTCATTATTGTCTTATGTTCCTCTCCTGTCTGTTATATTTGGCTATTGTAGTCTCGTGTACATTGAGACAATAATAGCCTTTGTATTACCAGTTTTTATGGTTTTGAGAGTATGTCAGTGTTGCTTAACATTTTATAGTGAACTTTCTCCCATCTTACAGTCACAATCTTGCAGTCATGTTTTTATTGGAAAATCTAATATTCAATTACAGTCTTTTTAAA
This sequence comes from Falco naumanni, assembly GCF_017639655.2. Classification (NCBI taxonomy): domain Eukaryota; kingdom Metazoa; phylum Chordata; class Aves; order Falconiformes; family Falconidae; genus Falco; species Falco naumanni. The sequence goes on along the minus strand of NC_054057.1, from coordinate 54,347,189 downwards.
GGCAGTTTCTGTTCATGATGCTTATGAAGGAACTTTCAAATAGTAATTTTAGTCATTTGAAAAGCAAACAACAAATAAAAACACTGTAAGTAAATAATTTTAGGCCTCATGATTTTTAGGCTAATTGCAGTATTTGGGGAAGTCCAGTACTGGAAATAATTCATACCTGTTGAAAACATGCAGCGCTGACTTTTTTGTGTATGTTTTTTATATCATGTATTCAGTGATGCCTCTGGGTGCTATTTGGAAATATAATTAATAATAGCTTAAATAATTGGACAGAGTACAGTATAAAGAATTACAAGCATGCACATGCAGAGGGGAGAAAACACTGGTTTGGGGTGGGTTTTTTTGAAGTTTTTCTCCAGTATGAAAATTCCCATATGAAAAACACACTTTAAAGAAACATAATAAATCTTCAGTAGAGTTCTAAAACTTAACTGCAGCAGGTGCTACCGAAAAGATAATAGATCCTCCAGTATCTTCTCATTAATTCCAGGTTATTACATACTGTACTAAACATATGGCACCATATTAGCAGAGTTTCAAAAAGTACAGACAGGCAGAAAGTGAGAGTTTATGTACATTTTCCCTTATTTACAAGGAAATGCTCACCCAGCTTAAAAAGATACCAGGTTGAGTAGTACCTCTGAGCCCCATTCGCAAACCAGAACTGTGACTTTGTCTGGTGGTATGAAAACACTGCACAAAGTCCTAATCCAGGTGCTTAGAAGTATGTACAGTGATTTCCCTCTCTACTAGGATAAACACATGTAGGGGAAAATCCATACAGTGAAATAGGGTTGTTTTTTGTCCAGGAATGAGCCATGATGGAGATGCTGAAAGTGTTGAGGGATATACTTGTATGTCGGGACCATCTTTAACAAGTGTGTTTTTCTGCCATGTCCCCCTGGTTGTCAGATGCCAATTGATGTTTGACTTTCACCTCTTAAAATACAATTTTTTTTCTCGATTGAAGATCATTCTAAAAGCTACCAGTATCATAAGGAATAGTATTTCAAAAGTACTTTGTGATGGGTGGATCACCTTGGCTGTCTGCTTGTTTTAGTGAGATGTGGTATTTGTTCCAATATCCCACTCAATATAGGACTGAGGATCAATTTTAGTTTTAGTTAACTGCCAAGGCCCAAATAGTGCAGAAGTTATATTTATGTCAGTTTAGGTATTGAAAACTCCTTGAAACAGAGCAAAGAGCTACAAATGCTGCTTGGTTTCCTGATTGTGAAAATACTGTAGGGAAAAAAACACAGTCCTGCTAACAAATCATGTCAGCTTAAGGATATTTCTATTACAACACGTTCATCTAAATGTGACTGTTGTATAGTGTGTGTTTGTATGTCTTCTAGTGATGACTTAGTTACTAAATACTTTATTATGTTTTTAAGTACTTTATTTCCCCTCAAAAAATAAGTGCAGCCAACCAGCGTTTAGTGCTATGCATCATTGACGAGGTAGAAATGTTTGAAGTGTGACTGATAACATTCTGGTCTGCTTCAGACTATGGAGAGCTCGATTTAAGTCTGTGTTTAACCCCAGCGTTTTTTTTAAAAACTCTCTATATTTCATGTATTTTCAGTCCATCTTGAAGAAGTGAATAGAATTGGTCCAAGCCAGGTCTCATTTGTGACTTAGTAACAGAGAAGTTCTGTTGGACCTGCCCACCAGAAAAGGGCTGCTGTTAGACTATGTGCAGCCATACCTATCTTGCACCAGTATTTATTTTTTGTATGTACTTCCAAAAAATAATACAGCTTTTTAATTGCAAAACTCATCATTCTTATGAAGTTTGCATGTACAAAGAGAGAACAGTTTTTTGGCCTCATTGGAAAATCAAACTCCCAAGATTTTTCATAGGTAGTACCCTCACCAGAAACAGTTGTTTTGTGTCTGTACTCATACGCTTTTTAGACTCTCAGCAACTTAGGAAACTAACCAAGAGCTCACCACTTGAAAGCCTCTGAAATAGTAAGGTGGATATTATTTCTGCCTTTCCTCTTTTGATTTGCATTTCTGAGCTTCTGTTAGAATTGCTGAGTTGCCCAGAAATGCTGCAACACAGTAAACAAAGCTATTTTTGCTATTCTGTGCTGGGTTGAGGTCCAGACTTCCTCTTGTCTTGTACTTTGCTGTTGAAGCTTTTCAAACTATATTAAAGCTTGAGGGCAGTACAGATCTGTGGGAGTAGGCAGGCCTGTCTGTGTTCCCTGGAGAAGACAGAAGCTAGGCTTTCAAAATCGTTTGTACTCCTCTGTGGACTACTGGATCACCTGGCAAGATGAACTGGATCTAATCTGGGTTCTGGCATGTGCCCACATTTCTGTCAGCTTCCCTTAGCATGCATACTGGCTTTCAGGGCTGCTGTGCAAGACAGAACCACATCTGATCTCACCACAAGCCTGCTGGTGCAACCTCGACTTGTCCATACTTCTTTGCGTCATATAGCTAGAAGATTTTTGATCTGGTGCTCTGAGCCTTACAGCCAGATGAGCTATGGTCTGAGCAAGGAAATGTGACATTTAGAAATTCTTTACTTCTTAGTTCTGCTTGTAAATAGAGGGCAAGGACATACTTGTTGCAATAGGAATTTTATTAGAATAAGGTCTATTACAAACTTGCATGAAAATGGATTTGCATTAACAAGTCTAGTTTATACTTTTCATAAAATAAGTTACATGTAAGACATTTATAGCTTGCTACAGATGCCAATGGCAAGTGGACCTGTGAACGCAGTGCACTCAGAAATCCCACTGCTCAGGCTGTCAGTATTGTTTTCACACTTCAGAAGTTGGTAAGACTTCACTTACTATTTTTTTCTAGGAGATTGACCACAGAGAGTAAAGAAGCCTTACAGAGGATAAACAGTTATTTTCTGAAGGCTTTGAGATCTACTCTGTGTTTGACTTTCACAAAGCATTTCACATGACATTAATAGTTTAGGTCATGCCTGTTGCTAAAATCCCCCCTCCCCCCACCTTCTGTTTTCAAATAAGAACCAAGAATGATAGTAATGTCCTGGTTTGGCACTGCTTGCCAAAGGACCAGAGAGATTATGCCCCTTTCCAGCCTGACAACTTGAGTAGGCTTTTGAAATGGGGTGGTTGAGTTGGTAGTAAACCCTGTCTTAATTTGGCCACTCTGCACTTGAATAATTGATCCATGTAGTAGACATCTGATTGTTGAGAATCTACTTTATCACTAGATAAGATTTAATGATAAAAACATAAACCAAATGTTTAGTAAATAAACAAAGAAACAAGAGCTACAATACCAAAACATGTCCCCAACGTTATGCTTAGCAATAGGGATTTTCCTTACCTGTTCCAAGCAAGTCAGCTAATTAACTTCTACAACCCATCACACCTGCTGTGCCCTGGAGACTTCTTAGAGCTATATCTCCTGCTTTTCTTTTGTTTTTAAAAAGCAACCTGCTTTCTTTGTAATGTAAGTTAGAATATTCTAGCCTCAATCTGTCCTCCTTTTACAAGACTTCATTTCTTTGTTACTTGTGATTTGGTACCGGGACATCACAGGTACCATGACAGTATTAAATAATATCTTTCCCCTGTCTTTTGTAAGATTTCTTAATTAATACTTTTATGGCATATATGGATTGGATTATATTTCTGGCTTTAGGCTTTAATATGTCTACCCCATTTTATAGTCTTTTTAAAGGGTGATGAAATGAATTTAGAAAATACATTATGAGGAATATTAGCAGCCTACAGTAATCTTAAAATCTGTAATATGTAGCTCACCACAGACTTTTCTCAGGAATATATGTATATGTGTTTATGTATATATGCAGATAAAAGTTAGTCTTTTAGTGAACGTGTAAGGCTAGAAAATCAAAACTGCCTAACCCTTCGCTTCCTTTAACTTACACTTTGTTAGGTTTGAAGGGATTTGGCAGACTTTCCATTGCAAGAGTCTAGTGCTATACCGTATGCTCAGAGACTTATTTTAGGAAATACTAGACTATTTTCTGACACAATACCTGACTTCAAATGCAGCAGCCGTATGTCTGTTGCCTTTTGTTGTCTGTATCTGTCGTGCCAATTGCTATTGCTCAGAAGAGGTATAATTTTAAGGAGGCATTCCTGGTTTGGCTCCGATATCACCTTAAAACTGATGTCTTTGTCAGACTGGGCCAAAAACCTGTGTTCTATAGTGCATCAATGGAGGAAAAAAAAAAAAAAAAAAGAAAACAAATATACATATCTTCAAAGAATGCCAACATAAATTTTTGAAGCTGTGCATAGGAGTAAAAGAAGTCTCTTCATGTTCTCTTCTCACTTTCATTTGTCTTCTAGTTGCAAAAAGAGCCAATTTGACCTTTTCAGGACTTTGACTTTTCTCATATATACAAATTTCTAGTGGTCAGGATAGACTTTAAAAGAATCAGTGAAAATAATTAGAAGTACTGATGTGAGGCAGGAAGAAAGCTTGATTCTTGGTGTGTCCATGTGGTGGGTTGACCTTGGTTGGATGCCAGGAGCCCACCAAAGCAGCTCTATCACCCCTTCCTCAACTGGACAGGGAAAAAAAAATTAACAAAATGCTGCTGAGTTGAGATAAAGATAGGGAAATCACCAATTACTGTCATGGGCAAAATTTTCAGACTCGACTTGGGGAAAATTAATTTAATTTATTACCAATCAAATCAGAGTAGGATAATGAAAAATAAAAACTACATCTTAAAACATCATCTCCCCCACCCCTCTTTTCTTCTGGGGGTCAACTTTACTCCTGATTTTTTTTATGTCCTCCCCCAAAATGGCACTGGGGGATGGGGAATGGGGGCTATGGTCTGTTCATCGCATGTTTCTGCTGCTCCTTCCTCCTCAGGGGAAGGACTCCTCACACTCTTGCCCTGTTCCAGGGTGGGATCCCTCCCATGAAAGACAATCCTCTATGAACTTCTCCAACACAAGTCCTTCCCATGGGCTGCAGGTCTTCATGAACTGCTCCAGCGTGGGTCCCTCCTACGAGGTGCAGCCCTGCAGGAGCAGACTGCTCCAGCGTGTGTCCCTCATGGGGTCACAAGTCCTGTCAGCAACACTGTTTTTCAACATGGGATCCTCTCTCCACAGGGCCGCAGGTCCTGCCAATAGTCTGCCCCAGTGAGTGCTTCCCATGGGGTCACATTTTCCCTCAGGCATCCACCTTCTCTGGTGTGGGGTCCTCCAGGGGCTGCAGGTGGGATCTGCTCCACTGTGGACCTCCATGGGCTGAGGGGCACAGCATGCCTCACCATGGGCTTCACCAGGGACTGCCAGGGAATCTCTGCTCCGGCACCTGGAGCACCTCCAGCCTCCTCCTGCACTGACCTGGGGGCTGCAGGGCTGCTGCTCTCACATCATCTCACTTCTGTCTGGCTGCTGATAAGCAGGGCTTTTTTCCCTTCCTTAATTACATTATCCCAGTGGTGCTACCACTATTGCTGATGGCCTTGGCCAGCAGCAGATCTGTCTTGGAGCTGGCTGGCATTGGCTCTGTTGACATAGTGGAAGCTTCTGGCGGCTTCTCACAGAAGGCATCCCTGTAACTCTCCTGCTACCAAAACCTTGCCACACTAAAATAGAGTCCATTTTCCAGTCTTGTTCTTTTCTGTGGGGAAAAAAACAAACCACCAAACCAAACCAAACCAAAAAAAAAAGAACAAAAAAACCCCCACAACCCTCTGATGTTTTGGGCTGGAAAACTGGCGTGTATTAAAACATTTAAAATGCTGTAATTGTTTTGCAGAGCGTTTTTCTCCAACGTAAACATCAGTCAGAGAGTTAACCATGTTGGCTGAGAAGTAGTTGTCTGACTGAGGCATTTTCTACTCCGGTGCTCAGCGTGGTTGAGGAGCTATAGGTACCAGTTCAAAATTAGTAGCTCATTATGTACTAATCTTGCATGTCTCGGGATACATATTTTTGGGCAAGAAAATCGGTAGGATTTGTGGAATATTTCTTTTTTTCTTCCCCAGATAATTCAGTTAGCCAAAGGGCTCCAGAGCAACACGGGCTATTTTGTAAAGCAAGGTTAGTTTAGTGGCTTGTTGTAAAGCAATGCTTGCAGCCCACTGAAACCCTGTGCGTGCTGGCTTTTGTCCTTCTGCAGGTGAAGAGTTACTAGGGCTGGGGGCTACTGCTTGTGCTAGGCTAGGAGAGGGACTAGGATGCTGTGCCAGTGAAGTATGCTCAGAGTAGGTTATCAGACTGTGACTGGATGCCTGATTTTTACTGCTCCTTGTGTGCTGATGAGAAGGGGGAGGACCTCTAAGTTCTAATTTTTCTGCTGGTGTATATTTGCTTTTCAGTAGGTGGCTCTTCTCTCCTGACTGTTTTCTTGATGGATGCTTTGGCCAAAAAAGTGCTGTGCAGTGCCTCACCCTCAGTTCACTTCCAAGTGTGATGCAATGGGGTGAGTCAAGAGATTATCTAAGGTGTTTGCTCATGGTAAGGGTCCTTATTGATGAATGTGTACATTTAGGATCTCTAAGAATAAAACTGAAGATTATATTATATGATTGCATTAGTTTATAACAGGAATGCATCAGGGGAAGCTGGTGTCTTGACAGCTGTGATGTCTACCGATTCGTTTCCAAAACAGACTTTTTAGTTCTTTGAAAAGCTATTGGAAAATCTACTCCTGCATAGGAAGAGGTTAAGGAAGGTTTGTCCTGTCATTACATCCTAGAGTTTTTTTTCTCTGAATTCATTGATAAAAGCAATAAGATGTTTAAGTGCAACTGTTAGCTAATGTCAATTAGGCCAGAGAAACTTACCAGGAATTCAGAGGACTCTTGTTGTTTGACTAAGCAAATAGACTCTTGATACTTTCCGAGTTCTGCAAATATTACAGTCTGTTACTGATGCAGTGGATACACACAAGGACTCTTAGGAATTTATTTTAATGTTCAGAGTATTGATTGAATAGTATTCTGAGTTTCTCTAATGTTGACATCAGTTTACAAAATTATCTCTGATAATGTGCTAGTTCAGATTATGGAAACAATCATAGATTTTGTGGCCTAAAGGGGATCATTATGCTAACCTAATCAGAGTTTCTGTGCAACACAAGTCCACAGGGGACCTGGGAGAGCTTCTGTGCTAGTTTGGCTGGTAGCCTTTACTTGCAGAGTGTACTGCCTCTTACCTTACATTAGACTGGAATGCTTTCTGACCATTCTTCTGCTCTATGCATGTACTGGGACCCAATATATGACAGCCTTCTGGTCAATGCCAGTAGCTCAAAGAATCTGATGAGGAAGGGGAAATCTGGAAGGTTTCTTTCTTCTGTTTTTGCATGAGCTTGTGTCTGGTTGTGTGTTAATACTGGAGAGTTGTTTTGATGTTCTACAGAAAGTAACATCAATAACCCTAAAGAGCCTTAAGACAGATGGATGATAGAGATAAAGATCTTGACATTTTATCAAAGTCCTGTTTGAGTAAAACTTTAAACAAGGACTTGGGGGTGTGAACTGAGGTTTCTTGTTTAGGAAACTTTGAATAAGTAATCTGAAAATGGCAGAAAGAACAGTCTTGCTAGAAAGTGGAAAGAAAAACAGGTGGAAATCCTGGCTTTTCTATTTGGAGAGCTTAGAAGAAGATATAGGGGCCTTGTTGAATGTAGTGAGGTTTGCACAGGCCCACTCCTCAAACTTGTCAATGTCTTTCTGGATGGCATCACAATTACTAAAGGTTATGTGTGAGCAAGATCCAGTTAAAAAGGTGTATGAGTTGTAACTTTTCATCTTAAAATAGGAGCAAACTCCAGGTCTGCTGTTCCAAAAGTTTTGAGTGTACCCTGGTCCCTGCATTCAGGCCACAATTTTATTAGTTCTAGTAAATGGTGAATACCTACCTAAAGCAAAGCATACAATGATATTAAGGGGATGTCTGGTTCACGGACATAGCCAATGTGCAGTTTTATTTTGTCAGTTGATTTCTCCATGTCTTTGCTCTCCTGGTTTTAGTTCTCTGCAGTTTTTCCCAATTTTCCGTGCAGTGGAAGGGTTATGAACTTATGATCGATGCCACCAGACCTGTTTTTTACATTCTTTTCTGAATAGCTTCTTGCAGCTCTAACTTTGAAATAGTTTCAAAAATGCAGTTTTGCTGTAAGCACAGATCCACTTATACTGCTTAAGGCAACATACCTTTCATGCATACCCAAACAGCTTTACTCAACTACCATTTGTCAACAGCACTTCTCTTGCTCTAGGCTATTTTGGGTAGGATATGTCATTCAAAACCAGGTCATTCTAGCTATGTGATTATGTGAGTATCTTTAGTCATGCACCTCCCCATTAATTAGTACTTGTTCCTTCAAGTTGATTAACAAACTAATTTATTCTGCTAATCGCCAGAAGATTTGACCCCTGACCTGGAGAATTATCATAGATTTGAAACAGAACAATGTTCAAGATTTCTTCTGTGACTAGCTTATTAGAGATCCTCTCAGCTGTTGACAGTCTGCACAATCAAGGGAACAGTTCACTCTTGAAATGGGTTCCTATCAATGGTGTACTATGTGAGGAACAGCAGGAGCTCTTTTACAGAGAGGAGAGGCTAAGCATTGCTTTTGGAGAGCTTATCTGATTGACGATCCACAGAAGTGTTCATGGCATCCTCAGTTAACCCCAGCTCTGGAGCTGAGATTGGGTTCCAAATGCTGGGGTTTATGGGCTGTCCTCCATTTTAGGCACTTCCTTTTTACTTCTCTTCTAGGATTCCAGCATCTTTGGCTTATACCATTTGCAGAAATCAGAAATTCTCCATTATAAAATTTCCCATGACTTCTCTTACAAGAAAAGTGTTAGGCAGGCAAAATTCCTTTGCTGTGAAAGTAATGAAACTCTCTTCTACCTGAAAAACACTTCTGTTACCTATTTATACTTGTAAGGGAAGATAATCTTTGTGATTATCAGCACTGTGGATTTCCTCAGGTTCAACCTTCATGAAACAGTTTAACAACCAAAAAGGGGTCCTGACATATAACTTGATGTCTCCTGGTTCCCTAAAAAGACAGTTTGCCACTGCCAGTTATCTTCCAGGGGAAAACAATGTTTTGTAAGCAGACCTAAACTAGCTTTAATTTGTTTTAGGATTAGACCCTTTACCCTTTTGATTCTCTAAAAGACAACTATGTTCAGAGAAAAGCAAACTTAAAGTTACCTACTGTGACTTTCCTAGAGCCTTCAGAGGTAGAGTATCTTCTGGGATGTCAGGATTATTTACTCTTGCAGGGGCTCCAGGAAGGATCGTTTCAGCAATGCTGTCTTTGGGAGTTGAGTGTTCTTCATATTTAGTGAGTATGCCCCTATTTTGGGTGTAGGCTTCTTCAGGGAGTTCCCTGAGATATACAGAGGCAAGTTCTCATTCATGAATTTTCTGTTCAAATCATACGAGTTCCAGTTTAACATTCTGAAGCAGGAGAAGCTTTGTGTCTGTAAAAATGAAATTTGTGTGTGGAAGATGCCCACTTGAGCAATGATGTGGCACTGCTGGGGATCTCTGGTATTTTAATATTGAATGTAATTTTGGAATATTTAGTAGAATGTAGTTTCACAGGATCTTTCATTTAGTTTAACTTAGGTTAGATTTATTGTTGGGGTAATTCTTTTATGAGTGTTTCCTCAGATCCAGCCTGCGTGTAAAATATTGAAGATCATTAAGGCTTTTGTCTAGAGGTGGACTGAGGTCTAAAAAGAGCCCCAGCTTTTCAGTATTCCTTACTTCGTGCTGCTGCATTCATGAACTCAGAAGTGCAACTCACCAGGGGATGCAGTCACAGCAAGTAACTGGAAAACCCAGTCTTTCGGGGAAGCTTGTCTTATTCTGTGAGCATTTTCTTACAATGAGATGAATATACTCAGTCACTTCTATTGTTTTTAAACAGACTGCTGTATTCAGCAGCTTGCTGAAGAGCTTTTCATGTTACCTGTATTTAAGAACTGCTGGATTGCATTACAGATCAATCTAGCCCCAGCTGCAGGGTTCTGCAGGGGTTCATCGGTCTTTCCGTGCTTATGGAAGCAAGTGGTGTCTTAAAGAAACACATTCCTGCCACTGCCATCAAAGGGACAATTTATAGGCATAAATGAAACCTGGAGAACAGTAGTAAATTGCAAAAAGGCCCCAGAACATTAAGATCTTGTAATCCCAAATCCATTTTACTACTTTAGGGCTGGGTCTATTCTCATTTAGAATAGTGTAAAACCAGAAGGAATAATGTTATTGAAGTCAGCAGGAGTGGTGCCTGCTAAAGTGAGAACAGAATCAAAGTATAATCAAGTGAGATATGTGTAGTATAATGAAAATCATCTTTAAAATACCTACTCTGACACATGATGGTTTGAAGGGTCTGAAGGATTCTTGCAGAATTGTATCATTTCAAATGTGGCCAGTTTCCACAGAATAGAAAGATATATATTTTTGCACATTTAAGCCCTGCAATCTCCCATGAGCACCTGAGAGCCATACTGTGGACATTCCGTCTTGTTTACCCATAGGAGAAATAAAACAAAAAAGAAACAAAGCTCACCACTACTGACAAAAAAGTAGGGCTAAAAGGGAACATTCAGTTTTATCTAGTTCATTGCCCAGCTGCAAGCCAAGATCAGCTCTGCCTTAGTCACTCTTGCTATGTGTCTGTTACTTTTTGAAAATTGTAATGAGGAAGGGTTGACAATCTTCCTGGGTGATACTGCACCATCTTTAGAAAGGTTTTCTATCCATGGAAAGGTTTTCCCTCTCTTACTGCTTGTGCTAACTTGTATGATCTGTTCTGCCCACCACAGACACGACAATTTTTGCTACTTCCTTTATAACTGGCTGTTAAAAAGCTGTTGGGCTTTTTTTTACCCCTCTCAATTAAACAGTTTTCCTTTTGTGTAAGTGTCTCTCCTTGTTTTTCTCCTTCCAAACTAATCTGCATTTTGTGTCTAAAAATGGGCACAGAACCCTGAACGCTGAGTCAAGTAAAAATCTGACTGGAATTTTATCAAAAGCTTTTATCTCCTTCACTGGTTGCATCATAGTATTTACACTTCCCAAAACCATGATGTATTTTTGATATGAGATGATTGTCTCATACTGAGTTTGAGGTTCATTTTAATACAACATCCTTTCCCTTCAGAACTTCCATGTATCTGGAAATTCCCCAACCTGTATTTGTGTACTTCGTTATTCTCAGTGGAATATGAGTTTCTTGTCCTTATTGTTAGGGTGGTTTTTTTTTAAATTTTTCCAGTTTAAAATCTGTCTGAATTTTGATACTCTGGTATTGACTGAAAGAATAGTGTGTTGATCAGCTTATTCGAAAATATGACATACCTGTGCACTGTAATGAGCTGGAGTGATATCTTACAGGTGTTGCACTTACCTTTGTTGACTTTGCAGTGGGTAGGAGGAGTACAGCTCTACCCTTGTCATGACAAAGTAAATGCTGATTGCATACTGACTGTAGATCTGTCCAGTCTGTGGTGTTAACATCACCTTTCCAAGCCAAACCTTAGTGGTTCATTAATGTAAACTGCAGAGTAAGACAAGCAATCTGCTTAGCTCCTGATATAGAGGTATTCATCTCTTTGCAGGATTATACCCAGCTGTATTTCATAAACAATGAGATACTACAGCGTTTTCCAAACATCTATTAATATCCAGGAAATACAAGTGCTAGTGATAAAAATCACTGCAGCATTTCCAGTTTCTTCACAGGGAGAAAGTTGCTGTCATTCTCAGGCTGAAGGCAAAGCAGAAGAAATGTATTTTTTCTGTAAGAAATCAAGGTGAAATTAAACCCATCATAGCTGAAAAATAAAATTTACATGAGGAGAATGCAGTTTGTCGGCAGAGTCCGTTTTCTGCCTCTAGGAAATTTAGGGTTAATGCATGGAATGCAGGATTAATTTATGATTGATTCAGGTTTCCTGATTATGAGTAGAAATATGGATGATAGACCCATTACATCTGAGCTGGTTATCCCAGTTTCCTACTGAAATTTGTGGGGATCTAGTGAGTGTACTTACTGTGGCTTGCACAGAACTCATCTCTGTATGAAATAGGTGCTCAAATAGATCAAGTGACTCCTAACCTGAAGTGGTTATTACTTATGAAGGGACCTTATGTGACTAGAGATTAGCTATAAATATTTAAATTGTGGGCGCTTAACGGTGCGAAAGAAAGCTCAGCTCATACAGTCAGGGTATAGCATGGCCACAGCTCAGGTGATAAGGAAACAGTGAGTTAACTATGAACTCCATGCTTGGTTTCTATGGAAAGTTTGACACGCTGTTGGCTTGAGATCCTTCTCTGTCATTGCTGGGTTTTTCTTGTGTGACCTTGCAGACATAGCTGAAGATGCAGGTTGAAAATGTGCAGCTGTGGTGCATTGGACCTGTGTAAGTATGTGTTCATCTAAATACCACAGAAGAGAAGATTCACCGTGTAGGGAGCAAATCCATAGAAAGGAATGCATGTCTACGTAGCGTACTTTACACTGGCCTATCTGTCTTGTTTCCACAACAGAGAACAACTTAGAAGGAGAAAAATCGAGCTGTTGTATTGAAATGCAGGAACCTGTATTTTGTACCTGCTGAATGGTTTATTGCATGCTGTTAGTGAAGTTATATGAAGAAGGAAGACTTACCATGTTGCTATGTGTAAACTCTGAGGCTGGTACTCAGTATTGATTTAGTCATTGTCCACAAGAACACTAAGAATTATGCCTGCTGTGGTTGTTACACTTTCATCGTAAAGCCTTTATTGAGCAGCCTTGGCCAGTAATACTAATGGATGGAGCACTATTAAGCTCACTGCTCTTGTAGGTCAAATGAAGTCTCAAAATTTAGTAGGTGTTCAGTGTGTCCTTTCTTCATCAGTGATTCTGCCCACAGTTTTCCTGGAGCGTGTTGCAACAACTAAATTGTGTGAAAAATCTGGTCCTTCAAATAATGTGGCTTCAAAGACTAGACACATGAGGAACCTGAACTGACAGTTACTGGAGCCATTTGGAGCTATCACATAAACTGAGACTTAACCTGTTCTCCTAACTCTGAGAAGAGACCTGTATTCCAGTCCTGGATATACTTGAAGCAAGGACTTGAGCAGAATTTCTGGTGTCGGCATTGTGTTATCAGCTACTCTATTGTAAATACTGTTTTCCATTCAAAGTGTTCAGAGTGTGGGAAAACCACTTGCTAGTGGCTGTAAACTGCAAAACTAATGGGCCAGATAACTGCATAACTGTGTCATCTGGCAATATTAACAAGTGGTTTTAAAAGCTTAAAATTTCCTGTGGATCTAACGAAAACTCCAGGTCAGCAGACCCTGCATAAGTATAGTTGTCTTTGGTTTCATTGGAATCAGATCTCAGTGTAGCTAGGTACCTAATTCATCTTGTAAACGTCATTGATTTATTTGCACATAAAAGCTTTCTTGCTTTGAATGTTTTGTTCTCAGTTTTGTCAAAAGTAAGGAGGCATTGACAAAGAGTGGCCAGAAAGCAAGGCTGCTTTTAGCTGAAAAATATATCCACCTGAGGGAGTGGATAATGGAGAAGAATGTAGAAGGTATTTCTAGAGACAGTAGAGTCCATGGGCTTGTAGTTAATTCCTAGGAAAGGTATTGGATCCTAACAATTGTTGATCCTTAGGGAAGCAAGTGGCCTTTTGATGAAAGTGAATATTTGAGTTAGGAAGTTCTTAAAAAATGCAGATTCTTAATATGTTCTTTTCTGGTTTAACTTTCTAAGGAAATCTTCCTGTTCCACATAATTTTATTCCTTATATACTGGAAAGAGTCTTCTTGTTTCAAAGGACTTTAGAATATGAAATTACAGAATTAATTTTGTAAGGACAGACATTATTAGTCTATTTTCAGAAGCATTTTCCATAAAATTGAAATGTCAGTATTACAGTATATTTATTTAAATGGCCGCTTGTGAGTCACGGTCCTTCCTGACCTTGTTGAATACTGTGGCTATCTGCATATATGAGCGTGTGTGTACTGTCTAGTACATGTACAAATAATCCTGTAATTACAGCATCAGCATCACCTCTTGATAAAATAGCCACAAGCTTTTCCTTCACTACAGACAGCTTGAATGCAAGTAACCCATCTTTAGTCTGTGAGTTTCTTCAATCTTGTGTTGCCTTATGTGGAGAAATTTCAGAGAACAGTCATCTATTGTGAATGACATCATTTTTTGGTGGTGTGAAGTGAGACCTCTGGAATTAGTGCAAACAAAAATCAGTAAAAAAAGATACAAAATAGCAGTACTGAGGAAAAAGAATTGCTTGATGTTATTCTGCAAAGACATTGTATTTTAGGCATGTGCAGGGTTTAAATTTCTGTCAGCTTCACCTGCTGGGGAATTTATTTTCTCAAGAACAACTTATTAAAATGTAGTTAAGCATCATATGTGAAAAATCATTGTGACTGATAGCCCTTTAAGAGGTTGGCAAAGGGCAGTCTATCATGATGCTTGTAAATCATAAATTTAATATAGATGTGTATCTAGGAGCAGAGACAGGTCTGAGACAGGTAAAAAAATCCATTAATGGACATATGTTAAGTCTAGCAAATTAAAACTCTCAAATGAAATCAGTCTCTGACCTTTCACCACCTTTGGAACATGCTAAAATATTTTAGTGGACAAGTTAATGGCAAGAGTTTTTCTTTCTTCACTGTAGTTTTTATCCTGCCGGTGTTTGAGATATGCCACAGAAGCATAACAAAGGCATTTGTCTATTCTTGGAAGTTGATGATGAACCTTGTAGTCATTCCCATACTTCTTTCAGTGGAGAAGATCATGCACACAGAGAGGAATAAATCTCCTTTATGCTTTCATAGTCTTATGGCTTCATACTTCAGGAGATGAGGTGACCTACTTAGGGGGAAAAAAAAAAAAAAAAGATGGTAAAAGAGAAATAAAGGACAAAGGAGCAATAACCTAGTACGGATTCATGAAGAATTATAGCAGAATAAACTGATCATTTTGGTTTCTGGAGATGTGATTCAGCTTGCTTTCTGCTTGGGGCTCCTCATACCTTAGCTTGCAGAGATACTCCTGAAAGTGAAAGCATTCAAGGTGTCAAACTGTTCAGATCAGCAGGCAGTATGACAGACTGGACAGAGGATAGGCTTCAGTATTTGGAGGGAGACAGCATTACTCTTAGCTTTGCGACTGATTTTGCTGTGTGTATGTTAGTTCTCTTTCTTTTCTCACCTTCTGTCTGTCTTGCCTCTGAAGACTGTAAGCTCTTCAGAGCCAAAATTGGCTTCTACTGTATGTTTTTATGTTGTCTGGCACACTGAGACTCAGATCACAGTTGGAGTTGCTACATGCTGCTGGAATATAAATAATAAACCTCCTTTTTCTTTCACTAATTCTAACTCTGCATCTTTGGATATTTCCCTAGTAGTGCTCACTTATTTGACAAGATTGCTGAGACGTTTCAGAAAACGCACACTGTCCTTGCTTATCATCAGTTATCCTACTGATGTCAGAACAGAACTCCAGTGAATGCAGCTGAGCTTGGGATGGAGCATTACCAGAAATAAAGTTGAAAAAGTGGTCCCAAATGGCCTTCCAGTAGTGACAGGTGCAGGAATGGTGATGCCTTTCTGTACATGTGATGCAGTTTGTTTTGTGCACATTGAACTGGTGTAAGGAGCAATTGTTTCAGCCAAATGCAACATCCTTCTCTTGCTGAAACAGTACTCTCATCACGCCACATCTTAATAGCCACAAATATCCCAGGGGATGTGTCCTGTCTTTGCAAGAACAGTCTCACAAAAGCTCTGTACCTTTGAAATCTTGTCACTCATTGGTTTTGTGCTAGATGCTCTTTGACATAAGCGATCCACTTGCTTCTTTCCCTAGAAGTGCTTCACAGATGCACAGTCACAGTCATGGTTTTGTGTTTCTGTCTTATTTTTCCTATTTCATTAATTTTATAACCAACTCTGAAAGGCATGTGAGGGTAGAAGTCTGTATTGCCACAATTTTCTTTGAAAATAGGTAGTCTGGTAAGAAAAACACAATTCATAGACCCTTGAAGGGAGGCCACAGTGTAATTTTCAGTCTTATCAAGCACTAGAGGACTTATAAAGGAAGAGCTGTTATGAAATGCCTTACCTGCAGGACAAATTTCAGTTGGAGCTGATAGCTCATTAGACACTAGAGAATCTAACCATTAGCTATGTCTTCATAGAAAAGTTTGCTTCACTAGTTCTGCTGCTCCACATGTGGGTTTTTTTATCTCTTGCTTTTATCGTCTGCTTTTAGGCCAGTTGTTTGTTATGTGACTGGCAAATAGGAGTACTGCAATTTGCAAGCAGCAGTGCAAAAATCCATTTGCTGTGAATGACCCTCATTGCTATGTACCCATTAGAACATCACCAAAGAAATATGTTAAGGTACGATGGAAGGCTGCAGGAGACAGAAATGCAGCTGAAGCAACATTTTGCTGCACGCGTGATCCCATTGACACCAGTAGGATTGTCTGAAGTTTAAATTAGCATATAACCTGACCTCAGCTGTTTAACATTAAGCGGTAGGGACAAATCTATTTCCATTAATCATGGCAATGCTGGTTGTAAAATGTCTACATTAACTCATTGTGCTAATCGAAGAAAACAAAGGTTGCTGCACTGGTTTGAGACAGTAAGAAATAGGAAGGAAATCAGTAAGGAAATAGGCAAAATAAGTGGTATCGAAAGTTGCTTTCGTGCAGCCCTTTTTGTGCTGCGTTAGTTTTTTGCATTGCTTTGCTAAAAGGACACCAGTGTGATTCCAGCTGGAAAAGAACAGTGCCCGCTTCATACGGATTTGTGGCATTGATATTATATCAGGCCACTGAACTTAAAGGTTCTTCTTCCCTTTTGACATATATAGTAGGTTATTGCTTTTCCTGTGCATATTTGCTTTTCAAACAGTAGGAAGAAATTTGGTTATTGTAGATGGTCAGTTCATTCAGGCTCATAGCATTTCTCAGCTTGTAATGTAGGAGCTTGGGCAGGCAAGCTAAGCAATAAAATAGTATTCTGAACTTCTCCCTTTTTTTGGGTCGTCAACGGGAAGCAGGTTTTAGAAAGATTAAAATGTATTTTGTAGTTGTAATATGCCATATATTTTACTGCATTGTAGTACACTAGTGAGATGACTGGTGGTACTTTGAAATATCTGCGGTACTCATTTGTGCCAGTCATGAAAGATGTGTACAGACAAGGGCATCACAGGTAAAGTTCAGAGTTCAAGAGGAGAGTTCAAGAGAGCCCCATTATATAAATAGAAAAGCCTACTGAAATATCAAAAGACTGCTCATTTAAACAAAATACTGTGGCTGTACTTTCTGTGCAAATAAACAAGAAATGAAACCTGGTTCTTCACATATAAAGAATCCCAGTGATGAATGTAGTATCTCATAAATGTTCTGCTCCCTTAGTCAGTACCTATCTGGGTTTAATTTGCCAGTCTTGGGAGAATTCCATTCTTCTTTCACTACACAGAGGCCTAATGTCTGGAGACTGAAAAGACTTCCTTTGTTTTTAGTGGACTTTGGATCAAGCCTGGTTCCAGCTTCAGCCTGTCAAGAGTTGGGAAGCCCTGCATGTCTCCTGTGTGGACAGGGGTTCCAAACGTTGCCATGCCAGGGCTTTCTCTATGTTTGTATGTGTGTCCCAACATATTGATAAGCACTGACATATTTGCTAGCATTTTCAAAAATGAATCTGGAGTGCTGGAAGTTAGCTTCTCTCTCCAGTCATGTCTGGGTGTGGATGAAGGTGAGCTGCTTGAACTTCATCTACAGCAATATGGAGGTCTTGAGGGTAGGAGGAGGAAGCAGGTATTGCCTGTACGTCAGAAAGAAAGATTTGCACCTAATCCCCTTTGGACAATGCCTGCTGGCCTTTCTTCTCAGCTGCCTTGTCTATGCCTGGTTCATCTACGGCCAGATTATTGTCATACTGTCGCAGGCCAGCTGTGGAGATGCACAGATTTTTCTTCTGAGGGAAACATTTGGATTGACGTGGCAAGCTCAGGATCTCCACTGGCCATTTGTAGGTTGTGGGTGGTGCATAAGATGCCAATTTTGATCTATTGTGCCCGGAGCTTGTCCAGCATGAGAATCATGCTTGCATCATCAAGCTGAGATCAGAAGGGCACTTGACCCATATGCCCATTAAAAGCTAAAGCTATTAGCAGAGTGTTCTCCAGGACTCTGGAATGTGTTTCTAATCACAGATCTGAAATAGCCCATATTTAAAGAATTGGAGTATGTTGCAGAAGGCAGAGGTCTTTGGTTTTCTTCCTCTTGCACTGAAGCAAGTGATAGCTGTGAAAGTGGCTGGGTGGCTGGGTGACTGGGTAAATCAGTAAAACTGATTATTTTAAAGCTGTTGAAATTTTATTGAGTAGTTAATAATGTTAGGGCACTGAGGCTGGTGGAGAGGCAAATTTGTTAATAATTTTAAAACTAAATAAACAAATAAGTTGTCATAGCACCTGCAGTTATTTCTATTCAGTTCTTTATGAATTACCTTTTCCTCTAGAACTCCCCTTTGCTCAGTGCGGCAGGCAAAATGCATCTCATTGATTTAGTTAAATGATTTTAAGGAATGGATGTGAATCTTTCCATACTTTCTCAGCTCACCAGTAAACCTAGAAATAGGAAAGTAGCTGGGCACAGATACACTGCTTCTATACTCCTGCCTTCCCGTACTATGCTGCCCTGGATTGCAGAGCCCTCTGACCATCCTGTGTGGAGAGACAGTCTGGAAGCAAGAGCATATGGTGCTGCTTGTGCCAGGGAAGCAAAAGAAGTTGGCATCGCGTGCTATTGGCTACATAGTCTGCTCTTCTGCTGCCTAAAGACCCAGAGTCTCAGAGAAGAAAGGGGAAGCCTGCCTCTCCTCTGCCCTTGTACTGGCACATGGTAAATCAGAATTGCTGTATGTAAAGGTGAAGTACAGGTATCTTCCTCTGCTATGTCCTGAAGCTTAGCAGAGCTCTGAAAGAGATATGTAAATGGCAGACTATGATGGTCGGTGTTTCTTTACACACAGCATCATGTATGTAGCTCTTTGCCCAACAAACAGCTTTCTCTGGGGTACCCAAACACCAGCTCAGAAGCAATATGTCTCAAAGCAGAACATAAATAAGCACTCATGCCTAAACAGGAGGTGTTATTTCAGGCCTTTCCATAAACTTGATGGGAACCAGGCAACTTCAATACTCAAAAAGCTCAACCTTGAAATGCAGTGCTTTTGCAAAGGATATTCTAGCATAGACCAACCCTTTTTAAGAGTAAGGAAGACCTTCCCTCTTTGTACTTGAGCTAGGAGGGAACGAGTTGTGCAGACTAGGAACTGCCTGCCTGCAGTGTTTGGCCAGGGCTGTGTTTATGAGAAGGGTATGTGCATGCCATGAAGATGCACATCTGGTGATTGGGCTTAGGAAGCAAGGAGCTGTGTGTAGTGACAAGCTTGGCGAGAGCTGTCTGTGTCCAAGGGAAGAGGTGCTTGGGGAAAATCCCTCCAGAGCATGGAAAGATGTCTTCTAGAGAGAAATGAAGTAGGCTACTAGGCTGGGATAGCATGAAAGGAAAGATGAGTTTTTCAGCTGCTTTTTCTAGGGGTCCTGAATTAAAACACAGGGTTGTTGATAAGTCTTAATTCTGCTTTACATGTTTTTCACTCCCCATGAGGTGCAAAAGAAGTTACTAAGTATTGAGAAGTACTCAAGCTTTATCCTTAACAGGAAAAAGAATGATAGACCTGGAGAAAACAAGGAGTGAAAGAAGGATTGTAGATCCTCACAGAGTAAGGAGGAGGGTGCTAGTTTGAGGTGATTGTTCAGCGTGTTACCACCGTAACATAGAGCTGTAGCCCTGATCATGCAAAGTTTTCTGTGGAGACTGAATAACATTTCTTACAGGACTGGACCATATAATCACATTATTAGGATCACCCTTTTCTAAGGATGAGCATTTCCAACTTCAGGTGCAATCCTGCTGTTACTGAACTCGGTGGAGAGCTTTGCAGGTGCTTTGCTGATGCAGGATAGATGCTTAAGTAAAGAATATAATGCGCGAACACACACGTTTTCCTGCAAAGATTGGGTAGCAGATTGTAGTTCTGGAGTGTGTTCTAGCTTCTTGCTTCCCCTCCCATCCAGCTGTTAATTATTCTTCTGGTTTAGATCTTCAGGGAGGAATTATTTATCTTTTGCTATTTGTGTTTCAGTGAAACATTAACAATCTCTTATTAATTGCCTGTGCTAATTATCTCAACAGTAGCAGTATTCCTGCTCATCTAGTGAAGCCATGAAGGGACAATATGGAGCAGGAATAAAGAAATCACTTTGTTGTTTCCTTTCTATGCACGTTGCACAAGAGCAAAAGCACAGTGGGTCCTGACCCTGCTACACACAAAATGTGGTTCAGAAGACCTCCCTGTAGGAGGGCAGATACTCTGAAATGCTTCTGTGGAGAAGTTTGGGGTGTTTTGCAGTATGCCATAATTCAGTGTTTACACAGCTGTCACTCTCTCCTGTGTACCTTGACTCAAAGCAACCACATGCTCCTTGGAATGAAATATTTCATCCCAAAAATCTGAATGTTTTAAAAACATTTGTACATAGCAAACCACAGTGGTTTGATATGAGTGACAAACGTTCCTCATTTATAATGAGTGCTTACAGGCATTTTGCTATGATACCTGTTATTTACAGAAGGAAAATTTGAAATGTTACCCAGCATGTTACTGGTATAATTAAACTGACTGAAATATAAAGTACAGTGTGCAATAAATAATAAGATTATTGAAAAAGTTAAGGGCTGCTAACACATCTAATAAAAAAAGATTTTGCAATGGCAGACTTAATAAATATGCCTTTTCTGTAGTGCCGTTTTCCACAAAACATAAATCCTTTTTGTTAAATAAGATGACTGAAAGAAAGCACAGAGTTATGGAAATACATGACGGATGAAGAGAAGGTGATATGAGTTATTCTAATGTAAAAGGCTGTCTCATATCTCTAATGCTGACCTTTTCCCAGTGAAATACATTTACAGAGTTACATGTTCCTTGTTAATAATTTCAACTACTCTGGTCTTTGAGTTCACAACTCTTAGCTTGAATATGTATTTTAAAGTAACTGTGACTGTTTTCTGAGAGACAAAAGAGTCTGATCATTTTTCATATGTAGACGTAACTAGGACAAATGTCTGTCCTTGGCATCCAGGTGCTTTCCTACCATTAATCTTCACAGCCCCTTCTGGGTAGGTGGAGGTTATTATGCAGACATTTTATTCCTGGGGTAACTGAAACAGAATCAAAGCAACTTGCCCAAAATTTAATCCTGGTCTGACTAAAATTAATAGGAGGTAAATGTATCACTTTGCTGGAGGCATAATTTCCCACATAGTAAAGATGCAAATCAACAATCAGGAGCTCTTGTCCATGCATCTGACAGCCAAATCACTTGGCTGTGGCCTGTTTACTGACTCTCTCTATATGTGTAGGCCAGGCTGGAACTCCATACAAACCTCTGTGAGATGGGCTCATGCTTTAAGTGAGGCCAAGACCGTATTCTACCTTCTTCTATTTTTGTCTTCGAAAAAAAGTCCTGACAGCAGTTTTTTTAACTTGTAAAAATTATACATATCTTTTATTTTGCTCACTGGAAATGTTCATCTGGTATTTGTGACCTTGTTATAGGGAAGTGGGTAGGTCTTGTGCTAATGTTAATGATGTGTAAAGGTATTTAAAATATTACCATTCTCAGAGGAATAATCAGGACACTGCGAAGTAATGAAAATTTAAAAATAACTAGTTGAACAATGCAATGTAGAAATGAATAGGCTGTAGAAAAGCGCACATAGTGTCAAGATTGTCTGTCTATTTCTAACACACTTTTTATAAAGAAAGGGAATATTGACATTAATTTCAGATGCCCTAATAAAACAGTGTCTTGCTACATAGGCTCAGGGTTTACTCCTCTGTCTACATCTACAGCATCTACAGTAGCTTTTGCTCTGTTTTTCTGATGCTGAGTATTGCAATATAGGGGCCAAATGAGAGCTAAGGCCAAAGTAGTGTGTTCTTCATATCATTTGCAGAATGAACTTCTGGCTCTTACACACCTCTCCTTGATACATTCACCTTCATCTCATTGCTTTCCCTTTGGTGTCTTTTGCTATGAAAGTGAGGCGCAAGCATTTGTTGGGTTGTGTGTATGTACTCTGTAACAATGTTCACTGGGGTTAAATTCAATCTTTAAAATTCGGGTCAGTTCCTTATCTATGTGAGTACAGTCCTGGGAAGTGCATATTGTGGATCGTGGGTGGTATCGATTTCAGCAGCAGCAGCAATTCAGCTGTTGAACAGTCACTGAAGGGATAGGACATGGGAGGAGGGTGAGACTGCCTCTCATTGCAAAGGACTATTCCTAGTACTCGCCTGTTCATAGATTATATTCACCCTTGCAGCAAGGCAGTCTTACTCTTCCAGCTGATTGCAGTACATTGATTTCAGGCCCAAGGTCCAGATAATTATCATGTTTTTCAATAGTTTTAGAACTATTTCAACCTACCATGTTCTACTGGGCACCCAGCAAAGAGATTAGAGCTGAGAAACTCGGGTTTCAAGGCTTCAAAAACTTTGCTGCTCTGAGTTGGGTTGGGAAATAGATCTTGGAAATGTCTGCTCTGTAGCAAGCCAAAGAATAAAATCAGTTTGGGTCAACTAAAATTTTTTGGTTTTATTTCCGACTTTTTTTTTTTGGCCATACTTCATCAGCATTTCAGAATCACTTCATTTTTGGAAATAAATGTGTGTTATTTTCAGTCTGAAAGTGGTCCATTTATATCTTCTAACCTTAAGAAATAAATCCCTCTCCACAAATGTCTTTGAACTGGGAATTTTCTTTTAAACCAGCTCTTTTTCTGCCAGCAGTTTTAACTTTGGTGGATCAGTGTTTTCCAAGAGTATCACCAAATAGTCCCTGATCAGCTCTCTTGACTGTCTGATAAGAGTCAAATAAAAGAACTAGAATTGAACATGCTTTCTAAACGAGAGCTCATTTTATGTGCAGTCACTATGCTTTCACAGATGTAGTGATTTCATAAGTTTCTTTTAACTTCATTATTGTCTGTTCTTTTTTTTTTTTTTTTTTTTTTTTTGTGGCTTTATATCCTCTTGAGAAAATAGCATTTTTTATGATAAAAGAGAGGCTCCACAAAACAGCAGAATCATAGATAATGTTTGACTCAGACTCTCCATTTAGGTTGCTGTGGCTTTTTTGAACCATTTTCTATTGTATTTTGGTATTGCTTTGTGTTTTACTGACTATTCAATATATTTCCCACAGAGACTAGTTCTGTGTGTTTCCTGTAGTGAAGACTATCAAATGGACTATAATCCTGTAATAGTTTATAGCAAAATCAATTTGATATGCCTTGGAAAACATTTGCTCGTACTACAGTCAAAGGAAATGTGTGCAGAGCTGAGAATTTATACTTGTAATGAATTTTTTGAAGTTTGAAATGCATGTGCTTGCATAATTGAGGGTCCTCTTTTGTTCTACTTAATTTTTCCTTTTTCCACCTCTTTTTAAGGAGAATCCTATTTTATCATCTTAATTAATTATGAAGGTTTTAAGATTTAAACCTCTGTTTTGGAACAAGACCTCCTGTTCAGCTGTATTTTGTGCGAATTTAGCTCCAAATGTTTCAAGTGCCTCCATGGAAGTAATTAGGTGAATTATTGCCGTGTAGCTCTGTGTACAGTACCTGCCTGGTAGCACATCTTTGAGTTAATATTTAAGAACTACTGCAGCACCCTCAAGTGGTGATGCTGATCTGTATTTACAGGGTTTTTCTTCAAATGTTTATTTCTAGGGTTGTGAATCATTTTAATGTTTTGGGCTGACCTGCTCAGATATTGTCAGATCCTGCAGTCCTCACTCAAGTAAAGCTCCCACTGAATACAATTAATCACACTGGAATCTGAACAACAGACTCAGGAAAGTTTTCCTTGGATTGTCAAATGATTTTATGGAGGGCATAAAACATTCTCTGTGCTCGCAGTAGCTCTGACTTTTCTGTCAGTTGGGCTGGAATAAATAACCTGAGAACCCTACAGAAAGAGAAACCAGCACGTTAGGGTTTTTCTCAGGACTGCAGTTGCAAACATAGAACAACTGTGGCATAAGAAATACAATTGCTTCAGCACATACACACACACCAGTGACATCTGTAGTAATGACTTTGGAAGAATGCTGTTTCTCAGAGAAGTTTTACTATCTGTGTAGTGTAGTCCTCTGACTTCAGCTTTTTTTCTGTTAGCTGCCTATTTTACGCAAGCAGCTGTGTACTGTGTACAGATGAATGGTCCTGATTGGGGGCCTGTTGCTTCCAAATTTAGCAAGTGGCATGTCTTCTGATGCTCCACCTCCTTCCAATTCAGCTGAGCTTTCCCACTGCTTAACATAAAGAGAGTTTGTTACTCTGTGGAATACACAGCCATAGGATGAAGGCTGTGCACTCTTCTGCCCCCAGTACAGACTTGCATGAACAAATCACTTAGCTCTGCTGGTCTCATCTGTAAAACACCAACAAGGAGTTCTATTTCAGAAGTTTACTGTAAGTCTAAATGGATGTTGTCTCCACTTTAAGGGCCTTAAGTGAAAACAGATATCAAAATACTTGCTCTCTTGTCACTTATAATAATGTGTGCTGGGCAGAGGGCACAGACTAGCGGGAGTGGAACTGCTCCCTTGCCACCAGTACTGCTTTGTGCCATATGTGCTAATGCTGCAGTTTAGCAGAATAGCACAGCTGCTTGTTTACCACTGCAACTTCTACCAGGTCTGGCATGTTTTCTTTATCAAACTCAGAGAACAGGCTTGACAAGCACTATAAACAAAACAATTTTATTTCTGAAGGGTAGAAGATGATCCAGACTTTTATTTATAAAATTGTATTCATCCCAATGAATTGTCTTCAGCTTATTATTAAGAATTGATTAGTAATTATTAAGAAGATTTGATTTTTTTTTTCTTTTTGCCCTGTCTCCCAGTTATTTGACATAGGAAATAGAAATCACTATCATTTTAGGCTTTGTCCTCCTGTCATTCCCTCTTTTTTGCCTCTTTCCATAAAAGACTTATTTAAAGTGTGCCATCTAGGTTGTCATGTGTATAGCAGACTGCATTGTGTTCACAAGAAAAGCATGTCAGTAGAGGGCAGGGTCCAACAGTAGTGAGTTTCCAAAGGTATCTGATAAAAAAATGACAACTATTTTATAATATGAACTAGATAATAGGCAAAAAATATGTGCGATGGAGCATATTTAATATAATGTCTGTGCCTTCATCTTAAAGGCCTGCTGTCAGCTTAGAAATCACACTGTGAACATATCAGTATCTTTTTTATTTTTTCTATAGAAAGGCCCTATCGGTAACACAAGAGAAAGAGATTACTTTGTAAACTTGCCTTAGGCTGCTCCAAAAATAAGTAGAAAGGTGCAATCAGACCTCTCCCACCATGACTGCAGTACTAAGCTGGGATATGCTAGCAGTCTACACTGCAGCTGACCCACAAACCTACTTTAAAACATTTTGGAGCACATGTGGGGCTTACAAGGTGGCAGGATGTGTGGCTTCTACTGTCTCTTAAATTAGGTGGCATGGCTAGAGAATTGCCCATGGTGGAGAGAGGAGCTGAAGTTCTCCTCTCTCCCAGTCAACCATCAGTCATGAGAACAGGGAGTTCCTCAGACGTGGGTCATATGCTCAACACACAGGTACATTACAGTTAAAACTGTGCTTCTCTACAGCTCTCTGGGAAAAGCAGGCCAAAAATTAAATCATTGCCTGTGTATTTATTTAGAAATAGGCCTTGGTGAGTGTTCTGAAAGTAACACTATTTTGGGCTTAAAAGACCAGCAAATTCCAAAGGTTTGAGCCCCTTGCAAGTGTTTTCTTTCCTTTTTTGTAGAATCAGAGAATCATTTAGGTTGAAAAAGACCTTTAAGATCATTGAGTCCAACCGTTAACCCAGCACTGCTAAGTCCACCCCTAAACCATGTCCCTAAGCACCACAGCCACACATTTTTTAAATACCTCCAGGGATGGTGACTCAACCACGTCCCTGGGCAGCCTGTTCCAATGCTCAATAACCCTTTCAGTGAAGAAATTTTTCCTAATATCCAACCTAAAACTCCCCTGGTGCAACTTAAAGCCTTTTCCTCTCATCCTATTGCTTGTAACTTGGGAGAAGAGACTGACAGCCACATCACTACAACCTCCTTTAAGGTAGTTGTAGAGAGCAATAAGGTCTCCTGAGCTTCCTCCTCTCCAAGCTAAAACACCCCACTTCCCTGAACTCAGAAGACTTGTGCTCTGGACCCTTCACCAGCTGCGTTGCCCTTCTCTGGACAAGCTCCAACACCTTAATGTCTTTCTTGAAGTGAGGGGCCCAAAACTGAACACAGTATTTGGGGTGCAGCCTCACCAGCGCCGAGCACATTGAGATAATCACTTCACTTGTCCTGCTGGCCACACTATTTCTGATACAACCCAGGCTGCACTACTTTCTTGCAAATTCTGTGACACAAAGAAAGCTCTGTGTGTTTGAAGATGAGGCAGATGCCTTTGGTAGGAAAATCCCAGGTCCTTTAGATTCTTAAAAGTGCAGTGTGATGTCTGAAATTCTAGCCAAAACACATTTTTTCCCCTCTTTGAGGTGACTGTCCCACTTTCTGTTTATGTCATCTCTGTTATCCAGCAAACGTTTCCACCTCTGACAAGTTGTTGCCTGCATTTGTCGTAATGTCAGTGCTGCATGTGCTTTATCTTGAAGAACCTGTACATTTCTAGATGACACAACTAGGCCATGCTAATTGGTTTTGAGGTGTCACACACTTCCAAAAATAACAAGCAATACCAATACAAGGATATGGTCCTCTGAATGGAGATACTCTTTTCTCAGTAGAGGATATTTTCAAGAAATTTGTTATCCCCAGAATCAATAGTGAATTCCGGTTTACTGAGTTACTGGATAGGCAAAGACATACTTAAATTGGTGAATAATGGCTAGAATAAACAATTCCCGCTGGAAAATGGTAAGCTTTGTTCAATCTCATGAAATTGGAGAAGGTTTTAGTGTGGTTATTTGTATGAAATCATTCAGAATGTAGTGTTGAGAAACAATTTAGTGATTATCAAGAACATTAAATTCCAGATAAATGGTGGTGCTGTTTCTGTCCGCTCATTGCTGCTAGTGTTCCTGGGGGGAGGCATCAACTGGCATAGCAAGTGGTGTTTCATCAGAAATTGTTACTGCCTTAAGTCATGGTGGCTTCATTTTTTCAATAACTGCTTTCAGTGTTGGTGCCTTTACAAAATGCATCTCTGGCTGTGTTGCTGAATTCTTGTTGATGTCACTGTTGCAGAAGCTGTGATGGACTCAAAGGTTGGTTCTTTGAGCCCTGTTGTGACATTTTTAGCTGCCTAGTTGCTGCTTGCCTGCTTTGTGGAAAAAAGAGGATCTGAATACTGCTGTGTGCTTGTGTAACTTGGAGGGAATTAGATTATTTTTCTCTGGAAGAGCAAATCAGACTTCTTTCAGAGATTTGAAATTATCAGTTGCAGTCAAAGTTTCACAGGATTATCTTTGTCACAGTCATATTCAGATCATGATGAAGCAGCTTGTATTCTCTTGGTTAGCCGAGTCCTGGATTGCATTTATCTTTGTGGTGAAATTATTGAACATCCCTAAACTTAATTTTCACCCTTTCTTTAGTTTGATTCACTTGACATGCTTTTAAGATTCCTTGGCATATGCAAATAATTATGCATATAGATCTACCTCTAAGTAGAATGGACTAGAAATATGCATGTCTTGTTTCACAAATCTTTGTGCTTATTTATTTTTTAAAGGTATTACTTAGTAAGCCAGTAAGATCTATATCGGCTTAACTAGCAACTAGGAATCAAATGCCCCTAAATTTGGGTGCATACAGTGAATACATCAAGATGCATGTGAATATCTACTGGAATTTTCCAAAGCAGCAGCTCATATTGATTACACCATTACTGATCTGATTTTGATAATTCCTATGTGTATTCCACTACCTCACATCACATCACTAAATAGCTTTGCAAACCTGACCTTAGTCCCTCTGTTTGACGTACTTTGAAAGAGCGCAGTAAGGTTAAAGGGAAGCACATATGTTGATGAGTTAAATCAGGGCACATCCTAAGAGGTACTTAAAATGAAAATTTCTCTTTGGTTGGCTTGTTTGCTGATCCTAAATAACTGTTCTCATAAACCTCTGTTAAATCGGTAAGGACATAATTTATTAATCTCCTATCAGTATTCCATTCTTGTCCTTGTGTCTCCCACTTCTTGAAAAATGAATACACTGTTTGGACAGCCATTTATAATCCTATATATTTGCTGCTACATAATGGCAGTTGACCAAAAGCATTAACAAACCTTCAAAATAGCTTCCAAGAGCCTCAGTCGTTTTAGACTTTTATGTTATTAAGACAGGTGGATTGGATAAATGGGGTAATTTTTACTTAGAAAACTATGAGTGATCTGGTAGGCTTTTTTTATAATCAATTTATGAAGACAAACGGGCGTGAAAGAATATGCACCAGCACTAATAGGGAAGTAGCACAAACATCTACAAATTCAAATTAGTGCCACATCTAAAAAGGAATTATTTAATTTTAGGTGATTTCAGGGGACTTCAGACAGCTAATCTAGAACTGTGTTCCATAAAGTCCCTGCTTAAAGTCCACTAACTCCAGATGACTGGAACTCATTAGATGCTTTTCTGTTCAGTCTGAAAACTTTCTGAATTACTTGTAGTGGCAGTTCTGTACATTCAAATCTGCCCTGAGAAGACACATCTCAAGACAGCTCCTCACCTGTCTGTAGTCCTGATGGGAGAAAGAAACTGGACTGAATTGTACCTACAACCTTCAAGATTCCCTGATCCAGTATTTATTCCTAGAGAATATCCAACATGCGCCCTCACAGGGTGGGTTTTTTACAAACCTCCATCATTGCTCTTTTCTTTGTAAAAGCCTGCAGGAGAAGAATATTTGAACATGCTGAAGCTGTACCAAACTGGTGGAAGAAATCTATGGCTGTCAGGGCCAGAATGAGAACAACAGAGTGGAAGAATATCTTGTTAGCCTGATGGTAACTGGCCTTTTTGAGATGTCCATCTCTCTATGTATGCTTTTTTTTTAATTCCTTTTTCTCTCCAGGGTTTTCCTTCAGCTGTGGGGTTCCAAACCCTAAACTTGTGTTGTCATTACATCCCCATGGTCTTTTATTAGATGTAGGTTTTAGTTGTCTTCCAAGCAACCAGACAGCTGTGAATTTAGTGCCAGCTAGTCCAAGGAGTCACAGATCTGTTTTAAAAAAAAAATAATCTCTGTTTTATAAAGAAGTCGTCTTTAAATGAAAGTATTTTGTCTTGTCTGCTCCCTTTGAAATCTGTGCCATGCATTTGAAATGCTGACTGGTTAAATCCCTTCAGTTTTTCTAAGATTCTGCATGCACAAGTTCTTTTCAGCAAGTGGAAATTCAGAATTTCTCCAAGGTATGCTGCTTCTGTGTGCTACCAATTTATAGTGCTGAATTCGAGAGGAATTGTATTGTCTTCTCCCAACACGGGCAATTAAGGATGTGCAGATGTGGCTCAGGCACTTAAGATGGAGCAGGAACCTTGTGCATCCCTTTCACATAGAGAGCTGAGCGTAATCTCCTTGCCTCAAGACAAGAGTCCATCTGAGGTAGCTGACTGAAGTGTCAGTGGATACTATTGCAAGATGGTTACTTTTTTGATAGACCTGCAACAGCCTGCTTTGCCTTTCTAAAAAAAAAAACAATAACATATTTCCTTTTCTTACTGAAGACCCCCTTGAGAGATCATATTAATCAGGCAAACTGGTTGTTGTCATGGCATATCTGACTTGAGCATCAAATACCGGCAATTTACAAAGCAGAGAAGAATATGCACAGTGGAGACCAGTTCAGCAACATTAGCCGAGTCTTGCATGGCTGCCAACAGCTCTTGGCATCTGAAGAAAAATGTATTTATCTGTAACTTTAATGCTTAACTTCCTGGGTTTTTTTGAAGACATGGAATTGGGATCTCATCCTAATGTCTCTCAGATAAAGCTTCCAAAGACGGAATACCAATTAAGGCAAGAAAGACAGTATTCAGTGCAAAATTCCTATTTCAATGTGTGGCAATACAAGGTATAGTGGTAGACCAGGACCCCAGTGTGGGGTGCAGCTGTACAAACACGTGTACATCTGCACCTTCTTTTACATAGGCTTTGCACTTACCTTTTCTAGCAGCAAACTTGTACAACCATTGATCCTGAGCACTCTCCTCTGTGGTTTTTTTTACTGCCTTTCATCACCCCTGCACCAGTTGCAAAATCATAAAAAATCATATGGGAAAGACCTTCTTGGTCATGTGGTTTATCTTTTTTGCCAATTTGGCAGGATTATGCCTCACAGCACATTTTCTAGTGCCTCATACAGGCTATTTATAAATGTCCTCAGCATTAGGACTTTCACCCATTTTCTTTGGAAACAGTCCTTCTCACACTACCAGGAAGTACTTGCTGATATTCAGCCGTGTTCTCAATTTCATTTAATTAGACCTAGGTGTGTATCAGGACTCTTGGTGGATAAAATCAGCTGTCTACTGACCACTGAGCAAACATTTATCCACCAGGTGTTGGAAGTACCCTCTGGAGCAGCTGGTCTCCCTGGCTTTGAAAATCCTCTCACCATGTGGCTCCAATTAACCTTGTACTGCTCCAGCCTGTCTCCTCGCTCTTCGGGTGTGTTGGTGCTTTCCATCTCTGCCAGTTTTGGTCCATTTCTTCTCTGCCTCTTTGACCTCACTTGCTTTCATCTCCTTTCTCGCTCAACCCTCCTGGTACTTCACTGTGTCCCTGCCTTTTCTATGTGCTTTTGGTTTCTTTCTTTGCTGCTCCCTCTGGCTCCATCTCTTCCCCTGAAGAGCCTTTTCTTCCAGCCTACTTTCTTTTTTTCCCCAAATTTTTTATCCTGTAAAGCCACTTTTGCCTACTGTTCCCAGTACTTGAGTAGCAGTGTTTCCCCCACAAAAAGCCCTCATTCAACCACTTGTGGAAGACTGAATTATTCTTGCAGTGCCCATAAAACTGATTTTTCCAATGCTTCTTTTAGTCCAGCCTGGAAAGCTAGACTGTTTGTTTGTTTAGGGATTTGGGTTTCTTTGGGTTTTTTCGTTGTTGGGTTGTTTTTGTGTTTGTTTGGGGTTTTTTTTATAATTTTAAGACCTGCAAGATATTTTTTTGAATAATCTGTGTGGTGCCAGAGATGCCTCTTTGTGTCCCATGCTCACTCATTGTCCAGTGCTTACTAGCGCAAATAACAACATAAGAAAGTGAACAGATCAGCATACTAATTCCAAAGTACATAATACCCCTCAGTCTTCAGCATCCCCAGTGTCACGTATTCTTGCCACAGTGGTATGCTCCCCCCAGCACACACGTTAGATCAAAATAAATGATCAAGTGTATCCTCAGGGACTGCTGAATTGCTGCATTTGATAAAGGAAAGAGAATTTCTGTTCTGTCTTGGTTTGGTTGGGCTTTTAGATGACACCAGACAGTACGTATATAGATGATATAAGCCAGGGGCCATTAGAGATTTACAAGTTGGACGCTTTTGTCTTGGCTAACAATAGTAATAGACATTAAAATAGTGTATCTTTGTTTCTGTAGTGCCTGCAGAGTTGCTATTATAATAAATCAGAGGGATTATATTAATAAAAACGGTCAATGTAAGAGCAAATATTCATTTGGTGTTTTCTGGAGTGATACAAAAATATAATCAGGAAATTCTAAAATCCCTTTAGAAGTTCATTGGAAAAGGAAAATATAATATTTTAAATAATAAAAAGTGTACCTTAACTATTGAAAAATTATTTTTTATTAAAATATATAACTGTCACCACATGAAAGCTAGAAACATGTTTAGCTGATGAGTTCAAAGTCTAAGCAAACAAAAATTGCTTAGTCAGAACAGAAAAATGGAACATGAATAACAATGCTTGAGTTCCCTGAGAGAGAGAGAACTAATATTTTTTTTAAATATCCAAGAGAAATATTGCTGGATTGTTTTCTTTTCCAGTGTTATTCTGAGAAGCCTTTTCCAGAAAGAGATATTTTATAGTTTTAAAGGCAGTAGGGCTTGGGTCTGACCTGCTTTTGATAGTGTTACTTTAATAGTGCTGAAATGTGGGGATGCTGTTTATTTATACAATGTGGAAAAAAACAAGTGTCGTTTTTATCTGCATGCTTTAAAAATGTCAGTAAAACATACTTTGCTGCTGCAGGGAAAATATGTTAAGCTAACACACTTTATTTTGATGGAAACATCACTAGTTAGGAATCAAACCTCCTCGCAAAACTTTGGATACTGAATTAAATATACAACTACGAGACACTTGAGGACACTGTTTGTTTTGAAATGCCTTGATTTTTTATCTTGGGATCTCTTGGCAGGATTTAGGGAAATAATATAAGATATAAGATGTTTGTTTAAAGACAAGAATGTTACATTTATACATCTGAAATATTTTGCCTCTTTAAAGTGTATTATGTAATGCAAGTTGCTTTCTTCTGCTCAGATCTCACAATAGGCTGAAATGGTCTTTTGCTGTTATGAAACCCCAGTTACTGATACGGTGTTTGTTTCTTGCCATTTTATTATGATGTCTCAACAAGTCCTGCGTTTCTTTTTTTTGGCTCTATCCTGTTTTCCATGCCTTGTTGGTGTGTGCACTGTATGACAGTGTCTGGTTGTATAACTGGGACATTGTATGGGACTCTGGGCTCCAAGTCATGCACAGGTGAACAGCAAATGAACCATGGAATTGCAAGTGAATAGTACAGGACTTCCAGCACTGAGCTGTGACTCAGGAGCACTGGGTTGTGTCCCTCCGTGAGAGGCGGAGAGGACTACCATAATACATGCTTGTAGGGGACAAGCTACATCCTGAGATAACTTGTGTGCAGGCAGACTGAAGTGCTCTCCAGAGTCCCTAATGAAATCATCTGGCTCCCCTATGACTCAGAAAAACCCTTCTGCTTTCAATAACTGCATCGACAGACTGATTCTGGTGAATCTTATTGCAGGGGGGTTATTCAAGATATTTCTGCCTCCAGCTGCCTGCTCAGCCCTTCTACACAAGGTCACTCTTGCTGTAGCAGGGCTACAGAAATAATGTGTCTTGCTGTTCCCAACTGGTGCAAACCATCTTCCTTCACCCACCATGATACCCGGAGCATGACATGACTTTGCTTCTGCTGTCCCTGGTCTGTCATGGTGTAGAGAGCTGGAATCGGGAAGTCCTTTAAATAGCTGTAATTATTTATTTCAGGGCAAATGAATCACAGCCCAGAGCTGCATGATCAGGATTTTTTGGTGGGTGAGGACCATTTGGCCGGCTGTTTTTCACTGAGCTTTTAAAGTATTTGACTTCTAAAGTATTGCAATTTTATGTTCCCTTAATATATTTTTTCCATGAATTGTGTACACACATACATGCACGATATCTGTGTGCATGACTAGACAAACTCAATTATGTGAAAGCTTGATTCTTAAGAATTAAAACCATAAACTGAATGTATTTGGAATGGAAGTGGCTCTTTCAGTTTTGAACTGAGCTGTGAGGCAGAATGTTTTCTTTTTTCTGTACTTTGAGAATTTTTAATTCAGACATTTCATCTTTGGTGGTTTTTTCTGCCTCGTGGTTTCATCTTGCCTTTTTGTG
Organism: Falco naumanni; assembly: GCF_017639655.2. Classification (NCBI taxonomy): domain Eukaryota; kingdom Metazoa; phylum Chordata; class Aves; order Falconiformes; family Falconidae; genus Falco; species Falco naumanni. The sequence goes on along the minus strand of NC_054057.1, from coordinate 54,313,302 downwards.
GCTTTCTTTGATTATTCCTTTGTGTCCTAGTTTTCCTTAGAAGTTAAAAATGTATTATTTCTTTTAATTTGATTCTCTTGTTCTTTTTTTTTTTTGGTGCTAGTTGTCACCAATTCCAAATAGTTATAAAGTCACTCTTTATGCAGTTCAAGATGGAATTCAATTGAGCTAACTGTCCAGATTTTCGGTAGCATGTAGTCAGTTTGTGTCCAAAACATAGCTTACGGGATGTCCAAGTAGCTTTTGGAAGTTTACGTCTGTTATGATGTATGTCGCTAGGACTTGGAAGCTAGACCTTTGCATTGTGTGCTCATGTTGTCTTTTAATTAAATGTCAGGATCTCAGTAGCGAAGATCAAAATGATTCCTTCTTTCAAGTTCCATCAGGAAGGAGGCAGAGCGTTTCTGTTTGTTTTCTCTCTTGATGAGATAAGGTTCCTTTTTCATCTAAATGTTAAGACTTTTCATCCCTGGCTTTGAAGATACAAAAAAAAAAAAAAAAAAGCAGTGGATGAAACTACTCAAATGTAAAGATATTTTGATCAGGCAGTTGTTGAATTTGTAAAGGGGGGCATAGTTGCACTTTAGAATATCATATACATGATTTGCTGAGGTGGGATTTTCTTTAAGACTGAAGTTACATATGTCAAAGGTGGTATTTTCTTAACAGCTAAAACTTTAAGAACCATGTTTAGAAACATCACAGCCCATCAAGTCCACTTGCTAAAGTATAATCAAGTTTGTGAGCTCTTCAGCAGCAAGTCTCCCAGCCGTAATGGGCAAACTGACTTGTGCTTTGTGTGTTTCCCACAGGAGGACACCCAGTAATCCCAATATCTCTGGCAAATTTAGAGATCAAAGAGGAGGATGATTTTGGGAAGGAGAGGAGGTGACAGCAACTCTGTCACTTTCCTTTAAACCTGAGCATCTGTTGCTATGGAAACCCCGGAGCTTGATGATGGGGCAACAGGAATTGTTCCCCTCCGTCCCGATGCCGCCGTGCTGGAAGCGCCGGACACCGGCTGCCAGCTCCCCCGGTGCCTACCCGAGCACATGCCCGATTTCTCCCCGGGGAGCGTTAATTCGCGGCCGCGGTTTTCCGGGTCCCCGCGCAAGGGCCACTCAAAGGCGGCGCAAGGGCCGCGGCGGCGGGGGTCGCCGGGCGCGCTCCCGGGCGCGCTCCCGCTTCGGGCCGGTCCGATCCCGGTCCCGACCCCGGCCCAACCCGGCCCGGCCGCCCCCGGCGCTGGGACCGGGGTTGTTTATCCCCGGCCGGTGCTGCCGGGAGCCACTTTGGGTGGATTTCCACTGAGGGGCGCTGAAGCACGTTTTAATGCAGCAAAAATGAATTAATACAAAAATAGTAAGAGACACAATTTACCGGATTCTTTTAAAAAGCGACAACAACAACCTCCCCAAACCCGCAATATTCCCCCACCCCCCCACCCCCTCCTCCCACCCTCCCCAGCCATGGGAAAGCGGGGTAAGGAGGAGGACGGGGTGGAGGGGACGGTGACGGGGCACTTGCCCGCTGTGCCGCGGCCGGCTGGGGCAGGGCAGCGCAGCGGAGGGGCTTCCCCGGCCGCCCCTCGCCCTTTCCCCGGGGCCGAGCCGCTCCGGACACACCGGCCTCCCCGCGCCCCTCCAGCTGCCGGTCCCGCCTCGCTCCTCCCCGCCTCGCCTTTCCTCTCCCCACCTCTTTTTCTCTCTCACGGCTGGCGATCAGGTGTCTGTTGCTCTTATTTTGGTTTTGGTGGTTTTTTTTCCAAGTTGTTTCCCCGGGAAAAAAAAAAAAATAGGAAGAAGAAAAACAAGGTGCCGAAAAGGAGATGATTGTAGAAGAGCCCTCCCTCCCCAGAAGAGCAACGTGCTTTGAATGAGGCTTCCCAGCCTCTTCCACTCCGTCTCACACACTCTGTCACTCTGCCTCTCGCTTGTGCACACTGTTGGTATGCGACCTCGGAGGCGACTGCTCCGCCACCTCTGCCTGGGGAGCCGCTGACAGCCAGCCATTGAGCCAGCCCCCCTTCCATTTTTTTTTTTCTCTCCTGCTTTTGCAAACACACGCACACCCCCAAAGCACATTTAATGCTGATCCACTCAGACGCCATTATCGGGGGTACGTCTTCGTGGAGTGTTTTGGTTCTTTTTTTTTCTTTTTTTTTTTTTTTTTTTTTCCTTCCCAACACTGGATGGTGCAGCATTCCCGGGGCCTGTGGTGTTACGGCTCGATTGCGTTTTATTATTTATTTATCTATCTTCTCTCCTCTCCCCCTCTATCACTCCTCCGTCTCTGCTCTCTCGATTCCCTCCCCCCCCCCCCCCCCCCCCCCTTCTCTCCGGGTGCCGGTGCAGAGGACCGGGGAGCAGGATCCCTCACTCTCCCTTCCCCTGATGTGGGACTGATCCTCGTCCGCGTGTAGCATGCTGTAGCCAAAAAAGAAGAAAGGAGGGGGAGAAAAAAAGGGAGAGGGAGAAGCGTCTCTCTTTCCCTCCCTCCCCCTCGTTTGCCGCGGATTGACTTCATGGCTTCACTGTACCAGCGGTTCAGCGGGAAGATCAACACCTCCCGCTCTTTCCCCGTTCCCCCCGAAGCGAGTCACCTCCTGGGCGCCCAGAGCACCGAGGAGGACGGCGCTGCCGGCAAGACCCCGCGTCCATTGCAACAGGAAAGCAGCCGGCCCCGCTTCCAGTACCAGCCGCGAAGTGACTGCGAGGAGGAGGATGTAAGCGCCGGTGGCGTTCGCGTTGGGCTGGGTCGGGTTTCGGGTGTGCCCCCTCTCCGCGCCCCCGTCCTGCCGGATGCCTCAGTGCCCCTCCAGGCTGGCGGCGATTTCTCGTGGTTTGTCCGCTCTTCCCAGCGGCTCTTTGCGCTCCTCTTCTTCGCCCGAAGTGCCGGGGATAGTACGGGACGGAGCCGAGCCGAGCCGGGGCTCGCTTGCCCCCGCGCTGCCCCCGCACCGCTCCCCGTTACCTGGCGGCTGGCGCGGCTCCCCGCTGGCGCGGAGCAGGGCTGGGGCGCGGGGGCAGCACGTTTGGAAATGGCAAGTGAAAGCTCCGGCCGTCTCCCTCCCAGCGAGGCGGCAGGGCTCCCCGCTCTTCCCCCCCCCCCCCCCCTTTTTTTTTTTTTTTTTTTTTATTGTTATTCCATGTTTCACCCGTTAACACACCCTGGGGCAGAAGCCTTCACCTTGTTCCTCCCTCCTGGCTTTCTCGTCAGCCTCCCCCCCAAGCTGGCAGCAGGGAAACTTTTTAACCCCTGAGCAGCCGTTTCTGCGTCTCCTTCCCTTCCCTGCCCGCCGCCCCGGGGTGAGCCTCCACGGGGAAGCGCAAACTTTGGCCGCGCACCTTGCGCTCCCGCGGTGCCTGCGAGAGCAGCGACTTCAAAGGGCGCATCTGCGTATTGCCTTAGTAACGAGTGACACCCCGGCCGCCGGCTCGCTGCCGCGCCTGATGGAGTTAAACTGGCTCGGGTCGATCGCGCCTAGTTCTCGCGGGGTGGGGGTGTGTGGGAAGAGTGGGTTCGGAAAGATTTGGAAAGCTGGGAGACTAAGGGCCGGCGGTAAATCAAACCTGGTGGCTCCCTATCGCCGGGTAGCCTTGGGTTTGCAGAGGGTTTGAATGTGTTTTGCCTCTGTAGAAGCACGCACAAGAGGAAGCAAATGGCTGCTGTTGGGAATAACGTTTGCGTCTGTTAAAAATACTTCTTGCCCGGGTGGGACGCGGTAGCTTTGCGGCAGGGATCGGCTCTGGCTCTGGGAGCCTTCCCAGGAAAGGCTTCCAGCCGGTCTGCCTCGCTCGGAGGAGAGAGTTGTCCTCGCAGGGAAACTTCCGCGGGTTGTCGTCGAATTCCCTGTGCCTTTCCCCGTCCTTTCGTAAAGACTTCCGCGGCCCGTAGAACAAGAGCGGTTTTGCAGCACCGAGGCAACAACCTAAACCTCCCCGAGGTGACTGCCACACTCAGCCCCGGGGGCCAGCGGTGACAGGACCCTGAATCAACCCTTGCCCGTGACCCCCTCACCGATCTCGGCACTGTTGCTCCTTGGCCCTGGCCAACTGCGGGAGGGGACCTCTCCCTATGCCCGATCGCCACCCGCTCCCCTTCCCCGGCGTGCCGGGGGACACGGGCCCCTTCCCGGCGCCTTGCCGGGCTGTAGGTGTCGCTGCCAGCCAGCGCAGTGCCGCCGCCGCGGGCTCGGCCCCAGCCGCCTCGGGGCTTGGCTGTTGTCATTTCGCTTTCCTGAACTGGGGGACGACACATATCTAGAGCCGCTTCTCTGATCACCAGAACCGCTGAGCCCGGCAGCAAAGGGCGCAGTTTAGCATGTGCGAGTGATTTATGCTGACAGGCTCCAAAACAATATTAATAACATTAAACTGCTAAAAGGAGAGGTTTGGGTGTGGGGATGTGTGCCTGTGTTTGGGTGGTTGGTTTTTTGGTGTTTTTTTTTTTTTTTTTTTTTTTTTTTTTTTTTTGTTGTTGTTGTTGTTCGTTTATTTGTGGGCTTTTTTCTCCCTTAGGGTTTGTGTGTGGCTGGACAGCACTGTTAGGCAGTGCCATCTGTAGAGGGACGGGTGCCTGCAATGAAGTGTGAAAAGCGTGGCCAGAAACAGGGCTTTGGTGTGACTTCTGAACGCACGTGGGCACTTTGGGTGAATTATGTTTCAAGGAGGCAACGTGCCTGAGAAAGCGCAGTGGGGCGGCGCGGGCAGTTCCCAGGTGCCCCCGTCCAACAGAGGCGGCGCTGGGGGTCGCCGGTAGAGGGTCGGTCAGGTCGGAAGGATGAAGACGTGACGAAGCCAGTAGAAATGGCCGTTAAAGCGTGTGCTGCGGGAGGAAGGGTCCTGCCCACGGGGAGCGTGGAGGCGGAGGGCAGGCGGGGCCGCCCGCCGTGCTGAGCGGGCCGGAGCGAGGCCGGCGGAGCTGCCCACGGTGCTGAACCCGCTCGGGACCGGCGGAGCTGCCCACGGTGCTGAACCCGCTCGGGACCGGCGGAGCTGCCCACGGTGCTGAACCCGCTCGGGACCGGCGGAGCTGCCCACGGTGCTGAACCCGCTCGGGACCGGCGCCGACCTGGTGGCAGCTTCTCTCGCCCTTGGCCGGGGAGAGATGGCTTTGTCTCCCGCCCCAGGACGAGGGAATGCAGGCCTGAGCATGAAATCCCCGAGGAACAGGGAAAAGCGAGGCAGGCAGCAGGCAAGGGCTATGGGCGCAGTGCAAGGAGAGCAGACAGCAGGCTGTTTGTGCAGGGTGCCAGGAGCATGTGCTGTAGCTTATCATGGGGCAGAGCTTAATGAGACGGTATTGAAAACCATTTTCGAAGGTGATTAGACTTTTATTTTCTTTTTTACACAAACACTTTAGCAGGGCTTTCATATTGTCTTTCATTTTTCTTCATTAATCTACTAGGAAAAGCTAGAGCTTAAACATCTAGAAACAAAGTTTTGTTGCTTGCCCACACACCAAAACAAACCTGAGAACGAGACTGTTCTAACTTTGTCATGTGATTAATAACCGGGAGAGAACTGAGGTTTTTTCATAGGGCACTGTTGATGACTTTCCCTATTGAAATATACATGCTGCATTCAGTACTGTATTTTTAAGCACCAGTACAGACCTCAATGCAGTACAAAACAGAGGGAAAGACAGGATCTTGCCTTTGAAGGTCACAGTATTGTTAGTAAGCATTTTGTCCACTGGAAGTACTATCGGTGGAAAAATACAAGATGAAACCTATATGAAGCTAAATAGGAAGCAGTAACTTGGTAATAAACAACATTTTAAACAAAGACAGTCATAATTTAATATGACAACTACTCACTTCACTTTGCAGCCACCATTGAGGCAGACTTGGGAACATTGGTTTTGTAACATGTAAGTGTAGCAAAGCAGAAGTAACAACAGTGTTGAAGTATTTTAACAAGTTTTTACTGTATTTCAAATTGTGGTAGGAATATGAGAAATACATAGAGTAGACCTAACTTGTGAGAAAAACTTGGGTTACATATTGCAAATTTTTCATGTTATTATTAGTTTGTGGAGACAGTCATGTTATTTATGGGAGGAGTAATGAGGAAACTAGGTCCTGTATAAATGACCTCAGAGACCACTTCCCAGTTGTCTCTGTGGCAGTATTGATGCTGAAGTTAATTATTGCAATAGCTGTAAACAAGGGTTTGATGGCATTTTTGCTTTGTTATGGGATAATATTTTTGCTACATTCAGTTAGATATGAGACAATTATCTGTGAAGAACTCTTAATAAAATCTAGTGTGGTGGTATAGCAGATTACAAAGAATTTTGGTAATTTGATTCTTCTTTTTAGATTAATGAGGTTAGCGCTTTCCATATTGTACTGCAGAAGGGGTTTTCTCCTAGATGTTGACTTGAGAATTTTTTCCCGTAAAATAGAGCTTCTTCATCTTTTCCAAGCTTTTTATTCTTTGGCATCACAGTGATTAATGAGTTTAATTTTTGCAGGCAACTGCCAGGAGGTGCTGAGTAAGATGTATCATGCTGATTGTGTATAACCCCGCTCCTTTTAATTACTGGGATGATAACAATGCATTAATCAGGTGCACAAGAAATTCAGCACTTTTCTGTAACACAGAATATGGATTTGCTTTGTAAGACACTGACTATACAGTGATCATCACAGCAGTCCCTTTTAAGTTAGATTTTGTATGGTAAGTTATGTGTTAAAAATATTGAACCCTCCACTGAAACTTCGTAAGACTTTTCTATATACACAGATGTGCACTGCATTCTACAGATTTAGTACTTAGCCAAAGCTTCTATTGGCTTTAATAGGAGACTTAACCATATAAAAATGGCCAGACCCAAAGTACAAGAGCTTTCGTTACTGTGGATATTCTTTCCATAACTGAATTCTGAATATTACTTTCTCTCCTGCATTTACTTAAAACGACATATGGCCATATATTATACTTTACTAGTTTTGCAATTGATTATTCAGAATTATTTACATTTTGAGAGGTTTTTCATTCATATATATATATAGTGATAATTTTTAAATGCCTCAGTAAAACTGTGTTTCCTGCTTGAATAAATTAAGGATTAAGTAAATCAAATATTATTTGTTAATAGATTGAGTCTGAGGAAGCGAGAACCAAAGCCATTAGTGTAAAAAAAAATTGTAATTTAGGATGTCAGACTTGCTCTTGCATGTAATTGAAAGTGTTAATTTTCAGTTCATTATTTGTCTAATGAGAAGAGGTATTGCCTCCTAGAAATGTATGTCAAGGAGAGTGTTTCAGAAAGGTTGGGGCCTGAGCTGCAGACAACAGGCATTTCAGAAATGATGTGGTCTTTTCCCAAAGAGATGTGTGGTGTGATTGTATAGAAGGGTTTGTAGTTCTGACAGGAATCATAATGATACTGTAAGATAAGTAATCAGAAGTCTATCTACAGATCCAAACTACTGTGCTTATTGACAGAAACTGCTGTCTGAGTCTCTAAGAATCTCCTCTTCTGCCTCTTCTTGGTGAGTTCTTGCATGCTGAACCCAGTTGTCCTACAGCCATGAAGCTGTAGTTAGCTGGGGATAGTTCTTTCAGTGGAATTAGTTAGGCCCTACTGACATTCTGTAAGCTCACATTTTGCAATTAATAAAAAGTACAACTTGCTTCCTTCAAAATAAATAGTTACAAACGTTATAAAAATAATGGGGTTTATTTGCATGGAGGTCCATCATATGTTTTGTGATTACTGAATAATGAACACTTTACTCTGGGGTGATATGTTTTTTATACTTTGCTTTATAGCTATATTTAGAAGTAAGCCACCTTATGATATTTACTTCCAGTTTAAAATCAGCCTCTGATTCTGCAGTCTTTACTAGCCATGATGATGCATACACTAAAAAAAATCTGCCAGAGAGAATGTATTTTTAAGTATTCAGGAATAACCGTGTGAAGAGGCTGAATCATCTTCCTAATAGTAGTGAACTGAACAATAAGTTGCGGTAGCTCATGTAGACTACTCAGCTCAAGTTATTTCTCCTGAGCTAGGGCTAGTAGCTCAAGTACAGAAAGAATACACTGAACCCAGGGGCAAAGGAGCTTGTGTTGGTTTCCAAGGGGCTTTCAGAGACTTAGGGTCTGGGAAGAATACCTATGAGTGTGTGCTGCTCTCTATTCCTCTGTATATTTTTGTTTCAGAAAAGGCCAGAAAGAAGACAGTTCTTAGGGCGTCCATCACAGCTTTGAAAATTATCTTTGGGAGTCAGATTTTGTCCCTTGAAATAAAAACCTTTACATTAATTTGGGCTAACATATTTATTCTTGTGATGGTTCAGCAAAATCTCCCATTAAAATTCATTAACTGCAAGTTGATTTTACTGGGATTTTTGCCTGGTATGCTGGATGCTTCCCACCCGGCACATTGCCATGATGTACGAGTATTTTCATCCTGTGACCAAGGGGTGGCAGTGTGTCTTGATTACACTGTTCCTGTAGAGCACTTGGCATTTCATTGCTTTTATGGTAAAGTACCAACAAACCATTTCTTTATGTACTCATACCTATGTGTGAGGGTTAGGTTCAATTCCTTATTGCTTTTTATAGATTTGATTGACCTAATTGCAGTTTTGTAACTCTCTTCTTCACCATCAGGGAGAAATATTTGTTTTCAAAGCTCATAAAAAAAATGGTTCAACAACCGTTTTAAATGGTCCCGTATTCAAGCATGGGAGAAGGAGAGGAGGAACAAATCTTTTTTTTTTCTGAGGGAATGTTTTTCTCTTTTCTCCCAAAGGAAAACAAAACCCTCCAGTCTTTTTCAAAAAAGCAGGTGCATTGTGATACAGTGTAGATTTTCAAACATACACGCAGATAATTCAGGTTTGTAAATTCAGGGTTTTTGAAAAGATATTTGTGATCAAACCCCAAAATATGTATTATAATCTGTTTCTTAATTAGGTGCATAAATACTCATTTTGGATCAGGTTCTTAGTCACTCATGCACCTTTGGTAAATGTTATCTCTATTCATTAAATTGCAGGTGTTTGGTAGAGTCTGTGCATTACCTTGCATGAAGAGATCTACGTGCCATGGTCTTTACTGCCGATATGTAACTAAAAATGAGAGCAAGACATGGGCATTGGGCACATGTATGTTTTGCAGCACATAGCAGTGTAGAAAGGAACAGAGGAAGAGTGTAGTGGTACAATGCAGTAAGGTGTTTTGAGGGGTGAATGGGCTGTGGGTTTTGTGTAGTGGAAACACGAGTACTTCACAACTTTTCCACCTGTAGAGTGTTTGGGAACCTTCATTTCCCACAATCAATGGGAGTTTTAGTTACTTCTCAGCTTTTAAGCACGTTAATTTAGAGATCTTTCATACTTTGCTTTGTTAAAGTAACACTTGAAAGTCATAAAGATTACAGCAAGGACTGACACAGTTTTTAAGCCTCAGGACACTTGTAATGTGGAGCCAGGGAGAGAAGAGCAGCAGGGTCTGACGCTCATCCACATTGTGAGAAGTAAGTTTAAGCAAAGCTAATGGAGTATGTGAGGTAATGTGTAGGTCATGTAAGGCTGATAGTGAGTCTCTGCTGATGAAATCTTACCAGACTTCCATTGAGCATATTTTGTAATTGCTTAGCACTGGTGTAGTGTAGATTATTTTCCTCTAAACGAGGTGCTTGTTGGTAGAGCTCTGCTGTTACATAGATTCTTCCATGAGCTGCTGTCTCTGTGCCTTCTGAAATGGCATTTAATGTTATTATCTTCACTTTGCAGGTGGAAAACCAGAGGCTGAGTTGACACACTGTCTCATAGTGCATCTCAGCTCTATGGCAGTGATGGTTTGCTGTGGCTCAGCTCTGTGAACTATTGCAGTTTCTGGTCCTGGGCCACCAGGGGCTTTAAGACTAAAAATTATTCCAGTTATCACCAAGGATATTCTTACAGGTGTAAAACTAATGGTGCAGTCCGACACATTTAAGTCATTGCTGTATCTAGCACTTGTTCGTGACAGTTTTCATGTGATGTTTCAAATGTCTGATGTTTTCCTTTAGCTGTTCGAGTGTTTAGAGTTTGCTTTGAGAGAAGAGAAATTTAAAGTATCCAAAAGGAAGGATAGGAGCATCTTAATACTTTCATTACATAATATTTCAGTGTGTGTGTGTGTTGGTTGGTTGGTTGGAGTTTTTTTTCCTGTGTTTGTCAATAGCATCTGCTCTAGCATTTCAAGTAGATTTCATTCTAGGCAGACCTCAAAAGCAAATGCAAATTTCTCCCGAGGCTTGCTATCTTGGACATACAGAGCTACATGAAATGGAAAAGCAGCAGTGGGAAATGCCTGGTAACCTCAGCTCTAGTCATACCATAGTGATTAATTCTAAAGTGTTTATGACAACAGTATGTATGTGTTCCTTATTTTCCATTAAAATGAGCTCCAACACTCTGTAAAAGAAAGTAGCTGTGGTATTTTGGTCAGAGGAGAAATGAAACCTATTGGAGACTGAGCAAATACAGATGTTACAGCAGTCTTCAAGTTGTAGATCTGAAGCCACCTGGTGAGCAGAGCCAGCAGGAGTTTTACACAGGATCCCTGGGCCTGCTGCTTTCCTCCCTTTCTGACAGATGCAGAGGGAGAATAATGCCCAGCATCTGGGCAGCAGCAGGGGCTTGTTACTGCTCTTTGTCCCTTCTCAAGGGTACAAGCAGTGGTTTGCAGAGCCCAGTCATGTAGAGTTTGTGTCTGTGAAGATGAACCCAAAAGTCCTGCAGTGCCTCTAGGTAAGGTGGACAAAAAAATACTTGTATTCGTAAGGGCAGCCTTTGGCAAAAGAAAAAGTATGAACTGCTGGCAGTAGCAAAACAGACATTTATGCTTGTGTCAGGGTCAGAGAAAAGCTGGTGGCAGCTGTTGCTGCTGGCAGGTAGGGTGGTATGAGAGGTGGCTCTGGGGCGGATGGCTCTTCCCATTTACTCCCTAGACCTCCCAGTACCTTAAAAGGAATAGAGGCTGCAAGCACAGCTCAGCCTTTCCTCTCTCCGTTTCTCCAGACCTACCTCGTAGGCGTAAAAACTCAGTTTGGTTTGCACTGCCAGGAAGCCATGAGTCAGTCCGTCCTCCCTGTCTAACAGGTGGCTGCTGGCAACCTTATCTCTCTCTGCCCTGGCGCCTAAAGATGGATCTCCCAGCAAAGACCTCAGATGGCTTCTCTCCAGCAGCTTCACAGTGACATGCCCTCTGGCATTGCAAAATGCAAGTTTCAGCTGCTGCCTGTCTCCCTTGCTCTTCTTTCAGGACAGGCAGGTCAGGTTATCTCATGTTCCAGCGGAACCAGGAAGCCTCAAGCAGAGAGGAAAGAGGGTGTTGGGATCTGCTTTAAATAGCACTTGACCTCTTGCATAAGAGACTGATTGTCCCAAGATAAGTTTATTGCATACACAGCTCTGAGATTTGCAGAGATTGCTCATGGGATTATGTTTCATGTGACTGTAGAATCCTATCTTTATTTGCTTGTAATTTATTGCTAAATCCCTCCTCATGTTTGTGGATAATCTATATTAAATGTGGTTTGTCTTTGTTTTGTTTTTTTTGGGTTTTTTTTTTGTATTTCCTTTAGGTGCTAGAAAAGAAAGGTAATACTTAAAAGGCCAAATATCTATTACACTGGTAATAGGGAAGCTGTAGAAATCAACAATGATGTTGCCATAGAGACATAAATGGTTTATAGTGAACTGAAGATTTCCACTTTTACTAGTCTTCCTGCTGGGCATACTGAATGTAAGCATGTTATTGATACAGTTCTTCTGTCTGTTCTATATTAACTTCTTTTTCTTTTTTTCTTTTTTTTTTTTTTTTTTTAATTTGGGTCTTTGTAGTCCCAGATACAAGTTAAGGCACCTGGAGAAAACACTAAATGCATTATATTGCTTCACAATGGTTCTCTAATAAAGTGGGTGCTGTTGAAGCAGCTTCATTGTATTGTGAACTGCAGTGCAAACAACATGTGTCAAAACACATACAGTGATTCATTGCAAACGAGTAATTAGTAAAGACTGATGTAGCCAAGGTTTAGGACCACAGTAACCTGATCTATTGTACTTGCCTTATTTACACTCTCTGTGTTTGGGTTCAGTGTGCTTGGAACAGGCTTCTTCAGGGAGTGGGTAATTGTCACAGATTTCTGGGCACATTTCTATACCTTCTGTTTGAGGTGACACAGATCTGTGGTACAGCACTGGAAAGACGGGTAGGAAACCTGCTGCATGACCTGCAGCTAGTTATTTATCCCTGTGGGGCAGGAACTGCATCTGTTGGCTACCATAAAAGAATCAAGGCTGTGACTTCATCTGTGGCTTCACTGTGGTGGTGCAGAATTAAATCATTTCTGCGTTCGGCCTAAAGCTTTGGGCTAAAAAGAACCCTTAGAAACATGAGATTATTAATTAGCAGTGTTGTCGTTAATTCTGACAGTGGCAACATTTATGGGAGCATTGCTAATAACCAAAACAGGCTTGTTTGTGCTTGTTTACAGTGGGCTAAAGGTCTCTTTCATTACAATGTTTCACAGGCAGTGCCAGGAGCTGATAATCACTATAATGCACATTTTTCTTTTAGCTAAGAAAAGCTAATAAGCATCTGTAGTTTTGAAAATGTCAGATTGAGCCAAAGTGCATGCAATTAGATAAGGATAATGTAGCTGATAATAAGAAGATACATGATGCTGGATGAGCAGTTATCAGACTATTGTGTTTTGGCTGCTGAAGTGCTGTGTGTCATATAAAAGAAAGTGGTTGTTGGTTGAAGGAAAACATGCCACAAGTTGTCAGAGATGGAAATGTGAGCTAATGTGGTAAAGTGACAAGTTTAGTCCTGAGGGAGTATAAACATGCATGTCAGTCTCTTGATAGATGGGAGGGTTGTCTGGGTTAAAAGTCATGTACTTGGGAAGGTGAGAAAGGCCACTGAGGGAAAAAAAAAAGAAAAAAAAAAAAGCAAAAAAAAAGCAGCAGCAAATGTGGAAAGGAAGATGGGCAGAATGGAGTCATTTGTGGTTGCTTTCTCTAAGTTTTTTTTCCCTGTTTTCAAAGACTGTCTTGTGTCTGTGATGTCTGGGCTACTCTGGCTGCTTTAGTGTGTTAAAACCTTTCTAAGATAACTTCTTTGCCCAAAAGGGGATACAGCCAGGATGCACTGATTAAGAGGCTGGATGTGAATTTTCAAGCAGTGTCCTCAGTTTAATTTGCCATTGGGGGAAAGAATGAAGCAGACTCTAAAAGCAAGAGAAAACAGCAAGAAGATGAAAACCAGACAGGGGACAATGAAGGGAAAGAAGAAAGAGGGAAGCTGAGATGCACAGAACTGGATGCCAGCTCTAATACTGGAAATGAAGAAATTTTGCTTCTGAAATGTTTTTTGCTATAGGGCAAAATATTTCTTGTGATTGACACAGAATATTCTGCGCTTACCCTTTCCTCCTACTTAGCGTAATCCAGGAACTAGCTCTGGGCCGAAAGGAAGGTTCTCCCAAACCTGGGTAAAGAGGATTTTTTTGTCTCATATTTTTTCCCAAAATGTCTTTCACACCTTTATCCCACCTCTGTTGAAATATTCTGATGTCCTCAGAGAGGAGAAGTTGGAAACCATTTCTCCCATATTTTGGTTCTATGATAAGTTTTACCAGTTTTTTTCTCTTTAGAATGCTGCAAGCATTACATATCTTTCTTAAATACTTGATAGAAAAGCTGCTTGTGTATAGTTTGCATCCTCTCTTCTGTAATTTCTTTAGGAAGATATTCTATAAATGCATAATTAGTGACCAATTGTTACAAGTGCTACAGCTGCAATCTCAGAAAAAAAAATGTATTATCCTTATTAAATGTTTGCATTGTGGATAAAAAATTCAAGGTATATTTTAGCACTTACAAAACATTGTCCATTTCTGTTTCATTTTACACCCTTTTTGGTGTAGCTTCAGCCTAGATTAACTGTTTGTATTACAGGGGTGCACAGAAGCATGTGTTTGATGGGTGTGTGTGGAGAGGTCTCAAGGACAATCTTCTTATACCCTCCGGTCTTCACCTTATGGATGGGAGCTGAGTTTCCCATGCTATCACCATTCCTGTGCTGCATGACATGATTGCACTTCTGTGTCTTTTCAGGCTGAGTCTTCAACTTTCCTGACCCTTCCCCATGATGTGTGGCTGCTCAGCTAGGAGATCTGTAACTGAAAAGCACATTTTTGATAGCCCTTTCTTCTTGCATTCAGTCATTCTGAAAGACTTCTCCATGTCTATCAATGTGGGTTTGAAAGAACGGAGTTCATGGCATGGGCTCAGGTCAGGTTTCTGGTAAGAAAGCTTTCAGAAAGCATCACTGTAACATTCGCTGTCTGGGGGCATTTAAGCTCAGGGTGGGTTGAAATTCTCTTCCTATGAATGTTCAGGGGAAGTCACTTAGCACATTCCCAGGACACAAATTCACAGCATGTGTAAACTTGGCCAAAAGGATTACTTTTGTCATATTTTTTTGTTTGTTTTGTTTTGTTTTTACAATTTGGTCAATAGAAAATTATGTGCTCCTTAATAAGCTGTTCTTCCCCAGACCTTCGGCAAGCTTCATGTTAGAGGAGAGGAAGAAGAGAGGAGATCAGCTGTCTCCTCTCATGTTGGGTCATGAGGGAATACTGTCTTTCACAGATACAAGGATGTTCATAGCAACTGCACAGCTCTGTGGTGGCTCTCTCCTCTTTGGATGAGCTAGAAAGAAGGGCCTCATGGGACTGGAAAGAGAAGGTTAAGAGCAAGGTCAAAGTCAGTTTAATTCCATTCTGTAAATCTGCATGTGAAATTCCTCAAATTACAGCCATGTTCCTTCAGTGTTTCTTCCTGTCTGTGCTAAACTGAAGCAATTCTGGAAGTGGGTTTTTGGCAGATAGCACAGAGCTATCGGGCTGGAAAGATATGTGAGAATGCCATAGTCAGCTTTTTAACTGTGCAATTTAGTATAAAATGTAGGGAGCCGCAATGTGAATCAGAGGATTGAATTTGCTCTAAAAGTTCCACAAAAGGCTCCTCTTTTGCTGAAGACAGATTGTGTCAGTCCAACCTGAAAAACTGTAATTTAATTTGAAAGCACCGTTCTGCATTCCTCTCACCTGATCTCGATTGGTGACAAGCCATAAAATTTCTCTGTGGTCCGCTGGAGTTCAATAGATGAGAATTTCCTAACTTCATAAAATGATTAAAAGCACTCCAAATGTATATTATTAACAAGGCTTCTGTGAGGCAACTTAATCAGGTTCAGGTGTCTTTATGAAAGGCTTGGTGAGCATTGTTTGAATGGCAGATTGCTGAGCGAGGTATTAATTGGGGAGAAGACTAATAAGATGTCAGGCTTTAAGCTTAAAGGATAGGACATGTGTATGACAGATTTTTCCTGTTTGACACAATGTTGTGTAGATTAGTTGTACAAAGATCAACATCTCTAGCAGCAATAAGTGATATCTGTGTGGCTGATTTGGGCAGTAGCCCACTCCTGTGTTTTTCTTTAACCCAGTGCCTTGGACAGCACTGGAAGGCAGAAAGAAGATTGGGTTTATGTGTACTGCCTGTATCTCATCTAGAAAACTCATCTTCTCCAGCGTGCTGTATCATAAACCAAAAACCAAATCCGCTTTCATCAAATGTTTTAAGTGATGGACCATTTCAGGACAGTTCTGTTCTGTTCAAGGCATTTCTACAAAGAGAAGAATGATTGATCGACTCACTGCAAAATGCATGTTGGGCATTACGGACGGCCTTCCCTCTCTCCCTTTCCCCCTTTCATGCAGGCTGGCTGTGACTTTCCAGACAAGACAATGTGATTATTTCTATATTATTTTTCTGTTCCATTTTTTTCCATGAACGCTAGGAAGAGGCTTATTAAGGAGTGAATGGGAAACCAGAGCCTCTTAAAATTGGTTTGAAATCCCACAATTTCTAAGATTGGATGAAGAAATCTAGTGGCTGATTTTAGACAAATGAGTTATTTGGGAGTTTGTCTATTGACATTGTGAAACTTCCTGATGAAATCTTAGAATAAAAATCTGTCATAGGGCTTTCTTCTCTGTTCTTCCCTTGGAGCTCAGAGCACTCCAGCAAGGTACTATACCAAAATCTGTTCTTTACTTCATAGTGATGTAATCTTCAGTTTCTAAATGTAAATTCATGTGCTTGCTAAGAGCCAAAGAGGCTTTTTATACTTAATGGGTCTTATCTCTTATGAAAGCAGGAGATTAGAATTTTCTATGACTTTGGTAATGGTGGAAATGGAGAATCTATGCATCCTCAGGATATCTATTAGCAGAAAGTTTTATTGTCGGACCCAGGCATTCCCAGCATTTTTCTTGGTCAGCTTCAGTAATCACTGCTTCTCATTTATTCAGGTCAATAGGCCCTTCTCTGGGGGACAATAAAGTTTTTTAAGATGAAGGGTATTGTTGGAATATGAATAGATGGCTGTAATCTGGTCATAAATTGGGTTAGGCTGGAAAGATCTTGAACACTGAAGTATTGGAAGAGCACGCAAAGATAAAAGTAATATTTAGCTTTAAGACAGACCTCAGTAACTCTATTTTTATGGGATTGCATACCTGCCCTTGGAACCAGAGAAAACATAAGGTCCCCTTTTACAACTAAATGTATTGAAATTTTGCATGCAGCCAGTGAAGACATCACTGCCTCCAGCTAGGTAACAGGAACTTCAGGTTTAATTATGCAGGCTAAACATCTTTTCAAAGAATATCCTGAAGGGTTAAAGTTTATTATACTCAGTGGGTTTTTTTGGGGGAAAAAAAAAAAGCAAAATGTATTATACAGGGCTGAATCCATCCTTTGCACATATTTTTAAGATTGTTCGGTCAGGTTTATTCAAGAGTCCCTGGGCTGCTGCATTGCTGCATTTTAAACAAATTGTGTCAGGTATACCAGGTATATGATATTTCTCTAAGGGTTTCTAGCTACCTCCCCTGTAGGCCAAACACTTTTCCATTTCAAGAGGCAAGATGTTAAGATGTCTGCCACTACAAGGGCAGCAGCATCTATAGGCATTTAAATTGCAGATGGTCTGTGTGGGTAAATCTAATTCATAGCAGTTCTTTTCCCCTTATTGTTGTAGCATTGTTTCGCCAAAGTGCTTTGTTCTAATGTTTCTGCACAGTCCCAGAGTCCTTTACAGACAGTATCTTTGCTTATCTTCATAACAATGACAGATTGCAAAGGAAATTCTATAGCTGAGAAGCTATGGAAGAATATCAGACAGTTTGTTTTGTGTTATAGGACCACTATAGTGTAATCTGAATGCAATGATCTCCAAATTATATGAGTTGCAGGTTTGGATATCTAAAGAGAATTTAGTAGCTCAACAGATCCAAATGATTGAGAAAACTAGCTCAGAGTTTGAACAACCTTACTGGATGTTTCCCTTTTTAAACATAAATTATCCCTAGGCCGCAAGAGCAGTGCTGTTTGTGTGACAAAATTGCCCAGTTTATGTAAGCATCTAAGTCTTACATAAGTGTAAGCATCAGTCTCTCTGTGAATCAGAAACAGGCAGAGCAGGAGTTCATTTCACCTAGGAACACACCTGGTGCCCTTCAATAGCTCATTGTATTATGTAGGTTCAGAGTGGGCTTAACATACATTGGAAGGTCTGAGTCCCTTATAAAACACCAATTATTTTAGGAACTGTGCCTGGAGGAGGCAAAACTGCCCACTTGCTACATGATGCTCTAACAGCTGTGGCATTCATCTAGTGAAAAGTCTGGGTTTGGTTCTCAGCCTTGCTCAAAACCCCGTCTCCCAGGATGAGTTCTTGGCTGTTGCTGCAGACTCAGAAGGGTTCTCCTGTCTCTTGTCCTTTCTGAACACAGGAGAGACAGGTGAGTTGGAAAGGAAACTGAGGGAAAGCAACCGTGGTGGTAGGAAGAGCTCTGAGATGTAGGGCTCTGTTCCTTAGCAGATGGTAAGTGTAAGAAAAAGGGGGTACCACAGCTGCTGGGCAATTCCTGTTAGCTTCTTCCCCTCAGTACCCCTAATGCTCATTTTTCAAGCTCACAGTGGGCTCAGAATGTTGACAATTAGGAACAGCTTGAAAGCAGCTGTGTCCTTTACTGAATCTGGCCCTGAGCAATTTTTAAATTTTGACCTACGGCACAGACTTGTTTAAAACTAATGCAGCCACTTCAAATAAAGCGATGAGAAGCATACGTATGAAGATATTTAATGTAGCAAGACTAGGGCAGCAAATTTCTTTCTGACTATTCCAGCATTGACTGAGAAGAAGGGCCTCTTCCTTTTTGGACAATGCAGGAGTGGAGCACCAGATGTGGTGCTTTCTGAAATGGAGGCTGAGGGAGAGGTGGTGATGCTATATCAGTGCAGTTAAGAGGCAAGGGGTGGAGATGACAGTTTCTCACAAGTGTGGAGAAGTGATTTTGGTGCATAGGACAGCAGGTATGTTGATGTGGTGGGAATCACCAAAGTAATCTCCAGTTATCTCATCCCAGCAGCAAAGGGAAAGCATGCTGCACATGAGCAGTAAGTCAGCAAACACCATGGCTGTAGCACATGACTGGGAGTTAGAAGGCTGGCTTCTGTTCTTCTATGCCACTTAATTTTTCCGGAGCTATTAAATCCCTGTATAGTATTGGGCCGATTTTTCAGAAGATTTTGGTTATGCAATAAAAGCCATCTGATATTGTTTCTACACTGCTCTTAAGATGAAACATTTATATTATATCCTATAATCTTACTCCTGCTTTCTATTCTTGATGGTTTTTCTAAGCCCTGGGCTAAAAGGCATTGTGAAAGAAATGATTCGCCCAACAAAACGTCCAAACTCTGAAGCACTAAAACCCCTGCCTTTTTTTTTTTTTGCTTCTCAAGAAAGCAAAGATCAAGCGGTACAGCTTATACTGCTTGAAAGTGCTAATATATGTTGAAGACTCAGGGTTTTAGTTTCACATGCCACCAAACACACAGTTGATGTAGATCAGTGCCTCCCCAGGGCCATGTCTGCCCAAGGGATAAGCTTCCCTCACGCCAAGGCTGTATGTGCCCAGCCCGGTGGGGTACTCCTGTGGAAGAGCTGAGGGTGCTGCAAGCACTGTGTTGTGCTGATGCAGTGCCAGCTTTCAGCTGCTGCTCATTCATATTAGTCAGAACTAATTTAACTACCAATTACTCACATGCCTGTGAACTTCCAGTTGCTGATAGAGGTTTTTCAGGGCTCCTTTATATATCTTTGCACGTTATTACAGTATGCATCAGAGAAATCATCAGCACATCAAGCACTCAAAAGATAGGGACAGTGCTGGACTTAAAGTTTCTGGCGAATCTCTTCATTCAACTTTTTCTTGTATTCATTACTCTAGTTTCCTCATGTGTCTTATGTTAGTCTTTAATTAAATGATCGCATGTCATCGTGGGTTTTTTTGCACAGGACCCCTCTTCCCATGCTCACAGTGGTTTAATGAAAAGCTCTTCAACGTTTCATTTTCCTCCCCATTGTTTAATGTATAGCCCTAGGCCTTAATCTGCACTCTCTTCAGATGCTGTTTAATTTTCTCGTGGGCTCTTCTCTAGCATTTACTGCCACAGTATTTGAATGCGTCTCAAAACCCAGTGAATTTGTTTTCACAGGATGGCTGCTGAACACGAGGAGGGGTTTAATTCCCATTCCATAGATAGCAAATTGAGGAACAATTGTTAATGTGTCAAGAATACCATGATGTGGGGACTATTTTTATTGGAGTCCTAAACACAAGTCAGTGACCTCAGTGATAATGCAGACCCTCAGCATTTCTACAAATAGTATCAGAAGTCCCAGAGGTGAACGTTTGTGAAATAACACTGTAGTGCTCACTTAGCAGAATCCAGCTTAAATGTTTTGCCCAGCATCACAGGATCTGGTTGTACAAGATACAGGGAAATCACCTGTGTTTTCAGGGTGTCAGTTCACTTGCTTAGTCACGAAGCTGTCCTTCCTCTTTCCTTCCAGATCAGTGCTTCATTTACTGCATGCTGTTTCTTTTCAGTCATGTGTATCACTGTGGGCCTTACTAATTCCCTCATGAGGTTGACGGCTTTTGTAGCAGAAATACCTGTGTGCTTGAAGACAAGGCTGAGTTAAGATTACATTAGACTACATCAGTTCTATGTAGACGCTCAATATTGTGCCATACTTAGTTTTAAAGCAAGACTTGTAGGGTGAAGTAACATCTTTTATTAGGGTAACTGGTCCTGTGGGTATACAAACTTTCAAGCCCTTCAGATTTGAAGTTATTCCTCTTACTTTGGTTGACTTAATGACACGTCTTCCTCCAAATCCTGTCTCTTTTGTGTCCTCAGACCACTGAAGCAGCCCCATCTTAAAAAAGCAAGCAGGAAAACAAGAGATGACGTTATATGACAGCGAGTGGAGTCCCCAGTGATTCATCAGTAGGTTAGAAGTAGGAGATTGTGGCCACAGACCATTAACAGAGTAACTTGAGAATAGTTTTGTTCTCATCCTTGCTAAGAATCAGCTGTTGCGGGGAAATAGGTCCATCTTTTCTCTCTGGTTTCATAGCTGTCAGGACACTGGACATACATAGTGATATTGGGAATGCTGAATTCTTTTCTAATAATAGCAGATTTCTAATAATAGCAAAGGTCATACTTTTGTAATTTCTACTTGACTTACTAGGAAATTAGATCAACTGTCTCTGGCACATTTCCACTCTCTGTTCCTCTTTTGTATGCATCTGTCTGTCTTTTGTATTGTACTTTAACAATAAATTATTTCTGGTAGAACTTACCTTACTGTTGGTATTCATAAAGTTCCTAGCACAGAGAGAATGAATGAGCTGTAATCTTTTTCCAAACTGTGTAATTTCAGTTTTCTTGAAACCAGCATGGTTGTCCTGACTTTATGGACATTTTTGGCAATAAAAATTTAAGACTAAATTAAAAAAAGGAGAAGGGAGTTACAGCAATCTGCCCAGATGGGTGAAATAATCTTTCAGAATGTTTCCTAATCACCAAGACACAGGGTTTTATGGATCTGCCTTATAGAAGCCATACCACCTTGTAGAGATAATTAAACATTCCCAGTAGCAAAGTTTTAAACCCAAGTATCCAATTTCCCAAGAAAGTGTTAGACCCCGTGGTAGAAAACTGTTACTGTTCTCTGACCTACATAATAATTTAAGTATTCCATGCAAAGCGGATCAGCTTATGTTGAAAAGGACAGTATCCTCTCACAGCACAGTTCCAAAATCTTTAGCCTGAAATATGCAACAGTGAAATTCCAGAACGTCCAGCGGTAGAGCAAAAACAAATAAGCTGAAAGAAGCAGTATGCGTGAAAACATAGAGTACAACTAGTTTTTCATGATTTTTCTTGTTCTCATGCATGCTATTCTGGAATTTCATATTATTCTAGGTGTTACTGCACACAGTTTATTTCTGCTGAAGCATTTTGAGACACATTTATCTTTTGTATCTTCAGTGTTTTTATTCCTGAGAAAGACTAATTGAAATCTGTCTCCCATTCATCGTCCTGCTCTGTGGGATATCACATTTGAGTTAAGTTTAGAGAGAACTTCAGAGCTGATGTAACATACCTAGAGAATTTACTTACTTTTAATAAAACAGAGCATCCTTAGGGTTTTCAAACAGTTCCTGGAGGAGTTAATAGGAGGAAATGTTCATCATTGCTTAATGGAAAACAATAGTCCTCCTGCTAAGAAAGAAATGCAGCACTGCAAGATCAGGTTTTTTTATTAGTATTATTTTTATTGTTTCACATGATGAAAGAGCTGCTTCCAAATTCTCTGAGGCTGGAGAAGCTTCATGTACCTGGAAAAGAGAAATCTTCCTGTGTCTTGACTGGCTTAATGGACTACATTTGAGGGGAGAAATTAAAAGAAAGAAATGCACGAATGAATGCAGAAGGAATTATTCCTGTGTGTGGTCTGAGGATCTAAATGTCTTTTGGGAACAAGATTTGCATAGAGTTGGCTGCAAGAGGAAAACAAGTTTGAAATGTGGTTTGTTTGGAAGAAAGCTCAGTAAGGGTGATATTCCTGAGACTGTTAAGAAGTCATTCTGGAAAGAAAGTTCAATTTTAGTTTGTGGCCTGTTAATATTTAGTAGTTTGTGTTCAGGAAAAATAAATTGGGGATTTAAGATCAAACAGAACAGTATTTGGTGCTGTGTCCTATGCCAAAAGAGTAGTTCTGAAATACCCGGAGAAATAAAGTAGATGTATTCACTCTTTACCATAATTATGTTGCTTTGTCTCATCCTCAGGTCGCAACATTCTGCTGCGTTAGAACTATGCTTTTGGGTGTGGATACCAAACCAGCAAAGAAGCTGGTAGCTGTGAGAGCACCAGACAGCAGTCAGTATTCCCCAGTCATCCTGAGCTCCGGTGTCAGAAAGGCGTTTGCTGCATTGCTGGAAAAGTGCAGGCATATTCAATGCAGACAAGGGCAGCTTGCCTGCCTGATGTATGGAATGAGCTTGCACCTGCCTGATAAGAAAGAAATCACAGAGTTTAGGTGCATGAGCTGTTAAGTGGCAGTTCTCAGGCAATGAGTGCCCTGTAAAGGCTAAACTAATCCAAATGACCTTACATTTGCCATGGACTAAGAGTATGCCTAAAGAAAGTTACTGCAAGTGATAGTTATGTTGCTTGCTGCAGCTTGCCTGTTTGCATCTGAGCCCCAAGGAGCATTCCATCCTTTGGAGACAGCCTGTTTGTGCCTTGCCCAGTGGAGTCTTGATCTGTGAGTGGCACTATGACAATATAGTGATGGACTGATCAGTGTGAGTGAGAGCTATCTGCTGTGCCACTGCAAATCTCAGATTATACTTGTGAGCTTCACTTGAATTTTGAGTGCATAAAGCCATCAGTATCCCTGCCCCTATCCTATCCATCTCATTCCATGCTTCCTAACTACCAATGAAGTATTGCTTTAACCTGCCACTAGTTTGGGAACTGTATTTCTCATTTTCCCTGAGACTGGTAGGAGTCTCTCATCTCCTCTGCAGATAACCAGCTCATACTCTTTCTACACCTTCCCAGAACAACCATCTGGATATCCCTTGGCTGATTATATCTAAGGATTTCTCCTTCACCCAAAACTCATAAGGATACTTTACTGGCATGACAATTCATCATGCCGACCTAGACTGGACTGTAATAAATTAAGAAATGGTGCACTTAATACAGATGTGTTTATCTACTAGACAGTTAAAGTCATTGCAATCATCTAGTCTGTTGTGGTCTTCTGGTAGCTCACAGGTCAGATGTGGTCCATGGGTCCATCCATCTCTTCTAGCCTGGTGAAGTCAATAGGCAAGCGCTTGCTCAGGCACTGCTGCACTTCCTTTGCTTATGGAATAAGGGGAGCTGCTGCTGCCAGGGCTTTGTGGCAGATGCTGGTGGAGCCAGAATCGTGTCTCATCCTGTTCAGGGTGGTCCAGCAATGCATGGAGTATCAGTGCTGGTTGTGGCTGAAAGGCATCTTCAAAACTGTAAAGCGCTACATGAGGTTGAATTGATCTGAAGTTGTCTGACTGACAGTTGACTGCAGAACTGTTTGAGATAGAGTGTAATCAAACAAAAATACCCAGTCTGATCTGAGCATGCCCTGGTGACAGAGAATCCATCAAGGTGTTTAAGTCATGCAGTCATTAATGACTTTGCTCTTAACTGTGTGCCTCATTTTTCACCTGAAATTGTCTGAATTTGTCTGGCTTCAGATTTCAGGCATTGATCTCTGCTGAGAGGCTGAAAAACTTTCTATCATTCGAAATACATGGTAGGGGAAGAAACTGGTGCTTGATAAATGTGGGTCTGTGCTAATGTCACTTCCTTTTTTTCACTTCTTTTTCTACCTTTGACTTTGAATGTCAGAAAAAAACCCTTGACTTGCTTCTGCAAAGGTTTGGAATGGAATTACTGCAACTGTGGGGCCAGAACTGCAACTCCTGTAGGCGCAGCCGTGTCTGGTAACAGGCTAATTTGACTGGGTACTGTTAGGAGTTTAGTCCTGGCAGCACAAACCTCACTTGTGGGCTCCTTATGGCTGTCAGAGACAAGTTTGTGTTTGCATGGCCAACCTTGCTGAACTTGCTGCTGGGACTTAACTGCTCTAGGGATCTGAACTTGCTAGAATAAAGGGAGTGTGGGCTGCAGTCTCCTATCAGTAGGTATGAAGATATACTGTGTTTCTTAATTTCTTTCTCCCTGATCGGTATCTCTTGTCATGAAATTCAAATTAATTTTTACCACTTAGGAGTCAGCAAATTGTCTGTTTATTGTCTATGGGACAGATCAGAATAGAAATTCTGTGGAATGATATTACTGAAGTTTTAATAAACAAGCACACTTCTGCTAGTGTCTGTCTTTCGTAGTTTTAACAGAAAACAAAGGTTTAGAAAGTACCACTCTTTAAAATCAGGATAAAACATGTTACAAATAATAATTTGCTTGAACATTAAAGTCTGGCTATGTGAAAGAACTGAGCTCTGCAGGGCTTTGGCATTTAAATATCTCTGTGGAACTGGCCTAGAATCCTGCACCTTGGGCACCAAAATGATAGTTTTGTGGCTTCTGTGTGCAGACCCCAAATGACATTCAAGAACAAAAGGAACAAAAAGGGGGAGAAGTATCAGTAAGGAGGGGAACAGCCAGTTCTGTTGCCCCAAATATACTGTAGGTATATGATGAAACACAGCAGCCTACTGTGAGACAAAATCAGAAGCAAAAATACAGTAATGGTGGCAAAAGGACTAAGAGACTAGGCTGGGAATATGTACAGAAAACATCTTGACAAGATCCAGTACTGATGCAGAGGGAGAGATTAATTTCTCCTTCCCGTTGAGGGGGTATACGGGTAGATGGTAAGCTAACCTGGATAACTTTGGGCATGGCTGAACTGAAATTCATAGCTGCTGGAGAACCTGATTTGCAGAGATCTGATGCTTCACCAGATGCATCTGCAGGTCCTCAGCTCTGCAGCTAACGCTGGTTTTCCTGATGTGCTTAGGTCTGCTTTTTAAACAGATGCTTCACAGGATGGCCCTGAAGTTACTCCACTGGGCAGAACATTTTCCATCTTAAGTTGTTAACACAGTTGAAGTCATGAGGAGAGAGATGAGATCAAGGATGTTATCTCCTATCTTTCCAGAGCAGGCTTTTCTCCATAATACATTGTTGTGTTTGTCCATTTTGACTTTAAATTATTCAAACTATGGGCATCCCTGAAGTAACCTGTTTTGTAACCTGAATCTCAATGAGCCCCTCGGTTCACAGAACAAACCCTGCTGCATGCCTCCAAGAGCTGTGTGTGCTGACTTGGGATGGGCTGTAGACCATAAATCGTACATGGCCAGCCACAGGGGTTGAGCATGACCCTGTGATCTAAGCTTTGAGTCTCAGCTTAAAACAAACCAGCTGACCATGTGTGCATTAATCTCTCTCTGTAGGCATTTTGAAGTACCATTCTGTAAGGGCCACAGGGGGACTGGTTGCAGTGGAGCCTATGTTATAGCTGCTGTATTTAGACACCATTAATGGGATTATGCATGATCTGTGATTTGGCATTGCTCTGTCGTTCCTCTCAATTGCTAGTCTCCAGATCAATGTACAGAGTAGCAAACTCCTTCCTTTTAAGGAGCTAAGTCAATGGAAATCCCCAAAGAAAAATTGGACTCAACATTGATCAGTTGGTGGTAGCAGGTCAGCCGGGCTTATTTTGCAGCTTCGACTGTGTGTGTCTGTTTTGCCATCTGGAAGTCCTACACAGCTTGCTTTCCCTCCTGGGAGTGAACATCAAGTGTGGCTGAGCTTCGCCAAATCTTTAATTTTTCTGCTTCTGTGTTGCTGCTGGGAAGGGGCAGAGGATATGGAGGCACTGGGAAGATTCACATCATGATCCCTGTTGCATCACAAGACCAGGCAGGGTGTCAGATGGCAGCACATGCACGTGCTGTTCTATTATACATGTCATCATAAACACATAGGCTGAGAGGAGCATCCAGAGCAATGCATAGCCCAACTCCTCTGTTCCTGCTGCCTCCCAGCTTCTTCCTGGAACAGGACAGCAGGAGAAAACACCTTTATGAGTTGAGCAATGCCCTACCATGGAGAAAAGTAGCAGGCAAGCACTGAAGTGGAAGTGGTGCGGCATCGATGTTGCTGATTCCTAGCATCTGTAAACTTGAGCCTCCACATTTTGAGATTCTCTGAAGATAATCAGGAGATTTAACAATACTGACTCCTTTAGGCCTTTTGTAATTTCCTTCTATGATTTCAGGCACTGGGGTTTTAAAAGAAATCTGAAGTCACCAAGTACATTGCAGTACTAAAGCATAGCAGAGCGCATACTGGATCACACCAAAGATCAAAAGTGTTTCTTTTTTCATTTATCTGATAATTGTCAATAGCAGTTGCCTAGAGAAAGAATATTAGACTAGCGTAAGCAGACTGTGTAGCTCCTCCCGCGTGCACTCCAAGCAGGCTGTGGCTGAGGATGTTTCTGTGTCCAGGGTGGTGTTGCTGGATTTTTCATACAAACACACATGAACTTCTAGCATGCACAACATACTGGGGCAATAAGCTTTACAGTTTAGCTGCTGTTTGGAAGGGAAAAGAAATAAAGAAAGAGGTCTTTTGTAAAAAGAGGAGAAAATATTAGTAGCATTACTGTTCCTGCACACCCGAGCCCTGACATCCCCCTTCACTGCTTGCCCTACCCTTGCAGCGAAACCATCTGTTCTGTATTTCCACATATGACCTGGTCAGCCCCTATCCTCTTTCCTTCTGAGACATCAGTGGGGTGATCCTTCTCTTGGGACACAGTGGAATAGTTTCCCTTATGTCCTGTCTCAGTATATCAAGGAACAGGGCTCCCCTCTGCAGTCTAAATCACTGTCTAGCAAACAGAGAAACTGGGACTGACAGAGGCTGACCTTGTGCCCATTCAGAGCAATCCATGGGCACAATGCAATAAATTTGCCAGCTATTCTAAGCAAGATGTGTATTATTATTTACCAGCGAGGTGAACTTGGCTCGTTTCCCCAAGTGAGGGTGAGCAGAAAAGGTCTGGATATTCTGGAAGTCTCTGGATTGCATTAGCAGTATGTTTGAAATGTGTGATGTGGGGAGTAGAGGTGGGGA
Source organism: Falco naumanni (assembly GCF_017639655.2). Lineage (NCBI taxonomy): Eukaryota > Metazoa > Chordata > Aves > Falconiformes > Falconidae > Falco > Falco naumanni. The sequence goes on along the minus strand of NC_054057.1, from coordinate 54,286,112 downwards.
AGGCAGAGGAGGTTGCTGTGAAGTTACCCTGCTGCTTCCCAAGAAGGTGTGTGTGAGTCCAGCTTTCCTGCCGCTCTTGTTGCCCTCATGGCTTTAAGTTTGTGCTGGAGTGGAGAAAGCAAGCACCAGTCTCTCCTAAGCAGTGTGATGCAAACTTGACTTTGATTTTTAGCTCTCAGCTGGGAATTGTTTTAAAACTCACATGAGTTTCAAGCTGCTGTAGAAGTTTTCCAAGTTTCCAGGAAAAGAGGGGAAGGTAGAAAGGGAAGCCAAACTGAAAAAGAGAGAACAGGGGACAATGCACACAAAAAGGAGAAATGAATAGACGTGTGTCACTGCTTTTCATCCAAGTGGCCTTGCCACCAGGCTGGCATGCTTGTGCATCGTAATGCATTTTTCAAGGTATATGGTGATTTGAAGCCATGTCTGGTATCAGAGACTGGAATGAAAGGAAAAAGCTGTCTGCCTTCTGCCCTGAAATTCATTCCTTGCCTTGGCTGTAAGCCACTAAACTGCAATTAAAATAGCATGAACAGGATGTGTCACTGAAATGGAGATCACAGTGTTCCCTCAAACCCTCTGGTTGTGCCCTCTGGAGACCCTGCGACAGAAGGTAAGCCCTGTGTATGGCTTGTGTCCCTTGGGCACCTAGGTACAGGTAAAAGGCCTTACAAGCACAGCCAGAGATTTATGGCAGGGACAGATGACGAGACAAAAACAAGAAAATAAAGCGACAGAACTGGAGACAAGACAATTGCAAAGTAAATTGCCTTTGCTTTTTCCTCCCTCCTTTCCCCTGGTACTTTAGTACCAAGAACAGGGCTCAGCATTGTCAGCAGTAAAGAAATGTTCTCTGTGTCTCCAAGCCATTCAGCATGTCTTCAGTAAATCAGCAATTTGACGATCGTTGTGGCAGCAGAAACCCTCCTTTGCATTGCCACTGCCGCCTGCAGTAGTGGATTACACAAGCTGATGAAACCACCCTGCGTGTACTTTGACTGCACATTCAGGGCCTAAGCTGCTGTCTGCGTTGGCTGTTTTGGTCCTTTTGCTGTACAGTTTCAGTCCTAACAGGAGACTGGTGCCACATGTAAAAGATTTTAGAAGATCATTGTTTTTTGAGTTGCCTCCTGCTGTTTCATCATCCTCAAGGCTTTTGATAGTGGCAGAGCCCACGTCCTTGCCTAGTAAGATGATTTATCCTCCTGCGATAGGATCTTTCTGTAGAAAACAGTGGTGAATCAGTTGCCCAAGTTTGTAGTCATGGCTACTTAGATGGCAGGGTGCTCTGGCTTCTCCCACTCCTCCAAGTTCTAGTTGTGCCCCGTATTTGCTTGTTCTCTGACACATCTTCAGCTCGATAGCAGATCTGAGCCTCTTCAGTATCACACTGACTTATTGTGAGTCTGTGCCCATATCTACCTTAAGCATACATCCATCGTGCCCCAGAGACCCACCAGGCCCTCGTGCGCTTTGTGTGCAGCTGCTGGAAGTTGGTTTGCAGAGGCTGCCTCCCAGAATGAAGAGTCATTCTTCATGGGACTCTTGGCTCAGCAGAAGATCCGTGTTCTCACAACATACTGGTTTAAGCATGTGCTTAAAACCGAGCACATGCAAGAGCTTTGCTGAGTCAGGGTAAGTGAGAGCAAACTGCTGTGCCATGAATAGCAATGAAAGCCAGACAAGATTTTTAAGGACACCATCAACTTGAAAATCACACTCTGCCTGAAAAGTGTATCTGTTTTAATTAGTGGTAGCCCTGTGACTGAGAGAAAGTAGCAGGGCATAAAATGTCTCTCCTCTTGGGTTGATAATTGTTCTCTTGATTGTGCTTTGAGCTATGTTGTTCTTACTGCTTTATTTGTTTTTTCATGCCTGCTTTGCCATCTCCTCATGCATTAGCAAGATGGCCTTGCTCTTGCGTGTGGCACGCTCTTGCCGTGTGCTGTGCAGCCGGGCACATCCCGGAGCAGCTGCAGGAGGACTCACGCCACTCTTGCAGTGTTGGGTCTCTGCAGGCGTCTTGCTTTCCCAGTGAATCCTCTGAGGGCAGAGGAACAGCCTTACTGACGTGCATAACAGACCTGAGGAGTGAGCAGGCAGCTTTCACTGCTGAGCAATAGCACCTTTCTCTCCCTAGCCCATCCTTGGGTGAGGGTTAAGAGTCTTTCAGATTTTTGGGGTCTCTCATGGCAGCGACGGGGAACTGAAACGAATAGTTAACTGTGAGCTCCCATGCTGGGAGAAAAGGGCAAATTCTGATGCAGGGTAAAACTTGACTTTCATCCCTTTGCTGGAGCTATTTCTAGCTTCCCCACTCTGTGTCATCATGTGGCCCCACAGACATCTGCATCACTGGCAGGGCTGGAGAAGACAGGACATCTTTTGGCTGTGGTGTCAGCTCAAGCCATCTTTGCAGCTATAGCACCATGGGGCAAATGAGTCCTGCTGTAATGAGAGCAACAGAAATGAAGTTAACCAGTTTCCCCAGGTGTTTCCAGTCTTTCAGCTATCATCCAGTCCCAGCTAAGTGCTCTGTGGGTCACCTGGAGTCTCTATTCAGGACGTCTCTGCAAGTTGGCACCCAACTCTTCCTCCACGGTGTAGCTCCCAGCCTGGGACTGGCAGGTTGTGGCATGGAGCCATTGGGCAGGGAAGAAGTTGTGATTTATGGGCCTCTCCCTACCTTTCTACCTGCCCGTCCAGATGTGTCTCAGCATGACAAGCTTTGTGCCAGGCCTTGCTGATGCCTAGCAGTCTTCAGGGGGGAACAATAAAAAAAAAAAAAAAAATCACTGAAAATTCTGGTAACTCCTCAGTTTTGAAAGAGAAATGCAGTGCATACACCTGACAGCTCTCAGCGATGCTGCCAGTGCATCAGTAAACTCTGGCCACCACTCTAAAAATCCACTGACCTGCTGATCTCTGCCCCTCAAGTGCTATTTTGGTTTTGATGACTGCTTGGATTTCGGTTTATAGCAATCATAAAGGTGTATATGCTGCAACCACATATTTTTTCGCACAGTGGGAGGGAGGCATACACCATTTATGTAGTTCAGCTAGAAACATTTTTGTTGTAACCTGATGCCTGTTTGGAAAAAGAATTTAGCAAATGGCTTTAAATATAGCTGTTGAATATGGTGTCTAAAAAAAAGGCTTTTACCAAAAATCAAGTACATATCTGGATTTCACAGTTTTCCCGTTGTCTGTGGAAGGCTTCGATTTCTGATTGTACAAATGTGATAAGTTTAGTACCCTGATTATTCCAATCATTCATTTATTGTCTCTGTAATTTCTTTTGCCAGTGTTGCCTGGTGTTGTGTGACTTCAAAGTAGCAATGCCCAGTGTGTGAAATGTGTCTTTATCTCAGCTTTGCAGGTGTGGGGGCAGAGATGGGCTCAAGCATGTTCTTCTACACAGCAGCCTGACTGGCTGAAGCATTTGCTCTTTCAGTGGCAGAAGGATGAGGCTGGACAATAATTCTGCTGTACTGTGTGATCAGTCTGGAAAGAGTGATGTTTTTTTTCATAGAACACAAAAGGGGTGAATACAACACAAATTCTTTATGTATATAACGCACGTGGCCCTTAGGGTAGGTAAGATGAGCACTTCTTTGAAACAGAAATAAACAAAAAATACAATTTTTATTAAGACCTTAAGAGGGAATAAATAAAAGCCAAAGCATGCTACTGAATGGATTTTTGCTCGCATTTTTCATTGCAATGTACGTGTAAATCGGAAAAAAACCCAACCCAGGTGTGCATCTGCGTGTGGCACTAATGGCATTTAGTCAGCAGAGGGCAGGGTTTGCTGAGTAGAAATTCTTTCTGCTAGGGGAAATAAGGCTCAGGAAAGCGCTAAAGAGCCCCCGAAGGAGGAATTTTGAAGATGTCGATACTTACACTACCACCACTCCGCTCCCCCCGCCTTGTCGCCACCCCCACCTCAGTTCACCCTTTCTCAGTTTCAGCTTTGGCTTTCCTACTTCGATCTGCTTGAAAAAAAAAGCTACAATCTCTGGCTTTCCACCTACAACATACCACTAACTTTGGTTTGGTTAAAGTATTTTGGATATATCTATGAGCTTTGTAGGTTTAGGGATAATATTTTAATTTTCATAAATACAGTTTGGAGAATCATTTCTGGCTATATTGTCTCTTTTGGGAAATGTTAAAAAAGTGGCAGAGTTTAACCAAGTGAAATTGCAATACAGAAGAAGTCACAGGAATATTTCTTTTTTCAAAGCTGAGGTCAGGAAGAAGCCAAAAACTCTTGCAGGAAGGAGTTTCAATTACAGTGAACAAGTATAAATTCTGGACTTTGTCGTCCTAGCATGGTAATAAGTACCAGAAAAAATTGTTGGGGAGAATATTACATATGTTGGCAGTCTTTTATTTGAATCAGTTGTAAAGACATTTGAGGTTTTAAACCTTTTGGACCACATATGACAAATTATTTAGCTATTTATGTTATCTGATATTGGTATGTAACACCTGTGAGCAGTGTGCTCACAGTAGCAAAGTTTGTTGAACTGCATAATAAACCCAGTATTTTCCCTTGTTTGTTAAGATTAGAATGAGTGGCACAGTGCAAGGACCCATAGGCAGTGATTAAGAAAACTATTTCCTTGTAAAAATCCCGGAAGGAAAAGCTGATTATGTATTGGAAAACTTTGATCTAGACCTGCTAACTTTAGTAGTTTCCTTTTAGCTGCTCTTATCTGTGGCTGAATTTTAAGCAGGTTTACAAGTGATTGCACATATGAAACGTGTGCAAGGTTAGAGGAAAATGTCACTGGGGGAAAAAAAAGAGCCACAGTGACAACCATGAAAATGTTGTTTGTAATCTCTGAAATGCTTGAGATAACTTATTTTTGTGTTAGCCTAGTTCTGCTTTCACTATACTCTGGAGTTCCTATTGCTGTTCAGTGTATATTATTAGAGGAGTTCTGTTAACTTTTCAAAGCAGTTAAACTCTAGTAATCTAAGGAAATGCTACCGATGCTTCAGACATACCTAATATTGATGGGATGACAGAATCAGCTGCTGTAGCTCTTTTAGTTCTGATGAGAGCTGTTCCACTGAGATGCCACTGCTGTGCTTCAAAGGAATAGTAAGAAAGGCGGAATATTCAGATCCTTGGAGTGGAATGAATATTTTGGAATAGTCACATCCTCAAGGGGGAATTAGTATTTTGTCTGAGAGAGGCTAGTCCTTTCGAGTAGCCTCTTTTAGGCACCAGCTGGTGTTCTGAAATTGGAAATTGGGATTTTCAACTAACAATATTCTCTCACTTAACCCAATAATATGGAAGAATTTGGGTAGGAAGCAGTTAATTGGTTCATCATTAATAGTTGCTTCATTTGCTTCTTTAAAAAAAAAAAAAAAAAAAAAAAAAAAAAAAGGAGGGACAGTGTAATGTCTAAGCAGAGAAGCAGTAAGTTGTACCACACGGTGACAGTCTGGAGTTCTGGAAAGTCCCACACTCCCACCCGCTGACTGCACTGATGCACTGATTCCCTTAATGCTTGAGATGATCACTGGTGAACTTGGTGTGTCAAATAGAGGGCTCCTCATACCATTTAGCAGGTGGTGAACTGAGGGAAGAAGAGGCAGAGAGTATTGCCTGTGCTGGGTGGGGGAAGCCTGTGGCACTGAAAGGAATTAACCCTAGCTTCCAGGCTAACACTTCTGACCGTGGTCCATCCTCCTTTCCTGCAGCTTTTATCATTTATTGTGGATAAAGGAATTACTTCTTGTGTGCCATGTCTGGCTCTCTAAGCAATGAGACTCTTGCAGAGGTCTTCTCTTGGTTCTGCTGTTCATACCTACAATCTTTCAGAGAAGTAAGCAGGTAAAAGTGAAGCTAAAAAAAATATTTTTTAGAACCAAACTTTGCCAGAAAGTTGATTTCCGAAGTTGTGGATTTGTTAGACATGTTCAGATTAATGTGCACTGTGGTGAATATTAAAGGAACTGTCAAGAAGGAAAGTCTGTGTACAGGATAAATTAGGACTCTCCAAGGATTAAAAAGATGTAGGATTTTTTTTAAGTAGCTAGCCTACTATTGAAAAATAATGAGTAGTTTCCATAGCAACCTCACTTTCACATGGCGCACACATACCGTAGCAACATAAAAAAGAACAGTATCAAAGAAGGAATGAAACTGAGCTATGCTATTTGGATTTTTAAAAATATTCCTCCATCTTAAACTCTCTGTTTACAATGCAAAGATCAGTAAACCACAGAGCTTTGTGGGTTTTTTTTCAGAGAAAGTAATTATTATAACTTTCATCCAAACACTTGGAAAAAGGAAACAAAGTGAGAAATGTTGCTGAAAAGAGGACTGGAAAAGATTATGGTTGTTTCTTGTCTGTACTGTAGCTTGAACAAAGCCAAAGGTATCTCAGATTATCAGCATCTTCTGGTGGCCCTGTATCCCCAGTTGAGTTGAGTGTGATGGGAGACTGCTGCTGTTATTTCCTGAATGCATGTCACAGTGTTTGGCAATGTGTGGTACACACATGTTGATCGTCATTTGAACTGTGCAGAATATTTGTGAGAGAGACCAAGGGAAAGTCAAATTCTCCTGGCTATAAGTTCTCAAAATTAAGGTTAGGTTCCTCTGAAGGTTGACTAAGGGCTATGATTTCTTCAGGCAAGGCTGGATTCCTGTATAGTTTCACAGAGAAATCAAGTAGAAATGACATCATCTTAAAAGAGAAAGTCCAACCCGCAGCTGACAATTTTGACAGAGGTTTGCTGTGTTTTTTGCATGTCAGTTTGAATCCAGAATTCCCAACAACTGCTGAAGGCCGTGACCTTCAGGGAACTGAAGCTCAGGAAAGTTTCAGATACCCTAACTTTGACAAGAGGATCTCTTCCTGTGTGTTCTGCTCAGGAATAGTCTTCTAAGTGACCTGACCCCACATTCTAGGAAAAATATACTATTTCTCTTTTCTAACCTATATGTTTTAGAGGAGAAGTGAAAGGAGACTTTTAAATGCAAAGAGGGAAGGGACTATAAATATAAGAATACTAAATGACGATGGGAGCAAAGAAAAACTTCGTAGTAGTAATCATTATAATAAATGAGAAAATTGAGTTTCCAGACCTTTGGTAAGGAAAGACAAAGATGATGACATCCTAAAGATCAAGTCTCGTCAGACACAAACTTTTTTCCCCCAAGAACGGTCTTAGCTGGGTGATGGATGTGACATCTGAGAGTTTCTGGCTCTGTACCACAGACCCCCACAGTACTTGAGAAACTGCAGGCGCACTAGTTCCACACGTGCAGCCTCCTTAGTCTGTCTGGCCAATTACTCTATCTTGGTATAATTACACATGGAGAATCATCATAGAGCAAATGTGCTTCTCAGTCCTGCAAGGATTGGCTCTTGATCCACCACCTCAAACCTTGTGTAAATCACCCGTAAGAATGCAGCAAGCAGTGGCAGATAAAGTTTTCTGATTATGTTATACTGATCTTTGTGTCAATACTAAAGATAATGGGACGGATCCAGGCTGGCTGGGATCTGTTGGTAAGCAGAAAGAACAGAAAAAAAATCTATTTCAAAAAAGTCACATATGACAACAAAGAATATGGGTCATATCTGAAGGGTGAGGGAAGTAATGTCTGTGAAAAAGACTTGGTGTCATTGAGAAATATCCAGTGAAGGACAAGCTCTCTGTGCATTAGGTGTGTTGAAAAACGTTCACATATATTTGACCCTTCAATAAGAAGGAAATTACAGTAGATCTTTGACTGACCCTGATGGGATCCTTAATTAAAAATTACACAAGTGACTAGTATCCATGCACAGTGAAGAGGATCCGGAGAAGCTCTGGTGTTGAATATGAGAAGGAAAAATATGCCTTGCTGAGCTGAATGTTTAGTTTATCAAAGTGAAAGTGCAGGGCTCTATTGATCTCTCCAATCTACTTGAAAAAGAGGTAAACAGAACATAGTAAAGGAAACTGAAGGTAAATAAAGGTTTCTTAATGAGGCAGGTAGGTGTAGCCTGCCAGTTTCAAAACTTGCCAAGAGTTATTTATAATCATCTTCAACCTGGGAAATTTTTCAGTGAGGGCTAACAAATTGTCTAATTCAAACAATTAAAATTCAGAGAAGACCTGCAGCTATCAGGATTTCTGAATAAATGACTATAAATGTCCTTTATGGTTGATGAATGTATTAATATCTCTGATTTGTGAAAGCTTTGCCATGTGAACCTGTTATTGCACTACAGGAATTGCTTCAGGACAGCTGCTTCAGGATTGTTGAAATACATCTGCCTTACTCCACCATCAACTCTTTGAGGTAGCTTGTCCCCCTTTTAACTCAAGATATCATTCAAGCAGTCTAGCCTTGATTAACTCAGCTTACCTTACACTTACATCTGAGCGCCAGGTCATAAAAGTGGATACGTGTATAGTTATTGCAGAGAAACTGATATCTGGCAATTTCCTCTGTGCAAGTCCTTTAGAAATGCCAGCAGGTAATGTACTATAAACTTTTATTTTTTTCTGCTCCCAGCTTTCAAAAATAGAAAGTAACTATTTATTAATTGCAAACAGGTGAAAAAAAGCTATAAAGATCATGATATTTTGCTTTTGCAGCAAAAATTCTTCCAGGCGGTAAAATGTGGTAAAGTCTGTCCTGTCAAATGTAGATACCCACCACCTCAAACCTTGTGTAAATCACCCATAAGAATGCATAAAGCAGTGGCAGACAGTTGATGAACCGTCAAGCCTGATACCAGAAGGCTTGTATCCCTGAAATTAAGAACTTGCTTATGTGATTTCCTGAACTGGGCTATTTATTTACAGGCAAAAGTGCCATTTTCAAGTCAGAATGCTGCAGGTGATTGTTTTTCTTGCTGATATTTTCCATCTGTTTTCCTTCTTCCTTGTACAGAACTTTTCATATGGCTTTAGTTTCATTAATATTCAAATAAAATTTGACAATAATGAAAAGGTTCTGATTATAACTCCACAAAGACAAATTAATAGGTAAGACCAACAGTCACCTTAACCTTTCATTAATACTATCCGACACTTCTAGTTGTGCTACTTAGAGCTATGGCAGCTTTCTTCATAAAATACTTCTTAATGCCAAATGCTAATTATTCATGGGACTATGCTTTTCTGTAGCCCCAGGTTGTTGCAGAAAATGACAGCTTTTGATATTACTAAATAAAATAATATATTGTTTTTCCTGTGGCGTTTTAGCGTGTACCACACTTAATGAAACGTAGATTTTTAAGGTCATTTCATTAGTGATGAACCCAATAGGAATCTTTTTTTTTCTTTTTCCCTGATTGTACTGTGGTAGTTTCAAAAACAAGTTTCTGAGCAATTTTATTTTTCTACAGAGTTCATTGGAGTTTCTTAAACTTTTAAAGTCTATTTTCTCTACTTATATCAGGAAAAAAAAAATCTTATACGATTGCTTGGAAGAAAGCTGTGATGTGAAAAGCTGAAAAAGTTTCCAACTCATTTTGTTTCTGTGAAGATCTGAAGTGCATTTCCCCTTCATCAGTTATATGACTCTCCATCCCACATCACTTACTTTTCAATTAATATTTTTTTCCAATTCCATGCTCTTTGGGGAACATATTTTTATTACTTCAGGAATCCTCTGCTGCTTTTTACAACTCTTTGGATTATTTTAAATACTTTCCTTGTGAATTATGAAAACCTCTAGCTACTACGGAAAGACCTGGTGTTCACCAGAGAGTTGTTTTAACCCATGTCTGCAGGCCTGATGCTGACCCATATGAATCAGTAGGGAATTTTACCAGTAATGCCATGGAGATGTATCCCAGTCACATGGACGCAGCCTGCTGCGTTTTTGCAGATGAAGACAAAGCAGTGCCTTAGCTGTTGTCCTGGTAGGAATTTCCTCTCTTTGGAGTCCCTTAAAACCACTAACCTGTGTGAGACCACAAGTGGCACAAGATCAGCCTTTGCAAAGCCTGTCCCCACTCAGTACAGCCTTGCAGGATGCCTCAGTCTTGATTTTCCCATCTGCCGTTGCTCCAAAGGGACATTTCCACTCCCGGTAACTCTTTGAAACCACACTGTAGCACTGAAATGGTTAAATAACTGCCCCTTTTTAGGTACCACTACTGATAAAAAGCACCTTCTTGTTCTAGCTTCATGCCAAAGCACGTTGCTAGCTGCTGGTGATACATCTTCTTCAAAGGATGGCTGCCATCCTTGCTTACTTCTCTGCAGAGAGCAAAGAGCCTTGGAAAGCTTCTTCCGCCTCATTGGAGTAAGGAACGCTTAAAAAAAAAAAAAAAAAAAAGGGAAAAAAAACCAACCCGAGAATCAGCTCAGTTGTTCAGAATTTTGCTGGATTCTGTGTAATTAATTAAGATTTTTTTTAAACATTGGTTGCTCTGCCAGTCTGTGTATCTAGGTTGTGCCAGTTTCTAGGATTCCCCTCCACCCCCATCCCCGCCCCTCGCCCCGGTTCCTTGCACAGACGTGAGCAGCTGCAGCAATGGAAGAGTTCTTTGTAGAGGAGGCAGCTCCAGTGGAACAGGTAGGTGGGCTGGGGTGGGCGCCCAGCGCCCTGAGTGTGCCGTGATGGCCGGCAATACTAAAAGCCAATGGACCTAGGCTCCAACCAGCTTACAAGCTCTTGCTACCTGCAAAGGAGCAGGGATGATAAGATCTCTCAGAGACACATCAGGTGTGGCTGAGTGTGGCGTCTAATGCTGAATGAAGATGCCCTAGTGTCTGCCAGGAGAAGGTTAAAAACTTCCCTGTGTGACCAGAAACCTCTGTGTTTTGCTCATGGGGGTGGGTGTTGCTGTAAGCAGAGCTCTTTCTTCCAGAGAGGAGGGAATTCAGCAGGCGTGAGGCTGAGCAGAGAAGCTCTGAAGTCTTGTGGGAGTGGGGAAGGAGAGGAGCAGGCTTGGAGGTTTTCCGTACAGGCCCGGGTGCGACGGGTGTTTCACTGATCACTGCTCAGATGGGTCTGTCGGCACCATCATTGCTTCTGTCAGACTTTTCCATTTCATGTTGCGTTAGAGCTGGATAACTGAGGACATCATTGCAGTACAGGTTACATCAGGACCAGATTTGCCCTTTCTGCCTTACATTGACATGCAATGTTTTCTTCCTATGTGATTCCTTTTTTTTTTTCTTTTTCTTTTTTTTTTTTTTTTCCCCTGCAATGGTTACTCTTTAGCTACTTACCTCTTTTCTAACCCTCTTGCTTCAGCCATGCCCTAGACAGGCGTATTTCTAGGCAAACGATACCCTCCGACAAAACGAGTTATAGCAATCATTGCGTGGGGAAGAAATTTGAAGCTGGTTCATGTTATGGAGTTTGAACAAAACGATGCAGTGCAGCGGGTGACTTGATAATGTTGCAGATACTTTAGTCCAAACTTGATTTCATGAGCATTCTCTTCATTAGGAGAAAAGACAAGTGCAGCAGTTACCTGTTATACTTCTCTCCACCATATTGATGCTGTAGTGTGTAGTGACACAAGTCAAGACAGACTGAAAAACACTATGTCTACGTGGCTGGGTTCGGACAAAATGGCCTTTACTGTTTATACAAATTGCTTATATATCTTAGATAGTACATGTGTCAGACCCTGATAGGCTTTCTGTGTTCTTCTTGCTTGCTATTTGCTGTTGCTGTAGGTGCCCGTATGCTGTGGCTCTAAGTTCCAGTTCTTCACATCCTGTTTACATACCTGACAATTTGTGGCTGTCCTAAAGGTACACGACTAAATCTTTCGACTAACTCGTCTGCAGACCCACTGCAGACCCCAACAGTAGTGTTTGAAGAGTTGTACATTAGCATTGTTGCCTAAGATGCAACTGTACAAACTGAGATTTTGAAAGTGGAAAATAATGTTAAATATATGCTAATTTTTTGAACTGGCTTATTAATTGATGGGCATATTTTGAAGTGAGCTATTCTCTTTGGCCACATCAAGAATGTGGGCTGAGCGTGTTGCTGTTCGGGTAACTCCTAAAAACATCTGCTGCCTTAGCAGTATCAGAACCTGCTGCACTTAATAGTGATCCTAATCCAAAAGTAATGTGCAGGAAATAATAGCTGAGAGCACACAATAACCTATGCTGGCAGATAAGCCTGTGAATGAAGCAGAGATCTGTACAGTGAATGGGAGTCACCGGATTTGGTGTTGCCACTGTGTCCCATGATGGTGCAAGGTCTGGCTGCCAAAGCAGGATGTTGTGTTTGAGTGATGGTTCAGATGGTTCATACAAAAATACATTTCTCATCTGGCTCCTGGGCAGACTCAGGATGCACCAACTTAGGGACTCACTATCCTGAGCTCTGCTGCGTGGATAGGCAGTTACACATCTATGGGGCTTTCACTGTGAAACGGGGATAATAGCATTCCTTACCTCCTGGGGATGTGGTGAGGGCAAATACTCGTAAGTCTCCCAGATACTATGGGACCTCAGCTACATAGGAGGGACTGAAATGGGGTGAATATGTTCACATCATGCCTGAAATTGTGTTTTAAACCTGGTAAATCTGTGTCTCTGATTAGAGAAGTTGAAAAAGAATTGGAGCTTGCTCAGTAGCTTCAGAAGATATGCAGGACATTCATCTGATGATAATATTTTGAAGTGGAAGATTAATGTTTTGCAAAGTCATGTCATGTTTCCTGACTCTTCTTTGAAGTGAAAGCCCATTGTTTCTAAACTAATTTGGCAAGTAAATGTACATTGAGCTTGGCAATTTTTCTTTATGGATAGCTGACAGTATCTGTGAGAAGAGTGAGGAGTTGCATTCCTGTGTTAAATAATGAAGTAGGCACATCAGTAATAGGCTACCACTTCTTTAAGCAGATTTATTTGAGTGATTTAGATATAAGCTCATAATTCAGTCTATATGGGCAATTCTCTTGTGCTGGATAGCTCGTTTGCATCTGCATTGATGCAGATGTTTGGCTGCCAAGCAGAACAGGAGTCCAGCTTAATGTTAGTGCCAATCTGGAATTTATGAGTTTGAAAGCGCCCTGTTTAATTGCTTGTTTCCCCTGGGAGTGGTGTGTCAGCATGTAAAGAGCACTGTAGGACCCCTACAGAGGGTTATGTTCAGCCCTTTCTTTTAAAAGTACTCCTGGAAGGAGGTGCTGGGGGACAGTGGCTTTGAATTGGTCAAATTCTGACCTGGGGAAGGTTTGGTTTTTTTGTTTCTTTTAATAGAAGGCCTTATTTACAATGATTATATCTTACTGTAGATTTACATGTGCTTGCACTGTTTTTAAAAAGGCTGATATTTTAGTATGAGGAGGAGAGAATGTACACTATAGCTATGTGTTTGTTCCATAAGCATTTTGGATAACGGAATAAGGATTACAATTAAAGTCTGCAAAATTGGTAATTGCAAGCACTCAAAGAGGACAAGCATAGAATTTTAGATTATCATGATAAATTTGAGTGACAGTGTGAAATCAGTAAGATAAAATTCAATAAAAACAAATGCTAAGTATTGTAGTTAAGAAGGAAAATCATATGACACCAGGAGGAAGATGGGGAATAATTGGCTGAACAGCTTTCTGCAGAAAAGGGGGCTTGTGGCTTCTATATATATAGCAGATGACAAGTTAAATATAGATCCAAAATGCATGCAATTGCAGAAGTGGTAATGCTCATTTCAGGATATATTGATGGATATGTTGTATTTAAGTTATGGGAAGTAATTATTCAGCTCTGTTTGGTACTGAAGAAATCTGAAATTGAGTACTGGCCCTAATGCTTGGAGGAAAATTAGGGAAACTGGAAGGAGTCCAGATGAACTCAGAAGGGTTGAGAAACATGACAAAAGTTTGAAAACCTGTTACTTGTTTAGTTGAAAAAAGGGAAAACTGAGAGAAACAATTTTAACAGTCTTAGCTGTGCAAAGACTTTTCTTGTTATGAAGGTTTCTTCTGGGAAATCTTAATTTGCAACAGTGAGATTTTGGTTAGATTTTAGGAGAAACTCTGTAATAATACATGGCTTTAGGAAGGATCATGGAGTACTTTTTTATTAAGAGAACAACTCAGAACAGAGAAGAGAAACGTCTGTCAGTGGTAGTTGGGAAACTGTGATGGAAGGGACTGGAAATTCTCCTGGGTTTTTTTTTCAACAATGTCTTTCTGTAGATTTTATTGCTATGGAAAGTACATGCTATGTGCTCTGAAAAAAAAATAAAATTGTGCACTTCAGAGGAGTTTTGTTGTGGCATAGAAGAGATATGCAGAAACAAGACCTATATACGAGCTACCGTTAAGGTCCCGTAGAGTCAGTCGCAGTGCATAGCATCCTTAGCTGTCGTGGCTGTTTCTCAAACAGAAAAGTGCTGCTGCTGCTCTCCTTTGGGTTAAATGCCAGGGAGGCATTCCTATAATTCCTGCAGATGAACAGCTTACTAACAAAACATAGTTTTGTAAATGTCCATTTTGGATGAATTCTGGTTCTTTAAGTGATGCAAGTGATTGATCCTACAGTGCTCAACACCATCCTTTACATCAAATAACAACCTGTCCCTACTGCAAAATTGCCTCCTGAGACATATAACTGCAGAGACGATCATTATTATAGAGCTTTCTCAGTTTTTGACTAAAAGGAGGATATTTCACTGTGGTTTATGTTGAGGTGGGGGAAACATGAATAAGAAAGTGAGCTGGAGAAAGCTTTGAGGGTAGCTGCTATGATTACTTTGCTGGAAAAGGTCCCGTTTTGCCACTTGGCGCTAGCAGAGGAAGAGCTAAACAGAAATGTTTTCCCCATGGGTTCTAGTAAACAAAACGGGGGATTGAGAGTTGTCATCTACCAAGCCAATTTTAGAAGAAGGTCTGTAACCCTTGTGTGGCAGGCAAAAGATGTGTCTGGTGAGTCAGTGCCTAGCAAAATCCTTAAATGAAAATAAGTAAATGAGGCTGCTGCTGGTAGCTTGATATTCTTGGATTTCTAAGTCTGGTGATATTTACCAAGGTTATAATGCAAGACATGAAAAACGCCTAATGTTTTCTGCTGAGAAGGGAGGTTGTTACAGCTTAAGCATGATTTAACAGAGCAAACTGACATTTTAAGGAGCACACTGATATATCATGCATGTTTTAATCACTTTGATGGTGTTCTTCTGGATTATCTGTGGCTGTGACAATCCAAAACTCTACTATAAAGCATGAAATGGGCTAAAGCCATTAGAGTATAGCTAGCAAACATGTTTTGCTGAAGAAAAAAGCAGCCTTAGTAACAACTCATTTCCTGGATGATCAAGACAGTATATCAGACTGTTTGAGTTTTCACAATAAAGTAAGAGGAAATAGAGAATGCTGTACTATGGTATCACTAGAGCTGGATCAATAAGCAATTAAAATAAATGTATCAAATTAACTTAGCCCTTTCATCTATTCTTAAGCTGTCTGCAGATCAGGCTTGTCTCCTGTGTATTTGTCTTTGCTGTTTGAGTACAAAACACATTTCAGCATCTAGATCCTCTTCCTCTGCAAATTATGATCAGAATGTTTTTCCTGTTCTGTGGTTGAATAACTAATAAATTTTAAAAAGGATACTGTAAAACCAACATTTTGTTTCTGGTTTGGTTATTTAGATAATGAAACATTTTGAAATTCATAGATTTTCAGGGTTCAGGAACATACTACTAGACATTTTAAAGAACATCTTTGTGGCCTCCAGCAATTTCATGAGCCAGAGCTCTCCATGCATTTAGTAGTCCTAAATTAATTTTTCTTCTATGAACGTGTCTAATACCTTTTGAGTCCATGTAACCTTTCAGGCCATTTTATATGATGTTGCATAGTTGTTATATCGGAAGATAGAATAAAGAAGCATACCCTGTTGACCTTCTCCCTTCCATACCTCCTTATATACATCCCTATCCTCTTGTCCCTTTCTGGGCTGAAAAGTCTGAGTTAATACGGAAGCCAGTCTCTATTTTCAGTCATCCTTCTCACCTTGTCTGTCTGTTGTCCATTTCTACTACATCCTTTTAGGGGCAGGGAGCAGCATGGGGACTGTGCACTGACTTCAGGATGAGGTTGTCCCATAGATTTGTGCAGCGGTATGGTGTTTTTTTTCTGTTTTGTTCCCTATTTCTTTCTTAGCAATTCTCAGCATTTGATTTGTATCCTTGCCAGCTCCTGATCACTAAGCTGACATTTTCAGAGTCTTATTTATTATAATCCAAGCTCTCTTCCCTGCGTACTAATTGCTCAAACCCATCACTGTCTATGTAAACCTTAGGATTGTTTCTCCTTTGTGCATCACTTTACATGTATTTACATGGGGCTCATCGTTCAGTTACCCATGAGGGTTTGGTCTCAAGATACTTAACAGTCACTTGAGCAAATCTTAATGTCATTCCTTTCCTATCCCACTTACTGTCTGTGACATGTTGGCTTTTCTGTCTTGTTATTAGAGCTAGTTATTGGCATTAATCCTAGTTCTACTGAAACTGGTGGATTCAGTTCACAAGGAGATCACCGGGAGAGATGTGTGTCCTGTGCATGTCGTGTTAAATTCCCTTTCCATGTGGTCTCTAACCTGTTGGTTTGATTTAGTAGTTGACATCTTGATTTTCTTCCTGGCAGCACGATCAAAGTTGCAGTCATTTTCTTCAGGAAGATAAGAAGTTTGTTACAAGTTATATAATAAATCATAAAATAAACTGGCATTTTGGGGTTCTTCTTATGATTCTTGCAGTTTTACCACTAGACCTTGGGAGATTATACTATCGGAAAAATTTAATCACTCTACAGAAATAATTTGTCAATGGTTTGAAAATTGGACATGCTAGATTTATGGTTCTGGCAAACTAATGATCTCTTTTTTCAATGCTTTGTCAAAGCCTGGTATGCTGCCCATAAGTCAGCCTAAGCCTTGGTGTCTGTATGGGAAAGTGTTTTGGTGATTAACAAAGCGTTGTTTTCATTGTTATATATTTATTACAATTGATCTTGTCAGAACAGTTCTGATCCAGCACATTTTTAGATTGTATCTCTTCAGGCCATTGATGCCACTGTGATAGTTTGCTGTGTCTGGTTGCAATAAAATAAATTTAAAAAATAATACCCAAAGAGCAAGGTATATATTTGCATAGATTGCTGGAAAAGGTGTTAGAGAAAATATTTCTGTGGTTTTATATTCTGGGAATGTCTTGACTTGCAGCCTTCCACCAGCAGATAAATTCCCTAGGTCAGATATAGTTGAATGAATTTTTACCTTGGTAAGTCAGAATAAAGATGTGTCAGTTGTTTGGAGAATCCACAAGTTGAAAGGAATATGCAGTGAAGGTGGGAGAGTCCATATGCTTTCAAGGCCTAGAACCATTCACCCTTGATTAGGCTGCGTGTGTGATGTGATGCAAGCTCAGGTTTATGTCTTGATAAGAAGAAACCTTTCCTTTAACTCCCTTTCCTTTAACAGTAACCCAGTAACTTCAGAGAATATCTATGTCCCCTTCTCTATGTGTTTGATGCGAGTTGCGTTAACACTATTGCTCACTAAATCTTGCTGTTAATAAAGACGGTAACCCTGTAGAATCCCTTGCTGTGATTTAAAAATACTTCAAGGGAGATTTTTCAGAAGCACAGCAGGGATTCAGGTGCCTAATGCTCTTTGAAAGTCAGCAGAAACAGTAGTAACTTTTGCCCCATATTATCCCAGACCAGAAAAGCTTGTGGTGCTGTGCCTGTTTCAGGGTTTGCACCACCGTGCTTTGGGAGTAGCCCGGTATCACTCCACAGTGACAGGTGAAACCAAATTCCTTTTGGCTTCAAGGGAAATGTCCATGTCCTCCTCCGAGCATTAGTGCCCCGTATTGTGCTTTATCTGCCAGGACACAGATAGGTAAGCACCTGAGCCTGCTTCTTTCTAAGGTAGCAGAATAGTACTGTAGTGGGTAAGAAGCCACAACAAAATAAGGCTACAGAAAGGGAAGGGAACATGTTATTAGCAGCCAGGGGCTGTTCGGTTTATTTTATTTTACTTTATTTTTGCTGTAGACAGGAGCTGGAGCTGCTACAAATAACTGTTCATTTTCTCCCCAAGTAAAGTATTTTACAATGTATGTTTTAAATACTTCCCAAATAATCTTTTCTAGTACACACTCTACTGTATTTATTAATATTAGTAAAAACAGTTTAAAAAATCTAGTTAATATCTGCATTTTTCTATCATATCCGGATCAGGCTTTTTGCTAGGCAGATTTTCTTGCCATTTTTCAGTGCACCTGATAAATGTCATGCATGGCTTTGTCCTTCTGGGTCTCCAGTTACTTTCAGGCTACAGGTTTATTTAGCATTTAAACAATGTCACAACATCCACTTGTTAATCAGGGGTATGAGAGGCCAGGCAGCCATTTCCTGAGTCTTTATTAACAAAGAAGAACAGAGAAACATGGAGTGCATGAAAGAACATTGTTTTCTCTGGCATCATAGAGCACAGCTGTACTGTAAGGGCTTAGTAACAAAAGGTCTCCTGGAAGAGCCCTCTAGCATGAGATGCAGCTTAAAATGCAGCAAGAGCTTTTTGACAATATAGCTAGTGTTCCATTAGCAGAAGATACACCAAGTCCTTACAGAAGGCATGTGGACCTGTTGGCATAGGTATGTCAGCAGAAAATTAGCATGGGGGGAGAGGTACTAACTGCCTCATCTTACCGTGCTGTGCAAACAGCTCTTCCCAGTGTACACCTTTGCCTTAGGAAAGGACTGCGGTGTGACCTCTGATGCACAAGGCACAGCTGTGACTCTGTAATTTACTTAAAGTTTTCTTCCATGCATGTGAATACTGGTGGAAGTGTTAGAAGCTCAAGCAGACTTCTGCATGGTGTGAGGCTGCAGGAGGATGTGCCTCAGCGAAGGCGTTACACCCACTGTAATCAAATACAGACACCTAATGTCAGTTCTCCCAGCTATTTCATGTTGTCCCTGCTGTGACACCCCTTCCCTTTCAAGTCTCTATGTAACCTGAGGAACTGATGCTTATTACTGTTTCTCAAGCCAGAGGTTTCCTTTGAAGAGACTTTTTCTTAAAGAGTTGTGAAGACTAATGCAATCTTCAAATTTTCTCCTTCAATCAGCTCCTCGCCAATGACCTCTCCTGCCCGTTCATCTGAGGAAAGGCTTTGTGTCCTCCATCGGCCTTGCACAGACTGTGCAGCATGTGGCCCAGCCATATCCCGTATCCGCTGCATGCAGGGATTCGGCTGGGTGAGCGGTGCCTGGAGCCGTTAACACTGATCTCAGGGAAAAGAGTAGGAGTGATTTGAGAGGCGTTTCAGGAGACAGTGTATACCACATAGGCAGCTTAAGGAAGAGTGATTCGTGTGATCAAGACTCATATGGGAATGAGATAAACAGGAGTTTAAGTTACACAAAAAATACTGTCCTGGTATATGTACTCATGGTAGGTTACTCCGCTATTAGCTGCTTATGTAGCATTTCAGATAATGTCTGTTCCTTATTTAATAGCAGAGACCAAGCAAGACCTCGAGCTGGGTAGATGTCAGTGTTTCGTTGGATTCATGCCTGGTGTCTATAGAAGAGGCTCCCTCTTTGAGTAAGAGTTTGGCTGTACCTATCAGGACGGACTTTGTGTGTAGTTTTAAAAGCACAGCTACATCTATTTATTCATTCAGCCTTGCAAAACTGTCATGGAAATTTATCAGCTCATCCACAAAGACTAATATTCCAGCTTTAGCAGGATGGAAGTACTAATGACATTTTACTCGTCCATCAAAAATAATTACTCGTCCCAGCTGAGTGGGCAAGTAGAATTTGCAAGAGTCAATTAATACCTACATTTAGAGGAGTTTATATGATGTTCTTGTTATAAAGCACTTCGATCCTTACCAGAGCTGTATAAATTAACCACTTCAGTGCTTTCTGAGAAACCTCCTATGGGTCAGAACTCAGATTTTTGCACTGTTATGAGTAATTTGCACTGGGAAGCAGGTAATAGAAAATGTCTACAGTAGCAAAGTAATTGCTACTGAATGCACTAGTGGTATATACATAATACTAAATGATACATAATAATAAATGAAATGGTATTGTATAAAAAGGACCAGTATTTTCTCAAATCTTTTAATGAGACTTCAGTGCTCACTTAGCCAGTTAGGAGCCACACATCAAACTGAGACCCGCTGAAGCAAAGCCCAGCAATGAGGACTGGTGTGGAGCCAGTCCAGAGATGCTTGTGAAATGATGAATTTCATGGAGAAACTAGGTTTCTCACATCTTGCTGCTGTGCATCCAGTGCACATACCCTGATCCTCCAGAGGCCAGCCTTGGGGAAGAAGTCCCTTTGCTTTCTACTCTCCTTTAGAGAGAGTTGAAGAGGAGGCACTATGCTGTCCTGAGCACTGCAGTGAGCAGGTGCAGCTGGATTTTGGAGCACCTCTTACCTTAACGGTGTTATCTTATCATCAACAGGGTTGTGATAAGCAAAGTCCCCGGATTACAGAAAGCCAGTGTTTGCAATGAATAAAGCACAAGTATATCCACGTACCATGAACCTTCCCTATAGTTACTGTGCATCAGCTAGTGATGCTCCTGAGAAACAGGGGACCAGTGGTCATCACCTGCAAAGACACTGTGTCAGACCTATTTGTGCCTGTCGTTTTGAGGGAGGAAGATTTCTTAAGCTGTTTCCTAGGACCTTCCACATACCTTAGCAGCTAAAACATTGCTTCCAAGTAGCTGGTTTCCACTGCTGCAAAGGCATATGTTCTCCAGATAGGTAGTTCTGGGTCTAATTTCTGATAAAGAAGAGATTAGTTCAGGATTTATGTAATGAAGTCCTGGATGTAGGATAAATTGAATAGCTCCATTTGTTCTGACATAAATCACAAAACACCTGCAGTCTGAGTGACTGTCCCTTAAATATCACAGGGACACGGGTCATTGTGGAAATATTACAGGTTTGAGTCACACACTTAAATAGAAACATGAAAATTGGAAATCAAAGAGGGCTGTCAACTCATCAGCTCATCACCTCACTTGTACTGAATATGCCCTAGGACCCATCCGGAGCAGTGTCTGTTGCCTAGACTGATACTCCACCATCATCAAGTCAGCTCACTGCAAATCTTGAAAGATACCAACTAAATATAAATGTGAAACGCTCTGATGACATAAATGCATTCAAAAATACATTTTTTAAAGTATGCCTGGCTAGGGCTTTGGATAGAATATTTCTGAATAGTGTAAGAAAATAAAATGACTCTTAACAAAAAAGACCATGACAGGAAGATTTCAGATGTGTTCTGATATGTTTTATAGCTGATACTGAGACAGTATGCAAAAAAGGGCAAATAATAAAACATGTTCTTCTTAAAAACCAAAAAAGCTTCCATCTACATTAAAACCTATGGACCACCCACCAGTTAATTAAGCCTACAGCAGCAAAATGACCATTCAGCTGCGTTAAGCACTCCAAATTAGGTAACAAATTTTCTCAGCCAGGCAGTGGCATTAAATAACCATACATAACCTCAGCTCGTCAATAAATCAAAGCTACACAAAACCATTACTCTCTTGCATGTCTTATCTTCTCTGAGATTTCTGCTTCCTTTCCAACAATTGTGCACATTAATGGTCTTTCCAGGGTGCCTGTTGGAAGGGCATCCAGTTGAGATGGACAAGGAGAGGGAACAAGTGCCATGCCTCAAAGAAGCAGTCTGATCAGGACTCCTTCCTGCAAGGGGCTTACAGCTCAAATGCCTCTCCTTTGTGTGAATGAACAGAGGTACTCCTGGAGACTCGGCAACTAGTAGTTAAATCTGTTATGAGCAGATTAGTCCTTGTGCTCAATTTCAGTGTTTGTACAGACAGTTGGTCAATGCACTTAGTTTCTTGGTGCCTTGGTTTCCACCCTTTAAAGAGCAAACAATATCAGTTCCTTCCATCACAGAGAGAATAAATATGTAGTAAATGGTGAGACAGTCAAATACCAGACAAGTGGAGCCAAATAACTGCCTTAAATTATAGGACAATCTAAATCATGACCTGTGTGCTATAAGCAACCCAAAGGCCTGTCCACAGGGATCCTCAGCTCATCTGTCATGTTCTCCATTAAATGCTCTATGTTTATTGCATCACCTCTGAGCAGGTACAAGGTGAAGCCTCCTGGACAGTGCATTACCTTGAGCTCATCTTACAGTTGCATGATTTTCTATGTCTTAAAGTCTAGAAGTTGCCTTCTGTTGTTATATAATGTAAACCTCTTTTGTTTGAGCATGGTTGGCTCATCCCATCAGACTGGACAGTGAAGGTCCCACCATGGAAAATTAGATTACTGGTCAGATAGTTGCTGGGAGACAAGCTGTGACCTGGAGGATTGTCCTTGCCACCAGGTTTTTCTTTCTCCTCAAACCAGACATTTATTCTGAAGCCTTCCCATGAGCAGATGTCACTGGAAGTTGTATGTCAATGCATGAAGTGTAGGGTGACAATGAATTTTCTCAGGAAAGAAAAAAAAAGTTAAAAATTTCCAAATAGCTCTGTTGAAACTCTGATATAAACTTCTACCACTTCCGATGCTTTCTATGTGACTCTAAGATAGTTAGAAATATAAAGGGCTCAGTTTTAAAGGTTACATCTAAAGAGTGAAAGCAATAAACAAAGACTGGATAAAACTGCAGGTTGGGACTAAGTGAGTGGGCAAGAGGAAGGATGAAAAAGCTGTAAAAAACAGGTAGAAAATTATCTATCTGTAGCAGGCAGGAAAACTAACATGAAGTATAGAAATAAAAACTCTTTTATGAATATCGATCTATACTCATGCTTTACAAAAATGGGCTGGGAGAAAGCAGAGTCCCCTCCTTGTGAAACTCACTATTCAAAGGGGGAAATACAGGACTGAAGAAAAGTGCTTGCTGTATGTACAGTTGTGTTTTCTGTATTCTATTATGCAAACTAGTCTCAAATTATTCCCCCACCCCCCCCCCACCCCCCCCCCCCCCGGCCTTTACAATTATCAGTTTGTCATCATGGTGCCTTTTGGTTTCAAGAAATGTGGCATTTCATGAAGGAGAAATCAAATGCAAAATCAGGTACTTGTAGAAACAGACTCCAGAAAGCCAGAATTTATGATTCCTATAAACCCTGTATAGCAGTTCCTGCAAATTAGGCAAAATGTAGCAGTTCAAGATTGCCAGTTTATCAGGTCAAGTGAAAAGTGCATCACTGAGCCAGGCTCCATCCAGCGCCAGCTGAATTTGAGTCTCTGGCAAATCTATGTAGACAGTAGTGGTATGTGAACAAAACCCCAGTTGATCAGGTTTGCAGCACAGACCCAAAATGAGTTTGTCACTCTTTTAAATTCCCACATACACTGGTGGAAAATTGCTGGAAAATGAAATGAAGAAGCAGCAGAAGCAGTTTAGTTTCCTGTCAGCTACAGCCTCACATGAATATGATACACAGGCAAGCTCTTGTCAGCCTAATCTGGGTAGGCACGCTAGCATAACTGAGAAGGTGCTCAGGCATTAATAGTCCATGGCTGGAGTTCTGTTCCTGGGTCTTAGTGGTCTCATCACTGCAGTGGGTCTCTCTGTTGGCTCTTTCCTACCCTCTGCTTCTCAGGTAGGTTGAGCTCAAGCTGCTCATCCTACAGCTGGTCATATGAAAAACCAGGGGCAATCTGCCAGGCTCCTGGCAAGGCATGCACATACTTAAGGTTGCAGTGCTGGAGCTCCAAGTTTCTCGTGCCACACAGTAGCTCGTAAGTCTAATTTTGTTTAAATGTGAGCCCAGCACAATGTGGCACTGACTTTTGCTGGGCCTCAGGGCATAGTTTTAAGTTCTGTTTATTGATTTAAAAGAAAAAGAAAGAGATGGGTGAAATCAGTAAATTCTTTTTCCCGCTTATTATGAGGTTAGGTGGTGCTGTTGACTTTTAAAGTGGATTCAAGAACCTCACCTTGAGACACACTTCATATGTGGAAGACTGTGCACATGGTGAGTTATTTGGAATAGCTTCTCTTGAACATCTGTTTCTGGAGTAATTTCTGTTTGAAACAAGCCCTTGTTACTTGATAGTTTTCATTCTGCCAAGCTCAAACTTATCTTTTTCTAGCCTCCTTCTAGAAGCCAGTTACAATTGCAGAGGTTGTAAAGGATGTAGAGTCTGATCGACTAGCATTGCAAGTACTCAGTTTTAGTACTAAGTTGGATTCCAGCCACTCTCTCTCATATCTGTGCCCAGATCTTGGGTACTGGAGAAAAAACAGGGGAGCTGAAAGTATACAGTATGTGCCTGTGGATCTCCTGAGAAGGGCTGAATATGTTATTATTTAATTCCAGAGGATATACTGAGATTTAAAAATGCAGTCTCTCAAATGGTCAGGTCCTTAGTAGCAGCAACAGTGTGACACACAAACTGAAACGGTGTGTGGGGTCACACCTCTCAGATGGCAGAAAGTGACTTACATAAGGAAACCCCTGTGATTACAAACAGGTGTCACATCAGTTTTTCTATTAAAGTGATCAAATGGGTTGAAACCCCCAGAGATGCTGTTATTGAGGTTTGTGCTTGGGGCTGCGTAGCCCAGTTGTTTGCAATCTCAGGGGAGGGGGAGCTTTGCACGGGAAATGAACTCTGGTCAGCTGAATATTTCTTTAATAATTGCCTCAAAATCTTATTATGTGTGCACCACATCAAATAATTACAGGTATCCCTCCTTTTTTTATAACCTGTTACCTAGGACTGTTTGGCTTGGAAAATCAAACTCCTTGAACTGTTTCTTCCTCTGTCTTCACTGCATTAAAGGATTTATCGCTGGGCAGAGTAAAACCCCATTAAGCAATAGTAATCTTAAAAGTATAGTGATAATGTGAATTGGCCAAGCAGAGTAAAGAGCACTGAAGTCAGGCTGTTGTTTCTTGCAGTGTTACTGATAAGTGGAATAAACCAATTTTTGGTGTTCACAGGTTTTACAAACTGTTCCTTTGAGCCATTTTCAGGTTCATCTTTCATTTTGCATAGGGCAAAGATGTTTATTGAAAGCAAAGCATTTTATTTCACAGTGATGAATTATCAGCCAGTGAATTATTCCTGTGAACCCGGTGGATGTTTGTAATCTCTGGGAACCCTATCTTACCTATCCGTGCTACTCCTCCAGACTTCCCAATGAATAGGCTTCCATCTCCCTTCTTATGAATGGATTATTTTTTTTCTTGTCATTCAAAACTAATAGAACCCAGGAGAAGTTTTAAAGGGAGGAGATGGCCTTCCTTCTGTAAGATGCCAGTGCCATTGACTGACCACAACCAGGTTGTTTGAGAGCCCAGCTAAAAATCAAATACCTGTGCTTGAAAGCAATCCTAGGCAACAGCCTACATTAGGTGGCGGGTGATAAATTAAGCACTGATTCTCAGAGCTTCTTGGCGCTACTGCTGTGGTACCAAAAGGTGGGAAATAGCACAAAAGCACTGGATTTTCCCTTACCATCGCACATTTTCTGACTCTGGCTCTGATGGATATGTGCAGGTGCAGTGGAGCACACAGATGCTTGGAGGGAGTTTTGAATTTCAATTTCTGTTTCAGGCTGGGTTTTTTGCTTGCGATGTATGGGTGTGATACAGTGAAACCTACAACCACATTAAGTGGTTGGAATGATTTCTTTGCATTTGAAGTAGCAGCACTCATCTTTTTCTATCAGGTAACATTCCAGCTTTCCATGAATGCCCAATCCCAATTCCCTTGTAATTAAGCTGTTCCTCTTCAGCCATAAATACGGTTGAAATATGGTATTCTGTAGCACTGCACCCTTTGGACGGCAGTCCTTCTGCAGGTGTGCTGTAGTAAGCCATGGAAATGCAGCTGCCATGAAAGCGTCTGGGAGAGCAGGGCCCAAATTACTCCAGCTGCATAGCAATCAGGCTAAATTGCTGTCAGTTTGATCGAAAGGACAAATAGGTTGACAATAATACACGACCATATTGACAGACAGCCTTTCGCAACAGCTATATAAGCTGAATAGAAAAAAGGTAGGACAGGACTTCAGTGCATAGCCTAACAATTAGATTGCCCATTTCTGTTTTATTTCTCCACTAAATGCTATTATACTTGACATTTATGTGTGTTCACCGCTATAATTTTAAATTGTATTATTGAAATAAAGAATGGTATGTGAAAGCCACAAATGATAGCTCATTTAGTGCTTTCCTTGTGGCTTTGGCTCATCATGTTTTTTGACTTACAAAAGACTTGGCAATTGCACAAGTGGACACACTGGGGGGAAAAAATACACACATTTTGGACCAGATTTTTAGGTTAGTTGAATCTTCTTTGTAGTGGATGTGTGTGGTCTGGTAGGACACGTCCACAAACAGGGCATTTATGTGGTCATAGGTCCTTGTGCAGCTGAGCAGACTGCTAGCAACATGTTGTGGGGAAAACTGTGACATGATGCTTTTCTGATATTTTCTACTCTAGTGTTGTGGTTTAACCCCAGCCAGCAGATAAGTACCACGCAGCTGCTCGCTCACTCCCCACTGCTGCCCCCTGCCCCAGTGGGATGCGGAGGAGAATTGGAAAAAGGTAAAACCCGTGGGTTGAGTTAAGAACAGTTTAATAATAGAATTAAAGTAAAATATAATCATCATAATAGTAATGAAAACAGTGACAATAAAAAGAGAGACGAGGAAGGCAAGCAATGCGCAATACAAATGCTTACCAGCCAAAATGCCCAGCCAGTCCCCAAGCAGCGGTTGGCCCTTCTGAGCCAACTCCACCCCCCCCCAGTTTATATACTGAGCATGACGTTCTATGGTATGGAATATCCCTTTAGCTAGTTTGGGTCAGCTGTCCTGGCTCTGCTCCATCCCGGCTTCTTGTGCCCCTGCTCACTGGCAGTGCATGGAAAACTTGAAAAGTTCTTGACTTAGGGCAAGCACTACTGAGCAACAACTAAACCATCGGTGTGTTATCAGCATCGTTCTCATCCTAAATCCAAAACACAGCACTGTGCCAGCTACTAAAGAAGAAAATTATCCCAGCCAAAACAAGGACACGCAGGCAACAAATTACACGTTACGCTGTCAGAGGATGGATTGTTTTAAAAGGCAGCTTAGAAAGCCAGACATGAAGGAATAACAGAAGAATTTGGAAAGAGAGGGAATTGAGCTGAGGCACAGAATAACTTGCAGCAAGCAAGTCACTAAAAGACAGCAAGACGAGGTACTATAAATACATTAGGAACATGTGGAAGGCAAAAGAAAGTAAAAGACAATTACTTAATGTGGAAAGAAAAAAACCAAGAAGGCTAAGAAAAGGCTGAATTTTTTATTGTCTTTCGTTTCACTTTTCTAAAATAAATTTATGACTCTATAATTAAAGCAATTAATTTTAATAAGAAGACAGGTGACCAAGTGGAAACAGGGGAGGAGAAAAGGCTACAAAATACATAGATAAGTCAAATGCATTAAGTTCAGGAGTACCCAACTGAAATTGCTTGTGAGTACTTTGGGAATGAACCACAAGGAGGAAAAAAGAAGCCTGAGAGAACGGTTGACCAGTCAACCTGACTCCTGTAGCACACAGCAGAATCCATTAATAAGCCTGTAATAAGGAGATAAAAATAGACCATGTGGGTTTGTCAAGTATAAATTGTGTCATCCCTGTAAAAGGATAAGAACCGCCAAGTGGATAAAAAGTGGTAGATGTGATATATTGTGAATGTAAGCAAGGCTTTCAACAGCATTCCAAATGACACTTCCCAAGCAGTGCAGGGGAAAACACATTAGGGCACAATCATCTGAAGTGGTGTAGAGCTGCTTGAAAAGTGTTAAGAGTAACCTGTTGATGGTTTGCTGTTGAGCTGGGAGAGCATTTCACTGGAATTTACGGAGGCATCTGGCACTGGGGGTTGTTGTCAATATTTGCAGTGATTCAGATGACAGAGGATAATCTGCCTTTTAATTTTTCCTGTTGATGCCAGGCTGGGATGGGTTGCAGACACCTTGAAGTACAGGATTAGAATAGAGAGTGACATGGATATGCTTGCCAAATAGCCTAAAATCATTAAAATGAAGTTAAATAAACACAAAGTACAAGACTGAAGGAAGAGAAATCAATTGCAGGCATATAAAATAGGGAATATTTCACGGGGCAGCAACAGTGCACATAGGGACCTGCTGTTAGAGCGGATCATAAACTAGACAGGCATTGCTGATGCTGTTTTAAAGGTGTACGGGAATTTCACGTGGGGATGTATTAGCAGGAGTATCACGAGCAGGATGTGGGAAATACTTACTCTGCTGTGTATACTTCTTTGTGCTTTGAGCCACACGTTAAGAATGATATGCACAGATCCAAGAGAGTCCAGGGGAAAGCAAGAAAAATGACAAGATTTAAAAAATAAAATATAATAACCCTGTTGGAAGGCTGAGTTTGATTTGAAATGAGAGGATTTCAAGTCATCTCCAATGCAGAAGAACTTCTTAGAAAATGGAGAGCAGTGAGTCAGAAACAGAGTAAGAGTGAAGGGAAACAGAGTAAGGGCTTAATTTTCAGTAAGAAAGATTTAAGTTTATTAGCAGGAAAAAAACTTTATGATTCTAAGAATAATTAAGCATTGGAACAAGCTTGAAATGGTTGGTAACAGCAATAGGAAATACGAACTTGTCTGTTCAAAGATACTGTGCTCAAACTGATAATGATGAAGACACTTAGTAATTGTTTTCACTATCCACCACTCAGAAATTCTCAGAGTCATCAGGGCTGTGATATAAGGGCAAGTCATTGACCAAGGCAACTTTCATTTTCTGTGACTCACTCTTTGCCCGTCCTCAAATCCAGGGCAAGACTGCAATCCATCAGTTGCGTCCTTGCAAAAAGGTCAGGTTCTTCCTTACTCTTTGCTGGCTATTCCCATTCAGTGTCTCAGATTCAACATACAGCAAACCTACAGCTGTTGATTCCTGGTGGTTGATGATTGTTTAATGACAGATAACTAAAAAAAACCCAAATGCAATGCAACTATTTGCATTATATCACATGTAATGTTTACATATACTAATATAGCGTAATACAAAATGTTATGCCCAACACTTGACTTGAAATAATTTGAGGGCAGTTTGCATTGCAGATTTCCAGATGATAATTAGCTCTGTTTGGTGGCATTTGCCTGCGAGCATTAGGATGGTTGTGCATGAGTAGAACTGTGTGATGCCAAAGGTGGTGAATGAAATCCTGGTCCTACTGAGATCCATGATCACAGCTCTGGTGCCTTCTATGAAGGGAAAATTGTACCAAGAGAAGCAGAGAAAAGAAATGAAATGCAGCCAGTTTGAAACTTATAAATAACAGTAAGTCACAACAGCTATGGCTGAAGTCCCAAAACCAAATGCCCAATCTGACTCAGCACCCATGTTTGTCAAGCCTGGGGATACAGGGATGTACTGTGCTGAGACAATTCATCTGTTTCCCCAATCACTGGCAGGGGAAGTTAACTGCCCTTCATAGTAGGACATGTGAAGGGTGTTAGACAGTGATCAGCACTTGTAGTCTGCCTGCTGAAATCAGTACAGGTCACAGGCAATATTTCAGTGAAGCTAAAGATCTAACTTTGCCCTCCCACCCAGGGACAGAAGTTTTTCTCTGCTCCCCCCCCCCCCCATATATGGGGTGAAATCTAAAGAACTTAATAGTATAATTGTGCTCTTAGTAGGTAATATACTATTAATAATTATTTGGGATAAATATAATTTGCATTTTACAGATGTCTTACAGAGAGAGGTTTTCTGAGAAAGATGCATCACTAGTCCCAGGTGAGTTTAGCATACACTGAAACAGATACGTTGCCTTTTTTTTTTCTTTTTTTTTTTTTTTTGAGCCTCGAGGGGGAAGCAAGCTGTTCTGATCTGAAGTTCTTTTGGATCAAAAATATTTTATTTGATCAGTAAATGAAAGAAAAAACAGAAAGAAATTCTGTCCTTCTTTTGGTCCTAGCTGCAGGCTACAATATTAACTAAAGTTTGAGAAAGAGAGGGGGGTTTAAAGAAAGAAAACTAATTCTGTTTGTAACATGTCCCTTTTTTAACATTCCTGTTTATGAGAAAACAAATGCATAATGCAACATAGATCTTTGTATAGTGCAAATTCTGTTTGAAATTGAAATACATTCCATTTCAGAAATTGTATGCTGTTCTGAAAAGTTAAATATGAGCTTGAAAAATGTGGAAATAAATTAGGTCTTTTCATTCTCTCACTAGTAAACTTTAACAAATAAATTTTAATACCCTTGAAGGACAAATGATTCAGAGCACTGAAAGCAGAAAGCCTCCATGGATTTGGGTCATGCACTCAATCATTTCTTCTAAACTTAAACATAGCTATGAGAAACACCCTGAGTTCTTTATACATTAAAGCCTGGATCTGAACTCCATACTATTGTCACAATTTGATATTGAGATATAAATCTCTAAATAGAAATCTCCGTAAAGCCTCGTTATAGAAGGGGCTTCTTTTAGTATCATTGATGGATTTGCTGATTTACTGCATGCTCAGCATTGATCAGATGAAGTTCTCAGCCTGCTAAATATAGTCCACTTGCATCTAGGGAAGCTAGTGTTTATGAAATCAAATACACTGGAACTCAAGACAGTTGTGCCTTTCCCAAACATGGTTTGAGCTTGGTACCTCATTAAATTGTAACTGGCATTTGTAATCATAAGGCCAATTAAAGAAATTACTTATTTCTGAAAATGGGTTTTCGTCCCATGGAAATCCACAGTATTTAAGCTTATGCTTAATTCTGTTATACTTGTGCTTTAATTTGCCTGAATGCTACCCATGGTTTAATATTTATGTTTTGGTATCTAAAAGAAAGATGCTTGATTGTGTTCAATGCACACAGTTAAGCTTTTGAATTCCTATTTCTGAAAAAAAAAACCAAACAACCAAACCCCCATTACTTTTCATTTTAATGCTTGTGTATTTATTCTTATTGTTGTTGTTGCTGTTATACAACTTTTGAGCCTGACAGATATTTGAACACAAATTCTGTTGAACACATTAGCACACATGTGGTCTGAAGTATCCAAAACAGACTCTAAGATATGGAGGTCACAGTCATCTTCTTGAACAAGTAATAAAGAACATTATTTCATGGCTTCTTCACAGAAGCAAGTGATTCCTCTTTTATTATACTTTCTTCATTCTTCATATTAAAGAAGGATTTTATAAGGTTTTTCAGTGCTGTTGATAAAAATAAATGCAGGTGTTGGCATTTTTTCCTCATCTGCAACTAGTCCGAAAAATAAACCCATCAAATTGGAAGCACTTTGGTCATAGTGATGTATTTATTTCTACTCAGTTTTGACTGGTTTATCTCATATCTTCCACTAGAAACAAAGTGAAGAAAGCTTAAGGAAAGGTAAAGGAGGAAAATTTTTTTTTTCTTGGTTCAGGCATTGAAGTCCTTACTTCCAACATGGAATTCTTATTGTGGTTTGGACAGTATGAGTAGTTTACACCTCCTCTAAAATAGACAGAATTTATTTTTTTCTGGTTTTAATCTCTTTTGTCATGTAAGGTTTGTCACTAGTGTTGTAGAGGACATCTTAGACCATTTTCGTGTAACAACAGTCAAGGTAGAGGAGTGGTTGCAGCACTAATAGAAATAAATGCATGGATCTGACCTGATGTTTGCATTCAGAGTATGCGCTCAATAAAAAGTCAAAATAACTAAAAACACAGGTTATTGCAGATACTTGGGGAGCCATATCTTGTGCCTCATATGATGAGGAAGTATTTTTCATAAAAATCTTAGTGTAGTCTTATTCCAGCAAGAACAAATTCCTTCTGGGAGAATAAAACAGCTGAGAAATTCACAGCAAACCACAGCAGGTTCCATTTCAGAGAAGCAGGCATTCAGAAAAGCTTCTAAAATTCATACAGCAGGTACTTACGTGGGTAAAATGTGATCGAAACACTGTGATAGGCTTGTCTTCATGCTCTACACACCTATCAGTTCAGTTAGCCTCCCTCTGTCTGATGAAATAATTACATAGAGAGAATGATGATGCACAGTTTTAAGCCTGCGATTGCTGATGGCTTATTATGTTGTCTACTTGAACTTTAAAAAGTGCAAAGAATGTGAAACCAGAATGCACAAACCTCTGGTCCCACTGGCAGAAAGTTTGATTTACCGGATTTCCTCTAACAGCATGACTGGAATATCTGAAGAGCAAGAACAAGCATGTCTTAGAAGCAAAAAATTAACACCCGATTTTGTCCTCTGCAGACAGCTCATTTGAAGCATGGAATGAATTTTTCTATGTGTGCCAGAGGAACCTGGGCTGTCCCTGGACAGCTGCTTGGAGGACGATCTGACCACTCTTGCTCCATACCTGGTCTTCTGTCAGATTTGCCAAATACTGGACTTTTCAATATTTGTATCTGCTTCACCTAGGCATCTCCACTGTCTTGCAGCATGACATGCAGAGCTCTGCAGTACACCCTTTGCACTTCATGGGCAAAGTTCAGTTGTCTTAAATTGACTTGCCTACCAGGCTAGATTTAC
The DNA here is from genome assembly GCF_017639655.2 of Falco naumanni. NCBI lineage: Eukaryota > Metazoa > Chordata > Aves > Falconiformes > Falconidae > Falco > Falco naumanni. Next base: position 54,253,561 of record NC_054057.1, on the reverse strand, counting down.
TTCATTAAGATTAGCTGGCCCTTTCTGTTAGACTTGGTTGTCCTTCAATCTGTAAATCTGTTGTAAAAAGTAAGTTTCATGCATTCTGTATCTTTCAACATAATTATACTGTCTATTCCAAGAACTGTGGTGAGACAAATTCACCTTTATGTCTGCTGTTAAGATGTTTATAATCCATGTTACTTTATTGGTCAGTATATTTTTCACTTTGTGACTTCCAAAGCCCTGAAGATGCATCATCGTATTCAAAACAACATCAAAGTTGGCCATTTACAGCAGAAGGATGAACTTTCCCTGACTCGGAGATTTTAATTATATTCCAACTCTAACATAAGGCCCATCATTTTTAATGTCTTTGAAAGTGTTAAGTGATGGTCAGCATCTGTCTCTATGGGATTAGAATGAGATAAACGTTACAGCATTTCTGGCAGTTGCATGGTACAGAAGAGCGATAGGTCTTAAATTCAGATTGGGACAGTGAGAGGTTTTTTCCTTCCTTCCTTCCTGCTTTGGTAATGAACGTGTCCCTTCTGCCACAGGGCACAAGTGGGAACTGCACTGGGAAAGTCTGTCTTAGTGAAGGGGATGTTTAAGAAAAAAAACCTTCAGTCCCAGACCTGTGTAAATGCCCTGAGTGAGCTCGTCAAGGAAGCTGACAGATAGACAAAGGCATCTGAGCATATAAAACCCTTTAGTTTTTCTTCTGTGGTTCATAGATGTCAGATCTTGTTCCTTTGATGATTTTCTTCGAGTTCTTTGCATCTCTGGTAGTAACAGCTGAGAAGGATGAAATCTGCAATTTGTTCATGGTCAAGCAAAAGGTGCTTAGGCAGTGGTAGTTTAATTAGAATTAGAAAAGGCAGTAACACCATTGTGCTTTTGGTTGTGTTATTACAGAGCATTAAAGTCCCAGTAAATGGCACGTCCTCCTTTGGTTAAATGCAGATGTTTCCAGAACAGTAATATCTTGGCTGCCAGTTAGTCCATGGGCATGCTAACTTAATAAAGCAGTCAAAGTCATTGTTGACCTATCTATATTCCCAAAATACAGCTTCTAAATTCCCTTCAACTGAAAAGCCAAAGTTATTTTTCAAGTGTTTTAACAAAGACCCCACCAGGCTTAGTTCTGTACAAACCCAGAGCAGACAGATGGTCCCTGCCCTGGAGAGCTGGACTCTGAGACCTTTCGTTTCTCCTGGTGACTTTCTGGGTTTTCTCCAATTTAGACATAAGCACTGGCAGGCCAGCAGACCTTGTTAGCTCCTCCTTCCCCCAACTTCTTTCATATGTATGTGACATTCAGCAGTTTTAGACTTTTGGGGTTTTTTTCTTTTCTTTCACAACTCAGTACTACTTTATAAACTCTTTCAGAATCTGAATGGTGCCGAGTCAATGCAATCCTTCCTTGTTATTGCATCCCCTAAAAGCTCTATCAATCTGGTAATTGTCTGGTGCATTACTCCTCATCTGCAAGCAAATTGGCCTTCTGAATGGAGGTAGAAACATTCAATACGTAATCCACTATGGAAAATTACTCTTTGATGTCGAGTAAATTGTAAGATCTACAATTGTGCTGCTTCACATTAATAAAACACAGATATAATATTAGCAGAGTTGCTATCTTTTATTAATAAATCAAACCTTACTTTTGTCTCTAAAGGGAACAAAAGTTCATTCAGGCTGGAAACAGATAAAGGAAGTGACTTGTATTTTGTTCTGGAGAAGAAATTTCCTCTCCTTCCTTCGCTTTCCCATCCTTTTTACTTGATTTGGCCGTAAAGTTTTATGCCTTTTCAAAAATTCTCACAGCATTTTTTTTCCACTGTTCCTGTCTTCTTTCGTTTCTTTCTGCTGTCACCTCTCTAGAGGTGAGGAAAGAAGGATGCCTTTATCCTTTCTTTCAGATTTACTTGAAGAGAAGGAAGGAGAGGAAAAAGAGAAGACAGTAGAAACAGGAAAATCAGGGAAGAGAGCAGGAAAAAAAAGAAAACTTTCTATTTCACTATGAGTTTTCTAGTTTTTTTCCAAAATGTTATTTTTTCTCTGAAAGATTGACATAGCATACTTTTTTTTTTTTCCAAAAAAACCAAACAACTACTAATATTGGATTGTTTTGTGGATTTTTATTCTGAGCCTTATTGTGGGTTTTTTCCATTAATTTTTCTTTCCATTTTTCTCTTTATTTGTTGATGTGTTCCAAGATTAGTCTAATATGTCTCTTTCCAGCAGACGCCACACGCCACTGAGCCCTAGTTCCCTACTCACTCGTATTAGCCTGTAGCGTACCAAACTGCAGAGGGTACTCTCCATACTCCTGCGTGCGTGTCTGAACTACATGCACATTGTCAGTTCATTGGGATGTGGGGCTGCATCGTTTGCTTTGTATGTTTGTACCACACCCAGCATGATGGGATTCATTAAAGCCAGAAATGTGCCTGCCAGGCTTTTTGTTTATCAGCTTGTTGCTGCTCTTACCTTCCATATCTCCTCTATCTTTCCCTTTTCTCTGCCTGTTTCTCCAAGGCTGCCCAGTTTTCTGAGTGCTTAGTCTTCTTTTGTGCCTGCTGCACTCTTGTGCTCCCCTTATATCTGCTGCCTCCTTTGATTAATCTATCCCCAGAAGCCAAATTCCTTCCCTGCTTCACCTTCCTATCAACCTTCCTTGCCTCTCCAAGTCACAGATCTTGCTGCACTGTGGTGGCTTCCCCAGGGAGCAGCGTGATGCATGGTCCTGGTGTTTAGGTCATCAGCACTTGTACACAATGATAATTAAAGGGTTAGTAGTGTTAAGTGTAAAGGATGTTGGATTAAAAGTTATGCAATGAATTCAGTTAAACTGACAACAGCGAGATGGGGAGGCAGGGGTTCAATTTCTTATCCCAACTGGCAGCTATTTTGCCTCCTTGGCTATCATTAAAGAGAGAAAAAAACTACCCCCTAGAGACATCCCTAACTGTCAGTGCAAATATTCTCATGAAAGCACAATAAAATCCTTAGCACGTAGATAGGACTTATACCTTCTAAGCAATGTACTTGACAGTCCTTAATCCTGTTGACTTAAGGCATTCTGTGAATATTCTTTTCACATTTCTGTAAGAATGTCTGAAAAGTGGGACAGGAGATTTTCTGCCAAAAATGGTATGTGAGCATCAAATCAATTTTACCGCTTGCAGATGTAGATTGTTCTGGAGGTAAACAGAGTGGTTTTTGAAGATAAGAGGAAACACCTCAGATCCAATTACATATAAGAGAAATAACCTCAAAGTCAACTGGTTTTGTAAGTCCCAAACAATATGTCAACTTTTGGCCTCCCCATACTGTAGCTGACCATATGATTCAATATGAATATAATCGCATTTATAGATGTTAAGGTCAGAAAGGACTATCCCATGCATGCAGAGGTCATTAAACTTTCCCTTGACATCCTTGTATTCACTCCAGTGACTTCCAGTAAGGACAGGGATTTTAAAACATACTGGGGAGAGAAAAACCAAGGAAAAAAAAATACAAATGCAGTGTAGACCTTTACTGTGGTCTAAGTGCTAACATTTTAGAAAAAGAAAGGGTAAACATGATCATTGCATCCCTTTTGTGTGATGGTGTGGATGGACAAAAAGTATACTGTCTTTTTATATGGAGGTTTTTTAAACAGGCTTCTTTTCCATCTTTTTTTAACAGAGTTTTAACAAGAATTGGGAAATAGGGTAGTGCTCTGGTCATTGCAACCTTCCTGGCAGCCTGCTCTGAACAGCCACTCTATGCCACGTGCATATCAACCCGTTCAGTAGTGATATAAAGTGCTGGAGGTGGCTTAAATTCACAGATTAAGACACCTAAATATCAGTGTCTACGTGATTGTCTAAATTCCCATTACATCCTGTGCAGATCGAGCTGATACAGTCAATCCTGCCTAGAGAATAAAGGTGATTTTCAGGCTAATATACATCCTTCATTTTAGGTACTTTAATTTGCATATTGCATCCCACACCTATGTCCCACTGCTGCCTGGTGGCAGTCCCTAATAACCAGGCACAGATCTCCCAGAGGAGCTGTGGGATTTTTAGCCTTGTTTTCATCCCACTGTACACACATGTGGCTCTGGGCATTTGCCCTGTCTGTGTCAGATGCCACATTTAGGGAGCTACAGGGAAGCTATGGCTCTGGGAACAGCTTCCCAATCACATCAGGGTTAAGTAGATGGAGAAAGCTAAAGCTTTACCCCGTTTGAATCTTTGAATCCTGTAAGGCCTGCTTTCATCAGCCGTAGAGTTGTTTCACAGAATCATGGAATCACCAAACAGTCAGGGTTGGAAGGCACCTCTGGTGATCATCTAGCCCAACCCCCTGCTAAAGCAGGCTCACCTGGGGCAGGCTGTGCAGAGAGTCACTTCCATGCGGGTTTTGAATGTCCCCAGAGGAGACCCCACAGCCTCTCTGGGCAGCCTGTCCCAGGGCTCCGTCACCCTCGGAGTACAGACGTTCTTCCTCACCTTCAGACGGAGCTCCCTGTGTTGCAGTTTGTGCCCGTTGCCCCTTGTCCTGTCGCTGGGCACCACTGAGAAGAGCCTGGCCCCAGCCTCCTGCCACTTGTCCTTAAGATACTTGTAGATGTTGCTGGGATCCCCTCTCAGTCTTCTCTTCTGCAGGCTACGCAGGCCCAGCTTGCTCAGCCTTTCCTCATCAGGGAGATGTTCCAGTCCCCTCATCATCTTCACAGCCCCCCACTGGACCCTCTCTGGTAGTTCTCCATCTCTCTTGAACTGGGGAGTCCAGAACTGTTTCCACCTCTGATACTCTAGATCATTAATTATCTCTACCCTCACTACTGGGTCTGGCCACCTCCTCCAGCCTGTTCCTCTTTAGGAGTGTGCTATTATTAAAAGATGCTTTGCTCCCCACCCCAGAATAGGTGCAGCATCACAAGTGACATTGCCAGGAGATCAAGGACAGCATCATATTAGTAACCTAACAACTCCCTGTTCATGGAGGAGAAAGGAAACGGAGAAACATACTGCCCTTGCAGCAATTTCAATGTTATTTTATTGCTCCCCTGAGTGTGCCAGGCATTTTCCAGATGTGAAATGCTCAGTTTTCACTTCCAATAGCTTCCCACATAGTCCTAACTAAACAACATTGCAGCACATAGTTTGGCAGGTCAGAGAACATTTTCTTGTGGTCTTGTGGACAATCAGCTTGTCCTAGTTGTGTCATAGCTGCTGGTCCTCAGCCTGGTCCTCAGCCAGCCCACCTGTCCACAGTCATCTTGAAAGCCAAAAAGGTCTTTTGAAATCACTGTTTGTCAGTGCCCAGGTTGGAGGGAGGTGGATGCTATTTCTGCTGCTTACTCTGAGGAGTTACCACCTCAACTAAACCTGTAGGGAAAAATAATCTCCTGTTAGGATCTTTATTTATATTTACTATATTATGAATCAGTTGTTTTTAGGCTGGTAGACCCTTGGTTTTATTCTTTTCTCATGTGAATCGGATTTTCTTTATAGAAGAAGTGCTGACATGGCTAACAATATTATTTTAAAAGTATTTTACATATCTGAGAGGTTCCTTAAAAATCAGTATAGTTTAACACTCGCTCTAATATAAAAGCCAATACATTTCACATAACATCTGGAATTAGGCAGTTAGGCATATAATTAATCTGAATGGAAATAGTAATTTTATGAAATATTTTGGTGACAGTTCTGATACTTTACTAAGCATAAACATTTCTGAGAAAGTCGAAGTTATCTATCATACTTTGATCTGCTTTCAAGTGATGCCCTTCTTGATGGGCTCTTGATGAGCTTGTTTGTTAGGATATAGAAAAGTGCTACTCTCAAATTGATGGCTATGTTCTGATTTTTTTTATTTTATCGACTCCTGTAGCACCTTTCTCTAGTTTTTTTTTCAAAGTGATGACTCTGAAACAAACCTAAAAGCAGGCTATAGTCTTTGCAATGCTAGAGTTGGAGTATATTCCTTTATACAGACTAATTTATGAGATACCAGCATCTTCCGTATTCCTAATGCAGTGGAGTAATGCAGAACACACTGAAGTTAATCTGGACCCTACCAGTTGTCAACAGTGTGAGTCTGCTGCGTGCTTCCACCCAGGTGGTAACTCTCATCCTGGAAGTCCCACAGAAGAAATAAGGCACTGCTCAGAAGAATATATTGTACACTCAGCAGACATTGACTGTGAACATAAATCAACGCATTAGCTGGGAAATTTACATTTTTTTTCAGTTTTTCCAGAAGTTTACTTTTCCTCCCTGTGTTATTAGGAAAAGGGGATGTGTCTTTCCATTCATTAGTGTGCTTGATCTCAACACCTCAATTAAGCCAACAAATGAAAGCACAGAGTCACTTGTTCTGTGGCAAGAAAAGAACAAATTACGTTTAAAACGACCTCTGATTCTGAGGCCCAATGGGAGATACTGAAGGTCAGTTTTTTGGTTTTTTTCAAAGTAACAAGCTCAATTAAAGCAATGTGATACCCAGTAAAAGATGCCTATTTTTCAAAAACATAGGCACTGACTATGCTGTGTCTTTCATAAGTCTTTAACGACTGCATAGACTATTGTAAAGGATAAGCTTCAGGACACTGGAGTTTATGTGACCATGTATCACTGCAAGTGATGTAGTGACATTTTTTGGGCACATCTCCAGACAAAGCAGAGACACAGAGAGCAGCAGTGTCATTTCAACCAGATAAAATGTGGTTTATCTGCAGATGTTTCAAGAACAACTGCATCTGACCAGAGCATTACCTACAGCATCCAGTTAAAACAATAAAACTCAGAATAAACTCACCATTCAGTGGGTAGATACTGTTCATGACAGTTTTTCAATAGGTCTTCTGACAAACCTGTCTTTTTTTAAGATGAATAATCAGTGAGCCTTTATTCTATGAATTTTTCTTCACCATTAAGGTTACTGTATTACCTAACTCTTTCTTGGTGTAGAGCAGTATTTATAGAAACCCAGATCCTTTAGAAAGCCCAGTTCTCTTCCTCAGGGCAAACACAGCAAGGAGTTTTATTTTGCTTGCTTCTCCATAAGGATTAAGAAAGAGCAGCAGTTTCCAAAGCCAGGAGCACTGATAATCCATACCTCTCTAACAGATCTCTATCAACAGTCTTTAATCTGACAGATTCAGAGGGTTTACAGTGAACCATGTAGCATTACCTGTTAGACCACTTGCATTTTTCAGATGATAGTCACTTACATAGCGCTTATATAATAAATAATAATTCTGCAACTCATACAAAGGAAACAATACAGCTGATACAGAAAAGGCAAGCAGTACAGCTCACTGTACCAATACAAAACCAGTACAACACAAAATAATACTATGACACACCTTTTTTGGTGCCTCAGTCACTGAATTCTGCCATTGACCTCCTTTGAAACTGGCTTGTGCTTCACAGAGAAGCTAGACTGAAAATTTGAGGGCAGAAGTTTTGGTTTTACTCCATCCGGTGGAGAACATTTGGCTACAGTTCCATGAGTGCTGAAAAGGGTAAAAAAAATAAAATTTTAATTAAATAGCAAACAGATTAGTTTGATACTGCTGCACCATTTATATGATAGGATATTTAAACAATGTAAGAGAATAGAAAAGGCCATTTTCAGAAAAACAAGCCCTCCATGGGAGACAGCTGGAGCTCTGCCTGGTACCTTGTGATATGTTGGATGGCACCATCACCTGTGTTTAGGCAACTGAAACAAACCCTAAGGATGGGATCTAAACTGCAAACATCTAAACATGACCCAGACCACTCAGTTCTCATGATAGTGCAGGTTGTTGATTAAATTAGGGGAGTCAGAAGAATTCAGATCATGCTAAAACAGAAATCTATGTCTCATCTGTTGAACTGTGCCCAAAGCTCCATTAGCTGCATTGACTGGATCTCCATGATCTGTCGGAACACAAAGACGTGGTTTGTGTGGCCACACTTGGGCATCAGTCTGCAAGCTCAGTCCCACCCTAAGTGCTGTGTAATGCACCCTACTTTTTTGGTTTTAGCATTGCATGAGACTCTGCATATGCAGTTCTTTATAGCCTTATGAAGGTTGTCATAGACGCAAAATATATAGGGCATTTGGTCCAAAAAATGCCTGTGAAGTATTTGGATACTTTATAATAATTATAATTGCTGTTTTCATGTAAAATTTTTCAAAAGGGAAACAGTTAATGAAGTGATTGTTGCAGTTCAGGGTTTATTTGAAGTTTGTGGCTGAGAATCGGTTGCGGAGACCAAAACAGATATTGCTCTTCCCCCCACTCCTCTGTTGCTTCACAGCTATCTGTATGTTAAGGAGGAATTCAGTGGGTTTGCTTAGCTCACACATTCTAGGTTTTCCTCACAGCCCTTGCAGCTAGGAACAGCACTTCCAAATGAGAGATGAAATGCTATTTCATGTTAATGAAATGAATGTGACAGCAGCCTGAAAACGTTGCTAATCACAATTCTGCCTAGGGATAGAAGAGCATTATTCCTGCCCTGGTTGCTAGAGTATTAAATACTGATTAGACTCCAGTAAAAGTAACAGGTATGAGAGAAAATGAGCTATCCCTGTTTCAAGCAGTGCTTCCTTTTGTCACAGTGGGTAGTTTAACCTCTTTAGGATCTATTTTTCTAGCTATAAAAATGTCTGCAGATGATTGGGAATTACTGACTCCAGAGCACAAATCAACATTTTTGGATCTCTTAGCCCCCATTAGTCACAGTCCTGTTCCTTCTCCAAAACACTGTTTCTTCATCCTTTGGTCTTTTTTCCTCCCTTTAGAAGTAAGCAGGCACTGCCATCCCACTGCTTGGTGCACCGCACAGTTTCGGCTGCCTCTCAGACTTTCTATTGTGAGGTTCAGGTTCGGAGGGCTTTTGGAGAGAGAGGAAACTCACGCTCATCCTTAAATTACCCAGGGAAGTAGCAACTGGCTTTCTGCTGTGTCCTAAGCTGCCTGTGGCCCCTCTTGAGAGCTCAGTTCAGCCTGAAATGTAAGTGAATGAGGAACTCAAAAGGTGGTGCAAGATGCTTTTCAATCTATGCTTAATTAAAAAGTGTAAAACCAGGAAAGAATGAACCTTTCTGTCTTTCTCAGATCCTTTATAAGAGCCCAGATTTTAATTTAAGTTTAACCTCATTCCTTTCTCTCATTTTTACTGACACTTATAGGCAATCCATTAAGACTACATCTAGTGACAATTAAGGAAAGTTCAGTAGGAACAGATTGTGCTCTGGGCTTCTCAACAGTTACCAATAATGATGTTAAAATGAAAGAACTGCTCAAAATCCAGAATGTGTATTTACATAGGGTACAAAGAAAGGATGCAGTGAAGAAGGTTTGGGTTGCAGGAGGCATGTGCTCTGCAGCTATCCTTGGGAAGTCACTTTGTTCCATGTCCCTTTGTTCTTCTCTAGTCCTCTGTATGGAGATTATTTTTTTTTTTTTCTTAATGGTAGTACTTAATGGCTGGCAAGGAGTGCCTCCTGGTAGATGTTTACATGACAACTAGTCCACAGGCTCTAATTTCAGAAGGGGCTGCGGCAAAATTATAAGGATCATTAATTATCTCTTCTGTAAGTAATTGCATTTTTTTTGGATGAGTAGCTTGTTTCCAGAACTATCAGTCTGCTAAATAATAGCACCTGCACATATCAAAAAATGTGAAGAACAAGAAAAGTCTCTGCCATTGACCATCTGAAGGATACAGTAGTTAATGCAAGACCCTGCTAGTTCTGTATTAGTATTTCTACTTTTTTAGGCACTTTTGACTCAACTGAAAATATGACATGTGCTGAACTCAGTTCAGTTTAAAATCAGCAACTTTTTCTATGATATTTATGGTGATACTGAGCCCCCTTATCCAAAGTTCGTTGCAACCCTGCAATGAAATGGACAGTTTGTTTAGGAAGCGATAGGGATTTCAGGGACTCTGAGGAGATGCTGAACATTTTTTTAGTATTTCCCACTTAGGGAACTTGAAATCTAATGGTCAAAATGCTTAAGTGCGTTTAAGCATCACTATGAGTGCAAAAGACTTCTGATTCACATGTGACCATTATGAAAAAGAGATTTATTTTATACTTTCTATGTTCTTTGTTATTCAACTGTTTGGTCTGCTTTTAGGACTGTGATTGTTCCCTTCAGCCTTTGAGTACTTATGTCAGTGAAAGACTAAGCTGTTTCTAGTTGTCCTCAAAATGCAGACGAGAGAAGGTTTTGTGATATCACATTGGCGTGCTCCTTCCTCTGGCATTTATTGTTTCTTTTAAAAGGGGAAATAAAGCAAAATGTTCAGTTTAAATACAGCATTTAAACCTGTGGGATTGTTTGCTTTGAATGTGAGGTAGGCAGGTGAATTTCTAAAGCCTCTGAGGTAGTTTTGAAGGCAGGAAACAAGCACAAGTGTTTTTTAAGTCACACTACCATGTGGCATTTGTGTAAATGGACATTTGAATTGCTACATGCTTGGGAATTGTAGAAATGCACTTTTGAGGTACAGAAGCTATTTTTATATCTTGTTAGATAATTTCTGAATCCATCCTGAAGTGGTGCATCCCTTGTTTTAAGCAGGGAGTGGCTGTGGGATCCTGTTAGAGGGGGTATGTTGGGCAGGAGTCAGAGTGGGTCTTCTCAGCAAGGGAAGGTCAGCCAGGAGCCAGCGAGGCTGGCAGGGCAGAGCAAGGTGAGCAGAAGTGGTCCAGGGGTAGTAGCCAGGACGTGCCAACAGGCCAGGTCTCCACACATACCTGTGGGATGATATAGGTCCACAGTGAAGTGAGAACTCAAATCAGCAGGTCAGGACCAGCAGGGCGCATGGCCAGGCTCAGACATAGCTGCAGCGTCACCAGGGCAAGGACCTGGGGCAAGGGCTGGAGCGAAGGAGTCAGCTCCCGATGGGGCTTCTCCCAGCTCGTCTCACACAGCCCCTCTCCCAGCAACCCGCTCCCAGGTTACGGCCGCACCGCATCCCAGCCGGCCCGGAGCACCGGCAGCCAAACCCTGGGAGGGAGGATGAGGTGTTGCAGAGGCTGTTGGTGCACCCAGGGTCTGGACCCACTAGCATCTGGTACCGACTGTCCCAGCCCCCAGGGGGACCAGCAAGGGCAACCTGCCTTTCCCTTGACTGCATTTCCCCTGCATGCCTCCCAGTTACCTGCAGGACTGCTGTGGAAGAAGGAAGCTGGGTTAGTTAGCATTGATAACATACAGCTGTGGGTTGGCTTCAGGGTGGCGGGTTGGCTGATGTAGATAAGGTGCAGCTGTGGCTGGTTAAGTTAAGTGGTTGAGAGCCAGTGAAGAGAGAGCAGCCAAGGAAGAGAAGGAGAGAGTGGGCACTGGATGAGGTGAGGAGAAGGCAGCAGAGGGGCTAGCATGAAGAGTACGCTGGTATGAGGTGGTAAAAGACCTTGTTGCAGCTTGATAGTTTGGAGAGTGCTGTGACAGACTGCCAGTGCCTTATGTCCCCACTGCACCATGCTGGATGTTACAGATGCTTCTGAGGCATCTGCAGTGAGTGCTCCTCACAGTGTCCTTTCTCAGCTATGGCTTCTGGGTGTAGCATAAAACTGATGTCTTGACCACTGTGACTGCATCCCCAGCTTGTTGAATAAAAGTAGAGATGATCTCTACTCTTTCCTCGCCGTGTTTCAGCTTGGAAAATTTAAGCAGAGGCATGCAAGTTACTCCTGTACTTTCTATGCAGAAGGTTATCTTTTTGCTATCTTCACCTTGCTGCTGTAATAGATGAGTCAGAGATGATAGTGTGTCCTCCTCAGTGTTCAGGCTGACCACATGAGTTTGCTGAAGGATGCATGAGAGCATGCATTAACTCAAGGGAAATTTTCAGGTCTCAAGTTCTGCAGTTCAGTCTCTGGGGTTAGTCTAAATGGCCTTTGCTTTCTTGTATGTATGTGCTGAAGTCTCATTCAACTGGAAGTCAGAGTGGTGCTTGTGCTGCGCTACTCTGGAAACACAAACTTCTGCTTCAAATGCAAACACTTGGTAAGAGAAGAAAAAAAAATCAACTATAAAATATAAGATATAAAATATGGTAGTTATTTTGATTTGACAGTACATAATGGCATTTGTATGTAAATCAAAAATATTAAGGAGAGCTCGGGTTGACTCCCAACTTCTGCAAAACCACTGTGCAGCTATGAAGGAAAGATGACACTGTACTACCCCAGTAGCACTGAATATTTCTACGTCTTCATGAGACATTCAGAGAGCAACCTAGGGGAACAGATGGCACAAACCACCACATAGCATCCTTATTCTGATGCACAGCAGTACAGATCTGATCTCTCCCTCCAGGGCTACACTAGCATCTCAAGAGAGCTGACTGGATGGGCTCACAGTGAGACATGACGTGTAGTGATTGCCACCTCTGTGATTCTAGAGATATTCTGGAGAGTCTGATGATGCCATCTGAGATTACTGGATGTTCTCTCTTCTTTGGCACATCAGACTAATTGGTTTCTACTTATATGAGAATACAGAAAGTTCAGTAGCTCCATTCCCCCGGGTTTATTTGCTGAGAGCAAGCTGTTGAAAGCACGCTGCTTTATGGTATAGAGGATTTCAGGGTCTAAAGCTACCAAAGGCTCATGTATTTGTGGGTGAAAAGGAAAGTGGAGATTAATATGGGTAGGTTAAAGAGCAGCTCTCCAACACATTTGCACCTCTGCATGCAGAATGCATGGTCACAGCTGTGTTGAAAGGTGTAGATGTGCAGTGGTGTCTCATGGCTGCAGCCACCTTGGAGGGATGGGGAGGTCAGACTTTCTCTGTTCTCCCAGTAAAGGACTTCAGGAAATCAAGGATATGTGGAACAAAGCTGTGCTAGAAATGCAGACTCATTTTCTGACAAGCCTATTATAAAACCATAATTTGCTCACTGCAAAATGAATCCCTTTTCTTCTTTGCTTTGATAGGGAGAAATGGGAGGTAACATTAAACAAAGGTTATTCTTAAGAACTTAGACAGGAACTCCTTCCCTGAAGTTTCCAGTTTTGCCTTTGACAAGAGGGACTGAAGCTGTAATATAAAGCCTTTTTCTGAAATCTTTTAGAGTTCACAAAGACTCTGTGCTGGTCTTTCTTATTCAAAACAAAACGTCGTGTCTGTGGAGGGGAGAAAAGAAAATGGAAGTGGTTGAGCATTCAAGGAAAGTTCTAAGCTCCTAAGTAAGGTGCTGAAAGCAGCAGGAAGTACCTTTTTATAACATTGACAAGGGAGAGGAGGAATCTGGTGCAATGTTGTTTGCATGTGGAGCTCACAGAGCTCCCCTCTTCAGTCTGGAAAATCAGAGCTTGCAAGTAGTTAGAAATAAGCATGCATGAGGTCTTAAACTTTTAGGAAAATGCTGCCTGCAAGAAGAGGCAGAGATTGCACAGGGAAAGGCAAGCAGAGCAGTGCACAAACTGCAGCAGGCTTTGAAATGACAGGAAACTCAAAATCATTGAACTGTTAATCAATTAAGAGATCATGCCGTGCTGTAATGACAAAATAATCTGATCCATTACTTTGCCCACTAATTTTAAGAACTGAAATTTGAGTTTGGATAGTGTGATAGTCAGTAGCCTAATGAGGCCGGTAGCAGGCAGGGTAGGGTGGCTGGCTGGGAGGTGTCAGATTTATGATCAAAGGTTGGAAGTCTCGTCACAGGTGTCTGCAGCATGTCACCCTGGAATAGCCTCATTTACATTGTAAACCTCGTTACAAAAAACCATTTTCAGTGTTTCAGTCGCAGGTTATTTGCAGTTCACGGTTTGTCCTTATGTTGTATGTATACTGCTTTTCAAGTTTCTATTTTTTATAGGATTTGTATTGACAAAAGACCATGGGATATGTTTTTGGTTTGTTGTGGGTTTTTTTGATTTCACCTGTCTCTGGGTCAAACCCTGCAATTCGTGGAGTTTGTCATCCAGAAAGACATTCCTGTCTTATCTAGCAGTAGAAATACCAGAGAATCTTCCCATTCTCTTGGCAGGGATGTACACTCACTTGGAAAACCAGAATCTCTGCTATCTCTGATTTAACATGCAAAGCACTTTGTTTATGTGAGGGGAATTATCTCAGTGTCCTTAAACCAGGTTTGTTTCAGATGTTTAAGTGAATTACGACGGGGTGCATTGATTTCATTTAAACGTGTTATTGAACATGCTGTTCAGAGGCCACGTTGTCCATCCTGTGCCCACGTGTGCCCTTGGTACACAGAGGACACATGCATGGGTGTTGTGCTGTGTGGGTCTTGTGCTTATATCAACCATAGCTAAGACTGTGTCACCTGAGAACTGGGTCTGTAATGAAAATGGGGCTACCAGGCATCTGACCTAAGACAAATCCCAGCAGCTCAGGATGAGGACAGACCAGGGTGTGGCTAACTCAGATGAAGATGCTTGCGTTCATTTTGGTAAACCAAAACATTGTCTTTCAGCAATGCAGATATGAAAAACTGAAATATGTGAGCAGAAGTCTTCCATGGAAAACGTTGATTTTTCTGGAAATTGTTTCCTACTGTGAAGAAAAAAGTTATTTCGGTGGTATATTCCCAACTCATTTTAATACAGAGTCTGTCTGAATCTTAGTAATGCCATCTGGCACCCAGTTGGATAACCACAACAGCATATGCTTCTTTTATGTTACTATTTGATATTTATGAGTAAGACAACTTGATAATATATTTGGCTAATTACTTTTTAAAATTCCATGTCCAGAAAATTCATTGGAAATGTAGTGCAAAACTGTGTTGAACACAAATGAGCAGGAAACTGTTTGCAACCTGAAATAGAGAGGAAATCTAAAGCAAAGATACAGCGCACAACCACACTACAAAGAAAAGCTCATCTCTGCAACATGCTTGGTTGATCATGTGAGGCTTCAGTTCTCAGGTGGGAAGTGATGAGCAATCAGGGAGTCAAAATCGTGGGCTCCCAAATCAGAAACATTTATGATAATGTTCTAGTTGAAAATAATTGGTTCTAAATGTAATGGGTATTGCTGTCCTTGGGTTGACCCCCCTCTTTTCTATGCCCCTGAAAATTATGCCTGCTTTTTAAAGAACATCCAAATATGAAATTCTGATTGAAAACCAATCAAAATAATTTTGTTTTACAAATGACACGACACTGTTTCGCATCATTCAGGTGCCTCATTTTCCACACAGAGTGTGGCTCCTTAGAAAACTGACAGCTAAAACTAATCAGTCAGTGATGCAGCACAGTAGGAGCAGATCGGTAGAGCAAAGCAGTTGATGTGCAGGATCCTCCACTGTACACATCTCGGAGTTATGTCAGTCCAGATTAGAGTTATTCTGGTCTCCTAAACCAAACATCTCCACCATGTGTGTGATTTGAAGCTGTCTGGAGAAAAGCTGTCCTACAAACTGTTGCTCCTGTCCTGCTTGCCTCTGAACCTGCCACTCTTGGGAGTAACACACTGCCACGTTTCATACAGATGACCATACTATTTCTCTGTTCTTCCATCCTCACTTATGTGCAGCCTCATACATGAAACAAGCCTTATTTCTGTTCCTGTCCACTCTGTTCCTGCTTGCTTATGCATGGCACCATAGCACCTGCTCCTGACCCCCATACCAGCTCTCCATTTAGCCATCAGCAAAACAAACAAATGTTATGGGGAAAAATATATGCTCAATCCTGCAGCTACAGCAGCTATTTTGCATGAACATTCTGGATAAACTGAAACCATACCTTCCTAGAAATCCTCTTGCCTGGGGCCTCCTGGGAGACTTTGCTGCTGCAGCTGCTTTGTCTCTAAGCAAATGGAGGTTTGGAGCTGGGAGACAAGCTCAAGCTGATGGAACAACATTGTCCTTGAGACATGGAATAACAAGTAGTAGGTGCAAAATGTTTTGAATTTGGAGGTGCACAGTAGAGACCCTCTGCTGTGAGCTGTTGGCAATGTTTTATCATTAGATGAAGTTCCTGGAGTTCCTTCTGTATTCAAGAGAGTGACTGTTGCGCTGTGCAGTTGCACAGGTTCTGCCTCCTTCTGGCTGAGGGCTGAAAGGTTTTAGGTAGGATAGTTTTTTGTGGGCAAAAACATGATCTGAGTTTTCCAGGGCTGTCCTCCAAACTCTTTACTAATGGTAAGACATTTGTGATACACCACGGCAAAACCACCTGAGCATCTACTCTACATGGGCTCCCAAACTGTGTAGGGGATATTTAGCATATTACCAGCTCAGCCCAGATCATCCTTGATGGTATAAATTGTTTTTCACATTCGTTGTGCAGGTCCTGGTGGACCACTGTGCTAGACTCATGGCCTTGTCAGAAAGTTTCCCAGGAAAACTTCAAGAGATGCATGTTTTTTGCTATTCCAGTCTCAGATTAAAAAGGAAAGTTGGCACCTTTCCAAGCAGGGACCAGATCATCTGTGGTCTTCGCATCCCTACTTTTATTGTCAGAGAAGCTGTATTCTCCCTGTGCAGGTGGCTTATAAACTTAGGTAACGATGGAGCCTGTCTCACATTTAATCGTGGCCTTACCATATACCACATGCCACACTGACCCAGTCCCTGTGTCATCTCTTCATCTCCGCATAAACACACACTCACACTCCCTAGTGGCACTTAGTCTCCCATTCCCTTTGGGCACACATGGTTACTCCAAATACATCTCCCTGTGTCCTTGTTGGCATTGTCTGTGACTTGGGGTGTGCCTGCAACTGCTGTTTAAAGAGTCCTGAGGAGACCTCAGACCAGGGCCTGAGTTGTTTGCAAGGGAAAAATCCATCTGAGAAGCAGAAGATTCAGGAGACAGCGTGGGGTCAGCAAGCATTTGGTGCAGAAAAGATTTACTTGGAAATGGCAGAGAGGGGAGAGCCCAGAGGAGAGGAAAAGAACTCTGCTAGCTGCTACACCTTGAGTGCGTGCGAGTTGTGGAGTAGTAGGGTGTAGCCAGAGTATCCCTACACCTTGTGGGACAGAGGGGCACACTCTTTACAAGGCAGCCCCCCCTCCTGCTTCCCTTCCCAGTGAGGTGACAGCTTTTGTTCTGGTCCTTTGTCCTCCCTCCTTTAAGGAGAATGATCCACAAATGATCCACCTCTCCTATCAACAACTGAAACACTTAGAGCATCACCAGGCCTTCCAGGTTTGTGATGGGCCTGCAGAGCCCCATGAGGCTGGTGGAGGACAATAGTTGCGAATGGGACGGACACGTTTGGCCCTTCACATTGTGCAAGAAGTTCTTCTGGCTGTTGCATGAGCTCATAGTGGCTTGAGAGCATTGTGCTGGGGAACAAGTGCTCAGTACATGTTGGAGGACTTCACAGTCCCTTGGTTTGAACCTCTATGCTCTTCTTAACAGTTGGAACACATTACATGCACATCTCGAGTAGGGCTGCCAGTTTGGTTTCCTCCAAAAGGAATCCATTCATTGCGCTAGACCCATTCTCTAGCTGACACCAAGATGTGGTAAGTGAGGACTGTCAAGGTATCCACCTCAGAACTGCCCTACTGCTCTGAACTGAGTGCTGAGGTCAGCCAGCATTTCTGATGTACTCTCTACTTGAAGAGCCAAAGCCATGAGAAGTTGTTGTCTTTATATGTCATGCGGTAGTCCAAAACATCCAGGATGGGAGGCAGCTGAACAACAAATCTCCACTGGCCTCTTAGTGGTACTGCAAAGTATTTTGGATTCCCCTTCTTAAATCATTTACTGCTGAACTGTTCAGTAATTCAAGGAAAAAGATGGAAATTTACATTTTTGCTACACAGAGTTGCCACCTTTTGTGAAATACTTAGAAAAATAACAATAGTCCCTTTGAAATGTCCTCTCTGGAGCTCCCAGCATAAGAAGGGCATGGACCTGTTGGAGTGAGTCCAGGGGAGGGCCATGAAGATGATCAGAGGGCTGGAGCCCCTCTGCTATGGAGACAGGCTGAGAGAGTTGGAGTTGCTCAGCCTGGAGAAGAGAAGGCTCCGGGGACACCTTATAGCAGCCTCCCAGTACCTAAAGGGGCCTGCAACAAAGCTGGAGAGGGGCTTTTTACAAGGGCATGCAGTGATAGGACAAGGGGGAATGGCTTTAAACTGGAAGAGGGCAGGTTTAGATTAGGTATTTGGAAGAAATTCTTCACTCTGAGGGTGGTGAGGCACTGGCCCAGGCTGCCCGGAGCAGCTGTGGGTGCCCCATCCCTGGCAGTGCCCAAGGCCAGGCTGGACGGGGCTGGGAGCAACCTGGGCTGGTGGCAGATGTCCCTGCCCATGGCAGGGGGGTGGGAACTAGGTGATCTTTAAGGTCCCTTTGAACCCAAACCATTCTGTGATTCTATGATTCTATGAAAATCAGTTCTGAATATCCTTAACATAATTAAAAAAAAATAATCTTCCATACAAACGTTTTTTTGACTAACGAAAAGCCTACATTTTTTTTTAACAGCAGAACAAAAATAGCTGTGGAAGGTGTTAAGTGCCATGTGGAAACTCCAGTAGAGTTCACTGGGCTGTTACTAGAATCCTGCTATAAGTTCTTATTAATTAATAACTGCAGAACTTTTTGGTATTATAAATAGCAGGCTTAGATGCGAAAATATCAAAACCTAATCCTTTAGACCTTAAACTGAATCCAGAGGTATTAAGGAAAGGACAGCCACCAACTGTGGTGGAAGCTGGCTCAGATTCTGAGAGACTCCATGAAACTATATATTACTTTAATAGAGCCACATTTCACAATGCAATGCAATTTAACATTTAAATTGCACAACAAAGAATGTACTGTTTTCTAAGAGCAGTATAAAAACTAAAGCTACCTTTGGTAGAGTGTGTGCAGAGAAAATGAGAAAGGAACAGATGGGGAAGCATTTACATAGGAGATGGCAGGCAATTTCATTTTTTCTATTGGCATGCTAATTAATGATCTTTCCAAAGAAGGAATGCTGTATAAATCTCCTAAAGGAAGGATAATAGCAAGGTCAGATGTATCTGCTAAACTGTGCAGGAATTTGAATGCACAAGTATTGCAAAATCCTGTGTCAGATTAATAACCTGTTATAAAGAAAAATTTGAAGTACTTGGTAAATACAATTTGAAATACAGATATGAGACAGGAGGGTGATGCACTGGAATTTCAAGTTGCAAAACTTGAACTCTTGAGCTGTCCTGGATCCTGCAATTTGTTTAAATCCATTGCACAGGGTGAATGTTGAAAAGCAGAGGGGGAACTCAAATCTGTCATTTTCTCCCCTTTCCTGAGTCAGTGGATGTCTTTGAAGGTCTGCATCAGCTAGCTGAGAGGTAGGGGTTCAAAGACTTCAAAGCATTCAGCTTAGCTGAGATAAACATTTGAAATAGAGGAGGCTTTTCTATAGTTTAGAATAATAGTTATAATATATGCGCTATTTGGTGTAACTAAAAGCTATGCAATGCTTCTAGCTCTGTAGTGCTAAGAAGTTATCAATTACTCTGGCTGGTCCAGTACAGCTCACAGCTACCAGGTAGTCTGAGTTGCAGGGTTTGGTGTGCTGCTCAACTAAGGAGTGTCGCAGTGCCTTATGCACACCAAACCCTGTGGCAATGTAGGATTTTTCCCTTTTTCATAAAATAAGCGGTAAAATTGTCTAAAGTCACCTGGATGGGTTATATCAGAGAATATTAACCCAGGACTTTCCACCCCCAGTGCTGTGGGACTGCAAGGCTGCAGTGCCCGAGTGCGTTTCTGCAGTCTCTCCAGCCTCATCTCTCTCCTTATCTCATAGTCTCAGACATTTTTGGCTTTCTTCCTCTATGATCTCTGCTGACTTTCTGTCCCTACAGCCAAGTCCCTGAGAATGCAGGGTTTCGTCATCTCTGGCAATGCTGAATTATGTTTTTTAACACATAGAAATTATAAACCTAAAATACACTGTGGCTGGAGACCACTTAGAAAACATTTTGAATAGGATGACTGTGAGGGGAGTTAAAAGATGTTTTGAGGAAAAGACCACAGGGCCGTGCTGTGCCCGACAGGCTGGTGGAGGACTGCAGTTCTGGGAAGAGTTTGATCCATAATGTCTGTAGGAAATCTCTGTGCTCGCTCAGTGCCCAGACTGCTGACTGTTAAACTGAGCGAGGAATTGCTTGTTCCCAGCAGGTATTTGATCCTCACTTTGGATCGGTTCCACTTGTAAATAGCTCTGGGCTAAATTCACAAGGAAGATTGAGATAAGCTCTAAAGTCCAAAATGGAGAGTAGGAACAGCCCTTTGACAGCCTTCTTAGAAGCCCTGCTGCTGGCCTTGGGCAGAGCGATGAGCACCTTGGCAGTGTGGAGCTACCTGGTTTATGTATCTCCCATTGTAGGACTCATGGGCTCCATCCATTCCACTCCTTTTCTTGAGAGCTGCCATACTGGCTGAGGCTCTTCTGCACAGGGGAATTTGTAATGACTTTTCTCTTCATCAGCCCTTAGTGTGAAGCTGAGAGTGTGTATTTCATATCCAGAAACTACCTCTGCAGCACTAGAGCAAAACTCCATGGATGCCTGCAAATAAACCTTAGGGAAACAAAGAGAAAAAAAAAGGTACAGGGTTGGAAATCAAGACCCTGAACAGTAGTAGCACAAATGTGATTGTTAAAAGTAGCAGCTGACAATATAAAACAGTAGAGTTTACTAATGAGTATTTGCACCTCACCAGGTGCAAAACTGTCCCCATCCCAACATTTAAAAAGAAGAAATTTAGATGGAAGAAATTAGCATTGGGATTTTGTTCTGTATTTTCAGTAATAGATGGGATTCCTTAACAAAACGTGACTTGGAGGACTTGACAAGCAGGTAGGATTCAAATGAGTATGCCAACACTGAAAAAATGAATGAATAGAGCTAGAAATACAAGGCAAGCATTGAAAAATATTTTTAACCTTGGGATTGCAGAAAATGTTAGGTGTTATGCATTGTTAGAGTTGTCTGAAAAGGTGCAAATTCTGAACACTGCATGAGCAAGAAAGGCTAACATCTCCAGTAATACAGTTTCTGAAATTATTATTTTGTTAAAAAAATTTAGAGGTAAGGGCAGCTGTTAGCTCAGCTGGGATAGCATCTAACTTAATAGAAAATGAGGCGCTGGCAATAAAATATATAATGCTCTTTAATTACAGTCACGACCTTTAGTAATTGCTGCATTGTTGCTTGGTATTGTAAGAGATGTATTGTATTTACTGAAACAATTGGGTTTTAGCCCTGCAAAAAACATCAAGCATTGGAACTGGAAAATATCTATTAGATTGTCTGGTTTGTGTATCCCCTGCTATGCCCCCTGCAATGTCTTGCCTGGTTCTGCTGTAAATATCTCCAAGTGCTATTTTGTGTGAAACGCACTAGAAGGTTACTCTACCGCCTGAAATACTGGTTATTCTTACCATGGAAACATTTTTGCCTCCGTTGAGTTGAGATGCAGGTTGCTTCCATCTCATTTCTGCTGTGTGAAATTTTTTTTTTTCATGCTTCTCTTCATTTACAATGGTTTTATTAACCCATTCTTCACTGCTTTCACTCTTCTAAGAGTTAAAGCCATATCAAAAGGGAATACTTCTTGTCGACTCACATGACTGCTTCTCTGATATTGAAGAAAATACGAAAATGTGCATTTTTTTCATCAAATCTGTACAACATTTGTGCAATTATTAATGCAAAAAAAAAAAAAAAGCACAAATAATGAGCGCAGTAGAGCTGGTGTTCTTTGAAACTGCAAACTCAGAGACATTCCCTGCTGCCCCTAATTTCATAGAATCCTAATGACAACAGGAGAAATTTCTAGGGCAAATGGTAGCAGTTTACAAGCAAAAAATAATAAAAAACCTAAAAACAGACCCCGCCTAGCATCTTTTGCATGTCCAGGCCTAGTGAATAATATTGGAAAGGCTCAATAAAAACTGCACTTCAGGAGAGGAAAATAAATGCAGGCAACTATAGCTAATATTTAAGATGTATAACCGGTAGATCATAGTCTGGCATATGTAGTGAGCTCTCACACTCTTCCCTCAGATAAAAATTTGAAGAATTGTCAGAAATCTGCAATGCTCTGTCATTCTGCCAGTTTATAGCATTTGGCTTTATTGAGTGGTCAGGTGAAATATATAAGCGACTGACAACATGGGACTCCTGGGTATATGTACAGAGGTTGACACGGGATGTGTGTATATACCTCCAAAAATAGATTAGAAAAATCACTTATTAAATGCATCTAACTCATGCATCTGTTGTACACAGGAAATTAATATCTGAACCTCAGGGGGAAAGAAAAAAGAATAAATCAACAAACTTTGAAAAAGTTATCTGTTTTTAGAATAAATAAGTGTGCCTAAAGAGTCAGTGCTGAAAGGACACCAACTGGTTATTCTGCACCCTCTGCTGTCACTCCTCTGCAGTCCCCTGTGCCTCAGTTTCCCTTCAGCGCTGCTTTCTCGTTGGTTTCTTTCTGAGGCATGTGTGAGTGAGTGAAGGCAAAGGTCATTTGTATGGCAGAAGGCAAATCCCAGCCTTGCTGGAAGCTGAACACCATGAAGGGACTTGAAATTAAGTAATTTATCCATATGAATAAAACATCAAGTGTTATTTTTAGAAGCTTGACTGTTCTGGCAGACCCAGTAATTTTTCGGCTAATCTCACCACTGGTCCTTCTGAGCCAAGGGCTATCCCCTGTCCTCCAGAATTCAGAAAGTAACATCATTAATGATAATACTATGATTTTGATGGAATTTTCTACCTTTTAGCCAAGGACATTCCACTGGGGCCTGAAGGCTTATTTCAGAGGCAGTCTCCCTTAGATAAACTACCTTGGCCAAACTTTCAAAAACTCATTCAGATTATTTAATTGAACCTCTCACTCTTGCAAGGAGATATTGCTTATACTCAAAGACTTAATAAGTCTCCTGGTGAAGGTAGTTCCCTCTCTGATTATTACAAGAGGCAGGGCCATTAATATCAACTTATCAAACTTTGCTGCCCTGTCATATTTTCCCTTCTTTTAATTTTACTGGAAGTGTTAAATTAGCACAGTGATTCTGCAGAAATAGGAATTTTTTGTCCTGATTTTCCTCTTGACTGTCCATATTTTCAAGATAGGTTGTTTTGCTTATCAGCCCGTTGGAGCCACAAGCCTTTTATTTCCTTCTCAATGGATGGGAAACACACTTCACCTGTGATGGCTGCAAAGGGGGTCCTCATTGGGGTCTGACATATGCAGCCAGACCTAGAAATTCTTCTGACTCCCCATGTTTTAAATCTAGAGCTTGCATTGCCTCCTGCTGCTGCACTGAGCTGAGCTTGGGAGGTTGCAGCACCCTGTCTCCAGGCTCCATAAGGCTGCATTGCTACGAGGCAAATGGCTATGCATTAGCTGTCTGCAAGTCTCTGGAGTTGAGCACTCTAGGCAGTCAGTCGCTCAGCTCGTCTGGCTAACAGTGCTATCGGATGGTGCCTCCAGAAATCATGGGCCATGTGAGTCAGACTTTCTGCAAGCAGGAGAAGCCCATGTCCATGTTCTCCTACTGGACCCACCTAACTGAATCCAACCTGAGCACATATTTGCTTGTCCAGTGGTTTGTATGCAGTATAAATTTGGGGTTTAAATGGAACATAGATGTCCCATGGTTTTTTGAGCCATTCCCAAGCTCATCACTTACGGGGGGAGAGCAGTGTGGGCTATAGTTGCCAATGACAAAACTGATCTGTCTTAGGATCCTCTTTCTCACTGAAAGCTGCCTGGATTGGTGATGCCACTTCAATTTATCTCTGATAGACACACAAGGGGCTCCCAAAATCTTGTTCTAGCTCACTAAATTCCAGTGGTGACAGAAGAGCAGCAGGTTCAGAGAAACATACTGACCAAGAGATCCAACAAGAAGCTTTGTTTAATCATCCTGCTTATGTACTGAATAGATTGCATCCATCTTTTGACACGTGTAAAAATCAACAAAAGTCATAAAAATTGCCTAGTAAAGCTTCTGCTATTATTTTCAAAGAAAAATGAAATCTATACCCTTTCAGAGAACTCGGTAGGACGTTGGCTTTTTTTTGTTGTTGTTCTTATTGTTCATTGTATTCAGGATGGAATTAATGATTTTCTCAAAGGCTTGTTCCTTTCAGAAATCAGTTCAGAAAAATCATTTGTCTTGGCAAAACAGCCAGAACTCTTCCAAAACAAGCCTTTCTAACTAATGGATTGCTCCTTGAACTTCGATGACCTTTATAAAGACTTCAGCTAGGAGGAGACAGCTCTTGTCCCACAGAAACGTTGGCCGCAGTGTGCAGGGGAAGACAATGTTACAGACGTGCATTACCCCACACACAAATGATGAATATTAGCATAGTCTTGAGCTTGCTTAATGTGACTTCAGACAGTTGAAGGTTTCGATGGAGGCAGTGGCGGGGGGGGGGGGGGGGGAATGGAAAAAATGTGGAAGTTGTTAAAACATGTCTATAGATAGGAATCGCCATTTCCTTCTCTAAATAGGGGACAAGATGATGTTCTATTTTGGGAGCTACTGTGTCCCAGATAACATTTCTTCTGTCTGTCCTCACTTTGTCAGGACAGAATATCTTTCCTCTTGGCACCTCTCTTCGCCTTTTAGCAACCTCCCCCTCCTGTAACCTTTGCTTATTCATATCCTTCTCACCAGGCTACTTTATCGTGGTTTCCTTGAGATTCTCTATTTCTTTGTTCCCTGGCCTTCAATCTCCTCAGATGTGCTCTAAGAGGATCTTTCTTATCCCCTATCTTTCAGCTCTAGGCTTGCCTTCCTATCCACCCTCATAAATTCCTTCTCTCACAGCCTCCTCTCCCTCCCTGCTCTGTGGGAAGGCTCAGGCAGAAGCAGCCCTATGGTGTATGGTCCTGTGCCTCCAGAGCGTACCTGGCACATCCCAGCCTGGACATCTACAGCCCCAGGAGCAGCACTCCTGGCAGGTTCCTTCCTGCCCTCGGGCACAGCAGCCCTGCACTGCTGCCCACATTGTCCGTCCCTATGCACTAGCAAATTGCTGCTGCTGCAGGGATGGTTTGCGGGAGGTATGGGGTGTCATGACAAGGCACCCAGAAGCTTTATGTCATATTTTACAGAAATTCCTAGAAAGGAATTTTCCATACCCCTCGATATGAATGTTTATTTTTTGCCAAACACAGACTCTGTGTGTGTGCATCCTCTGCCCTTCCCCATCCCCAGGTGCTTCCATTGCTGGAACAGCTGATTTGGGGCTTACTATGGAGTCTGGGAACCTGTTATATGAGACTGTATTAGTTCAGGCCTTTCTCTCAAGCTACTTTAATTTTTTATGTGAAAAAATGTGGTCGAAGTATTCAATTCAGTGCAAACTGGACACTTGGCTATTCAGGTAACACAAAAAAAATTCTCCAAGTGACATTTCTGAAATAAACAGTCTCTTGGATGCCAATCCCCTGCTCAGGACTGCCCGTGCAGATGCACTCTCACAAGACTGGGTTTAGTCCAGCTGCTTTCTATTGTGAAGCAGAAAAACATTTCTGGCAAATGCTTGTTCTGGAAGAGAGGCCACACAGATGTGAGGGGTGAGCTGAAAAAGAGGCATTTCAGCAAGATAATATCCTCTGTCTGAGCTCTCTGAGCAATGCGACCCTCTTTTGTAAGGTGTACAGAAACAGCAGGAGCCTCTTGCCCTTAAAGCTTGGCTTCTCTGGGCTCCAGGTGTCAGGTACATGGGTAGCATTTGCCTCTGGTTGCTCCAGAGTGCTCAGCTGTATCTCTACAGCATCACATGGGAAGGAGGGCTGCATATCTGATGTCACCAGTAGTGATGCAGCTTTGTGTCCTCTCTACTCAATGTGATGCCTTATTGGTACAAACCTGCCCCAGAGTTCAGTTTGTGCAGCAAACTCCATTTAATCAGTGATGAATATGTCATTGCTGGTGCAGCCCTGTGAAACTCATTGGCAAAGTCACCACTTTGACATTTCATCACTGTAACTTAAGGGAACAAAGATCAGCCAAAAATGACATATGAATGTTCCTATCAACCTCTGAGTGCAACCATAATATGTATTTTAAAAGGCCATACAGCAGCAAGGAATCCTTCATGAAATCAACTGGTAAACAACAAATCTATTTCTACTGGGTGTTTTCAGGCTTTATTCAGTTTATAAAAATCAACAGGGGAAAATTATCTACTTTCCTGTGTTATTAAAAAAACCAAAACAAAACAAAACAAAAAAATCATTCAATTTCTCAACTTGTACCAGCCTGTTCTAACAGAAAGTGAGGCAGTTTGCCAGAGGCTAATGATTCAGTTTTATATGATTAGTTTCTTTAGCTAGATCCAGATATTTAGAGGAACTAATAATTTGTTACACTGCTAATCCCTAAAATGCCTGCAAGGACTCACATCTAACTACACTACTGCAGTCATGACATTTTTTTGTTCCTATTTTTTTTTCTATATTGTTTGGAATTAATATGTTAATGTAAGAACAGAACAATGACAAGATTAGATGACCTATATGATTTTTCACAGCTTGGCATTATAAGGGTGTATAAGCAAAAACAACGTAAGGGAGAAATACCTAGACAGAAGCTGGGGGTTTAATTAGAGGTAATTATGGGGCTATAAAATTCTCCATATTACACATAGCTGACCTTGATAATCAAACTGCCCTTAAGTGGGGGCACAAGCTAAACTTCTGACTGTGTTTCCATGGTTTAGATCAGACTTTGATATTGCAGAGTGGCATTTCAATGATGTCTGATACTTTGGGATGCCTTTATTTTTACGTGTGACATGGAAAGATCTCTGATATTCAGAAATACAGTGAAAATCAGTTCCCTTTATGGTCACTTCTGCTGGACCTTTTGCAGTCTGATATGCTCAGGATTACTGGTAATTTCTAAAAATGTAACCTTATTGCATGTTGTAATATAGTCAGGTTTTTTTCTGTATCCAAGTACCAGCCAACAGAACTGGGGTTCTTGAGGAAACCTTCGGGCACCTGTACAATGCTGACTGTAATCCCACTAAACACTGCATTTACTGGTACATATCATGCAGTACTTAAATCTTATAAAAAGTTTAAAAGGCATCTGCCAAATTCGCAGATAACAACTGTGGAAAATGTTCCCCTTTTCATTGCGTGTCTGAAGTCACAGTGGGAACCCAGCTCTTGACTCCTGAAATCTGCAGTGCCCCTTTCTTCCTTCAAAGTACTGTGCTGTGACAATCTCCATTAAAAAAAATAAAATGCTTCTCAATAGGAAGGGAGGATGGGGGAAAGGCAGTGTTAGGTTTGCAGTTGGACTCATTGAAGGACTCTTAAAGGTCTTTTCCAACCTAAATGATTCTATGATTCTTTTCCTATAATAAAATTGACTCAGACTGGGTTCTGTGGCCAATACCCATCTAAATTCTTGTAAAAATTAACATAGGAATTACCAGATCAGAATGTCACAAACCAATGCTCCATCTGGTCCAGTGTTCTGTTTCCAGAAGTGACTTATCCCAGATGCTTCAAGGGAGGAATGAAATATCAAACATTTAGAGGGTGCTACAAGTGCCCTAACCAACCACTAAAATGGTTGTTGGACAGCTGCTAGGAAATCTAGTGGCAGAAGGAGCCTGCCAGCATTTCTGCTTTTCTAGTAAACAGAGCAAAGAAATGCATGCCCCTGTGGGATACTGGTGTCTGCTGTATCCAGCACTGTGCGCTCCCGACCTCACGTACACACGTGCATCCAGATGCGCTCACAAATCCTGTTCTCTAAGTGCAAAAAATGTGCAAGGCTGGCAACGCAATGGATTTTGTCGGAGGTGAAGAGTTGCTCAGGAGACTCACGGGGCAGAATTTGTTTTAATCAAGCTAAGACATTTCCTTCTGATCTCGTCACCCTAGACCCCCTTTATAATCAATACCAGCACTTCCAGGTCATGACTTTTCTGACGGGGTTCAGATGTCTGCTTTAGGAGGCAGTGACTCCACTGACCTGAGCTCCATCGCCTGCAGGAGGAGTCCAGGACGGCGAGCTCACATGGAGACTCTACAGGGCAGATGTCTCTGTTTCGCCAAATGAGTCCCACCTTTGGTGGCAAAGCTAATATTTTTAGTATGATAAGGAGTTTTAAAGAATTAAGATCCAAAATAGTTAAGGCACTTGGGGACATATTTCAGTCTGCCCCTTTCCTTAGTCTCCCTTATCGCCTGGCAGTAATTACATCTAACAGAGTCTAGATGATTATGGGAGTGGGATAAGGAGCTTTTTGCTTTTAACTAGCAGCTCAAAATGATCTGTCTTCATAATGACCAAAATGTGTTACCAGTAGATGGCCATGAATGGATTGATTGCATCGCTAATGGTTGATCACACAAAATGTCCTCTGGATTAACATTAATTGTTCACCTTGGTGGAGACTTCAGATGAAAAATCTGTCTGAACAGGGGCAGTGACTGGGATTCTATTTCCCTTGTAGAGTTTGTCCTTTAAAAGAGGTGGAAGAACCCTGAGGGGACGGTTGCACAGCTGCTAGATGTACAGAGAGTTACCTGCCTTCTCTAAGTCTGGTATCTTCCAAAGTCACAATGTCTGTCTGTCCTAATTGCTTTATATTTTGTGTTGTTTATAAGTCAATTGTTGGTTATCTTAAATACAGGTTATGTTCTTAGGGGTAGAAACTAGCTTGCTGTGTATTTTCTTAAAGCCTTTTTTGTTGATCTTTTCATTTTATAAATTTTTGTCACCCGTGGTTCGGGTCTAGCTGACTTTAGGTGGCTAGGCAACCCTAATGGAAATAATACCAGGGCTGGAAACCCATTACTGTTCCTAAGTACCTAGGTCTCCACGGGATATATAAACAAAAGCAGAAAACTGCAAGGCACAGGGTTGTATCACCAATCAATGTCAGAGAGCAACATAATATAAAAAGACAAAACACACTCCCCCAAGGAACAGCACATTGTTAAATACTATGGAAATCTTTATCTGTACCTAATAAGGGAGAGAAACTGGAACTGCCTCTATAAAAGAATATATTATGAGGTCTGAGAATTAATATTACACCACGGATGGAAAACTGATTTGTAAAGTCTAAACCCAGGTATTGTTTAATGCCTTCCCTCACAATGACACACAGTGACAGTTTTTATTTCTCTAAAGAGTAATTGCAAAGAGGGAAAAACTATCACTAGCTCTTGTGTAGGCATGGCATAGAATAACGAGCTTGAAAAATTAACTTTCTAGCTGTAGGGGCTGGGATAGATTGCCTACAAAGTTGTCAGGTCTCCATCAGTGGAATTTTCTAAACCAAGGTTGGACAAATATTTGACAGGAATGACTTAAATCTCTACTCCTACTTTTTAAAGTGTTTTGGTTTTTGTTTTTGTTTTTTTTTTTTTTAATTTTGTTTCAGAGAATCAGGACTTTCTTATAATAAAAACGAAACACAAAAACCCAGCTGTATTTTGTTATATATTGAACAGTTATACAGTGCCCTGGTTTCTGAGCTCAGTCAAACTACAGAAATTCAGTGGCGGAGAGACCTGGACCTGCTTGTCCTGAAGGTTACTGCTCACCTGGGCAGCCTCAGCTCCAGGGTACCTGGAAAGCTGAGATGCTGGGGAAGATCTGGTAACTCAGACAATTGCATCTTCCCACGGACCCCAGATCTCTTGTCTACATGTATTTGACAGTTTGTAATACATTTAGTCTCTTAATAGACTTTCAGGATAGTTGAGGTTTGCACTGTCTTTTGTGCTTCTGTCTATCCATTTCTCTCTCCTACTCACTTTCTTAGCCCTCTTCCTCCCTGGCAAGAAAAGCGGTTCACCCAGATGTCTCTTAAAGCAGACCATGGACCCCACAGTCCTCAGTCTCTGTTGCTGCTCCCAGTCCTTTCAGCAGTCCAGAAGTTCAAGACATTTGGCTCCTGAACACAACAGCAGCACATCACGCTGGTGCTGCTGGTGGAGGAACCAGGACTTCCTTCCCAGTGAACCCAGTGGCACAAATCAGGAGTAGCTGTTGCTGTAAAACTGCCATGTGGGTGAGAATGGAAGTTTTCAGGTAGTTGATTTAGAAACTAAAATAATAATAATAAAAACCTGATTAATTACTGATTGTATTTACCTTAGATATGAATAAGAAGGTTTTGCCTCTTGGGACTGAATTTCATGAAGGCATAGGGTACCTTGGATACTGTGGTCTAAACACTCTGGTGGAGATGTGACAATGTTATTGCTTTTTCTTCTTGAGTTCAACAGCTTTTATATATGCTGAGATATAGAACATATGCAATGCAGGGAAGGAGAACTTACTAAATGCCTCATACTGAAACCCTACAGTCTGTGTAGCTGAGTTTGATGAAGACGCTGCTTGCAAAAAGTATAAAATCTATAACAAATGGGGCATTTCGTGACAGACAGTGGTGATGGCAGGCTGTCTCAGAGTATTTTGTTCCACCCAGAGCACATGCTGTTTTCAAGGCTTCTCTCCCACATCTCCCGCAGACTGGAATTTAGCCACTAAGCGTGGCTTTGAATAACTAAGCAATAGGTGCTACTTTTCGCAAAGACTCCATGCCTGCAAGTGTGCACACTCATATATGAGGATGGACTTTTTTTCCTTTCATATTTCTCTAGCACAGTGCGTGGATGTGGCTGAAGTATTCATTTGAGTTAATATATATGCAAATAGTAGAGACCATTAAATATACATCATCTCCTCCTGCTAATGATCTTCAGTATTTTCACATTGCTGTACTGTGACTTCTTCCCAATGCTTTTTGCTTCCAAATGGCTGATTCTCACCCTGAGAGGGTTGCTGTTTCTAAGGAGTGGGGGGCAGGTTCAGGAGTTCACTGCAGCTCCCAGCATGAAGGGCTGGAAGGTAATGCCAGCGAAGGAAGCTGTTTGTCCTCAGCTTGCCAACGTAACTGCTTGGACAGCTGCGCTGTGAGGCAGGTCGATGCACTGTAAGTGAACTGATCTGCCTTGAAAATAACCTGGTAAAAAAGATGATTTTTCTGATCCATCTCACAGCATGACCCCACAAGTAGTTGCATTGGCACAACCAAGGGGGCTGCACACTGCAGCATGCTTCATGTTTAAGGGAGTAACATCATTAAAAGTATTTTCTGGTTTTGTCTGTTAAAGTTATTGAAGTGAACAGGAGTTTGTGTTCAGCCATCTTTGTAGCTCACATGGGCACCAGCTGACAGGGCAACATGGGGTAGGCAATGGGCATGTTGTTCATGAGTCTCCTGATAGTGGCAGTCAGCAGGGAAGTGCTGTTTGGGGGTGACTTATCTCACTGGTGCAAGTGGGCAAGTGTCACCATGCTAAGCCCTGCTTCTGAGCATGCTGCAGAATCAGTGCTGTCAGTGGCAGACTAAGCACAAACAGTCCTGGTGGCAAGGGAGCAATGGAGCACTTTGGTTTTCTGGGGTTTGGCCAAAAGCTGCTGTCATCTTTGGAGGCAAGAATGAGCAGCTCAGGCTGGAGAGATAGGGGAAAGGTCTAGGTGTAAAAATTTTTCTCTACAGGCTTTTGACCGTGAGCCACAACTGTCTGTGGGCAGAGCTGAGCAAAGCATCTACCTGTCAGTGTAGCATTGAGTGTTTGCACCCATTTTCATCACAGTGCTCAACGGTAGTAGCACATGTCCTAGTTTCAGCCGTTGTAAGATCTTGAAACAGGATGGAGAGTTGTGTGTTTCAGTTCCCCTTGTTTTACTTCTGGCAGGTGCTGCTTTTGTTGCAATACTAATTTTTTTGTCTGTTTTTTTGCCATGGGTTTAGCTTCTCACTTTCCCTGTTCATTGGTCTGAGCTGTGGCTCTATGTATCATCCCCTTTTCCAGAGCCAGTTCATGAGCAACTATGGGAGTCAGTGTGTGATTCTGCTCCTCTCACTTACGAGAATTTCATAAGCAAATAGGACTGCAGATTGCCATCTTTTCCTCTCTGTAGCTTTTTATTTATTTATTTTTATATACATATTCTTTATTTTGTTTGTTGGAGCATTCTGCCTCTCCTACCTGAGGTGCTGCCAGGGTCTTGTGCAGCTACTCGTTCTGTTAGCTGTTAGAGAAATCATGGTGTCCCCCAAATTTCCCCTATTAATAAGGATGGGGTATGTGCAAGCAACTAAGCACCTGCTCATTCCGTGTAGTCAGGAATCCAGGAAAAGGTTTAAAGGCTGATGAAGGCTGTTGGAGTAAGAGTGCTCATATAATGATAAACCCTAGGCTAAGGATGTCACATTTGAACTTCATAATGGACAAGCTTTGAGTATTCTCACATCTGTAAACCAAGAGGGTCCTGTGCCTTCTTCAGCTTGGGAGCCAACCAACTGAAATGTGAGCTGAGTTAGCTTTGAAAGCCAAGGTTCAAACTCAGATGTGATCTGCAATGTGAACACATCGTTTGTATCTAATTTGCTGGCAAGGAGACATCTAATTCTGGTGGAAGGTAGGGCTTCAGCTATGCTGTCCTTTGGTTTGTTCCTGAAATAGGGCAGCTCTGCATGTGAACTTGGCTGTTGTGACTGATTCCCAGTGCAGGGGTATGATCAGATCATGACCTAATGAGCAGGTAATGCCCTCGTGGCATATGGAGGATCCATGGGCTTATGTAAGTAGACGGTGAAAGTTAGATCAGTCCTTAGACTGCTTCATGGGGCAGCGTATACTCACCAGAAGAAGAGGGTCACAGCAGGTCCAGCATGAAAAGATGTTTGCCTAATTCTGTCACAAGAGCACTCTGAGGAGTAGGAAATTGCTAGTAGCTTCAGGGTAGTTTGCTCCCTTCATACTGCAGGCACTCTGTCGTCCTGTCCCACTTATTAACTATTTGACCATGATCTTAGACTCATGTAACAGTTTTTCCCTTCTAGTCTTATTAGGAATTAAAGTTTCTTAATTATTCTTATTAGGAATTAGAGATTAAAAAAAAATATCTTCTGATTTTTAGCTTACTTTTGTCCTTTCTTGTTTATATACATCTGTCCTGTCTTGGTGCTGACCTTGGGTTTAAATAGCTTTTCTTCCCCATTTCTGCTTCCTTCCCCAGTGTATTTATAGATGGCAGTCATATCCCCTCTTAGCCTTACTTTAATTAGGCCCCTGTAGTTTCTCTCACATGACAGGTTCTCCATTGTCCTGATCATCTGCCAGCCATTAGTTGCATCTGTTCCAGTTTTACTTTGATTTCTCGTGAATATGAGTGACCAAAATTGTACCCACTATCCAAATGAGGTATCAGCGGTACTCTTGATTTCCTACTAATATTTCTCAGTCTTTAATGGAAAGTAAAGACTTTCCCTGTAACTTCTTGCATTGCAGATTTCTTTTTCACTGCCTGCCACACTGCTAGTTTCTAATTCTGTGATCGATTAGTACAATATCAAATTTTATTCCTCGTCTGTTAATTTGAGAGCTGCTATAGGAACCTGATTATACTTACAGGAACACACATAGTGCTATTGTTCTCAGTAAATGCAGCTGAGGTGAGATTTTCAGCTTGCAGTAAGTATCTAGGATGATTTCATTCCATTATGTTTAACTGAATTACTGGGTAAAAGCTGAGCATCTCACCTTACTGGAAGCAAAGCACCAAAACCTGCCAACAGCAGTTATTGCTGGATGGCACAAAGAGCTTGTTGTGTAATCCACCAGGGCAACCAAATGGAGATGGTTAGTACTGAAATATGAGCTGTAAGAACCTCAGGACAGTTTGATAGTTTTCATGTCCAAGGTGTTCCATTGCGTTTTTTACAAAACATCGATATGACGTTGTACCTGTGTTTGTCTCCTTTTCTTCATCTGGCTCTTGTTTCTTACAAAGCACTGGTCGTGTAGGAGTTCTAAGGTTCAATGAAGAGAGGACGGGAGTTCAACTGACACCTTTTACTTGCTCTAAGGAGGTTTATTTTGAGGTCAGAGTTTATGTGGAAGGGAGTTGGGGGACACGAGAGAGTGATTTGGTCATTAACAGCTGGGGTCTACTCCGACCTCATCCAGCTCCCTCACCTTGTTAGCAATACCTTGGAAATGCTAGTGCTTTGACATTTGTGGTCTTCAGACTTCTTAAATCGAGAGGGAAGCTATTTTCCCGAAGTGTGCCTGTCAGTGTAAGAAGTGTAGTGAATGAATTAAGCCATTTTATTTACGAATTAGAATTTTACCCTGAAACCATGATAAAAATGTGCTGGAAGCCCCTTTTCAGCACATTACCATGTCAAAAGCCCTTAAATTGGTGAAAGCATTGTGAGTGATTCTGAAGTGGGTTTAATTCAGAAGAAACATTTTTCTTGGCTTCTAACCATAACATTCAAACCACAAAGAAGAAAGCCACAAGGTAGACTCACGTTTGGCTTGACCTTGGCCTGGGCATGCAGTGTTATTTTACAAGCCCTGATCACACCAAGCAAAAGGAATTTCC
Organism: Falco naumanni; assembly: GCF_017639655.2. Taxonomy (NCBI): domain Eukaryota; kingdom Metazoa; phylum Chordata; class Aves; order Falconiformes; family Falconidae; genus Falco; species Falco naumanni. The sequence goes on along the minus strand of NC_054057.1, from coordinate 54,219,156 downwards.
TGAACAATTTCCATTATTATACTATGTAAAGCCAGCAGCTCATGTCCATCTTTTGAGGACAAAGAAATATAAAGCAGGTTCTTCTACTGCTTAGAGGAGCCATTTCAAGGAATGGCTCCATTTCATTTTGGTTATCACTGGAGTCTAGGAAAACGCACCTTCAGCTGTAGGTGTCTAGTGGTGTATAAGCAAAGATAGGAAAGAGGAGAAGAGAACTAAGAAACTGACCCAGCTTTTACTGGGCAGGCACGTGGTAGCATGAGGCATGACCATGGTTTTGGTCAGAGGCATAGTTCCGTGCAGAAGATATACACCGGCACCTTACCTGCACCCACCGTCAGTGCATTTGCTCCCGTAACAGCACTTGTCTGCAGGGAGCTTAACTGCAAGTGCTCGGTGCCTCGATACTAATTTGACATAACATCAAGAAATGTTTCTAGACATTCTCTTACATCTAACCAGTCATAAACAAATACAACCAACAGAAAACACTAAGAAATTTTAAATATTCTTGTCTGTCTTTTCAGTGGCAGGCAGATTAAGAGCTTATTGTCAGGATGACTGAAAATTACATCTGAAAAATTATTGGAATGCTGTTAGATAATTGAGAAGCTGATTACTAAGGAGGGATGAAGTGCTTACAGAAAATCTAATGAGGTATAGCTAGTCCTTTTAGATAAAAACAAGACATGAGTCACTTTTATTCTTTATTAAGCGAATGTAAGATTCTACTGCCATTAAAATAAATGGGAATGCTCCTAGCAGAACAACATTAGGAGCTTGACATCAAATGTGAGAATAAAATGATGAAATGGAACCCTAGGACCAGTCTGAAAATAGCATGTATCAGCTCTTAAGTGTCAACCAAATTTGGAATCCATGTCTGAAATGGAACTTTACATTTAGCAAAACATCTCATGACCATTGGAAAGTGTGGGTCAAGTCCTGAATTACCGGTAAATGCACATCCCCATAGGGGTTTTGCTCTACCATGTAAGTAATGACATATTGCACAAGTAGAACCTTGCCGCTTCAGACCTGCAGCACTTCTGTCTAGACCTTTCCTTGCAGAGAAAGAGAGGGCAAGTTTAATAAGGACTGCATCGCTATTGACCAGTAATATCAAATATGGCTTTATATGCAGTGTACTCTGATCAAATACACACTGCACAGTGTTTTAAGATGGGAAGAGAAGGTTTCTGTGATGCCATAACACCACGATAAAGATCTAGGATAGCACTATGTGGCAAAGAAAGCAGTATCATTCGCATGAGAAAGTGTGATCAGCCCTTTTTTTCTTGCGAGAGCGCCACTCAGGATGCCAGATATTCAAAGCAAAACTCTTGTATGTATCTCTGCTGAAAAACTTCCTTCCAGCCACCTGAGTTGTTACATTACCAGGCTTTCAATTAGAGCTGACGCTTAAAAACGGTGTCCTCTACATCGTCACATCTGCAGGGATGGCTCATTGCACACCACAGCACCACAGGAGATCAGCTTTGAGTTGTAGCTCTCTGTAATAAATCATAGTGTTTGTCAAAAAAACTTATTTTCTCATTCCAGAAATGGACTTGAAATATGGTGGGGGTTTTTATGTTTTATCAAAGAGATCTATTTCATGCATTTTTCTGCTTTGTTTTCCATTCCCTGAAATTATAAAAGGGAACATAAGAAGCCTAGACGTATGAACAATAAACCCAAATGGCTCTTCTCTATCACAGTGGTCTGTGAGCTGGATAACAAGAACTGTGATCAGAATTTTTTCATGATTGGGACTTTCCATGGGATCTTCCTCCTGGAAAGGTTCTCTCACTGCCACCTTTCCGTTAGAATAGGAACCAGTACAATTTCCTGAGTCATTCATTGATTTTCAGGAAACTAAAAAATCAGCATCTCTGAGACTTCTATTTTATATTATTTTTTACTATTTATTTAAAAAGGGACAAAGGGTTAAAAATTATTTGGGAGGAATGACAGGTGTGCACACTCTCACCATCATATAAACCTCACATCCTTAGGAAACCACAAAAATAAAGTAGGAAACACTACATGAAGTATTTCTCAGCATCATTCCATAGCACTACATTGCAGGTATTTTTGTAATATCCTGTGATTTCCATACATCTTAAGTAGCTTTCATATTTTATTTTTTTTAATATAGGATTAAAACAATCCCTTTGTACAGACTCATCATGACAGTGCTTTAAAGTGCCATAACTCAGCTCACAAGTCTTCTTAAAATTGGACGGCTGACATAATAGCATCTTCTTTTTTTTTTTTTTCACTGACCTAAATCAAGTATTGGATGGATCAAGACTTCTCCCTCTGTGATCTCAAAGAAGGGATTTTGGGGTTTTTTTTGTTTTTTTTTTAATGTCATGTTCGGCTATTGGTTACTTTATGCTGAGCTGTGAACTGTGTGGTTATTGGAAGCAGCATTAAAAGCCAGGGAGTGCCTCTGTTTTCAAGAATATCTATCACACTACTGTTTTAGGCACCCAACCGGTTGTAGGATATATTTACAGCCCTATAGGATACGTGTTTGACCTGCAGACATCAAGAGATGAACAAATCCAAATTGTCCCGAGTGAAGAGATTAAAAAAATTATGGAGGGTGAGTGAAAAATATGCATTAGTCTATTAGAAAGATTGATAACAAATGATAACAAAGAATTACAAGCAGATAATTTTGATGTTTGTGGACAAGCTGTCCTGCTGCATGCATGTTATTTGATCAAACTTTTCATTGCAGGGTTTGATTGTGTGCTTATTGTTTTGCAGATTAGTTGCATCATTGCAAATCTGTAAGAGACATTAAGCAGTCAGGTTAATTTGACTTTCGAGAAAAGTTTTAGATAATTTGAAACAACAATATTCTTATGGTAAAAGCCCTTGAGGAAACTAACCTAAACCAATTTCCTGTGTGGCCTTTAAAAACGCCATTTAAGGGTGGATGAATATAAAAAAAGCATTACAAAACCCTACTCATTTCCCCTCGGGCTGTGCTTTAGTGCTGAGATATATTGTAGAGCTGAACTATATGGACTGTGCTTAAAGTCCATGTAGCATTGGAATCTAGCGTGATGGTCAAATGAATTAAATAATAATAATAATAGAATGGGATATTTACTTTATAAACAATTGCATGTCTTACAGGTTGGAAATAAGAACACAGAGAAATTGAACAGATGATTCTTTACCAAATATGAAGTTAATTAGGTGCAACAAGTGAAATGGACATCTCTCTGATGTCTCATAAACTGTTTTTATGGGGTTTCTTGAGAAGTTTGGGGTTAGTTTTTCCCATTGTTAAATATGATGCAAACAGTAGTAATTTTAAAAGTAATTAAAAAGTCATTCAATACATTCGTTTTCATGCTTTCGGAAGATAGGGCTCTGATACCAGTGAATTAAGTTACATAAATTGTCTTACATTATTAGTTAAATAATGTATATTTTCCCTCATCTGAAAATCTGTTGACTTGCTGCCTGATAATATTGATTTGAGTATTTAAAAATAGCTTTGATTTGTGATTCCATCAATGATGAGAAATGGCTGATTTCTGTAAGATACAGCAATTTATAGTCAGGGCATTGAGTAGCAGAGAATTTCCACATTTTTAAGTCTGTCTTCAGATAGAAGTAATGTCTCTATTTATGGTTTTGTTTGTTGAAAAGTGGTATTGCCTGAGTGAAAATTATATTTTAATCATCATACAAGTTTCATTTGTGCAAACAGGCACAGTTTCCTTAGAAATTAAAACATATCCATTAAGCATAAGTAGATATTATATCATATTAAGTGACATGAGATAATTACCGTAGTCAAAGCATGGTACTTAAATGGGCTTAGGGAGCATTTTAGTTTTAAAAGGCAAAACGTCCTTCTTGGATAGAAATATTTTACTTGCATATAGCTGTGTATGTTGTTGTGCAGCTGAATGCTTTGTCCTTTACCTCCTATTTGTAAAAGCTATTAAACCGCAGGCTATTAAGCATCCTTTAATTGATGCGTTTTCTGCTCTTCTCCCTGAAGTATTTGTCCCTATTCCATCATTGTGGTACCTGATATTTCAGGGTAATATAGCTCAAAATTAAATTTCTGCAGAAGCAAATGTCGGTTTTAAATGCTACTGTTTCTTTTTTTTTTACTTCAAACTATTCTGGATGGAAGTATGACTAAATCTGGAAGAGGGCTGTTATGGTTGAGATTAAAACAAAAGGGGTAGACCTGTTACCGTGCAAAGTGTGCATTTATTATAAGCCATAATATATTTATGCAGGAGATTATATGTCTCTGATATGGCGCATACTCCCTTCCTCCACTTAACTCTCGGCATTAACTTGCTCAGTATTTATGGATATATCAAAATTATGATTTACACTGTACTTATCATTAACATCCCTTGCAATAGCTCTCCATAGTTCTTGCCATCCTTCAGAATCCAGTCATAAAATGAAGAGATTAACAGATAATTAAATTAAATCCTTAATTATTTGGAGATGATGAATTCACTCTGTGATTCCAGAAAGGTATAGAGAGCCTTTTTCACAAGCAGTATAAATTGAAACCAATGGAGCTGTGCTGATTTATGCCTGCTTGACGATCTGACTCATACTGTTAATTATCTACCCCTCTTTTAAAAACATATTAATAAAAATTGGTTGTAGGAACTGTTTATTAAAATATGAAGCTTTCAAGATATTTTTGAAATATTGTATACACTCCAAGATAGCACTGTTTGAAAAGTATCAGACATTTTTCACACCAAATAGAATGTCCTTTGGCACGAGGCAGGGAGACTTCACTTTTGTTTCTCCAATGGTTTCTGACATTCATGGGAAGCTTCTCATTTTTTTTTCAATTAATTCTTGATCTGGCCTGTGTTTCATGTCCATCTCCAAAGTGTTGGCATATATCACTGACAGTTAAATGTTCCAAAGTATTCTGCAACTACCCAGTTCTGCTGGTGAAGTGTCTGGTAGCTAAAGACTCCTGAAAGTATGGCCAACTCAGCTAATTAAGGACAGAAAGACAAACTTATTGGAAAAAACAGGAAAATGAATTATAGGGTCAAAACTGGCAGCAACAATAGGCAATCAATCGTTCTGTACTCATTTGAGTACATTTGCTAAAAAAAAAAAAATAAAAAAAATCTTACAGTCGTTATAAAGAAGATTACAGATTACAATATTTATTGGGCATGCTGGGCTGTTGTGAGGACTGAAGGTTATAATATTTAACTTACGTACTGAGTTGTCTCGAGACCTTATTAGTAATGTTTGTTAGTGATGCAGAGATATTTGGTTAACACTTGCACCAAGCTTGGAAGGAACGCTGTGACACGTTTTGTTTAGTAATAAAACAGTAAAGCAATCGTCATGGAAACATGAAAATTGGTTTAAAAGTATACAATGGCTACTTCAAAGCCACCGAGTCTCTTGTGTAAACCTTTATTTAGAAAATGTTTAGAGCACACATTATTTACTCAATAGTATACCCCGTTGTGATCCATCATATGTGTAAGTATTTAAGCTCCTTTTTTAAAAATGGATTTTTGACCCAATAGACTGTGATGGCTATAAAACCTTACTATGGTCTTCCATGCCAAGTATTCGAAGGGATGTTTGGAGTAAAAATGCCTTTTTAAAAAATCCCTATAATCTGCTCTTGAAAATGCTTATGGTGGTGGGCTGAAGCAATTTGTTCTCTTCAGGAACAGCTCCTGGAACTGTCAACGATTCCTTCAGAAAGCTGTACTTTCCTGCTTCATAATTTGTGTATTTTAGGCTGTAAATTGATATAAAAGCACTGAAAAAAAAATATATATATGATATATAAAAATATATATATTATAAAAGCAATTTCTCTGTCTCGCTCCTTCTTAAACATGTGTCTTGATAAATATTATTTTAGGTGGCTTGCGTTAGGATGCACAGGGACTGAGATGTAAAAAGACTATCTTATTTAAGCGCTTTTGAAATGCATTATAATTGTAAAGAATTATAGTCTGGCACCCCAGCACCAAAAGCAACAAGGCTGAAATGGTTAAACCTGTTAACAGATGTATATCCCGTCCTGTAATCCTGACTTTTCAATGAAAAGGCTTTCACCCTCCCTCAAGTGGCAGTGACCCGCAGCGTCATGGCTGAGGCAGAGGGTGTGAGTGCAGGTTCCAGCTAGTGGGGCCTCGTGTATTCTGGTTGCTCTGCATAGCACATCCATCAGACTGTGTGCAGGGCAGACGCATCTGGGTCCTGTTGTGTCATAGCAATCTGCAGGGGCTCTGCCTGAGAAAGCATGTGTGCATCATAAAAGCCAATGGCATGAGATTTGAATGAGTGAAGATGGATTTAGGAAAGGAGCACGCACCTCAGGAAATTTCTTGATGGCTTCTTTTCTGCCTCTCCCTCTAGCAGCTTTTAACAGGAGACTAATGGGTGCAAAAGTCCATCAATTAACACGCCTCCGCCCCTTCCATTTTCAAGGTTGTCTCTCTCATCCTCTGCAGCAGGCACTAATGGGTGAAGGATGATTGGGAGAAGAGTGGGGAAGAGGGAGGAGGCATCTAAAAGTCTTCAGGTGACCCTCAGCCCAGGAAGGCAGGCAGGCAGAGAAGGGCTTGGGCAGCCTCTGGCCCCTGGCTGAGGACCTCCTCCCTCCCTGCAGCAGAGAATGAGCCTGCAGCACCCATGGGTGCCTGCCCGGGCGGAGCTGGAGCAGCCGTCCTGCAGCGTGAGCAACGGGGACCTGCCCGATGCTGATCCGGTTAGTGCTGGCAGGTAGGAATGGGGGGCTGAGAGGCACAAGGGTGACAGAGACCCCCCCAGATCTAAGGTACAGGGGTGGGAGGTGGGTTGGGGGAACTGCTTACTGTGTCGGCACAGGGCAACAGAGGGGTCAGGATTTCTGGTTTTGTGGTCATCCCCTTTGATGGCTTTGCCATCAGCTGGTGGAGGAGAGGAGGAGGAAGGAGGGGTTTGGGTGTAGCAGTCACATCACCACTGCTTTTGCTGGGACCAGCTCCTGTCCTGCAGTGCTTGGGTAAGGAGCAACAGTGACCTATGTGGCCTGTAGTCTCCATCTTTGTGGAAAGATTCAGCCATGTCCCCCTCAAGTCCCCTGCTTTCAAGGACTTCTTCCCGTGGCTGAGTCAGGAGGCTCTGCCGTTCTCCCCTCCAGACGGGTTGTTTGTGCACTGGCCCTGGACTCAGCCATGCTGAAAGGGCTCGCTTGGAAAGTGCTCAGATTAAACATCAACCAATTGCATGTAAACGTGAATCAATCACTTACTACTTTCTGTTTATGAAACTGAAAAATTCTAAATCTTCATCTTGGGAGGCCGCTTGGCACTGCTGCTCTGTGTGTGATGCATTTTGCTGCTGAGGGTGGCTGAAAACAAACTGCATTGATTTTAAAATAATAATGGAAGACATTTTAATGTACTCTTGTGCATGGTAATTGGTGTTCCAGAGGTCTTCTCTGCAAAGATAGTTTTGCCTGAACTAGTCTTAGTTGTTCAGGGCCTGTCTCTGTGCATGTGAAACTAGTGGAAGAAACTATAAATCAATAGAAATGTAGATTACAGATATTGGTGTGTATTGTTCCTTTTTATAACTCCTATAATTACACTTGCCTATTAGTATCTGCTGTATTGGTTCAAAATGAGAACTACTTAATTCACTGCTTACAAGTGGCGGATCTGTGGCAGCTCATTCCCCAAGGTCAGGAAGGGACTCCCAAGTATGGTAAAGGTGTTAAATGTAAACTGGATTAGAGAATTTACACATGCTTACAGATCTCAGTGACCAGGCTTTAAATTACTTGCTTTAAATTTTTTAATGAATTTTGTAAAGCAATCTACAAATAGATCCTATTACAACTTCAGATTAAAACATAGAATGAGTGGAATTACACATCCTGTTTTAAAATGCTGCTTCTGCTTTCCATTTGAATTTTCCAAACCTCTATGGCTAAAAAACAATATTGCAACTTAACACGTTGATCATGCAAAGCCTGATTCACAGAAGTGATTTCACTCGTGACAACAGTTATTTTAGTTTCTGGGGGGGCTGCCCATAAAACTAAACACACCTATAAATGTTTACTGCACCATCAGACAAATTTAATGAATTGCATTGTTAAAAAATGAAGTTAAGTGTTCATTATCCTGGCAACGTTGTGAGGTTTTTGTATAGAGTCGGTTGTAATATAGCTAAGCCGTAGCGACACAGACCAGGAGCCTAAGGGTGATCTTCTGGTGGATCGTGTATTTATCTTCCTCACCTGTGGGATGCACGACCCAGGCAATAAACTGCCAAGGGGACCTCCCAACATTTTGGCTGTCTTAGCAAGGTCCCTTCATTTGGAGGTGATTTTGTCTGAAGAGGGGCTGCTTGTTTATTAACTTCTTCTCAGTTTGAGTTACAGTCACACCGGGGGTGACATCAGGATCCCTTTAGCACAGGGGCAGCATTTTAAATGAAATTTTACAGAAGAAATAATGCTCTCAGAATATCATGCTGCAGTTCAGGCACTTCAGCAATGTAAAATTAATATGGAAAATTCAGCAAGGAAATGAAAACGTGCATTTAAACTTTTTTTAAAGCGTTCATTTTCTTTGTAAATGACTTTTCGCTTGTGATCCTCATTTCACAATAGAACATGCTAAGAAGTTGACCACGCATCTATTCGGAAGTCAGTCTTGCTGATGCTGTGATAATGGCTGTTTGTAATCACCGTTAGCAGTGACAGCATGCTGTTGTACAAAATTTACTTTAGCATTTCTAGTCAGCATTTTCACTGTAAATGATGAGATCCGAGGTTTCTGGAGCAAAATCCTGGCCTGCTTGAAGTCATTGGCAGACCTCCATCAGCTTTGATAGGTCAAGAATCAGATGCTGAGGGTCTCTTCTGGGTGAATGCATCTAATTTAACAAGCCATGTGGCATAGGGGCTTAGTTACATTGCTTGCACGGTTAGGTAGGCTCATATACTCTGCTCTTATTTTAAATGAGATGCAGCATGCTCTTAATTGATTTAATTTATTTTTAAATTATAAAGAGAGGGGAAAGGGGAAAGACAGCACCGGAATTCAGCTCTCCTATTCAGGGACAACACGAGCAGCTTCTCTGATTTTGCATTATTTTCTCCAGGGCAGAGGGACCTCTTACTGCCACAGCTCAGTCTGCTTTTGCTCTTTTCTGAAAGTGCCCACGTGGGCTGCATCAGCATGGGTTTAGCTTCTGTGGACTGAGCTGCTTGGCACTAACAAAACAACAAAGGGGAGCCAGTGCTTGGCCTTTGATTCATTTAATATAGCCACAATGGTAGTCTTTGTAGAGTCTCGGGGTTTATTAAAATAAAGGGTCCATATGCCACTATGGAATATAGAAGCTTGAGTCCAGTCCTAATTTAAGTTCCTAAATAGGACCTAGCCTTTCCTGTCCCTTTCCAAGCAGGAAAAAGGGTGGAAGCTGTGAACAGCTTTGTCTTCCCAAATGTGTTAATGGGAGAGAAGCTGAAATGTAATGTATTTACACTCAGCAAAAAATAGGGGGTTTTTATGCAAAACCCACGGTATTTTTTACTGTCCATATTTAAAGGACTGACAAAATGCTAACGTAAAATGAAAGCTCCCGTCTCACACAATTTTAGTACTACAGATCACTTCCTTGCTAGTCAAGTCAGGGGCGTTCGCCAACTGAAAACAGAGCACCAGTGGGTTGAATTGCTCTTGACTGGCAGTTGCATGGTGCTCTAGGGGGTTGTCCTGCTCAGCTCTGTGCTCTGGTCCCAGCACGAAGGCAGATCTTCTTTTGGACATGCTACTGCCCCATCGCCCAAAGTGCTGAGGGGTCCCTAGGTTCTAGCAGGACTGTGGGAGCCAGGCTGTGTTGTGACAGAGCTTGCCAGTACCACAGCTGGTGGCATTTGTTCTCTCTCCAATATAAAACATGGAGCACGGAGCAGTCCTTTCCCTTTTGCTGACATCTCTGTTGAGCAATGCCTTTCTTATAGAGGCTTTCTCCACACAGCTCCGTTACAGTTTGCTGCCTTCAAGTCGAGGGCAAGTGTTTGTTACCCAAGGGCTCATGCATCTTTGATACGAGGAATAGTTTACATTAAACAAGGAAGCGTGTGAGCCTGGCCCAAGCCAGCACCCAAGGAACATGGCTGGTTAATCTTGCACACGCCCTGTGCTAGACTGAATATTTGATCTGAAAATTTTATAGATTATACTGATGCAAACTAATGTGCTGAATTTAATGGCAAATTACACAGTCAGTGAAGGCCTACTAATAGTCACTTATTATTGTTTTTTGGCTTGTGGGTTTTTTTAAGACCCGTTGAGATTGTACTGTGACTCTTCTTGACCCTGTCTCCTTAGAGGGTAATGGTTACTTTTCCTCCTTTGCTCAGCAACAGCACTGGAGGGTGGGAAGGTGAAAGTATCCTTGAAATGTGGTGCAGAATATCTGGTAGATAATTGCTGCATTTAGAGAGGGTACAGAATTAATGCTGTGGTGTCCTTCTGGCAAAAAAAATCACACATATTAGAGAAACAGTGCTAATAGCTCAGAATGCCTCTGCAAATGCAGAAATTTGCATAATTACACAAATTTGGTGAGTGTAAAAGCCATGTAAAAGTAATGATTTCTGATGGCAGTAAACAAAATGGCAAGTCTTTCAGTTCATAAAGAATTTTTTTTATGCAAACTCTGGAGTTTACTGAACTTTTAAGGACTTGCTGCTTTTTCATTTAAGTGTTTTACTAGGTGCTCTGAGATGAGATGTTTTTTTGCCTGTGGTTATCAGTTCATGTCTTCAGGCAGGATGACTGGCTTTTGCCCACACCTCATATCATATTTTGAAAATCAGATGGAGGATTGGTCAGGAAGGCAGTTACCTCCTTCCTCTCCAGTAAGTTTTGGACAGATTTACCAAAGGTTAATAAAAAGAAAAATTTTTCTTTCCATCTCGCTACCAGAGCAACTCCCATACCCCTTTTGTCCTTGATTCAGACGTACCTTTGTTGTATTTATGGCAGTTTTTCTCCCATTATGATTTCCTTTTGTTACTATTGGCTTCCAAATAACTCATGTATGAGGTAAGGCGGGAAAGTATTTCTGTGTGTTGACTCTTTTCTCCTCTAATACCTAGAGGTAGGGGAAGAAGAGCGTCTTTTGCACCTTTCTGAGGTCAATCTTAATTTTGTCATTCTTGCTCATTGCTGAGAAGGAAACACCCTTTCCGTTTTCTGCACAAAGGGAAGGACAACATCTGGAGCCGAGCGATGCCAGCAGGCACCCTTGTGTTGGTAGAAAGCCCAAGAGAGGGTATTTAACTGAGAGGGTGGATGGAAACCTGGTAGGGTACATCTGAGAGCATGTAGCTGAATTCTGTCAGCCTCAGAGACTAAGAAGGGGAAAAATAAGGTCTTTCTTAATATGTTCACTGTTAGCATCAACCATCTGGGAAAGCTGGTTTTGTTATTGAAAGCTCTGTCATTCAAAGTACCCATTTGTTTTGAACATCTCTGTTGTGTTAATGCGTTAGTGTAGCTGAGCTGCATTAAGTGCAGTAAAGCTGCGTCCCACAGATGTTCTCGGAGAATAAAGGTGCAGTGACTCAGAGGAGGGTATGTGATTTACCTCAAGAGGGTATTCACGTCTAGACTTTGGACTTGTACAAAGCTGAGCCCTTGCAAGCAGGGAGGCCTTAGAGTTGACTGGTTGACTTGGCTGGCCCTTTGGGAATACGGTGATATTGCTAGTTGGGAAGTCAATAGTAGGACAGAATTAATGATTGTTTGTTTTGAAGCTGAGATCTGATCTGTACGGAGTATGGAAAGGATTTTGAGTGATCATTTCTTGCCATACCTTCTCCTGTCCAGTTGTTGCTCCCCATAAAGCTTGGAGGAAGCACTTTCTAGACAACATGAATGAAACAGGCTTATGGCTGCTTCCTGAATTTCACTGCTTTTATTGCTTCTATGGAACTGTTCCTGAGAACTAAATATCTCTCAAATAGTAACTTGATTGACAATAAGTAGACAGGATATTACTCTCCTCAACATCTGCTACAGTTTCAGGCTATGTATAGCAATTGATAGGGTAAAAAGTCCTCTTGCAGAAGGACACATCATCCCAGTCTGTCTTTCAGTAAAGTGCAATTCCTCCTGGAGCATATCGAGACTGATAGAGAGCTGCAACTAAAAGCCCCACTAGGGTGGACTGAAGTTTTTTGGCACTCCATTCTTTATAGAGGTACTGCAAAGAGCTGTGACACAGAGACCTTCCAGCTCTCAGCTTCAGTCATGTTCCCTGTCAGCTCTGCCGGAAGCATTTGTTTGCTCAGAAAATGAAGCAGTAAAGGCATATATATCTTAGAATGAATTCACCTTATTTTAAAAGCAATAAAATAATAAGGTGGAGCTGATCTTTTTTGAAAGACACGTGGATGTCTCACCACAGATCTTAGGATTTGTAGTGACTCATAAATTCCTTATGGATTCTTCTTCAACAACTTTTTGCCTTTTAAATGTGAACCAGTTTTTGTTGGTTTATGACTAATTGGTTTAGCCATCTTGATAATATAAAAACTGATATACGAAAACTGTAGATAATAAGTGTGGCAAAGGCCTCTACTTTCCCAGTCCTTCACCGTGAGGTTTGACGATTTCCTCAGAACTTGCATCTTAGGTATGCATGCACGTTAATTTTGACCATTGCAGATCACGGACTTGATTTTGTATTGGGGTTGTGTATAAGGGCTCTATCAAGCACAGCCGTGATGCTCTCTAGGTTCAAAGTCTGTGCAGATTGCTCTAGCTGTCCTATGCATGTTGCTCCTCTGGCTGACAACCTAAATTAGATCCTGGTATCTGAATACTGGGTACAACTCTGGCAGAGCTATGCCCTGCTGACAGAGTACCCAAAAAGCAGGGATCACAGTCCTTTTGGCAAGACTCAGCCCACTGCTTAGGCCAGCTATTAGCGTCTGTGGTAAATCCTCTTCCTGTACTCATTTCTCCCCTCTACTTCTAATCACGCCTCTGTATAAACTGATAGAATTTTCAATGGGTTTGCTTATAAGCACTCTAAACCCACTGGTCTGTTCCAAGGGCCACGTCTGCATAGCCAGTCAGATCTTGTGGAGGATTTGCAGGGAGAGCGAGCTCTATGTAATTCATTAGTAAAAAACTCTCAGGCTCTTTCCTTCACCACGGGGACTGCTCCTGGCTGTGAGTCTGCTCCTCCTTCCTCATCACCGAGTGCTCGGGGACCCACGGGAGTCCCCTGAGGAGCTCGCTGCTTGCTGTGGGGTGCAGCAGCGCTGGGTGCAGGGTGCTCTGCCTCGCAGGGGATAGCACACCTCCCTCGTGGCTGTGTTACTGCCGGTACCCTTCCGATATGTGTAAACTGTACTGATTTGCCTTCCTCGTCCTCTCTTCACCTGGTTTCTTGTCTGCCTGTTGTACATCAGGACAATGTAAAGAGGACTCTACCTCCTGGTTTGTGATAAAAGTGTTTCTAAGAATATCTTGGAGATAACCCCTTGGCCTCTTCCCACCATATTAAATCCAGAAGATACATTTGCCTTACCCCTGTTTGTTTTGCTTTCTGCTATGAATTTGTCTCCTTCAGCACTCTTTCATAGGATTACACCTGTAGCGAGAGGAAATGATCGAAGGATTGCAACAATTAGTGTACGAAAGAACATTAAAATACGTGTAAAATGCTTTGATTTAATGACAAGTAATGTAGAGGTGAGTTGTTTACGACTGTCTACAGATTTATGAAAGATGTAAACATGAGGAAAACAAGAAAATATTTGTCATAACAATTTGGAATTTAATTTACATTTAAGGAATGAAATTTTAAATGGAATAACATATGCTGAATATAAAGCAAAGCTTCCTGCCTGTAACATCTCTTCAGCTATGGAATAGTTCCCAGGGGATGCAGCTAAATCCCTTTGCCATTATATGAAAATTTTCAACTTGACCTAGAGGAAACACTAAAATATTGATTTAGGAGAACAGTCTTGCATCAGTAAAGAGGTAGTCTGAATGATCTAATGGTTGGGGTTGTTTTCCATCACTGATTCCCAGGATACAATGGTCTTTCAATTTAGCAAGATCTGCAGAGGGTAAACAATTTCAGAGATGTAGTTTCTAGGTTTTGTGCTATGCAGTGAGGATAAACAGCAACTGCTGACATGAATTCCAGCCTTCGTGAGGCTATGATGGTATCACATCTAATTGCTTTGCAGACTATATTATATTTTAGATTGATACTGCTTAGGGAAAAAAAAAAGTTTCTTATTTCCTTTTTGCATCAGCAGTGCTTTAATTGAGAAGTGCTAAGTTTGTTCTAGCAGAAACGGTGTTGGTGTGGTGTGGTTGATATGGGTCCAGAGAAAACAATGTTAGACTACCTGTAGCAGGATTTATTCCTCAGCTTTTCCACAATATCTAGAAATTTCACAGGATAACACAAGCAGTAATTAATTCTTGAGCAGCCCTCTGAGGCGACCAAGCATCAGTATCCTCATTTTACAGGCTAGGCTCCTCGGAAAGACATTAAATCTCTCTCAGACTTAGAGGCATGATGTGAATATCCACTGCTGTATGCACTGGAGTTACTCAGCACCTTTCAAAACCAGCTTGCTTGTGAGTGTCTAGAAATGGGCTTAGATCCTAGCATTAGTCTTCTATATTAGAAAACTGTATCTTTTCACACCAGCACAAAGGAACTGATGGTAAAGTCAGCATTATAATGTCTTTATGTTACAAAGTACTAGCTTTTTCCTCTATTCCATTTTTTATGCCTGTTCACTTTTAAACAGGCATCCTGCATTCCAGCGCTAGTGGTTTCTTCAAAGGTTTTTCGACAGCATCTGCCTGTCTTGCAGCCCAAGTGAAGCTCTCCTGGCAGAGTATGCACTGGGCAGACGAGGGAGATGGACCCAACCTGCAGGTCCATAGGCTGTGAAGTTTCCCCAGGCTTGCACGGGTCAAAGCCCTGCCACCCTCCTTGGCCTGACCATTACCCGCACCAGTGCAGACCTCCTGCAACCCCATTGCACAGCTGGGAGCTGGCATGGCAGCTCCTCAAAACTTAAGTGTGTCGCACCTCAGAGGTCTGGCACTGAGAGCAGTCTTGGGTAGCATTTCACCTGATGCGGAGATGTCCCATAATGCAAGAGAAGTAATACCTGTGCAAGGCTTTCAGAACCTAATTGTTTTGCATTATCAAAATACATATACCATTCAAGATTACACACTAGTATGCAGTTTTCTTTGTGGACTCCAGATTGAGTTGGAAAACATGATATTCAAAGGAAGAAAAAGCTGGAGACAGACTGTTTACAAGGGCATGTAGTAATAGGACAAAAGGGAATGGCTTTAAACTGGAAGAGGGCAGGTTTAGATTAGATATAAGGAAGACATTCTTTGCTGTGAGGGTGGTGAGACACTGCCCAGAGCAGCTGTGGCTGCCGCATCCCTGGCAGTGCCCAAGGCCAGGCTGGACGGGGCTGGGAGCAACCTGGGCTGGTGGCAGGTGTCCCTGCCCATGGCAGGGGGGTGGGAACTAGATGGTCTTTAAGGTCCCATTGAACCAAAACCATTACATGATACTGTGATTTTAAGAGCATTTTCCAAAGAAATTGGGTGCTTGCAGTACTAACAATTTTGCTTTGGGTTTTACATACTTAGGAGAAAGTGATACAGAGATGATGTGACAGATTTATGTATTACAGTCACACAGAACATATGAATGTGTGCTATGTGGATGAGAATTGATAAAGAAAAGAAATGTAAAAAAGAAGATAATTTTTTTAAAATCAAGCCAGAAAACAAAAACCAGTAGTAACCGGGAGATAACCTAATCGGGAGAAAATCTTCCCTGACTTACCTCAGTTCAGAGGTATACATTAAGATTCAGAAGAGGTTTGGGGCCATCTGCTAATGTAAAGCAGGTATAGTGCCAAGGAACACCATTTTGGTATGAAACCAATCTGCCTTTTATTATACTATAAGCTGTATAACGTTTGCTTAATTTCTCTAAGGCAACTAAATATGATATTACAAAATTATCTTAATACAAGCATAGTAAACAAATATCCATACTGCTATTTATGAAGTTGTTTTACTCTCTGTAAGGTAATGAATATATTTGTTCACTGATTTGGAACGCAGCTGACTTTCTAACTTATGCCTATAGAAAGCTCCAGGCCACTTTTAAATATATTTTAATTCTAATGTTTTCTCAAAATCTTTATTTTCTATTTGCGTAACTAAAAAGAGCAGATGAAGCCTACAGTTACTACTTGTCTATGCTAGGCTCCTTCATGTATTGTTATGTTATTATTAATATCTTATTATTGTTCTTTGTTTTATCTGTTGCCAAGTAATACATATAGGACTGCAGAAAGAGTTAAGATTAGGTGACAGGACTGCACTAAGCTCAGTCTTTCTGCCATTCTTCAGCATTACTTGGGATTTAGGTCAGTCATCTAAGGATTCATCTCCTAACTAGCAGATATGTTTTCTTTGAATCATTAAGTCTCACAGGTCTCTTCCCACATTTCTGAAGTGGTTCATGAGAGGGTCTTTCATTTATAAGCTCCTGGCATGCTCAGATAACTTTCTTACATGGTTTGACACAGTATCAAAGTCCATTATTTACTTACCAACCGTAATCCCTCCTCTGGCTTCCCTGTGGTGGAACAGAGCTGAAGTACCAGCCTGTCTGGGACTCAGCCGAACCCTAGCTGAGGGAGGCTTCATGCAAAAGAGCTTTTCATAAATGACAAAATCCCCTCATTTGCAAGCCCAGTGCTGGAGGCAAGAATTCCTCTTATCCTCACAAACTCAATACAGGGGGGAAAAGTAGAAAAAAGGCAAACAAATTCCATGCCTAAAAACTAAATAGCACTTTGACATAGATATGTGGTTCTTGATATCAAATGTGATTCAAAGGATTTCAGAAGCAGATTTGCTATATCTTTGTATTCTGTTTGTACAGATAGATATATATTTACTTATATACACAGGCATGCAAACTATATATGCCATAGTCACATTATGCATGGCTGTGGATGCACACGTACAGTAGTCATTCTGAGGGAGAAGAGCTATATTGCTTCACCAAGAGGTGTTTAGAGAGAACTTTGAACACTGTAGTGGTAAAGCCATTCCAGCAGTACAAACTTAGGCAAGATGAACCTCTCTTAGCTGAAATGAACTCTGTGTAGGTTGAAAAACCTCTTTTTCAACACTGCCAAATCTTTGAAGTGGAAATCTGCCATTGTGAGGGAATGACTGAAGTGTGAAAATCACCTGCCCATGAGAAGCCTGTAAAAGATAGCCACCCGCACTGATTAGCGTGACTGTGTAATAGAAGCTCTTGCAATATGCTGCTCTGTCTTTATACCGTGTATTTTTCCAGCCCCAATGTCAGTGTACAGCTAATGCCGTAGCACTGTGGAGTTGCTTGTCAAACGCAGTGTCTCAGGGCCACCCTGACAGTCTAATGGTCACGGGACACAGAACTGGGGCAGCCAGCTTTGCTGGTGAGCTGACAGGGTAAGAGGATAAAAAGCTTCATACCCCAGGGGTGCAAAGGAAAGTCCTGCAATGAGCAGAGATCGCATATCCAAGTGGTGCTGTTTGGGTTGCATCGGCATGGCAAAATTCGTAGGAAACTTAACTGAGAAAATTAGAAGAAAACCTTGATAGAGGTTTCCTCTGTTTTTTATTTAAGAGAGATAAACGCTTTTGTTCTGGTTTTGGAAAACTCCTGGCAGTAGAGTTCAGACCCTGGAACCCCTTTGGTCAAGGGACCAGCACCTTCCTATGCCCATTTCTATAGGTACAAGGCACTTGCAAGAGTCCCATTCCAAAGCACCAAGACTCTGCTTAAGACATAAGGCTGCGTCCCCCAGGGATGTGCAAGCCCAGTCACATGGCTGGGGTTTGCCTTGGTCTTTATCAGCTGTTCTCCATCGCAATCACAAACCAGGTTTCAGAAAAGTCTAACCAAGATGAAAGGATTGTGGCGGGCTGCTCGGGTTCTGTGATGTCTGAGCAGACAACAAAATAACACTTGGGTAAAGGTATTATTAAGCACTTGTGGTAGATATACATTTTTTTCTGCAGGGAGAAAATAACCCTCTTTTTTTATTATTTTTTGGGGGGGACGGGGGAGTTCAGTACCCTCATGTTTCAACTGTTACCATAAAGCAACCACTGCATATAGATAAAATGGAAGGCACACTATTGATGGCTTTTCAGAGAGTTTGACAATTTGATTGGTTGAATGCCCTATAAATGGTGAGTTGTGAATGTCCTATAAATATTTTAGAACTCCAGCTTCAGCTACAGCCTCACTGCAATCCATACTGAGGCTTCATTTTCCTGACAGCTGCCTTTGGAGCTGCAATTCTGTCTGTTCCTGCTGTTACAAAACTTAATCGAGAAGAACAGGACATTGCTGGTTTGAGCTTACTCTCAATGTATTTGGTTTAAGCTTGTATTTCAATCATCACCACCTTCTTGCATAGTCTTTCTTAAACCATTTTCCCAGACCGATGGGTTATAGGTCCCTTTGCAAATCTCTACAATGTTGTCAGGGGTTAGTTACACCAAACATTTATTCTGAGGCTGCGGGGGGCGACTAACTGGAGCTTACAGCCCTCTGATAAAAATGATGCCTCTTCTACCTCCTTGCTTCTCTTGAGATATGTTTTGTATGGTGTCCTCCATGCGTCAAACCCAAGGCTTTGTGAAAAGTGGGTGAGAAGGACAATCCCCCGGACAAGGCATGACTGGAGAGCCAAGCCCAGTCCTTTCCTTAGTCACAGATACTTTGACAAGTATATGCTTTATCTTGCAAATAGATAACCCTTATGTTTTCAAAAAATAGTTATGATAACACTTCCATACTGCACAAACATGCTGGGAAGATAATATCCACTGAGAAGGGAGAAATTCAGACACAGAAATTATTAGGATTGGATTTGTGCATAGATCAATGACAGTGAAACACCCTTGAATTATCTCTGCCTCAAAGCAAAATTTGGCTTGCCTAATGATCTCATTTTGTCTTGTTGGGTGACTAAAAGGTTATGATAATCTCAAGGGATCCTGTAATTCGTCCACTGAATGACTATGTGCAATAGGGCTACTTTTTCTGCACAAACATGAAGGAAATTAAGAGTTTCAGGGCTCAGCAGGTGGAGGAATTTCTGTAACAGTTCTGAGTACAAAAGGAATGCGGCATCTGCCCCGCTGTCATTTGTATGAGGGTCACTCATACAAACAGAGAGGTGTAAATTAAACCCCACCTATGTGTACCAAGTCAATCATAGTGGGGCTAACAGGAAGGAGTGGCTTTTAAAAAAAACATACCCTCTAGGATTCAGCATAATTTTCTAAGTGGCCTACCTATGATATTCCTACCTACTGATTTTCTATAAATAGTCACTAGATAGCTTACCAAGACTTACCAAGGATTTTAAAATATATTTTACTATTAACTGATATCTTATAATATGTACGTGGCTTCTACTTTTCCAGATGTAAAGTCTTCCACCATCTTCCAAATTCTGTGGTTTTCAAAGGAACAAACCCCCTCGGCTGACTATCTCACTGAAATATTTCAGAGAGTCACTCCAGTTGTGTCTTGTTTTCTGCACTTTATAATAAGTACCAAGCAATTACACTGTGGTTATGTAATTTGCAAAATTGATCTGCTAACTAAAAGTCTGATTCACTGACAAAGGAAAAGTAAAGGCAAATGAAATGTCTTCTGTAAAGGTTAAGTGCATATTTTATTTGCAACAGAGGATTACGGATCTTCCCAGTAAAATTTTGTGTATCTGAGCAACCTTGTGAAAATGAATTTTCTTTATTTAAGAGCTTTAGTTCTGTAGTTAGTGAATTTTATGAATCCTGACTGTTGTGGATAGTCTCTAGGGTAGATTCCCCAGTGCCCACTAACTATAGATGATGTGTTTATCATCTATCACTTCGTTCTGTGCAGGAGTTAACTCTCATCTGTATTCCCTACCAGGCTCCCCATTTCCACAAAATTTTGGGGACCCTTAATATAGTTGTTGAACTTCTTTGCCAAATTTTGCTGAGTAGCCCCAAGTTCAAAAGTGAGCATATATACACATACATAACACTACAGTCACATCAGATTTGTTTCCTTAGAAAACCAGTTTGTTTTTTTTTTTAAAAAAAAAAAACACGTTAAAAAAGCAGCCAGTGAGGATTTATGTGAATCCCATTTTCAGTTTTTGAGGACATGATGGTGCTCTGCAGGGTCTCAGCAGAGTTGGCATCACAGTCAAAAGCAAAAGCAACGAGAGGGGATTTATGTAACTATCCATAAACTGTTCAGGATCCTCTGCAGCAGATTCTCTGCAAAAAGAGTGGGAGATAAGGCAAAGAAACAAGTAGAGCAAAACTTGTCTGAGCAGGGAGGGACCGCAATGGGAAGTAAAGCTGGAGATGACACCAAGTGTTTGCCCTCTTGCTCTGTGCCTTCTGCTTTCGGGGGCTCGCATGCAGAAAGGACATGCAAAGCTCTTCTTCCCTGTACTTAGTTTTTTAGGCTTTGCTGGTAACAGAGCTGCTTCCCTTAATTATGGATCTGTTGTCTCTGAGGGCAGATAGGCAGCATTAGTTTGTATTGTGCTCCACTCAATAAAGCACAGCAAGATTATATTCTGAAAAGAACTCGGACTTGATTGTTGCAAATCTTGCTTGAATATATTGTATAAAAATCATTTGTGTAATTTCTCTGTGTGGTGTCTTAGACTTGCAGTTTGTTACGCCCGTTCTGGAGCACAGGATGGAAGAGGAGGCATAAATCTCTAATCTTTGCAATCAAAAAAACCTGTGCTCCATGTCATGTGAGATTTAACTACCTAGAGCTAGGGATCGTGTTTTGAGCAGCCTTCGGCCTGTGAGCCAACTTGTAAACCAATGGCACTGAATTAAGCAGCACACAACCTGTTCTAAAGCAAGATGAAATTATTTTTAAGTACCCAGCCAGTTGATGGGTGATTAGCGTATGCTTTTGCTCATTACTCCATCAAGAAACTTGCTTTCAGTCAAATGACAAGCAATGAGAAATCCTTTAATTGTTCCTAAATTATTTTATAGTAATTAGTCAGCTTCCTTAGGAAGAGGAATAATTTGAGGATAATGGCAATATTTCCTGAAGAAATATTTGTACCCAACAATGATTGCCTAAAAGCATGTTAATGATTTACAGTCTTATATGTGCCTAGGAGGATGTGCGCCTATACCAGAGTCCTCACTCTTTGCTCCTATGCTGTCTGGGTACTTATCAGCTGAACATAAATGCTAAAATTCTGCCCCTGTTTTACATCTTGGGTCATGCTTCGTACATTCTCCAAGAGTTAATAACTACAGAAAGCATAAATAGGGGAACTTTATATATTCTTTACACTGTGTGACCTCCATTGTAAGGTTAAATCACCTAACCACAGTTCTCCACCCCATTGCCCTCCATTTACATTGATACGTCTGCCATTAGTCAGCTGTTAACTGTTGCAGCACAGCTCTTGTTTGAAGGTTTCTTGGAAAAATTTGAAAGCCACAGAAACGATGCTATGAATGGTGGCTGCTGAATCTTAGTCTATCTAATGGTAATGCAGGGATAGTTTCAGTGTGGGAGTGAAAAACCACCTCCAAAATTGAATGTATACAGCTAACTCTGTGTGTGCATGAAACTTTTTTTGTCTTTGTATATGTGCAGACTTGTACATGTAGTTTGATATTTCATTAATGATAGTGAATGAAAAATAGGTAAAGGCATAACTCTCAACAAATTGTTTAGAATCAGACCACTCCATAACTTCCTTGATACTTTTATATTTCTGGGCGTGAAACATGTAATTTCTTCTGTAATCATGATTTTGGGATACTCCCAAAATGTTCCGTGTTAATCTACTAAATGTGTGTTTACTTTATCTAGTGCTAAATCCTATGTGAGTCAAAAGTAATTTTATTTTTTTCCTGAGTACATTTACCAATAAGACATCATCTATTCTGGATAGGTAATTGAACAGCTGGCACTAGTCCTGTCAATGAGTACAAAAGGTACCACAACAGGTAGCCCAGCAGCTTTTCTTCAGTAGTTGTAACTTCCACAATGCATCCTGTTTTTTTTCCCTGTGTCTAAATCGGGCAGCTGTACAGCAATTACTGTCAGCATAAATTGAGCAAGCTTGCAAATATTCTTCAAAGTCATCCAAGAAAGCAACTGTATCCTTCAAAGTAACTGAAATATTATGTTGATATTATATACAATTATTCAGGTAATTTATAAGTTTTCTTTGGGACAAGTTAAGTGCACTTGTTGTGTTTTATCTGGATGACTCCTAATGCATGGAAATGTGAATTATTCATAAGCTGCCTTTTGGTTCCAGGAGTCTTTATATAGCTTTGTTTGCTAATGCATTTGATAGGCTATTTGCTGCACTAACACATTATACAGCTAATGCTGGCAATAAAATAAATGCTAAATTATACATTCTGTAGTTCTGCATTAAAAGCCAGTACAGTGTGCTTCACCATTTTTCCTCTGTTCTACTTCACAAATCTAAAGATAATTGGTACCGTGAAACTATCATCTAACTCTGCCGCTGAACTATTACTGTATATGTTGATGTAGAAATGGCATTGTTGACCAATTTATTAAAGCATTGAAAATCTAAATACCTAAGCTGGAAGCTTCAATATAATACCCAGAGTCCATTTAGGGCTTCTTAAATTTGTAATATGAACAAATAGAATTTATAGTTATCTTCCAAACAAAGTAACTGATAATGATCTTGAGTGCTTGTGTGTCAATGTTGACCTCTAGCTAAACTGATGACCTAACTCTGCTTTCACAAAGGAAAAAAAAAAAAAAGAAAAAAAAAGAAAAAAAAAGAAAATAGAGAAGAGAGCAACCTCTTTAATTTTTCATCCAAAAAGACACAAGATCTAAAGTACTACAAACGTTTGTTGCTTCTTTTTATATCACAAAAGGTTTCTTAAGGATGAAAACATTGCCAAGGCAGTAGCTGTGGAAGTCTTCCATTGCAAAGCAGTGAACCTTTCCAGGGACCGTACTTAATTTGGTCAGTATGGTGCCTTGAAGCTGCTAAGCAGACCCAGATCTCTATTTTACTTGTGTCTGTTATGAACACAGAAGGTGGTTCCTGCTGGGAAGAGCCTGCCCATTGCTTTCCTGACGCGCTGTTCACAGTACAAATGAGCCAAGGTGCTTTAGGGAGGATTCTGCAAACACAAAATCCTGCATGATATGAAGGTGCCACAATAGCTGGCTCCAGCTACCTCCTGCCAGATCACCTGAGGTAGCAGATCCCTCACACCTTTCCCCAGTCAAGGATTGCTATGATAATAATTAACAAGCATTTTTAATACAATGTGGAGTTTCAAGTGCTTATCATAAAGTAGTAACTGAGTTAAGAGTATTCACTCGTGCTCTGGGGCGCTTTGCACAGCTGGATCTGTTCAGAGACATAAGCACCATGACCGTTAGGCAGGGCTAAGCCCTTTGCTTTGGGTTGTTCACACTGTCCTTGGAAACAATCGCCGGCAAGTTAACATTGCTCATGGTCATTTTTCATGAGCAGCGTCATCTTAATAGACTTCTGTAGTCTCTCAAAGCCTTTATTAAGATTTATAACTCCTCTCTGCTGGCCATCTTGATGTAGGATTGCTCTTGAACTCTGGGTTTTCACAGCTAGATGGGGCCTATCCTTCCCCTCAAAGGTCAGCATTCAAAGGAATGGTTGAATGACTTAAACCCTGCTGCAGTCCTCCTATAAACTTGGCAGTGCTAACTCTGCCCCAGGTATATAAAGTGGACCCTTGTGGATTTGAACACTTTGGGACCACAGCATCATTCATCTTAGTGAAAGTTCCTATTATCAAAATGTGGCTGCTGTGGCAGATACGTATCCCTCGGGTACGCTGAGGGGATTTTTCACTGGAAATAGTTATTTCAGCAAAGACAGCAAAAGAAACAATAACCCTAGAAGGCAAGTACCAGGCACAAAAATTCTGAATTAACAACAGAGGCAGGAGCAGGAATGATCTTCTAAATCGGTAAGATTACCTTTTTATGTGGAATTTATAATTATGACTTTAGCCTAATGTCTTGGACGTTTCCATAGCCATCCTTAGGTCACGCTTTCTCTACCATATGTAAGATACCTTTCCTTGTATCTATTTGAGCACCTTTTAGTGCTAGCACCATTTATATTACCTTCAGCTATCGTTGAGAGGCACTGGTGTAGATGGATGTCCTATTGCATATGTAGTAATTGAATTGCGGTGGTAAACAGTCACCATCTGCAATTTTGCAGAGGCTGTGTTCAGCTTGAGCCTGGCACCAAATACATGTTCCAAGTCCAGCCTGAGTCCCGCTTAGCATCTGGTTCGCTTGTTACTGTCAAAAAGGTGTTCATCTATTAGGTTTGTATCTTGCCTTTGGCAATGATCAATATGTAATGTTTCAGAAAAGGAACTAAAGGGGGGGGGGGGGGGGGGGGGAGCCCCAAACCATAATGTACTAAACCAGTTGTACAACACTATTAATTCATTCTCAATGCCCTATAAGCATTTTTGTGAATTCTCCAGCCTAAGCTGAGTCTGGCCCTAGGTTGCACAAATAAAATATAATTACTGTTAATGAACATTTTTAGCATCTGGATTCAAACTAGCCTATCTTAATTAACTCAGAGCTGCTTTTCCTTAGTTTTTGAAAAAAAGAGCACTCTGAAATACCACTAAAAGCTGAAGAGGATTTGCAGTGCATATTTTTCCGTGTTCATACAGACCACCAGAATCCTTACTTCATTGGCACCATTCAGCTGCATTTATTAAACTTTTCCCATTCCTTTTGTATGGATTCACATAACCCCCACTGATATAAAACAAAAGGATCCCATTAATAGCACTATACTATTCTTAAGGATCGATCTGTGGCTATCCTCACCTATGAATTAAGCTTTTAAATAGTTGAAGAACAGTGGATGTGTTAACGTTTCATAATTTAGATTAACAGTTATTACATGAAAACAATCTTCCATTGATTGTTTTAATTTGCGGATGGTTTCTCAGTGGTCTGCTGCAAATGTCCTTCCCCACTGCATTATCTTTCCTTTCGTTATGGATTTTTATTGCTTATGATAACTCAGTTGGTAGTCATCTGAACATACTCATTCAGGGGAGTTGTACTTATCAGAAAAAATTGCAAAAGATAATATATACTTTTGAAAAGGTTATAAAAAATGTGGTTTGGTTGTTGGGTTTTTTTTAAAGATTTTTTCACTTTTATCTTAAATTTTCAGAGCTTCTCTGAATTTCCAGGGGAGCCATTGGTTAAAAGTCATCAGAGTTTAGTTATTAAACTCTCTGGAATTAAGAGTGTGAATGGATGAGCAACTTTGGAGGGGATCCAAATCTTCATAAACTTTGTGAATTAGGATATAAGCACTTACTAAAACATATCATTATTCAATTAATGCAGGAGCGGTCTGCAAACTGGGACCATGCGCGGCAATCAGTTAGCTGAGGGGAATGTGCTCGAGCTTGTCTAGACAACAATTAACATGATGAGGCATGTTTGCAGAGCACAGGGGGGTGGGGGACGGATGGCGCCAAGGAAAGATAACACCTTGCTGTTAATTGATGGTAGTTAACCACCAATCAGAGATTGCCTAGTATGCAAGGCTTAGCTTCAAGAACCAATTAGTTTAAAACGCGCAGCTTCTGAAAGTGTATAAAACCTCGTGCTTCTGTACAATAAATTGACATTTGCTTGCATCAAGCTGCGTCCCGTCTCTTCATTCGCCGCAAATTAATCCTTAATATAATGGGAGCCTTGTTTCTATATTGCTTAATCTTTATGCTTATTAGCCTACAAAATATTTCCCAGCCTAGTAGAATATACTAAGGATTACTGCTCAAACTAGCTTAGGAACCTGTTTCTCCATTGCCTTGTGACTTAAGTGTTTTTTTCATGCTAGGGAAGATTCAGGATGAAATGGTCTTAAATTAGAATTCTCCATTCACATCACTTGCAGCCTGATCCTACCCCATGCTTTTTTCATGGGTATGTAGTTATATGGCAAGAGCTGCAGACTTGTATGTTGTACGGCTTCCTGGGTTTGGGAAGAGTGTGGAGATACCGAGCTTTAGAGGACTTCTAGGAGATAATGTGGTTCAGGACCAGAGGTATGTACAGTATAAACACAGTGTCAGTCCTAATGAAGATTTAACATATATTCTTAATGGAGAAGGGTCAGCATGTTGTCTCATTGAGAAGCTTTGCCCCTTCTATTGCCTTTTGGTCCCTTTTAGAGCACATTATAGCTCAGAATATAACAACAGACGAGGAGTAGGGAACTCATTAAGCTTGCCTTGGAGCGTCAGGACTGCTGGCACACCCAGTCATGCTCTGTTAGCTGCCATCTCATGGAAATGACTACTGTGGACTAGTCCTAATCACATAATAGGTTTGAAAAGTAATTTTTCATGGAATGGGATGTGAATGGAGTGTTGAACACTTTGGAGATCTTCTGATTTAGATTTTGTCTGGCTTTGATTCCTGATTAAATAAGTTCACCCACAAGAAGAAACTTTTAGAATCAATTGCAACTGGTTTTAGAAGTAAAATTTCAGGTAGGTCAACTGTGGAATGACAGCAGAAGGAAAAAAGATTAAAAGAGCTGTGAAGCTCTGAAAAATCAGGATGGTTAGGAAAGCAATTTCCTAGATACTCCTATCACTCCAAGTAAGGGGACTGCGTACTTGCCCCCTTGAATCCATCAGCAGAGGCTACTCACTGTCTCTTTGTGTGTGCCACACTTATCCACACTGAAACCAACATAGATTTGTTTTGTTGTTTGGTTTGGGTTTTTTTTTTGCATTTGCTGCTTTTTTCTTCTCTGCTTTCCTCGTTGGGAAAACAATTTACAGAAGCCAGAGAGTTGTGGATTTCAACTCTCCAATTTATTTTAAACATAACACAGCAGCCAGAGTTTCCAAAAAGAGCAAATCTAATCTCTTCAGAAGTGCTTTCTCGTTCAAGATGTGAATTGCAGAATCTCTTAAATATAGTGTATAGAATTATTGTTAAGGAGATTAGGCCAATTTGTACAATTGGTTCTAAAAGCCCGTAATTTAATAAAAACATGAACTAAGTGTGGTCATCCTGAGGAGAAGAGAGAATATTAATGAGGCAATCGTAAGATTTGATCTCCAAAAATAAATTGATTGGGTTTTATTTTAACAGGGTAATTAGAAAAAATTATTCACATTTTACTAATTTCATTTCTTATTATCTGTATAAGGACATAAAAATTACTAATAAAATTTCTATGTGGAATACTGATTTAGGTATATCTTCTTAGTTTCCTACTTAAATTTTGTGTTCGTCATTATTCTTCATGTATTGCAGTGCTTTACAGCTGAGATTTCTGAGATACACACTTCCCGCTGACATTAATGGGAATGGTACATCAAAATCCACTAGGTGGCTTTGAAAATTTCAGATATATTTTCAGTGTACTGTGGAAATACTGCTGAATTTATCCTTACACCACCCCTCAGAGACAGGTAAATATCCTTTAAATATATTTTATTGAAGTTGAACTGCGCAGAACAGAGATGTGAGAGACATAATGGGCCTAATCCTATTGACTTAATCTGGCATTTGCAGCATAATCACGAGCCAAAAACATTAAGCATTCATCAGCAAAACTAGCCTGATATTGTATTTGCCTAATACTGTTTAAAAAGATGAGTTAGGAGAAAAAAAATCTGTGGCACTCTGATTCCTTTTTTTTGGTGTGTGAAGGGTGGGGAGTGCATTTTCATATGTTTTGAAGTGAAAACCAAAATCCTTATTTATAATTGGCACTGTAATTCTTCTTGCTTCATGGGTGACATAGCTCTTGAGATCCATAGTCCCTTCCCCTTGGCAGAGCTACACACCGTTTTCTCTCTTGGGCTCAAGAGCACCTCTGGTCATGCCCATCACAAAATACATTGCCTGGTTACTCTTTACCCATAGATAAAGTGGCCAATCCTCTGTTAGTCAAACCAGCATATTTTTTTTTATTACAGTCATTTGGTATTAACATTTGCTGCAAAAAGGAGAAACCTGTTAAGAACACTTTAATTGTGTCAAAAACAGTTTCTCATCAAAACAATGCTGACCAGCTGATTATTTGTCCAACAGACTCCACCAGCCAGGCCAGATGCAGATTTTTTTCCCCCCATTGCCTTTAATTTCTGTACAATTCCTCTGCACTTTATAACTGATCTTTCCCCTCTGTCCACCACTTGTGAGACTTCATCTGGGGAACTGTGTCCATTTCGGGGATCCCTGGAAAAAGGAAGACATTGATAAACTGGACTGAGTTGAGGGGAGGCCACCAGGATGGTCAAGAGCTGGGGAAGGGGGTCTGTGTGGGAGATGGCTTTGTCCAGCCTGGAGAAGAGCCGGACTCGACATGCCTTGGAGGTGCACAAGTGAAAGGACCACAGGGCGGGGAGGCAGGTTACAACAGTAGCAAATAATGAGTTGCTGTAGAATTTCATTTAAATCATTGTGCATCGTGTCTTCACATGAGAAATAACAACACTGTGAGGAGGCCTCAGTTGAAAGTGTTGGCAAAAAGTGTTATGAATCGTGGGTTTGTTGTATTATGACAAGAAATTCCAGGCTTCAGTAATTTGTGATTGACATCAGACGTTAGGAGATAGCGGATCAGATGTTAGGAAATGGAACTTTAAATAAAGGGGGCAGAGAGTCAGCTTTCAGTAGTGTGGGATCCCCTTTACCAGGGGTGCTTCAGGACATCCTGGATGAACACCTTTCAGGAATGGCTTATGGGGAGTTTACTTAGTTTTTTGGAAGGGCAGTTAGACAAAATAATCTCTCCCAGGCTCTTCCACACCTGTTTCTATGTTTTTTTTCAATTAAAGTGTAGGGCAAAACTCAGGGTTAGTGCCTTGGCTCGGCTTCAGTCTTCTTGACCTTGGGTACCTCGGTTAATTTGAGCTGTGTTTCAACTCTTCGTCTCCACGATGGAGATTATTGTTAGTGTTTAGCATGAGAGGTGCAGTGAAGGTATAATCCATTAATGCTTTTAAAGCAGCAGCATATTACATTAATGATAAAGAAATGTCCTGGCCCTGCAGAATTTATATTCCAAAAAGATCAGACAAGGAATGTGAGAGGAAACATCAATATCCTTGCCTTACAGATGAACAACAGAGCCACAAGAAGAAGTGATTTGTCAAACGTGGTAAAGCAGGACTGAGACAAAACATTCAGATTTGTCGTGTATTCCTTAAAGACAAGACTGTGCTTCCTCTCAGCATAAGTAATCACAAATATTATAAGCAATTTTCTTTCTTTAAGCTCCTCTGTCGATGTTTCTTCACGGGAGTCATTTTTTCTGCTAGCTTCAGTAGGAGTAGTACAACCTGCAGCCATTCAATTTGGCTTTATTTTAAGACAGCAGCAAGTATTTCAAAATTAACAGGACTAACCCACTGGCATAGCACATCCTCCCATCTCCTGCCCAGCCACAACCTTGTTCACGCTGATGTCCTCCTCAAAGGGTGGCTCGCTTTACACCGTGGAGGCAATGCTGTTAATAATCCTTATGTTACTCATTTTCTATGGCTTCCTGATATTGCCTGGCATCCCTTTGTGCTTTTTGACTTCGAGATCTTTGGACCAGCAGTTCTTCTGGTCACTTCGATGCAACATTCACTTGTGCTCAGAGTAGTTGTCCTCCAGACCGCCATGAGCGTTGCCTCAGTACTTCTCTTTCTGCATAAGTAAAGATCACCTCTACAGCTTTGCTGTGTTTTGTAGAATATGCTGAGGCCTGAGGGAAAACACATTGAACAACTTATTTTTAAAAAAATTAATTCATCCAAGAAAATGCATGAAAGGGCTGGAGTGCGTTTTACCTTTGGGTGAGAGCTGTTTGCTGCACACTGAGTGAAAGCACACACAACCCGTGACTCATAAGAATATTATGCTGTTGGAACAGCCTGTCATAGGCTGATGCATGATGTCATGGCAGGACACCATCTCCTAGGAACTGCTCAGAGTTGCTGTCTTCACATTTAACCCTTCCAAATTTCCATGCACGCCAGGATGCCACCAGGATGTGTTTGCACAGCAGCTTCTGCTGCAATTTAATCAATACTTCTCTTCCACTATTCTTTGAACAATACAGGGCAGGCCAGAGGGCTCCAGCAGATTGACTCAGCTAAATGGGATGGATCAATCTGTGATGCCAATGTGATGGCATGAAACTTGTTCCCCTTCTTTTACCTTTCAGGTTCTTTTCCCTGTGCTTTTTAGAGGTGGGTTTCTTTCTACTTTATTGCGTGTTCAATAACTCCTATATTTTCACTGAAGTCTACCTTGCATGGCTCTAAGTTCATGATATCCAAAAGGAACATTTTTAAATGATCAACTGGTTCAAATAAGGCAGGGGAAGATCCAGCAGCAGTATGAACTTGAAGACTTCTACTTTGTTATAGACCGGTATATTGATGATGCATCTCCATGATGCAGCAGCTCCTCTCCCATTCCCAGTTCCTGCCACATGTAAGAAGTGCAACGTGACAGTGGGACAGATGTTTCCACGCAGAAAGGAAAATTGGTAACAAATTTTTCTGCAAAGTCCTTCATTACACTTTTCTGAAGAAAAAGGATATGGGTGGATTTTGTGGAGCAAATTCAATTTCAGCAGGCTAAGTAAAAGGAACTCTTGAGCCATTGATTTAGAGGTACGTAAGAGTTAACAAGATGATGGAAGGTACTTATCAGTTGTATAATTGTAAAGGAATGGCTTGTGCCTAGGTTGCTATGTTTAGTAAACTGTTGTCTCAGATCAGGCAGGAATGAACTTCAGTCTTTAACTCTTCTTATATGTCTGTGCTTTTGTGCTCGGAAGCACTTATCTGAATGAAAAGGAAACTTCATATTTTGCTTTTGATCTAATTTTTTTGAATCATTTAGGCATTCATTTAAACAGCATTAGGGAAGGTGGCTCAGTCCAGTTGCTGCTGGAAGTGTGCTGTTTGTACCAGTTGGGTGTACGAACTGACAATACTATCCCTGTGCTCTGGCCTTCAGCTCACATGCTTGTTGGATGTCCCATCTCAAAGCATACACAGCAGTTAGACCTTTTTCTACCCAAAGCCAGTATGAGCTGGGAAACTGGCACTTGCTAAGCACATGCAAATTGGAAAGCTAATTTGAAAATTGAAAATTAACACCAAATGGAGTCCTCACCCCTCATGTTGATTCTCCGTTCCCAGGTCAAGTTGTGAATGACTGAGAGGGGTGGCAAGTATGCAGAGGCGAGGTGCACGCACCAGCTGTCTTCCCAACCTAACCTCGCGTGCATCCTGACATCAAAGGCCCTTCCTTTATCTCTGCTCACCAGCACTAAAATCCCTATTGCAAATCACTTTGGTAGTAGCCATCAAGAATTTATTTTTGTGAATTAGCTCATTGCAACAGCACTGCTGCTGAATGGCAGTGCTTTGCTATAGTGCAATCTATGTTCATTACAGAAAAAAGTTTCAGACTCTTCACAAGTTTGTGCAATATTGCAAGTCTTTCAACATCTATTAGAGCTAAAGCTTGGGGCTTGAATGCTAATGGTACTGAAACTTAACACTGAGGTGATCTGACAAAGTCGCCTAAGGAGGTTTTCATAAACCTTTTGTACAATATCTCTGCTTCTTTGCCAGAGAAAATTAACCTCTACTTGCACAAAACCGAAACTTCACCTAACTCATTTAGAAATAGCAGAGGGAAAGAGAAAATCAATCCATAATGAACAGTATCACATTAAGAAAATCTAATTAGCAATGGCTTCTCTTTTATTGCACTGATAATGGTAAGCTTTAAGAATGACATCATTACAAAATCCAATAGCGTATAACTGAGTGAATTTTTTAAAAAGTGTTTAAACTACCAGATCAATAATTTCACACACCACATAATTAAATTGTACAGAAATTCTCAATAAACACTAATGTTAGAAATGTGGTACTCTATTTTAAAATAAATTATATGTTATCTTGTGCTGCATGTACTTCTAAAATTGTCCTGATATTTCTGAAGAGTGAGAATCTCTCTTTACACAATATACTGAGGACAGTCTTCCCTACTTAGTCCTACTTTGTCCTCAGCTGGAGTTGGGTGGAATAGTTTCCTGGGTCTATGCAGCAACTTCTCCCTAGAAATGTTACTCAAATTTGCAGGGGTTGTGTTTTTGTTTGTTTGGGTTTGGGGGTTTTTTTGGTTATTTTTTTTTAAGACTAGGACTTGAAGAAAAAGTAGAAAATTTCAAAACTGCACAGTGTGGCTTCCAGTATTTTCTTTTCAAATTATTCCCTTAATTTCTTCAGAAACAAACAAAACTAGGGACACTTCTACTAACTGGAAACTGGCCCTAATTGTAAAATGTTATCCAGGGTTCCCTCTGTTCCACAGTTTCCAAACCAACTTCA
Source organism: Falco naumanni (assembly GCF_017639655.2). NCBI lineage: Eukaryota > Metazoa > Chordata > Aves > Falconiformes > Falconidae > Falco > Falco naumanni. The sequence goes on along the minus strand of NC_054057.1, from coordinate 54,186,532 downwards.
GTTTTACAAAAGTAAAACACTCACTAATGAGTTTTTATTCAGCCATTGCATGATTTAATACTTGGGATAATCCATCAAGGTTTGAATGCAGCTAAAATACAATAGTGTACTTCATACCCGTTATATACAATGGCCTAAGGTACCATTTACTAGTGGCAAAATTATTTTTTCTAAATGTGCACAGATAATCTGCGCTCACATATTATGCCCACTGAGGGAGCAGCATATCTTATGTGTAATCTTTTTGTAATGAGCCTATTACTCTAGATTCTAGGTAGAGTTCCACCAGGCATATCTGTGGGCAGTTTTGTTCGTACACTCATTAAAAAATGTCTTAGTAAGATTAGCTGCTGTTTGGCAATTTGCATGGCTGGATGTATTTGTTTATAACAAGAGCAAGAGATAATTAATACACTTTATACAGAAAGCTTCAGCCATGAAAATAAAGAGGTACAAGACAAAATCAGTTCTGTTTTCTTTTTAACCAGTCAAGTGTTGCAGGAGTTTCAAAAAGTGTAGGAAAAGGATTCAAGGTTACACAACAAAAGAATTTCTCTAGCATGGAACTTGCAGATAAGAAACAATGTACTGCACATAATACTTCTGAGATTTGAATTAAAACCACCAGGGATATTGGCAGTGGAGATGAGCACTGTTATGCAAAAGGAGTTCATCACTGGTAACAGAATTTGAATTATGCTTTACTAGATTTCTTGCATATGTCAAAAGTAAGTAATTGCCAATTATCCTGCTCAAAAGAGCTGGTGGGATACAATCATTTCACTTAAGCGTTAGTGCAGAGCTGCAAAGTGCTGAGGAAAAAGCTCTGCAGAGGGAAAGCTTCAAGTAGTTGCTGATAAATGGAGATAACTTCAACTAAAGCAAAGGATAATTTTAACTTGGTCCTAGCATGCAGATGTTCAATAGTACTTAATAATCTGCAGCAGCACACCAACGAAAGCAATGGGTTAATTCTAACAATACGCTTGCTCAATAAGGCAATACCATTAACTGTATTGCTCAGAAAAGAAACAGCTACAGAGACTGTGGCTTGCTTGGAATACTTGTGGAAGACAAGAATGAACCTGGGTCTCTTAAGCTCACCACCCTATGCACTGCAGTCTGCTTTCTCTGGATGACCAGAAGAGAATTAATGAGAAAATACAGTCCCTTTTTTAGTAGGCTCGGGTTTTTTTTCTTTTTCTTTCTTTCTGCAACATTTATTGAATCTGTATAGGAGCCAGAAAATTAATGTTTAGATCAGTGTTCAGAGCCAGAGCTCCAAATTTCTATTCCAGATTCTGCTGCTAATTCATTTTAGGCAGGTCACTTGTTACCTTCCCCAGTGGCTGAAATAGAAACAATTATATGGAGTTTATAGTGGTACTATGAGACATACTCATTTTAGATTGCTTTGGGATCTTTGCAGGAAAGATGATAAAGACATGTCAAGAGTTGAAGTATTGCAATCTTTTCAATGCCTGAAAAGTTACGCCTAGAAACTGTGCGCACAGAAAAAAAAAGAATGATAGAACAAAAAAAATTATGAATTATATAACCATATCATAATTGTATAGGTTTGCCTATAAATATACTCACCTTATACAATGCTTGGTATGACTAAACTCCCTCTGGCACAGGTAGAACTGAGTTGGACTCCAAATGTCAAGCAGGTCTAGGTTTTGCATATTTTGGGGTTTCTGTATAAGTTTGTATGATACATGTATTGGATCAAGAAGAGATTTGGTAAATAGATTTCTGTGAGCCAGGCTTGACTGCAGTTTCGAAGTGTTGGGAATTCACTAAAATCACTTAAGTTACACCCCTCTGGTCCTTGGTGCCTACACATAAATTCTCAAGACCCAAGTATTGCAAATGGGACCCATAACCATCATGTGGGAGACAGCCAGAGAATTCCTCAGGAGCAAAGCAAGCAGCCAGATAGTCTCCTGCAGCACAAAGCAAACGCTATCAGCTACATAAAGCAGGAGAAATCATCACCTAAACCTTCTCAAACCCAGCCTGCTGTGGGGCTGATATAATTAAATTACATATAATTAAATACTGTAACTAGCACATCTGTGCAGAGGACTGGTCGGTTCTGCCCCAGGTGATCCTCTTTGACATCTCAGGATCCTGGGGTAGCTCTTTTCCTCCCTGGGTGCAGAAGAGCAGCTGTCAGCAGGTTGTGATGGTGCCTCCAGGCTCACAAGATTGCAGTGGGACCTTGTAGAAGGCTGCCAGGTTCCTGTAGCCTCTGGGATCTGCTCAGCACTGAATGTTTTAGGGACTGGAGTTGGAGGACTAAGAGCACTGAGAGGTGCTTATGCAGGTTGTGCATCCTGGAGTCCCAGGTGAGGATTTGATCTCAGTGGTTCCCTGGGTCTAGACTTGGGTTCTTGAAATGGTGGACAAAAACTGCTAAGAGTAGCACAGCAAGTGGTGAACTTCACCCCTAAAGTTAAATGGGTCTTGCATTACCATTTAAATTGATCTTTGAGTTTTCACTTGACCCCTTCAAACTGTTTATCTGACCTGACAGATCTGGCAGCCAGAAACTGAGGAAATGCAAGGATTGTTTGCTCGGAAATTTAGAAGAGAAGTTATTTAAGGCTGTTGTCTTTAAAAAATCTTATTAGCTTCTTAGTTCATCTGAGTCCTAAATTTAGAGAAGGAGAACTGATGAGGAAGAGACTGGTAAATGTAGACATCTGTGAAACTCCAGCAAGATCTGAGACAGTTGCTGTGATTGTACCATCCACTTTGGGGTTTTATAGTATAGAAGGTGGCTTGTGCTCTGCAGGGCAATCTGCTGCCTGAACCTGTCACCAGTGTCACGTGGGTTCCTCTGCCAGCTCCAAACCCATGTCAGCTAAAATAGCCTCATTGCACACAGTGAAGTCACTGCAACATCTCTTTTTTTTTTTTTTTTTTTTTTTTTATAGGATTGTGCCCATCTTAAGAAAATAGGGTCAGAAAAAGGTGATATTTCAGGTGAAAGCAAGAATAAATCAGGTAAAAACTTTTTTCCAGGTTTTTTAAAAATTATTATTTTCTTTTTTTACTGTAAGTACATAACATGTACTTAACTTGTCAGTCAGCTTGCCCAGAGGCTTGATAACTTCTGAGCTAGGCTCACCTCTGGGAGAGAATCCGTTCCCTTCCCCGTCCATGGGAGACTGTGGCCTCAGTGGGATTCAGCTGTGGAGTGCAAACCCAGCTGTGTTCATAGCACTGCCTTCTATGGGGAAGCAGTTGCTGCATTTTAGTATCTGACTGGAGAGAAAAGTAGGTTAGAAGGTTTTGGCGTCCCCCCTGGAGCTTCATCCCTGGCTGAGCAGATAATAACTCTCTAGGAATGCACTCCAGAGGTCTGGTGGTTTCAGTCCTCCTTCCCTGAAAAACCTGCTTGCTGCTCTTCCATGAGGAGGTGAGGAGGGTAAACCTCTGCAATTAGCAGCTGATCTTGCATGGAGCAGCTCTGGAAGGTTTGACTGGCATTTCAGGTATGGAGTGCTTTTGAAACAACTGGTCCATAATCTTCACCTGACATCCCTCGGTAGTACGGAAAAACTGATGTGCTGCAGGCAGGACCCTGTTTTGCTGTGAATCTGGTCTGTAATGCCGGCATGTTCTGTAGGGTTTGATACACACTTGCAGTAGGGAAAAAAAGCATGAGAAGAGAATGGTGCCTTAAAGACAATGATACCAGGCTGTTTGTGATCTCTCTCTCTGAAGTATAAATGTCAGAAAAATTCATACCTGGGTATATATTTGACTTAAGTCACTCCAGGCTCTTTCTACAGTCATAGAAGAGAAAATGGCAGTTTAAAGGTGTGATTTCTGACCTGGGTTCCCTCAGGCTTCCTGTGGAAAATATTGGCAGATAGCTGGAAAGCCAGTGACCTTATGGAGAGCTCAGGTGTGGGTATCTTCCTTTAGTCAGGTGACGCCTGTGCCCAGGAGCTGGAGCAGCCTGCTCCTCTCTGCCATCACCCTGCAGTGTGCCAAGAATAATGCACATCTAATACTACACTTTCTTCCCTGAAGTCTGACAGAAGTCTATTCCCCTCCGTCCCTGGGTTACTACCTGAATATCATTCTGAGGAAAGCCTGTTTGGAAGGTCTTTTTGGAAATCCACTGTTATTTTTCAGCTTTTTTGTTATGTCTGTTCTGAGAAAGAGTAACACGCTTAGTGGCTTGACCCCAGCTTCCCCTTCTCATCTTATTTGGCTCAATTGCTCTGGCAAATACTACAGTGGTTTGTGGGTTTGGCCATATCTGCTGTTCTTTAGAAAAAGAACTGAATTGCTTTTTCCCATCCTTCTCTTTCTCGATCAGTGTCCCCTCTGCTCATCCCTGTTACTGAGACAAGACGGGACAATGCGTATCTCATAGCCCTCTCTCACCTCTAACATCCTTCTTAACACACAGGCATTGCTTTGGCCACCCCCTCCCAGTTCAAAGCTGTGATTCAAATGGTTTAATACTAAAATACACGTTTACATTAGTTGCTCACCTTCATTTCTTCTACACTCTTGGAGTGATACCAACCAGCCTGAGTGATTTATTGCATTTTAATTTATTGAACTCTTCTTTCACCTCTTTTGTCAATACATCTGCCTTTGTGAGTGCCTCGGCTTCATTACCTGTAAAGTGTCACCTTGGGGTGGATATTTCTCCTTCAGTTTCTGAAGTGAAAGAGAAATTAAAAGAAATCCATTTAGTTTCTCTGCTCTTGGACTGAATAATTTACTCTATCATTCTCTTTGATCGCCGCTTTTACACCACAGTGGTGCTGCTAACGAACCTTCCTGTGGGCTTCCGGCTGCTGGCAAACCAGGAGCTGGGTTATCCCTCACCTGTACAGGCTTGGTTAATTCATCTTCACCTCTACCAGCTCCTCTTTAGTAGGAAGTTTGCAGTAGACCTGGAAAGTAGAAGTGTGCACATGGGTGAATGACTATATTATTTGCCTCTCTTTGCCTGAACGTTTTTCTGGCCTGATACCATGTGCCCTGCTGGTTAATTGTATTTGGAGAAAGGAGACGAGCTCTCTGGTAGTTTTGATTGTTTGATTTTTTATTTTTTTTTTTTTTTGTGAACTTGCCTGGATCCTTACAAGTTGGGTGTTATTAAACTGCACACAGATTTTGTATGTTTTGTTTCCAACGGGGTGTGTGGGGAGGGGGAAATGAAAAAGGATTTTAAAGAATTTACTGTGACTTTCTTTGTTCTTTAGAAATGCCCTAAAAGGAAAATTTAAGAGAATAACAAAAAGTGTCTTAAATCAGCATGGCAGTATATAAGGAGCACCTTGCTGGAGTTCCTGGAGGGTTTTCAAGTCAGTAAACAAAAGCAGACGCGCATATGAAGAAATGACCCATTCCATGGCTTTAAACCGCTCCAAGAGGAAGGGGATTAGTGCTGGTACTTCAGGGCTTTCCCTTTCCTGGGCAGTGGGTGAAGGGCGCTGATGTTCCCCACCTGTCTGCTCTGGGGATGGTTTGCTTTCCCCTATTTACCTAGCCATAAGAAAGTATTATATCAAGAACAGCATTTCTGCTGCTTCTAGCAAAATCTAACTTCAAGATTAGTCTATTTAAAATGTGACTGCTTTGACTTGTTGACTCAGTCACCTCTAATTACAGATTCAGTGCTTGTATGATACTGGAATTTATGTAATTTCCTCATTTTTCCTTTACAGATTTTATTTATTCTCATTCTACATTTTCTTCTTGGTATTAAAAATCTCAGCTCTTTTTTTTTTTTTTTTTGTTTTCAGTTCAGCAGAAGTGGATATTTATAAATATCAAACAGTTTCTGAATTAAATTAAACATCTAATTTGGTCCAGTGTTTAGACATCAGGATCGACTACACTGTATTTAGCAACACCAGGTTTACCTTTTCCTATCAGGCTTCTTGGATCCATTCTCATTAGACTATCCTTTCTTAGCCCTGCCTGCCAACATCTAAACCACTATTATCTGATCCGTATAAATACATAGTTCTGCGCTTCATAGAATTAATCATCTGACATGATTCTTCCAAAGCGCCTCTTGGCTTCCTTTCCCCCACTTACCAAACCTCTTGTACCAGTTGCCCAGATACTATTTATTTTCATTACCAACAGCATGCATCATTTTTTCTCTGGTGTGTCAATCAAGCCACCTTAATAAGCTCCATCCTCAAAAAGTTCCCTGGCACCTGTTTAAGTTATCCATTCCTCATTATTCTTCTACCCTATCATGTCCTTAACACATGGAGACAATGCAGTTATGGTTGGGGGTTTTTTTTGGGGGAGTGTTTGGTTTGTTTTGTTGTGTTTTTTTTTTTTTTTTTGTTGGTTGGTTGGTTGTTTTTATATGTAGCTACATCTGTTTTAAACCTCAGTAAAACACAACAGTTGGCAGTTTACCCTGCCGCCCGAGCAGCTGGAATTCAGCCCTACTCTTCAACACCAATACAGGTTTGCAGCCTGGGTCAAGCATCAGCTAAGAGGTGTGTTAGAATAGAGTAAGATTTCATGTCCTTTGCATTAGACAGAATTAGTTCTTATTGATCAGCACCTCTTTGTATCCTGGCTTATCTAGGGAAGTTCACCATTCTTTCATCTTCTACCCCAATTTTTGAACAGAGGGCCTGAATCTGACATGACATTCAGCAGCTCCAGTGTGGTCTTCTGTTGCACTTTTCTGTATCACATGTAATTACTACATGCTTTATACTGAACTTTGTATTTCATTATTCTGAGATTTTATTATTTCTTAAGATTCTGCTGTATTAGAAGTGCCCTTTAGATTACGTTCTCCTAAAAAAAACCAATACAAAACCAACAACAAAAAAAAACCAAAAAAAACCCAAAAAAACAAAACAACAAAAAAACCCAAACAAAACCAAAACACCTTAGGACTATCCCCTTCTTCTTTATTAGTCCAGAGACTACAATTCCCATCTTACATGAAAAGACCAGCAGCTATTGCCAGAGTTCACTGTCCAGTTTCCAAGCCTTAAAAACTTCTCCATCTGGTTCCTCCTGCGGGAAAACCAGGGAAACTACCATCAGCAGCCATCCCTAAACTTCTGTGACATTTCCCAGACCCATCCAGCACCACTGAAGGAGCACGGAAATCCTTTTTAAAAGAATGTAGGATTTGAATGAGTGGACTCACTGTGGAGAGAAACTTACAGTAGCTGGCACATGTCCTGTAGAGAATAAATTACCTTGTCCAGTACTGTTGGCTTTGTCCTCCAAAAGGCTCCCCTTTGGTCACGATGCTCACCTTGCCACCACACACAGGCATCTGAGGTGGGACACATTCTTGTGCTGTTTGTGGGACATAATCGAAATTCAGCATCCAGTCTGTGGCCTTGTCCAAATACAGAAGTTGTTTAATTTTACCGTTAGGGTCATGGCTAATACATCACTCCTGGTGTGGAGGCAGCGTGTGTAACGTAGGGCTGGTGTAGCCCCATCAGCAGTAAAAACCCCTCTGGTCCACGTAAGGATGTGGGGGCTTTGCCCCACAGCAATAGCAACAGAAACTGGGCAGCGTAGATGGGGCTAAAAAGCAAGGAAAGGCTGTTGCATTTGGGCAGGCAGGCAGAAGTGTTTTTACTTGTTAATGCAGATGTGGAAAGTTCTGCATTGAGTTTGCCCTGCTTTACTTTAAAGCCTTGCCACTTAGAAGACTCTTGCAAAAGATAAACAGTTTCCAATAAGAAGTTTTTTTGTTTTCTCCCACTGGAAATGTCTTACTTTTCCAGCCAATCCTCATTAAGGACAAAAAAAAAAAGTATTTCTGAATCACCTAGATGCCCAGAATTCCTTGGAAGTGAAAAGAACATAATGAATAGTACTTGCTTGAGAAAAGTTACTGGTTTAAAGGAATATGAGAAAGAAAATGTGAGGTCTAGGTTTGCACAGAAAATCTTTTGCAGAGCTGTAATTAATACAAAAAAATTCTGATTCAACATCCAATGCCTCCTCTTCTAAGTACAAGTATCTAAATGAGCAGATAAATAAATAACTAGAGCAAAGCCAATTGTTGCAACTGAGAAATTCAGAACAGAGAATTAAATACAGGAGATGAGGATGAAGGGAGGTAATTAAAACAAACTGGAAATCTTAATAGGTAGAAATAAAAATGGGGAACTTTCTATCAATGAGTAATCTCTATTGCCAAAGTACTTGCAGATGGCTTTCAGCTTAGAGGATTTCAGCTGGGAGTACAGTGAGCTCTGCAAGTGCTGACCCATAGTAAATACCTTACCTAATCTTAATTTAAAATATCTAGGGAATCAGGAAACAACTGACTCTTACCCAAGCTTTTCTCAGGTGCGTTTTGCAAAGGCTCCCAGCAGACAGAATGGAGCTGCTCACAAAGACATCAGCAATCTTCCCAACCTCATCTGTTCTTGTACGGACTTGTATTAAAAATGAAAGAGCCCTGGTGAAATTAATGCAAAATACAGTTGGGAACATAATGAAAATGCTTTTCTGACAGTCTTCAGGCTGCTGCAAGCATCCCTCACTTCCCTGTTCCAAAAAGGGTATAATAGTCCTTTTTAGTGTTTTATTATATTGGAAAGAGGAACACAAAAGTGTTTTCTACTTTTTTTTACCATTTTTTAGTAACCTACATGCAAATTGGATGAGGACAACATATAATGTCCTCGCTTATGATTTTTTTTTTTTTTTTCCTGCAGAAAAGATACGTTCAGTATTTTAATAGCACCATCTGTCACAGTAGCAAGTGCCAAGCTGCAATATTGATCTTGTCACTTTGGGGAACGGTATGATATTTAGGATTATAAATAACATTTTTCTTTGCTCTGTTCATGTGTTTAGTTTTTATATAGAAACCAAATTCAAGAAACTGCTCTTACCACCTAATAAGACAAGTACTTTCTTAGAATCCGTAGCAGAGGTATCATTAGGACCTGAAGTGGTATTTGTATTATTAGCTGCCACACCTTAGTGATGTGAATAACCCAACTGGTCTATGCGATTTATACAGTAACAACTATAGTCACAACTAAGTGAAGATGATGGCTTCTAGTGACCATAAGTCATCACTGGGCACTAGTTTTATCTCTTTAAAAGAGAGATGATTATGCTGATGAGATTTAAATGAAGAGCACTCAGCTGAGTTTACAAAGGAAGCAAGTCCTGAATTTTTTGCTATTTTATATATAGAACAGCAGTCTTGGGTGTTTAAGAGCTTTGTCCCCTTCATATCATCTGGATTTTCTTTTAAATATTCATTTTAGTCTGCCTTGGAAAAGAGGAGATGCAGTATGTAGCTCATTTTTGTCTCCAAACAGACTCTCTAGAGAGACTAGAATGGTAGGATCAGGTTGAGGTTATATGAACCTGGAAAGGTTTCCCTGTGTTGAGCTGCTTGATTCAGAAGGAGACTTTTCCTGGCAGGTTGCTGCCAAGGCGGAGGCAGTTCTCCTGTTCATGTAAAAACTCGTGGGTGTTCCCTTCCTGTTTGCATTTCTGGATCTAGCTGCAATTTTCAGTGCACTGGGCAAAACTCTGGTGCTTATAGATGATTGAACACAAAGATGCTGGATAGATGTAAGGGGTAATGAAATTTTCCAAGTTATAGAGATATTTTCCAGGATTTACAGGGCTGAATACTTTTGTCTGTACTACTCTGTTGAATATGGTTAACATTTTAGTATGCCGGCTTTTTTTCTTCCTACTCCACAAACTTCTTTCTTTTGGGTTGGACGTTACACGAGTTTATGCCTGCTCTAGTAAGATTTCTCTTGGGATTTGTAGTGTTAAAGTGTTAAAATAGAAATACTTTAATACCGTCTCTTCTGTTGGTAGTTCTCCTGCTGATGAACATATATTTACCCTCTGCATGCAATTTCACTCACAACTTCAAGGCAGCACATGGTGCTCATAAGTACTGCATTTAATAGATTTTCAGCAGTTGTCATTAAACATCTCTCTTGGGGGAAAAAAAACCCACAAAACCCAAAAACATTTACTCAAAACATCAAAAGCTTGTACTAAAATAATCCATTATAATCCTATTCTTCATCTCTCACAGTCTGTGCAAATTGATTTCATCCAAGATATTGCCCCACTATATTCAAGGTTGGGGTTGGTTCTTTAATCAGTTTCATTTCTTGTAACTCAGAGATTTACAGAGTGCAGTATTTTTACTGGGAAAGAATAAAATCTAGTAAATAGTTATCTGAATGCTTGATGGTGAGATCTGGATAATCCATTCTCTAAATCATTGCTGGGTTTTGCTGCCTGATTGCTCAGACACTTGCTCAGCTCTTTCTGAGTGTCAGCATTTCATTAAAGTAATACCCGGTGTAGAGGACTGCCAAGCTGTAGCCATGGATGCAGTGGAATTATATACAGATAGCACATCGAGTTGCTTAGAGAGGCTATTGTATGTAGATTTTCAAGCAGTCTGTAGTAGACACCAACCCATCACTACAGAAAATTTCACATGTAAGTGTGTGTGTATGTATATATCATGAGATAAGGGCAGTTGCCAAAGACTCTCCCTCGTGGTCCTAGCATTGCCTTTGGGTAACAAATGTGATTCCTTTCCTAGTATTTCCTGTGGCTACCGAATGTGAGTCCTGTGTAGCTTTTCAATGTTGTGTGACGTTCTGGCAGGGGCTGATCAGCAGCTCTCAAGGCCGTGGGAAGTCTGGTCAGGCAGTGTCCAACCTGTGATTTGTGGGAACTTGTCCTGCTCTCCATGCACCTTAGCATCATGGTGGATGGGCAGCACGCTAGTCTGGGAGGGTCCAGGGTCCCTGCTTCTCCAGAAGGAAACTATGGATTAGAATAGCAATAGGCATTGTTTTCCCTAACTAGGTGGGAAAAAAAAGGAGGGATTTTTTTTTTCCCTTTTCTTCCAAGTAAAAAGGAATATCTACCTCACCTTCTCCTTGCTCTCTGGCAAAACTGGTACAGAGTAGTCCTGCATCCATTACCTTACATCTGTAGTTATTTAATGCTAGTGTTTTCCTACAAGTGGGTTGCTGCTTACGGGTGCTAACTGCTGATCTAACCTCCTTTACCTGACACCCCGCTAGCCCTCAGAGCCAGTAATGCCTGGCTACACGCGGGAAAGGAGACAACAAGAAATGCTGCTCTGTTTGAGTCGTGACACAGTCAGCTTTTGTGTATATGACCGTCTGTCTGGTGGTGGTGGAGGGGAGCTGTGCGGTCATTATCAGCCAGCGGGGTGTTTTAGGGGATGTGTTTGTACAGTGAATCTGAGTCCCCTCGTGACTTAGGCACCTGCCTGCCTTCCCAGGTGCAGAAAGTGGAGGAAGTGCTGGGCTGTCTGGGTCGGCAGGACCCGAGCTGTTGGGGAGAAAGGCGAACTGGCAAGTCTCCCCTTTTCCTTGGAAATGTGGGGTGATCTGCCTGGCCTGGGGACACCAGGGGTTGTGCAGAGAGCCAGGGCGGGAGGAGAGCTGCAAGGAGCTGGAGGGGATAGGGTGAGAGCATGTTTTGTAGGTAAATCAGTGGAAAGAATGGGGGGAAAGGATTACATGCATCTCTGTGATCAATAAAAAAAAGATTTTGTGTGCTTGTTTGACCAAAAGTTGCATCTTCTCTCATGGCTGGATTACATGACTAGCTCTCAGAGCTGTCTTTCCCTTTCAATGATCAAACAGAAGAGATGCATAAAGTTACCTAAAGTGTCTAGTTAAAACCGAATATCCCCCCTTACAAAAGCCCATGCTGACAGTTGTTTCTAAATATGGGAAGTTTCATCCAGCTGTATCCAGCCCATACATACAAGGCTATACCTGAGAAAAGGAAGCAATTATTATCCCCAGGGAAGCAGAGTGCGAGTGCAGCAGGGAGCACCAACCAGAGCAGAAGCATTGGTCTGAGGACAGGGAAGAGGGACAGGCACTCTGAGTGCAGGTTGATTAAGCACCAAAATTTATCTGAGGTTTATGGGCATGACTATGAAAGAAAACATGTCAGACTTGTTACAGTTAAAAGTATTTATGTCTGTAAATAGGTTGGATGAATTCACAAATCCAAAAGTGCAGAAAAAAGCAGCTGGTTTGGAGATGAGGATAGATGTAGGAAGGTAGACGTCCCTTCATCATCATGATGGAAGTGGCTAGGAAGGGTTTGTGGGGACTAGTACTCTGTGTGATAGCTAAGGAGGAATGAGTGTAGAGTGATGCATAGCCTTGTTTGTTAAGGAAAAGAAAAAAGGGAAAATGCTTGTCTGTAAGTATTAGCAGAAATAAAGACTAGAGGCAAATGCTTGGAGGCAGATGATCTCTGGTAATAAATTGTGCTGAATATCATGACACCTCTTCGTTATAGAGGCCAAGAGGATGGTTAGAAGTGTAAAAAATGCCAATAACAGCTGCAGCAAGACTTGAGGAATATCCTGCCTCAGTGAAGGGTAAACCAAATCATGTAACAGACAGCAACGCTGCAAGCATCTTCCCTGTCCTTAGTGGCCCACTGAGATCAACATTTCCAAGTGATTTACAGGCAGTTGGGTGTCTCCCTTCCCTGGTGTGGGTGTCTTAGTGGAGGATCCAGAACTGAGATGCTCTCTGATGCCCAGAGGAAGGACTTTCACCTCGGCCCCAGCATCCTGAGGTGCAGCGGTTCCAGCGCTTTCCCTTATTACAGCACTTGCTGGATTTCTTGCCCTTGAAATACAGAATTGGCAGGGTACTGAGCATCCATTGCTCAGCCACAGGATCCAAGGGGAGATGCAACCCCAGAGAAGCAGCGGATGCATTTTGGGTCTAAAATGTGAGGCTTAGGGCTGCAGGGTTTCTGGCTGTGACAGCTGCTGTCTGTAAGAGAAGTTTGGGCAGGCGACCTACTCAATCAAAGCATCAGAGAAAATAGGAATGGAAAGGATCTCTAAAGGTCATCTAGTTCACCCTTTTGTCCGAAGGCAAGTTTAATTATACCCACACTGTTCCTGAGAGATGTTACATCTCCTCGGCCTCTGCCTCTCTAAATTAAACCATCTGAATTCTTTCAAGCTTTTTCTCAGATATGATGTATTTTTGGAAATCTGTAAGCCTCTTCTGGACTCTCTCCAATTGATTTGTGTCCTTCGACAGCCAAGGGCTGAGTGTGGCTGGTACCTATACATGACCTCTCCAACTCTGGAGAAAACCAAGGGTCACCAGTCTTGTTTCATGCCGTTGATGACTGCATAGATGCATTCAGCTTTTTGTACTGTTTTGGAGGGAGTATCCACAGAGATCAATTTAACGTCTTGAAAAATTCTTGGGTTTGTGTTATGGGCCTTTTTAAACTAATTTCTGTCAGGGTAACATAATGGGCCCAGTCTAAATGTGAAAACTTGTAGAAAATGCCTCAATGTAAACAACTTTGAGTGGACTGAAATTTAGTACAAAGTTTTTGATAAATGGCAAAGACTCTATTTACAAGGAAATGCTTATTGCAGCTGTCTGTGTTAGGTCAGGTCTCATTTAGCATCTTCATTTAATGGTCCTGAAGAGGGAGTAAACAGCCTGTTAATGAATTTGTGTGTGATGCTATATAGGGAGGAACTGTGAGTAATAGACAGAAAAGAAAAAGACTACAAAGGGACAAAGAGATGATAAACACTCACAGATAACGGAGTTAATTTCATCTCTGCATAACACAAATTAATGCATTTGGGTGAAATGGAGGAAGGGAATATGCTTCAAAACCCCTGACTAGTTGAAAGCCTTTTATAAGAAAAGTAGACGTTTGCCATGTGATATTACTCCCCAAGAGCTGAATGCCTGTTTGGACTGTTCAAGGAGCAGGTCACACATAGGTGGGACATAGGAATCTCTCCTCTCTAATCACTGCTGGTCTCTGTGCTTTAATATCAAGGTGATGCTTGAATATGCACAAAAATAGTAGTGAAGATGAAAGGGGAACTGGTTAGTGAGACTGGATTAAAAGAACTTGGATTGGTTGATTAACCCAAGCAACAGAGCAGCCTATGAATATAGGTTTCAGCAAAGAAAACAGAGGTAAAGTTATGGCAAAAGGGGAGATGTATAAGAAAATGCATTTAAGAATGGGGAAACTGGCAACAGCAACAAGGCATTTGGGCCGATTGTGTGTGGGGGGGTAGCTTAGATTGATGCTTAGAAAAGTCTGTGTAGTATATGGGAAAAAAGCAGCAGGGAAAAGCTGAATGGCTGGGAAAGTTGGCATAGACGATAAGGGGTGTCATCCTCATTCTTATTTTAATTTATTTTAACTCCTTCTCACATTGTTCTGACAAGAGTAGCACAAGAGGAAGCTTAATGTAAATGAGAGTCTGGCCCAAAAAGCCGCAGTTGAAAGCCAGTACCCTCCAGTATTTCAGCTCTTCAGTCCCCTCTGCAAACAGAGCTGAACACGAGGATCAGACGTATCGGAAACTCAAAGATCTGGGTGTAAAGACTACAGGTTTTTATTTCAGATTATTTCCTCTCTTCCTCTTGTGAGCATCCCAATATGCTGGGGGTTTGAATAAAGAAAATTACCGATCTAAACTAGAACACATCCAAAACCAATTCCCAAATTAATGTGTGTGTACACGTGTATAGAGTGAGGGGATGTTTAATTATGGTTTTCCTTTTAAAAAAAAAGTTAGGCCCTTTTTTCAGTGCAGCTATCAGTCTTATCACATCATTGTGAGAAAAACTTTACAAAATAATAATAATTTTAAAACTGCACAAAGTAAAAGGCATCCAAAAATTAAGACGATCCAGTTAGGCAGTAAGTGGATTATGAATAAACAGCAGCAATGTCCTTAAATATCACAGAAAAAATGTAGCAATGCAGAGGTTGACGAGGGCATTGAGAGACATGAGTAGGGAGTGACAGATGAGGTTGTCATTGCAAAAGAACATCCATGAGTTCTTTGCCATTAGTATTAAGAGAAAAAGCTGAAGGTCGTATCAGAGACTAAAATACATTTTCCTGGGGGCAATGCAAAATGCTAAAAGGTTTTATGGTTATGCCAGAGCAGATAGTTAGGCAATTAGAGCTGTTAAAAGTTGTCAAGGCACTGGGTCCAGATGAGTTACATCCGAGAAGTGAGATGGAAGCAGCAAGTGGAATTGAAAGCTTTGGCAGATATTTTTTGATCCATCTCCAAGGATGGGGTGGTTCAAGAGGATTGGGCAGAGGGGCTAATGCGGTTGCTATATATCAGCAATGGTCATGAAAAAGCCTAGTGCCAATGCAATTCTTTGGTAATAATATAATTGATAAGGGAGAAATATGTTTCACTTCTGCAAGCACATGATAGAGGATTGTTTGCTTGGACTCAGGAAAAGGGAGGTCTTGGCTTATAAATTTACTTGAGTTTCTGAAACACATTATTGCACCAGAAGACAAATGTCAAGCAAAGTCCATAATTTATCTGACTTTCCTGAACGCGTAGCATGCAAAATATTGGTCCACTTAATAAATGCACATTATCTCCTGAAAATGATTAAAAAATAGCTCAGGAATAGTGTCAGTAACATTGCAGAGGGACAACAGAGAGCCGGAGAACAAACATGCATTGTGTGCTGTCTGTTAGCATTAGGTGGGCTCTTACACATCCTTGTGCAACATTTGCATTGTTTTGAGCATTAGGCTTAAAATATTGTAAAGGAAAAAGGGGGAAATCTTGTTCTTCCTTGTGTCACAGGTCACGTTCAGTAAGGGAGAGGGCCATGACAAGCCATTGAAGACTGTGCCTGATAATTTTTAGTCTTTGTAAAGTCTTATGTCCACTGTTGGCAGAGGCTGCCCTTCAGGCACAACTGCATATTCAAAGGAGCTCAGCTCTGTCAGGGGTGATGATCAGCCTCATAAGTATTGATGATGGCCAACTAGATTGTTTCAAACACAGCTGAATGTGCTGTGAGGAAATACTTAACAAAAGGTGAAGAATGCAGTATGATAGTTTCAACATTTCTCTTTGTGCTGAGCTCCTTCCCTAGGGAGGATTCCCACGGTTGGTGGGAGACAGGAGCCCCCAGAAGCAACAGCAATGGACAGCTGTCCATCCCTGTCCTGTGTGTGATGTTCTGTTTGGCTCCTTACCTTTCAAAGGGATAGAGGTCAGTGTTACATCGACGCTGCTATGTCCCAAGGCAGTAGACCTGGACTGGAGGTGCAACCTTCCCCGGCCCCACCACTTTTGGCTATGTGCATTTCTTTCTTGGGGTGTTTTGTCGTCTTTTGCAGACAGAAAAAGCTGTAAGAGGTTTCTTGCAGGTGAGATTTTTATTCAAAGCAGATGAAACTATAGTCATACCACGACACTGTAGGATCCGTCCCGCTGTGTAGAGGGAGCATACTTCTCATGCATCCCTCCGCTGCAGTTCTCTGTGTTGCACTCTACCTTGCCAGAACAGCTCTCTTGCACTGACCCAGCAGGAATGCAAATAGGAATTGTAAGCACTCAGCACCTTCAGGGATCTGGCATTGTGGTAATCTCCTCCTCTAGCATAATCTTCATAGCTGAACCACTGTTAATGTGTTTGCTATTCATCCGTTCTAGCATTTAAATAGTAATTATTAGTGGCATATTCTTTTGGGTGATCAGCCCAAAGCTGCAGTGGAATAGGGTGACCTTGAGTTTTTCTATAGACAATGGAAATTAGTTGATAATGGACAACAGTAATTGCTTGGATGACAGTGCACCTCTGGAGCTACAGCACCACAGTACATCACCAAGGCCAGGAGCTTAGCAGGATTCAGAAAAAAGGCATTAACAAAATGCAAACAAGATGTTAAAATGCATAAAAAATGGGATGGAGGATAATGCAGAGGGTAATTATAATGTAATTATATAAATATAATTATGTAAGTAAGCACTGTAGCTTCGTTGGGAACACTGCACACAGACTGGGCTGAGAGATGGCTGGTGAGTATGTTTTGAGGCTTGAGCAGATCTAGCACACAGGGAAACTGTTATGTTATTTAGTTTTGGAAAGGAGACCACAAAGAGGACATAAAACTCAGCGCAGGGCTCTTCAGGTGTCACCATGGGCCAGAGGTAGCCCTGAAAGGCAAGCATCCTGCCACAAGTTCGCATCCCCAATTTTACTCCGTGCATGAGGAGAATGAGAAGTTGTGGATGAGGAGCTGAGGACACTGCGGAGAGGGGAGCTCTGCCCTACTGCTCTCTGTCCCTAGGGTGGTGAGGGAGCCTGGGGCACGGAGGATGGCTGCAGAAGAGGGATGCAGTAAATGGACCTGTGGCATGGCTGGGGGATAGGAAGGTCCTGGGATGGGGGATCTGGGTGAGTGTTTGAGAGGTGCTGAGGTCTGAAGGAGCTGGGCAGAAACAAACAAATGGCGTCCTGTATAGGAGGAGTGGGTGGTTGAGAAATAAAGCTAAACAGTCATTCAGCAGTCAGGCAACAGGAGGTGTGTTTCTGACTGGGAATGTACAAAATAACCGGAGGGGAGGGGAGGGAGGGGATGTGTGTGGGGCACAGGGCCAAGGCACCTGCAAGTCTGAAGCCCTTTTCTCTCACTGTAGAAGAGGGCAAAGCAAGGAGATGGGATGAAACCTATTATCAGGACATCTTTTCCCCTTCTTCACATGTAGATGGACAACCGGCTATGGTCGTTGTTGAACAGATACACCAGAAGATAGAGAGAGGAAACCAGGGTAGCAGAGAACAGAGTAATGAGATTATCCCACCAAGACTCCTGTTAAATAGTTTTCCTTCTTACCCACTTCCCCCCAGTATTTCCCCATATACCTGAAGTTCTGCTGCAAGGCATGATCTGGAGAAGGGAAACCAAAAGCTTTTGAACAAGTGGAAAGCCTGACACATCCAATGTTTGAGTTCAAACTGAATACAAGGACATTATTTTCACTCACAGCTTGTTGCTACCAGAAGGTGCCAAAAGAAGTATTCTTCCAGGTTTGGGAAGAGTATGGAAACTTGTATCAAAACTAAGAATGCTGCTGCTGTTCTAGTTAGCAGTAGCACACTTTAGGAGGGGTAGTCAAACTCCATGACTTAAGTCAAATTTTAAGTATTAGGGATAAAGATAAAAAGCTAAGCTGGAAGCACAGCATCTTTCCTGGTTTTTGTCATTTTCTGGAATTAATTATGCTTTCTGCACAATTAATTCACCCATTTCTGCTTTCTAGTCAGGTCTTCTCTGTGCTTCTGTGTTTACATGAATAAAAAACACTCATAAGTGTAAAGTTTAGAAATGTATAAAAAGGGCTTTTGGAAGGAATATTAATATCTCTCAAGAACAGAAACTTCATGCCTTTAAGCAGGTTTCTGAAAGTCTTTTTGCACTTTGGCTGATTCTGGCTGTCATAATAGGAGCTGCGCTAAACCGATCATTGGTTTGATCCAGCGTAATGTGTTTTGGGCTTTTATCTTGCCTGCTGATGCAAAGATATCTTTCATTTAGAAATGGTCTCACCTGTAAGGTGGATGTACTTAGAGGCTCCAGTTTTATTGCAATATTTGACAGATTGATGCACTCATTCAGTTTAGTATTGCTGTATCGCAGATAATAGCAAAACTAACTACAAAACCAAAAAAAAACCTTTAACTTTTACATATTGAAAATGAGCTTAAATTCATTTTTTGTCAGGCAGCCTTCAAGCTGAGGAGAAAATGTATAATTTCATTACTTTGTGTTAAACCGTTATTTTTCCTTTGGATTTTCTCCAGTGAAAGCAGCATGACCAAAATCTTGTTCGCTTTTGATTGTTTTTTTCATGAAACTTGAAAATGGGTAATATTTCTGTGATTTTTCCACTCCATGGTTTTATTGCTGGGACAATATTGTTTCTGTTATGGCTTGTGAGCAGTACTTTGTATCTGTTCTTAAACAGATCTGATGCGTGAAATGATGATGTTCCTGTGCTTTCTCAGGCTTTGAAGTTATTAGAGCTAAGTATTGTCAAGTTTGCTAAATGTTTGGGTGGACAAGCTGCTGTACTGTCAGACCTGAATGTTTAAAAAGAAATACTCCATACTAACAAGAAAAGAAAAAGAGTATCAGCATTTAAAATAAAGAAAAAGGATATTGGCGTTTTAAAAATGAATGTATTTTCGAGCCTTTTTATCTCTCTTCTGGGTTTTGCACTTTTTGTGTTAATGAAGTCAAGCATTACCCTGTCTTCAGGAGGGCCAGGAATTGATTGTTTTCTTCTTTTTAATGGAATTTGGGCTTCTCACATGCCTCACTGAGTGAGGCGTTTAAAGAAATCTCCGTACATCGTTCATTCCTGAAGATTTAGTCACGCCTTCTAGCATCCTCTCCAAACATGCCTGTCCACACTATCCTTTATCATAAGTACTTTCCCTATTTGCAAATGTATTTTAGTCCTGAGTAAAAGACCAATAGCTGAAGGAAATCCTGGAAAAAATGGGCCAGTGCTATTCCTTAGTTGCTGACTGACTTGTCATTAGGGTTTGTTGTGATTTGGGAAGAGCTGCCTCGCTTCACCCCAGCACTGACTGTGCTGCTGTAGCGGGTAAAGCAATTATTGTTGGCTTGCCTTGTAAATGTGAAAGGCGGCTGCTGTTCCTCTGAGGTGAATGGTGAAATGGAAATTGATACTGATAATAAACATAATTATAAGCAAGGCTGCTGGAAAGACTCCTGATATGTAAGGGAAAAGTGACATTTTAAGAGCTGTGCTATGGATCTAATGAGAATCGGTACTGCCTTCTTAACCATCGTACTGAGGCTGGAATGATGTCTGATCAAGTCACGCTCATTATGTGACACTATATTGCAAAAAGTTCTTGTTATATCAAATGTCCATGATGGCGCAATGGGTGAGGCTGGAAGTTCTTTCATCCTGTACCTCATTTTCAAACCTCTGGGTCTGGGCTTTCATCAAGTTTTGGGATGGTTGGTTTTTTAATACAGAAGGGAAAGAAGTTTAAAGACATTCCCTTTGAAACCTTTCCTGAGTTCAGTAAGGCTTAGACTGGCCAATCCAGACCATCATCAGGGACCTGCAGGGTTGCAAAATACGAAGAAATATGAGTATCTGGGTTTGGTGCAAAGTGTCTGGCTTGATGTGCCTGCACAGTCTAGTCTTGCAAATAGCAATGTTGAAGAGGATGAGAACATGTATTATTCTAGAAGATCCATGCTACCTGGTAGTTTATGAGCCAGGTGTCTCGACTGAGGTCACAAAATATCAGCCTTTAAATTAGAGACAGCTTTGTGTAAATGTCAGTGGCCAAAGAGTCGAGTTGAAAATAACATTAAATAATTACTGTGAAATTAAAGGACTATTTTCAAGTTGTAATCGAGTTTGATGCATCTTGATTATGTTATTGGTAGCAGTTCATGGCTCATCCAATGTTATTACTGTAGAATCGATGTTTTCATTTAATGTTTTCTGGATCATTGTAATCTTCTGTGGTACTTAATTGAATAAAACACAAGATTCACTTGGAATAGATGCAGATGCAAAGTACTAAATTTCTCAGAGGAAGAATGTTTTCACTTTGTTTAACCCAAAGCATACGTTTATTTGCAAATGTAATTGATACTGCCTTGAAGAGCATTCCTAGAGTACATTAAACAGGACAGCCATAACAACAGTATTAGATTTATGGCAGATGAGTGTAAATAGTGCAATATTAGCTGTAATGGATCCTGGACTGTAAATAAGCCATCACGTCCCACTATGTATGGATCAGGAGTCTTATTCATGAATGACTCTTTAGATGTGCATTGTGCAAAAGGAAAAAAAAGCCCTGTACTTTGAATTACCTCCTGATACCTAACACAGAGCTGTATGTTTCTGTACCTCTGAGCTTGCAGGGTAAAGCCCAGGTCCCGGCCCCCAGCAAGGCTGCGGTCTTGGTGTCCAAGCCCAGCGCTGCAAGTGGAAACGCAATGTTGAGTTCAGCGGAGGCTGCATCAAACCTCAGCTGCCAATGGAGGGCTGGCAGAGGCTGGGAACCTGGGCAGGGGACTGCACCTTTTAAATCCTTGCTCAACCCAAATGGCAATGTAACATCAATGGAAGCTACTGAATGCTGACGTGAACCATTCAAGCTTTTTGTTATCTAGGAAGGGCGCTTTGAAACAGTCTATGAAAGGATGAGGAGAGATGCAAGGCTGCACGCACAGAAAGAGTCTTTTAACAGGGTGCCTCAGAAGTGAGTACTGGAAAAAGAAATGTCTGTCCTATGTGGGCAGAGAAACTCACTAATAGTAAAAATGGTCTCTTTAGGAATAGACAGCAGCATGCTGGGCAGATGGCAGGCAGAATGTTCTTCTTGGGACTGTAAGTTATTTTCAGCAGGGTCTCTTCTTTTGGAAACGGCTCTAACCCATAGCACAGGGAACCCTGGGCTGTGCAGCTCTTGGGTGCTGCTGTAATACAAATAATTAAAACCAAAAAAATTATTTTTTTATTTAGTATCATTACAATTAATTCCTAATATGTTGACTAGATTGATTGCATGCAACTATACTACAAGACTACTTTATGAATAGATGCTTTCGGGTTTTGACTTCAGCACAAAAAATGGATTTTCATTTATACTGTGTCTGCATTGCACTTCTCTGACTGTAAAGAGGCTTTAAAATTGATGTGCATTGCACTTACAGCCACTTATAGCCACTTTGCAGAGCCAGAGTAATGTCAAGGAGCTTTAGTGCCTGGGAGAAGAAGATGCATAGGATTTTGCCAGGATGGAAGCTCTATCAACCTTTAAAAGCAATCAGGTATCTTTGATTATAAAAATTTAAACCTCATTTACAGTCCAAAATCTGATGAATATACTTAAGTTTCTGTCTCCCAGAAAATAATTTGTCCCAGGTAAACTAAGTGCCCCATTTTCCATATGGAAGAAAGTCAAAGGTGAAGAGGCATTCTGGTACCATGCTCCACAACACAGTGGGGGCTCTACTGGTTCAGCAGATGTCTACGTGTATCATAAGGGTTTATTCTAACATTCTGTGTTTGTGTTAACCTCTGTTAATATGCCATACTCTTACTGGGGAGAAAATTAAATCTTTAAAAAAGGTTTCTTTAAGGGGACTGCTTGAATCCTCCAAGTGTGTTGCTAAGGAATATATCAGTACCAAAGAAAATGATACTGCAGAGTTTATTTGGCAATGAGATAGAAAAGAGTCGATTTGTATTACTATTCATACCATCCTAACAGGCCAGTTGATAAAAAAAGCATTAAAATGCAACGCTGGATGGATTATAAATGAATATTTGTTTACCTTCTACTACTACCACATAGGTAAACCAACAGTCTCAGCCTAGTACCTAGCTGGTAAGATGAGCTAATGAATCAGGTGTACGTCATTCTGCTGCCAATACTATTTGAAGTGAAATCAGTTTTAATAAAGTACCAAATGAAAGCATCCTTTCAAGAGTGTAAATGACTATACTGCTATTTTTGTAATTTTAATCACATGCAGCCTGTCTCTGTCATCTATGAAGGGGAAAAAAAGCATTGAAAATAGATTAATCTGTTTTGGAAAGCTTGTCTCTTGACTTCATTTCTGGACGTAATTAAAAGACTGGTCTGTTGGTTAGAATTTTCCTATTTTCTTTGACTTTTCTTTGACTACTGGAAGGGGAAAAGGGATCAGGGGAAGTACTGCTGAAGAACCCTGTCAGTTAAAGCTTTGTACAATACTTTTCCTTTCATGCTGAGCTCAGATTTACTGGCAAGCATGAATGTGTATACTTTTCCCATCAATCTATTATGCCTTCTCCTTGTATTAATCCTTTCAGAGTAGTTGTTGCTTGTTCTGATATCACCAAACTACAACATGAAGTGAAAAGTAGTTTAAACAACTATGAAGTGCTCTGGATTGCTTTATAAAGCGGATGGAATTGATTTTTTTCCCCCCGCTGGCCAGCCTCTATTTCCAGTATTCCAGGCTCTTGTGGCTTAAGCCTCTAAATATCCCATTCTGCAGCCACTTCCCACACCAGCAGAAGCTCAATCTATAGAGGAGAACAATAGAAATTAAAAGACTGTTGATTCTGTGAATAAATATGAGCCCCAAGCTGCCTCATTATCCCTGGAAAACATGTCCAAACGACTGTCTTTGGGTAGTACTTGCAATAACAGGCTGATAGTGTTCCCTGATGTGACAAAATCTGCCCCTTCTTGTTTTATACGGTCTGATTTGCTCAGCAGAGCATGCAGTGATGGGTGTTGCAACTTTTTCCCAACGTGAGTTCATGGAGGAAGGTGATGCTCTGTGAGCTTTCCAAATGCAGCACGCTGCAGTGCGGATACTTCACAGGCAGAGCTGGGCGATGACCCCGGGGCGTTTCAGAACTCGTTGTTTAAGGGAAAGCGTCATCTGAGGACGTGGTATCGATCGGCTGTTGCCTCCTACTGCTGACATTTAGCCAATGGGGTTTAGGTCCTTCTGCATCTCTTGTAACTAGGCCCTAGGCTGGGGTAACAGAAAGCTTGGCTGACAGCTGGAAGCAGGAGTGGGCTCAGCTTTTGTCTCTTTGCTGTTGTACTACAGCATGTATAGACAATCACGTGCCACTTGTATCGGTGATGTACACGTGATGTGATTTTTTATATGATGGGCATACTGCATATAGAATCATAGTATCATTTAGGTTGGAAAAGACCTTTAAGATCACCAAGTCCAGCTGTTAACTCAGGACTGCCATGTAATTACATGCAATTTGAGAGTTATATGAGACATGTATTAGTTATGTGTGACAGCCATATAGTTCTGTCTGGTACTTTATCACACTCAAGCTCAAATTTCATACTCGCCTGGTTTCCTAAGGGACACATGTTTTGGCGGAAAAATACACATTCTCGCATAGCTTTTTTTTTTTTAGCTCCTAGGATTTGTAGGAGTTGCTTAGCAATGTTATGGCACTATCTATTAGTCTCCAGATATCTCAAATTCCCATCCTTGTGCTATTTTCTAAACTAAGGGAAATCACAGATTATTTTTTTTTTTAATGGAATGATTCAGACACATGCTCATTTATTCAGCTGTAGGCTACTTGGAAATGTTTGTGTCATTATTTCTTCTTTGTCTTCAGAATACGGTAAAATGAAAAGGTCACAGATATCGTATCAAACAATAATACGGTGAAAGCTGTTACTGGAGACAAACTCATTATAGTGAGTGCTATAGAAAGGATGCGTTTGTTGATTTGGGTTGTGTGATGGAAGGTATGATTGAGTATATCACAGTAAGCGTCTGTGCAATGTTTTGGCGTGGCTGTAATGTATTTTATTCATTTTCACAAACAAGAATGAAGCTCTGCAAATTGCAGTGGGACGGTCTCAAAGTCATATTGAGTCACTATGTGTTAAGCAGTCTTCAGTCCCTTACTGAATGCTGCTCACTACTCCTGAGACCCTACAGCAGCACTTAGACATCCAGGGCAATTACATGTACCCAGATCACTGCCACGCTACTGCTTCACCCTTCCTCTGCCTGGCTGTTAGACCTCAAAGGAACAAACATATCAGATGCAAAGACACTGGGAGTAGTCTTGAACCCTGGCAAGAGAATTTTATGCTCCCTGTACCTTTTGGCCATCCCACCTCTGCTGCTGTTGCTTTTGTGCTGCTGGCAATTGCAGCCTTTTAAAGCCTTGTTCTCGCTTCCAGTACTGACAGGTGGGGACAAAGTTGAGGCACTCTTTGTAATTTCAAGTAGAGATGTGAGGGCTTTCACACTGCCTCTGCTAGCCACACATCAGGTGCTGTGCAAGCTGCCCTTGCTCCATCTCTGCCTGAGTGACCAAGGTGGCCTTGCTCAATACCTGCTATGTCTCTATAGTTAATGAACTTTATAATGCTAAGTAAAGGATATCTTATCCCCTTCTAGAGGTCTTATGGTGTGCTCAGATCCCTAATGTTCTCCAGGAGATCTCAGTAAGATGTGTAGGATATAGAACACTTACACATCCCTTCGGCATCAATTCTTTTGTGTCACAAGCAGATCAAATAAATGGATGGCAACAGGACCTTGCTGCTACATTAATTAAATTACTTATGCTATTTAAGTTTTTATTCTGGCAGCTATGTATTTTATATGTTAGCACATCATGCAGTAAGTTTTCCACTTTCTTTATTGTGTTGTCTGGTTTCAGGTGAGTTGGGGACCTGGTTTCAATTCAACAGAGGAGTACCCCACTGAGGCAGCTAAAACAAAGCCATAGTGCTAGCCTGCTTTCGAAGAACACCTCTCATTCGCTGAAAACAAAACCTCTCAAAGGTGCTCCAAGTGGCATATCAAGACTGCCGGTCAATTTTTAAAAATTAGAGCAAGTCATTGTTCTGGTTTCTGTTTGCTTCATCGCAAGGAAAGCAGACTATTGAGGCTGTACTAGTAAGAAGTCTGTTTATCCCCTTCTTTCTCTTTTTTAATGGACACATACCATTACCTCTGTGTTAGGGATTCCGGGTAGGCTTTTCCAGTTGGCCCATTTTCCATAAATAGCATTTCCACTAGAGGGCATTCAAAATACTGGTGACAAGTTTTAGCTGTCCTCTGCTTTGGGCCATGGACTGTGGAAGACCCCAGCCCAGAGAGGTGGATGCTGAGGAGGTGCTGAGGCACAGAGAGTGGGCAAAGTGACATGTATCTGTGCACCATATGTTTCATCCAGCTAGGGAAGTAGAATAATGCCTCAGTGTTGTTTTCTGCCGCTTCCTTATACCTTCAAAGACTTGAGTACAGGAATCTGAAAATATTTTGGGGTTGCCTTCTCCAAAAATAAAGTCATGAAGCGGGCAGGAAGGACCTTGAATCCTTTTGTGCCTCTTTTAGATAAGACAAGCATCCGCAGTGTTTTCATTATTCAGACTCTTGAAAAGGCTGTTTTGGCTGGTGGAAAGGCTTATTTACCATGGAGCTAGTAGGAATGCAGCAACCTGTATTTACCATAACAAATCTCACTTGAAGAGATCTAGAAACACTTGAGAAAAAAACCACGAGTATACAAACGCTTGCAGCCATCACGTCACTCAGCAGTCACTGAGGGCAGTGACCACCACAAGCCACCCAACTCCAGTAAGCATTTTGCGGAGACAGTAAACTCCAGTGCAAATCCCAGTGCAGGTGGCAGAGCTGACACCCCTCTTGGTGTTTGTTGCTTGGGGACGTTTTTGAAAGTTATCACGAGGCTCATGGTGTTCAGTGGCTCACCACCGCTTATCAGGGTCGCATGGTCGCACCCTTTGCTAGAGGTGGTAGCAGTCCCAAGGAGATCCTCTGCACTGTGTAAAGCTGGGATCAGCCCTGCCCTGCCTACAGGATCCAGTGCAGCCACCTGTCAGGTTATACATTCCGAAACTGAGGACGTTTGGTCCTTATGCCTGCATCACTTGTGAGATCTCGTCAGTTGTGGTGGTATAACTTCCGTCTAAATGTGCCAGCTTTAAGATGAGTGTATATTATATGCACCTATTTAATAGTGACAGTATTGTGCATAACCTCACTGTTGAAAGTGTATGGATTGTGTTATAAGTTCAAGTACTTTTTTTCTTTTTTTTTTTTTTTTTTTTTTTTGGTTAAAGCTAATATAAAAGTAAATGAAAAATAACAACCATTGCAATGAAAAGTGTACTTCATAAAACAAATGCTTAAAAAGCCACTTGCTCCAGCTGTGGCTTTTATGTACGAGGATCTCTCAGGCAATTGTATGTGCTTACATAAGAAGTCTCTCACAGCATTTACATTTAAACCAGTCATCATCTTATATGCAGATCATTTATTTGTCCTATAAATCACTGTTGCAGCTAAAAATGAAGATGAGGCTCTCCCTTTCCCAAGCAGTAGGCTGCCAAATAGCCTCACATGTTTGCAGCTGTTGTGAAGGTGGGATTCTGTGTTTGACAGTGATTGGGGGTGTGGGGGTGTGTATGTTTTGTTATCTCTGTTTTCTCATCACTAGTGTTCTCTTTTACATTTTCTGACCTGGATAGTTGAGTTATAAAATATGTATTATGGCTATTCTGTAAAACATTGTATTTAAATAAAGGGGTGGGGGTAGGGGGGAAGTAGGGAGCAAAGAAATAAATCCTTCCAACAGTTAAAAATGAGGAAGGAATTCAGCTACCTAGAAATAATCAGAGAAGGGAGGAAATGTCAGTGAAGATTGATCCCAAAGATTGCAGGGAGCAGAAATACTAAGCCAGACTGTGAAGAGGCAAACTTTGAAAAAACAATTTGGAGATGATTCACAGCTGGCACTGAAGTTGGGGCCTCAGAAGTCTCTCTCACACAGATAAACAAGCGAGAAAGAGGCATCTGTTGCATTACAGCTGCCAAGGTCACACCAGCAGGAACAGGCAGAGGGGAAGAAAAAAGCCAACGGTACGGTCCGTGTTCCTTGCAGGGATAACACAGTGCCAAAGAACTATTGCACTGCTAATCATGTGCCTTTGAGACCGGAATGATGTATTAAAATATATATGCTGCCTCAAAAAATAACCCCACAGTGGATCTAAAGTAATGTTTTTGAAAATATATAATCCACTTAAATAGGAAAGTCTGACTATGAGTACACATGCTTGATCTTTAGGGTAAGCAAACCAAAGTGGATACATAATCCAGAAGTGAGAAGGGCACAAGTACCTGCTGTGTTCCCCAGAGTCATGCTCCAATTTAGGCAGGAAAGTGCTATGCAAAATATCTCTAGCTGCGCATGAGCGAGCAGACTTCACAGCTTGCATCCCACGGCTGTCTTATTTGTTTACCATGAACTGTGGGGTCCTGGATCTTGAAACAGCAGCAAGAAACAGGAAGCGGCAGAATATAGTGCTTCATATAAAACTTTTATAATCACTTTAAACAACCTTCTCAGGCTCAAGTTGAAAAAAAAAAAAAAAAAAAAAGCAACTTAGTGATGCTTCGGTAATGCACAAATAGTAGCTACACCATGAGAGAGTTATGCAGAGCCACAAGTCATTCTTGCAATGCCCATTGTCTCCTCTGCTGCACGTACCTGCTGGCTCAGACAGCAGTTCTCAAGCTTGTAGGAATGTTTTGAAGTGTATGCCCTGTAGGAACAGATATTCATGCAAATAACTAATTAATAGCATTGACTAAATAAACTGGATTTGATCTGTTAAATGAAAATACCACTCCAAATTGCTTTCTTAATGATCTTGGTCATGGGCAATGGAAATGTGTTATATTTTTATCTGTAACTATATTCATAATCTATTATTGCCTCTAGCATGTTCACAGAACCTTTGAAATCTGGAAAATCATCTGAGTGGATCCCCAAGCCACAGAGGTCCTCAATGGAGCCTCTGAAAATTTGTCTGGACATAGAGATTCCTTCGTGACTAACCCTGGGCAGAACCAATATGTTGGAGACAGCTGGAGAGGGGCAACAGTAGCAGGGCTGGTGCGAGATAAAGCTAGCTAATACGTATCCTTAAAGGCCAAAGCTTTTCCCCCCTTTATAATAAAACTGTTTCTGTGATAGCCTTTGACAAGCTGAGAAGTCTTGCCAAAGATAGGGATTAATTTGGAACAACAATGAGTGTTCTTGTGGTCTTCTAATAGAAGCAAGGTTGAGAAGCAGTGCTGGGGATGCTGTGTAAGCAACAGAGATGCTCTGCAGCCTCTGTAGGAGTAGGGCTGGTGTCAGCTGATCTACCATCCAAGTGTTTCCAATTCCCAATTCCAACTGGGGTCATTGCTGTGCAATAATGTGATATTACTGTTGTCACATTCTTGGAGAAGGGCAGGGCACAAACCGTGCTTTCAGAACAAAACAAAATTAAATTCTCCCTCTCCAAAGCTTATTCAGATGAACACAGAACAGAAATCTCCAGAATGAACAGCCAGGATGTCTGGCTGCCTCTGCAGCATCTAAAAGCATAAACTCCTGTAATGAGAGTTTTTAAGCATGCAGCCCTCGTGGTTTTACAGCAATCTGTTCTGCTCTGGCATCTCCTATATGAGGAGTGCTTGACCTCTAGAAGGATCTGCAGTGGAGGAGCACAGATCCCTCTGACTTGTGGCATCTGGGCCATAGAGGTGCAGCGTGAAGAAGAGCTTTGCCATTGCTTTTTTGTGGATGAGATGTTGGCACAGGGACTCAGGAGAGCGAATTGGTCACCGACATGCCTTGGCACATCTGAAGGACCATGATGGTGCCGTGGACAGCCTGCTTTGTACAGTTCCCTCCTGTTCCTCTTCAAAATTCTCTAGGAAAGCTGGAATGGTGGGGCTATAGGGCAGTTGCAAATGTATTAAATCAGACTTGGAGATTAAATGGATTTAACTTTTGGGAAGTATGCCACTCTTCTTAGAATAGCATGGGTCAGGTAGACCTTTTTCTCAGATAGTTGCTAGAGGAGCTGCCAGGAGCTGCCAGCCTTGTGTGCCCACCCTGCTGTCTCCATCTTGGAAAGCAGCCCAGTGTATACCAAGCGCTGTTGCCCTTGCATCCTGTGGGCCTGTTTGATCCAAGCTACGTCTGTCACCTTTCAAATGACTGAATGCTGAAATCCATGGCTACAACGTTTTTACAGGCTCATCTCACCTTTCTTATAGTGGATGTCTGTGCTGGCGGAGACAGCACGGGATCATAACTCTTCCTGAGTTACCTTACTAACATCTACTACCTCCATAACGCTGCATCCTAAAAAACCTGATGCCCTTAGGACTTTTCCTTTGCAACCTACCTGTGAGCAGGTTTTTCAGCTGTCATAGCTTGCCAGAGTACATGCTTTCCTGGGCCGCGTGTCCTCCCTGAGCGCAGCAAACCAGCCAAACCAATGGGAACTGTAGGGAGTGTGAAGCTCCGAGGGACTGGCTGTACAAGCAGAGATTGTGTGGTGTGTTCTGCTGGAGGTAGCACATTACCACATCCCAGTTACTAATGGTTTAGACCCATTAAAATTTCAGATATGTAGCTGCCCTTTACCTGGAGAAGGGAGAACATCAGCAGACTCTGCAAAGGTAGAGTTAATGAAGTAGAATTCATTTCTACCCAGTCTGCCCACTGGTTTCAACTTCCTTGATGTGGTAATGAAGGGGGACTAAATAGCCCAGTGTGGCAGAGCCAGAACCCCAGGTTTCAAAGGAGCAGAAGGGTTCTGCATCCAATAACTATACCCACTGCTGCTGCAGACTAATTACTGCCCTTGCATAGTCTATACTCCCTTGAACAGATGCGTGCAGCTGGAGGGCTCCCTGTGAGCACAGCCTGCCGTTGGATCTGGCAGAGGGGATGCGAATGCTTCGCACTGACTTCTGAGAGCCCACTGCTGCTTCCCATGAAGGGACTGCCCTGCATCCGCAGACAGCAGAGACCTCTATCTACCTGAAGGGGTGGAATCAAGGATGGTCTTAGCACACTGATCAACTTAAAAATGTTGGGAGCAATAACCGCTTCTTTCCCTGGCATGCGTTGAGGTAATATGTGCTCATAAACAATGGTTGTTGTGCTTTAGTTCCTAAGAGTTCATAGGTCTTCATGGCAATGACTTTTGAAGTTTTTAATCCACCTAATCTTCCAGAGCCATTGCAGCATCATTTTCCATTTGCAACGTGCAAGGTTTGCAATGATCTTTGTGAGTGAGGGAGCTTTGTGCTGGTGGTAGAGATGCTCTCCAATAACTGCAATTAGTGTTTTGAGAATGATTCCAGACCACAATCCTGTTCCTGCCAGTCTCAGGAGAATGAAACACTTCCCTTCTAACAGGAAAGGCTCTAGGACATGTGTGACTAATTTGTTACAAGGTAATTAAAATTTATCTTACTGCAGTGCTGCATGATTTTGTTGAAACAAGCACTCTGGGTGAAGATGAGTTGAGAAGCTGGGAACAGTTCCTTTCACCTGTCACTGATTTCTCTCCCGATGGGAGGGAAATGACTGTCTGTCCTGCCATGGTGCTGGGGGAGCTAATTGCTGTCAGCTGTGGGGATGCCATTCACATGGCTGTAGTTGGCACTTTGAACATGCATCTTGGTTAACAGGGAGAGCTGTCTGTGCTCATAGCAGTGCTCCTGAGCTGTCCCAGTGGTGTTATGGTGTGGACTACATGGAGTAATGGAGGATGATCATGACGGGAGTGCAGCTCGTATGACAAGGAGCAAGCCTGGAGGTAGACCCTTCACATAGGCCAGGCAGCTCTTGAAGACAAACCTGTTGCAAATGATGGATGGTAGGGGATGAACCCTGATGCATCTTCAAACCTGGCAGGGAGGAAACATGTGTTCCCTATATTCCTGTGATCAGCTGGGGTGTTGTGGGGTGGGATGGATGGGAAGGTCATATTTCTAAGGTTCTTATCTGCCAGTGCTTCCTACAATGCCCTAAATGGGACTGTCTGTGTAAATCCTTCTGCCTGGGCAGCTGCTAGGGTTGGTAGATAACTGATTATTGTCCTGTGATATGGATGTATTAATCTTTCATAAGCGATGACTCAGCTAAGCAGTAAAGTTGGTACCCTAAAACAGCACAGAGGTCAGGATGGATGGCCTCAGCCCTGCTAATATGCGAGCAGATTATTCTGTGTTGGTTAGTAATGACTATTTCTGATACGGCAATGGCCACTGCTTCTTCCTCTAGCATCTCCCCAGGAGATGCTTGGTAACCTCTGAACCCCTTTGATCAAGGAAGGATGGTGGCAGAGAGCTGGAAAACATGACCATCCCTTGCTTACATGTCTTCCTGGCAGTGAGCAGCCACTTAGGGCCATCTGAGGGGATGAAACCCCCTGCACAGGTCAGGTGTGACAGAGAGGTACTGCCAGGCAGAGAGATCAAGGCATTTCAATAACACTGGGGTAGCTGTGCCAAAATGTAAGTTTTGAACAACAGTTCAAAGTTGTAATGCACCTGTGTAACGAGGCTAAGCCATAGGTGTTTGCATAACTAACTTCTGGACTAGTTAGCACAATCAACTTCTTATGTGTCCAACAACAAGCTTAGTGAGAAAAATCTACATTGTAAGGAAAAGTGGCCATTTCCTGAAAACTAGTGAAAACTGTGTGTCTTAAATTGTTAACTGTGAAAGAACTGAATACACATGGAGAGAGCATGTGAGAGTAAATAGACAGGTACAAATATATTTATTTTCAATAATAGTGAAGTCCAGTGATTGCCCACCTACTGAGGGGTCAGGGACGCAGTGTATGGTTTGTGTTCTGAAAGGGTTCTGTTTTGCAGAAATTTCCAGGATATACTGTAAGGAAGTATAAAAACCACAAGATGCAGTTTTATTTTGTTTGAATTCCTCTTGGAAAGAAAAACAGCAAAGGTGTGGATTAAAGCAAACCTTCATTACTACCCACAACAGGTAGAAAAATAGACCAAGCCAATTGGAAAATTCAAACTGATCCACTTATATAAGACCTTGAAAGCAATTCTGCTCTGATGGCTGAGGAAAAATGTATGAGCAATAACCTCACTATAAACATATACAAAATATTGGGACTAAAACTATTGGGACTAAAGAGATGAAATTGCAATGTAAGCTAGGACTATGTCATAGTATAACCCAGCAAGAGGTTGATACAGGCTGTTAAATTTAAATGTAAATTATTGCTTCTTGTTAGAGAGGTGCTATTCACTTTTTTTTAATGAGCTGTTGCCTGGATCCTGGCGCCTGGGACCAGGCAAGGTTGTTGAGTTTCCTACCAGCACAATTCTATGTTGCAGATCTTTTATGTTGTAGCCTCTGTGAACTGGTGTAATGGTGAAAATGCAGAAATGCTTAGGAGGTGTGAGTAGTACCTAGTAGGTAATCTGTAGGAAAGCTTGGCCTGCCATTGATCATGTCCATGAACCAAGGATCAAATTTATCCCAGGTATAAAGGAGAGGTTACCTCTAGCAGAGTTGAGTTGTGTTCCTGGTGAATGTGACCTTTTATAATTAATCTGTGCTGTAAAATTGAGGATCAAATGGAGCATAATCACTTCCTTGTCAGAAAAATGCTCTGATGTTCCCTTTCCCTAGCTGGTTATCTGCAGACTCAATAGAGAGCCCAATATCACGTGAGTGAGAAAACATTTAGCTTTATACAGCGCTACAGCACAGGGGCAAGCTCCGGGCTTGGTCCAGCCCAGTACACTGGGGAGGGGGTGAGGAGGCAAAAAGCACCAATGTGGCAGGTAGATGTTGCCTGATGTTGAGGTGAGTGAAGGCTTGCATCAGTCCTGAGCAAATACTGAACAGCCTGCACGCTGCTCGAAGTTTTGCCCAACTATGTGAGGTCCCCTGAGGGTTACTGGGGAGCGGTTCTCGCTTTATGCCTAATGCTCAGGCACACCCCGTGTCACCCCATGCCACCAGCAAGGTGGGCGAGCAGGCTAGGAAGGCTTGTTTTACAGCCCCATCGTGTTGGAGAGATCTCCATTATGACAGGGAGTCTGCAGGGAGCTACAGCAGCGTGGAGTGGAGCAGGCAGCACACGCTGGTGTGTCACCCTGCAACGTGACCTACATGGCAGCTGCAAGTGCGCAGGAGGCAGCCATGGTATCACAACCACAAAGGGACCCCCGTCACGTCAGGGACATGGACGGGGCCGGGGGAGGATGGGGGCATGTTTACTTTGGTGAACGTGTCACCCTTTGGCTGCGAGTCAAGCAGCTCGCTGGGGAGTGCTGGTGCTTTCTGTGTCCCATCGTTGGGCACCTGCTTCCCTGGGAGCGCACACTGCATCCTCCAGGACTGCCCTGGGAGCGCGCACTGCATCCTCCAGGACTGCCCTGACCGCGGGGCAGAGGCTGCCCTTGGCACAGCTTCCCCTCATAGCCGGGAACTGCCCGGGCACTGAAACCTCTGCGAGTTGGGAGAAGACAAGAGTGTGTCTGCCAGAAACTCCGCATCCACGGGATTCCCGTCGCTAGCAATGCAGGGAAGGCAGGATTTAATTCCCGAGCACAGGGTTCCTGCGGTCCCTTTCCCACGGCTGCAGGAGGGGAGATGACTGCCGAGCTCTAGCTCTGCACATCGCCAGCGAGCAGCACATTGTGCTACGAGGCGGCCGGTGCATGCGCAACGCGCGGGCTGCCGCCGTGGAGGTGGGGAGCGAGGAGGACCACATCGCTGCCTCCCGCTCCGAGCTGCCAGTTGCTGGTTGCCAAGCAGTTATCATTGTTTCTGTGACGATTGCAGAGGCTGTTGCTAATTGAAGAAGCCCCCACAGCATCCTTCTCTCTGCTCCTGCTTCTGCTTTTATTTTAGAGGCTCAAGGGGGAAGACAGCTAGACTAGTGCTTTTTTACATTGCATTTTTATTTATTTCTTTTTGTGGGGGTGGGAATTTTCTCAGCTGGTGATTAAGTGATGGACTAGTTACTCATCCTTATCCCTGCAGTCTTTGTGTGTGTGTGTGTGCGTGTATGTCTGAAAACACACGGACAAGCTTACACACACACACACACACACACTGTAAAATCCTGTTTGCCACTGCAGTGGGCACAAATAGGTGAGCATGACTACAGCCAAGGAGCAAAATGCATCAGGGAAACAAGCCCAACAACAAGAACAGGTAATGCTTATTTTCCTCAATTTCAAACAAATACAGATTTGCATTGTATAGCTCTATGTTTCTTGTATGATTTTTTTTTCCTTGAATCTTCTTGGTGTGCATTCCTAAAATTGTCAACTGAGTCACCAGCCAGTGGCAGGAGGAAAGTACTGTGTGTCTGGGTTCAAGGTCTGCTTTCTCGGTGTTGTGGAGGCTGGCAGGGGGAAGCTGAAACTGTGCTATTTTTAACAGCCTGTACCTCTTGCTGAAGGCTATAGAGGTTTGTTCTGTAACTTGTTCCTTACGTGTGTGTGTGGGGCAGGATGCTGGGACGGAGGCCCCTTCTTGCTGGAGGAAGGGGGTAAGGCTTTTTAACAGCCCCTCTGCAGATGGATGTAAAACTGCAAAAGTGGGGTTTCGCTTCTTTGTCGTGCACTTTCAGGGATATTTTTTTTTTTTTTTATCTGTCATTTTCTTAGAGGGACACTTCAGAGCATAGCGTGTGCTCAGGCTGTGCGTGTGCAAGTGATGGGGGAACAGGAGGGGGGCAAAAAGCAGCTGTAAGTAGGTATAACTCCCGTTGACTTTGGGGAAAATTGCAGTGCTTACACCATATCTGAACTTGACTCATTTATTTCTCTTGGTAGCTGCTTTATGTGTTTCTGTAGAGGCAGAAAGTTAAAGACTTAATTTCCCCTGTCATGCCAGTTTTCTAGAGGGTATTTCTGTCTGACTGCACTTACCAGGACAGGATGAAGTCAAAACTTTCCCTGTCAAAAAAAAGCAGCGGGTGGCAGAAAAAGAGGACAGATCATCAGCTGTAAAGGATAGGCATAGTTAGGAAGTGATGGCATAAGGGAAAGTCTGGGTAGGATCTCTGAGCTCCAGCTGAGGACGGCAAAGGTTCCTGGGCTCCTGGTGCACCGGCAGATCAGCAGCTCCATCCTCACCGGCACCCGCTTGCCCTCCCCGTGCTCAGCCCCGTGCCTGGGGGGACCGCGGCGGAGCCCGTACGCTCCAGTTCTTCAATTTTCGTCGTCTCCTTAAGACATTGGAAGTTCACCGCTTTAATCTTCGGTTAGGACAACACGGGAGGATAATTTAAACAGATCTCTCAGGGCACAAATTAATTCTTAAATTAGTTCTTCCTGGCTTGATAGGCTGAGTGCCTCGCACGTTGTTTTTCTTTTTTTTTTTTTTTTTTTTCTCTTTGTGCTTTATTTTAGAGAACTGGGGAAGGGAAAAGCATGGAAAGACATGAGGCACCACAAGTAGCATCATATGATCAGCGTTTTCTGGGTGACATTTTACTAATGGCCAAAAGAGGCTCAATGGTTCAGTGAAAACAAGAAAACAACTTTCATACTGAGAGTAAAGAAACTGTGTCTTCATCTAACCTTACATCTGTCAGGCTTCTCTGTCTGTTGCTTTTAGAATGTGCATTTTTGTCACCGTTTGCTGCAGATTAAAATCAGTCTCGCTGTGTTTCTGGGAGGCAGGGGTGTGTAAGTGCCGTTTCTGAACAAAGAGAGCTGTGGGGCTGTCCCCTCCTCCTCCGTAAAGCTGTGTAAAAGTGTCGGGGGTTGTAAGTCAAGAAGTGTAAGTCAGCTGCCTTTTATAAAGGAGCAGTGGTTTTGTTTCAGGTAGTGTTACCTGCCTAATGCCATTTTGCTAGTGGTATGCCGTGTCTTTGCTACTTCGCTCTTCACATATGAAGTATAAAATGCCCAAAATAGGTCTTTGGTATTATACAGTCTTGATTGAATATATTCTGTGACTGATTGAGTTGCAATTATACCCATATGGTATGCCTAAATATTCTGAAAGTACATGCTCTCTCAGCTCTGCTCTAGTGTGAGCATGAAATAGAAATATCAAGCATATATAAATATCAATGATATCGATGAATATTAACGTTTGAGTCTGTAAGCAACTTTGCTCACTCCCATAATTTCTGGTTGTTTGTTTTCACAATACATTATTAGTCAAATGGCTTGGCACTGGGGGGTTGAATCCAATCTGTGTCCATTGATTTGAGTGCACTTTTATCTTCCAACACCAAAACCAGATCTAAAGCCTTATTTTATTTCAAACAGTTCATAACTGAAAAAGGGGTCTATCCAAATTCTACTTCCAGCTGAAATTCTATTTCCAGGCTTAAGCATAACAAGAATTCCTGAGATATTTTTTTTCTTGCTTAAAACTGATCAAGAAACTGGAAATTGTAGCTGGGAGAATATTGAAGGCAAAGTGCTAGTCTGTCTTTAGAGGGACTGAGTTTTTTCTCAGAAGCAGCGGCTGCTGTCATAAGAGATTGTGACCATCCTTTTTCAGTATTCCTTGCTGTGGCATTCCCTGCATCCAGACACATGCAAGTGACACAGTTGGCTTAATTCTATGCTGTGTCCTTCCATGCTAACCCAAACAGGTGCTGGGCACAAAAAGATACTGCAGGAACAGAGCGGGGAAAGTTTGAAAACGTCTGCAGAAGCTTTGTAGGCATAAATTTAAAAATCTAATTCAGACCCATGTGCCTATATGCAAATAAAGTTCTGTCTTGAGATTTGCAAAAATTATAATAATTAGAAAATGATTGGGACGTGGAGATAAGCAATGCACTGCCTTACCTGCTTGAAGCCAGGTAATTAACATCTCTTTCTTCCCTTTGTTAATTAAAAATGTTTCAATACGGTTTCTTTCTGATAAGCAATGTTGCTCACCTCCATGCCAGTTAAATTATTCAGAATTTTAATCATTTATCTCCTTGCTTATCTGTTTCCTGGGTCTGAACTTTAAGTCTTTTGGGCATCGTGTGCAGAAAACATTCTGTAAGTGATATGTAATACCGTCTCTTACTGTCACGTTGTGATTGCTTGATCAAGATGTAAGTTGAATGTGGTTGCCTCTGTAGGCGTAGGTGCTTTTGACACAGCTATGGTTTCTTGTTCAGATGGCTGGAGCTGGATGCCGTGCAGTGTACGGTGATTACAGTTGGCTTTCAGCTAGACCCCGTGCTCAGAAGTCTGTAGAAAAGCAGCAGCCACTAATAGACTTGGGATCTGGCTCAAGAGGACGAGTGAATCTTGTTCTCTGTCTTGGGGATTGTTAACTGGATGTGTGAATATACCATTAAAACCACTTTTCCATTAAAAAAAAAAAAAAAAAAAGGGAGAAGAAAATAGCAACAACAGGTCAAGTGCTGGGTCAATGTGCTTTAGTAATTTACTTTGACTGAAGATCCTTGTGTTTTAACATAAGCCTGTAAATTTTTTATCTTAGTTTAGCCCAGTTCTTGTTACTTTTAATGGCCTCTGGGAATGCAAATAGCTCTACAGTCATACATAAAAATGAGGAGGCTGAGTTTTTTTATGAAAATGTGGTAATAGGCATAATGCTAAAATGAGACTTTTAAGTATTTTTAAAAATGAGTCAGCATATCAAGGATAACAGAATCACAGATTCTCAAAGAACACCTTTTATAAAACATACTTAAAGAGTTGATTGGTTAATTGGGTACTTGAACACTCAGAATAAATGATTTTTCCCATTTCTTTTTCTGTATAGAGAACTATCTTGGACTTGCAGGGAGCGAGATCCTGCTCTGAAATGTGCACATGTCCTAGACAAGGTTGTTAATGATTGTTTGCATGCAGGTCCATGCAAAAGATCAAAAATTAAGTAAGAAGGAAAAATAGCTTGAGGGCTGCCTTTTATTGAAGTGGGGTCCATGGAGGAGTGGAGTCAGATCAATAGAACAGTTCTGCCTATTAGTTGTCACTAAGGTAATCAGTTTTGAATTTTACGGAACAGGTGGAATATCAAATAGTAAGTGTCTTCAAGTGGAGACAGAACACATTTAACTTGGAAAACCTAGACCAGACTCAGGAATAAAATGATGGAAAGATTAATATTTCATGCTTCTAATGTTCCCCTGCCACTCTGTACTTCACAGAAATAGCCTGTAGTAGCTTGAAGAGTGAGTACAGTTGGAGTATCTAATATACCATGCTGAAATGTGCCTCTATTTGAGTAAATTTATCCAAATAAGAAAAAAAGGGTGCACTTTAGGTGCATTATGCAGGTTCTTCCCATACCTACTTATAATTCAGGTAATTCTGGGATTCTTGCAGCAAGGGTTGTCAACCCCTGTGCGCCCTGATGTCTCCCTTGTAGGTCATAAATATCCTCAAGCATCGTGAGATAAGTCCTATGCTGCTACCTCATTCCCAAAGTAGATTAAACTTAAAAATATGGGTATGCTTACATTGGGAAGCAGTGTGGACCCACCCCATGAGAGTGAGAGAAATGGTATTGAGCTCCCAAATATGCATTTTTTTCAAGCTATTTCCAGACTGGTGTGAATGTTCATTAGTGGTTGAACAGCATCTTCTCATTTAGCTTCATCCAAAAGGAAACTAGTCTGTGTGCTCTGAAGCCACTATAAAATACAAGTTAGAGCGTGGTAGATAGGAACAACTGGGAGATTTGGTCAGTAGTGCAGTTCTGAATTGAACAAAAGTACTAGATGCACCCCACGTGTCTTTAGTAGGGATGGGGGAATACAGTTAAATAAATGTAACTTAATGTGAGCTATGTTCCTGTGTCTGAAGATATTCTTAAATGGTTTGTTTGTTTGTTTTTTTCTGTGAGGTGTGACTTAAAATCATTTGAGATCTGCTCTGCTTACCTGAGTGCTGTCTAGAAAATCATCATCCCTGGGTGCCAAATGTCTTAGTTCAACATGCTGTACCTGAAATACTGGAATAATCCTGATTCTCTGTGACACTAAAGCCTCCTTACATCACATGAGCAGTACAAATTGGGTCCAAAGAGTGCAGGACCCCTTCACCTTGTAAACAGGCTGCAGTGTGCGGCTGGTTCAGGCACGTATTGTAAGTTATGAATTTCATCTGTCGAGATAGGGAAGGGACTTTACCCTTTTATTTGTCAACACTATCCCTGATGTATTGTAGACCACAAAGAGCCACTACTGAATCCTTTACATTTTCTTAGCAAGGTTGGAGATGATGCGTCTATGTTCGGAAGCAGCCTGAGCTGCGGATTTGTTACCAGAAAGCCCTGATTTGCCGTGCCACTAGCTGGCACCGTCAGACTCCCCACTGCAGCACCCCAGTGCCATAAAAGCCACGGAGAGGAACTGAAGGCAGTGTGACATACCTCTGCAGTACCCAGATTCAACAGTGGGCTGAAAGGAGCTTGGCCTGGAGCTGTTGAACAGGTGGGAGGGAGTATCCCAGGAGATGAGCTAATTTAGCGTATTATCTCAGTGACTTGTGATAGCAGAGCTCCTACGTTCTTGGCTGGAGATGAAAACTGTCAAATCCCAAAGGTGAGTCCCTGCTTGTGAGAATCCCTCATTCTCACTGACTTGCTGCAGTATTCTGGCTCTGGTTATTACAGCTGTGCAGAAATCAGGGAACTATGTCCGCTTTTGGACTGCGTCTGCCAAAGAGAAGGGGAAGAGGAGAAACCTGACTCACTTGCATAAAAACCAAAGGATTTTTAATTTTTTTAGGGTTTGGTTTTTTTTTTTTAGTTTTACTGGAACTGTTTAGTGTTAGCTGTTTAAGCACATCATTTTTAAAAAATGAAATTGTTGATATGAGATAGCACTTCTTTTTTCTTGATAACAATTCTTGTAAATTACATCTCCTGTTGTAGACCCAACACAGGCTTTCTCCAGGAAGTCATAGGGAACATTTGTGTTTCATTCTATTAATGATATCTAATCTATTTCTCAAGAGGTTAAATTTCCGTAATAGTACTGCTGAGGATACTGTAGTCAAGAACATGAAATTGCATCAAACTGGCAGCCTTTTCAAGCTGTTAATTTGCCACCAGGAATGCAAGCAGCTGAGCCATGGCAAGGGGGAGACAGAGATAGAAAGGACCATGTCTGGCATAAAACTGGAGTCTCAAAATGAGAAGGCTGTAGGAAAGCTTTTTTGGTGTTCAGTACTGAAGTGGAAGTGCTTCTGGAAGGCTTCAGACGTGTCAAGACCGTGCTCTAGTTGGTGATCCTCTAAGTACACCACTTCTAAGGGTTGGTATACTTCCATAGGATGCTGCTTGAGATTAGCTATGCTGTATGCTTTGGCTGTACCTTGATAGGTCAAGTGGGAGATGTTCTGCCACTTGTCTTTGGGACCGTGCTGGTTGCTGCTGCTTCCTCCATTCCTGGCAGAGGTACCCTGTGTTGCAGTCTTCCTCATTAAGTCTTGCTTTTGCTGTTGAGTCAAGATAGAATAATTTGTCTCTGAAGTTCACCAGTTATCTAGGGGTCATGCGAGAGTGTTTGAGCCCTACAAGAAAAAAGTTTTCTTAGATTTCTATTTTTTTTTAAACTTTTACCTCAGAGCATCGGATCCTTCATTCCAGTGGTGGTCCATTAGCACCACTATGCATTGCTGCAGTAATTTTGTGAACAAAGGTTTTCCAGTTCTTATGCCTTTAACGCAGCTTCTTTGTCACCTTTATCATGCATTAACTTGTGGTGAATTACGATCACTTTGGATGATATGAGAGAAGGTAGGACTTTTTAAATTATGTAGCATACAGTAATATATATTATTTATGTAGTTTATTCTGCATGTTTTGCATTCAAGTCTTTTGTTCTTTTGCCCTTTCTGTTTTCCTTCCTTTCATCCTTTATTTTGTCCTTCTACCCTGCCTTGTGTGATTCTTAAATGAGATTTAAGCAAGTGAAATAGATTCAGAGAATGTCAGCAGAAATAGAACAGGAAAGTTGAACACATTTCTCCAAAGGGCTGCTGCAGCTGTGGGGAAGAACTGACTGCAGAAGTGAGAGGAGTGCATTAAGCAAGTTTGCAAAACCTTTGTTAAACAGAAATTTGGAGAGGGACCTATATTTGAAATCAATGAAGGTGATAAAGAGTGGAAGGGTGAGTTAGTATCTATTTCTGATTCCAGAGCAAAATTTGAGTGGGATTATCAGGTGGCTTTGAGTGAAAGCTCAGCTGGTTGGAGCATGGAACCTCGTGCTTCTTGTGCTGCAGACTTCCATTGCAGCTTTGAGCAAGAGTGTTAGACTTAGGTCCTCAGTGGCAGTCCGCAGCTACTCTTCTGCTCAGATATTCCATTGAAAAAAAAAAAAAAAAGACCTTGGATTCTTGTGAGGATAACTGCATGAAATACAAAGTTCTGAGATACTGTAGTAACTCAGGCTGCACAAGTAGCTGAGATATCAGAGAGACATACTCCTTGACGTTTAGAGAATGTAGGGAAAGGGTTATAGGAGAAAACCTGAAAGTTAAAACTCATTCTGAAGACATAGATATGAATAAAAATTTCAGCAGAAAAAGATCAAGATAAAAGTAAATCCTGGCAGGACTTCAGGTAGTTATAAGCAAACTTGCAAATGAGGGAGATAATGCACAGAATTATGGGATTGTGCCTGACTCTAGGATTTTGGGAACTTGAATCAATTTTATATTTTGAGGTAAGATAGAGATGCATCCTTGCATTCGCTGTTCCATAATGCAATTAGACCTTTTCCGAGAAGGAGTAATTCAATTTTTTCAATAGGAATATTGTGGTGTCATTAGGAGCCATAGAGATTAAATGCAAAAGTGAATGGGGGGATGATGAGCCAGGGATATGTGTGGTCAAAGGTAAAAACAAAATCTGTCAGAAGTGGGGGCTAAATGCTGAAGTTTGGGGGCCAGGAGGTCAATGGAGAGCATCTTCCTGAAAGTCAGGATGAGACTATGAGCCAAGGCTGGAGCCCAGAGCCTGGCACTTGTAGAGAGAAAGCCCTAACAAAAGTTGTGGAAGTTGTGGAGAGAGCCCTTAAGTGTGATGGAAATGGAGAAGGCACAGCTACTTCTCACCACCATTGGTGAAAGTCCTCCACAGGTCAAGGAAAGTGAGAGAGGAGAAGATGAGTGGGCTAGAGAATAACTCTTAACTATCTGGAGCAGAAGTAGGATTGGTTTTGGTGGTGAAAGGGGCTTGTGGAGGAAGAAGCTGCAGGTAGGCAGGTGGTTCATAAGGAAGTAGGGAACACATGGCAGCACCCTTCCCTGTTCCACAGGAAGGTGGCAGCAGGAGCAGTGAGGCAGGGAGAGGAGGAAAATCAGCTATGGCCACGTTGTATAGGGTTATGGTTAGGGTGATGGTCCGTTGTCCAACAGCCCGGTTGTACAGAGCTGCAGTGACTCCTGTCATTCCCAGGAATGCATTCAGTGGAAGATCTCAGCAGGCTTTGCGACCTTCCTGAGGGCTCACAGAGCGGGACAGTGGCTGCTCTCCATGCAGCATGTGGGTGATGCGGTGGCACCAACAGAGGAATGAGATACAAGGTGAGGGCTAGCTGCAAGCCTTGTGTGTCGAGGGAGTTCAGGGCACTGCCTCTTCTCTTGCCTTTGCCAAGTGTTGGAGTTGTGGCCTTGGGCAGTGCTTTGTCTCAGTATCTCCATCCTGTAACACACCAGTAACTGTTTACTTGCCTGCCTGGAGTGAAATGGTGAAGATGGCTATATTTGTGCCAGCTTTCAGATGCCCTGTGTCTCTTCAGAAATACCCTGCCTTTAAAATAAGTGCTTAAGTAACACATTAACCAAAGTCACTGCCTTCTATTCCTCGCATAGGGGGGTGCGGTGGGGAAAGAGCCGCAGCTCTCTTTGCTAGGGGAGAAGATACCCAGAAGAACAAGAGGAAGAAAAGGGTTAAGGTCCTCTTCTCATCCAGGGAAAGAGCTCTGTTTCCCTCATCCTCCTTTGTATTACCATCCCTGAATGCCCGGGTTGCCTCTGCCCCTAGTGCTGCTGGAACAAGGCGTTTGAGAGACAGCCTGTATGCTGTACGCATGATGTATGGTAGCTGGCAAGCAATGTATGGCTATCACTGTTACAAGGTATTGTGATATTGTGTTGTGATAGAAATGGCAGGTGAAAAGTGCAGACAGCCCATGATTTCTTAGAGTGGGATTTGTCCCAGTCTGCTGGACAACATCTGGTCACAGAGGTGTAACAGAGACTCTGTTTTGGGATCTTGTTAAATAGCCCTGTGGTGCCAGCAGTGTGGCTGTGCCTCCGGGCTCAGCGCTGTGGCAGGAGAGGATGGCAAAAGGATGGAACAATCTCTCTACATCCCTGCAAGTGAGGAGTGCTGTTGGAAGGCTGTCTCCATGACCCTGTCTCCATGACCACCTTAAAAAAGCCAAATTGCAGATGATCATGTGCAGAAGATAGGCCAGTTTCCTTAGAATTGGTACATGCTGGGATGGAGAGACTTAGTCCATGGGATCCTGAGGAGTCACCAAGGGAGCAGGAACGTGGAGACATCTTCTCTCTGCTGGTGCCTCAAACTTGGTGTGTCCCTTACAGCTCTTTGGTGGACATACACGCTGCCACCATCCCCATGTGGGAAAGCCTCCTGCCCTCATTGCATCTGCTTGTACAGGTGTGAAGACCCAAATCTAAGCAGAGCGGGGAATCATCCCTGAGTATGTCTCGTTAGGAGGAGTTAAGCTGAGCTTACACATTAAATGATCATGTGAAAACCCATTAGCAAGGGGGAGAGGAAGAGTTTGTGCAAAATAGTAAACAAGCAAATCTGAAGGCTGAACTGTTGTTTGTTTGTTTGTTTTTTTAACCCTTCAGCTTTACATCCTTA
Organism: Falco naumanni; assembly: GCF_017639655.2. Lineage (NCBI taxonomy): Eukaryota > Metazoa > Chordata > Aves > Falconiformes > Falconidae > Falco > Falco naumanni. The sequence goes on along the minus strand of NC_054057.1, from coordinate 54,142,416 downwards.
CCTTTGTTGGTCTGAAAACAAATGGCTGTTTCTTTTATTGTTTGTAAAAACCGAGAGAGATAAAAATAAAAGCAAATTTTATATAAAGATTCACAATGCTTTGACTAAAGTAGTTTGTATTATTGCTTAACTGCTGCTGAGCTTGAACTTGGAGAGATAATAAGCCTTCATCTGAAGCAATTAGTCTGCAGTTTTTGACTCCATTACCTTCACTTATGTCTGTAGCAAATAGTTACATGCAGATACTTAAGGCTTTGTTGTAGTATATTATTGTCAAAAGTTAAATCACAATATAGACGTTAATTTATTGTTAATTTAGCTTGTCAGAGTTACCACAAGAAACATGTAATTGACTGGGGGTGAATGTATACAGTAGCATATTCTGTGGAATGCATTTGGGGTCTTTAATTTAGCTTAATCACACACTGTGACCAACCTCTCAACTCTTTCTGTCTAGGGTTTAAAGGGGTCTGATACTTAATCTTAATGTGGTTGTAGGATTTAATGAATGGTACATTAAGCTGTAACTATCCTTAAGTGTGCTGACAGCTTTACACTTTTATCTTTCTGTTTTCACGGCTAGGAGCAAACAGGTTATTTTCAAGTGCATATGCAGTATTCTGTGATTACTGGTAGAAAGAAAGTCAAGGATGGACAGGGGAAACATATTCCAACTTCGCTCATACCAAAATGAGAGAGAGAAGAGGCACAAAGTCGTAGGGTTTTAACTGTACAAAATGGTCTATGGCAAGGCAGATGATATAGCTTGAGGGATGTAGTAAGCAAAACCTTCAGGGGTTTTATTATTCTGAGATACTGTGGTACTAGATGAAAAGGAGGAATTGCTCAAGGTGGGGAAAACTTCTTTATTTTTTATTATCTAAATTTCAGATTCTGTAGATGCCATTGCTCTGAGCGTAATAAGCATTGACTAGTCCTTGTAGCAGGAAATATGTACCTAAACTTCATTTCTTCTAGTTAACAAACCCTGGCAATTCACGGTTTAGTAGAAACTAATACTAGCAGCATTCTTTTTTATAATTTTCATGTTCCAATATCTGTGGTGTAAAAGTTAATTTACAGACATTGCTGAGAACGCTGATCCATTGAATCTAATGAGTATTTGAGATTAATCTTTGTGAGCTTAATCGTTGGAGGCTTCAGTGGCATTAAATTGAATTCTTTTCCATGGTCTTTTCCTCATAAGGTATGATACATGGTTTTACATGGATTATATTGATGCTTGACTTTGCTGTTGCAAGTCGTGCTATAATTAGAAGTTTTATTCCAACAATCCAAGCTAAACTAGCCAGATAAAACAGAGCAGTTGTGAATGTATGGGACAGCAAAATCCAAGGAGAAATTGATTGAAATAGCCCTGGTAAATACATAGCACATAAAGTTTGTCCATTGCTAGAATGTATATCGATTAGGAAATGTTTTGACTTTCCTTGCTGAAGGCTCTTCAGTTCTCTCTTGTTCAAATAGATATCTTCTGGTGGGACTAGCTGACTTAGTTGCTACTTATTTACTTAAGAAATGTAACCTTCCTACCCATAACATCTTTAAGGTTGATAGCAAGTAAATAGATGATGTCTTCATTTGGCTTTGCTCCTTGTTTACAACCTGGACTTTCTAATGCCCTTCTGAGAGATTAAGAGACTGTGTTGTTATCTACTAGGCATCTTTCACTCAAATGTGTTGAGGAATTCAGCACTGATACTGGGCTGCATGTTGACAGAGTATCCCTGTATAAAAAGAGAATTCTAAGGAATTCTGGAAGGTGAATTTATCTAAAATGTTATGAAGAGATGGTTGGAGCAAGTGGTTAAATGGAAAATAAATCTATTGACTTCAAGCCTTGAGCTGACCCCTGTACCATCTTTCAATAGTCTGAAAACTCATATGTAGAAAATTGAGGCTTTAAATCTGCAAGAGCAACAAACTTAGAACTGTTTTATTCCAGCTGGCCCATTCTGTTTTCATGTGATTTTTGTGATAGAAAAAGCAGATAGCATAAGTGGCTCTTTGTACTCTTCTGTCACGATGGGGAGAAATGCTTCTTTCAGAAGTCGAATTTCTCTTAGGTACTCAGATATGTGAACTCTTATGGAGCTCTGTCTGAGAATGGACTTCAGGATTAGGACCACAATATAAATCAGGCTGTGTTTACATGCTGGAATAAGGTTGCAGGCCTGGTTTCCTCATCATTTGTTTCAGAAGATTCATTTTAGCACCCATTGGCTCCCATCCTCTTGCTTGGGAGGAAATACTGCACACGTTGGTCCTCTCCTGACCTCGAGGTGGGAGGTGACTACAATGCACTTGAGGATCAAGTCAGTCCACTGCCAAACCTCCATGCTAGATAGTGTTCTTCCTATAAATTCCTGTAGTTTCCTATAAATTCTTGTAAGTTGCTATAAATTTTAGAACTTCTTCAGTCAGTTATAATGCTCTTAGCATTTTGGGTGGATCAGTAAATAAATTGCCATCTTGTATGTCATGCCAGAAGGGAGCATTTTTTTTTTTTGCTCTTCAGCATCCTGCTGTGAATTCCAGAAAGACTACAGTGATCAATAGCACATAGCCACTGTCACAGGCTAAGCCCAGGTTTTAAGTCGTCAGTGTTCACCCTGCTGTAAATTAGAGCAGTTTGAAACTATGATGCATAGGTTTTGTTCTGTAAAATGCAGTTCATTCATGCAGGAATATTCCCACTATATCATCTAAATCAAAGTATTCTGGAGGCACCTTTCAAATTCCCATAGAATTCTGCCTGGGGATACAGGAGTTGCTGACTGAGAGCTTATGGGTCAGGATTAAAGCAAGGGGTGGGGACAGGTGACATTATGGTGAGGATCTGCCATTTTTGAGAAGGGAAAAAAGGAAGACCTGGAGAACTACAAGCCAATCAGTCTCACCTCTTCGCCTGTCAAGGTCATGGAGCAGATCCTCTTGGAAGCTATGCTAAGGCACATGGAAAATAAGGAGGTGATTGATGACAGCCAACATGGCTTTGTAAGGGCAAATTATGCCTGGCAGATTTGGTGGCCTTCTAAAGTGGTGTTACAGCATTGGTGGATAATGGGAGAGCAACTGATGCCATCTACCTGGACCTGTGCAAAGCAATTGACACAACATCCTTGTCTCTAAATTGGAGAGACACGGATTTGACAGGTGGACTGCTCAGTGGGTAACGAATTGGCTGGGTGGTCACGCTCAAAGAGTTGTGGTCAACAGCTCGATGTCCAAGTGGAGACCAGTGACTAGTGGCATTTGTCAGGGGTTGGTACTGGGACCAGCACTGTTTAATGTCCTTGTCGGCAATATGGATGGTGGGATCAAATGCACCCTCAGTAAGTCTGCCAATGACATCAAGATGTGTACTGGGGTCAACATGCTGGAGGGAAGGGATGCTGTCCACAGGGACTTTGACAGGCTTGAGAGGTGGGCCTGTGAGAACCTCATGAAGTTCAGCCAGGCCAAGCACAGGGCCCTGCACATGAATCGTGGATCAAGGCAGTCCCAAACACAAATACAGACTGGGTGGAGAATGGATTGAAGGCAGCCATGAGGAGAAGGACTTATGGGTGCTGGTGGATGAGAAGCACAACATGACTGGGCAATGTGCATTTGCAGCCCAGAGAGCCAACTATATCCTGAGCTGCATCAAAATAAGTGTGGCCAGCACAGGTCAAGGGAGGTGATTCTTCCCTTTTTTCAGCTCTCCTGAGACCCCACCTGCAGTGCTGCATCCAGCTCTGGGGGCCCCAACAATAGAAGGACATGGACATGTTGGAGTGAGTCCAGGGGAAGGTCAGGAAGATGATCAGGGAGCTGGAGCACCTCCCTTATGGAGACAGGCTGAGAGAGCTGGGGTTGCTCAGCCCGGAGAAGAGAAGGCTCCAGGGAGACCTTCCAGCAGCCTCCCAGTACCTAAAGGGCCTACAACAAAGCTGGAGAGGGATTTTCTTAAAGGGACCTGTAGCGATAGGACAAGGGGGAATGGCTTTAAACTGAAAGAGGGGAGATTTAGATTAGATATAAGGAAGAAATTCTTTGCTGTGAGGATGGTGAGACACTGCCCAGAGCAGCTGTGGGTGCCCCATCCCTGGCAGTGCCCAAGGCCAGGCTGGACGGGGCTGGGAGCAACCTGGGCTGGTGGCAGGTGTCCCTGCCCGTGGCAGGGGGGTGGGAACTAGGTGATCTTTGAGATGATCTTTGAACCCAAACCATTTATGATTCTATAAACCATTTATGATTCTATGTTCAACATGTCTGGACCATAAGTCTAATTTTACTTAAGGATTTATATGCATCTACATTAAAATGGAAAACCAAAAAAGATTGAAATCAAGATTTGATGGAATGGAAAGTTACCAAATCAAAAAATTCTCATTGTTCTAAAAATTATTTCTGCTGCCAAAATATGCAATAAGCTTCTGGTTTTATTCTTACGGGTTTAAAAACCTGAAAACTGAAAGTTTGTCCGTTTGTGATACAACTGGAGTTAATTACACCCCTCAGTAAATATTGAAAAGCTCTTCCCCATCTTGCTCTAGGAAAGAAAAGAGGGCTTTGGTTGCTACTTCTGTAATAAAAATTTCTGGGAATACTGTTTTATGTACACAAAGATATGAGGTAATTGACCTCAACAGGCCATGTAAAATACACATGAGAAATAACATGTACTTGAGGCTGAAAACATAAGCCTAAATCAATCCAAGTGGGATGCTTGTTGCTCATGCTACTTCTAGTCCTCTCACTGAAACTAGAACTTATTTCTCTTTGTTTTGTTTCCCAAGTAGTTTCTTTGTCATTTTTTCTTGACCTCTATGAAAATGTTTGAGTAAGAATCAATTCTTTATTCATCTAAGTTGCTATGGCATGGTCTACTGTAATACCCAAGTTGTGTGTAGTCCTGCAAGAAGAAGAATAGATGTGGCAGAAGTTTGGGGAAGCAGTTAATGAGACTGTAATGAAGCTACACGAGTGTGCTGTTTCTCGGGGGAGTCACTGTGTAGGGACACAGTGATGAACATTTTTCAAACCATGTTCCAGATTATGTTTCATTCTGTTCTATCCAGACTCGTATTTTTGATCACAAATGCCTGTGGGTTGCAAGAAACACAGACTCTGATATCCACTGAACTGATGTTTTGTCTTTCCTTGGCCCATCTTTTGAGAAAATGCTTTGTGTCAGTCAAAAAGAAGATGTTTTTGTGAGGAAAAAGGGATTGCCTTCTTGCAAGCTATTCACCAAATACTGTTTCTACTTTTACTTGTGGTTGGCTGCTTGTCAGGTGTAATGCATAACTTTTATTTATTTTTATTGCTGAAACTGCTGATAAAACAAGAGATGACAGTTCCTATGAGGCTGAATTTAGGTGACACTCGAATGTTTATATTTCATTATTTTTCATTGTCTTGACAGTTTCCATAGAGTTTCTTTCTATCATATAAGCCTTCAATTACCAAATGAAGATTAGTCCATAGCCCCAAGCCAAAAAATTTTTGAACAGCATTTTTTATATTATTCATCAAACTTGTATAATATAAGTAACTCCAGAATAGATCAACTTCAGCTAAGGCATTCTTCAAGGCTGGTTGTGATGTCAGTGTGCAAAAGGGGAGACCGAACTCTGTCTGAAAAAGGTGTGGCATTCACTTGTGCTAACTCTGTTTGCAAAACGTTACCTATCATTAATTTTTCCTTTTGCTTTCATCTCCTGGGAAGGAGGGAAGGATACACAAAAAACACATATTAAGCCAGACTATTAGCTTAAGCAAACAGACCAATAAAATCATTGGTGTCTGCTTTGTGAATTTCCAGTGAGCGAGAGAAGACTAGGAGCTTTCTTTAAAAAAGAAAGAAAGAAAATCCACCTGTGACTCCTGCCTGCAGGAATGACGGATTTAAGGGAAGACAATTTTTTTTGCAGAAGTAGCTGCAGCCGTTGCTAGTCTCTGGGATTGCCTCCTCCCCGCCTGAGTGGGGGTTTGTGGAGGGGTCGGGAGAGGGAAGGCAGTGGCTGCCTGTGGCATTCGTCCCCCAGGTACCTCGCTGCGGCACGCTCCGGCTCCAACACCGCGGCAGAGGCAGGTGGCTGAGGGTGGCACTGGAGGCTCACGTCCATTTTTAGCAGCAGATCCCAGTGCCTGCTAGCCATTTACTCTTTTGGTCAGTTGGTCGATGCTTTAAACTTTGGCCACATATTCAGCTTCTAAAAAGCTAGGGTAGCTCCTGATTATTTTATATATATATATATATATATATATTTTTAGAGCATTTGGGACAAATATCCTTCTGGGTTTTTTCTCAGTCATGCCACTGAAAGATGCGATCCTGTTTGCTGTGAAATGCACTCTGCATACACAAAACACAGCTATAACTACTGAATGAGCTGCAGAGTCTTATTTAGGTAGCTGGGATTTGGCAGGAGATGACCAGTTAACACAAAAAGCCAGGGAGAAAATCAAATAGTTGTGGGAGATGTTGAAAGTAACAGATGAGAAGAGGTTGGTTGCAGAATTTTGATTCTACACAATAAATTACTGCTGGCAAATTGAACTGTTGCCTGCTTTTGAGTGACATTAGAGAGCTGGAAATAATGCACATTTTGGCGAGGTGATCATATACTGTCTTTTATTGACAGGCAAGTAAAACTTGAATGAGGAAAAAGACTAATTAATCACTACTGCATGTAACCTTTAGCAGCATGAAACAGCTTTACATTTGAGTCCTAGTGTGCGGTATTTATTTAAATTAGGTCTGGGTTGTTTTTTTTTCCTGTAAGATCCAGGAATAAAACACGTGAAAATACTTGGGGGTGTTTTAGGGGAGCCTAATAGAGTGAGGTGTCCAAGTCCAACTGAAAATGACAGTCTCAAATATCTGAGCTTTCTGTATACCACATAGCTGGTTAATAATGCCCTGGGGGGAAATTGTTGAGTCCTGATAAATTGTTGAGCATCCAAAAGCTATTCTTGGTCTCGCTGGGGACCGCTGATAGCTCAGTGCTCTTGAAAATCCAGCCAATTATGTAGGTGCTTATGCACAGGCTTTGAAGGCTCACTTTTCTTGTGTATTAAAAAGGATGATTTTTTTAAAAGCTTTCTGCCCTTACTGACCATTTATTTTCCCCTCTGTTTTCTTTTGAAAACACCTAAAAAGGTAACACACATTTATCAAATGCATTTGAACTGCTGTGCGGTCAAATTATGGCATGTGATGCTGAGAAACTGAGGGTAGTCTGTTCGTCAGCATTAAGAAGGAAAAGGTAGCAGTTTCTCAGATTTTAGGGCATTAGATAATCCTGTTGAGTTCTTTTTCTTTGCATCTAAAGGATAATAACAGAACTGAATTGCCATTTTAGTGATAGAATATAGTTTGTTTTCTTTTTCAATTGGGATGTAACAGACTTTGAAAGACCTCAGGACAGGAGATGCTCTAAAATAACTATTTATACTATTAATGATAATGAAATGTAATTATAGGGTTATGTTATTTAAATATAGCCTCCCTACAGAAAGGTGTGTGTTGCTAAAATGGCACTTTCCACATGTAATAATAATACCTAATGCATTCTTCATGCTTTATGTCTTCAAATTGCTTTAAAAAATATTCTTTCTGACATCTCAGTAATGTAGGTAAACTGTATTACTCACACTTGGCAGAAAGGGAATCTTAATAAGAGAATTAAGTGACTTGCCCGGGGCTAAATTTCTCCCGTGTTCCAGCCTCTGAGCCCGTACAATGCAATGTTGTTCAGTGCTGTGGGGACCATCAGTTGGGCCAGCACTGGCTTCAGGTGGTTTGTTGCAAGGTATAGATGTGTCCTACATTGCTTAAGCATTTTGAAAATGCTAACAATGTTTTATTCATTCATTCATTCAGTATACTCGGGTTTTGGTTCTTTTAAAGAAGATCAGACAACCTTGGGCCTTTGAACCCTTATGGGCACCTCTAGAGATTTTATAGTCATTTAAAGAAACTCCTCCTAAACCAGACTTTGTCAAGTAACTGTGGGTATTAGCACTCCATCAGGAGAACTTGTGCACACTAGGATTATATATGTTCATGTGTACATGCCCAAATATGCAGACATACAACCCTGTCATGAAAATAATGAATCCTTGTGCTGACAGCATCTATTAGAACCCAAGAGCAAGAAACCACTGCCGTCAGGCCAAGATGCTTCCAGAAAGATGCTGGGCAGTACTTCTCCTCATTGAGTGGCAGTATTTTCCGGCTTCTACTGGATTTTCTACTGGCCTAAGTAATAACTGACTTGGGAAAGTAAAAGCAGACTGGTATACTGCTCTCAAAAAATGTATCATCTCTAGAGCAAAGAATGGTGCCCTTCCCTTGCAGATGGTTTTAAATTTGAAGTGGTTTGTGAATTCTTTGCAGTGACAGGAGACAATGAGCCCCAGAGCTGCATATCAGATGTGCTGATATAACCTCCTCCCGTATCTGAATGCCTCACGATTGTTAATGAATTTAACCTCAATGGTAGGGGTGCTGGCATAGCTTATGAAGCCTGAACAGACTAATTTGGTTACCTGCTTAGTCTTCCTAACTATCAGAGGCTGTACACTTTGTGCTTCTCCTTTCACAGAGAGAGGACAGAGGCACAAAGAGATGATCCAGCTCTGTCTCAGACCCAGCGCTTAACCCTTGCCTCCCAAGTCATCAGTGCTTTCACCACAAAACTAGCCTTTCTCCTCGAAAATTCAGTATTTCCTGTCCTCACCCAGCAGCGACAGGAGTATTTCATAACCTGGGAATGAGTTTGCTTCCCTTGAGGGGCAGAATATATGTCATTCCTTAGTGGGCAGATAGGAATGGCATGAGGGATGTGCGAACAGTGCTGCTTTTAGCTGTCCTGCTAGACAGAGAGTTCTGTGGCCACAGGTCACTGGCCCGGGAAAAAGAAATATGATGATGTTTCAGGAAAATCCCTGAAATTTTTTTCTTTCGTGTTTTCATGGCATGGCAAAGAAACTACATTTTCAGTAAGCTACAACTAATGAGGACAAGGAGGGCCTAGGGAAAGTGTGGAGGCTGGAGGAAAGGGAACCTTCCCTTGAAAATAGATGTAGTAGTGTGTTAAAAATATGTATGTGGGGAAGAGGAAAAATCACTAGGAAAATAAATCATCATTACCCTCTGGTTTTTGTTCTTTCTGGCAATTCTGTATCAGAAACTACTAGTTTCTGTCCTGAAATACTCCAAGTGGGCTTTCCAGTCCCTGTGGCTCTAGCAGTGTTATTGGCATACTGCTGGCCAGACAGTGCTGCATTTTCCAAGGATTCTGGCACTTGGTTGGCTGCAATAAATGCTGTTTTCAATAAATGTTTTCCAATTAAGTAAGATAGCCCTTCGCCGCTAATGATTTCAAATGACCCTCCTTCCTCGCCTTAGTAGTTCAACTTTAAATGTATCTATAATAGATATGGTTTTGGTTGTTTGACTAACTTTGACTCTTCTGTAAAGGTTCATAATATGGAAATATTATGAATACTACCAGAGTATATCTTTTATTTTAATTACATCCATGTATTATGAAGCAATACATACAAACATGTGCATGTAAATGGCCATACCCACCCACCCAAAACCAACCTTTCCTATCCAAAGAAACAACCGAATAAGACTTGAGCCAAATGTTAGGAAGCTTGAAAAAAGCCCAAATATCTAATTTAAGGGCTTTCAGAAAAGCAGTCTTTGATATTAATGGTGATTTTTAGAGTGTAATACAGATGTGTTTACCATTTAGGACTTTGAGTTCGGTTGTTGAAGGTATCAGATAAGGTGTAGGGACCGAGTAAGATGGTCTGGTGGCTGAGCAGGTGGAATGCCATCGTGTGACCCCTCACACTTGTGCCGTAGTTTCTGTGTGATCCTAAGGGATCCTTTTAGCCAAATATTTCACAGTTTTCATAGTTCCAGTTTGTCGCTTTTTTTTTTCTGAATGCTCAGCTGGTTATAGTTGCTCAGTAAGGCTCTGGATTCTAAATGAGTATAATTTTTTTCCTGACTTTCAGACATTTCCAGCTACAATTGGGCTAGATAGGAGCTATACTTAACTATATATAATGATAATTACTCTGAAAAAACCCCTGATCTCGGGCATCTGAAATTGAACACCCTAAATTAGCAAAACGTTTGACCTTAATCATTCTGACACAGCTCCCCATCCGTGCAATGGGATGATATCTTCTCTTTACCATGCAGAGGTGCTGTGGGAAGAAAGCGATGAATATTTGAAGCACTCACATATTGTAGTGATGAGCTCCATAGAAACCGCTATAAGAAAATTGGTAACTCTGCCTTTAAAGCAGGTTGGGATTGTGTGCTGCAAATAAGGCCACACACACGACAGTGAGGATCAAATGAAATACTGAAGAGGCCTCATTATGCATGAGCACCAGCTACTTGGTGCAACATCTGAGGCGGTTGAAAATCTGTAGGATATGTGATTAGACTGTAGCAAAACAGAAATGCACAAGGGGCTGAATTACAGTTTGTGGACCTTGAGCCTTAAATCTGACATTTCCCAACTTACTGCCTGTGTATGAACCTTAACCTTAAAGTAGTTGTTGTTGAATACAGGTGAGATTTTCAAAAGCGCTTGGCTCTGTCCTGTCTCTGTTGCCAGTAAAGATAACAGGACTTTATGGATGACTTTAGTGGGAACAGAGTTAGGCCAGTGTTGAGTACTTTCAAGTCACAAACTATGATTTATGTTGCAAATTGTCTGAAAAATACAGTCTGGGAAAAAATGCAGTACTTAATGCTTGAACTCCGTGAAGCTCTTGTCATTCCTAAGGGCTGTTAGCTTTCTCTATTAAGAACAACCTTGTATGTGAGATGCTAAAATTAGGTATTGGCAGTGTTTATTGTTGTTTGCTAGTGCATAACATGAGTAGGCACAATTTCTCTTATTAACCCTGAATGCGGAATTTCATGACCTGATTTTGAACATCAGAAACCTTGAGGTAAGCTGCAGAGGGTTTTATCTGATGTGCACTGAGTGGTATTTAAATGACCCGGAGTTAAGTTTTAGTATTATTTATATTAGGGAAAGCATCACAGATCAAACCCTGATTGTGTCAGGTTCTTATCAAACACTACCATGAAGATCTGGCACTATAAATCGACAAATGGACTTTTCTTGTTCCTGTTTTACATGCAGAGGAGGCAGAATCTGGCCTGCAGGGAACGTAACTTGTTTTACGCTCACTGAAGAAGAGGAGAGACTTCCTCAAATCAGGCACAAAATCTTTAGCAGAGTCACTAACAGAATCCAGAGCTGTTGGGTCAGAACTGTAATTTTAGCAGCGTTAATTCATTTATCTTCTTTGCAGTTACAGTCTCCCAGCCTGCATGCTGAGATTTTGCCTTTTTTTTTCCCCTTTCCCTTTTACATATGCAATGTCTTATGTTAAAAGTAAATAACTACCTTTACAAAAGAGAAATTTTTTCATCGTAGCTGTACTCATGGCACCTACCATGTCTTTTTTGGACTTTGGAAATGAGAGTGTACTGAAGTCAATACTACGGAGCATTCCTCCCACCCCCAGCATAATTTTCTACTGTACCCTTGGCATAGCCTCCCCAATTCTGCACATTTTCTTAGCAGTAAAGAAGAAACATTTTAACTGCTACAATTTATGGGACCTCACAGGGAAAACATTATGTCCTTAGAAGTTGCAGAAGCAAATAGAAGTATTCCTCACAGTGAGACTTCAAGTGAGCTAGCAATTGAATTGAAATACCTGTCTTAACTCCCAGAAGCTGTCCACTTTCAGAAGCTAAGGGAGTGCTTTGGAAAGCATCTTGTCAGCCTTCTCCCCCATGGAAGCCCACTGCTCCAGCACACAATATTTTTCCTGCTGTTTCATGGGTGCCACCTACCATGGTGAGTTTTGATATCAAATAGCAATAGTAATTTTTTGATAGCTCAAACATTGCCAGGTACAAACTGACATGCACGTCATGGAAGAATGTCTTTTTACTGTGCTGGACAGGGTCCGTCATGCTGAATTCTGTTTTAGAGGCAACCACATCTGCAGGTGGCTAGACTAGATGAAGATACTATCCTTTCTGGGAAATAATTGTCTAAATTTTTGTCTAATTTTTCTAATTCAGTTGACTTTCCAACACCCTTTATTCTCTCTTAGCCACAAATTGTAACTCGTATTTTTAAGTTACCATGTATTTATTCATATTGTAATAATATCTAGTAGCTCTGGTCATTACAGTGGTCTGTATTTCCAAAGAAATAAAGATCTAAGTGTAAAGAAAGAGATCATGTTGACGATGAGCACAAACAGTGAAACAGAAAGAATGCAATAGAAAGGCCACTTTTTTTCCTAGAATTTGATAAGGATCTTGAAGTACAGGATTATACACCGAGCACATTATAATACATAGGATCAATTAGTAGAAATTAATAAGGTGCTTGTCCCAAAATAATGTGACTTTCAAAATCAGTTTCAGTGGGATTCTGAAAGGAAGGAAAAATGGCCTGGCAATCCCTTCTCCCGTTGTCTTTAGGAGGGAAGTTCAACCTGCAGCTCAACAAGCGCAGCTGGATGGTGGCACAAAAAGAGACTCTGCATTGCTTGTTGCCTGCAGTGGTTCTGGCAACACAATTCAGAGTGGAATTCAAAGTGATTTCATTATTCCTTCTCCCCTAGTATCTCATCCCCTTCTGTTTTATGAGTACTGAAGTCTCTGTCTTAAATTTGTTTTAAATCACATTTCTGTATTGTTTCATTTTTTATGGTGTTTATTATTGCCAAAAAAAAATTCTAACAACTCTAATGAGATAGTAGCAGTCCATATGATGATGAGATTTTAAATGTTAGATATAAATTAGTCTTAGGAATAACAAGATTTTATTCTCTTACACAACAGGAATGTATCACTAAATCTCTAATATGATGTGCTAAATGTGTTCTTAAGAGCAGTAGGGATTTCACATGGTGTGCACTCAGATAAGCCCATCTGTAAGAGATGAGTCAACTTCTGGAAGTTTCTGTTACTTTGTAGCTTGAAATCTCACTCGTCTATCTACCACACTTAAAGATTTATTCTTAAAAAGAGCAAAATTATATTTCTGAAAGACCAAACTGTGTGCTAGTGCACACCTGTGGGTTTTGTGGGTATCTGTGAGATTGCTGTCTGTTCCTCTGAAGGAAAAACATCAGTCCCTTGTTCCAGCTTAGCTGATTTAGTAAGAGAGAGAGCAAAAACTTCAATCCCAGTAAATTTCTGTAAAATAAAGAAAACATATGAAAATGAGATTTCACCAGAAATTGAATTATGGTGTGCACTACAAAGCTCCATTTAATAGTGAAGGTAATGTCTAATGTATTTTCATATTCCATTCCCTCTGAGACTTCAGCTGTTCTTCTAGAGCTGGATGGAGAAGCTATTCCTCAGCTGAATAGGAACAGCATCCATCATTACTGCGGCAGGATGACTCTTGGGAGAAGTTTATAGGAAATAACTTTTCTCCGCTGCTAGAAGGTTTCTGCAGCTTTTGAGCTGTTCTGTTTCTGCAGGTCGGTCCATGGAAGGACCTGGACCATCCCACTCTTTGCAGAGTACCTCTTTATCTGCATGAGCCATTGCAAACAGGTCCATCACTGGGATTATTTTCTTGAAGTAAACAAGATATGTTCTTCCGTGTCTCTAGCAATTGGTTTAAATACTCCATTTGTTACCTTCTGCAAGTCATGACAGAAAACACTTACAACCAAACCATTCAAAAACCAAGACCAACGTGTAATTATGGGAACTGGGATTACTATTTATGAGTAGGAAGAGAATGTAGTGTAATCAGTAACCGCACATCAGGCTTCCTGAAATGTTAGTATTATTTTAAAAGTACTTACAAGGCAAGTGATACTTGGAGGCCCTAAACCCTACTACTTGAAACACTGTTATCCTTTTAGTTGTATTGATTTCTTTTCTGACTCTTGGTTTCTTTCCCAGGAACTTACAATGCTTGCTAAAAGCTCGTGTTATTTATCTTCCATGAACTCTTGCAGATCTATGATATTTCAGCCAAATTCTACTTTTTAGCAATCTGCTCCAGATGACACATTTTTTGCAGATTTTAGCCACAGGCTAGATTGTTTTTCATCTGATATCCAAATTATTCGAAGAAGTGATGTCTGAGAGATGCTGGGAGCAATACAAAGGAAGGATTCTGGAATTCGTGGGTGCAAAACTAGTCAAAAGCAGGACTTTTTTAGTATCTCTCTGAACCTTACAACACTGATTTAATATTATACCATGCTTTCATCCCTCCTTGCTCCTGTTGAGCTCAGGATGCCAGTCATATCAATGTGGGAAAATGTCTGCAAGCTACTTACAAATGTCTACTAGCAAAGAATGCTGGGCTCAGTTTTGCTTGAAGTATGCCCAAATTATGGGAGCTATTCAGTAAGTCTTAAATTACACATTTACTACTACTGCATCTACTACTGTCTGGGCTGTTGGTAACTGCATTGCTTTCATGCCTTCCTGAAACACCTTTCTGATGGTGAATTTGGGTGAGATACCCTCTCTGTGTCTACTGGGGCAACATCTGCTCCTGAGGAAAAGGAAATAAACTGTTGGTGTCTGCAATTTGCATGTCTGCAGTTGTTGTACGTATTTCTCTATTGGCAAATGTGCAGGAATGAGCGTGTTGGTAGCATTTTCTGCTGTGTAAATATTACAAGCCTTTCCCTGTATAGTTCTAATAAAACATTTCTTAGTTCCCGCTTTTAGCTTAGATACATCAGAGACATTATTGATCTCTCTTGATAAGCAGACTTCCAGTTATGCTTAGTGGCTGCTGTTTATTATAATGATATTTTGCAACTTTTTATGTGTATGACTTATGAATAGTTCTTCACTTTTCAATTTCTGTCTATTCAGTTTTATTACTGATATTAGAAAATGTGTGGTATTTAGTATTTTTATTTGATACCTGTAAACAGAAAAATGGCTGCTCAGCACTGCAGGAACCTTGATAGATATCTTTGGCTTACCATTATTGCACAGAAGTCATTGTTACACAAAGTGTAAATGTGCTTGAATGAGCAATAGGATATTGGAAGTTTCTGTAGGAATAGCCTCGCAGTGACTTGGACATGTTCTTTGAAGTGCTGTGTTGGAAGAAATACTCTATTTCTGATAAAGATATTCTATCTGAAATGGATGAAATAATCATTACTTACTTCAACTCCTTTGGCCAATGAACCTGACAACATCCTCAAGCATTAAACTTGCATTCTACTTAACATCCCTACTGTACCAAGGCAAAAATAATGTTGAGAAATTTCATTGCTGGTTATAAGTAGGGATATCATTAGTCATCAAAGTCATTATTAAATTATATGGTTTGTTTAATAGACCTACAGTATATTTCAATTGCTGAAAAATCGATTAAATTTTTTTTCTGCATAAGGAGTTATAGGAGAGAGCCCACGACATACATAAATAGAAATTTATGTGAGACTGTTCTGGTAGTAGCTAGACTGAAGACTGAACTGCTGTGATAATTACTGATTGTATAAAGCGCTTCTTATTCCTAAGAGCTGGAACTTGGTCCCATTGAAAGATAGCATTTATGTCAGACATGTTTGTACTTTGACCTTAAGTCAAAGCTTGAAGTTAGGCCAAAACATTGCCCATAAGCAGTCATCACCTCACAGTTATTCATTGTGCCTGCAAATTACTTCAGATATGATTGTGGGGTTTTTTTCCTAGCATTAGAAATGGCATTCAGTTATTTAAATGTAAATGCCTAGTGCCATTTTCATGCCCTTCATTGTCCAAGAGACTTGTGTAGCATTGACATCTACCATATACAGAGATCTTAAGACCTGCATCTTTCTGGAGTGGCAGAGGGAAGCCAAGCAGAATGCCCCACGACATCTAAAATAGTATGTAACATCTGCAATTAGGGAACAGAATCCTACTGTTATCCTTTTAGTTATATTCATTTATTTAGTGATCTTTCGTTTCTATTTGGTTTCCTGCAATGCTCTCTAACAGCTGTTGTTACTTGCCTTCCATGCCATCCTGCAGATCCACAGTACTTCAGCAGTATTTAGTTACTTAGGAGACTGTTCCAGCTAATGCTTTTTATAAAGATCTTACATGAGTTTTCTTTCCTGTAGTGTCTTTTGTATCCCATAGCTGTAGTTCCATATTAAGTTCTGTGTGCTTCATCTTGGATAATAATGATACAGATTTATGAATGACTTAAAGATAACAAATGTTTTTTTGTAAAATATATGCAGACATTATTTCAACTTCCATAGAAATGAAATAAAAGTGCTTGGCATTTACAGAATATTTCTTGTCTGCCTGAAAGAATTATAGTGTGGATTACTTTCTGTAATTTAAGTTTCTAGTATGTAAAAGTGATTTTATCTTCTATATTTATCATGAGCTAAACACTGCATATATGAACCACAGAATCTGGTTCATACGAGACAATGTAGACAGAACAGACTAAATGATTATGACCTAAGTTAAAAATATGTGCTACTTATGCAGTCCTCTAAAAAGCAGAATTTTTGCATTTTGCAAGAACGATGGTATAAATTGTTTTGTATAGCTCAGCAAAGAACAATGACTGCCAAAAGATTCTGTACGTACTTGCTGTAACTCATATAGAAGAAATGTCTCAGTTGCTTACATTGAAACTAGATGTAAGATAGCATGCAACCGGAGGGGATCGTAAAAGTAATTCTATTGTAATTTCAAAACCCCAAATTCTTGAACTACTTTTTGTTCAGGAATGCAGCTGGAAATAGAAAAAGTGGTAGTGTCTGCTGGAGAATGAGAAAAAGTATACCAGGTATTCATATAGTCTGCTTGGAAAATGACAGAAAAATGTAATAGAGTTATTTGCTTGATAAGTTCATACCTGCAACTATACATTCTGGTAGGACAAAGCCTTTACATATTGATACCGAAAACTCTTAATAGAAAAAACAACTTCTAGGCTTGATTAGGAAGGGTATGAACAGCCATGCTTTTTGTTTGTGCCTTCAACTTTCCGTCCATCTCTACCAGTAATTGTGGAATCCAACAGCTGATTTCAGCCAAATGTGAGAAAGCAGGCAGTCATCTCAAAATTATTAAGTCCAAATATGAAAATTAGTAGCTGCATAGGAATAAAGAAACTCAGCTTAATTCCTCCACGAGGGGGGGGAGGATGGAGGATGAACTTGACAGTTGCGTGGTCTGGCTGCCCTGCCAGCTGGCTGATTAACTACTGAGTCGTTTTCTTTTCTATGGCAAATTTTCTGCTTTGGGCTGTAACTCTGTCCAGATCACAGCTGTAAAGTTCCCTGACCCTTTTTCTGTGGATTGGATGAGGTTTGATACTCCCTTTTCAGCAACAGTAACTTTCAGGGGAACAAAATAATCAGAATTCATAAACTGTACATAGGCAGTCGAGTTAATGTTGAAAAAGTGTCTAGGAGGTGAAGTTTGAGGTTCTGAGCAAGAAAAGTGTTGGAAGTTTTTCAGTTTGGCGGCAATTGTCAGGATTCCTGTAGGTTTTAGTGCTTGTCCCAGAAGTTTTCCTCAAGCAAAGAAGTTTGGATTTAATGGAGCTTAGCAACAGGACTATTGCAGCTTGGGAAGTGGGCTCTAAATCCTGGGTGGCTGTAGTAATTCCCAAAGGAATAGCATATGTCACCACAAATGAAGTGTGAAGCTGATAGCTTTTCTGTCTCAGATACATCAGAGAGAAAACACATGTAGTAGGGACTCAACAGCTTTGTAAATCTCCACCTAAAGAATGTAATTTGCTTGAAGGACTCCAGGCAGACTACTGGCTTCCAGCTGGAATTGCATGGATGTGCATTTTTTTGTATGTTGGTTAATGTTATATTAGCGTAAGAAATGTTTCTTTCCTGTGGAAGTCTGAATAGGGAAACAATTTTAGAGCTCATCAAATCAAGAATCCCCACACAGAATATAGCCACTTGAGATTTATAGCTGTAATGTTTAGCTTTCCTTAACTTCCATAATTCTAGTTTTTCTCCATCAGTCTGCTCATCTGCCCCCATCTCCACACAGAGATACACTGGCTTTCTTAAGCTGTTTTTTTTCCCCACCATAAACTCTTTAGTGCTTCTTGGTTCAACTTTTCTTTTTTTCCTTTTTTCCTCCCTTTTTTCCCTTTTCCCCTTCTCTTTCTTTTCTATTATAACCTTTTTTTGGTGGTGGGTTTTTTCTCTTAATACATAAAGTTTTGGTTAGGTGGCAGCTTTGCTCGTATCGTCCACACACTCAAGTTACAACCTGTGTCCAAAGTTTCCAGCCAAAATGAGGTAGGCTAAGGTTAGCCTTCAAACAAGTGTGCAGAAGTCAGTGTGTCATTGCCTCTACTCCTGAAAATTCAGGACCTCCCTGATGCCCAGAGCCAGCAAGTCGATAATCACTCGTCAGGAGAGTTCATGGCCCCAAACCTTTTTCCTGTAGCTGGCTGCTGTCAGACTGGATGTTTGTGCCCATGCAGCACCATGTGGTCTTCACAAGGATTCTGCAGGAAGGAAAATGTGCCTCTGAGCAAAAGCTATTACAAATGGCACTAATCCTCCTCTATAATTCATGCCCACAGGATGTACTGATGGGGATGATGCTGCCAAATTGGGATTTGAAGTCACATGCAGTTCAGGGCAGGATCTGTATTTCTGCTGATTTCTGTAAAGCATCCAGGATAGTCCCATCCTACACAGATGTTTTATTATTGTATATTAATATGCATTACTGAAATACTACCTGAAGGCCAGGAACAATTTGAGCTGTATTGTGCTGGGCATGAATAAAAATAACAGTAAGCAACAGTCACGGCTCCCAGTGGGCTGCTGTCTGAAAAACATGGACCATGCGGAAGAGATGGGCAGAAGTAGGAGGTACTGATGGGAAAGAGAGGCAACTAACTACTAATGAGATAAATGCAAGCCCAATAAAGACTAATACCAGGTGTGGAACAATTCCAATTAGAGGTAGAATTTATTCAATAACAAATATTGCTGTCCTGATGAGCTGCTTTCTCCAAGAAGACAAGCATAGCGAAGTGAGGTGATCTGTTTCCATAGGCATTGTTGTGATTGTGTGTGCATGGCAATGCTTCTGATTTCTTCCAAATGCAGTTGAGACAAAGAACTTCCAGCTACTTCGGAGCCAGATAAAAGTGTCACCAGGAAGCTTAATTTTTCAAGATGTGTTACGAATATACGTGATTTAAGTTGTAGACCAATGCATTTATTAAATACCAAGCTGCTCTGTGCCCCCTTTTTCACCTGTATCTTTTGCACTTCTTTCCATTTCTAGTTACATAAACATATTAATTATGTATCTGTAATGAATAAAGTATAAGTTGTGATTGCAGTTACTACTTCCTCAAGACTTTATATTACTGGTTGTGTTACATTTATGGGCAAATCCTGAACACCTGACTTATGCATTAAGTTTAGAGGGAGTTTCTTTTAATTAAAAATTTTTTATATAATAATGACAGATCAAACAATGACACTCAGCTGAGAATTTGTTTGTCAATATTCACTTTTATTTTAGAAGTGCCCATGAAAACACCTTTTGTTTTCTCGGACTCTCCTCACCGTATGAAATGCTGAAGAGAGAACCGTAAAATTCTCAGACTTTAAATCCTGCATCACTTTTGGGATATCACAGTCTGCAAAAAAACTTTTGTACAAAGTTTCCAAGCTGTCTGCAGCCCAAGAAAACAACCCACTGCAGGAAAAGCAAAGCTTATTTTAAATGGTCCTGTAAACTCAGAATAAAAGACCATTTATTCTATGCATAGATATCTGTATACTTGCATTTTCTGCATTCTTTAAAAATGTTTGAAACATCAAGAATTCTAGGGTTTGATTTCTTATTTTGAAGGAATACAGAAAGTCAATTGTGTTGTCTCTTACTTTATTAAAAGGGGGCCCAGGCTATTGGATCTTTCCCAAAGTCTTTTACTGAAAATTATAGGTAGTCATTGAAAGACATAATACACGTAGCTATATAAAGCATAATATTTTCATAGGCTGTCCATTTACCATAGCCTGTCTGTATCAGAAGGACCTGTATCAAGTAGAGGATAAGAAAGGATAATGGAATAGGAAGCAACCATTTTAAGTCTTTGTTTATCAGAATGAAGCAGAACTAAAGTGCAGAGGTAAAATTAAAATGCCTTGCTGTGTGAAAGGGTTCAGGATCATATATGTGTCTGTGTATATATATATTTGTGTATATGTTTTGCATGCAGCATTATAGAAGCATTAGCTCTAATTTTCTATTTCCTAATGCATTATACACAAGATTTTTTAACTGCATAGAGAATTTTCAGTCTTATTAATGCAGATTATAACTTAAACTTGTTCTTAGGATTTTGCTATAAGCTTGGGACATCTACTTTAAATATTCTACTGCTTATTTACTGTATGTTTTATAGGTTTGTCTAGGTGTGAGGCCCATTTACAAGCGATATTTTGATTCAAGAGAGAATGTCTTACAGTGGTAGCATGAGTATCTTTCACCGAGGCAGCAGGTGTTGGCCTCGGGGCGCTCACTGAGATGGCAATGGTGAACGGGTTGTGATGAGGTACGTGTGGGAATGGTATTTTGCATCCCTGTGTGCAGAATGTAGTTGGAGATTATTTCTTTCCCCCCAGGACTTTTTAGATAAGAGACTTCCCCCCCCCCCCCCCCCCCCCTCAGTGATGATGCTTTCAGTTTTAACTGCTGGCATTTTATTCTTCTATTTCACAAAATAGTTTTGACTATCCTATGTCATCTTTTAGTAAATATATTTTTTGTCACTATGAGTTGCTGGATTATTTATTGATCAAGCGAATCAGCATTACAAAGATGAATTTTTATCCTAGTTTACCAAGAGCAAACAAGAGGACGCCACATAACCTTAAATGACAGTATTTTTAACCTTAACCCACAAAGATAAATACACATAGCCTCCCTTCCAGAAAGCAGATTAATGAGGACACAGCTCTGACCTGAGATTAGTCCTTAACTTTCATCATAAAATCAGAACTAAAATTATAGAAATGGCCTAGGAACCGAAATATACTGAAATATTCCTTTGCTGAGTCTGTAGTATCTATTTTTATGGAAGTAAATAACGTTCCTAAATTACTTGGAGTATTCGCTAAATCAGGGAGTTTTAAACTAGCCCATCCAGGGCCAGGATTTCTGCTTGTCTGATCCTGCCTGCTCTCCAAGGCATGGCTCTTTGCACAGAAATGTGCTGTTACTAGTCCTACTTGTTCTGGGTTTCTCGTAGTTGGCTGTGGAGCGCAAATGCATCTCTTTGAGGTTAAAAGTGTTAGTGACGCTTGGAAATAGGGTACCCAGTCAGCTAGAGCATCGTTCTGATCCTCAATATAGAATCTAAGGTTCACTTTGTTGTTTTGTTCAGTTTGATTTGACTTGACTGGAGTTTGAAAGTACTAGGGGAATTTTGTCAGTGTCCTGTTTCAAGGAAATCTTATTAATCACTTTCAGTCCTGCTGCATAGTTTCCTGCTGTGTATTGTGCTAAAGAAGGAAATTCCAGCCTGATATTTTCATTAATGATTGCAGAAAGTTGGACTGGTACTACCTACAAACACTGAACAGAAAGGGGTTATATGAAGACTTTTCATAATGTGAACTACATCGTAAGAGAAGAGTTGTACCATGGTCATATTCTGTCTCCATTAAGAATTACACTACATGAAAGCAGCAGCTAAAGCAGTTACCTGCAGAGAATAGTAGCCTTAAGAAAGCATTGGAGGTATTTCTAGCTGTCTCTTTGTATGTTGGAAACTTGCAAAAATATAGGGACTCAATCTCTCAATGGGTTCTTGTAAAGTTTTTGTGGGTTTTTTTTCCTTTAATGCAGCTTAATGAATAATAACCAAGGTACACCAGCACCATGAGATCATCCACTTCTGTGAATGCTCTGTGTGTTTCCATAGATCAGTGTCTTCACCCTGTCTTATTCAAGGACCATATACCCTTTAGAAAAGAATTTCAAACTTGTTGTGCAGAATTGCATAAGAATATAAACTTTAGGCTAAGCTTTGCATTTTCATTTTTTGTTGGTATTTTTTCTCTGGTTTATTTGTATTCTTGTTTTCCCATGTGGGAATCTGTGTTACCTTTGGGGAGGCTGTTTTGTGAACTGTGTTCTGGTGAAACGTGGACCAGTAGTGGCCCAAAGACTATTGATGGAGGATACACTTCCAGGCACCACAGTCTGGGAATCCATGAGGCAAGCTATTATCCAGTGAGTCGTTAGATACTTCATGAAATGCGTGTTTCTCTAATATTAGAGGATGAGACTCCTCAAAATCCTCTGAAAATGTAGTTCAAAATTAGATGCCTGGAGTCAATTAGCCTAGCTAACTTGCTCTCCTACTCATCTGTTTTACATGAAGGATCAGGATTATGCTTCTACTTATAGATAGTTACGTATTTGCAGACTCCTGATTCATGGTTCGTATTGATATATGGCGTGAATTGGGTTTTGAAATATATTTCAAATCCCATTATATTTCCAACGTATTCTGAGTATAGAGCTTAATATGCAGTGTTTCATCGTGATTCAGAATAGATGCAAGCAACTCAGGATCAGGGAGAAGTGAATAAATTGTTCTGACTGTTCCTTAAGGCATTTCTGTGATAAGGAGATACTGGGAAAGGATGTGACTATTGCATCAGAGGAGCATAAATTAAGTCAAAGGAAGAAATTTGAGTGCCGCAATGGAGAGTATTGATGCTCTGGATTGGATAGCAGATAAGACGCCTGTAGATAAAAGCCAGTGCTGGCATGCTCCAACATGCTGTTTGGAGAAATATAAGCTACAGCCTCAGAGATTTTAGAGAATAAAGAATTTAGAGAGCAGTACTATGGTGGAATATTGAAAGGGAAAAGAATTAAAAGTTTCTCTGTGAAGACAGCTATGACTCATTTGATATAAATTCTAGCTGATACTGGTTTACGTAGTACATATGAAGGACTTGTTTGATGTAAATGAGGTTCTGTATCCTTTCCTAGCATTTGAAGTATTGCATAAAATGCAACAATACTTTAAAATAGTTTATCATATATAAGTAATGTAAGTTGTTTCATATTTTTTATTTCCTCTTGATAAACGAATTGCTTAGCTTGTTGAAGCAGGACTTTTCTATTGAAATCTGGTGGAAACCTCCATGAATGATGTATAAGGTCTCACTTAATTGGTCTTTTGGTCTTTCCATTGTCTACTGAATTCACTTTGCTTCCTGACTGAGTTTAATGAACTTGCTGTCTGTAGGGAACATTGATATTAATGCTGCAGTAGTGCTCAAAGGCCGCAGGCAGGACTGGTGCAAGGTGCTGTGCAAACACACAGATGTGATCATCAGCTTCAATTTCATTTTGCCAAACTCGTTACTTTAATGCAGCAACTTCAGCTAAAAAAGGTTCCCTTTAAAACCACATTGTGGTGGTATAGTAACTGCTCAGCAGCAACAAGGGCTGTCCCTGGAACCCTGCAGAGGAGGATTCAAGGGACTGAATAGCTGGGACCATTAAAAACGTTGTCAGCTCTGTCCATGCCCTCAAGTGGGAATTGTGCAGAAGTAAGAGCAACAGGTCCTTCTGTATTGGCCTCAACAGCTCAGCTTTCTTGAGTCGGGTTTGCAGGTTTAGTTTTTCTGCATCACCCGGTTCATTCCCATATTACTGCATGGATCACCATGTTGTGTGATGAAGGGGACATGAAAAATATCCTCCCAGTATTAAGCAGATATTAAGGACTTGCTGGAGCTCTCATTCTGCAGTTTAATAAAAGGGTAATGTGGAGCACGGAAGGCACTCCCCTACAAATACCTGCTTTAATGAGAGAAGAGGACATTTACCCAGGAATGGACACAGAGCTGTGTCACACTTGTGCTCACATCAACTGGACATGTCTGATTGAGCCTTGTGGGACCCCTCCTCCTCCCATGGCAGCACGGTGCTGGGACACTCACAGACCTCACAGTTATTGCAGCGGCCAGTTGGACCTCGACAACTGCTCTGTGCCAGACTGGGATGTGCCAGGAGACGGGTATTCTGTCTTAAGTTCTCTAGATGTATGATGGGTAAACAAAAGAACTTGCAGGCTGTAATTAAGAAAATATAAAGATGGAATTGATATGCAGGCAGAATTAATTTTCATTAATGTAAATTAATTTTTAAAATTTAAAATTAATTAATTTTAATACAGTTGTTTCCATTAGGAGCTGAGTGCTGCAGTCGGTCATTGTGATCACCTCTGCAACACAGTTGCAGAGAGAGAAGTACTTTTCCAGGTTTAATGTATGAAAATTGGACTCTCAGTGTTCCTATCCCTGTTTCCAATTTTATCACCAATTATTAGAGTAGCCTTGGTAAAATCGATTATTCACCGTGGACCTTCTTTCACTTTTTTCCTCTAAAAGAACTCTGTAGAGTAGCTTTCAGTTCACAGGGGTAATGTAGTTTAAGCTTTCATAAGTATTGTAAAGTGTTTTGAAATTACTAGATGAAAACAGGTTATCGGTGCAGGGTATTGTTATTTCACTGCCAGATGATTCATCTCGAGAAGTTAAAAATAGGGTGCCAAGGGGTTTTGTTTTGCAATTGTGTCGTGACTCTGGAATTACATTGCTGCAGTTGCACAGTCAACTCAAAGGCCGTGTTGCCCTACTGTAACAAAGAGTTCGTAAGCATCCTTCTGCTCTGATGGTCTGCAGGCACTGGAGTTGTTTGTATCTGGGGCAGATGTTCACGAGAGACTTCACTTTGAGCAGGGAGGGAATTGAATAATGGAAGAGACTTTTCCATGCTGTTGTGAGGGAAGCTCTACAATTCCTTATACTCTGATCTTACACTCAGAAATGCATTTTGTGATGTTTGTAACTGCAGCTGGAAGCTTTGCAGAGAACATGCCTTACATGTGTTTCTGCTTTCCTGCCTCAAGCAAGTTTGATGAAATACTCCCAGTTATTCACCTCTCGACTAGATTTATTTCCTCATTCAAGCTGAGCAGTTTCAGTGTGCTCCTCAGCCAGATATGGCAAACAGTCACAAAAGAAAAATTACATCCATTTCTTTGGTTTTGGTTCCTATACTTCTGGTTGTTTCTTGGTTTTGTTTTGTTGAGGTAGGTGAGGAAAGGTAAATGGAAAAACGAGAGAGGAAAATGTGACTTCCCACAATGATTTCTGTTCATTTGGTTTTTGCTTATCTGAGGTCAGACTACGACATTTAAACCTTTTAGGTTTAGAGAAGAATATTAAAACACAGCAGTGAGTTTTCTCACTTGACACCACCACAAGTTAGCATAAGTTACATGTGATGGAAGGAGAAACCAGCTCCTGCCCCTACCTCCTCCATCTGACTATGGCACTGAGTCCTCAGGTTTACACAGACTTGGTGTCACCCACATCCTAGAGTTTTCCATGCCTAGAAAGGCTTAGGGGCAGCCAAAGAAGCAGCACTATATGTTGGGATCTGAATGAGATCAAGCCTGTGTGAAACTGAGGCAGTGGTGCTCCACAGAGGGATCTGCCCTTCTACAGAAACCCCTTCCAGTGAGTTCTGCTCAGGGCCACCCTTTTTGTTTGCTCAGAGGCAGTGTGGCTCCCTTAGAAAGAGAGGTGCTTTGGTTCTCTGTAGAATAACATCTGTAATGTGAGCTCAATCATTTGGCGCAGTAAAGGCATGAAGGCATCTCCGTAAAGTGGCCTGGGAGGGGATGGAAACTGGCGGCTCTATTAATTTGAGAGTGAGCTTTGGTGAATCAGGTTGATTCAGGCAGGGATGACTAGTCCTTCAGGTGGTGAATCTCCTGTGTGAGACTTCTGAGGAGCTACAGCATGGGGATTGTGACAGGAGAGAGGAAAGCAAACCAGCATGATAGACTTGTCTAAGCAGGAAAGAAGGCAAGAGCATCTCAGCATGGTGCAACCTGGTTCCATGTCCAGAGTTACAGCCTTCCTAAGGTCCTACCTTGCAGTTTTGCAAAGCAGTTATACTTCCAAGTTTTCTATGGTCTTTCCCAGAGCCAGATTTGGCCATAAATCTACAGGCTTGCTTTGTTATTCCCATGTCTCAATAAGATCCCCAGCTGCCCTGAAGACAGTTCCTGGGCAGTATCCCCAGGCTTAGCCTGGGCCATGTCCTTTCTCTCCATTGTGTGAGATACTTTGTCGTTGCTTGACTGGAAGCATTGTAATACCTAGTTCAACTGGAGAGCCCACCAGCCAACTGAGCTCCTCTGAACGTGTGGCAGATCCTGTCCTCACAGTGGAGTGCAGCTCACCGACAGATGAAGGATCTATCAGTGGCTGTATCTGGTACTAGGGGAAGGAGTGTAAGAGAGGCTGCAGAGCCACATAAATGTAACTGCAGGGATGTAGGGAGTGGGATGCAAAAGTGTGGTCTCAACCTGAATGTACTAAACTTAACAGGTCTGATTATCCTTTTGACAACAGCTGAATGATGCAGAAGTCTGGTTGGGTGGAACATTTTGCGGCTTTCTGGAAGTTCTGGCTGGCTTGCTGGAGATCTCGTATGCCTCTCTGGAGACCCAACAAGTATCTCATGCAGATGCGTATTTCTAACTAAGAGGTGTGTGGTGAACTCAAAATGTGTTTGTATAACCTTGATATGTCTATGTAAAAATTAGCTTTTACATCTGGCAAATAAAATACTGTGTAAACTTCCTGTGACCAAAAGATGACATTAACACAAAACGAATTGTAATTAATCTTAGTTGACTGCTAATTACCTGTAAAATCTGATTAAAGGGAAAACTAAATTTGCCTGCAGTAATTAGTGTTTTAATATGAAGCCTATGTCCATGTAAATATGTCTAGTTCTCTGTGCTAATTTATCACCACTGTTATTTATAAGCTTTTCTTTTATTTCTGCGAAGGTTACAGAGGATGAAGGACAAAATTAGAATAATGAATCTTTGGTTATTAACACAGCAACAGAACAAATATTGTATAGATATTTTATAGATGCCAGCATTATGATAGTGTCAGAGAAAGAGTGTTTCAAACATATTAGCATAGAAATAGGTTCATTTCCTATTACTTCAAATAGTTCTGCTTGCGCTGGTTTGTCATTCAGCTGTCAGTAGAAAGGCAACAAACATTCAGTGTGAATTGACCCCCAAGAAAGGACTGGCAATTCTGCTATTCATTGACAAATGGATTTTGAAATATTCACATAATGAAATCCCCAGAGCAAATGGACTTTAATAGCTGATAGGGCTTTGTACAGCAACATAAAATCACAGCTGGACATCCAGAGTGAATTTTCAGTAGGGATAGCAAGCCAGTATATACCCACTTACTAGCGTGATTGAAAGGAGTAGGGCATGTAATTCTCCAGTCTGACAGGTAGTAAGTCTTCTCTTTTTAGCGCCAATTCATTAACTCCCTTGTCCTCCATCAAATTGTCTTAAGAATATTCCTATACCAGGAAAAGTTTGTAGGAATCATGTTCAACTGCAACAAGAGCAATCTATAAAGTATTCTTCACGGAAGACTCACAAAGCTACACTTACTGCTGCACTATTCAAAGCACACCCCATGCTCATGATGTAGTTAGACGTCGCTGCATCTGCGCTGGGGCAGATGCACATAGCCCATCTCAGCCTTCTCGGCACAGCTATCAGTGCAGCAAGATACTTTTCTATGGAAATAATTACATCTTTGAATAAACCACCTGAAGAACAACACAATCAAGCACACCACTGGAAAATGTCTAGGGGCTTTACGCTACTGCCCAATATGGGATACAGGAGATCGCTCCATGATTACCTCCTGCTTTGGAAAAATAACATGCTGATCCTCTGCCTTCTATCCTTTAGACAGCTCTCCCAAACCTCACCAAACTGATTATCAGAAGCCTTATTATAGAATTAGGTTGTTTGGGAAAAAAAAAAAAAAAACAACCCAAAAAAACACTAAACAACAAATAAAACCCAAATACAAAAGCTGCCAAAATATCTCCAAAGCCACCACACACACAAAAAATGTTCTTGACAACCACTTCACCAGTGAACTCCACACGTGGAAACCTTAGAGTGGGATGTACTTTCTCTAACATACCAATTACCCTCCTGGAGTTCTGTGAGTAAAACAGTGACTTTGCACCAAAGTACTTCTGCACTGATAATTGGAAAAGGACAGAAAAGAGAGTTCTCAGAGAAGAACATTTCTGGCAAACAACTACTTTATCTCTGACTTGCTGAGCCTGGTTCTCAAGGGAGATGTACAAAATACCTTTGAGGGAGGCGATTTGGGATAAAATGCATAACTTTGCTGGATATTAGAAATACAGACAGAACAGATTCATTTTTATTCTGAATTACAATTTTTCCTAAGCCTTCCTACTTGATAAACCCATTCTGTTCTACCTTCTGTCCCACCGATAAGGAAATGAGCCTTATCGCCTCTCCCCTTGGTTACCCTTCATGACGCTCTTCTCTCAAGTTGTTTAGCTGATTAACATAACTAAACGAAGCTCAGAACAGTGTGTCCCACTTTGTACTGAGATTAAAGTTTGCTGTCTCTGTTTCAGCCCAAACTGTATCAATTGCCCTATAAAAGTTATCCAGAACTTCAAATCTTGCCAGTCTCATATGGATAAAACATGGTATTCAGATGTTTGTAGCAAGGCTACTGGTAGCTCTCTCTTGAAATTGCTCTCCCATGAGAACAAGGGAGCAAAAGTTGTGGCAGGTTTTCTCATTCAAATAGGAACTGGAAGGATATCAAAACAACTCTCTGAATGTGATCCTCTTTCTCTGTTTCTCCTTGGAGTAAGGGTGAATGGATGTTCTCCTAGAAGATATGTACTGTAATGCTCTGCTTATACAAAGTTAATTAAGAAAACTGTAAAAGTTTTCAGCAAGATCTCCAAAGAAATGCAGTTCTGAATTAAGCCCTTAACACTGCCCTAATGCACCCAACAATTATTTTATTAATGGTTAATTACTAAATGATCTCATGACACAAGCTATTTTACCATCTGTGTATGTGTCTCTGAAAAATTGTACTGTGACTTAAATCTAGGTGGACCAGAATTTGTTTCTGTAGAGAGAAATTGATAAAACATTTATGTAATTTAATCTTGATGATATATCCTGGGTTATTTCTATGC
Source organism: Falco naumanni (assembly GCF_017639655.2). NCBI lineage: Eukaryota > Metazoa > Chordata > Aves > Falconiformes > Falconidae > Falco > Falco naumanni. Next base: position 54,113,183 of record NC_054057.1, on the reverse strand, counting down.
AATCTCATGATTTTCAAGGTCTAACCATTTGTTACAGTCAGCAAAATTTACCAAGAAATACAAATAGACCGTGTGTATGTATATATGCGTGTATATATATATATATATATATATATATATATATAAAAAAAACCAGCAAAAAATTGTTTGGTAGTTTCTATGGCCTGTACTTTCTAACATTTAATCTATATTATGCTGTTGTAAATTTAATTGGACAATGCACAGTGGCCAGACCAGGGTCTCACCTGATGACTATTCAGTGGTTTGTGTAGTTGTTAACAGGCAAAAGTCGTCAAGAAAACTTTGCGTGTCTCTGAAACAACGATGCTGTCTGTCACCCTGGGAACCGTTTCACCAGAGGTGCCACAGACCATGCCCATGGAGCCTGAGCTGCCCAGTTAGTCCTTGAGTGGACATTTCCATGTTCAGAGCTTAATCCCAGCTAGATATCTGAGAGTGTATATAGCTACGTTCTTATGGGTTTCTATCCATTAATGTTAATTTACCCAAAAAGAAGGGATACTATCTTAAAACTAGTGACTTGATTGCTTGATTCTGTAAGAAAATTGACACTGGATTTGAAGATGATCAGGGTGTGCATTTATGGGACTGTCTTATTCTATTCATGTTACCATCATTCTCTCTTCCTTTCTTTTCCATATTCAGTCATTTCATGCAGTTCTAATAAAACTCTGCTTGTCTTTAAGCTGGGGTCATGCGTCAATTGCAATGCCTGAAACTGTGAAAGCATTTTCAACTAGAGCATTTTGCAGTAGAAATAATGATTCCAGTGAAAACCTCTCTGATAGGTACAAAACATTGCAAAAGCATTGTAACAGATCCTTTGTGGCAGATTTTCAGGCTACAGAGTTTGCTCTCGTTTTGAGATGAGAAGGCATCTCTCATTTTATTGTGGGGAGCAGAAGGTGAGCTCAACATCCTTTAAATAAATGTTTTGCTTTTTCCCCCGCTGTACTCCTCTGCAAGGGTTCCCTTGGATATTTGATCATATTTAAAATTCACTCATTTGGTTGTGTTTTTCAGGAGCTGTTGGGTCAGTTGCTCATATTCAGCAGATTGAAACCCAGGTGGTTTTGGTCATTGGGTACTAAAGAAACTCTTCTATCTACTCTTCCCTAACACTTACTTGCATCTTGTGGAGAAACAGTTGTAAAATTGCATCTCTGCTTTATCCACCTTGTAGGTAATAATTGGCATCATTCTGAGGGGCTGAACTACTGATGCTTCCTTTGGCAATGCAGCCCAGCAAAAAAGCCTACAGAGGTTTTTGCTGATTTAGGGGGCAGGGAGTGTGTCTGTATTTCATTCCTCCAGTGCAACTCGGTTTCTCTCTAGAAATCCATGAAGAAGAACATGTGAATCAATGCTCTTAGGCCAGCTTGAGTTTGTCCCAATACTGCTAATACAACCTAGATTCTCTGTAAATAGGACTGGAGTTATACAATAGTAGCTTAATACTTTGACAAGTTTCAACTACTAGGAACTGTTTGTCACTGATTACTCTTGTAAATGCAGTGAAATCTGTGTAGCAGATCCAAACTTCCTCCAGCCAAAATTGTTTAGAAACCTGAGACTGAGAAAAAGGATAAAAAAATCCATTAGTTGCATGGCACCTTTGTCTTGCTGGGTGTTGCAAAGCCTTTAATCTTTTTGTTTTCTGAAACCCTCCAGTCTTCCAGGTGAGTTGATCTGGTAGGCAACCATTACATCCTGCAGTAACAAATACCTATTTTCTCAGAAGAGCTAATTCCAGCAGACCTGAGTCGATGGGAGATGGAGGAAACCACCTATCCCTCATGCCATAGTCCTGAGCTGGCTTGCTGTAGGCTTTCACACCTGGCCTTGCTTCCTTATAGATTGAATTTTCAACTGATCCTCCTGTTATGACAACTGAATGTGTTAGAAACACTTAAAAGATCCCCAGGACAAGAGCAAAACTTAGAGCATCTTCATAAACAGCAATAACTTGCCTTGCCAGGAATGACTGAGCTTTTCACTTCTGGCCGGGAGAGCGGGTAATATCGTCACTTTGACTAACACCGAGAGCTGTAGCCATTATTTTTGAAACAAACTGCTTTCATTTCTCTTCCTGAATGCTGTGTGCAGCAATGATTTCAGAAATTAGTATCCCAAGTTTCAGAGAAAATGAGCGAGCCTTCATTAAAAAGCAGCCGCCCCAAGGAGCAGATAGTGCTTTCTCTCCAGCGCTGGGCTGGGGTTCGTGTCCTTCCCTACGCCTCGTTCCTGAACTTAGGGGTGTCACATAGTAGGATGACACTTAGAAATGCATTTGAGAGATAAGGTCATGAACCTTTCTCTACTAGAGAATATTTTGCACCAGGGTGATACATGGAAGCAGACAGACCTGCCTGTGTCACGTGGAATTCCGTTGGTAATGCCAATGTAATGGAAATGCAGTGAAACTGTCTTTTATAGGTAAAACTTGTAATCTGATTATAGAAATACGTAGATTTGAGAGTGAGGGGAACCTGCAGGTTTTTTTTAAAAAAATAAAATAATTGGAAAAAGGAGTTTATAGGAGCAGATGTAAAAATGTCTTTTGTCTCATGGGGTAACCTGCATCTAAACAGTTTTAGGTGATAAAAGGTACAAAATGAGAAATGACTGAAAATGCCAGGTGAATTTTCCTATGAACAATTTAGGGACAATTCCATGTAATTAAATAGGGTGAAGTATGCCTTTCCTCTGATGATAATTATCAAAGAGCTTGTAAAATACCTAACCAGATTAAAAGATCTTTGGTTATTAGACTTGGGCTAAAGGGATTTTAACAGTGCTCTCTTTATGCAGTGGGCATGTGGGGGTTTGGCACGGGGAAGTAGAGTGGGTTTTTATTCCTCCTAGTGTTGAGATTTAGCTCTGATTACTGAGGCTGATTCTTCTTTTATGTAAGAGACAAAGGCAGCCAATGATTCAGTCTATTAAAGCCGAACTGTGTCGAAATGACTGGTGATTCTGTGCTGGAAATCAGCAATGGGCTACTGCTTGCATCAGAATAAAAACCAACCCTGATAACATCATCGATTCAAGACTATCCAGTCTACATCTTTAAAATTCACAAGAAAAACAAAAGGACACTTCACTGCTGAATTAATCAACACAAGCTGAACTTCTCTCCAGCAAACAGATTATCTTCAGAGGAAAAATAAAAAATAAGAAAAAAAAAAAAAAAGAAAGAAAAAAACGGAGAAAAACTGAGCAAGCAGATAAGAAAGATGTATGACAGGAGCGTAAAATGGAAGCTACAGAAAACAGACCTTGAGCAAGCTTTATACACTTCTGATGCAAGAAGCCAGGTAAGATTAAGTCCCTTAGGTTCCTAAGAAAAGAGTAGAGCATCCTTCCCCTGGCTATTGCAACAGAAGACTGAGGTGAGAGGGTCTGAGACAAGCTTGCATATCTTTCAGTGCTCATTTCCAAGTGCCTTTTTTGTTCCTAATTTCTCTAGGCTTCCAATATACCTGTTACACTGACTCAAATAACCTGAGGGCTAACCATGTGCTTGAACCATCCTTCAGAAAATAAATGGTGCAGCAAGACAGCCCAGCAAGATATGTTGAATGAATGCTGAAGGCAGAAATAATGTGCATCTTCATAAATCCTAAGGAGAAGATAGTTGAAAGCAAGTAGCCCTCACAGCAGCAGCACGCTTCAGTCTGTGCCAGCCCGTTCCTTCCTCCTCCCACTCTCTGCAGGAGCCAGAGCTCTGAAAGGACTGATGCTGGGTTTTGCTGCTGGAGGTTTCTGGAAGTCTATTCAGCATAAACTGTTGCTCTCAGCTGTTTCAATTCTCTAAAGGAGCTGTGATCAATGACAAGTCAGGGTGAATGACAGGTTTCCTAATTCAGATCATGTCCGGTAGTGGATTTTGTATCACCAGGCTACTGCATGTAAACTGCATGGTTTGAGCTAGATTTTCTTTTCCAGATAACATTCAAAATGGAACATTTTTAGCTGAAGTTAATAACATTAGGCCAGATTCTCAATGGGTACAAAACAGCTCAGATTTTCTGTGGAGATGCTGAGTACTGTCTCACTCTTCTGGTCCATCTGGGATTATCACATTGCCTAGGGGAATCTGGCAACTTCATCAGTTGCCTAATTTCCTATTGGTGTTTTGAAAATACCAGATTCTTCTTCCACTGTGGACTACAGGCTCTTTTCTTTCCCCATGATTTCCAGGTGCATCTGCAGGGTATGGGAAGGCCATAGGACCATGGATCTGCTTTTGCCTCTTCCCATTCCCCAGACTATGCAAATGATCATTTTTTCTTTCTATAGCAGTTCTAAGGCAAAAAAGAAAAATGGTTCTTCCCCAAAGGCTGGGAAAAAATTAATAGCTTTGAACCAAATTAAAAATGTTGTTGTCTGTCTTCGCCTTTGAAAAGAGACAAGAGCAGGCTCATTTTGGAAACATCACAAGGGAAAAATCAACTTTCTATTAATCAAATGTTTTGCAGAAACTCTGTTCTTGTTGCTGTTATTAATATAGCGTTTTGGCTGGCTCTAGGTCCACCTTGCTCCTGCTCCTTGGGGCTGGAGCTCTGGCCCACTCCATGTCAAGGCAGCTTTGCAGTCTCGGTGCTTTACTGAGGCCATGCCAGGGTTTGTCTGTGCCTGCATCACATAAAGATGCATAAAGGAGTATTTATTCTTCCACGACAGCCTACAATTAAAAAGTATTTAGGCTGTCTGTCATTAGCAAAGGTTTTCTGCAGTCGTCCATATTGTTATTCCATAAGCTTCATAAGTTGAGGTTCTAGGTTAGAAAAAAAGTTTATTACAGAGTCAGGTGTCTGAGATCAGGTTAATATGCTGTTTGAATGCTTTTAGTGGTATCGTGAATGTAGATTGGTTGAAACACTGTATCTCTCTCTAATCATATACCTACTACTGGAATCAATAAAGTTAAGCACGTGGAGATCTGTTTGAAATACAAATCCAAAGAAAAGACACTTACCTTCTTTAATCTTGGGCCAATACTTGTATAGAGGCTGTTTCATTAAAATATTATCTCTGAAAGGTAACTGGGTTTGTTGGAGTTGAAATAAGATTAAATGAATCAGCTATTGTAGTTCATCCGTTAAATCACAGCACTTTGCTCTTGGTTTGTAAAATAATTTCCAGACTAATGAAGTAGGGTCAATCACATGCATTTTTGATGGAACTAGATTGCCATTAATTGTGTCACAGCTATGGGTAGGTCAATAAATGTTGCCGTTGTACATTGACTATTGCAGAACCAGAAGATAAGCCGTTTTTTCATTACGTGTTGCGGATTTAGACTCTGCACAGGTTAGTGTCTAATTTCTGCAGCGCCGAGGCTCCCCACATAGCTCACCTTTCTTGCAGAAATATCACTGGCTACTTCATCTGAAAATGCCCCATTGCTGAAACTGCTGATTTAGCTTTGGGCAGCTGGTATTTAGCACTGTGGTAGATGTAGGAATCATTCAACTCCCCCACAGATCCCTTTGTAATTTCAGTGTATTGAGCAACTTCTGAAAAACATATATTATCCACAGTGGTGCTGTTTCGGCTTGTGGTTCACTGGCAGATGAGAATGGCAGGAGAAACATTTGTGATAAGTAATGCATGCAATGTGTTGACTAGCTGCTGCAGTGATTTCATCAAGGCACATAGGGAGTATTTAATTTGCTTATAAAAAATAGCCAAGAACGGAAAGGAGAGGGAGAGGGAGGACAGTGTTAGTTGGTATATCACACCTCCTGGTTGATGTTTCAAGGGATATCAGACAATGTAGAGCCATCTGCTTTGATACGCACCTCTGACACTCTGCAGAAGAGGTTTAACCAGGCAGAGAAGACACAGACAATAGCAATGACCTTGGGGGGGATTTCAAAAGGGCAGGTGAGATGAGGTGAAAAGGAGAGAACAGCTGCCCCATCTCAAAGGGGATGGGGTAGGAGTGCCCTACATAAAAGGCTTGGGTAAACTACATCTCATCATGGATTTCTTTTTTTTCTCTGTATTAGAATTTTTTTTTTTTTATTCAGTATTTATGTTTGTTTCTTTTGTGAAGATTTGATAATCTTTGACCAATCTGATCACTTCTGCTAGCCTTGTGTTGCAATCCTTGGAGAAAAAAGGGCTCCTGGAGTAGAGCCTGCTGTGAGATGTCTTCAAAAGGGAAGACCCTTTCCTGAAAAGCAGGTATGAGGAGAGTCTTATCAACTCAGTCCATACAGGAACCAAAGTTGCACTACCCTTTTTATTTGTGGTTGTGTGTGAAGAGAAATACTTCTGTCTAACAAAAAATATAGTTTGTGGTTTGTTTGGGGTTTTGTTGTTTCGTTTGGGGTTTGTTTTTTCTTTTAAGATACGGGGTTTTTTTCCTTGTTTTGTGTGGATGAAACCCCAAGAACTGAGTAAGTTCTTGGTTAAAAAATAGAGCTTAGAAGAGCAAACTGCAGAGAAATGAAGGTATCTGCCATTCTTCAACCTCCCCAAGGAATGTGCTAACCATTCAGCAGTTAGCTGCTCTGGGCTCCGTTTCTCTCAGTCTTTCTTGCTGCAGCTGCATAAACAATTAAATATTAATTGGACTAGAAAAACAGATTGGTCATGCAGAGAAAAAAGATGGTCACCTGGGACATGGGTGGCCAAGTTCAGCTCTCAGCTCTGAAACTGGGAAAGTAATTTTTTCTGACCTACTTCTGAGCTGTTGGTCTTGGTCATCCGGTTATATTTTCTCTCTCTTTATTGTTATCACCTATGGTCTCTCTTATGTTCGGACCATTCTAAACATAAAACACCTTTTCTAAAGATTTCATCAAAATTAGCGCATTCCCAGCAGAAGTGTTGTTTTCAGTGAGTAGATTGTGTCAGGTTCAACACTTTTGTTTCAAAAAATTTCACTAGCTCCTAAGTGTGAGAAATATTTCTTCAAATGGACCCCCCTGCCACAGTTTTTTCCCCCCAAATAAACCTTGGAAGCTGAAGCATGAAAACATATGCCTGTTAACTTACTCTGCCCTTTCTGCTGAGAGGATGAATATTATGTTACCTCTTGCGACTTGCTAGATGCTTTCTTAGACAAGACAAAGCGTATGCCATTTCTCTGTCCAGATGTATTATAGTTGCTCTTGGGAATCCAAATACTGAGTTTGTTGCCTCAGAGGAGCTCTCAAGCCCCTGTATTTTTTCAGCACACAGTGCAAAAAGGCCAAAGAGAGGAGTCTGTTGTGACTCCTAACATAATGTAATGTCGTACCTAACTCAAAAAGCAAACAAGAAGTACTGGGTGTCCAAAATGTCCCCAGGGAGTTTTGCATGTTTATACATTAGGAACAAAGCTCTGGTTTTGCACTATGAGCATAGAAATTTCTCGTATACCAAATCGCTGTTATGACATAACCTCTTATGTACATTCAGGCTTACTTGTACTTGGCATTCCAGCTGGAGGGGAATGCTCAGAGACTAAATGGAGACTATTGCTCAGAGAGGACTCTTGACTAACGTTCTTTCAGCTGTTTTCAGCTTTGAATGTGATCCCTTTTGGTCTCAATTGTTAATAATCAAATGTGATACTTGGGATGCCATTCTGTTCCTGGTTTGCTTCTAATTCTCTCAAAATTTCTGTAACTGAGATTATAAAGTAGCTACTGGACAAAATTTAGCAGCGATGCTCTGCATCACGTTCTGAAACCCAGGCTTAACTGTTCTCTGTTTGCTGTGATCTTCTTTGAAGCTAGCAGGGCTGGCGTGGGAAGAACAGCATTTGACTACTGCTTTTGCTGTCTGCTGCAGCTCATCTTAAAATTTTAAACTGGGTAAGGCACAAGGGAATTTTTCGGGAGATCTCAGTTGTGAAAAGGGCACGAGATTCCCAGTAATTCTCACAGAAGAGCTTGGGTTCTTGTTGTCATTGTTTTTAACACTGTTATAACAAGTGTGGTCTGTATTTGTCAGTATTGCAACAACATAGTATGCTGTTAAATTCAGCTGGGTAGCAGCATTTGCCAAAAATTGTTATTCAATGAGGCAAATAAACAAATGAGGGGGTGGTGGTGGCGTATTTTATTTTTTTCTTTCTTATTAATGAAATGATTAAAAGCCAAGTCACATAGACGCTCCTTTGAGCTATTTTAATCAGTAAACCTGCAGGAGCAAATGTGTTACAGGGGCATCTGTTATGGGAGGATGGAAATGATCACAGAGAGGTTTGAGCCATACAAGTAGGATTTTCAGGGGAAGGGGGAATCTGTTTCTTAATGCAGTCTGGGTTCAGAGTCACTGCCCAACGCCATCCCCGCATTCGGCTGTTGTCACTGGAGATATAGTCAAGGGCAATGAAGCAAACTGTTTTAATCAGGGATCTGTTCTGATTTTGTCACCCTGCTGGTCTTTTGCATTCGGAGAATGTGACTTTGCCAGCAGCACGTTTTTAAGGACGAAGCCTCCAAAATCTGCAAGTCATTGAGATGCACATTTGTTTTTCACTTGTCCTTCTTGCACTTACGGGCAGCGCATTACCATCTCCAGGGGGCTCCTGAGAAATCCAGCTGCTGGGTCAGCCCAGAGCAGGCATCAGGGAGGTGCCTCGCAGTGAGATAGGGTTGAACATTGTCCCTTGTGCCACACTCAGCACACCAGTAGATTGCAGTAGCCCTGCTAAGAATTGACACTGCTGCACGCAAGGTTCCTTTTTCATGTATTTCTGCCCCACCAAACCCCAGCTGCCAGGGCAGTGTTCACTGGTAGTTGCTTCGAGAACCGATAGATGCTTACTGTGCTGGTCAGCTAAAGCAACAAAGGGGTTTTAATCATCACAGAGGTGTTGGCCTCAGGGGTTTATCAATCATCGTTTGAGTTCTCAAGAAATTAGTGATTGCCCTAGAAATCAGGAAATTTAAACTGTTGTGTTGTCTTGAATTACCTTTTAGATTTCTGAATCTCTGAGGGGTCATTAAAATCATGTTAACAACTTCCCCTGCACTATAAAAGATTTTTTTTTTCCTAAAAAGAAGCATTTTTTTATTAATCACATGGCTAAAGGAATAGGTGCATTAAGGAAGTATCAGGAGTTTGCCAATATTGATGAGTAAATCTGTAGGCTCACAGCTCTTGTTAAACTAAGTAAGAGTCATGGGAATTGGAAGACTCTGGAAAGGAAGTTTTAAATCATTAAATCGTTCTGATAACTCCATGGGGGCATACGTTTTCTATTTTATTTACAGCCTTCTGGCCCCTTTACTCATCACTGATCTTTACTTATAATGTTACCTGGCCACACCAAATCAAGGGACCAGTGCCCCTGGCTGAGCACTGGACCCCTCAGAACTGCTCTCAGGATAGACGTGGAAAACAGACGCTTCCAGCCTGTCCCAATTCCCGCTTCCCAGTGCAGGTCCTGTGGGTAGGGTAGCATTCTGCTAAGAGAGAAAGAGATGACAGAAATGCTTCTTTGGAAAGGGTTTTGAAAAATACCGATCTGTAGCATGTTTGGATGAGACATCATAGGGAATTTGAGGTTTGCAGGGTAGCGCTCTGCTGTTGGAGAAAGAACTAACTTGTGTAGCAGTTGGTCTTTCCTCAACATGGGCTGTGTTTGGGAGCTCTCGGCCACAGCTGTTCCCTCTGGTCATATGTCTGGTTGCCTGGTAATAAGGAAAACCTGTTAAGTGTGAGCATGATTTCTGATGGTCCTTCAGCTTTTGGGCCATTAGTAGATGGGAGCAACAGGGTTGGCAGCAACCTGCTTTTCTAGTAGGTTTGCGGCTCTTGCTGGTGTGTAAAATATGCACTGTGTTATAAATCTGAGATTATTTTTTTTTTTTTTCGCCATAAGGGTGAGGAGGTCCATGTTTGGTGGTTGGGATACTTACTGGAAACCTGGGTGCTCTACTGGGTGGCACTGGAGGAGTCCAGCAGGTTGGACTCTTCCTTCACTGGAGCCAACGGAGCTGTGATTTTTTTTCCTGTTAGTCTCTGTACCTTGAGCCTCCTTGAAGTGAAGTGAGCCCAGGAGTACTGCAGCATTTCACAGGAATGCAGGGAGGACAAGTCCTTATGATTTACCTAAAGTGAAGCTAGTACGGCTCAGCCTGACTAATGATTTAAAAATCCAATCAGACACTAGATCAGATGAATGGAGCTGTGAAACTTCTTTTTCTTTTGACATGAATTGCTTCTATAAAGCATTCCTAAAAGCAAGGTACCCTTCTGCTGATTAATCTTACTTAGCAGGGGGAAGCAGGAATACAGCCACAGTGTTCCACACGGTCCTACAGGGCTGAACTGATCCAAGCTAGTTTGTTTCACTGCTTCAAAAGACAGATGAAGTAGAGAATTAATTATAATATTGATTCCAAATTAACCAGGTTAGGTTAAATGGTTTGTTCAATACCAGGTGATTTTAAAAATGTATTAAACAGTGCATTATTTACAATCTGCACTTAAACAAGAGGGTCCAAATATTTTATGCAATTAAAGAAATGGATTCTGAGGTGTAACTTTACTGGCTAAATTAGTAGGCTAGGTGCACTTCTGAAGATTTTTGCTCTACAAAAAAATGTAAGAATGGCCTTAGGAGGGCAGGCAGAGTATCCGTCTTGTCTAGTGCATTGCCTCGGACAGTGGTCAGGAGCAGACAGCTGCAGAAGAGCATAAAAAAGGCAAATGCACAGGTGTATTTTCTCAAACCATTTTCCCAGTTTCCAGTTGTGTGTGGAGAAGGGCTTGCACCACCAAATACAGCTTTCTCTAGGTGTAACGGTGTATTATGTCACTGAAATCAGTGGTATTGCAATAGATTTACACTGCTGAAACGAGTAAAGTCTAGCTTTTTAGCTTCTCACCAGGAGAATGCCATTGAGTCCCTCACTGACTCCAAAAGAAATGAACAAGAAAAAGTGATTTTATTGCATTATGCCTCAACAAGGCCAAATGGACACCTTTAACAGGAATCAGACTACAATAAAAGCCAGGAGTGCAGTAGTATGTCAGTGATAAAAATCACATATCAAGATTATGAAGATGAATTATACAGCAGTTTGCTGTTTCTTTGAGTCTGCAGATTTCTCTAGAGAATTTGAGATTTAGATATAAAATGTTTCTGGCTGATAGAGCTGCTCACGTTGTTGCCATATCTTCCTGATGTTTTCCCCTAAATTGATATATTTAAGTAACATCTAAGGTTTGTGTCCTGCAGTCCTATCAGTGCTGACACTCCTTAAGAGACAGAAAATGAAAGGAGATAAGTATCTCTGAGCAGAAGAGACTGGTTTTCACTTTAAAATTTCCAGGGGTAGCCAGCGTCTCTGGATTGTCACTGTAACTGTGCTTGGGATGTGGATCTCATGATCCAAAATTTTATCTTCGGCACAGATGGCTCAAAGGCCTGATGCATTGCTAGGCTGAGATGTGTCCATGAAGATGGAAAAACAGGAAAAGTTTACATTCTCACCAGTCCCCATGTGGCCTGTTTCTCATCAATTCCCTGTTGCTTGTGTTCCTGACCCATCCCATTACAATCCTGACCACACACCATACAAATACTGCAGCCTTTTCTCCCACTAACAGAGGGAGTCTGTAGCCACCAGCATCTGCAAAAGTTTCGAGTGAGGTCTGGAGAACAGCAGATCTGGGGCTTACCTGGCTTCCTCTGGCAAAACATGGGTGGAGGGGAAGTCTTAGCTGGGTTGTAAGCCACAGTTTTTATCATAGTTCTCACAATATTTGCCATTTCTCTTTGATGTCCCTGCTCCACAAGGAAGTGGCTACATGCAGACCTCAACTTAAAGCAATCAAACAAGTGAACAAAAAAGCCCTTGAAATGAATGAGCTGGAAAGATCAAATCCAGAAAGCTAATGATACATTTTAGGTTTTCTGCTTGAAAATATTCATGGCTTTTCAAGTAATCCCATAATTTGGTGTATATATGAGCCTCACTCATGACTTTTTGATTACTGAAAGGTTGGCAATGTTCAGTTATCAAAAAAAAAAACAAACCCCCCAAAAAACCCCAACCCTGGAGAATGGTGCTTCTCTGTCTTTATGGGCTATAGTATCCAGGTATTTGAGTCTCCTGTGTAGAACAGAGTTCAGCGTATGAGATCTGTGAGGATGAGCCCTGGCTTGCAGCATGTTTTCCTGGTGACTGGGAGAACTTCCTAATGGAAGAGTGTCAAACCATGCTTTAAAGAGGGTTTGTGTGCGGCAAGGCAGGGAAAATAGCTACAGTCAGACAAAGTAGCTCTGCTACACATGGAAGGTAGAATCCTGGAGCACAGTAGAACTTCTCCCATACCTGTATTTTTCAGTTTTCTTAGCTGTTTTTTTGGATGAGACTCCAGCCAAATCTGTTCTCTGTGCTGGTGAATCAGTGGGAATGCTCTGTGCATACTCATTAGACTTCAAAATCCTCATGCATGAAGAGGGCTCACAGTCAGGGCAAGTGATTGTGTTCAACCAGCTGCATTCTTACTGAATTTCTTTTATGTCCAGTGCTGAGAAATGTTGCACTTTAAATTGTAGTTTGGCTTTTTTTTTAATTGCTTTTTTTCCTCTTAGCATGTGTTTTCCTTTATGGAAAATATTATGCTGTTTGGTAGATGTTAAGCAATTAATAAAACAGCGTATTTTGCATCCTATTATGTGGATGGAATGACAAAGCTCTTCTTGTGTGAACAAAGGCAGCAACAATAAATTCCCGTTGTACTACTAAAACATGTTCTATGCTAGACTTGCACTCTACTGCTGTTGTAGGGATGGAAGTTTTTAATGTTATGTAGACTAAATATTTTACATTGTGTTTTCTTTTAAAGGATTTTTTTCTTTCATTATTCAAAGCTGGAAGCAAAGGGTTTTTACATAGTTTCTCTCAGCCTTCTTTATAGTATTAGAAATCCTATATGGAGAGTCAGTTTTGTCATTGGCTTGGGACACAAAAGATCTGAGTTCATCTTCTTCTGCCAGATACACCCTATGTGACTTTTGAGGGCTAGGCATTTGTAATAGCCTTTTGCTATAAACAGAGCAGAGGCAAAGAAAGATTGCTGACAAGCCATGGGCTTGTAACGACTCTAACACCTTGATTATCATACAACAATTATGATTAAAATGTGGTGATTTATTTAGAGAACTTAACACACCCACCCCCCACCACCCACACCCACACCCCCCACACCCCGAATCCTGTAGTCATTAATTTAGGGTCATATCACCTTCATAGAACTCTATACAGAACAGTTTGCAAGTCTGTACTGAGAGCATCTCGATGGGTCTGTAGGAGGCATGGTCAGATCCTCCTCTGAAATCGTCTGCTTAGGACTTCTTCTGCATGGTATACCAATAATCAGAGAACCATATGCTACGTTTGATACTCAAACTGAAATAGCCTTCATTTCCACTGATAAGAGTAGTAGGAATACTGTCATATTTTGCATTTAATTAGGAAAAATGAGTTGAGAGAGTATGTCATTTTCTTTTATATGACAATTAGAAACGTGCCAAAAATTTCAGTCTGGAATTTATGTGCAGCTATCCTTTGCAATTAGTCATCTTATTTACTGCCAAATAAATGTGTTTTTAGCAGAATTTCTGTGAAACTGCAATTACATCTAGGGAACGAATAGATTAATCCCATCTGCATATGCCGTATGGATCTTTCTGCAGATACTCTGCATCCCATCCCCACGTGCGCTGTTTGTGGGTGACATTCTGAATCCAGTAAGACTGGAAGAAGGAAATTCTCTTCTCTCTTCAAATGAAAAAGTGAAGCAATATAACTTAACCTTATTTACCAAAGAAATATACATTTCCCTATCCACCTGCTATCATGGCAATTGTGAGCAGGCAGAATGCATCGTTTTGCTTTGAGGAGAATGTTGGTTGGAGGTCAGGACCTAATCCTTCAGCCCTTCCTCCCTTTGCTAAAAGCAGGGTGACTTAGAAGAGAAAGGACTACAGGATCAGGCCATGGCACAAAGAGCAATTGGATTATTGCATGAGCTGCAGGGAATAATAAATCATGTCAAGATTAACTTTTTGTTTGTCTCTTTCAGAGACAGTATGTGCTTCCAGAAACTCCTCTTCTTCAAAATGAGTATGGTACAGAGGTCCTGTTTTGAGAACTAATTGGGACTATTTCTTGTAAGAGTTGTTAGGTGATAAATTCAGATCACGCTTTGAGAATGTCAAGAATCATGTTTTGTACTTGTATACAATACACAAAACCTTGCTCTTTGTAGGACTGCGCACTGGTGAAGTCTATGTGTTGTAAGGCAGCAAAATGTGTCTCCCAGACATACTCATGTACCTACACATTGCAGCACATATATGAATATATGAGTTGACAGCAGGGCTGGACAGAGGCCTGAGCACTGTCCCATTAGTGGTCCTCGGTACTCTCTTGGCACATGACAATCAGTGTTCTTCCAGGAACACCAGAGACACAGTTTGGGGTATAAGACAGCCCATGAACCTTCCAAACTTGACCACCATGCTTTGAGGAGCAGTTGTGGCATTTGGCCTTGGAAAGGGGGAATGGACTCTGGCCTTCTTTATTTAACAAGTTGTAGCTTTTCAACATCATTTACTGATGCACATGCTGGTCTTACGTTTTTCATACCCTGGAAAATCTTCCAGCTGCCTCAAATAAGAGTTATTTCAAAGTGAGAATCATGGATTCTGAGCTTGACATATTCATTATCACTGATGGTAAATCAGTTAATCGTGGTCATGTTTAAGTTTTTCTTAAACTACTTTTTGAAAGTGAGGAATATCTGCGGGAAATGTCCTCTGAAATTTTACCGATGTATTTCACTGAATGTACCCAATCAGAAGGCCCCATTCACATCTGCAGGTTGGTATTTCTGCAAATATTGCTATTTTAATATGTCTTAGGAGTTAAACTGTACCCGTATGATGATTACAGCCATTTGCTAGACCATCTGTCTTTCAGGACCATCAGAAAGTCTAGATGGATGATACTATAATTTGGAACTAGGTATTTCATTCTCTTGAATTTACTTATGTCAGACAGAATATAGCTCACTACTATGTCCAGTAATGATGATCTAATTGCCTCAGCCAAACTGTAGCATCTCACTGGGTATATACATTTGTGTGATGATTACTCAGTCATGGGGAGACCTAGAAGGGATCGTGCGTAATTAACCTGTCATACATGAGTATGATTGTACAAATGTGTCCTGGTTTCGGCACCGTACCTTCAAAATTAAGTCGGTCAGCAATGTGGCCCATTTATTTTCTTCTCATTTTGAACAACAAGCACGTCCATGGTGCAGTGGGGGGAGTCTTTACACCCCACTGTGCAGCATAAGATGTGTGGAGGCATCACAGGAGAGTCACAGGAAGGCTTAGATGTAAGGTACCGCTGCAGTAACCTAGCCCAAACCCACTCCAAGCAGAGCTAGAATGCAGTTACATCAGGTTGCTCAGGACCTCGTGCAGTCCAGCACTGAAAGTCTTCAAGGGTAGGGATGACATAGCTTCTCTAGCCCTTGTTTCAATGCCTTACCACGCCTACTATGATTCTTCTTTAACGTCTAATCAGAATTACCCGTGTTGTAACTTGTAGTCATTGCACTTGCACTTTGCTGTGCCTGGAAGAGCTACCAAGAAGCCTTCCTCTGTTCACCAAAGGTCTATATAAAAAAGAGAAGAATCAGGAGCACGAGAGAAACACCATTAATTAGCAGTGCTTGCTTAGAAGCTGCCTGTAGATTGACCAGTATAGTCAGGCTGCATGCAAATATAAAGTGTCCGTTACCTATACAGGTATCCTTGCACAGTCTTTAATTACATGTTCACCCCAGGTGTTTTTTTCATTGGACTCTCTATCCTATTCAGTCTCCAGGCTTGATGACTTCAGAGATAAAGCTGAGGTTCTGTAGTAAAATAAATTGTCTTCAAGATTGGTTGCAGGAGCTGAGACAGACATGGTGAATGTTACATTAGGCATCTCAAATTAGAAGTCAATTTGGACATTTGTCTGTCTAGGTGTTGATTCTACATTTGTAAGAAGAGGATGATAATTCTCACTTCCTTGAAAAAAAGCGTTAGGAAGAAAAATTCCTGAAGTGAATAAAGCCTGAGGGTTTTAGACTGACGAACACCGCAGAGCATGCCCACACCGCTAGGTGAAAAGCAGGCTCACCAGTATGCTATTCACACCCATCCGCAGCCGGTATGTGGCCTGTCAACATTGACACCTGTGGTATATAATCTTAATAATTGCAAGTCTCTGAAGACGTGGTGTCCAGATATTTATTAGCGGGCTGGGCTGCAATACACTGACACACCATGCCCAGTCCATCCGGGCAGGAACGAGAGCTTGAAGCAATGCTGAAGCGCTAAGCCTTGTCCTGGAGGCTGTCTGCGGCAGAGGATGTGCTTGCAAATCCCTCGTGTGAACAGTGGGAGAGTCTAGGCTTCACGAAGCGCTCCAACCTTGTCTGAGGGTGTACTAATGCTAGTGGAAAACTTTAAAGGGAGTTAACAATCTTTAAATGTAACCAGATTTGAGTGGTGAGTAGTAAAAAGGTAAGATACACAAATGGAAGAAAAATAATTAGTGAAATAGTTGCGTGGAGCATACCCACAGTGTGAAATAAACTTTGTGAAATAGATAAGATAGTCTCAGGCAAGGATAGTCTATGACCAGGGTATGGGGTTGTGTCCAAATGCTTACAGCCTGAAAAGGCAAAATAAGTCTTGGCTGTTCTGAATTCCTGAGACCTGACTTTGCAACCCAGCTAATTTAGTTTATTTTCTTTTAAACATTTAATGTTATTAGTATTAAAGCATCCAAAACTGGGCCAGCATTTTTTAGAGGCCAAATACATTAGCACTCATCCGTAACAAACATGTTGCATATTCAGATTATTCATATGGTGCTTTGGAGAATCAGCTGGTAACGGGTATTTTGCTGGACATGTGGAGATTTGTGATTTGTGGTGAAGGACAGACTAGCCATGGATTTGAGCAGATGGTGGTCATTACTTGTGCCAACATGTGACTGCATTTAATTATAACAGAAGTGCTGAGGCAGATTATTTTGCTGGGCTCTTTAGATATATCTTCATAGCAAAGTGAATAAGTATTCAAAGAAGCATTGCATATAAAGAATCAGAACTGCAACAAATTCAGCGTATCATACAGCAAACTATATCATTGCTGTGTGATACAATGTCTAATATTTAGAAATTCATGGTCCCATGTATGTTTCCAGGTAGATCTTTCACTTGAGAGCAATAGTCTGTTCTTCTCAATGTGCAGTGACCACTTATGCAATTCAATTTGATGGGAACTACATTTTTCCTTGAATTTGTGAAGCAGTAGAGTTAACTGGCTGCACGTAATAAATATGTCTGCACACCTTAAAATACAAATACAGCTTGCCATTTTAAACTACATTGTATGGAATTATCTATAATGCAATATGATTCCATATCAGGGACCATACTATTTTATGTTTATATGGTCTCACTGAGTCATATTTTCAATTTTTATGGGTTATTTTATTATTGTTTTGCTAATGACACTCAAACCTCTTTCTTTCTCCCACATAATGCATCTTCAGTCACAGCTATTGTGTTCTCTTGGCTGTGAGTTTGCAGTTGTGGAATAAATTTTAGCAATTAAACACTTTATTGATTAAACTGTCCCTTCTGTTCCATGATTGATGTCACTAGACAGTGCACAGTGAACACAAAACAGCTGCAAAGAGAACAAAGTGTAGAGAAGAAGAGGCTTGTGCTGGATTCTCCTTCACCAACCCTAGCTTTTACAGCTAACTTGCAGCCTCAACAACATCTTGCAGCCAACAACCCTTGCTGAAATGCTCTGGTAGAAACCACATACCACATGCAGAAGTAGCGCATTGAGCAAGTGCTGCTGGAAGCCGTACTGGAATTTCCTATGTGCTTTGAGGTATTGACTGGAAAAGTGGCAAAAAGGTGGTTACAGGCTTAGCAGCCTGTGGCGGTGTCTTGTCTGCCCTACCTGGTGTGGCTTGGGAATAGGCCTGCAGAAGCTGGCATTCAGTGTACTCCTTTTATACTTAGAGAAAAGGCTATCTAGCTTTTCCAGGGATTTCATCTCCCTGCCTGTATTCTACGTCCCATACTGGCTGCGTTATGTCCTGTGGCTTGAGTTTCCCTGGGCCAGCACGTACACTGTCAGAGGAATTATGATGAAACCAGCTGGAAGCATTTGTACATGCTCCTTTATGAATGTAAAAAGCAGTGAAAATAAAACTCTTCCTTCTTTTAAAATCTTATGTTTGTTGTCATACGGCTCATTTTGCTGCCCACGGTTGCTGACCATCTCCTAAACCCAGCTGCTACCTGCCTCCCAGGGTCACTGGTACCAGCCGATATTGTACAGCTTTTCAACTGTTTCTATATATATTTTTACGTGCTTCTGAACCAGCACTTCTAAACTTGTCTCTATCAACACCTTATCTGTCACCATAATTTTGTTAATATTCTAGTAAAAGGGGCTTCTGCTTCATCCATCACATGATGCAAAGGCCTTTGAAGGCTGGTTCCTGGGCATCCTCGAATGATGGTGTTTATATTTAGGGAATTTTAGCTGCTTGTGATTAGGGCCTCAAGCACTTTTAATGTGTGTGGGGTGGATGCAGAGTAAGGAATTTCAGTACTGGGTAGGGTTTGTAGCTCTGTGTGGGTATCTAGGGAAGAGGAGCAGACCAGGCATGTCTGTATGGGAGTCCTTGGCTCTCTGTGGTGTGGGAGAGCAGGGTGAGATGTGTGGGGAGAAACGGGCTAGTCTGGGGTGAGAAGCCATGTTCTCCTGCTGAGGAGGAACTAGAGGCAAGACAAAAATCTTGCAATTTATTCTTTGAAGCTTTGCATGCAACTGACCTTGACTTAAGCATTTTGTACTATATAAATATTTCAAGTGAGCCATGAATCAAGATTAATGCATTAGGTGACTACCAAATCATTAGCAGTGCAGGATGTAATAAAGTTGATGCCAGGGCTTTATTAAACAGGGCGTGTTAGTCATTAAGATAAAGTAATGGTGTTGTGTAAATGTGAGAGCAAAACCCCATTTCCTCTGGGTGTCTCATCTTAAACAGGTGGTAATGTTAGGAATGGCAAGTAGCAAGGTACGAAGTCAGAGATGGTTTAAATCCTTATGGTGACTGGATTCTGATTAACTTATTTTCTGCATCTCTTCTCACAAGGAAGATGATGCTATATCTTATTTCCTATTTGGCCTCACAACCGTAATCTGGAGGTGCTAAGAAAGCTGATTTGTCAGAGTCAAAACCAAATACTGAAAATAACAGAGCCAGGGAACAAGGCAAAACTCATAGATTACAGCAAGTACACAAATGTCTAATCTTCTCCCTTTTCTTTGGTAGTAACTGAATAAGAATAGGCAATGAAAGGTTTTTAATCAATGGTCAAAGCAGACTTTTCAAGAATAAACAGGAAAAAAACCAGAACCCACAAATTCTGTTTACACTTGAAAATTCCCAAGTTCAATTGGTCATCATCCATTTAGTTTAATTTTATTTGGGCTTCCACATAGTCTGAGTTTATGCTGTGGTTTAGATTTAAAAAAAAAAATAAATCTGCAGGTTTCTGGCTAATACCTGAAAAGTTCATTATGCTGGCATCTTCCTTTGTGTCTATTTCTGTGAATTCCCAATGATGAGAACATCAGCCTATTTAATAACTGCAAACCATGATTTGTATTCAAACAGGAATTCTTCACTTGCACCTGTGTTCACACACAGAAAACTCAGCATTCCTTTCCCATCTCTTGGTGGGCCATGGTTAATCACCCAGAGACCAGGGAGATAAAATGACCTTCACTTCTCTCTGGTGTCAGCAGCTTTCTTCCCCTTTCATCTGCTGTAACTCAGGCTTTCCGTAACTTTTAGACCACCAGTGTTGATTTCATAACTATTTTGAGCTCCTCATGATTTCGTTTTTTTATGCTTTTAAATTAACCCCTGGAGATATTGGTGCTGATTGTCCTGCTTATTTCCAGTTTTAGTCTTGTTCTACCATGTTCTCTTCTGTCTCAAGTAGAAACTTTGCCACTCCTCCTCTCACTGTTTCTGGTGAAAACCCTGTTTTTGTTACCTTTCTGTGCCATTTAGCATTTAATTAGTCACTGGCTTTTCTCACCCCCTTATACCAATATATTTCAGGGATCCGTCCAAACATTGGATCCATACTGACAGTAGCCACCCAACCTTGGCTGCAGAGTTCCTCCAGCCAGGATGGGAGCCTTTGATTTTCTTTTCTCTTTCATCTTAAAACAAATTTTGCAGATTTAAGATTTTTATCTGCTCCTTACTCGTGCAGTGGGGTTTTTTTGTTCACAGGTTTCTCATCTTCAGTTTTCTTCTTGAAATGTCATTCATCATCTTCTTCAGGTTGTTTCCTTCTTTAGCTGTCAGGGAGCCTTTATGTGTGTGGTAGTTACAGGGTGAAAAACTAACACAACGCTTTCCAGTGGCCAAATTCTGCAAACCAGTCATCTGCTATTATATAGGTTTTGAGGAAAAAAAAAAAAAAAAAGCCCATGGTGACTTTAAAGACTGATAGGCAGGACTGAAGTATATTACTGAAGAATATAAACTTCATGTAGATACGCGTTTTTGCTGATGGCTCTGCCTTGTAAACTGCCCTGTCTTTCATAATACATTGTCCTTAGCTGAAGTAAACATATTTTTCACATTGCTTATTTTTTGTGAGCAATAACTAACATGTGATTTAAATGATCAATTTATAACTATGGGAGGCTTATACCTTATCTTATGGTGATTTATTTTTGTGTAGAATGTGCTTTTACTACAAGTGACATTTCAATAGCATATTACAGTCTCTGGAGTCCTTGAACTATTTCCAAGCAGTGAGCGTGCTGGGGTGTAAGCCAGTTTGGAAATCTGTCTGTTGGGTTGATGGATTATAGTCCATGTAGTGAGCACTCAGCCTCCACAAGGTTCATGGCATCTTCACCTTTAAGTATCTAATTTATGTAGAAATGCCAATAAATTATTTAGAAGGGCATGCTTGCTGATATCAGCAGTTCTGGAGCAAGTAAAAATGGTATGACTTTGAAAATCATTGGAAATGTTGGCAGATCTTCAACAATTCTTTATAGGTTCTGGCTATTAAATATTTGAGGAGAAAAAACCCATGTTTTTCTCCTTTCTCCCAGGATTTTTTTGTCAGTTCTTTAGAAATTTATCAGCTTGTTCTTGGAATAAAGTCCACATTGATTCTGGAAAAGCATGCATCCCAGAGAGGTATGAGAGGACAGCAAACATTCAATACAATATAAATATAAAAGAGCTTCTTCCTTTCTTCCTGGCTCAGTAGGGATTTGTTCCTGAGTTTGCAGGAACCTCACATCTATACCAATAAACTAAACGCAGTAATGGCCCGTTGAGTGATGGCAGGGCACGCTCGGACACCTCCACCCCGTTCAGCTCTTCAACGCTGCACATCGGCTTGTTCGCTTGATGCTCCTGGGCTGAACTCAAAACTTTCCTCTGGTATTTTTCCTTTTTTTTTTTTTTTTTTTGTGGCATGAGTCAAAGCCATGCCAAGGAGTTGCTATGGTATGGACAGCTCAGTCCCACTGCCTGGGCCAGACCACGTTTAATTACTTAATATAGGCACATCTATAGGGGCAAGGCAAGAATCCAAGTGAGCACAACAGGCAGCACATTTGATGATGTAAAACTTTGCACTGAAAGCCTCAGTAATCCTGCTGGAGAAGTGCAAATGTTTACTTTTCAGGTTAAATACCTAAATCTGTCTGAAGGTGTCTATCTAAATGGCAGTGTTTTTGCAAGTGCTGAACACCTACGTTCTTTATTAAATCAACAAGAATTTGGCTTAAAGGAATCTGCTTTAAAAGAGAGAGAAAACCCAGTTATGCCATTTCTACTCTTGGGGTCTGTAAGATACCACCAGTCAGAGGGGCATTTACAAACTCTAACAGCCTCTCTATCCCCCAAAACTTCTCTCTGCTCCCCCTGAGATATCCCTGAAAGCAAAAATCCATGGAAAGCAAAGACAGAAATTGAATAAAAATAGCTTGACTAATTTTTTTATTATTATTCTTGAAAATGCAAATTGTCATTGCAATGCTATATCAGATGTCTAAGAAAAGGTAGGTGCCACTGTGTTGCCTCCCCTTTCAGTGGCTGTTCAGACCCAGGGCTTCTGCCTCCTGAGCCACTCCAAAAAGTGCTTTACTTTACAAGGACATTACTTGGCCACCTGTTGTAAAAAGAAATGTGCTTGTATGGAAGGAGAATATTTCTTACTTTTTTTTTATATTTAATGCTTACACCATAATAGCAGTCACTGAAAGCTGGACTTAAATTTTAACTTCATGTGCAAATGAGAAAACAAGCTATACTGCAGATAATATTTTGCAGCAGCATGACACAGTATATCGATTTTCTTTAATCCTGAAATTCACTGGAATAGTGGTGCAGCTTTGTTCTTAGCTTAGATCTGTTTATCTAAAACTTTAATGACTAATATTTTAATTTTTTTTGCGAAGCCTAATTGAATTTTACAAACAGGATTAGATCTTTAAACTCTGAAGCATAGCTGGGAACGGTTATGGCAGACCGAACTAAAGCAGTTTTCTGTTATTCGCAGTGACAGCATGGCAAGCTGCTTTCTCAGGGCGTCATGTGCAAACAGCTGTTATCTTAGCATGGATCTGGCTTAGGACTTTACAGCAATTTGGAAAGCTGGTGGGTTTTCACCTGAAAGAGTAACTTTGGGCCACAGAGCCTGATTTCTGACACATGCTGCTAAGCTGGGGAGCAACGTGCATCGCTTGCTACGGCAGGTAGTGCCACCTGCTTGGGCTTTGGTGCTGTACTGACTGCTACTACTGCGTCCATGTGGTAGCTCATTGCCTATTTCAAAGGAGATATCCATCACATCTGTGCAATAATCTTATTTTTAACCAGTAAACATATGGTGAACATTGTTGCTTTTTACTGTGGCCAGAATACTGCGATTTTAGGTGTGACTCTGCTGCAGGGCATCAGCTTGAGACAGGATTTGGTAGCAGAAGATAGACCTTCTTGACATAGATCCTATTTCACATGAATTTGATTCCTATTAACAAATAAACTCTTTGGCATTGTGTCAATATGTAGAGGTTGAGGGAGACCCCAAAAGCACTTTTTTATGGCCAGGGTTGGGAGAAGCACCTTGACAGTTTCAGAGAACATCATGGTTTTCAGCTGCTGGCTGCTTCAGAGGTATAATAATGATGTTAAAACATTTCGGGTTGTCAAAAGTGATTTGCTTATCAGAGGCTCTAGGGTCAACACTGCCTTTTTAATTACACTCTTTACATGTAATGCTAGGATAGTTTTTAACACAGGGAGGTCATAGTTCTGATGGGAACTTTTAGTGTCCACTGTCAGGACTGCTGAGAATTTGAAAATGTGGTTATTAGCAGAATGATAGTTACTACTGGTAATTTCTTTTCTATTTCTTGTGGATATATGAGTATGTGTATTGCCTGCATCTTGCCCTCCCCATGCGATGCCAGCCTAACCATTGCCATCTTCTTTAGAAGCTGCAACATTCCTTCTGGTAATTGCCTATTTATCCAATCACCCCATTACCTTACTGGGAGGCTGGCTGAATTTAGAGGAGTCTGTAAATGAATTACTCTGAGGAGAAATAATATCTGAGAGAGGAGTAAAGGAGTGGTGTTAGTGTAGGAAATTTCCTTTTTTGAATAGGTATGTGTCAGTTGTGATCATTATATTTTGTTCTCCCATATGTTTCTTGGCTGCTGCAGGAATGCTTTTAGTTTTTATTAATTTCCAAGAGTTTTTCAAATTATTTGATGGATGCTGGGCTTTCCCTTTTAGCTCTATCTGGAAACATTCCTCAAGGACAAGTAAGGACCTGTCTGGCTATCTCAGGGACTGTATCTCTCATAGCTGCTTTGATGAGTAAGTAACCACCTGTCTTGCAGTAGCTGGGGTTCATTTAGGAAGAAAGACAATTCAGAGCTACAAACCAAAATAAAACTAATGGTTGCATCCTACAAAATGTTACAGCATTGTCCATAAGAGCCTTGTTAGTTAAACTAAATGAGCTGCCTCTTGAAATGTTTAAATGTCTCTCAGAGAATTCCCTGTCTAAACAGAGGAAACAATAGAGGATGCTATCCTCCCTGAATAAACATGCATTTAAGAAGGCTTATAGGTATATAGGTATATAGCATGCTTTTAAAATAAGAAAAATACAGTATGAAACATGATGAAAAAGGCCGTCAGGAAGAAGATGAGTATGAGATCTGTATTTCAGGTTTAATTTTTAATCACTATCAAGTCTATTAGAGAAGCTAAAATAGACTATGATCAATTGATATAGAAGTACTTTTTCCAAAAAAGTTAACAGCTTTATTATGAAGTAGCACCTGCTACTGCGTCGAAAGTTATTAGATTGTATGTGCATGAAGTAATACTCGTAGAAGTTAGATGAATAACCCGTAATAAATCATATACCACAAGGGTATGCAGTTAATATCAAGATTAATTACGCACTGATTTGTAAGTCATTATATCATAGGTATCAATGTTGAGATTTAATTTTTCTCTAAAAACTGATTAATTCTGATATAGCTGTTTAACTATTTCTAAACACTCTTGAGATGCAGGCTAAAGCAAGACAAGGAGACATACCACTGTTTCGTTCGTTTGCCTTGTAAAATGGAGTGGTTAAATCTACAGTATCAATTATATCAAAACTCATTTATAGTTTCTGTTTTCTGACCCAGCCTTCTAAACACCTTGTTGTGTTTTGTCTTCCAAGGTGTGTGGTAGCAGTCTGTTTTTCTTACTTTTACACTCCTTATAATCTTCTCTTGGAATGATTACATTGTGGCATCCTTTTTATCTGATTTATTACAATGATTAAAAAGCGGGAAAACACAGGGTATATTCTGCCATGTTGATGAAGTTTTAAGAGACGTTTAATATGATTAATTTAATAGCTTTGAGTCATTAGCATGTGAAACACCATAATCTTTAGTTCCTTTTCCTGGTTAAGGGCCAGATCCACTTAGAGACAGACACCCATAAGCTGGGCTCCGCTCCCCACACTGTGCACAGGGAGCGCTGGGTGCTGCAGGGAGCTGATGAGTCTGTGCACAGGGCAGGCACCCTCCTGCCAGGGAAAGGATGCCCCTGTTACAGACACCTATGTTTTATCTTGAGTCTTTCTCTGCAGAGGAAGCGTTGATGTTGGTAAATCATATACCAAAATATCTAGGAAGTGCCTAAGCACACATATCTGCATCCCATCAAATTCCGTGGGACCTGAGCACAAGTTTAAATGGTTTCCTTGCTGCAGAAAGGCATCCCATTAAATGCTTTCCTGAGTTTGTCTACATCTGAGCCTATGGGGTCTGTGGGGCCAAAGGAAACCATTGCCCTTTCCCAGCAGTATTTTCCCTGTGGATGGAGGAGAGCATCCTATCAGAAAGGAGGTGGAAAAGCCATAGTGCAGTATTATGCATTAACTGACAGCCACATTTCTTAATTGTTATCAAAAGGATTTAGTAAGATATTAAATACAGTTACTGATTTTAGGAGCTGCCCATAATATACAGTGTTAAATTTATATTTAGGTGAAGAAATCAACAATACTCCAAGGCACCCTCTGCAGTTATCTAACAAAACATCAACAGGCAAACAAAATATAACTATAACAGAGTCATGTTTTACTCTTCTGGAATGTACCTGTTTTCTATTCCTTTTTTAAATTGCCTACGTTTTCCTTAAAAAAAAAATAACCTACATGCACACATGCATGTTCAGAAGAAGTGCACACAACCTCCTCATACACTATGCATCATTCCTTTGAGCTCAGAGCTTAAATGGTGCACAGAGGGTGATGTATGTCGTCTGGACTAAGGAAAATGTCATCCTTAATGGACATGGGAAGCGTTTTTCTGGAGGTTGATTTCAAGTGCAGCTCCATTATCAGGCAGGCCAAGCGTACCCACCTCTTGCTGATGCCATGTCTACCCACGGCACTGGTCTTTGCTGAATCAGACTGTGAAAGATACTCAGGCAGTTTGCTGTGACTGTTACGATCATCCCAGCAGACACAGAGGGAAACGGGATTCTTCTTCCCTCTGCAACAAATAGTTTAATAATTGATAATGAAAGTGGTAAGCTGGAACTATACATGGTATTCATTCAAGAAGCCTAACAGGAGCTAATAAAATATACGGAGATTACATCTGCCTGTGCAGAACAGCAGATAGCGAACAGCATGCCCGATGGTATTCTTAAGCCGAGTTCAAATGCTTCTGTCCTGACAAGGCGATGAAGGCAGTTGATTAGCTGTAACCGCCTGCTCCTCTCACTTGAAATGATGTCCTTACCTCCCCCTTGCTGCTCGCACCACAGATGTGCTCTCTGTGGGCATGGATGCAAGACCAGCTGCAGCGCGGGAGCATGTGTTCCGTTATCTGGCCATGGCTCCAGAGGAGACGTCGCTGGCAGGCGGGAGCAGGGTGAGAGGCTGGTGTGCCGTGGGGGAGCTCTGGCCTCTGGTGCTGAGCAGGAGCAAGGGGAGCTGCACCCTTGCTCTCCACCCTGGCCAGCAAACTGCTTGTGCGTTAACACTAACCTTCGAAGGTTATGCCCCTGCCTCAAAACCCTCATGGGAGATTATGTTTTTTGCTGTATGTGAGGAGGAAACCCATAAGACTATGGCTTCTAGAAGGTGCTATCTCAAATGCAGAGGTGCTTAGGAATCAGGGCATCATTTTGTAGGGGTGTTTGGGAGCCTTGCCTACAGGGAAGCTGAGGGCAATCAGGCACCTAAGTGGCTTTTTACAACCTAGCCCTACTTTCGATGCAGTTACCCAAATACCTTGTACAGACGACCTGGTAAACCCTCCATTTTCCTCACAAATCTCTGGTCCTGGAGTGAGGATGTCTCATCTCCTCACACTAGGAAAACTGTGGAGCAAACAGTGGCAGCAAAAACTACAAACAAGGGATGAGGCAGGAACGTGCAATTAGGGGCTTTGCGTCACTACTAATGAGGTTTACAAATATATATACACTGGATAGTATATTCAGTACACTGAATATATGTAACTGGTCAGTTACTGGATCAAAACCTGGGCCCATACCATGGGCTCCCACCATGCACGGTTAGTCACTTCTACCATGGAGTGACCAGCTGATGGGGAGAGGGATTAGTTCAAAATCAGAAAACTGAACTAGTACAAGCATGGAAAAGTCTACAAAAGTTAAACTTTTTTCCATCATTTCACTCATTTGGGCTTTTCCACAGATTTTTTTTCTGCAATAGATGCATTTGCTAGTTTAGAAATTTTAATTCTTAATATAAGGCTTACTTATAAGTGAGAAATTGAGGTGTAATTAAGAGGTATGTAAAGTGTAGATGGTATAGTATTCTATACTATTCTATACCATTCTATAGGTGGCTCGGGGGAAGTCCATGCTGCACAGGAACCCAAGCATGACGTTGCATAGACTCATCTTTTGAGGGCATCTGGGTTCAGGATTCTTGTTGTCAAAGGATCAGTATTATATCAAGACATCTTTCATTCCCGTGGGGGATAATGACTTCCTGCCTGGATGGCAAATGTTCTCATTTCCCATGAAAAGCTGTAGGACAAAGGTTAAGTACCTCCTGTAATTTCACAAAGAAATTTGATACAAGCCTCTAGCTACCTTTCCTACCTGTGCCAGACATTTTTTGTTGTTCTAGAAGCTGACTGCATGGTACAGCCTGTAACACAGGGGCTTGCTAGGACCTTGGAAGATTGATTATTTTACATTTCATGTCTTCAGCCTGCAAAGGGCGATGTGCTGTGTGACTGCATAACTCACACTGAGAGTACCTCCTCACATGGCACTTGCATCTGGACTCTTGGCATTGCTGGACTCATGTTACAAGACCCCAGGGAAAAAAGTAGAACTGGGTTTATTCCCTGCAAGGGAATTTTTTTGTTAATATATCTTTTGCAGAAGCACAACAGAAGCAGACAGATTCCATCTCTTTGTCCTATTACCCAGGAGAGATTTTATCTCTCTCAAGAGGGGAAAAAAATACTGAAATAACAAATAAATAGTGATGAAGCCATTAAACAAAATGGAAATTAAAGGAAAAGTGGGAACAAGATACTGTTGATGTGAATTTTAAGAGTCCTTCACAAAGGGTTATATAAGAGAAAGAACTAGATTCTGATTATTTTTTGTTAAATTCATGCCAAGAAGATGAAAAAAAGAACATTCTGAGGTTTGTAGTGCCCCATTAGATTGCTGTGAGGTTTCCTAAAAATAATATGATTTTTTCATTTTACATTATAAGGTTATGATAGCAATTTTTTACGAAAGCTAAATACTACGTACAAAAAAGCAATGCTTTTTCTTTTCTATTCCATGACCGCAAAAATGTCTTGTGCACTAAGGTACAACCTTAACATATTTCTTGTTAACGAGGAGAGGTCATAAAACATACAGGTTTTTCCTCCTCCATCCTCCCCCTACTAAAAAGTAAATGAGAACATGTCTGCTTTGCAGTCACTGTCACAAGTCCTGGCTTTAAATTAGCTCGCCGGGGTCCCAAGAGCATGTGGCTGCAAAAGCCTGAAGCTCAGCCCAGGCTGACTGCCCCAGCATTTATCCCAGCTTCGCAGGCAGGTGGTGTAGCGTGAAAATCCTTGTCTCAAACACAGTGCAGCTCAAGCTGCCCTAGTGACCTGCTGGAGACACAGGGTGGATACATCACACCATCAGCCCCATGCTCCAAGGAGCACACATGGCGATGGAGCATGCTTTCAGATTTAAGGGTCTCTCCTTCCCCCAGTCCAAAGTAGCCCATGGGAAAAACAGAAAGAAAAGGAAGGGGGGGGGGGGGGGGGGGGGGGGAAGGAAACTACTAGCTTTTACTTCTGCAGTTCCTCTGATTCTTTTGAACTTCTGATCAGATGTATTTTTCATTAATTATTCACTACAGTCATAGTCCCTCACCATATGGGGACAGGATTAGCTGAAACAATGAACCTCTGCTGCAGTTCGCCACTGGTGCTTGGTCCTACCCAACAGGGAAGGGGCTGCAGCTACCGACTCGTGAGCTGTTTCTTCGGAGGAGCCGAGGTCCAGCTGGCTTACACAGGGACGGTTTGGTTCACATTTCAAAAGAGATGACAACTGATGGGTAAAACCAAACTGACTTACTGTACAGACCTAAGTAGGGGTGTGTGTGTATAGGGTGAGTCTCTCTCATGCCAAGAAATTGAAAGAAAAAAGGCATGTGTGTGTGTTTTTTATATATATGTATATATAAAATAATAAGGATATATTACACATATATCCTTCTCTGCTGTAGCAATAGAATGCAGTGAATGAATCTGTGCAAGTCTAATTGGTTTTGCTTGGGTAATTGGTATTGCTTGGGTTCTTTTGATCCTGCCTCCCTCATTCCCCATCGTCCAAATGAATATCACAAAAATGACTGCAAATATTTTAGTACCATGGCTTGCTTGTTTGGTTATTTTTGATTTTTTGGTGAAATGGTGGCTTTGACGATGTGTTTTATCCTGGCAACCAAAAGACTAGCATTTGACACTCCCTTCATTAATAGCTCAAACCAGCTGTAAGAGGAGGGAGTAAATGGTCCACAGCAGCCTGGTCACATGTGAAAGGCTATAGTTATATATAGTCATATAGTCTTGACATTATTTATCAACAGATGAAGAATTTCTGGAGAGAGGTAGAAAATCCCACAGTACTGTGAAGGGACAGGCTGGGCAATGTGGGGCCTGATCAGCAACATGGGGACACTGCAGGAATGAAAAATGCCAAGAGCAGAACAGTCTTGGCCTTTCTTCTTCAAGGCAGCAGCATTTGGCAGCGGTTGAAGATTCATCTGTCACCATTTCTTTACATTGACAATTATCTGCGCTCTGTAGAGGGAGGTTTCATTGACGGACCAGATGAAAAGCTGTTGAATACACAAGGGGAACAACGCAGGTAGTTATGTCAATGAAGTGGAAGGAAAATAACACAGCTGATTTATCTCGAGTAGCTCATACGACCTGTCTGTCCCTTCATTGTGCTGCCGATATCTTTTGGCACCCAGCACAGCCGCCAACGTATGATCACACATCAGTTGTGTCATATTCTTTCTTCACTTCATTGACGCAGAACGTGTCATCAAATCTTGCTGTCCTCAGCGCCACTTTAAATTCCTGAGCTTGGTGACAGCAAATGTCACTTGAGAAAAGCACAAGGGCTATGACTGGTGATAATTTTGGGGAACACCATGTGGGGCTGTGTCACCTTGAAGACGTGTTCTCGTAGCCTAAAGTGTGAATGTCACTGTACTGCTGGGTGTTCTCTCCAGGTGAAGAAGGTACCCTATGTATAGTCATCGTGAGCGGGAGAGGAGTCCATAGTTTGCAAGTCAGATAATGGGTAGTAAAGAGCCTGTGGCAATGCCAGCAAGTTATGGGAACCATTTTAAGCCTCTTGAAAAAAGCAGGATTTCAGCTGAGGTTCACTCTTGTTCCAGTTAAAATTGGTGGCAACCTGAAAACTGGTTCAGATCTTCCATACAGGTACCATGAGTCCAATAGCTTCATTGGTTTTGCCCTTATATTTCTCCATGTCTTCAGCTACAGCTAAGCTGCTGTAAGATCTCACTGAATGGGAAGCCTGGTGTTCAGAAGCTGAATCCTGCTTTTTCCGAGTATATGGAAGCATGTGCGACCGGAGCGTTCGCAGTCTGGTGAACGTGTGGAGAGCTGACAAATGGGATTTCTAAACAGAACGACTTTATATTACATTACAGAAAATGTTGAGCTTTGCAGGCTGGTAGGAGGGAGAGTCCTGCTTCTAATTATGATGCAACATTACCTTTCACTGATAATAGCCTTTTTGTAATCAAAGAAAGTAAAAATGAAATGCATGTTGCCGATTTTTTTGTGTGCACCAATGAGCAATGCAATCACAATGTAGTTTTAAATTAAATCCTTTTGTTCCTTTTGTTAATTTGAGTTTGATGGTTTTCCCCGGTGCCAAAGCCTAATTTACAGCAGAGAAAATTCCCTTAAATTGATTTTTAAAAATGCACTCACATACACTACGCTAACCTTTTCATTCCCTTATGGTGCATGCCAAAGAAAAATGGTCCCTGTAACTCCGCTTATTGGAGAGATGCATCTGTAGAGTATATTAATTGGTAGAGTTCCCATTCTGCTCTTGACAGATTTTTCACATGGTTAATGAAATCCTGGCTGTGCTAATGCTCGTGTCTCTCTTTAAAACCAGTACCCCAGCCCCCATCATTTGCCTTCTCTCACTGCTACATATCTGGTCACTTCTGAACTCTTTTATTCATTAGGGAAGACTTTTATCTTTGAATTTAGAGGGAGAGGCACCAAGGCTCAGGTCCATAGGAGTGTTTCTGTGCCAGGCTCCTGGTGAAGCCACAGGACACCTCTGAGGACCCTGTCTGTGCGTGGTGCAGCGTGGGGTTTGCAGCAGCATGTGAGAGGGCTGGTGGGGTGCTTGATAGGGAAGTCTGTACTGGAAGGTTTGTTGCAGCATCACATAAATTTAGGATGTCTTTGATTCTTGAGAAGTGAGAGAGATGATCAGGGAGATGAAGATAGAGGAGCTTTTTGCTTGCGTTTAGATCAGGAGTTGGTCTGAAGCTCTGCTTAGCACCATAGGGAAATGTGGACGTGGCTGTCTCTGCCTGCTGGGTCTGTTAAAACCCCTTAATTTCAGAAGGCAAACCCTGCTTCTTGAGAGAGTAACAGGCTGGTGAGGTGTGGAGAAGAAACTCCTTTCTTGGTCACTTGCCTTTTTCCTTCCCATCTCTGGAGCATTTTTTCACGGGATGCAGTGAAAGTGCCACACACAAGTCATTGCGTCTGCTTGGGTGATTTTTCTCTTTTCAAATCCTACAGCATGTTTAAATCAATATGATAACCTTACATTTAACTTCAGTCTCAAATACAGAGGGTACCTGTCTAACCCACAGTCTCTCACTTTTGATGTCAGAAGTGAGTGTGTCCCAAAATTAAAAGAGGAATTTTGATTACAGCGGAAACTTTCCAGCGTGAAGCCAGTGAAAGGCAGACAGATAAACCAGCAGCATGATGCAGGAGAAGAGATGCTTTTATCAATGCTGTTTAGATGCTGACATGAATTGTGCAGGGAGATAAAAAATGATCATGATAATGCAGTGGCTTTGCTGCTGGGTGGCAGTGACCCCAGTGGAATAGATCTTCTAGGAGAAAAAAATTGCAATTTGTGTGTCAGTCAGTTTTGCCTGCTTTATTTATTTATTTATTTAGTGGGATTGTGGCTGTCTCAGTTCCATTCTGTAATCCACTTACTGAGTCTTGGGTTTGTATTGAATTAAGGATATTTCTTTCAAATGAAAAATGAGCAAGAAAAATGTTCTTTTCATAGAAGGAGCCATGCTCCTGTGGTGGTGTGCCGTGGTTAACATAGCTCAGTATGGGAAAGAAAGTTGGTTTCTTGCTTTCCCAAGGAAAAATCACTTACAGTTTGTTAGTTGTGTTCACTGCCGCCCAGAAAATTTTGAAAATGAAAACAAATGACTTCGCAAAGCTCTTTGTAATGTGCTGTGAGAACCCTAGTAAAAATAGAAATCAATTAAAACAGACCAAGCATAAGACTTTTAAACCTTTGGAGACTTTGGAGTCACTTTGCCTGACAGCAGTGCTCGGGGCTGAGCCAGCCCGCTGGTGTTGGACACCAGAAGCCCGAGCACCCTTCGAAGAATTCTTTGAAGTACAGTTTTCCTCAGCTAGAGCTGGACAAGGGCCAGGGAGAATTAATTCGGGTTTTTTTTAAACTTCATGAACATCAAATCAGGATATCCGTGAAGTGGTTTCTGGTTCGAGAATAGCTGAGAAAAGCCCAAGCACATCCCAGTCGAGGAACTGAGATGTCTCCCAGCTATTCTGAGGACAGTCTCACAGCCTGTGGGCTCTGCTCCCTGCCTCACCATCCAAGCACCACGCATGGAAGTCAGGCAGGCTGCTGCCAGCCAGAAGGAAAGAATTAACATTATAAACCCGGAAAAGACAGCCATCCTTTTGCTGTTGTGTCCCTTGCTCCTTGCTTCTGTGTGAGCAGCGGTTCGAGCTCAAGCAAATGATTTTCCTTAAGAGTAAGAACTGGAGAACTGTGGGTGGGTTGGGGACCATAGCTTAGGTTTAGGATCTGGGATTCGGGTGGCGTTAAGAGCTGCATTTGAAGTGGCCTGAAGGTTGCAGAGGACCAAGCACAGGTCATTACTGGTGTGGTTTGTTAGCGTGCTCCCAGATGGTGTTAGCCCATCACTAGCAGGACTGTCCCGCGGATGCTGCAACAAAGCCTAGGGTCCAGGTGGGCCAGGGGCTGTTTTGGTAAAGACGTTGTGACATGATCATGCTGCACTGCAGTGTCAGAGCGTTTGGCTGTTGTGGGTGAGAGATGTGCTCTGCCAATTGCTCTTGAGACGAGAGAACAGATTTTGGTCTGCTTTATTTACTGGTCTGTGTTTACTTATGAAACTAAAAATGAACGATTGAGGAGATGAGAAGAAGGGGAGAGAGACCACACAAAAAGAACTTGGTTGTACAGGCTGAGGAGAAGGGGACTTAGCTGGGAGAGAAAAGCCTTCATACTGCATCCTAATCCAAGGCCTGCTAACGTCTTTTCATTTAAAAGCATTTGTAAAACACAGGCCCACAATTCCACATTGTTTTTCCATTGCTCAACATCTTTAAAACATGTATCAGAGAAGAATATTCTTTCTCTAATTTTCATTAAAATCTTGACTACCTACTACAGATGGAAACAGCATTAGAGACCCGCAAATAAAATATGACTTGATCCTAGAAACAATAGAAAATTAAGATCCTCTTGAAGGTAAAATTGTAAGATAAGTAGCGTCTTAATATAACTATTGCTACAGTGATGAATAATGCAAGTGCGTTGTCTTTGAAACATCCATACATCAAACAACTTGTATTTTTCAAAACAGTGAATGACTGGTGCTTGAAATAAAAGTTGTGTTAGAGATGTATAAAAATAATCTGTGAATTTTATCATCCAGAATAACTCTAGAGTTTGCGTTTTACATGCCACGTACACTGTACTTTGATTTTAATAGGACACTCAGATGCTTGAGTGTCCAGCACCATAATCTGATTACCTATGATATATGGAAAAGATTAAAGGACTCAGGCATGCTACTAAAAATGTTGTTATTGACCTCAGTAAGGGCAAGTTCTGGCTTGAAATGGGGATGAACTTCTGTCTCTTGTGAGATCCTACTGGCTTATTTGAAGGATTTTTTTTTTTTTCCTGAACTCAATTTTCATGTAAAACACACATTGCTCGAGTCCCACGGAGGGCAGAAATACATGGTTTTTACTGGTTCTTTACTAGATTTATAGAGGGTTTTAGTGAGCACACAAAATAGATTTTATCATAACATGCTTGTTTGTTTGGACATTTTTCTTTGTTCAGTATGTAAAAGCATTTTATGTTGTGTCTTATCATGGAGGTTCAGGTAATTTTCATTACTTTTGAAATCCCATTATTATGGGCTCTGATCAGGTGTTCTTTCCCTGCAAAAAGTTCTGAATTGGCACTGCAGCCTCCTCCACCCTGCAGTGCCATCTATGCCATCCTCTTACCCCTCGGTCTGTCCATGTCCCTCACCTGCCCATGCAACTCCAGGACTCAGGGATCAATGCTGTCTCTGACCTGGTTTGACCAACTGTTCCCACAGCTGTAGGACCTTCAGGAGCCATCACACTGCAGCCCTCATGCCAGCCAGGGACCTCATTTGAAATCCTCAATCCACCATCATCTTTAGTGGGATTGTGGATGTCTCAGTTCATCAGTAAGAAGTGATGACAAGAAAGATGCATTTTGAACAAAAAGCAGTTGATGTGTTTCAGAAAGTAATGCTAGATGGTGGTTGGCATGGGAGGTTGTACACTTAAGGACATGGTTTAGTGGTGGACTAGGCAGCGCTAGGTTAATGTTGGACTTGATGATCTTAAAGGTCTTTTCCAACCTAAACGATTCTATGATTCTAGGCATGAAGCTTTGCTGCATGTTAATGAGAGTCACGTATGTGGACCAATGGAGGAGTGACCCTCCCCTAGCCCCCAGCTGCTTTAATTCACACATGAATTCATGTAATAATTACTCTATCACAGAAGTGTTTGCAAGTAACCTGGCGAGGTAATTTTTTCTTTCTTACCACACAGTGCAATTTTTTGCATCCTGAGTTTGATGGACACCTCAGGAGAGTGCAAAATGAAATTGATAAACCTGTTTTCTTCCCCCCTGCTGTACACATGGTTTTTGTGTTTCTCTTCTCACTGTCTCTGCAGTGCTGTGACCTCAAAAATTGGCTGTTTTCACAGCTCTTTCTCACCTTGTTCCCAAACAAATTATTTAGGAATTAGATTTTGTTCACATCATGTTTTCCTTCCTCTACCATTTAGAAACAAATTATTTACAAACTAGATTACAGAAAAAAAACACCTAGGAGTTAGTAGAATATAATATTAAACAGAATTTCTAATGCTGTCTTTCTACCCAGGGAGATTAAACACCTCACTACTTTCCTTATCACAGATTCTTCCCTGGTGTTCAGAGTCATAAATTGAATGATATTTTCTTTTTTTCTGCAATATAGTTTCACTAAAAATTGTAATTGCCTTTTTACAAATGTAAGCAGAATGGCATTTCATTGGAATTGGGGGAGACGACAAAGCTGAGAGGTGGTTTTGCCAAGCTCTCAAATCTTGCAGAGAAGCTTCTTTTCCCATTTCTTGAGAGCATAATTCTTCAAGAAATAGAGAGATGTCATCCTGGTATGCCTTGGCAGTATCACCTTTGCAGATGCTTTCTGCATGTGTATGAACTGTTTTCAAGGCTCATGTGTGTGTTGTGGCTCGGTTTGGAGGGACCCAGGCTGTCAGAGCATCATAGTGGGAAGACTGGAGCTAAGCAAGGGCTGTGGCATAGAGGGGTCCTGGAATCAGTGATATTATCTGTGTCTTTTGGGTTTGCCAAGCTTTTTCATGGGTTTGATGAACACACAGACTCTCATATAATAAAATCCTAAGTGTCAAACCAGGTTTTACTGGTGCCATGGCAGATATTTCACCCTAGGAGATGATTTGTTTCTGTTTTAGTGGATGAACGTGTGTGCTTGTATCAAACACTGAGATAAAGAAATGCTGTTGGTTTTATGGGATCTGTCACTGTTGGGAATGCATCTTTAATTATGACTTGAATTACAGGAGCAGCTAAGGGCCCCTGTGAGGGTTCACAGTCCCGATGCATCAGGTGCTGTAAAAACATCTAGGTTAGCACAGATGAATGAACCAAACTGATGGTGGGAAAATGAAGAAGATCAATAAAATGACATTACATAAGATCACCACAGTTCTCATCTAAAAGTATCTCTAATCACATATGTCATGTGCCATACAGATGTACAGTATGGCCATCTCCCTTTTCCTGGACATGGGTCAAAAGATGGCCATGCCCTTGGCTGGAGCCACTCTTGGTGCAACAGGTCCAGCTGGTGTTCACAGCTTGAATTTTTGTCATCTTGAGAACTAGGCAGGATTTCAGTGTCCACATTGCCAACTTCTAACTTATTTTGGAAATACCATCTACTCACTCTGTCCCTAAGCACTAGGAATAATTTGGGAATGCTTCAAACAGCAGCACTGCTTATTTCTACATCGTAAGGGGGTAGGAGGATGTTGCAATATGGTTACTGCAGTTAGGTACACAAGTCATGTCAGATGCCCGTTCAAAATATAGAGATGCTAAATGAATATTTTAGTGCTGCCAGGTCTGGAGGTGATCCAAAACTGTTTCATCATAATGCTTATAAAAATAATGGGAAGTTATTAAATATCTATTTCTGCAATACCAGTACAGCTAGGAATTCCAGATATTACTGTATCTAGATCTTTTTACAGATATTTTTCTTTTTTTTAATTTAGAAGTAGCAGTGGGTTTCACTCGTAGCTGACACAGACTGGCTTTGCTCCAGTGGAGCCAGTGATCTGTGTCGGTCAATGCTAGCTGAGGATCTGATGCCTTCTGCTCTAAAAATGTGGGAGACTCGTCATTTGTTAAAGGTAACGCTTAGGTGTAAGGTGCAGATGGCATTCATTTTCTTCTGCTGGCTTGGTAATAGAAACTTGTAAGACTGAAAGCTCTATCAAAGCATAAAAGATGCAAGGTTTATTTTTTACAGAGAGCTGAGTGTTACAGATACAGTGTTCTCCTCGCTCGCTCTCAAACCCTCCATTAATGCCCAACCTCAAAACATTTGCGTATGTGCACTTTGCAGAAAATTGTGAGAGGAGATGGAGCTACAGGGCCAAAAGGAGTGGCCTTAGGGCATTCATAAAAGAGCCTCCCAGAAATGGAAGGCAGTATAATGTGCTGCCTTGTGTGCAGGGTAAAAGATTTTTCTCATGGTGCCGAGGAGTAGACAGTGAAGATGTTAAATGTTACTAAGTCATTGCTCCCTATCACTAAAAGCATTTATTATCATCAGAGAAGGAAGGAAAACATAACGTAGTTGTCTCTCATCACCGCAACAGCCAGGATGGTTTCATCCCTCTGAATCTTTCTCTTGGGGCCTTGCAGGAAAGTCCACATACATGCCATGCCTCATTTATAAAAACAGACCAAGTTTTTAATCCTCTGGCTCTAAAGTGTCACCTTTGGCATCTGAACAACTGAGTTTACTGTAGCCTCAGGCTCAGGCTCTGAGTCTTATCTGCAAGCTGATTACTATTCAGCATCACACTTCAGCTGGAGCACAGCTCAGGGTGGTCTGCAGCAGCAAGAGGGGAGGGAGGCGAGTGGGGAGGAGAGGAAAGATAATAAATAAAAAGCCCTGGACAAAACTAACTCAGCTTGGATTCGGAGATGAGGAGGATGCAGTTACATGCTTATTATTGTTTATCCGTGTTACGATACTGCTAAAGTTCTTTAGTGATTGAGGTTTCCACTGTGCCAGGCAGGGTACAAAAAATGACTCCTGCCCACAAAGAACCTCCATCCTAAATTTAAGGCAGGAAAACAGCAGAGGATCCAGGCAGACAGAGGACTGCAATGAGACAGTGAGGCAGTATCGATCACAATAACCAGAGGTCTCAGAGAACCTCCTGCTGTAACCACTGCAATGCATCTAGTTTACTGCCATTGTCATTGCAATTAATATTTCTTTTTTGCAACACAAGTCTAATAATCTAACCATATGGGTTACCTACTCTTTATCTCCTTTGTTGTACTGTTTAGCAGTTATAATCTGCAGCAATTTTGTATTGTAAAGAACTAATTAACAGTGAAATTATTTTTCCACTGAACATCATAGGAGCTTTTGCCAGGGACAAGTGTGTTCCTGTACTTTAATTCCTCAGCAAAGTTTTTATTCTGCACCATGTTCTGAAATTGGTGAGCTGACTTGCCAGAGTCACTGCACTCACTGTTGCGTCACCAGGCAAAAGTTTTAATTCAGAACAAGGTAGGTGAAGGCAGAATACATATTTTTTGATTACATGTGTGTTAACAAGCTTGCTAGATTATTTTTTTTCATTTAGTGTGTTTATGAGTGTAGTATTTCAGGTTATTTAGTCAAAATGTAGAAACAAAAAAAAAATCAAGAAGCAGAGCTTGCAAGAATGGCAAGCGTGGAAATCATGCAAAGCTACTGCTATAAACCCCATCCTGCCATTGTTTCAGACCATTAATTTCTTGGGGTTTCTTTTTCTTTTTGCTTTCACTGCTGTACCTGAGATGACAGCTCAGTCTCCTGCCCCCGGCCATGGCCCAGTGTCACCTGGCCCAGCAAAGGCCCTCACGTACAGCGCATGGATCTGGAATGCGAATATTTTGGTGTAACACACCTAGGTTTTGTTGGTATTGCACAGAAGTGGCAACTCCATGTTGAAAAAGACAAAGAGGCCCACCATGACCACCCCACTGTTGATACTTCAGAGAGTTTGGTCCAGGGCATACAGCTTTAATTAAATAATGCCAATACTTGACAAGCGTTGTCTATATTGTCTTGCTTTCATTTAGCACTATAGACATGGCTATTAAAACCCAAAAGCTGTGCTTGATGAAACTTTTGTTTTAAGAAGCTATTACATTATTGTAATATGGCCACTGTGCTGGCAGACTTCTGGCAGGTTTCAAATAAACATGCCAGAAATAATTTTGTTGACAGCATCTTGGATTGGAGCACATCCAGCCTTCATCCGTAACATGTCAGTACAGTGATTCTTTCACAGGCAGGAAAATATGTCATCACAGATGTGTATTTTAGAGTCTTAAAATACTGTAGATGTCTGGATTTATGGCTTCAAAGTCAACTTCACAGGTGGTTAGGGTTATTTTTCAATCAGAAATGAAGATGAAAGTGATAACATTTACAGTTTTTCATACACAGCATCAATGAAGTGTGCTTATGTTAAAACCTGTGGTAACATCTGTTTTACTTTCCTAATCCAAAAACAATTAAGGTTTTATGTAAGAGAAAGAAGGGGCTGGAAAGCTAACAGCAAAAGAAAAAAGGAGAAAAAAACCCCAGGCTGCAGGGCTTTAGCTTGCTTGCAGAGGTCGTGCAGGCACCGTTCTTCATGAGAAGCCGAGAGCAGGTGACTCCTGCCGGTGACTGCCTTTGTTTTAACGTTCCCTTTTATGTTATTTTCAGTAGAATCACTTCATCAGAGCAGAAACTTTGTGCATTTGGTTTATATCCATTTGTGCACTATGCTCAGATTTCAGCATTAAATCCAAAGCGGTTCTTTTAGGATTAACAGCCGTGGTTCACGAAGGGTATCTGCCTGCCGGCTGGTTTAGATCTCTGTTTGCTTCGGTGAGCTGGGATCGTGCAGGAATGGGCAAACTAAAGCTTTGTGCTGTGCTGGAGACAAACCTTTTGAGGTGCCACTTCAAGAACGTTATTTACGTGCTTGGATTTGCACCTGCCTAGGGCTTAATTAAACACCTTCTTGGCTTCAGTCCCAAGCACAGAGGCTTTCCTGGGCACGGTGAGCATGTGTCCGCTGGTGGGAACCCCTGTAAAAGGGTGGGAGCTGGCTGCCGAGGGCATGGGGTATTGTGGACCGGTGGTGAGGCTGAAATCTCCTGGAAGTAAAAGCTGGTCGCAGTGACAGAGCAACATCTCTCTGGAATTAACAGAAAAATAGATAGGAAAGCTCTGAGGTGGTGCTATCACATACGTGTGTGTGCAGCAGTTTGGTGGTGATTCCATCGAAAGAGACTTCAAATGACTGAGGAGAACAAAAAAGCTGCTTTCCAAACCTGTGCAGAATAAAGCTGTTTACATTTATTTGAAATGCCAGTTGTCTTTTCTTGCTTTTTATCAAGGGAAATTTCCTGATGGGATTTTGAAAATAAAGTGAAAACATTCCTTTCTGCTTCCTTGCAGCGTATTAAACCCCAAACTTGGGATCTTGAATAGTTTTCCTCCTCTTGATACACTAGAAATTCCCAGTCTTTT
The DNA here is from genome assembly GCF_017639655.2 of Falco naumanni. Lineage (NCBI taxonomy): Eukaryota > Metazoa > Chordata > Aves > Falconiformes > Falconidae > Falco > Falco naumanni. The sequence goes on along the minus strand of NC_054057.1, from coordinate 54,072,506 downwards.
TTGTTGTTATTTTGCTCAAATATTGATTGGATGCTTGAAGAATGAATGGATTATGATGTGATAATGGATTCAGGGGAAGTATTAATATGCTGAAAACTTAAGCATGTCTGTGGATTTCTATCACACTGGGACTCATGGATTCATGGATGAGGAAACCTCACTTAATGCAAGGTTTTATTAAGCTTTTGAACTACATCTGGGTTTGTACATCTAATTAAAGTCCATGAACTTTTTTTTGTTGTTGTTCAATTTCAAAACTTCTGACATTCAAGGGGAAGAAAGTTGTGAGATTATTTTCAGGAATGTGACTGTTGCCATCAGCCCTGTAAAGCTGTGTCTTTCCTCTGTCCTTGGACACTGTTAGGACTTGGCTGGGTAGAAGCGCTGTGGTTTCTCAGCTGCATCTCCCCAATTCTCCTGTCACCCCTCTAGGTCCCACTGTGCCCTGCTGTGAGAGGAAGAATATTTCTGTCACTTACTAAAAAGCCCTGGATTCTTTTCCTGGCTTTATTTCTCAATTTGTGCATAACCCTGGGAAAGTCACAGACTCTCTTTTGAGCCTATTTGCATCACCTGAAAAATGGAGACCGTAACAGTTTCCTAAAAAAGGTGTTGGAATACAAAAAATTAATTAATATTTGTATTTGTGCTTAGGGTGAAGACATTATAAAAATGCACGTATTTGTATTCTTTCTGTTTGCTTGTTGGCAAAATTGCATTTCTCAAGGCTCCTGACCTACTTTTCAGATCTTTCTGCAGTGAGAGTAATAAACTATACATTTGTTCCTTCTAATTATTTTTCATTTTAAATAGAAAGCCAAATGCAAATGAGAGGAAGGCAAGGCAGAGAGGGGGTGCTAACTTCTACCCCTTTTTGCCAGAAGGAAGGGAACAATTGTGTCTTTTCCAGAACTAGAATAAATAATGAAATACAGATGCTACCTCAGATGTTCAGTGCATCAAACCTGGCTTTCCACTGCAGTTTTATAGCCTTTGTAATGGATTCATCCCCAAACATGTAGGAAGAGAGTCTCAACATTATCTTTTTCTGTGAAATGGATTCTTGATTTGGAAAGGCTGAAAAATATTTTCCAGCATTTTCTGAAATCAAAACTGTGAGGTTTTCCTGACCTCCCTGTTCAAGTCATTTTACTGTGTATAAGAAAAAGTTACAGTGAGTGAAACACTTTCTCTGAATTACAGAACTCAGTCTATTATAAATCTTTTTGTTTTCCTGATAAAATTAAAAAAGAAAAAAAGAAGAATCTTTTAAAGAGGTACCAGCAGGTCTGTCTTAGACCCTCCTTCCCTCATAATCAAAGAAATAAGGCAAAAGTTCTAACCTGGTGAGGTAAATGAGAAGGAGGAGCATCCAGAGTTGTTCTGGCTGTGAGGCCAGATCCCTTGAGTGAATTCAGCTTTCCAGGAAAGTGGAGTGTGCTGATATTTCATACAATTCCTGGGGATGCTTCAATGTGTGCATGAAATCTCATTTAATGCACAGTGCTAAGGGGAATCCAGCAAAAAGCATGAAAGGGATAAAGTGCGATAAATATTTAAGATCATGTGAATGCGAACACAGCACTTCATAAAAGCCTCAGTCTCGAGAGCAAGAGTGCTGTGTACATCGTAGACAGAACATATGGTACAACCACAGTGAAGTCAAAGCTAATCAGTGAATAGTGATGGAGCTTTTATTCTAAAGTTTTAAGGATGTGATTAAATTTAATGTATGTGCTAGACATGAAGCCTGTCTTCACATTCTCAGACCTACCAGCCTGCGAATGCATGCAAGGTGGCCTGAGGAGATGTGATGTTTTCTGGGATGGCAGGAGAGTTCACCATGGGGATATCCTTATTGATTTTTATCTCCATACATGCCCCTGTGAATTATTTATCTTCCTGTATTCTTCTCTGGCATCTTATTATAAAAGTCTCTTGAAAGTTACAGTAAAGCTCTTTATTCCCAGACTTGATGAGGGTTGGTAGGAAATTGGCTTTTGATAAGTGAGTTTGGATCGGTGCTGGTGGGGGTGGCTGGTGCCTGTATGCAAGGAGGTGATGGGGAGTGTGGGTTTCGCTACCGTATATCCTATGGGTGCCTTGCGTTTATTTGTTGCACAATATGATTTGGCGTGGATTCAGTTAATAACACAAAATATTCTAACAGCATGAATTGTATTTGGCTGATGGGCTTCACCCACCATGGTCGCAGGGTGCATGTTGTCGTTCTGCGGATGTACATTGCTGTTTGGGTTCTGCTGTTTGTTTCCTTGTCTAAGTGCCTTTTCTAAATGTTCACTTTCCTTTCATGTTTCTAGGAGCTGGTGGGGAGTAATCCTCCTCAAAGAAACTGGAAAGGAATTGCAATTGCCTTACTTGTTATTCTTGTTATCTGCTCCCTGATTGTCACCTCTGTTATACTCCTGACACCAGGTATTTATAACCTTTAACTCACTTCCATTCTGTTTTTCATCTGTAATTTTACACTTCCAAGGGTAAAGGGATTGCAAACTGACTGCAAAGCCAACATCAAAGGAATCATCCTTCCTGTTCTTTATCTTGGTGTGACACTGAGTTCAAGGCCATTCTTAGGTAGATTGTTTTAGAGATTTACACTTCAATTCAAAGATCAGGGCTGTTGAGCTGAAGGTACAAGCCTGAACCTTGGTGGCCTAAACATGGATGGGGAGTGTTATTTTAGATGTGCCAGGGTATGAGAAACATCTGCATAGAGCAGTCAGTCAGGTCGCAGAACTTCCTGAAGTTCAGCCACATGGAGCAGCAAACCCAGGTTGGGTGGAATATCCCAGACCATCTGAAATGGCATCAGATGCCTATGCTTAGGCATGTGACTCCCATCCCATTCATCTGGATTGACTTTTTTTGATCAGACTATAGTATTTCAGCTTTACAAAGCAATTCCAGATAACTGTGTGTCAGATAGCACTTAACGACAGCAAATAATTAGTAACTTCCCAAGAAGGGATTCTTTGCATTAATACCCTTACCAAGCTTCAGCAAAGTTCTGTGCATGTAACCTCTGTAAATTACTTCTCTTACAATAGCTGCTGAGCTTGTAGGCTTGAATTTTAATGTGGTATCATTATGATTATTGATTATTACATATTTATACAGCCCTGTAAATTTCTGTGCCTACTTATGGCGTAGAAATAACGTGCTTGTGAGGCTCTGAGAAGATTGTGATCTGAATATGAAAAGGCAAACAAGAGAGAGACAAGACACAGAAAAGAGAAGTCAATGTCTGAAAGGGTGAGGAGCTACAAAACACAGGAGAAGGCAGAATATCATCTGCAGAAGGACATAGAGGAGAGGAAAAGGGGCTCCTTCTTGAATGAGTACATGCGAGGGATTCTAGGGGACAACAGAGCAAAGAGCACAGAGCTGAGGAGGGGAATGGACACGAGGGAGAAACAAAACCGTAGGAAATGGAAGAGCAAAGGATGGTGAAGTGGAAAAAATGAGGTGGAAGTTGTGTGGTAGAAATTTCTAGCTCATAGCATGTGAATCACTACGTTATCCTTTTTTTATTTATCATGATTCCATGTCCAGTTTATTTCATGCTATCCTGAAGTTTTCAATGGAAATGTAAGTAGCACATTGTCATGCCAGAGTAATTAAGTATTTAAGCAATTAAGTTAATTAAGGTTAAACATAATTAAGGATCATTTTTAAATTACCTTTGCTAGGGTTCAGATTCAATACTATTGGCCAGTGCAGTTCATCTCTGAGATGTTTTGGGGTGTGGTCTGTGGACCGTACTCAAATCAGGCACCATGTACTTGCAGTGAAAAACATCAACCCTTACGCATTATGTGCGGAAATGTTGCCTTCTGTTTTATAGAAGTACAGTCCCAGACTTTTCAAAAATGCACGCTGAAGCTCAGGTTCCTTAACCCATACCTGTGGGCTTCAAGAAGCTGTTGGTGATTTGCACTGCATAGAGGAGATAATGAGTGACACTTCCATTGAAGAGCAGGATTCTGTATAGATAGATACATAGGGAGAAACATAAAAATAGCATTTTTCAGTCCTAAATACAGTCAAAGTCACAAATATTTCCTTTTACAAGACCATCTGTAAGAATGATTTCTTTATAAGGTTGATATCTGGTGAGGATTATCAGCTCTGAATTCAATTCTGAGCTCCACTGTAGACCTCATTTAGGTTCTCCTGAATTCTGCTCCCATTTCTACATAAAGAAAATCACATATAAATCCACTAATGACTATTATGACTATAGATACTGCAGTATCTATATGCAGTAGTCCAGATAACTACCTAGGCAGAAAAGGTATACCAAACATTGAGACCCTGGAGTTAAGGTTCTCTAATTTAGGAAGATACAAGTAAATATGAGTTATTGTGATGACATTCTATTTTACGTAGCATGAAGTAGGAATGCGAAATACCCACATTCAGTTATAAATAAAATTCACAAGTGTATTTGTGTTTAATTTTTGTATTTTCATAGAAATATATGCACACACAAAGTGTTTGGGGTATGTATGCACACACATGCATACACACAAATCACACGGGTGTTAGTATGTACTTAGCAACAAGTCCAAGCAGCACAGTTAAAGAGTGCTTAATATTTAGGAATATGCAAAGTTATTTTCCATGCTAGAATTTCCATTCATGGTTTTTGAGATTTCCAGTTACCTGATCTGCTGGTAAACTGGATTTGGGTTGTTTCTTCCCCTGCTGGTGTTTCAGAACTGTCCCCTACATGCAAATACAAAAACTCTGAGCTCAGTACTGCTACTGTTTTTAATATGCATCCAGACTGCTTCATGGTGTGACTCTGCAAAGGGTAAAATAGATAGCTTAGGTTGCTGCTGTGGCTTGGTAGCAGCCGACTTCAGTCTTCGTTTGGGCCACTGGCCCTGGAGCTTGTTATGAGGACATGCTGTGGCAGGGGGTAACAGCAGGCTCGTTTGGCAAGCATTTCCCACCAGCCAGTGCTAAGCCAGACACTGAGGCTGGTTTGACAAACGTAAAACATATTACATTGATAATCCTGGCTGGGGATAGCACATTCTGACAAGGTAGGAGTAGGGGAGATGGAGGAGCCTGTCTGAAAGGAGATGCAGAATCTGAATTTCCCTGCCATCAAATAGTGCACTGGAAGAAGGAATGTTTATCGTTTGGTAGCCAAACTGAAAAATAAGTGATGGATATTGGAATAAGATGCAATGAAGGGACAGAAGGACAGTGAAGGAAGGAAGTGAAGCAGTTTTTTCTGTGTTCATGGGGAGCTACTGCCAAGTGCAAGAGTGACATCAGGAAAAAAAAAAACAAAAAAAAAACCCTCTTCACTGGAAATGTCTCAGGTGGGGTGATGCAGTCTGGCATGGGCAAAGCACAATGCCTAAAAATACTTTTAATATTATTTTGAAGTTGGTAATATTTTTAAGTCTTCCTTCTTATAAGAATGTTGGCATCGAGACTGACACTGTCATACCAGTACAAATAACCTGTTGCATTTTACTTCTGAATGCCTTACTTATTCCTGTCTATCTTGGCCTTTTCCCTGTGTGGGAAACCGTTATTCTCTAAGTATTTGCTGTTGGTTCGAAGGCCTGTTTCGCAGTGCAATACCAAGGCATGCAAAGCAGAGATGCTGTAAACCCAGCACTGCACATCATGTGATCCCTACGGAGAGTAATCTGGGACATGTATGGGATGGAGTACAGCATGCAGGCTTGTGGTCCATGTTCAGGCAAAGAAAAGTGGTTAACTGGACCCATAACTTGCATCACGATGGTGGCATTTCCCAGTACTGTGAAAGCTGGGGTAGTCTCCTTGGTAGTCTCCTGCAAATGCAAGAGTGAGTGGTAGAATGGGGAATGGGGAAGGTTTGCTTAACAGAACAGATAATGATTAAGGTATTTAATAATTGAGGAAAAAGGGGATTTATATATCTCTCCAAGAATCTTCTGCAAAGCAGGCCAAACCTTTAAAGAAGGTTTTAACTCTGGATTCAGCTGCGGAAAGGCTGAAATCTGTGCTGCTCTGGGTTTCTCAGAGGCAGGTCACTCACCCTGCTTTAAGATTAGCTCATAAACTGAGAACAGCACTCTTTGCATTCAGCAGACATTGTAATTACAGTAGCAGTGCTTTATTGCTAGCTAATGCTTAGGTCTTATGTTATAAAATCCTAATAAAATTTCAACATTTTAATGATTTGTGTATCCTGGGTACTCTAGAACAATATTTTCAAAAGAAGTAGTAATGGGTGGAAGTTTGCATTTAATTACACAACAGCACACCACATGCGCGCAGTTGCCTACGCCGAGATTCTTTGATTTCGTGTGTGTGTGAGTCCTGCCATTCCACCCACCTTTGAAAAGTGTGAAGCTATTTATACAAACGATAAAAGTGTGGGACTGAGCCTTTCCTAATTGGCGGTTGCTCACTTGTCACAGCATATGGTCCCTGTATGGGTCCTGTCCCAGCAGTGTTTGTGTATTTATATGAAGACACGCAAAACTATAGATATGCATGTGTGCACGTGCACGCGCACAAATCTGAAGAGAGGACCCAACCCTACAGAAATATTACTGCAGGAGGCAGTAAGGGAATCTCAGCAACATGCCTTGGGCAGGCTCCTGGGCGTGCATGCTTCACTTGCTCCCTCTCCCTCCTCCTGCTGTCCCTCAGGAGGAGTTTGAAGCGCTGTGAAGATATGGAAGTGGTGCAGCTCCCGGACTGCTGTCTCCACCCTGCACAGACAGAGGGAATGAGAAGGGCTTCCCACCCTGTCCCTTCCCAAATCTCCAGCACAGAGGTTTGCTGGTGCCTGTCCTTATGCCCTCATGGTGGGAAAGAGGGTATCCATGCCCTCAGGGTGCGTTTGGGAAGTGATGCCTGGTAAGCCCAGGCTGTGCGTGTGCTCCCATCTCTTGCTCCGCACCACCTGGTCTGCCTGGGGACCCAGTGCTGGGACCTTGCACCATGGTGGGAACTAGCTGGCACATTTCCCTGGAGTTCCCCTGACCTGTATTTTCCATTTTAATAAATAAAACAATGCAGAAGAACTTGGCATAATGCTGTCACAGATAAGGATTTGGCTGAGAACCCATATTAATCTGTCTTGGTATTTGGGAGCACATTGAGCAGTGTGATTGCTCAGTCAGACCTGGACAAATAAGAAAATTGAAGAATATAATTTAATTTGGTAAAAATTATAGTTTCTATTGGAATACCTTCTAGCCGAACAAAACACTGTAGGTAATTTTCAATCATCTCAGGTAGCTCAGGGGCTTCAATTTAGTGTAGTAAAGACTTTTTTCCTCTAGTAAATGGCTTCAGAGAGTCTGACTCCACTGTTTCTAATCACCTGTATGTTCAGTGTAAGTTTATCACTAAACAACATTACAGATCACTCAGGCTGCATGATACCAATAGGCCTCAGGCATGAGGATGCTGTAGTGAGTAGAGATGCTGAAGCACACATCCCTGCTATGGAAATACTCAGAATGTGGCTTCATGTGTTCCTTTAAAGAGCAAATATGTTTAAAGCTGACTGAAAGGTTTCCATGAAAATATTTTTTCAGCAAAAAATTGAATTTTGAAAACATTATTTATAGAAGGTGATTGCTTGTCATAGCAAAAAAAAAAAAAAATCACTGTTAAGAGCAAAAAAGAAAAGAAGGAATATATTAATCAAAATTGTTGGGTTTCGTTTTTCTCTAAATGTTTAATCTTTGAGAAAATTAAAAAATATTTTCATATAAACTAAGTACCCACTGTAGAGTTCTGTGATGAAATATATGTACTTTTCATCTGTAAGGCCCAAGAATCCATTGATTCACCATAAACACTTCAGTTACGATCCCAGGAGCCCCTGGGGAGTGTTTATGAGAACTGTTACATAGTGGAGACATGGTGATAGAAATGAGAAGGTATAATTGTGGCATGGGGGAAGATGCTAACTGCAGCAAACTTCAAGTGGTTAAATTTGTGCCTTTATTCTATTCAGTTGGACTTAAGCACGTTTAGTCTTGGTGACATCCTAGATGAGACAGATTTCCTTGTAGCAATAATATATACACAGAAAGAAATCAGTTCTGCATTTCCTTCAGATTGTGCTTTGTCTCAGAAATCTATGGACAGTCTCTGGCTGAATCACGAGAAATGTGGAGAGGACCATGTAAAGGACAGTGGAAGAAGAGATATAGCATGTATTTCTTTGGGGGGGAAAGTGCTACAGAGCAGAGGGAGGAAGAATTAACTAAATGAAGAACACTTTTGTTATTACAAGTTGATCTTACAGGATCTTAAACTGACAGTCTGGTTCTTCATTGTAAAAGCTGTCCAGATTCGCGTGTTTGCAAAAGAAACTATATATCTTTTCACTAAAAAATAAAATCAGTATGGGACAGCTATGTGACACCTAAGGATTTAGGGTTATGTCTCTCAGATTTTTCAAAAGTGTTCCTGCAGCCAAGTGTCTGATTCCCATGGAAAATTTTTTATGAATTCCTGAGGTAATCCGTATGAGCCCTTCTAAGGCTAAATAATTTTCCAAATGTGGTTCTGCATGACAGTTTTTAAGGAAATAAAAACATAAGCTATAAAAACTTGGTCACTTTTAATTACGATTTTTAAATTTATCTGATGATTTCAGAATAGTCTTAGTGCTAAGTAGCTTTATAATTCTTCAGAATAGTCAGGATTGTATAGCACTATGACATCTGTAGGTTTGTTTTCATAACTTTAAAAATCTTTTTGGATCAGTTTATGCCTGAAAATGTGTAACCACATCTTGGTTTTTTTGTAGTTGCTGAATACATGCATAAATAACAAGGAGGTTTCTGTTCGTGACCCACTGGATGGTCCTTTTATAACACTGACAATGGGAAGGGGCTTAAGCATGGCAGAATGCCTAACGTGGACTGTTCCAAATGAGATATGACGTGGCCCTATTCACAGTTGCTGTATTTTCAGATGCATTTCAAAGTTGAAGTAATGGCAGTTTGTTTTCAAATCTTTTACAGTTGAAGACAACAGCTTGTCTCAGAAGAAGAAGATAACAGTGGAAGATCTCTTCAGTGATGATTTCAAAATTCATGACCCAGAGGCTAAATGGATAACTGGTGAGTGAGGCATGAAGATGTTGCAGTGTCTTTGCTTTTCTTCCTTGCCCTCTGAGCATCTTTTTAAAATTTTTTAATTTATTTATTTATTTCTGTATTCCTTCTTTTCTTTATTTTGCTTCTGAAATTACAGAATCAAGGAGTGGTTGTGGTTGGAAAGGACCTCAGGAGATCATCTTGTCCAACTCCCTGTTCAAGCAAGGGCAGCCAGAGCTGGTTGCCCAGAGCCATGCCAAAATATTCAATCATAAAATTCCTATTCCAGCTTTCCTCCTCATAAATATGCAAACACTGCTGCTCTGTTATTATAATTTTTTTTATTTAGGGCTCTCCAGTGGGCTCATAGCTATGCATTAAAAACTAGAGCCTTTGTCCCAAAAAGCATTCAGTAGGTGATGTAGCATGAGGTTGGAAGAAGTGGTTGGAGCACTATCAGTCATTATTTTACCATAAACAAAAAATCAGGTTTATATTCCCTCATTGAAACTCTTTTTTCCAGCAGAGAAGTGAAGTATTGCTAAGCAACAGGCAAACAGTGGTCCAGCAGCAGCTGGGCTGGTGCTTGCACACAAGCTATGTGCTCTTTTTATCCTCTGCTGCCTTACATTTTCTAGTCAGGGGAAAACCAAATAATGCTTGAATTAATGCATGTAGTATTTTCTGGAGTAGAGCTGTTTGGGGGGATGTAGATTCCAGCTCTCGCTGGAAATCGCTGCAGTTGGAACAAGCTTTGGCGAGAATAAAATGATTTGTGGTATGCTGTTCATGTAGGTTCCAGTCCAACTCCTATTATCACTGAAGTTATTAGGTTTTCTTTTGAATTTAATGGGGAACTGGATGAAATCCTTCCACGTGTTTGGCTTTCCTTGTCTGTTTTGTCCATTGGGGAACAATTTTAATACCTGTACTGAAAAGAGAGAGTGTTAAAGGGTAGTGCTGAATAAACATGTTCCCCAGCTGCCCCCAGCACAGCTGTCTCCAACTTCTCCCACCAATTCAGCTACAGGGGAATGCAATTGCAGACACCAGGCACCTTCACAAACACACCTGACGATGGGCAGGAGCTCTTTTTCAGGCTCAGTGTACTCCTGGGAATGGTGCTGCCCATAACCACTCTCTGGGAATAATGATAATGGAAACATTAGCTGCATCGCAGTTCAGAATTATTTGTCTAGCATCCTTTTTTAAACACTGCTATCCCTAATAGCCCTAATGAAGGAAGAGGTGTCTTGTTGAGAGCTTTACTTCTATTTTCTTTCTTTGGTAGAGTACAGGGGAATTATGATGTTAATGCATTAGCTTAATTCATAAATCTAATTCATGAGTTTATTTAATTACAAACTTTTGCACAAACAGAGAATGAAGTATTGCCATAGAGCTAGGTATTATATCCCCCCTCTGGTAGAGTATAGCTTTACATGGACAGAAGGCATATTTTCCACAAAACTGCAGTCTTCTGTGAAAAAACAGTATTTCTCATGCTTTTCCAATTATGGGCACATACTGGTGCCATATAAAGTTTTATTAAGACTCCAATCTTGAATGTTTTCAAATCCATCTCAGTCCTCCCATGTACTCTTAGTGTCTGCAGCGCAATTGAACATCAGTCTGGCCTGATCTGAAATTACTAAAATACTGTTTCTGCAATGGACAAAGCACAAAATAGTGTTGTGCAAACATGCACAGATATTTTAGAAGGGCTTGTTCTGTTGTTGTGCTACTAATACCATTGATACTGACTTTAATACATCCAGAGGACGTTTTATAAAGCCAATAGATATTCCTGAAATTTACCCAAGGGTGACTTCACATTTAAGGGCAAGATGCTAATCTGAAATGTCACTCATCCAAGGACCCAAAGCCATTTTACAACACTAATTACTTTTCTGCATTATAGTTGTTTTTCACAGCTTTCTCTAACTGGCTAAGTGGTGAAATCTTGATTAAGGTCTCTGACAAGCAAGATGAAAGACCAGTAGCCCAATTCCCAAGCACACATTGCTGTTGGTCTCCCATTCTCAGTTTTTAGAATGCAAATTAAAGAACCTGAAAATGCCAAAGCCAAATTCATAAAACATTATAACAAGGGTGTTGGAATGCCTTAGCAGAATAACTGCATATTTTAAACCTGCATGTTTAGAATGGCATGACTCACAAAATGAATTAATGTTTTGTGGGGAATCTGCATAATTGTTAAAATATAGGTAGTTGTTGTGTATCCTTCTTCCCCTTCTTCTCCTGTTAATTATACAGCAAAATATCATGGTCATTCCAAGATCTGCAAAATTCAGTCTTCTTGGCTTCTCAAAGCTCTGTTTCTTTCCTTTCCCTCTTCATTGTTGCAGAAGATAGGAGTTTGGTGGTCTTGCCAAAGATGAAGCATGCTGCACGTTTAGGAGTATTTGAATCATCTCAGGGATTTGCTCTGAATATAGTTTAGTCATTAAAATATCAGTGTTCTTCCCAGTAAGCAAGGGGCTAATCCAAACCATCTGAAGGAGCAAGGTCTTTCCTTTGACCTGAATGAGTCTTAGAACAAGTGTTAAAATAATAATTAAAAAAAAAAATAAAATAAGAAGTTATTTCTATTCAGGGTGGCACTTAAAAATATGCTCAAAGCTCACTGATTGATGGGATGAGCTGATGTTTAACTATTTTCTGGATTCCCAGCGGGCAAGTGGAAAAATAACATATTTCTGATTGATAGCTTTGTCATTCCATTGATTTTAAAGGAGCTAGGGAGAAAGAGAAAAAAAAAAAAAAGAAAAAAAAAAAAAGAAAGAAAAAAAGAGAGCCAGTCTCAAAGCTGTCATAACTACACTTTTAGTGCAAAGGTTAGAGGCTTTCTCTAAGCTTTCAGTCACAACTTGTGGCTGTTTTGTGGATTTTGCATCTTTTTCTATTGGAATTGCAATTAAATTTACTTACACGAAGTGAGAGATGTGCAAAGATGGAACTTTGAACTTTTGACAATTTTTGTGATGCTACTGTAATTTCAAATTTCAGTTTGCAGTTTTTATCCAATGGTTTAGTGAAAAGAAAGATTATTTTGTTTAATTAGCTGCTGTCTTTTACTGCCCTGACCGTTGTTGTTATTGACTCAGTTAAGAGCACTTGGGAGGTGAGCACATTCATAGACCAGAACTGACTGCGCCAGTTATTTCTAGTTGCAATTCCAGGGACTGCTATTGCTTAGATTTTCCCTGTAGTGTATGTAAACGCTGGATTTATTGCAAAGGTTTCATGTAGAGGAATTACAGAGGAATTAAGGCAAGTTAATTAACATTGATAATATACAGCTGGGGGCTGGCTTCAGGGGCGGTGGGTTGGCTGACCTGGACAATGTGCAGCTGTGGCTGGTTCCTGCTGAGTAGTTAAATAGCTCTAAGGAGGATGGGAGAGGAGCCTTGGAGGAAGAGAGACCTGGAAGAAGCAGAGGGAGGAAAGGGAGTGCCCTGGATGTAGGAGAGACAAGGAGAAGGATGCAGCAGAGGTAAGAAGCAGGGTGGACTGGCCTGAAGAGGATGAAGAAACAGCACAAACAGTAGATGAACTTTTGAAACCTTGTGGGGCATTGGTGGCTGTGCTGGGGCAAGGTGGGGGAACCTCTTATTGAAGTTAACCTGGGATGGGGTGGTAAAAGCCTTGTTGCAGCCCACTGGTTTGCTAGTGCTGCGACAGTTTCACTTCTCAGGACAACATAGTATATAGTAGTATAGTATATATGGTACACAATAGTTGGTATAAAGCAGTGAAATACAGAAGGTCTGACATTGTGCTGGCGATCAGATGCCATCTCCCTGCCCTGCAATCCAAGTGCAAAGAAGCTGAGCTGCATCTCTGTTCCAGCCCCATCCATCTCATGCCTTCTCCTGTGCTCATGCCTCGGTGCATCACACCACACACAGTTCTGTTATCATCCCCTGTTGTGAACTCCCCTTTACTATACAACTAGAATCATGTTGTCCATATGCTAAGCATGCATATGAGCTCCAATTCTCAGCTTGTCTCATACTGTGTATCTTAAATGTTGTATTTGGTCACTTCCTCGTTTTGCATATCCTCTTCCATACATTGTCAGGAGTTGTGCCTGACCTTTCCTTAGCCCTCTTGCAGATGACTGATGGCCCACTCATTAATCTAGTTTCTGACTGCTTATCAGTTCCTCTCTTGAGCTCTACGTCACTTCTAATTAGGTTTTACAATTACTAGGCTTTTCTGGTAATTTCTCTCACACAGGACTTTAACTCAGGTTTCTGAAAAGCTCAGTGGGATGCTGCAGTGTTCCCATAAAGGTGGTCAAAACCCAGGATAAAGAAAGGTGCTAGCATTTCAGGCTGAAGAGCAGCTCAGTTGCCTGATTCATCCTGAAATCAATAATTTGTCATCGTTACCTGGATCTGGCCTAAGAAGCTGGTCGGGCAATGAGTGCTGCCTTTGTGGCCCTGCACAACCACAAGGATTCCCGTCAGCTGTGAACCTCACCTCCAGCATCTCAGAACACTGGGGGAAAACCCTCCTTTTTCACGGGGTGGCAGCATCCTGTCCAATGTCAAAAAAGGCAGCAAAGACAGAATCATATGTACCGCTTATGGAGACTTATGCTTATTTTCTGTCTTTGTACTTAATGGCAAAAACATTTTGCGCATGTTGAAAGTACTTGGCTGCTGTTGTAGTTAGAAAAACATAATAGCATCCTGTAATATACTGCCTGTGGTTATTGCGATTGATTGGATGCAACAAGCAGTCATTATTTACTTCTTGGAGGATGTTTTTCGAGCCTTGCTGTTGGCATCTTGCAAGACAGAGTGTATGTATCAGTGGCTGTTGCCAGGATTTTTGGCTGTATGTTAGTGACTGGAGGCTCCAAATAGGAGTGCATCTTCTGTCTGCTAGACACTGGCCAGACTCGGCGAGACAGTCCTTGCACAGAGGTTGTAGCCAAATGAGAAGAATAAAGAAAATGAAGAGCACAATATATTCAAGCAGTGAGGAGCACTGAGGCACAGGATACCAAAGGACATGTTCAGGGCATAGGAAGTTGACTTAAAATCTGAAAATCAAGCCCTCCTCTCTAAGGTCCCTGCCCACTTGCTTCACCAGTAACACTGGCAAAATAATATTTATTCTCATCCGAAGAGGCATAGTGGGTAAATTAGCAAAAGGCTCTGAATGGCATTTTCAGAAAAGGCTCAGTTATTTGGAAACCTGCCACCCAGTGAGAGCCAGAACCACTGTGTGCCTGGCTCACAACTGAGAATGGCAGCGAGGCTTTTATATCAAAAGTCCTGAAAAATGCGCTAATAACTAATATGTAAATATAACAGAGCAATCTTTTTATCTTTAATACTGAAACACATATGTTTTGTGGCATGTTTTGCTAATAACATCATAGAATCTCTAGGCTCTTTTAAAGTCTAATATTGAATTTAATGACCTAGAACTAATAAGTTTTATTTACCATGCTGAAAAAAATCATCATGTAGTAACTAAGGTAATTTATTTCAGTTTACCTTTAGTAATAATGCTCAGATCAATAATACTTGGATAGCCCAAATGCCCTCAAGTCTTATTTTGTGCAGTGAAAATTCATTGCACTGTATTGATAAAAGCAATGATGCATTTCAAATGATGCAGATGCATGAGGAGGAAATGAATTATTTATCATTTGGTTTGGATACATACTAAGAACCTTGTAAGAAAGTGCTAATATTTTTCATTGTGAAAAGGGTTTGCATTTAGGTACCACTCTGACAGCCCTTCAGACTAAAATTGCTCTGCTTGAGAGCTACAACAGTTAGCTGGAGTGCAGCTTCCCTGGGCTGCTTGTCCATGGGCCGAAAGATTAACCACTTCAAGCAACCATCCAAATTGTAAGGCAGCAGAAGCCTTTCCTTTGGCAAGGATGAGCTGTTGGCATGAAAGAAAACCTCATCTTTCTGTCTATCATCGGAGGAACAAAGTTGCCGTGCAGTTTGCGGTCTTGTGGGTGTTTGGGGTCTGCCTTAGGAAGGAGCCACACCGCCGTGCAGGTGTGTTTGAGGTGCTGCCAGGTGAGCACCCCAGCATGGGTGCTGCCAGATGAGGGCCACACACTCACCCCAGCCCCTGCCTTATGTTAAATGAATGTGAGCTAGAAACTGTTCACAGGTTGTTAGTGTAAACCTGGTGAAGGCGTAAATAAAATTGGGGTATTCGCTTCGTTGTCCACCTTGCTAAACAGAGATACTAAATTCAATCTAGTTTAAATATGTATTAAAAAGGCTGAAGTGATTGGGTTTACTGGTCTTAATCGTTCAAAGAAAACTTGCCCCATTCCCAATTTAATATCCTATCTCATGGTAGCTTGTTTCTGCAATATTTTTTGTGAGAGCTCTGGCTTTTCAAACACTCTTGAAGTATTTTCTAAGACATGCAGCAAGTTACTTGGAGCACAGCACTTCGGTTTGTGGTGTTTAAGGTTTCAGTGAACTTCCTGCCCCAACTGCAAGGAGCCCCACAACCCTGAGAAGCTGTAAGGCTGACCTTATGCTGAGATAAAGACAAACCACTAAAGGAAAACGCTGTGTGGACCAGAGGGAAAGACTGGAGAAGGATCTTCTGGTCTAGCACCACACAGAAGTGTGTGGCAGTGCTGCTCCATACCGACGTGGAGGTTTTGTTGGGGATGGCCTTCAGAAACCCTCTGTTGTGATTCATGGAGATATGCTAGTTAAGGAAGCCCACAGTGAGCTTTTAGGTAGTGGTGGTGTCAGTGGAAGTATCTGTGCTTTAGAGATGGGTGATTACTATTCTTAATCTAAATCACAGAATCACTGAACAGTCAGGGTTGGAAGGCACCTCTGGTGATCATCTAGCCCAACCCCCTGCTAAAGCAGGCTCACCTGGGGCAGGCTGTGCAGAGAGTCACTTCCACGTGGGTTTTGAATGTCCCCAGAGGAGACCCCACAGCCTCTCTGGGCAGCCTGTCCCAGGGCTCTGTCACCCTCAGTGTACAGACGTTCTTCCTCACCTTCAGACGGAGCTCCCTGTGTTGCAGTTTGTGCCCGTTGCCCCTTGTCCTGTCGCTGGGCACCACTGAGAAGAGCCTGGCCCCAGCCTCCTGCCACTTGTCCTTAAGATACTTGTAGATGTTGCTGGGATCCCCTCTCAGTCTTCTCTTCTGCAGGCTACGCAGGCCCAGCTCGCTCAGCCTTTCCTCATCAGGGAGATGTTCCAGACCCCTCATCATCTTCACAGCCCCCCACTGGACCCTTTCTGGTAGTTCCCTGTCTCTCTTGAACTGGGCATGCCATTGCATGCCTTCACAAAGTGACATCCTGTGCTGCCAAAGCAAAATAGATAAGAGATCATGCTCTGCCACAATAAGCAAGAAGAGAAGAGTATGTTAAACCATCTGAATGATAGTTTTGGTTTTGGAGCTCATCCTGGATCATCTTCTTCAGGGACTTCTGTGGATCTGTTCTCTGAGAGCACCAAAGAGAAGTTGCCCTAGTCCATCCTTCCAGCTGCCAGGCAATTGCCAAAGTTCAGTAGTGACAGTAACCTGTTCACTAAAGACAGGAAACCCAGGAATTAATGGCTTTTTAACACACTGTAATAGGCTGTGGAGGAGAGCACTTCTGCCATGTAGCTGTTTTGTTCATTACTGCTAGAGAGAACGAAATGAGAAATCAATTTGGCTCTTTTAAAAATTAATACAGTCTGCAGGAGCGAGCTGGGGAGGAGCTCTGTACCTTGGCTTTAGCAGCCCCTCCATGCCCAGCTGCTCTGCAGTGCTGGGTTGCTGGTGGGGCACGTGTGCTGCTGTTAGACTGAGAAATTCATCCTTCCACGTGTACAGCAACTTCTGAATTTAGAGGGAGAAATGTACTGGAGAAAGTCCTGTTTGTGAAAAATATTGCACCCTAGAAAAGTGTAGTAATGTTGTAATGGTCAGATGGGGGTGTGTGGCGTGTTTGTGTTTTTATTGAGTAGTTCAATGTCTTGAGGACGTCAGGATTTTCATATGTGCCTAACGCTATATTTAGGAGCCTCCATAGGTAACCTGATTTCTCCAAAACCTGCTCAGTCCAGACAGTCCCCTGTCTGTCACTGAGTCAAATGTCCTCTTGAGGTACCAAAATATGGCCTTAGCTATTGAACATCTAAATATCCACATGCAGTAAAAATGGCCTCAGACTTTCAACGTGGTAGCTTTGTATTTTATGTCTCTGCATCTTGCCAGGTTGAGTGAAGAGTCTGGCCCAGGGACAGGGCTGGTGGCATGAAGGACACCTGGGAGAGGTGAGATGAAAGGGAACATGTGATGTGGAGGACATTGGCAGTGTGATGCTGCACAGGGAGGACAGGCTGCAGAGTCGCTTGGGGGAGAAGTCCAGGCAAGCGGGGAGGATCTTGGAGGTGTACAAGGAGGAGCAGGAGCTGGAGTTGTGCAAAGGGTGAAAATGAGCCTGGAAGTCAGTCCTGTGATGTTGCCTGAGAAATGGCTCAATGGCCTAAGATTAAGAGCTGGAAAACACATTCAGTTGCTAAGGCAATATCAGAGGGAATGATTAGCAAATCAAAGACAGCTGGAAGAGGCAGGAGATGTCCTTGGACTTCACTTCTTGTCTGGGTTCTACTAACACCTACTCCCTATAACTGCCTAATTCTGTTCCCACTGACAAAGCAGAAAAAACAGGCTTCCCCCCGACAGGCAGCATGATGGTCGCACTCTCACGTGTTGCACCAGCAATCTGGGTTCCTACACTTTCTATAGCCATTAGCAGAAACAGATTCCCCATTTCCCTTTCAAGCCTGGCTCCACTAAAATTACTGCTTTTCTCTCCAACTAACTCAGCAGGGAGGCTGGTGGTGCCACCTGTGGGGATGGGGTCTGCTAGTGAGGAGCAGCTTTGGGGAATAATTTGAGGTAACAGGTGTGTGAAAGCTAGAACCGCTTGGGCTCCTTTGTGTGTTACATTTGTTTGCAGATTTGTGGTGAAACCCCATGGGAATTAGGTAGATGCTGCCTCCTTTGCTCCTCCCCGCCGTCATGCTTTGTCACACCAAGGTGTGTTTCTGTGCTCTGTATTGCTGGCAGCGAAGGCAAAGCTGCTAAATTCAGTGCTGGGTCCGTTTACCCTGCCAGCAAGGCAGATGTACTGCAGCTGCACCCAGTTCACAGGGGGGAGACTTTTGATTAAAAAAAAAAAAAAGGGGAGAACAGCAGGAATGGAGACAGGAAGGAAACAGCACACTGCCACGGGGATCGCTGCATCTGTGGGGGACTTTTGAAGATGCGGCTCACATCTGCAGTGTTTCTGCTGATGGAAGAAAAGGAACACACACGGCAGTTCTGCCTACGTGCTTAACAGTTTGAATCCAGTTTAAAAAGGATTGGGTTTTTGTTGTTTTTTTTTTTTATCTGTTTCAAAGCGGTTTGAAATCAAAACCTTCTGTTCTCGGAGCCAACAGAAAAGCACTGGTTTTAGCAGGGTTTAACTGGGAGAGGGATTAGGTGTTCCCTCAGTGGGTGCTAGCTATAAACCCAGATGAACAACTAGAGGTACAGCCTGACACTGGTAGATGTGCTTCCCCAGCTGACACCTGGGAAGCAGGTAATGGTGAGCTCCCAGCTGTCCCCAGGCCCTGGGGAAGGGGGGAACTGCTGCAAAAAAATTACCTTCGATAATCCTTTAAAAGGGTGGTTGTAACTGGAGCCTGGCTGGTTGAATTTGTACTAAAATAAAGCTAGGTTTTTTTTTTTTCCTTTGCCTCTTCAGATGAGTGCAACACAGGAAAGAGGAGGGAGAGGAACAAGGAAAGCCATACTCCTGGGTGATGGAGCAAGCAGAGGGTGACAGTCTTCTCCTTTGCCCAGGAGGCTGGCAGTGTCTTATCATGATCAAGGTTGCTTTGGGAGGGAGTAAGAAATATGTTTCTTCTAGATCCAGCACTGCTAAGGAAATCTGGGCAGGTAAGTGGGGACTCAGTTTTGAACTGCAGGTAAGGAAGATCAAGAATGAGGGATTGCATGAACTCGCTGAAGGATTTCCTAACAGTCAGGCTGGTGGAAGGGTAGAAAAGTTTTGGAAAAGGAGCACCTGGGAGATGAGAACCTAGGAAAAAACAGAGGGAGGAAATGAGGTGTGTAATCACAAGATATGCTGGGCAAGAAACACATTCAAAGGAGGATTGTAAAGGGATGATGGAGAAAGGAGAGGCATTTCAGGGTGTTTGGGCCTCTTAAGCAGCTGGTCCCAGTCACTGGATACTGCTGGTACCTTCAACAGTGATGGCCAGAAAGGTTTATGTCTTTTGACACAGTCCGTCTTTAGGTGCCCTCTATTCTGCAAGAGGCAACTTCCTTATGTTTCCCTTTTCTTGTTTGGTTGTTTGGGGTTTTTTTAACTTTAAACTGAAGTACTTTTCCATTTTTCACACTGCCCTGTCCAACTCTGATTCCTTCTTGAAGGTTTTTCACTTGGTGCAAAGCACATTTTCCTAATTCAGTAGCTTTTCCTGAGCTTGCTGCACTGCTCTTGGAGTGCTTACCAAGGATTAATTAAAGCAGTATGTGTTCTTCTACTTGTTCCTTTTAATGAACATTAAATAAATATATGCTGAGATACCATAATTTCATAATTTGGAGTTGGGAAATGCCGTATTTCTGGTGATTAAACTTTATATCAGATATTTATAACTGAAAATTTAGCAGGCAAAGATTTACTTATCTAAGAAAAAAAGTCCCTGGTGAGCCTGGATCTCCTGACTGTATTAAGCTGTTGAACACATAAGAAGCAGTACTTTTTTTTTTTCCTTACAAGAAGTAGCACCAGACTTATATAATTCATTAAAAGACATTTAGAATTAGATAATTATCACTGATCAAGGGAATATAATTATACTTCAAAATGTAGATATACAAATCTCACATCAGTGAGTATTCAATTAAGGACTGAAGAGACCAAAGGTTTGCCCAGCCCCAGATCCTGTTTCCACCAGAGGTGAGTTGTATGTGCACAAGGACTGGAGGGCAGGGAACTTCACACGCTTTTTAGCTCAGGGAATTACCAGATCCTCTTGTAGTTTCTTCTGTTTAGTAACCCCAAATGTTTTGCTCTTCCAAGTCACTTGCCAAGTGCCCTCCAGAGCCTTTTGCATCCACCACATCCTTCAGCAACCTGTTTCACTGGCCTAAGACCTGTTGCGTGAGGAACTGCTTCCTTCTGCTTACTTAGGAGCTTGCTCCTGTTTGCTTTGCTTGATGAGCCTTAGATTAGTACCTTGGACCATCCTTGCCATTTCTTGACTGTTTTGCATCTCTAATATATTGGTTTAGAGAGGATGGGATGGGAACTACAGGCAAGGATTACACAGGAGTATCAGGGTTGGCTTCTCAAATGTGCTCAAATGATTTGAGATTCATGGCACTTTAAGGCAAGTGCATGCATGTAATATAATTTGTTTGACCCCAAGGAAAAGCTAGAAAATTTTGTACTTTGTTAGAATTAAAATCTATAGGTCCCAGTACCTAGTTATACCACACTGAGTGATCACGATGCCATAAAATCATGTAATGTAGGTCCCCAGCAGGACTTCCACAGCTTTATGTGGAACCAGCGCTGGGTCTATACCCATACTCCTGAGTTTCAAAACCGATTACTTTGCTGACATCTCTTTCCATTGCCTGTAATGAGAAATAATCTCTGACAGAAAATAAGGTGATCCTGTAAGTGATCACGAGACAGAAGTGGCTGTGCATGCTGAGAAACAATCCCTGATGATCAGAGTTTAACACCTCTAAAAGCCACTTCTAGTCCCATGCTTAGCAGGGAAAGAACTCAAGGTAAGAAAGCCAGTATGAAGAGATGAAAGAAGGAAAACAAAACACAAAGACAAGAGTGGGGAGCAACTCCCTAGGACATTGGATTGATGGGGAGAAGGAGCTGAACAGGTAACCAGGTTTGTGTATGGCTGGGCAGGGAGTTTGCCTTCACAACACTGCCAGCTGCCTATGATGCCAAATGTTAATTTTGCTACTTGTCTTAAAGTTCCAGCTTCTGGGGACAGGTGACATACAACAATACTTAGTCTGAATAAAAAAGAGAATGAAATAAATGTTAAATTTTTTAGCAGTCAAAGACATTATTAAAATTATATCTAAATGGCCATTCAGAAGCTAAACATAGCTGGAAGGTAAATGAAAATAATCTAGTATTTGATTTCCTTAGAAAATCTATTTTTAAAATGTCAGGTTCCTTTGAAGACTTATACCTGATTTGTCAATGTTTAAGATTTATAATAATTCACAAAATCTGGTTAATCAGCTTCAAAGCATTTTCACTTTCCAGAGAAGGCAGATTACAGTGGTGTGGATGGAAAAAAAGTAAACAAAGTCTAGTAAAAAGGCAGGGGAAAAAATCGAGACTCAAGCCAAGAAGAGAAAAAACCTTTCAGCTCAGAAACAGTTTCCCCATAAAGGGCAAAATTTTTGATTTACTGGGATAAATTATGGTTACTTTGGCATGCAGTGGGTGAAAAATCAGCTGTACATTGAAGGGGTGGTATATCCAGCAGTTCAAAGAGACTTCGGGTTCGTTACAGTTACGTTCAGTGTGGTCATTTATGCAGAGTAAGTCAGTCCAGGTGCTGCCTGGAGGTGTTGGCCATGCCATGCATGTGCTGTGGTAACACCTGAATACCATGGTACCTTCAGGTACCCTCAGCTACAAAGAACCAGCAAGACATGGACATACATATAAAATCCACCAATTCTGCCTGGACAAAGCATCCAGAATTTTTTCCAGGTGTCTAATTTATTATCACCCTAATAAACACTTATTCTCGGCTCGACAGTCAATTTTCCTGTTTCCTAGTGGAGAAGAGCCCACTGCCAAGCCCTGCTCCTGCAGCTGGTGCTGGTTGCTCACCCGCTGGCGGCAGCAGCAGCAGAGAGCGGAGCTGGCGAGGGCTGAGCTGGCCCATCCGCGCCGTGACGGGGTTCACGCACATATGCGTGTACGTATGTGAAGCTGTTATCACTGCTGTTCGTTACTGCTTAGGCTGATGGACTGACTCATTTCACAAGACATACTTCTTGGAAGGCTTGTGCGTAAGCCAGGACTCTTATTCATAATTTGGAGGTATCTTTTAGTTCCTTATTCTCCTTCCCAGTGGGAGTGCAGGCTGTGATTAGTGGCATAAAAATTGCCTTAAAACATTTTTTTCAAAATATCACCAAAAGTCTATGTGTACATATACATATTTGTTCCATGTGTTCCGTATTTTCCTTCTTCCAGGTTTTAATTTCAGGGGCAGCATTTGTAGAGAGTTTACTATTAACTTTTCCTTTGAAGCATTTAGTTGATGCCAAACTTGGTAGCATGCATAAAACAGCATTAAAACATGCCCTAAAACAGATTAACCTGTAATGTTTAGTCTTTTTTCTTTTTCTATTTTTAATGCTTCACAAAGGAAGATATTTTTATAAGCAGAATTATATACCAATAATTCTAAAAGTCCTGATTTTTTTTCCTAATGGGCACAGAATGGCTAATTTAGCTAAATTATCAAGCCAGGATAGTATGAGTATGAAAAACAGGAAAGGATTTGTTAGAATTCCACGTTTTATATTTGCTTTCCTTCTCTTGGGGCAGAAAACTAAGAACATACAATAATTTCTCCTTTGTAATCAACTTTTTTAGGGGAAACAATATTGCACAATACTCAGGAGATAACAATACTGAAAATAACATGGTTTTATCCAGTTTGAGGCACATTATCACCTTGATCACTACAGTGAGTTTGGGTTGCTCCATCCTAAAAAAATGGATTGATAGGCATGGTCCAGAGAAGGATGAAGACCATGACAGAGGAATGGAAATGCGTAATAAAAAGAATTGCCCTGAGTAACAAATTATGTAAGGATAGAAAATAAAGAAAAATAGGAAGAAGTCAAGTCCTTTTCATTGAATAAGGGCATTCTTTGGTTTTAATGCCATCTGCTGAAAACTATTGAGAAGATATTTTTGGACAAAAGGTTGGGGTTGACAAGGATACAGGAAAGGACCAGGCATTCATTTGATGTAGCCACTTTTCATCTGTTGCACTTAAACCAGGTGTTGGTATCAGCCCTTCTGCTTCAGCACCTGCCTCGGCATGTCAGCCCTCCTAGCAGCAAACCCCCATTTATGCAAGGCAGTAAATGATGCAGGTTGTCGGTTCCTTGGTGCAGAGAGGAGTAGGAAATAACTCAAATCAGAAATTCAGGAATCATTTTTGGGATTTGGTATGGGACTCCCTGCAGGAGCTGGCCCGCTTGCTGCAGGCAAACCGATTTGAGATGTTCAGGGAAAGCTACTTCACTGACACAATTTTTTTTCATTCACTCATCAGCTTAAAAACGATGGGATTGTATGTATAATTGCAAACTGCTCCTCCAGTAGCAGTTCTCTCGCAGCTGGGTGCAGGGAGTTTCTGTTCTCCCCCAGGTGCCATTCCTTGCCAGGTCCACCGCCCAGCACTGCATCCAATTATTTATTAATTCTTCTTTGCGAGTGTTTAATGTGTTTCCATCGGCTCTGTAATATGGTGCCCTCTTGTGACCAGTCCAAAACCGGTAATCGTGCAGTGGTGGCCACAAGGTGTAGGATGTTGGATTTCATGACGTACCCAGCTTGATTTTCAAAAGTGTGAAGTCAGGGTGATGGCCATGACTCTGCCAGACTCCTTGCACCGTTAAACTTCAGGAGTCACACTTCTCCAAACACACTGGAAATGATAGAGTAGCATAAAAGCAATCATGAAATATTACACACAAAAATGATTTAAAGTTTATCCAGAGCTGTATATTTGTGTATTTGTATATCCAGTGAATTTGGATATTTGTATACGCAGTGAATTTGCCTGTTAATATACAAAGATCTCATTCAGTCTGTACCAAAATTTCATTACGCTGCCCATGATAATAAAAATGAAAAGGAAGAAAAAACCCAAACACTTCGTATTTTCTTTCCATCATGGCCACTAAACGAGAGTAATTTGGTTGGGGGCAAAGAGCAGGAGACAAGGAAATGCACAGAGGGATTAAGCAAGCAAGCTGTGGGGTCACATTTTAATGAAAATTTATTCATGGATTCCTTTTTTTTTTCTCCGTGTCAAATGGATTATTGCATTAACATGTAACATTTTGGGTTATGCACTCCCCTGTGCGAAGCCGAACTAAATGAGGCAGATAAGCCCCGGTGCATTAGGCAGAGAAGAGAGCGGTCACTGCACGGTGCTGCACTGGCCTGGGGGACAGCGCGGGAGCGCTTGGAGCAGGCAAGGTGGGGACGAGCAAGCAGGAATGACAGCCTGAGCTCTCGGAGGAGCTGAAAACTACTATGGCAGAATCCCTGGAGGTTTTTATACCCCCAGTACCCACGCCGACCACGTCGCAGAGCTGGGATAAGCTGATACGCGCAACCTGTTGTCCGCACTTTGTTTTGCTGTTCAGATCCATGGTGAGACCATGAAAAATACGTGGGGTGTGGATAAAGGCGTTGGGGACCATTTCCTGGGAAATTAGTTGTTTGGGGTTAAATTGCTTTTGGCCTGTGCTGAATGCAGGAAGTTTCTGGCAGGGAATCAAAGGGATGAGTGTAATCTGGTATCTCCAGCTGTCTGGACTCGGGTAACCTAGGGGTCATCTGCACTTTTCCTGCTATAACGTTAGGGTTTGAAGAGCACATGGCATGAGCACAACTGAACTGGAAAAGGAGATGACAGAGAATTTTTGAGGAAGATTTCTGAGCTCTGGGATACACCAAAGTCAGCTCAGTGTGCTGCAAAGTCCCCATGCTGCTGTCAGTCATTACGGAGAGATAAACTGAGGGCAGCAAGCAATAAAATGTGTGGGTTTGCTGTTGTTGTTAGGATTCTATAGCAGTTTTGTAATCAGGATGATTTGCCCTGGATGGAGTCAAAATGGATTTACTCCAGAGGATTTCTCATTCATTTTTTCCCTAATTGTAGCATGTCTTTTCACACCACCACCACCCCCCACCCCCCCACCCCCCATGTGTTACAAAAGCAGGTAGAAGCAGAGAAGAGGAGTTATTTGAAGCTGAAAGGAGTTCTCTGTGTCTCACGTGGACTTCAGCTTTTCATGCCTAGGCCACTAAGCCGTGATCTGAGCCTACAGAGTTCCCAGACTGGGGCTCTTTGAAGCGGAGTTCAGTCTCACAAACGAGAGGCAGCAGCGGAATTGTACCCGGTTTCAAATTTGGGACTGAAATTTCAAAGGTGTGCTCCTCCTGGATTTCAGGCTTGGTGCTGAGGTCTTCTCTCAATGAGATTGAATTAGCTTTTTTTTTTTGTTGAGTTTGGATCTTGAAAGATTTGGGATTAGACAAAAAAGAGGAACAAACTGGCATTAGTGATTTTTATAGTTTTAAGTTTTCCCAGGACAGCCTTCTTCAAGCTTTTGTCAAGTTTATTTACAACCTTGCTAGCGATGTGCATGGATATGGGAATTTTTCTGAGCTATAATTGTGTTTTGTTTTACTGGTACTACTGTAAAGGCACTATATTGGTGCACCAAGTGCAACTGTATTGAGATGATGAGCAATTAAAACCACTTCTTGCATAATAAAGCACATTCTATCATGTTGCACTTACTTAATATACCAGTGCAATGTGTTATACAGCATTTAGCTAAATTATGGTAAATCACCTATTTAAAGAAGTTTTCCTTTCAGCCTCTCATGTGAAAAAAAAAATAGGCTGGAAACAGTAAAAGGGTAATGACCCATAATGCCAGAAAGATAAAAATGGGATTTCAGTCGTCTCCTGGAATTAAAGGCTGT
Source organism: Falco naumanni (assembly GCF_017639655.2). Taxonomy (NCBI): domain Eukaryota; kingdom Metazoa; phylum Chordata; class Aves; order Falconiformes; family Falconidae; genus Falco; species Falco naumanni. The sequence goes on along the minus strand of NC_054057.1, from coordinate 54,046,546 downwards.
AGCGATGTTGTTAAAGGCAAGCTGTTCCCTGTCCCCTGTTGCTTCCTTGCATCAGCATCATGAAGTATAACCGACTCTTCCTTATTTCTGCACTGCAGAGTAGCAAGACTGAAGAAAAAGGAGTTGCTGGTGGGGGCAGGTGTGTTGAAGGCAAAAGGCAGGGTGGTGGCAGCGGGCTGTGATGAGATACAGGTGTCAAGGTCTACAGGGACCATCCCTAAGGACCAGCTCTCACTGTGGGTGGGATGAAGCTGCAGGTATGGAAATGGGGTTTCTTTGCTGTTCACAGCTCATGATCCTTGCTGCCATCTCTCTCGTTATCCCAGAGCCAGCTTACTGCAGCACCAGGGGACAGGGGATGGGAAGCCTTCCCTGCATTTTCTCTCTGGGAAGCAGCTCGGTATCAAAACAAGCTTGGCTTCTGCTTTGGGGAGGGAATTTCAGATTCAGTTGTTTTATGGGTACATGCTACAAATACCAAATAGATGAACTGCAGGACTTGAAAGAACAACAAATCATAGTATTAAATGCATCATCACAATGGTCACCTTTTCCACCTCAATTTGGGATTGCATCTGTCTGGACACCTGAACAGGCTTCCATCAGGGGCTGATTGTGCTTTTATTTTGCTTTATGTTCAATGTGGTTAAGTCCTAAAGCAGTTAGTGACCATGCATGGTCCTTGCATTTGTTGAATATTTATTCCCTGTGCTTTTCTGAGGCGTAAACCACACCTCCCCCAGGGAGTGCAGGTCCTGGGGGGGCCACTCTCCTCCAGGACTCCAGTTAGGCACATACTGTCCTAAATGAGTCAATAATCCTGCAGGCTTACTAAATAAGATCGTTTCCCCTGCCATGAAAGCACAGTAAAATAAGTATTTCCCCAAGCCTGTGTTCATCCTTCTCCCTGTTCATATCATGTTCCACCTTCTCCCTCGTTTGGTGCTTTTTGTTAATGTTTGCTGGGGTTTTTTTCTGTCAGTTTTTATTTCCTCTGTGAATTTCCCGTGTGCTGTCGTTTTCCTCTCTGCTTCCATTGTTTCCCAAAACCTCAGGCGCTCTCTCTCTCACAAGCAGTCTCTGAAGACAGTAGGCTCATGCTTCTGCTGCATCTGGCAGGATTAAGGGATTTTTTAAGATCTTGACCCCACACACCGCAGCCTGTTAACCTCAGCTTATCCTCTTCCCTCCCCTGTGTCACTCAGAAAGTGCATCATTTTTTTTTACAGGAAATCCCAAGTCCCCCCCAGTTTCCTTGCCACGGGAGATGCTCCCAAGCTGTGTGGATGGCTGTACCCACACGGGCGCCTGGTGCCTCGCCTGTGCTGACAGGCTCCTCTCTCCCCTCGGGGCTGTGGGTGGGTGGGCTGGCTTGCGGGTGGGAATGCCGGTAGTCACAGCAGGGAATGCTCCCTGCTGCCCACCCCACAGCTTGCCCGGGTACCCGCTTCAGTCGTGATGCTGTTCCCACGGAGACACACTATATTTCAGTGTAAACTGGCAGCCTCCCCCAGTCCTGCAAATGTGGGTAGTCACTTATAAGCCAGTTTGATTTGGTTGTTTTAGTGTTGTTTTTTTTCCCTGTGTGCCACAGGTCAGCTGTGGATAGTCCAGGTTTGCTCTCTCCAGCCAGCCCCCCCTCTTTGCCCCTGGTGTGTGCGTGCTGGGGGTGAGGGCTGTGGCATGCCCAAGCCCACCCAAGGGGCGTACCCCTTCTGTTCCCCACCTCTGGTCTCCAGCCCCTGTGCTGGGGCTCACCTGGCAATCCAGAAGACTTGCTGGGATGCTAAACAAGCAGAAGATTTTTTTAATTTTAATTCCACTTCCTCATCTTCATATGTTTTTCCAAATGAATATGGCTATAGTACATGCCATTGCCAGCCTGAAAATACCAATTCCGTCTGAAAAAATATCTGTCCTACTGTTGCAAACATTCTGCCCATTATCTTGTTAGATGTTAAGTGCTAACCAGTTGTGTGTGATCGATACCCGCCTGGAAGGACGCCAAGAAACCCTTTGCTGGTTCAGGCATTGCTGTTGTGTCAGCCAAGGGGGGCTCAGCCTGGCTGCGTGCTGAGTGATGCCCTGCACCGCGGTGGGCAGTGCTGCAGGGCTGGTGGAAGGCTTGTCCTTCAGATGGAAGATAAAATTCTAAAGACCTGACTGCTTTCCATCGTTAAAAACCTCACAGCACCTTTTGTTTTTTCAGAAGAGAGAGGGTGATAGCATCAGGCTCTTGACTTGTTTCCAGCTGCAGTAATCGGTTTCATTGGGTTGGACAAGGGGGTTGCGAAGCTCAGAGGAATCTTCCAGGGGTTCTGACCCCACTGTAAAGCCCAGCAGATGCAAACAGCCTGCCAGCTGCCGTAGGTCATGCCTGAGGTCAGGTCGAGCAAGGGCCTTGCTACAGCGGCAGGGATGAGAAATAACAGGAGAGTGCCAGTCCCCTCTTGGTGGCCCGGTGACGTTCGCTGCGCCAGCGCAGAGCTCCGTCCCAGCAGCACATGGCCTGCCGCAACGTGACCTCGGTCCCTGCACAGTGATGTGGGCTGAGTCCCGCAGGATGTGCTGCCGCCTGCTCTCTTGACATGGCATCATTTGTTTGTCAGGCTTGTTGGTCATGCTGGTATCTGGAGGTTTACTTATCTGAAATGGTTCAGAACAACTTCAGGACTTAAATTCCCTTTATTCACCAATCTTCCTTAATCTTAGGGATTGAGAACAATAATTCCCTTGACACTGCCTTTCATCAGACTAAGACTCATTCAATTATCTTCCGCGTCTGTTGATCTGAAACTACAGGACTTGGGAAGTTGCCTTTTCCTCTAAATCTGTGGCTCTAAATGATGGGAGCTGTCCTAACAGTCCTGATACTGCCTTCTGCCTTTTGCTGAGTCCTGCTGCTGACTTGCTGCATGTGAATAACTTTTTTTTTCCCCTCTGTTTTTCATTTGTCAGTTGCTAAACTGATAGAAAATTACAGTTTCATCAAAAATATTTTTTAGAGCTGGATTTAAATTCTGATTCCTTCTCATATTTTATCACATAGTTCTGCTTTCTGCTCTCCGTAATGTCTGACAAATAATGAAAATTCTCCTCGAAAGCATGCTGGTCCTGCTGTTACCTTACTAACCAGTCTCTCATCTCTGATAGCGTGTAGTTACTTAGTCTCATCAGAGGAGCTGTACAGCCATAGATTTGTGAGCATTGACATTAATGCAAATCTGTGTTCCTGTAGCAGGATGCAATTCCTTCTATTCTTTGCGCCGCCAGCACTCAAACTTACTCCTAGAAGTAAAATTGTCCCAGACATTCTTGGCCACTGTGATGAGCTGCTTAGTCTGGTGCCTGGTCTGACACACTGCAATGTAAAAAGAAGTGGTTTTGGCACAGGCAAGTGCTCCTCTAGCCCAGTGCTGGATCTCTAACCACGGCAATAGCTGATGCTATGTTAGACTTAAGCCTGGCCCCTTTTAATGGTTCATAATGAGGCAGCCCTGCATTAGGGATGATCGATAGTATATCCTAGCTTTTTTCTTTAATATCTGACAGTTTATCAATTGCCCATGAGTTTTTGTACTCCCTTGTTTTATATCATGGCAAATCATCTGTGCTGTCTTGCTCTCTTAGTGATGTCCAACGTTTTGTTGGCTGTTTAGGATGCCTCTGCCTATCGAGCTGATAATTCAAGGTCCCCAAATGATACCAGTGACAGCTTCATGATCTTTCTGCTGAGTTACAACTGCCAGTTGCAGGTTCAGCAGCACAGCAGCACAGGTGGGCGAGTTTCCAGAGAACCCTGTGCCTTTCCTGATGGTCAAACCTTGGAAAGGATTGGCCAGGTAGCATGCCTGAAAATGCAAAACCTGCACTGGAGCCACAGGGCATAATGAATTGTACTTTTAAGAAAAATCCCATGTTTTTGTCTTGTTTCATCCTAAACAAGAGGCCAGCGGGCAGAGCTGCCAGGCTAAGCAAACCCATGTGTGTGCTGTTCCTGCCGAGGACTCAGCGACTGCAAGGGGCACGAGCTCCCTGTCACTAGATCTGTTCTCTCTGCACGTGTATTTCCTGACTGAATTTAAAAGAAAGATGTGTACAAAGAAGCTGGGAAACTCTGACACTGCAAATATATCATTGGTGTTGGGTTTTCTGCTTTCACTCGTTCTGCTTAGCAGGTTTTTAAAAATTTCTGCCAAGGCTGCCCCATTCCTCTGTGCTGACTCTCTGCAGCACCAAGGCTGCTCTGCTATTTCTAGTTACCACTGCTTTTTGTAATCAGTCACTTTGTGAGCTTGACTACATATCCGTGTCTACACTCACAGACACGTAATATATCCTACCAACCAGACATCTTCCTGGAAGTTGAAAGAGGGGGAGGAGTTGGCAAAGTGAACTCTGCTGTTAAGAAATGGAGTACATGGCTTTATGCCTGAAAGTTACAATTTTCAGCATCATTTACACTGAACACCAGCCTCAAAGAAAGGCAGGTATGAAAAATAAGATGCAGTGATGACCTTTATCAGCTGTGGTGACAACTATAAATCAGGCTGCAAATTCTCATCAGCTCACTGAACAGAATTCATTACAGGCAGAGGCTGCTGCATTGCTTTTCGTCTTTGATTGAGGTATGTCCCATTTAAATAAATGCTCTTGCACTGGAACAAATCACACATTTCAAAACAAAGTCCAGGAATATTATTCATTAATTGTTTTGAGGTCCAAGATAATACAACTTACAGACCAGCTAAACCTCATGGTGTTTTGCTTGGAGTATAATGCAGAACAATTTGTTCTTCTCTTAAGCAGACCAATTTTCTGTTCATTAATTCAAATGCTGTGTTGATGGCTTGTATTGAATATAATAGCAAGATTTACAGCCCTAACAAATCAGTGCTGCTTCATTTATTCTTCCTTATTCATACCAGAAGTACATGCAGCAGATTAGCACCTGATTTTAAAATTGTTGCACTTTAACAAATAATGAGAAAGTCTTTCATCTCCTACTTCCAACTATGGAGCAACTTTTATGTAATCATCTTGAAGTTTCACAGTTTATTAAAATGTTATGTTTTTCTGGAACACAGGGAGCAATAAAAGTTTAGTAGCAATTTCATTACGGGCACTAATGTAACTTCCATCAGTTCGTGCAATGTTCAGGAAACAGCTACCAAGTATTAACAGCCCCACAGACTCATTAGATTAATAAGCTACTTTACCTGGGTACCGAACTTTGAGCTGAGTTTCACTGCTAGGTTGGGGTTTTTTTCCCCGTAATTAGGATATATCCTGAGAGGCTTACAATTATCCAAATGCTTTGCCGGCCATATTTAAAATGTGATTTTTCTGCCTAGAACTTAGTATGTAATTGGAAAACATTCTGTGTTGTTGTCATAGGGTGATTATTAAATCAGCAATCTTTTTCAAAATGTCTTGTAGTCAGGTAATATTCTGTCTCTCAGTTTAGTTATTCTTGCTATTTCTGGAATACCTGAAAAAAAAAATGTGGACTGCATACTTTCCCCATATAACAAATGATGCCTCAGCCCTAGTGGCCTAAGAATATAAAGGCAAGGTATGTAGAAAGCATTAATACCTTTTATTATATCAGTCCCTAAATTGTCAGTAAAAAATATTTTTTTTAGGGATTTGGCCACAGAAGCTAGAAGTTAAAGTTGTAAATAAGTCAATGCTGGATCAGACCCCAGAGGTTGTCTCTTCTGGTGTCTGGCCTGGGACAAGAGCAAATACCTAGGGAAGATTTTTAGAAAGTAGGTGAATTTCTCAAGATGATAATTTGGGATATGCTAGTCGTCCCTTGCAATTGAAGGTTCAAGGGCTTTCTGAAAAGTGCCTCCCCTCAAGATCCACAATCTTTGATGGATTTTTCTTCCATTTTTCTAGTTCTTGCTTGGAGCCACATGCAGTCCTGGCACCTGCTCTCCTCTGGGACCATGACTTCCACAGCTTGTTTACCTTCTGCGGGAAGGAATAATCCCTTTTATTTGTGCTGAACCTGTCACTGGCTGGTGTCACTTAGTACCTCCCCATACTTATTTTGGAAAAGCAGGGAATGAGCATTCATTATTTATCTTCACGCTGCTTATGACTTTTTTGACTTCTGTCCTCGTTCTGTTCAATCACTTCTTTCCCACCCAGGGTTAAGAATCTTCATTTGTTCTGTTATAAATTGTATGAAGCAATACTGTAAAGTCCTGAGTATAATAAGGCATACTTAGGAAAGTGCCATGCCCTTGGACAACACTCCAGAACTATTGACAAAATTTTAATACTGTCAAACCCAAACAGGAGCTCTCTTCATTATTCTGGTCTCAAATGCAAGTCTTAATCTAATTCAGATCCTGCATATTTTATTCATCACTGAAGATGCTGATAACATTTATTCTGTAGTTAAAAGAAAGAGGTGCTTTGAGAATTTTTTTGCCTACAAGTGTAAAGGGCTGCTGCTGTGATTTGGACACTGAGAAGAATCTTTCTAAGTCTCTAATATCTTGTTGTCTGTTTGTAAAGGATCATCTGTTTTACAGCAACAGCTTGGCCTCACAGAATATGATTCATCCCAATCTCAGAAAAGATTTTTTTCTTCCTACGCTTACATATAAAACTGTGATATGTAGGAGATGACTGTTTTTGATAGTAGTAAGTTGAGCATAGAAGCTTTTCATCTACACTTCCAGAGCTTTTTACAAAGATGGTTAATGACTGTAATGAGGATTGCTGTCTCCAGCTTAGAAATAAAAGAAGACTGAGAAATAGGTAGGGAAAGAGTATGCTAGTTCCATACATCCAGGTTTTGAAAGAACTGGGTCTCTGTATCCAGTGTTGTCTTCAGGAGGTTACACCGAGCTGGGCAGTGTGTACCTGCTTGTGGTTACAATGAGTTGGGTCTGTGTTTGAATAGATCCCATAGGACATAAACTCGCCTTTGACTCATTCCAGGACAACTCGTGGATAATGTTTAACCATTCATGTGTCCCTAACACTTGTGGAATGCATCATGGTAGCCACCCTGGGGTAGCCACAGCGGGGGCAGGCAATGAGGAATCATTTTCCTAACTGAAGCTGAAGGCAGGCATTTGGTAGGATCCATCAGTTCTCAATCTTAGTTTAGCCAGGTTGCAAAAAAGCAATAACCCTACTCCCGTGTCAAGAAAAGCTGTCAAATATTTTAATGGAAGTGTGCTCGGGACTTAGGTTTTAGGTTTTATCTGTGGGGCAGTGCATGTAAGGACTGGTCAGACTCGAACTTCAGTTTATGACATCTGACAAGATGACAACCCTTTACTGCTGTAACATTTTTCATCCTGAACCTTTGACCCTTACTCATTTGGAGTTTTTTTCATGTGTCTACCCCAGCCTTTCTGTCAAGTAGGCTTTGAGCTTTGAGAGCTGGAGACTCTCTCCTGCCTGTGCAGAAGCTACCACCGGAGGGGATCCTTGTCCTTGCCCACATATCCGGAGTGCTGGAGTAGTCCCAAAGTGCCAGAGGGACAAGCCAACTTGTCTCGTTCCATGTGAAAATTGCAGTTCCTTTGTACGCATCTCCTTTCTGGTGTAGGTTTGCAGGACAAAGGGTGGAGCTGGAAGATCTGCACAATATTAGGTTCCAGAATCTGCTTTGTTAGAGGGTGATTTGCTTTTAACTTTCAGAGAATTTTCAGGCATCTGGCTAATTAAACTCCTACAGAAACCGAGGATCTTACAAACCTTTAAGGATAAGGAGTGGTGTTCGACCTGGAATTTTTTCCTACACTAACCATGAAGCAAGCTGCGTATGTACTGTTCAAAACAGGTCCCCCTCTTGCATTCAGGTCTGCAAAAGTATGGCAGAATAAACACATGACAAGTGCTAACCATGTTGTTAATGACTAACCTGGAAGCCACTGTAACATCACAGCAATGGCTGCGTTAAAAAAAAAAGTATCTGTGTTCTTTAGAGGGAAGTTCCCAACAGTACTTTTGGTTCAAGTCCATAGTTAGGTTCAACACAAACAGACAATTTCAGATTTCCTTAATGTTCTTTTCTTTTTCCTCCTTGCAGATAATGAATTCATTTATAGGAACCAGAATGGCACAGTGATTCTGAGGAATGTTGAAACTAACAATTCAACAATATTAATAGAAAACAAAAAAATTGTAAGTATTTTCTATAACAAGTAGCAGAATTTCACAGTTTTCTTGCAGTTGAATCAGTAAAGCAGAAAATTAGTTTGGTTTCAACTTCATGTATTGTCAAGGAGAAGCGATACACCAGTAATACTATGGGCTACACAATGACTGATAATGTGAAATTGAACTCCAGCTTTTGTTATTGTTCTGCAAGCTCAGTTTCTTTCATGCTACAGGAATGTATCATATAGATATTTGAAACTAGTCTTGCATATCATATATAATTGAAAGATGCAGAATTCTCATCTTTGCATGCTTAATAGAAAAGACAATTGATATAATTAACTGTCTTTTGGTAGCATTCTCCACATTCCGCCATGCAAATATTTATATTTTTAATTTGTGGATTTGCTGATTTTTCTTGCCTAATGGTCGAGATGTAATTTCAGTCTTGTTATGAATAGTGTTGATGAATGGAAGTGGAGTTGCATATGAGAGAAACCCTAAGAAATTATTGGGAAAAGAAGTTAGGAGGTGGCTATTAAAATAAATGAAAATAAATTCACTGCTGATACAGAGTATTATTTATAAATGATCTAAGTGTTTTGTAGCATTGTTTTTCATCACAGATGAAGCCAGCATTGCAGCAGAAGTTAGTAAATTAAATGTCAGAGTGTTTTCTATATTTCCAGCAAGAAATTAATTTCTGAAGTAAAATACACTTATGCGTATTTATGATGACATAAGAATCCCGTTGTCCTGCTAAAATTGTCACTTATGCAGGACCTGCTTAAAGTTTTGGTTAGCTTGAGGTAGTTTTGTTGGACTGTCTCATTGTGAAACTACAAAAGCAGAGGATGGCTAACAAAGACTGATCTTAATGACCCAAGTTCTGCCAAAAACAGCTTTAGAAACTCAAAAGCTGGAAGTAAATCTACAAGAAAGCTATAAAACCACATTCCAGGTTGATTTTATTTTGCAATATGAGTATATGACTCAAAAAAAGCTCAAGTACAGTATTAATTCTTTTTTAATGAGACAAAGAATTTATCACTGAATTATTATTGCAGAACCCAACCTTAAACTTCACATGCTGCCATTTAACCTTACACCTTTGCTACATCACATAAGCAGTCCTCTTTTATCAGAGTGGAACCCCTTTGTTCACACTGCTGTTAAGGCTAAAGGAATGGGCTGGCTTCCTTTAATGCCGAGGTCTGTTGAAGTCAATCTTCTTCCATTTGGCCTCTGTTTATTCCCCTGGTTTTAATTTTTTTCAATCTGTAAGAAAAGCACAGTGTTGCAAGATAATCCTACTTTTTCATGCTGTGGCCTCCCTACTGCCTGTCCTACCCTTGCTCCTCTGCCCTCTCAGTAAATCAACCTGCAGAGCATCACCTCCACATCAATCCAGAAAGTCCCGATAGAAGAGCTGCTGTTACACCTTATCCAGGCACGCTGTCTTTGTCCTTTTGCTTCCCACCCCTGGGTCAAAGAAACTTTTGCTACCTTGGCATGTTTTCCTTTCTCCGTGTTATTAATATAACAGTAAGTAAAATCTGTCTTCATGCTGACACTGCTGGCTCTCACACTCCCCATCCTGACCCACACTGTCCATTACCTCGCCCGAAGGGGTAGATGCCACATCCTTTGAAACACTCAAGGTCAGGCTGGACAGGGCTCTGAGCAACCTGACTGTCATGGTCCACTCAGTGGACTCATGATGGTTCTTTAACTATGATCTCAAAGCGCAAAAATCAAGGCGACCACACCAAGCGGTTATGCTTCAATCAAACAGCACAATTTTATTGTTTGCCTGTAAAGCGGCATGCAATAGGTAGAAAAGACAGAAAGTGAATAAAGGGTAAAGTAAAAAGAAAAGGAAAGAGGATGATAGTTACCACCACGGGTCCAAGGCGTCCCTATGGTCCCAGGTCCAGGCAGCGTCCTACCGGTCCTTCCGATCGTCGTGATCCTTGGTGGGGAATATCTCCAAAGTTCAGTTGCTAAGGAGGCATCTTTTTGTGCCAAGCAACACAACTTGCTCCACCTCTGGTCCATGGACTGCCGCCAGTCTCTGCCCTCTCAAGCTAGGTTATCTTGCCCCAGAGGCGGGTAGCTTCAGACCAGGAGGCGTGTTCTTTTTTGTTTTCTGGTTCGTTGTTATGACCACGGTTGTGATCCATCTTCGGGACAGCTGTTATGCGGCCTTATTTAATCCCAGGTGGTGGGGAGCGGCATAGTACTCCTCCTCATACCGTGCAGTTCTCTTTCCCAGGGTCTTTGTGTCTTGGTGTCCATGAGGACCACATTCCATCTCCAGGTCTCTGTTGCCAATGTTGAGACAATATTGTTCTCTTTAGACCGACTCTTACACTGACTTACACTCAAGGTCAGGCTGGACGGGGCTCTGAGCAACCTGACCTAGTTGAAGATGTCCCTGCTCATTGCAGGGACATTGGACTAGGTGGCCTCTAAAGGTCCCTTCCAACACAAACCGTATGATTCTGCACCGGTCCCCTCTGGCTGTGCGCTGGGTGCCCATGCAGCACCTCCAGCCTCGCTGGCGGCAGGGAGGGCTTGCCCAGCGGGATGCTGTGTGTCTCCCTGCAGCCCAAATTCCCCCTTCCGTTCTGCTCCATGGGAATCTCTCAAGGACCCACATCTAATTCGTGAGGTGAGAGGGTGAGATTTAAAAAGCCGTGGGTGAGCGTTGTGTTAGTGGCACCTCTCTTTGACCTTGCCGCTGTGCATGCCAGCAATGTATCATATCGAAATGTGCTGGAAAGGAGAAATGTCAGCACTATACAAACGAGCAGTGGAGCAGCAAAAAGGTATTTCCTGACAAGCCTTAAGATATTTTGGCATCCCTTCTTGTTAGGAAGACTTACAGTGCAGCTTTTTGCAGAACCCATGTCAGGGTGCACCTGGAAAGCTGTATCACCACAGCATCCCGAAGACTTGTATAACTGGGTGAAATGGGATGGTTTTCCTCAGTGTTGTCTTAATTGGAAGAGGTAGTGGTGGCTCTTTATGCTAATTTGCTCCAGCAGCTATTTATTGGTTTTTATCACCTGCTCTTTGGCCAATGACTGCAGGGACTGGGAGGGAATTAATAAACTGAGTTTTCTACTCAGAGCTTTCAGCTACCTGCTGCCCGCAGCCGCCCCACCAGCCACTGTGCAATAAGTTCATAAGGAAAATCCTGATTTTTTGAGATAGCTGCCTGCTCTCAGTCTCAATGCAGTAATGCTTTCTCTAATGGGCGCATATAAGTGCCCACTTAACATTTCTGGGTTTTGAAAAGAGGTGTGTTGTATTATTTTTCAAGACACTTCGTCTGGCAGAATTCTTCATTGCTAGAAAGATGGTCATAACAATTAGTTGTAGAAGTCATTGGCTTGAAAACTGAAAAATATTTATTTCAATGTTTGATTTATTTTCTAGGTCTCCTTAAAGGCTATTCGATATGAAGTATCACCTGACCGGGAATATGCACTATTTGCTTTTAATGTTGAGCCAGTAAGTAAATAGATTTTATTTCAAAATACACTGATTCCCCCCACCCCCACCCCCCAGTTCTATGCCGGTAAGATATTTAAAATTAATTGCTTCCTATGAAACAAAGAAAACCCCTCACTTAGATATTCTCAGAGCGTGTCATACTGCCATCTAGTAGAGAAGGGAGGTAGAAATTACACCGTAGAGGAAACACTGCCATTGCCAAGATTTTATGGTCTTTGCGAGGGGGATTGTAAGGACATGTCTTTGCTACAAGGATTTCTATTCCTCTTCTGTGATTTTTTTTTTTTTTTTCATGGTGCCTTTTTCAGTCACACTATAAATTTCTTCCCCTGAACAAAAAGCAACTGTCAGTGTCTCCCACAACTGAAATAATACATTAATTATGGTGTCACTGTTCCCAGTGCTGCAGTTAGGGTTGAGCTATCACTTTCATTATAAATTCTTTTCTTCAAATGGTTAGGTATAAATCATTTGTAAGAAATCACTGTTGGGTTACTACTAAGTTTTAGATTATGGTGAATTTTCTACCAAACTTCAAAAAAGAAAAGTGTAATGAGTCATTTTTAAATGATGACTAAAGAATCAAATGCATGGGAAGCAGTTCTTCAACATGAATAATATTTATTTTCTTTTTAAATCCTACTAGTAGAAGACCTGAAATCATTGAAGGGTAGCTATGTTGTACTACTTGGATAAACTATAAGCCCTATATATTTTCTTTCCATAATCTAGAATTACATTGATTCCTCAAAATGAAAATAATTCATTCACTAGCAACTGTAATTCTTCTTCCGTAAAATAAATCAAGTTTCAGCTGCTAACCAGAGGAAATTTGTTGGTCCTTTAGGTGGTAGAGGTTGTGGCTCTGTTGCTCATCTGATTTCTCTGCTGTCATCTTTGGAGTTACTCCTGACTCGCAGTACTATAAAAGTCAGTTGAACCATGCCTGGTGTTAGAAAAAGTTCAAATAAAACTGTATCAGAAACTTCAGGGATAATTCATAATGACTGCTTCTTGGGAAATCATTGCTGGTGTGACTTCATTTACCCGAAGCATTTACCTAGCAGAGCTCTAGACAGAGATGCATGTGGAAGTGTGAAGTTAAATGTAAATACAGGGAAGACAGCCTCATGGCCACGGAGCAAGCAAAGCCTTTGCCTAAACCCCCTCCACCCCACCCTGTGTGCTAGGGACGTTTTATAAAATTCAATTATTTTAATGGAGATTGGCCTTTGGCTGTGGCAGCCCTTTGCTGATACTGCTCAGGTGCGATGTGCAAGCTGGAGGAGCCCCGAGGAGAGAGGCCTTCCTCAGTTCCTCTGAGAATGAGGAGGAAATGTCTATAACAACAAGAAGCATAATAACAGAAAAAAAAAAATCATTCCTGAAAAGCAGCAGTAAGAAATTCACTTTTTATTCTCAACCTTATTTCACCAAAAGGACTGCACACTCCTAAGATCTGCAAGAAACCAAGTTGCAGCCTGGACTGTGTTCAGCCTGCAGAGGAATGCTTGATGTAGGCAGTGGAGGAGGAGGAGGAGGATGGGGATGGAAAGGGGTGGGCTGGACCTGCTTCCTCCACATCCTCCTCCCTCCATTTCAGCGCTTGCAGATCTGTGGGCTTGAGGTACAAGCGAAACACAGAGTGTGTGGTGCTTAAGGCACCTGGCTGGAGGAGAAAGAGCAGCACACAGCCAGGTAGTCCCCTCCTCACACCACGTCCTCTTCCAGAAAGGAAAACCCAAGGTGGAAAGCTGGAAACATGACCTTTGGGAAGATTTTGGGATGTGAAATACATTCAGTATATATATTTATTTAATATAAATATAAAGAGAGCATTGCAAATTGTTCACGTATTCATATAGGGGTTTATGATAGCAAGAGTTCCTGAAATAGTTTTCTGAAACAAAACCAAACCAAACAAAATAAAATTAACCCCCCTTCTTTTTCCTTTAAGATCCATGCTTGTGAAGGGTACAAAGATTTTATTTTTTTTTTTTAAGAAGCATAGTAACAGAGGGATGGTAAGATTCACTCTTCGATGTTGCATCCTTAAGCCATGATGGGTGGCTCTTTGTGCATTACAGTTGCAATAATCCTTGAATTACTTATTCAGCTTTCTTCTCACTTGATATGCAGACTGTGGCTACAAATAATTGCATGTTAGTTAGCTTTTCACATTTTCTGCATTTCAAACTCTATTCTTGGACAAAATTCAAATTATGCTGTTTTCTGCAACACAAGAAATTGATTAGCAAAGCCTTGGGCAGTTGTCCTTGTTGCAAAGTCAAAGGGAAATTTCAGGAAATGTAATGGCAAAGGACGTTTGTTGGAAATTTAATTCTACAAACACTTTTAAAAAAGAAACTTCTTGAAATTATTGTGTACTTATTTCATAGGTGTCAGAAAGTGTTGCTTTCATTTTTGCCATTTGAAAGTGTGATGTGGTGCCTTTTAATTTTTTGTGAGTATAGATGATTTCATCATTTTTTCACACAATGCATTTATGCTGCATTTACATATGTGTATAATATCTTCATATACATAATATGAGTTACTCATTTTATAGTTTATATATAGTTTATAGCTATATTTTATATAGCTGAATTCTAATATCAAATGGGTTCAGCCTCTATTTTTAATAGCAGCTAGGAATAAACATCAAAACAGAAGAGCATAATATGTCGCTGAAAATTTCAATGAAGTGAAATGTTTTTTAAGAAAATGCTACAAAGTCATCCCCTGCCACTAACGGTTCCTTCTAAGAATTTTCTATTTATTTGCACAGGAGCATCTCTGCTCAGTGTTGCTCTGGGTAATGGCACTGACACCCACATTTGAACAACACAGCCCTGAACTGGCAGACACCTATTTTGCAGAGATATTGAGGCAACTAATGTGTGTTTTCCTGTTGTATCTCTTCATCGTCTTAGAGGATGATGAATTAAAGTGTGTTCCCAAAAATATATTTCTCCCAGGAAGCTTGGCACGCAGTTGTGAGACTGGTGTGGGTACAGTGTGGCTGGTTGGGCTGTCAGGTTTCATTCTAAATGCTTTTTTGCAGTGCTTGTATTTACAGAAGCTTAATCTTTCAGGCAGCAATATTCTGGGTAAGCCTTGTGCTAATAGGGAGCTTTTCTAACCTTGAACACAGAAGATTTGGTCTTTTTCTGGAAAGGTCATAGGGAAGGCAGTTGGCTGCTTTGTCAGTAAAATACTCTTGCAATTTTTCTGTTGTTTTTATGTTTTTGGTTTCTTTACACTAAAACAAGGTCCAACCTCAGGCTGAGTTCACAAGGTGAAGTTTTGGGCAAACATTGGGGAATAAATACACCGGTAGAGAAACAATGGTTTCAAATCATCCTTCACCAGAAGAAGTGTGTGGGGCTCCAGCTATAGAGCTCAGTAACCCCAAAACACATAAGCAAATCAAGGTTTAGCCACAGCATCTCAGCAGTAAGGGTGCAGAGGGTCAAGGCTGCCTGGTGGTGTCAGGTCAAGGTCACTCCTGCCCAGCACATGGCTCCCCCAGCACTGCTGGCTGAGCTCCGCGCTCCCTGCCTGCCTCCCAGCGAGACGGCAGAGGTCTCGGTGGTGTTGGGGCTGGAATCACGCTTGTGGGTCTCCGTGGCCTCCAGGAGAGATTTCCTAAGTAGCCCAGTGACAAACCACCTCTTCAATTCCGCGACTGGGAGAGCGATGGGGTAGGAATAGTGATGAGTAGCCAGGCACACGGCGTTGCAGCCCCCCGCGGTAGTCAGTTACCAGTGGGGTTTGTGTAACCGCGATAAAAGAAATAGAGGAAAGAAAATGAGAAGAAAAGTGATTTTCTTGAGTGACATGGTAAGACATTAAGTAGAGAATATTTAATTGCCTTTGTTATGAATAGCTGTCTTTGTAATGCAAGAGAGGAAATAAAGTGGCCGAGGTTCTTCTTAAAGCTATTTGTTCTTCATTTCCAATTTACCAGTCCATTACTGTGTTTGAGCTAGTTAAGAGCAATTACACACAGGAAATCCTGGCTGATTAATATGGACCAAACTGCTAAGTCTTCTGAACAACAATTAGGGCTTAGAGACTTTTATAGCTGATACAACAGACGCTATTACCTATTTTGCAGTTAAAGGAATGCGTTTTTATAATGCTGAAAGCTGCAAAGAATTAATCATCGTTGTAATTAGAACAGGCCTGACTATTTTTTTTTTCAGTAGTGATGTGGTGACTTTAGTATTTCTTTTCTCCCTGCCTGTTGCCATAGATCTCATGGGAGTGGTGGGACCAAAGAGAGCTCAGAAAGCCCTGGTCCAAACCCTGGACTTCGTATTTAGAGCATGAATGAAGTAAAAAAGCATTATTTAGGAAAAGCAGCGTATTAGTATTGTTGTTATTACCATTTTTTACTATTTGTCCCAGGTCTGGTTGTTATGTGGAAGGAACAGGTTTGGTGCTTACAGCTCCAATTACAATCTCAATCTGCTTTAATTAGTTGTGTAAAAATTAAAATAATATAAAGCTTGTTATTTCCCAAACAGTAATGGGTATAAATATTAATGAGTCCTCACAGCATCCTTTTGAGTTAGGTGAGAACTATTATTATGATAAATATACCTCTGAAAATTAGACACTGTCATAACTATCATCAGTAACACTGCTAATATTATAGCTATGATATTTATTACTTAATTTAAATGGATTTACCAGTGCTACAAATAGGTTTGCATAAACCTGTTTTCTATCTGTGGCAATAAATATATTTCAAATTTACTTTTTTCATACCCACCCAATGTTGTTTTCAGGAACAATTGAAATGATATAGTGATTGCACTATGTAAATTGAGCACAGTTAGAACATTTGTACCATGAAATAATGCTACCTGGTTTCGTGATTTGTTCAATTTTTGGTGTTTGTTGTAAACCTGTAGAATTTTTGAGTGGAGCATTTTCAGGGAAAAAGCTTATATTTATAGTTTTCATATCCTTTTGTTTATTTGGATGTAGATTTGAATCTTTGTTGCTCATAAACCAGAAGGACTCTTCTATTGTAAAGCTGCACAATAGAAGGACAGCGTTGGCATTTATCAAAGGCTAGCAGCTAAACCTTTTTCCCCAACATTTTCAAGCCTAAAGCAGTGTAACTTTGTTTACTTATGAGAATTAGTTGCCTGTTATTAGGGTAAATAACTGTAGTTTCACTTTCTACATTAAAAAAAAAGAAAAAAAAAATCAGTCCTGATAATGTGAAGTTTTCCTGTTATTACATTTGTGCATGTGTATATCTTCAAGCAAAATATCTTCTCATTTCTGGGTTCACCAGAGGACTGTAGTCATTCACTGCTGCTGGGATGAGCAGAAGTCAAGTTATTAATGAATTAGTGCAATCACATAGACCAGCCACTCATCAGATCTGATGATTTGCTAAATCTCGGGTCTCTTTCATGAAAACAACATCTTCAATTGATTCCCATAGAATAAATATTATTAATAGCACTCAGCTAATATTTAATATTTCAGTGAAATGCTCAAAACTTCTGAAAATTACAGCATTTTTATGAGCGTACCTGTGTGGGGCTTTAGCGAGGTGATTCTGGAGCTCCAGGGCTGAAAGTGGGGACCACCTTTTGTCTCCTTCTGCCATATTCTTGCATCCTGCTTTGAGTCATATTATTTCAACAGCCAAGATCAGTAAATATCCTTGTTCAATAATGTGCTTTTTATCCTGTTTGTAGTGATAAGGAGATCAGAAGTGGTCCGGCTACATTTACATAATAAAAGCTAAAGCTTGTGTGTCCAGAAGTATCATATTAGCAAGGAAGTTTTGAGAACATAGGAGAGGTTAATTTTTCTGGGAGATAGTTTACTTTGGACTTGAAGCTGAGGCAGCAGCTATTATTTGACAGAATTTAGAGCGAGTCATTTATTTTAAAAGGGGAGTGTTGTGGGTTGTTTTTTGTTGTTTTGTTTGCTTGTTTTTTTTTAATTATGAATCTGGTCTACTTAAAATACCCATTATGAAAGACTGCCTATCTTTTCTAATCTCTAAGCCCACCACGAATAAATTCCCTAATCTGCTATTTTCAGTGCGAGTAACACTGAACAGCAACGACATAGACAAAAGAGGATTTTGAAAGGCATCAGAGAAGGTTGATTCAAAAACATTTCTCTGCTTCCATTTGCTTTTCTGTTGGACCTGGAGGTGTGCAGCTCACCCAGGACACCAGCACTTTGCGGTCACCTTGCATTAAATAAACTAAAGCTGCTAATAAATGAAGTCTGGGCAACGGGGAGGTTTTCCTACCGATGAATCTCAGTTCAGGCAGAAGTAGCAATATCTCTGTCAGACATACCAACATGCCGAGTTTTTCTGTTGTGTGTTGGTATCAGTAATTGGTTCCGCCTAATTAATATTTGATATCTGCAGTGGCACAGAGAGAGAGGGAATTTTGCCACACAACTCTAGAGGGATTTATTGGGTTTCAAAACTCTATTACAGCGTTGTGCAAACACTGTCTTCTCAGGTGTCCTCAGTTGTGCCTTCAGCAGCAGAGCCCTTTGGATGCCAATTTTCTTCCCGCTGCGCATGCTTGCAAAATTAAAAATTCTTGCTATGGGAGGGTGAATAGCCATTTTAATTGAGTAAACATGTTATCAGGTGATGGGAATATTTGTTCTTACTGCTCAGAAGTCATCGGTCTGTCCAATTTCTGTCACGTTGTGTTTTTAGAATAGAAATTTTTTGGACACGGACACAGGACAGTAGGGCAATAATTAGTGACAGGTTTAATCCTAGAGTTCCCTTTTGAAGGAGAAACTACAGAAACTAATCTGTCATGGTTTAGCCAAAACCAGGACAATTTCATATTGGTAACTTTCAGGACAAATTTGGGACTAACAAGGGGCAGGGGGGGGAGCAGGTGTAGTTGGGAATAGGTCAGACCTGTTCTTTATTTTATTTGTGTTGGAGGAGCATCATGGTTCATTTCAAATCCCTACAAAGCTCCAGCAGAAAATGTGTTCCTTTATGTAGCCTGAATGTGGGGTTTTTTTGCTCTTAGCAGCAATCCTGATCTGGCACAGCTCAGTTTAATTACAGAAACATTTCCAGCTTAAACAAGGAGTTAAGAGTGGGGTTAGGCACTCAGTGCACAAACTGCAGGGCCATTTCGGTAGTTAAGTTCCTTGGGCCATGGGCCATGGGATTCTTATTTAAAATTAAGGGTCTGTAACTCTGGGTAGATGCAGCGACAAAAAACTTGGAGTGAAATGACATCTCCCATATCTTTTTCTTTATTTTCCATTCGTAATACAGGAGAAATGAGGCACTGAATCTCAGCAGAGTAGTGGGTAGGTGCAGGCTTCCTGTGTTTATTGTCCGTGGAAAAAGGTGTTTGCACCCCTTAAATGCAAGGAATGTGTCCCCAGCCCAGCCTCCCATCCCCCACAGGTACTCTAGGAATGGGATCATCTCAGTGTTGAAGGAACTGGTGGGGACCCTGCATTTATCGTGAGTAGCCACCGTGGTTGCTTGTGGGCTGCAGCTTCTTCCTGGAGCAAACAATAAAACCATATTGGGATCCCAGGTTTTTAGCTCTGTTGCTCCCCATTATTAGGGAATATTTTCAGCAGGAAGTGGGTGCTTATGAAATGATGATATAGATAAATTCTTAAAACACAATATGATGTGTTTGCATGAGCTGAGAGGCAAAGCTCTACCCAGCAGGTCTTCCTGCGGTCCTCATTCCCTACAGTCCAGTTTTGCTAATGCATGCTCCCTCTATAGCAATGGTTTCAGTAAAACTGCATCAGATCTCAATTTCTCACTGAGTCTCCATTCTGGCAGTGTCATTTAGTGTGATTATTGCAACAAAATACTAACTGCATGAAATGGAGCGCATTAAAAACAGAATATGCTGACTTCAGCTGTTGTGCCACCTCTGAGCTTTAACTAGTTTCTAGTAAAAACAAAGGATTAAACTCTTGCTGTTCTAATAATGTAGATAAATGGAGTTAGGGCTCAACTTTAAGCCTCCTGATTTGAGCTGGTAGACTTCAGCACAAATTGCACAGACATGACTGAGTGCAAAATAATATTTCAGACTAAGTTGGACAGCCTTGCTCACGTAGCAGAGGCCAACAAACAGTATCTTCTATTTATTCACAGGCACAGATATACATCAATAAACTGAAAAGCAAATCCACAGTTCCAGGGAAGACTACAGTAATATCAGAAGTCAGAAATAATTAGCCTGTCATGCAAGAGTACATAGGTATATTATGTATCAGTATCAGCCATCAGCAGTCTTCCTCTGTAAATATTTTCTTTAGCAAATGAGATTTTCATCACACAGAGAAGAGAAAATAAAAACACTCAAGGCAAAACGCTATGGTACAGAAATAACCAATTTTTCTTTGCTTGGATAAGATTAGATTTTTCATTCTACTTCCTTTTCTGAGTGTATAGGTGAGGTAACTTGAAGAGACAGACTGGCAGAGATTAATGATCCAACAAAATTCACAAAACATCTTAAAAATAATCTGCAATTTACATTTGAATAAAACATAGGTAAGGTAATTGTACAAGGGCTCCTAGATAGTCAAAATCAGATAGACAGCAGTAAAATTATTGCAGTTTTCTTTCTTGCACTCGTATGGGAATCCATCTTAGTGAAACACAGGGGAACATTCTTTGCTTTAAGAGGAATGAAATAAATGTAGCTATATGAAAACTATTGGAACAACATAGAACTTAATAAAGAAGTAGGTTCCTTGCAATGTACAGAGGCTTCAAAATTACATTACAGGTGAGTTCCTGGTTTTAGCAAATTTTGCTTCCTAAGTTTTTAGGGACAATAAAAATCCCACTTTGTTTTGGACTATGATAAGTATAGATAGTTATTTGAAAATGCTATGGAAAAATATATTAAAAATAGGATGCAAAATGGGAAAACAACAGTAATTTAAAAGGCATTAGAAAGCAAACTAAGCGATAATTTAATTCTGGTGTTTGTGCAGAAATATAGGAAGCAGCCCCAGCCTGCAGGAGTTTATTTTCTAATTCTTCCGATTTCCTGTCTCTTTTATTTATTTATTTTTAATCACTGAAGTAGGGGGGTCGGGAAATATATTTAGTGCCCTCTTCTGGAAAACCAGCTCTTACTGTGCAGGGCACCCCAATGAAATTCCTGTACTGAGAAATACTGATCTTCTGATGAAAAGATTCTCCACTTTAGCTGAGTTACACGGCTAAATCCAAGGAGTGTGGGGCTCTGTGTTTACCCTGAACAAGTGCCTTTTATCTCTTTAACTGCCTGCAGAGCTGTCTTTTATCAGGGCTATGTTAAAACCAGTAATTAACATTCCTCCTTGGGCAGCTAATGACCCAGATTTGAAAATGGAATCTTCTATTCTCTTTTCTTCTATTCTCTGCTCAAAACAAGCTCTTTCTTCAAAAGGGACACAAATCATAGGGCTTTAGTCAGGTCTTTAAAAGCATGAGTCCCCAGACTTTTACGTGCAAGAGTGGAAGAGTACCCGTGCAGTGGTGCTGTTGACGATGGTGCTGTGAAGGGTTGTGCAGCAGGCAGGGAGCAAGGGATGCTCTGTGCTTCCTTCTGTCCTCTTTGCTTTGCTCCCCCCACTTTCTGAAGGGATGCCCATCGTCACCACAGTCCATTTAGCCCCTGGAAGATGTCCACAGTATCACAAAGATGACACACAAAATGTCCCACTGTCTTGCGTGATTTCTGTTTATTTTTCCTTATGTCAGAAAATAGCAATGTCGCCTCCAGTGAGTTAGTTCCACGTGTACATCGAGATACAGCTCAGAGTCTTCTGACCTCATATGGAACTGGAAAATGAGTCTTTCACTGAACAGAGAGAGGATTTTGGACCAAGGTTCCTAGCATGTATCTGAATACTTTCATTCTTCTTTCACATCCACTCCAGTGCTCTTACTACTTTCCAATGTTTTTTGAAGGTCTCATCTTTCTCTTGTCTTGGATTCCTTTCTTTGAGACTTCTAAGGGTGCCCTAAGCCTATGATCGTCATAAAAGATTTCAATGACAGTACTAGCATCTTTGTAATATTATCCTTCTCAATTGCTATAGTAGAAAAAGGATTTTTTATATGCTAAGAGTAAATTTTAATAGAAAGAACATATGCTGTGGTTCTGTAGTTGCTAATTTCTGCCACTAAAATGAGTTATTTAAAAGTGAATAAATTAATTAGATACACTAAGCATTTAGCCCATTTTCATGGCTTGGTTCTCACGTAATTGCTACAAAGCTGCACCATTTGCATTGTAAGTGTCACAAAAAAGAGTTTTTTAGAATCTTTCCACATTCAGTCTGCTCAGCTCAAGAAATGTTTCATTTAAAGAAGGCATTATCTAATGTTTCATTAAAAGCATTGATTTTTAAACATGGATTTTCATGCTGTCCTTCAGCCCTCACACCTGCAACTCCAAACTCAACAAAGGTGAGTGTCAGTCAAGGTGTGTGTACCTTGTGTACAACAGAAGGTGAGTGTACCTGTGACCAACATAAACTCATCTGCATCAGCTACCCTGGGCTGCCTTTATAATTACTGTACTCCAGGGTGTAAATCTAAGTCATCAAAGACTGGTCAGAGGAATCGTACCCTAAACAGCCTTTTGGCATCATTGTCTGGGAAGAAGGTGTTGCTACATGAGGTTGTAGGTGCAAGAAGAGTAAATGCTTGTGAAGAACAACTGGAGAGGTCAATGGCAGGGACATCCCTCAAGGCAGACAGCTGCAAAGAGAGTGGCTCCAAGCTGCAAACTGCAAGAGCCTGGGAAAGTTTGGGGAAGGATGACCATAAATAAGATAACTCTAGTCTTCATTCTGAAGAGGATGGTGAACTGGGTGGACTTTGGGTCTGACCCAATACTGATATTATTATGACCACAGATATTGCAGGAGAATCACGGTTGTATGTTTTGAGTGTGATTGTATGGATTTGAAGGGTTTCTGTGTTTCCTGGGTTTGGAATAATTGTTGTCTTCTTCTAAAACTTTTATTCAGCCCTAGGCTACTTCTGTACTCTTATTCTTATTACGTAGTAATATTGTTTGCTTATCTTTTACTTCTTTCCCTTAGATACATTGTTTGGTATGTTAGAATCACAACATTAATTGTATGCTAGATAATTTAATTCTCATTTCCACATTACTGAAGAGTACTATAAAACAGGCAAGTGCAGTGCTTGAAGAATCTCCATCCAGTCTTACACTATGCCTGCTGCAGAGTGGGAGAGGAACCTAGGGATTTATACCACGTGATGAGAATACTGATAAAAGTTAAAAAAACCCAAGATTAACATCAAAACAAGCTCATTATTCATAACCCTCACTCATAATTCTTAGTAACACGGTTGCAGATTCTTCCCAATAACCTGAGCAACAAGTGCACAAAGGGTGGTGCAAAAATCCGACTGTTTTGTAGCTGCCTTTTTATTTACCAGGTAAAAATGGAGCAGTTGTCCTTTAAGCCATGGCTGCAAGTGCCTGCTGGTGCTGCCGGTGCCAGCGGAGCGCTGTGAGGGACAGGTGGCTCTGGAGCAAAAGGAGGCTTTTGTAATTGCTTGGCAGGGCAGAGCTGTATTAGAGTGCAGCAGCAGTTGGCAGATTGGATTAACGCTCTCCTAGGGGTGAGATCTGGCACACGAGCTGTGTGTTAATACCTGTAGCCTAAGTTGGTTCTGGAGCTGCATTTGTAACAAAAAGAGCATCCAGTTTACCTCCACCATGTCACAAAGTCATAAATCCTAAAGCCAGCCTTGAAATTCCCTTTCGGCATTGTCAGCAGGATAAAGCTTTCAAAAGTGTAATTTGGCAACATATCTTTTAATAAAGAATTATTATCATGAAACAACTGAGATAGATCATCAGTTTGTGGAACATGAAGTAACAGCATTATCTCACAACACTGCAGTCTGTCTATTACTCTGGTGAATGTTGCCATCACACCTTATTTATGGTTATTTTGCAAACTAGAGACACCATGATTTGCAAAGGAGTAACTCCTTGGCTTTTCTTGTTCAGAGACCTTTGGTTTGGTGGTGGCTGGAAAATCAGCTTCTAATCCCAGCACCCTCCCTGTGTGTCTGTGGGAGAGATTTACATATCAACCGTGCGCGTTGCCTGCAGCACATTACCCGATTATGATTGGCTTGAGCTTGAGTCACAAATGCTTCTAAAATGCAAGTCCCTGTGACATCAGTGTGCTGTCCCTTCCTGATGTCACATTGATGTGAAATTGTTGCTCCAAGGAAGCCTCTCTGGTGTGGGTGACAGGGCATTCACAGCACTGTGTGACTGGAGAGCTGTTCTGGTTGTCCTCTACACACCAAGGACAAGCTTATGGAGAAAGGCTCCTTCAGGCTTGTATTGCAATGATTTAATTTTCAGTCTGAGAGATTAAATTGTTAACAGATTTGAAAAACAGAGCCATGCAAAGGCTCTTCCTGATGATCCATTGTCTCTTGTGTTCTTCCACTTTCCATCCCAGTATTAAGCATTTCCTCCAAATAGATTGCTAAAATTTCTTCTTGGTTCTGGAGATATCCAACTGCTGATCTCTGATTTTCTACAACATTGTGGAGCAGCTCCACATGCCCACTGGTGTGACTGAGTTAAGGTGCTGACCTGTTGGGTCTCTCTGAGACATCGACCTCTCAGTGTTGGCTGTGTCATTTCACCCAGGCACCGTTACACTGCTGGGTTGGGATCCTCCCCTCCTCTTTCTAAGAAAAATAGTTTCCTCCCAGAACTCAACTGTAATACGTGCATTCCCTAGATATCTTGCTCCTTTTGCCCAAACGTGAATCTAAATTAGTTCCTTTGGAACACAGAGACAATTATAGCAAAGGCAACCAGTCGCTAAATGCTCCGTATGCCAACTGACCCAGAGACCCTTTCTTCTTACCACCTTTCCAGCTCAAACCTATTTATTTCCCCCATCTCTGCCCTTTCCTGAGCTCCCCAGACCACCCTGGAGGGGCACAGCTCTCTTGGTGTGCACTTTCTGTAGCTGTGACTGCATTGCACATGTGGCTGATCAGCTCAATACAGTGTAGTGGGAAAGGGCATCCCAAATCAGGTGTTTGGTAACAGCTGTGGGTTATTTGGCTGCCAGCTGAACCAATGCACAGGAAATGCTTGTTGATAGCATTTCATTATGGTTTTCCTCATTTATTTGAGGCACAAAGAGAAATGGGCAGTGTTCCTTGGAGGGCTGTAGAAGCAGGTTGGCACATGGTATGAGACTGTATTAGAGGTACATTACTTGAGAAGTGATAAAGTATAAAAGGATAATTCAATGTAGAGGTAAAAGAGAATTTGCTGTCTCAGAAGAAAACAAAACAGGTCAGTATCACAATGAATTTGAAAGGTGAGAATGTTGAAGAGACCTCAAATTATATGCCTTTATTGATTTGTTTAGTTATCACAAGCAATCAAGCTTCACTGAGTGTAGGGTACAAAATACCGGTATGGATTTTGGTGCAGTGGTTGTTTTTTTTTATTATTACAGTGACACAAAAGGAATAGATAGCATGTGGGTTTTAAGAGAATCTAATTCCGGGTGGGTTACTATGGAGTGCCTATTAGCAATAAAAAGGTGGTAATACATTGCTGAAGTGGTTGGGCTAAGGAGAATACTGCTACTGGTCTATCTCCACTGATAGGAAAATGAAAAGACTGTTACCTACCTTCCCACAAACTGTGCCTCAGCCAGAGGTAACCCTTTGTCCTCTAAATCATGAAAACATGAGAGAATGAGGGATCAGAAATTAAGCATTACCAAGAAGTTGGTGGTTAGTTACTGGAATGGATTTTTCATCCCTTTTGAGGGCCAGTTCAACACATAATGGGAAAAAAGAGGATTTCTTCCTAATGGAACAGAAGGGTTCAAGTTACTCATCAGTTTTCAGGTTGCACAGCCCCAGAAAAACCAATGGTATCACAAAGAATTTTGATGAAGGTAAATGATGTTGGCGTAAGTGGAAACTTAGTCTTTGATGTCAACTTGCTTCAAAAATACAGAAAATTCTGTGAACAGGTACAGTGACCTGCTTTAATTCTCCACATAATACCATAAAGAAGTATAGGAGTGAGGTATTTTTAGTCAGACAATTATCTTTTTTTCTCTACTGGAAGATTTGTGTGAATGGCATAATTAACCTGTAAAGATAACACAACATTTGCTTGTTGGTGACTGGCCAACAGTAGAATCAGTGTGGCAGTGTGGTAGTGACTTGTGTCACCCTTTTCTGTGCAAGGTATGTGCACGCAGTAGAAGGAAACACAACTTCTGGCTAACGTTTCCTTGTGGCTTTCCTTATGAACCTGTTTTTCCCTCCCTTTCATGCCTTTGTTAGATAACAGGGTACCAAATACGTGAACTGTTTGCCAATGCAGAGCAGCAGCCTTCCTACATTCTACTTTAATCTCTTCTCCCTCTTAATTTGTCAACTTCAGAGCCTGGTTAAATATCACAGATATTAAAGGCCAAATGGCAAATCATCTTTCACCTGCATATTTTGCATCACAGCATGAGTTACTGTTTAAGGGTGCCAGGACCGTTTTGAAAGGTGGAGTATGTAATTATGGCGAATGTTTGGGATTATTCAATTGGTTTGACATTCACATGTGCATTTGGGAATTTGGCTGCTCATAGCACAAGTAGGAAAATGGGCTATATAATCCACTTGCATCAAATATCTTTTTAGAGACTATTCATGGGAAACCCTTTTAGTGGATCTGGCAGTTCCTGTTCCACTGGCCACTTGTGCTGTATTTTTACTGTCTTAGTGTAGAGTATAAAATGGAATAGATTATGAAGATAATTTGGGTCTGTTAGGAATCCTGAGGGGATCTATTATTTGCAGGTATTCATTATTGTTACAGAATTAAAAGTGATTCCTTTTACCTAGCTAACTACTAAGTGCTTTATGATTAATTACATTAAAACATATTCTTGCTGTTTTCAGACTTTAGCCAACCATTGTATAGTTTTATTTCCGATGACTATTTAGCATGTTCATTTTTATTTGGGGATACATGGATGACTTTTTGGATGAAATGTAGTTCCTGAGAAAAAGAAAGACACTAAATATTAGAAATTTTGTACTAAGCCTTGCAAACTGCTTTATAACGCAGCTTGCACTTCTACTCTGCCCTGTGGCGGTTTCAAACTTCAAGTTTTATGGAGGTTTTGAGAGTTTTCTAGATGATTCATTAATGTAAATAACACTCCTGCTTGAAGGACCAGGTGGCAGTATGGAGTAATTTAGAAAATGGATGCAAAAGATGTTTTATTCCTGCATTTATCAAGTAAGTAATAATCATGAGATCATGGCAGCCAGTCCACCTGATTTTTAATCTCAGCTCTGCAAACTGTTTGAAATGCTGAGTGGCAAGACCCTAAATTAGCTGATTTGATAGAACAGCCTGTTGGAAGATGAGAGGATTGGGCTGATCTGGGGAGTCCTCTTCTAAGGGTTTTTTTTCCCCCTTCTTTGCTTATAAGCCTCCTTGGAAGAAAGTCTGCATGTGCCTCTTGTTTGTATGAGCATAGAAGAAAGCCTTTTGATGCCAATTACTGCCGGTGCTAGCACGGTATCAGCCCACAAAGTGTGACAGGAATAGGCACAGAAAGTGGAAGTGTAAACTAAACTCTTCTTTTTTTTTTCTGATGCTAGTGATAAATCCTCAGCAGGTAGCGTAATCTTTCATACCAGCAAAAATAGGCTGAAACACATTTCACAATCGCCTTCTAAAAATTCCCTAATTGCAATCTAAAAACTTTTCCTAATCCTTTGTGAGTGGCACAAGTGCTGCCAAATTGAAAAAAATGGTGGCAATGTAAGCCTTCTAACAAGAAGTTAATGAAGGTGAAGGCTCTGTGTGTCTACTTTACGTCTGTGTGACAAACCAGGTGAGATGGAGGGAGGTAACCAGGATCCTGCCTGTCTTTTTGGACTTATATCGAGTATTTGTGCACTTACTTTGGGGCAAGAACAGGAGCTATGGATTCTAATTTAAAGTATATGAGTAGCCATAAGGAATAAATGAGTCCAAATCCATCCTATACATAAATAACATGTATTTCCTATTGAAGTAAGCCCTGCTGGACTAGGACCTCTCTCCTTGGAGATGAAGCAGGTGCTTTCAAGAAGGCGTTACTCCACCATTCACACCATACTTTGCTCAGCAGTGATGTAGCACAGAAATTGCTTCTTCCATTTTGTTTCTGTAGCTTGTAGGAACCACAATTTACTTGTTATTTTGGAATCTGGTGGTGGGGAAGAGGTGGATGCTCTTCTCTGCTGCTATAAATGCTGCAGCGTTTACATTCCTGTTGTCACCTGGCCAGGTCCAGGTTTCTTTTGTTGATTATATAAAATGAGGTCAGTGGCCTCATAACAAAGTGTTGTCATATATAATTAGTCCTGCACTTTTCTGAATTTTAGAGAGATAATTGCCTTTCCAAGACAAGTGGAAACAGATAGATCCGTCTCTTAGACTCTTGGTGATTTCATTGTAAACACACACGTGTTGCAGAATGTAATGCAGATTGAAAGTAAGCAAGATCTGTGCTGTGACCTGGGATGAGAAGCCCAGTGGGAGCATGTTTCTGGCACAGTGGTTTTATTATAATGACTTTTACAACATTGGTCACAGCTGGCATGGGAGCTTTTGTAACCCGATTTTGGTAACACCTAGAACCCTTCAGAGCAGTCTCAAACCTGTTCTAACTTATGTTGGCGTGATGACTTGGCACAGAGGGTCTACAGAGCAAAATGTTTGCCAAAAACTCTGCTACCTTCAAATATGCCTCTCTACTGAGAGGAGCTGTGTGTTTCTGGGATCCAGCCAAAATCAGGGCTAAGAGCATCAGATCAGTGCAATGGCTTTTACTGCACCCCTTGGGTAGAAGGGGAGCAGAGGGAGTTAATACCGTTATTTTCGTAGGCTAAGCCTCAGGAACAGTGAGGTTAAATGAAATGAATACTAACTTTTAAGCACTGTCCAGTTTCTGAGGCTTAGCTTTAGAATTCAGAAAAATGCTTATCTCTTTCCTTCACTTTTCCCTGGTGTTGGGTTTTCCTACTGGTAAGTGAATAGCCTAAGTCAGCTCGACCCCAGCAAAAAAGCCAAAAATTTAGTTGAGATATTAAGCAGACATGGTCATCCTCTTGAAAAGTTAACATAACTTCATTCGATTTTCATATCTAAGAGGAAAGCAGCCATTTCATTTCTCAAAAAGGCATTAAGTGATGTTTTCCCTGAATTCCTGCCTGCTAAGGAGGATTGTTCACAGTGTGTTTTCCAAACAGGTTTGAAATAGTAGGGATGAGGACTTTTGAGCTGCACGTACTCTTGTCCTAAAGAACTATAATAAAAATAAATGTCTAATCCTGAAGTCTTTGCTCATAAAAGTAGCTGTTGTTTACATGAGCAAGCCCACTGATTTTAAGGATTTATTTGAGAAAGGATTGCTCCTGTAACTGAGCTCTGCCAGCTGCAAGCCTTTGAAGGCTAGATGCTGCAGGAACAGCTGATGTGAGATATTTCAGAGTCTGCCCAAAGACCCAAGAGGATGACAAATGATGTTCAGAAAATAAAGGAGTTCTTTGAAAGTCCCACAACTTACGTCTTCCCCACTCCTAAACTGTCTTGGCAAAGAAAATCTTTTACCTCAGTCTCCATTAATGGCACTAAGACAGCTCTGAACACTCGAACTTGGCTGTGGGGACTCTGTACCACAAGCAGGGACATCAGCAGATGTCCTGCTCGAAACTTCCCTAGCTGTTTTTTTTCTCTCCAGCCTGACACATTTCCTTATTTCCCCCTGAAGTTGTCCACGTTCATCTGGGGGGTTGGCTTCTGCCTCTGATAGCTGACAACACAGCATGGCTTGTGACCTTGAACACCAGTCCTTGCCTCAGATCACAACTGATATATCTACATCATTTTCTACATCTTACTACTGGGATATTTGAAGACAATACTACTGGGATATTTGAAGACAAAAGTTGCCCAGTATTTAATGGCAATATGGTATTAGGTTTTTCAGCTCTGTGGAGAAATTTAGTCTTCCAGTGCATTTTCTTTAAGGAATTTTAGCAGCCTTAGAACTTCAGCACAGCTGGAATAAAATCTAAGGCCACATGCATCAGGCAGGTTTCCAATATCAGCACTGTAAGATTCAGGAGCTCTTTGGTATGATTGGATGGAGACGAGATAATGCTAATTCATTTGACGTCATCTGAAACAGGTGGATCCAAAAAAACAGCTGTAGTAAAATAAATGCTGGTTTGCAGTGAATTCAGTTGTGTTGCTGGGGCTTCCGCGATATCCATATACTACAGACTCACTGGGCTCGAGGAGTCTTTGTGTATCTGGATGCCTGAAAGGAGATAAGGTTTTGGGGTCTGACCTGATGATGTCCTTGTAACTAAGGGAGTGAATTGCAAGGAGAAGAAGGGGATCACACCAGTCCAGCATCAGTCTCTGCACTTCATAGGCAGATATCCAGTGGGTTCACCTCTGTACTCTAGTGGTAGCTTTTTTTCAGGGGGTTCATGCAGTAGTGTAAGGATTTAGAGTCTGGATTCAAATTGTAAGAGAGAAGGGTCTTTTTAATAGCTACAGGATGATGTGCCTTGTGTTGATCTGCCTCTCTACTGTGTCTCCAAAAGATGTAAGCCTACTATAGATGCTATTATGCAGGCTTGCCCTTGAGAGTGACGGGTAGTAAGTCATGGTCACCTGTCTGTAATGCTAGCAATGTGCTTGGGATGGCCACTGCTGAGGCTGGCAGCACCATCCGGAACATCTCGTGGGCTCTTGACATAAGTTAAAAAATATATATATATAGCTGAGCAAAACCAGAGCTACCTAGGAAAAACAATTTGATCAGATAGGCTTCATTGGTGAAGCAAATATTCAAGAAGTTTTATCCTCTGGGACAGGATGCTTTATGAGAGCCACTGGAGAGCGAGTGGCTTAAAACGTAAGTAGAAGTCAAATGAAATGACTGTTAGGAGACTTATTTATTTAGTAGCACACAGTAACAGGACAGAGTTGGAAGAGTGAGTGCCTGTATAAATGTGTATAAAGTCATTCATAGTTAGACCTTTCACACTGGTGCCCTGACTCTTGTGTTGCTCAGCATTGCTCCCCTTGGGCAACCACAGATCACTGTTAGGGGTTACGTTGTCACTAGTAGAAAATCACCAACTCTTAAATCTCTGACCTTGACTCAGTATTATTATTATTATTTACTACTTAGAAAATAAGTAATAAACCCTCCCTTCTGAGATGACCTGCCATGCTTCCTTCCCGAGGCCCAAAGAGTGCAAATTGATATGAAGATGCAACTTAGCAGATCAAACAAACGGGAGGTCAGCTTTACACCCTAAGTCAATAAGGTTTTATTTGATGACTGACAGGGGTCTTACAACTGCCTCTGAGATCACCCAGCATCACTCCCTGTTTTATTTATGTGGGAATAAAGAAAAAAATACACATATAGCCCTGTCGTGTCTAGTTATAATGATGGAGAATGTCTCCAGCTGACCAAGGTGTCCTCATTAATGATTGTTCTATATTTAGCCCTTGCAGAGACCATGTGCCCCCAGTTTAATCAAAGACCTGGTAGTCATGGTAACGACACAGAGCATCTGGATGTATACGATTTGCCAAACACTGTAATAAAGTGCAAGATGAAAAGAACACACAACAGCATTAGGTGAATTATTGTATTGTTCTTTTCTACTACAGATTTTGAAATGTTTATAAGAGCTCCCTAGCCATAAATGCAAGATTGTTTTTGCAGAAAAAGGAGCCCTATTAACACAGGTGACAATTACTAATCTCTTTTTTTTGTTTTGTTTTGTTTCTTAATTTCGTTTTGCAGGTGTATCAGCATTCATATACGGCATATTATGTCCTCAGCAAAATACCTCATGGGTAAGCAATTTTTCAATGTTTTCATTTTAGAACTCAGCCATTAAGAATTCTGCAAAATAATGCATATTGTGAAAAATGGTTTCCTGTGACAATCCTTTGCAATGGTCTGGCATTCAGCTGCAGCCTCCACTGAGCTGTGTGTTTTACAAAAGATGACATAGTCTGGAAACAGAAATACTCAGCTTCCCCGGGGAGTCAGACTACATGAATTTCATATTCCGGTTTTCAAGTTTTTGGCTAGAATATAGATGTGTTGGCATCTGGCTGAGAGCTGTGGTTGGCCACCTCCCAGAGCACTGTCAGAGGATCTATCAGAGAGTGTTTAGTCCCTTAAATTTGGTCAGAATTGAGGCATTGCCCTTCAGTTTTGTGTGTCTTGGCAGATTCCCTTGATACAAATGCGCTCTCTAGCATCCCATCTGAAGGCGGATAGACCAGTAGTCTGTTCCCAGGATCCCAATGCTGCTTAGATACATGCACTCAAAATTACACTGAAGCTACGAGCCTTTGGGTTTACAGTTTATCTTTTCGGAGAGTGTGAGGTAAGTGCAGACAAGCAAGAATGCCACACAGGCTTTACACAGCATTTCTAAACTTAATGAAAGCATATTGCTTTACCTAAAGCACGTAGCATGGAAGGCTACGTATCGTTGCAAGTAATAAACTTCCATCACACAATGCCTCTTCATTTAGGTCCCCCTATCCAGGAGGTCCTGATGTAGGTTCAGTATTTAACATAGGCATCATTTAGCATGAAGGGATCCTTCTTTAGCTTTGATTATTAATTGCAGGTTTTTTAGTCCCCCTTTCTCAACTTTTGTGGCATTGTAGGTTACCTGCAGCTCCATCTCCATCACCCTGCAGCTCATCTCATCTGTCTTGTTTCTCTAGAGTTTATCCCACAGTTCTACCTGCTTTTCCCTTAAAAGATACCTATTGTTAAATATATATACTTTAAGGACTGGCCCAACTGGTCAGGAGTGGGATGCCACCATACCGATAAGACATGTGTAGGCATATGATGATATATGGTGTTTCAGAGTGACATTTCCATAGCACCAGTGGAAATACGTAAGTTGCACGGCAAAATTCCTCACATCATGGTCAGTAACACAAAGCTAAAAGCCAAGAAGCTGATGCCAAGTTGTGTTTTTGAAGTATCATACTGCTGGTAACTGTGT
The DNA here is from genome assembly GCF_017639655.2 of Falco naumanni. Classification (NCBI taxonomy): domain Eukaryota; kingdom Metazoa; phylum Chordata; class Aves; order Falconiformes; family Falconidae; genus Falco; species Falco naumanni. The sequence continues at coordinate 54,013,716 of NC_054057.1, read as the reverse complement.
GGGAATGGTATAAAGGGACGATATACTTGTGTTTTGCCCTTTCTGTAGAACATCGCACATGACTGGTTACAAACCACATAATTTCAGTATTTGCTACACTTCTTCACTAAGTTGTCACTTCTATACATTATGGCTAAACAGGCAGTAGATGTTTTGGATCCTTGGGATAGATGGCAAAACCTGCAAAGTTTAAAGAAATCTGCCTGTTTTATAGACAGGCTAGAAAAGCAGATTACTGAGAGCTTTATCCAGCTGAGTTTTGAAAACCTGCAGGGCTGGGGACTGCACAGCCTCACTGGGCAACCTGTCCCCTGACTGTCCTCATGGGGAGAAAGTTTGTCCTTATATCCAGTCTGAACCTTCCCCTTCAGTTTATACCCACTCTCTCTTACCCATAGCACTGTATTAAATGGATTACTGTGTCTCTGACTTAGGAAAACACAGGGGCATGTCCTAAAGTCCTGTTGATTTCTGCATCCACGGGCCAGGCGCCTGCCCCTGAGAGAAGGCAGGACCCTGGCCACCCCTGGGTGCTCAGTGTTTCCTACTGCTTTTGTAGGCAGCTCCCACCATGCCTGTGTCCAGCGGCTCGGCAGCCTTCCCACTGGGCATTCCTGGGAACCTCACTGTTTACCACACGAATGATATTTTAAAGGCAAAAGTCCTAAAGTCAGACACTGCAACAAACACCTATGTTTTTGAGGCTATGTCCTCTTTCCAGTCCGGTGTCTTTGGTACAGTAACAAGGGGTTTTAGCAATAGAGAAGTACAGATTCAATGGCAAGATAGAAACACATCACTCAGCATTTTTTTCCTTGTAAAAACTTCAGTGACATTCAGATGTTCTTCAAGGACAAGCACACTTGTACATACACACACACGCAAAAAACCCAACAGAAAGAAACAAAAAAAACAAAACCAAAAATCCTCCATCCCACCCCCAAACAACAACAAAAAGCTGAAATAACTTTATTTGGCTTCTACTTAGCAACAGAGACATAATACTTTGTACAAAAACATCTGTACTAGGCACATACATGTTTTAAAATCTGTGAGCCCTGGAGCTTGTGCAGCCTGCTTCCCTACAGCTTGTATCTGATGATTGACTCACCACAAAAAATCATAAGCTCGAGGTTAAGTTGTTTCCATGTACAGTTAGAACATGGGAATCAGGACATTTCTCACTATCATCCATGTCAAAGCTCTGTTCTCCCAGTGTGATGTGCTCCAGACTTCTTCGGTCTTTCCTTCCCTGCCTCAATCTGGTCTTTGGTTTTGCACACACACACATACTCGAATATACTGGCTTTATTTAATTTTTCAAAACTTCTCTCTGGCAATATATCCGAAATTAGCTTGTGGGCTGAAAAGGTGTAGAAAACCAGGATGAACACTCAGCATGAGCACATAAGCTTTGTATCTGCAGTAATCCTGGCTAAGAGCAAAAGCACTTGACTGACAGCACAGTTCTATTCCAGACAAAACAAAGGTGGAAAAAATAGAAGTATCACACATAGTAGGCATTAGAAAGGCTAAAAAATAACAATATAGTGGTCCAGGAAGTTTGCTACTACTAATTCATCATCCTTTTTCATCCCTGACAACCAGCTTCTTGCTCCCCGTAGCTTCAACTATATTGCACATTCAGCTGTGTTTCTCTTTGCTCTCCATGTTTGGTTTGGTGCAGGCAGCTGGGGGGCTGGATGTGTCAGAGAAGTACCCAGTATAAGGGCAAGATTTGGAAAGTGAAGGGGTGCCAGAAGGCACACAGGTGTGTCTGGCATTGGTGTCCCCGCAGTGTGAAATAGTGATGGATCAGGCAACCAGTGGCAGGAGGAGGGCTGGAAGGATTGCTACGTGTCCTGTTGGTACAGGTATGGTTTACACAGTGGTTTGGGCTGTAGGTACTTATATGTAAGGGCCCTTTCTGAGAAAAGGCTTCGTTCCTTGTCTGGGTGCCAGGCTGCAGAGTGATTGTGCCTTAAAGTGTAGTGAGGAAGCAATTCACACTAAATCTGGCTCTCTGAGCTCACCTGCAGATCAGCCCTGTGCACACCTGTCTGCAATGAGGGGCTGCCCAAAGCCTCCCAGCGAGGGGCAAGCCCACCACCTCCCCCAGCTTAAGTATCAGGGAAGAAGAGGCCTCCTCAGGTGAGCATGGAGGGAGTAAACAGCTTGGTGGAGTGTGAGCTGGCTGCAAAGGTGCTTTGCTACACCTGGGTGTATTCCAGGGCAGAACCTGGGTGGGTAAGTGGTTGTATATAACCAGCATTTATGTGGGCAGTAAAGGATCTCACTTGGGGTCTGCACCTTCATATGCCACACTTACAGAGGTATTGCAAACCATATTGTACAGTAGCAATTGCATTGATGTTTTGGGTAGTCACAGGGCATGTGCGTGGTGGAAAGGGTGGCACATTACTATTTCCCTGGAATGTGGGCATTTATTGTTCGTTTGGAGTTCTGCATGTATTTTAGGGTGGTGCATTGAGAGAGAGGACAGGTGTAGCAGTTGAACATGATGTAACAGGTGATGAAATACTTCAACTGAAAGTGCAGCCTCTGTTGAATGAAGGACTAAAAATCTCTTCATCACGTATTTCATATTTAGGACAGGAACATTGGTGTGATGGATATGTGTGGATGAAGATTCTTGAGGGCAGACCAAGCACACTGACACAGCACAAGGTTCAGTTCAGTTTGATATTCCAGGTCCTTTGGTGATGACGAATTTGCAACTCAAAGGCAGCATCCTTGCCTTCCACATGAGTGACAAAAGTTCTTGGCACTGAGCAACAGCTCCTTTGCCATTTGTAAAAACTGTTTTCCCGGATTAGTCATCTTCTGCAAGTAGGCACCAGCTTTCCACCCCATCAGTGTGTGCCAGTGGTGCCTCAGCGTACTTCCAAACCAGCAGCCAAGGCAGTGGCTGCTGGTGAACAAACTCACTCCCCTCTGCAATATCCCTCCTGCTCATTAAACACTCCTGGAAACAGGCTGTGACAGTGTGGCTTTCCTGGTGCCCTTCCTACCCTGTTCCTCATCTCAGCTATGATCTGCCTCATCAGGAAGGCCAGACAGTACAGACTTTGTACCCACTCATGCCCCTGCTAACCCCTACTGAGACTAACTAGTAAGTAAGCGAATTAATCTAATCTGTGGCATCACTTTTTAAATAATGTGACGTTAATCTGCCAGCATAAATTGCTTTTTAAAGGGAAATTTCTAATTATTTTCACTGTGTTCTGCAGACTTCCCAGGTTCAGGCTTTGTTTGAAGTCAAAAGGGGCTTGTACCAGCATTTTCCAAGTTTCATTCTGAGCTCTCCATAAGTTTGACAAGCCAATTTGGGCATGTCCTTAAAACAGACGTTTGAAAACGTTATTTTATACAGGATGCAGGACTGCAACGCTTTTTTCTGGAGCCATTGTGGAAGTAAACTCCCCGCATGAGGAGCAGCAGCACAGTTTGGCTCTCTACAGGGCAACTAATACATGCCAATGACATAGACTCCAAGCATCTAGTCTAAAAATTTAAATAAACCCAAGGTAGGAGAAAGAGTGAATATCTCCGCAGGGGTACTTACTGCACAGATTTCATTTCTCCTCCGTTTTTTTCTTACTTCAGCCTTCTGACTGCCTCTTGCTAAACTTGGGGTAGAAACCCCCTACCGTGCTTGCCACGTTTGCCTTCCGTTTTCAACAGCCCATAGTTTCCAGTTTTCACCGGGGCAGCCGGCTGAGGCCCGCAGTTCCCATTTTCCTGTGCTGAGGGGTGCAGCGGGGTCATGTTCGGCTCAGCTTTGCTGCCGGTCACCCCGCGTGTCCCTCCAGCTGCGCGCCCAACCCAGCCGCTGGCGCCGGCTGCCACCTGGTGGAACCAGCCCCTGCGCTGGCTGCCCGTGGGCTCTGCCACCACATCGCCCCATCGGCTCTCCGGTAACTGCTTAATTCTATAAGAAATATTTTTGCAAAGCTCCTCCCAGACCGCCCCCCGCCCCCCCCCCCCCCCCCCCCCCCCCCCCCGCCCAAGTTTTGCACTTGCCACATTGTAATTGCCAGCCAGTTGTAATTTATCGGTGCTGCGAGAGCATCTGCAGGTCTAGAAGCGGAACAGGATGCTCTCATGCAAGGTGCTGGGAGAATGTGGGACACAAATATCATATGCAGTTATTTCCTAGGATTATTTGTTCCTTATTTTGGAAAATAAAAATTTAGCAATACAATGTAGGCAACAGCCAACTTATGAAATCCAGTCACTGAAAATTGTTTTATTCTTTCGTGGGTTTTAATAACGTTGCTCCTGCTGAGTCCAGTATGGATGAGCGTAGTCATTCGCATCCTTCACTGAAAGAAAGGAAGAAGCTTAGTTTGTTTAGGGTTTTTATGGTCAGGCTCTGACCGGCCAGAGCATTTCTCTGACCTTGTTACAGGATTTCCCTCACCAGTGTTAAAGCCATTTCACACCCGTGCGTGCTGCTGGACCAGTGGTTTGATCTAGGTCCTAAGCAAGAGCTAATTTTAGATTAACAGCTGAGGGGGTACCTCTATGTTTTAAGGTTTTGCTGGGCCAGCAGAAATCTTATACTTTTTTACACTTCTCTGTGGTGTTTGCATTCCCCAAAATAAAACATCCGTTTCCTCAGACCTCATAGTGTTCATCCAGTTCTGCATGAACTGTTTCCCTCTGAGCACAGCTCAGTGGCAGGGGTTAGTGCTGACCCCCTGGTGTGAGCTCTCAGCACAGTGTTAGCACATCCAGCTGGGGCACGTCAATGGGAGCTTCCAGGCATGCTTATAGGGATCAGAGAGAAAATCAGTTATTCCCACTCCTCATTGGTTTTGTGTATGGGAAGGAAGGAGTTACTTCTAAGTGGCATCCATGTTTCTTCCCAAATTTATACGGTGTAGTGAGAGGAACGTGGTAAGTAGATCAGAGGAGCAGTCACAGAGCTGAGCCGTCTGCATTGCTGAGGACCTGTAAAATCCTGCAGGCATCGCCCACACTGGACTCCCAGTAACCTCAAGAGAAGTCCTATGAGTGGAATGAGTGCAGAATCCACACTGGAGACCCACAATAGCAATAACAGAGGAGGAGCTGTGCCCATGCTTCACTCGAGTAGATTTTTAAAGTCATGTCTGTAGACCTGTCTGCAGTGCTGTCACTAATGTGCCTGTCTCCTCCTTTTATGCAAGCTACTGGATGGAAAGAGGTTAAAGTTATTTAAAGAAAACTTAATCAGATTTGTGCATACCCTATTGTAGAATATTTTGAAAGACAACAAGGTTTTCTTTGCACATGCTCCCATTTCCATGTTCACAGTAAGAGGAATACATGTTTCATTATTTAAAATCATGTTTTAAAAACTTCAGGGAACTGGATCTGCTCCAGACATCTGTCTGACCAAGACCATTCTATTTTATCTTATTTTGCCTGTTATGCCCCTTCTCTGTAGCATTAAAGAGACTTCCTGTGCCTCGGTGTCCCCACCTGCAGAGCAAGGGGAGAAATATTGCTTACCCAACAGAGGGGATAAGCGATAATTACTGTAGAGTGCTGCACAATTTCACTCGTTAACATTAATAAACTTCTACTAGAGCCCACATTTTAGAGGAAAAAGTATTGTAATTAATAGTCTGCTCTCAGCTAATTACATTTTACTTAGAGGAACTTAATATTTTCACCCAACAATGATATATAGAGGTTGAAACAAGCCCTTATAAAAAAGGTATGTGAAACCAAAGAACAACGTGAAGTTTGTTAAATAAGTAGAAAAACATATTCTGCAGTTTGTAAAGAATCTGCCGTTGCTAGTTCTTCTCTTTCCTCCCTGTTTAAGGATTGTTATTCCATAGTTTTTATCGTCTTTTTGAAAGAGCTTGTAGAGTTAATTAAGGCACCTTTGCTGCATAGTGTGGTGTAGCCCTTGGAACAGGTAAACTTGATAGCTTGATTGTGAAGCCTGACCTTAAATCCTCTGAAGTGGATAGGAATATTTCAGCTGAGTTTACTGGCATTTGGCTCAACCCTGATGGAGCTGTTGAGCTTCTTGCTTTTTATAATGATCTGAATTAAATATTCTGTAAATCACTGGAACAGTGGTTAAATCACATACTGGCTTATTGCTTGCGAATACATTTTGTACCTCTTTAAAAAAGAAAGAGCCAGCATTTTATTAAGCAAAGCCATTATTTGAGCATCACTCACTTCCAGGCAGTGGCAGGCTGAAAGCAGCTCAGCCTTGGAAGGCAGTTCAGGCAGGACTCAGCTGTGCTGGTGGGAGGAAATCCACTTCAGCAGCTTAGCACCGTATCATTTCCCTGGGGGATTTGCCATTTGCTCGCCCATGTTGGTCACTCCATAGCATTTTTTATATGAAAAGTTCCTTTCCTGTGTAGGCAAAGCAATTCTTACCACACGCTTCTCTCTTCCAGAATCAGCTGTGATGTGGGTGGACACCTTAGAAACCATGTATAGCGATAATAATGAGTAGTCCCCTGATGGGAGGATTTGATATTAAGGGTTACAGTAACGACTGCTGAGACTGAAAAAAAAAATCTCGGGTAATTAATAGCTAGATGCAGATGTTAGCAGTTTAGCAGAGAAAAGCCCAGCAACCACCTCCTTATGTTACAGAAAAGGTCAATAGCTTATGGCTCATCAGGGGGAAAAAAACAGAAAGACAAAAGGTTTGAAGCAAACTCTCCCATAGTGTTTGTCTGAGGCAGTACCCCCTGAAATGGAGGCAGGGCACCTATTAAATTCTGTTCTTGAATAAAATATGCTTTGCTGGTGAGAAACTTCCTGGATTTGGAAATGGCTGCGTGTGTCAGTGCGAATGAACCTCCTCTGGTCCTCAGGCTGCAGTCAGCCCCAAACCGTAGACACTGCTGCAGGGTACACATCCCCACACTGACCACCACCAAAACTTTGCACGTTGGCATGGGTTTTCCTACTTATTCATTCTCAACAGGGTTGAGTTAGTACATAGAGTTTTGACAGAAAAGGGAAATAAAGGTGGAGGAAAGAGAATGTGTAAAATGATGGTGCATAGCGCTGAATAGGCAATTAACCACAGCCTGTACAATTGCTGTTCCCATTCATCGCTTTCCTAGAAATAAAATTGTTCTGTATGTGGGGATTTCATACTATGTAGGGATGTTCATAGTGGGGATGGGGATATTTTTGTTTGTATTTTTGTCCTAATATTCAAGATTCTGTGGGGTTTTCCACCAAAACAGGAACAAGAAACATGCATCTCCCAGGGGGCTGGTTTTGCCCCATCGCTACATCCTGCAGCCTGGACCTTGATTATTTGTTGCTGTGGTTGGGTGATAAGCTCTTTCAGCCTACTTCAACTACTGCATTGTTGTTTGATTACACAGCAAAAAGAGTGTGTACTGCATGTTACAAAACACAGATTCATTTTTTTGTGAGCACTGAAAGAAAAAAAAAAAAAAAAGCTAGTTTTGAGGGCCTGAACCTGCAAGATTATGGGCATTTCCTTGCTGTTGTGGGGTTTAATGGGGCCTGGGCTGAGGTTATATAGTGAGGGCTGTAAAGGAACCTGTGCCCAGTTGCTGAGGGCTATATAGTGATGGGTGCCCCACCTCTGAGGTATGTGTAGCTGTCTGTGCCATAACACTTGTGTGCCTCAGCAATGTCCTGGGGTTCCCTTTCGTCCTTGCTACCTGCTTCTGTGACCACTTCACACTTAGGTAGGCACTAAGCAAATGTAATAGGCTGAAAATGTCTTGTAACCCGAAAATAGGCATCCTGCCTCCCTGGAGAGCTCAGAACATACAGGGAAGAAGGGAATGGGAAACATAAGGAAATGCAAAAAAGGACCTTTGGGTGGAGAAAGGATGCTACAGCCAGGGCTTTCGTTGGTGCAGTAACCACTGAGAAAGTCTCTATGGCAAAAGTGAGATAACTCCAGGCTGATAGCCCAGGCCGTGTTACACCAGCCCTAACGTCTCTTCATCCCTTACCCTAACCCTCTGTTTATTGAATGCTCCACTGCAAATTTAAGAACAAGAATAGAAAAGGTTGTTTTCCCATGTCATGCATGAGAAGGAGGTAGAGGAGTGAAAGGACCATCCAGATGCAGAGTTGTGAAGGCAAAAGTTACGCCCCATTTCAAATGCAAGCATTTCCTCTTGTGTGTATACTTGAGGTTTATACATCTCTGTTATGGGGCAGAGACATAGGACTAGAGCGGTACTTTAGTCCTTTAGATAAGGAGAGTATTTTAGAATCCACTTTTAAACTGTATCTGAAATCAGGCTAATTGTGTTGTTCCTTAAAAGTGATCATATCACTGTTGATAAGAAATGGAAATAATGGCTCTGTTAAGTGTATGCCTTGTTGTTTTTAACTAATGAGGACACGGTCTATGTGGGGACAGGCTGTTTAGAAGAGTACTATGTTTCAATATTCGTGAGAACCTATGCACAAACCTCCAGGAACTCCTTATCCTGTTGACATGAGAAAAAACAGGATTTGCTCAAAGACTCTTAGTTTTCAAAGATACAGAGAATATTGAGTCATTCTGATTTTGTCTAAAACCCAGTAGCACAAACCTTTAGATTAGTTTAGAGCACAAGCCCAAGAATCAATCTCTTGCCCCAATTAAAAGTGTGACCTAGCATCCAGTGAAGTCAGACTGTAACTAGGTACTTCTGCTGGCTCTGGTAGCAGGAGATCACAGCTGTATCTCATTTTAGGTACTAATAATCCCATATTGCTCTCTGCAGGCATCACATCATGGTGCTATATTGTTATTAGGGCTTAGAAGTCAGACAAGGTCAGCTGGATGGAAATGTTAAGGTTTCATCACAAACATCCTTTCCTGGAGACTGGCAGAGTTGCTCTGAAGAACCATGTACATTCATCCCAGAATCACCATTGTTGAGCTATTACTAGTGCATTTTTAAACATCTCGGTGCTTACTGAGTTGCTTTTTTCAACCTGTATTTTTTTGCCTGTATTTTGGATAACTGATCCTTGGCTAGCTGTAATCCTGACTAGCCTTCTTGATAGCATTCAAATATGTAGTTTCTCATTTTTCTCTTCCTCTGTTGTAGATAAGTAGACTTGAAGTCCTGATAAATGCATTACCTTAGCTCATGCCTTGAGTAGCTCTGAGATCAGAGTTGGCTGAGAAACCTTGACAAAGTAAGGAGAAAATTACATGAGTAAGAGAAAATTACTTTTAAGTTGTTGTGTTTATCACCTGAGTGCTATCACCTCTCATTGTCTGTTTAGGAGACAAAATATGACTCCAGGAACAAAAGTTCTTTTAAAAAAATGCAGTAAAAATTCATTCTGTCATCCACGATTTAGAGGGGTCACATGAGAAACGTGATAATGTCATCACTTAAAAAGTAATGCTGCCGGTATCTAAGGACCATTTCCAGTGTTTGCTTACTCAGGGAAACCTAGAGATTTTGATCAATGGCTTGCAGTCCTCCAGCCTGCATTACCAGGACTCCTAGCCATGTCCTAGTCTCCAGTGCGTTTTTAAATAAGTTTTTGCAGATCTTCACCAGAAAGGCAAGCCTGTGCCATCATTTTACATAATACCCAATGGACGTCAGTGGCTTCTTTTCTGACAAGTGATTGATTTTAAAGTGGTATTAGTATTGTGCAAGATTTTGCAGCCCCACTGCCAGCTCTTACATTGATGGATGCTTTACAGACACAGACTATAATCAAAACCACCTCTGAGCTCATGTTGTTGGCTTGAATCTGACTGGATTGCCAAATTAGGGTCAAATGTTTTAGATTCCCTTGCTTTTTGCCTTTTATGCTCTAAATCCATAGAATTCATTCATCTTGGACAAATTGTTGGTGAGTTCAGTTGTTTTCAAGGGCAGCTGAATGATCTGATGTGTATCTGTGGATGAAATTAATAAGTTCAAATTACTTCCATTACCTCCTTCTACTTTTGTTCACTGAAAAGTGCTGTCAGGAAAATATGTGTATGCGTGTGCATTAAATATTTTATAGCGGACAAGCTTAGATGAATGGAAAAGCCTTCCCCATCCATTTAAGCACTTTTATTAGAATTCCAGGAGGATTCTTTTAGTTGCATCTTCTGACAGTCTGATTTCTTGACTATCTGTTCTGGCAAGTCTTTGATCCCCATTGGTATTATATTTTATTCTATCTCACTGGGAGTCTCTGCAGAGCTGTGTCTCTCCTGGGAAGGAATTTTCTTAATGGCACCTGTCTCCTTTTCTCCTTGGTGAATACTTAAGTAAACAAGTCATTTAATCATTTAAGAATGCATTTTTGCTTCTCAAGAAATGGCATTCCTGCTTCTTGGAAATCTTTCTCCAATTCCTTATCTATGATTCTTTGTACATTTCTGAACACGTGTTTTACATACTTTTATTTCATTTTTCAAATTTTCTTCAGTGTGCTTTTTTTTCCAACATGCAGCAAAAACTTTTAAATATTATTTCCAGTTCTTTATAACCCTTCCAGTTTCTTCTCTACTTGGTAGTTTGTAACTCTTTCTTTATTTTCTTCTTTCTAAGGAAGAAGAAATTGTCTAAGCTGCTGTCTGATTTTACGCTATTAGATGTAGACATGAAGACACCGAGTTCTGGTGCTGAGGCAGATAATTTAGACAGATAGATACTTTTTATAGTTAACCATGAAAAATGCTTAAAGTACTGTGAGCTGATGTGCTTAGGGCTGTTGTCTTTCAAAATATTCAGTGCTGGCTTGATGCAAATAACAAAAAGGGATATTTCTGCCTTCCCCACACTTTTTTTTTTATAACTGTTTTTATTTCTCCAGCTTCTTTGCATATACTACGGAAATCTTAATATACTTTTTTATATTTTTCAAAATTATGGCATAGTTAAGCAAGGAGGTTTGAAGTTTTCCTTAAAAACTGACTCCAGCTTATATGCATAGTTTGGGTTATTTGTTTGGAGAATGGGCGTGTCAGCAGCCCTTGGTGCAAACTACTGTATGTTTGCTCACATTGGCAGCATGTGCAAATAATTTCCATACAAAACCTGTTGTTCTGTATTTGAAATTAAAATTAAAAGTTATTAAAACAGACCCTAAAAGAACAGCGTATATCATACCGCAGACTTCAACTGCTTGTTCAGCTTCAGAATTTTTCAGTCTGGCATTGCAAAATATTTTTCTTGAAGTAAAAGGAAGCTGTCCCTCAATTACAGTGGAAAATTTCTATTGTTTTTTTAAGTTGTTTTGAAGAACTTAATATAGAACAGTTTGTCATGTTTGTGCTCAGGGGGAGACTCAGTGCCGTGAAGTCCCTGAGGGAAACTGGTCTTCTTTAGAACAGCAGAAAATGTCAGAAGAGGGAACACAGATGTAAAATTTTCAGGAAAAATAAAAAAAAAGAAACAGTTTCTTTAAAATAGTTCCTCATTAGTCATAGTGTCTTTTTAAGGTCAAAACCAGGCAACCTGATATGATTGATAAGATTTTTTTATTGTTCCGATCTAAATTACAAGCAAAAATGATTTGGCAGACAGCATGCTAATTGCAGTCAGAAATTTTCCTTATTCAGAAATTTTAAGGGAAGACATTTTGGCAGAAAGCTTCATTTAAATGAGCAAATGTAACAGTTTACTACTTCAGTAATGTTTTTTGAACATTGTGCTGAAATCATGCCTGTGTCTGAAGCAATTTGTCAGCCTCTGGTCCAGACAACGTCGTCTTAACACGAGAGAGTTTATACAGCACCTGCTCCATCTTCTGTCTGGCATAAAACAACATTATTATTCCCTTCCTTCCTGGGCTTTAAAAATCAATCATTTTAAGAGAGGAAAGAAATAACACAACCCTTTAACAAGGTCCTGCCGTTTCTTTGGCTGGAAATGAAGATTAAGGTTCTTTTCTGTAAGGAAATAGTGAAGATGGTGAGAGGATGCAGTGAATCTGGTTCTTCATGCAAACCAGTAACAGGAGATGCCCAGGCTGCCTTCCGAACAGCCCGTTTGCAAGCCAGCATCCAGCACAAATGAGCTCACAAGGGGAAGGCTCAGATCCAAACAAGCCCTAATTATGAGGGTCTGTGAGGAGCACTGGCTCTTTGGAGAGGCTGAGATGACCCATGATATTGATTGATTCTATAAAAAAAAAATACAGGGGAATTCTAAGCAGGCTGTTTTGAAGGAGAAGGAAGGATGTAGCTGTTGAGGACTATAGCTTATCAGCAATAACATACCTCCCAGAAGGAGCTGACTGGCGTGAGATCCCGTTTATGCAGCACTTGGAAACTGGACGAGTGCTCCTGCGGAACAGGTGTGCATTTGCTCTGAGTCCCTTAAGGGATTTTTACCAAGGAGAGTTAAAGGTCCGGAATAGTATGAGATAATTGGAAATGTGTGTGATAGCTGCTCTCCAAACGGTTTTTCAGTTTGTGGATCACTGGGAGCCTTCGGGGGAAGAGCAGTAGAGGGTTATGGCCATCCTGCCTAGAGCAGCTGTGTAGACAACTCCTCCTCTTCTCTCTATAGGTGATATAATGGGTTTGTAAAGGGGTTGCTTGGATCTGCCAGGGAGGGAGTCCACACATACTCCGCCACAGACCATGCACCCAATGTAGCCCGAGTAAGCGTGTAGGAATCTGGTCTTTCATGGTAAGGTTCACAAGTAGGTGAACTCTCTTTTCATGCCACTGTCAGGCTTGCTGACAGCCTGGTCTCCCCTGGCTACTGCTAACAGATCCCATCTCCAGATCATTCCTGCAGTTTCTCTGAAGCCTGCTGGATCAAGCTTGGCAAGGAGGGATGCCTTCTCGGTCCCCTTGTGCATCAGGCTGAAGTTTCCTGCAGGTGAGGGAGTGAATGCTGCTACTCTAAGGAAGAGGATTCTCTTCAGAAGAGATGAGGAACAAGCCAAAATCTACCAGGAGGAGAATGTCCATCTCTCAGGAGTGTTTAGAGGGGAGAAATTAGGATCTTAGACTGTTTTCTTAGCCTGTGGTAGAAAATAGCTCCAGGACAAGGATGGCTGCCTGGCTACGCCTGCCTCCATTGGGCTGCATCACAACCTGGACGTGCATTCTGTTATGTGATGAATATCGGGGCAGTTTATGATAACGAGGTTTGTAAATCAGGCACCTCCAGACAACGTGCAATTCCATCAGTCAGCCTTTCTACCCGCATTATTTATCAAAAGGTTTCAAGGCAAACAAACAAGATTTTGCTACAAAAGAAGTTTCCAGCCATTCTGAACAACTTAAGAAGGAATTCAGGAAATGCAATTCTGTTTTTCGTCAGCCCTACCAGAGAAAGGAAGATGACTTTGCTTTTTTGTCTGCAGCAGAGCTCTTTGCTGGTAGATCGAATGCAGTGCTATTCCTTCTGCCTTATTAGCTACCAAAGCTGGTTTATGCAGCATTTCTCATCGTGTTAGAGTTTTCCTCTTCTAAAAGATGATACAGTGAGCAGAACTGACAGGACTTGTCTGGGCTCTGCTCTGAATTATTGGCTGTAATTGGTATGTCTGTCCCTTAGCTCCGCCTGTGTTATCTGAAGCATTACAGGTTTAAATTCTTCTAATTTGTATAATCTGTTTATTTAAGGATTCTATTTCCCCCTATGCTTGTAATGTCTTGCTCCTTTTCTCACCACACCATGGGTAAAATAACCCAAGAACTAGATAGTTCATTTGACAGTGAAGTACTTTTTTTTTTTTTCCCCTCTTCTCTTCCCATAAGAGGTTTTGATTTAATTCACTATTTTTCTCTCTTCCTTCTGCACTCAGAGGTTACTCTCTGTTAAGATAATAAAGACAGCCAACCAAAGAGATTGAGTCTTAACGGGAACAGCTGACTTGAAACTTAAGTAGCTGATTTATACAATCTTGGAAAGATCCAGAAGAAGTTGTATGTCTATTCTTACTGGAATAGGAATTCTGTGGCTGCTATTAGTAGGAGTTCAGTATAAGAGTTATGTGTTCTCTTATCCATACCTTACAAAAATGACTTTAGGCTAATCACAAAGAAATCTTCTGGTTAAAAACCATAAGGAGAAAAGATTTAATTTTACTCCACCAGCAGCAGTTGCCTATAGAGCCAAAAGCTATCTGGGCACCCTGAAGTATGCTCAGACTTGAAGGGTCAGCGGCTCAACAAACTGCTCTTGCCCCTCCACCTTCCTACTGGATCCCATCTGCATCAAACCTCTCATTTTGAGCACTTTAATTTTAATCGGCTCCACAAACCTCTTCCCAGGGGCCTTGCAGACATTACAGATTATGGTTTGTAACCACTGATAGAAACACCTTCTAGCTGGAGAGCAGAAGTTGCTGTTCCAACGGCAAGAGTTATGGAAGGGGAAGACTGTAGGCATCAGTGTCCTCATCTGGGATCTGTCCTGATTCTAGCTGGCCTTTGGACAGGAAAAGCTAGGGGGTTTCACATTGGAAAGACTGCACAAAATCGATTTCTAAACATTCCTCTTGCTGCTATCTTTGAACTTGCTACAAGAGCTCCAGCGCAGCAAGAACGTGCAGCCAAGGGAATTCTTGCCTGAAAGGGCAGAGCCGGAGTGTAACTGTGGAACAGCCCCAGGTCACAAAACAAGCAATAAAGAGAATTCAGTTAGTGTCTGATTATCCCATTCAATTCTGTTCATTTTGAAAATATGGTCTGGAAAACATTTCCTTTAGTGAAGGAATGAACTCTGTAGAAGACGAGAAGAGAAGGCCTTTTGCTTGAAGGCTGGGCAGGCTTTGGCTCTGTCTTCAAGTGATGTTGGCCCCAAATCGCCTTGTTATTCCTATCTCTAGACCAATGATGATAATACCCTTACTTTTTAAAGCAGTTTGAGATATGCTAATGAGATATGCATACTGTATACAGGCTTTATTAGTGTTCTTGTTTGCAGAATATTACTATACACAGAGTTGTAGCAATGTGACTTCAGCATATGTAATGTAATTACTTGTGCTGAGAATAAATACAGTCAAGGCAATGCTGCCTGTGCTGTGATAAAATGACATTATGCTGCTCTGACATTTACCAAAAAGCCTCCTTTTTCTATATTGCATTTGCTACATCTCACTGATGTTCTGCTACAAAATGAAGGTAATGGATGAAAGAGCAAGAAAAGCATTTTGATTTTCTTTTCTTAAAAAAAAATAAAAAATGAGATATTTGGTATTAATAGCAGCTTTTCCCTTCCAAGCCAGGCTGCACATCAGTTATACAGTTGCTAAACTTTTCTGACATCATGTTCAAAGGAAAATTATTAGGCAGAAAAGCCACAGGGTAAAGAAGATGAAATTATATTTTTCTTGTGGCAGTATGATTCAAATATATAATTGTTTATCCTTTGTGGACATCGTCACTGTTGATAAATACAATTACTTTGTTTGTCATCCCTTGACTAATTCTTAAGGCTTAGGCAAGTCAGCAGTGGAACTAATGTGTTTAACTTCATATTAATAAGAAACAGAAATTTTCAGTTAAATACTTGATCCTACCAATGCTTGCTAGTGTTATAGTGCTTACCTTACGGTAAAAAAAATCTACTGAAATCTGGCACTAAATGATAGATGATTCCAGCTGAAAGATGCCTTACGAGGTCATGGTGGATTTCCAAAGCAGGTGTGCACCAGCTTAAATAAGGACATTTCTGAAGCTGAAATCTTATTTTTCTCTTTTTGCAGGGATCCCCAGAATTTGTATCCCCCTGAGGTCAGCAATGCAAAGCTTCAGTATGCTGGTTGGGGTCCAAAAGGGCAACAGCTGGTAAGAGAAAGAACAAGTGTGCAAATTAATTTAGAGACCATGCTGCTATTGTTTGGAAGTAAAGAAAGAATAATTCTTTGTTGACTAGTTTCTTGAAACCTGTGGGGTAGCTGCTAGCATCTTTATGGGGATTGTTTTATCATGTAATTTATTTATAAAATTCCCATGTATATATTTACTGCAAAGTAATCATGTCTAAAAACACAGAGGAGGAACACTCTGGAAGTTCTTTGAGAGGATGCACCTGCTTCTCCCAATGCTGGACACAGGACAGATGATAGACACGATAGTATGATTTAGTTAGCATGTCATTGCTTCACAAGGGCATCTTCAGACTTGCAAACTTGGCACTAGGGATATGTTAATATTAGCAGCCCTGTTTGGAGAACACATCTTTCTAGAACAGAGTTGCTCTGAATTTGACCTGTAGTTGTTTGCAAAAGTAGGAGCGTATTCTGGGAAGTTTCCAGAGCTGGCTTTTAACAAAAACAGATTCATTGTGTTTCCTGGAGCCTTTCATACTGCAACAGTCCTGAAATCTCAAGTGTTTTGTCCCTCAACCATTGCCATCTTGGATTTGCCCATTTTTAGAGCACGTTATTTCCTGGCCAGATCCCCTGGCTTCATTTCTTTGTGCAAATCCAGTATTAAGGTTTTACGTATTCCAAACGCTGTCTTTGTACTGTAACAAGAAAAGAAAAAGTGGCAACTTCTTTTTTGATATTGAATTTTCATACCAAGAAATGAGTTTTAAAAGCTAATTATCCAAGAAAATCTGGCATGTGTGTCCTGTCCCTAGTCCTCTCTCGGGGATTTTTTGTCTGCGTCCTTAACTAGATTGTATCCAAATTTTGTAATTTAAAAAAATAGCAATAGGAGACAGTATAATTGCCAGTCTGCAAATCAGGTTGGAGGAAGCAGAACAGATATAGGCACAGGAAAGTCTCTCCTCTGCTCCATCAGGAAAATCATGTTTGTGAGAGTTATCGACCTCAAATCTGATAGGAATGGAGATGCAGCAGCCCCTTAGCTCTATGCAAAATAACTTCTGTGGAGCTTATTTTTTTCACTGCACACTGTACATGCCCCACTTTCATCCTCTAACATGTGCCATATCAAATTCCTTGGTTTCCTGCCCAACAGATCCCTGCTGAGCAGTGTGTATCGATTCTCAGAGATTGGGGTCTGATGAGGACCAAACGCTTTCTTTTCTATTCATTGGTGCAGACACATGCGATCTCATCGCCAGGCTTCTGCCCAACTGATAATCATGTACAATCAGTTGATAACACGTTATGTTCAAAACTAGAGACTACCTTTAGGACATGGCAAAGAAAACAAAAACAGACCAGCAATTTTTTATTCACTGTTCACTAGCTCTTTCTATTTTAGGTATAACAAACTGAGCTTCATAATGTATAATAAAAGATATATCTGCTAGTTGAAAGCCAATATTAAGTTGCATTAGTGATTTTCTCCATTTCACAAGTGAATCTTCCTTTCTTTAATACAGCTTTGCTTTAATATAGAACTTGCATGCCTTCAGCACCTTGAGTCACAGCATGTTATTGATTCACATTCCTGTTAGTTTTACCAAGCTGACTGGGTGTACTTAAATTCCACCTTGAAAAGAAAATCTAATTTTTTTCAAGCCAAAGTCAAGATGATCAATTTACTCCCTCCATTGTCTTCTCTACCAAAGGAACATAACTATACAGAAAGGAAAAATATTAATACCTAAATGGACAATTTATATACACAACAGGACAGTATATACAGTCCAGGAGAAGAAAAGTCTTCTTTACTCCCAGCTTTATCCTTTAATGCTGAAATATTTAATACCACTTTCCACCAATTTTTATTAAAAAATATATAGTGAAAACTTAATTCCCTAAGAATTTCCCGAGACATCAAGCTCACTACTTGTCCCTTCTTGGGATGCATGGCAGGTAATTTTTAAAGTACTTTCAAATATTGCTGTTACTGTTGAATTCCATATGAATCTTAGAAATACCTTGCAACAGTGGATTTGTTCGGTATGTTTCTTTTTTTTTTCTTTTTTCCTTACAATTATGTCAATCTGTTGGCCTGTAATTCAGCTGTATTCTCTGTTCTTGCGTTTGGAATCAGAGTAGGTGAGGAAAACCTTACTGGTAGTTTAAGCATTACCTTGTGTACGTCTAACATAAGTCCCTTTTTTCTCTTTTCCTTGCCACTTACTTACCTTAAAATAAAATTATAGCTGTACTTTTTGAAATAAGCAGGCTTTTACATGTATCGATATCATCTATTTATAGGTAGTGATCAACAGAGAATTGCCAGAGAAAAAAGAAGCTTTTTTAAAAAAAAAAAAATCTACAAGCATTATAAATGAGGTAGAGAAAATACACAATGATCAGTGTTCTGTATTTCAGGACTAATTGAGTTACTCAGAACATAATTGCCAGTGAAATTTATGTCTCCTTCTGTAAGGACAACATCAAGTGCAAAGGCAGAGAAAAAATAAAGTCTATTTAAACTTGATACTGTGAAGGTGTTTGCTAAATGTAGGCTGGGTTGTGTTGCAGGAGAAGGAGGGAAAAAGAGTCAAGTGGGATGGAAAGGAGTAACGCGCTTGGAACTACGTGTCAGCTCCCCTGGTTCTAGGTGGTTACAGGGCCGAGTATTTGAGGGGGGTCCCCCACCTGTGCTAAGGTACCCCAGCCTGTGCCAGCTCCAGTGCTGCTCACAGCAGCACCCCTCTCTGCACAGCCAGCAACCCGTGCTGTGTCTCCCACAAAAGGTGGGAGCAAAGGGTGCGTGGGGTTTGCATCACCTTGAAGATATCCCAAATTTCAGGAAATGAAAAGCTTTCTCCTTGAAATCTCCCAGTTTATTCTTCTTTGGCAACACAAGTGAGAGGCCAGGCAGGAGAGTGGGAGGGTTTGGGTCTGAAATTTTTTATTCCCTTTGTAGCTTCTATTTCATCCTTCCTAGGGGAACTTTTGGTTGCTGTGTCTGACCTCTTTCTCTCTTGCATGTTGAATCATTCAGAAAAGAAACAAATCTGAAACAGAAGCAGCCTGAATGATCTGCATTCTTTGTGATTAAAAATAAACAGTGGAACTTTCCCAGGAGCAATTTTCTATTTATCTTGTTTTCTTTTGTCCTTACTCATTAAATTACATGCCAAGTTTTAGATGATGAACTCCTCAGAGCATGGTTCTTGACTTCTTACTAGCCTGCAGAATGCCACACATGCCAGCAGAGCTGTATAAATAATGGCAGATATTGGATCTGAGAAAATCTATGTAAGAAGATCAGAATGCAAAAAACCCATTGCTTCTGGCACCTCGGAAGAATGCTTCAGCCTTTCTCAGATGTCAGCCAGCCTTAACAAATTAAGTCTTCCAAAGCTGTTAGAAGAATGGGGCCCTTACCAGTATTAGCTCCTGAGTCAATAGAAAAAGAGCCCCGAACTTCAGTGCAAGAGGGAACACATTCCCTACGTGCGACTGTTATTAGAGCTCATCCTTCTCTTGTGTCCCCTGACACGAGCCACCATTTATGCCGTCGTGTAATGAGTGGAAAACGCTGTTGGATTGGAATAGCAGTATGACGGGTGTAAATGACTATGCAAATGTCTATGAAAAAAATCCGTCCTTTCCACAGTGCACCCAACAGCCCGAAGTCCTCCTTAGTATTCAATGTCACCAGCCCACCAGCCTTCAGCATGGTGCTTGGTGGTTTTCAGTGAATAGGCTCTATTATCCTCAGTTTGTGTGATACTTTTGAGCAATATGAGGATGTTGAAGACACGATAGGTCTGCCAAAAAGTGTTAGGCTTTACCTATGCCCTGTTCGGTGCGTGCTTATTTCCTCTCTTTTTCTGATCTTACCATTTATGACGCAACAGCTACCCACTTTTGGTGTTTCAGTTCTGCCACGAAAAAGCTTCTGTTAATTGATCTTATTGGAATATTTTACCAGTTTCGTCACCATTACATCTTTTAGAGTGAGGTTCTGCCCACGTGCAGAGGGCTCGTGTGAGGTTTCTGTGGTACATTTGCCCCAGTGCTATCTATGCAAAGGTTAATAGTTACTATGACCTTGAACTCAGTTTTCATAAAACGTGTGGCTGACAGGCTTGTACAACCCTAATTATTAAAAACAAAACAAAACAAAAAATTACAGTGTGAAGAGATTCCCTTTTCTGGTTTGCTTGGCAGCATGGCTGAAGTCGGGGAGTGCTTTGGGAGCAAGAGACTGTCTAGTACATATCTGTAGCTGAAGAGCTCAAGGAATCAAAGCACCCTGAAGGTTTCAGGAGGCTTTTGTCTAAATTGTCCCGAAGTGAGCCCATCCAGGTTCAAAATATTTGCTTTAAGAACAAGCTAGGTATATACATGCGCCCTGTTGTCAACAGGAAGGAGCAAGCAGCAGGACTGCTCTGATGGGCAGGGAATAAATATTGTTGACATTTCTGTGTTGACAGCAGTAAAGTACAGTTTGCAGGAGTTGTTAAACTCTGATTTCAAAACCACAAGAACTTCTGCTGTGCTACTACTTCCCTTTTTTAAAAACAGAATCTGTAACGGCCCTGACAGATACTAATGGTAGCAGTGACATATCAGATGCTGGGAGAAGCAGTTCTGCGCAACTATAGAGGCAGCAGTTATATTTTAAAAAAAAAAAAAAATTCTCTCATAGATCCTAGTATTTATTCTTCAGCAAAGAGAAACATGTTTTTGAGGTTCTCCTGGCCAGCCAGTCTTTTAATGTTCCACTGTTTTTTTTAAGTACCAAAAGCATACAGGAAAAGGATTACAGTTGTTGGAGTTCTGTGTGCCCTGCCACTGGCTGCAGCCCCACAGAACAGCCAAAACGGGATTCTCCTGCATTCATAGTCAATAAACCTTTCCCAGTGTCAACTCTTCTGGAGCAGCAGCTAACTCTCATTCTTGTAGATTATGCAGCAATCAAGTGTATAATTGGTTGTAAAGTAACAGAAGTTACGTTTCACAGCAGGTGCAGAAGTTGCATTAAGAAATCTTTATTTCAGTGAAAGGCAAATGCCAGGAAAAAAAGGAGGAGCAGGTCTTTCAGCCCCTACAATGTTAGGGTTTTGGAGGTACCCTCAAACAGTGAATGCTAATGCTTGTAAACAGCTTATTGTCACACATATTTCTGTTTGAAAAGTGCAATACAGTTAAGAGAAATACTGAATTTCCTTCATATATAAAACATTTGCATGATAGATTCTGCTGCACAGGGCCAGAACCTATACATCTCATTTGTTGTTATCAAGTTTTTTTAACACTGCAGCACAGTGTCTTGCCAACTAGGATATCTAGATTTAAAAAAGCTGGTTAAGTGATGACACCTGGAACTAAACTGGAGTGACTCCTCTAATTAGCAGGTTTTTCCTTGCTTGAATTTGTGCCTGTCATGCCAGCTTAGTTCCAGGCAGAAGGGCTCCACAGATATGAAGTGAGGAGGACTATTTTCACAGGAGGTACTGAATCATCTGCTGTTGTTCCTAATTCAGCAGGGCTTTTGAACTGCTGTGTGTATAATTGCTGTAGGTCTATCTGTCTCCACCATTATTTCATAGATTTTTACATCATTATTTTCAAGCTGCTGTTCTCTCTTTTTCTTTTTGCAACGACTTTGAAATCAATATTTAGTAGTGGTCTGTTGTACGTAATTATTCTGGCTTGGTTATCTTGTGAGCTGCAAGGAAGAAAAGCCTCCCCCTGCTCCAAAGTCTATATAAGCTCTATTTAAGCATGGTGAGGGATATTCAGACAGCTTTTTACACGGTCCCTGCATTCTGGGAAAACCAGAGTTTCAGAATAATAATGTACTGTCTCCCCCTCATCCCTGTTTCCAGTTTCAGAATATATTAATTTTTTTAATTGAAACTCCAGTAAGATACATTACAAGTACACTGAACACTTGGACAGGTTACTCTGGTCAGGCAATTCCCCTTCCCCTTTCCCCACATTTTCTTCAAAGAAATCCACTGGAAAAGTGTTGGTTTGGGTTTTTTCTTTTGATTCTTTGCTCTTTGGTTGCAGTGGCAATAGTGTCCTATTTTTATTTTTGCACATTCTTGACATTTCCTTTGGCATCAGTAAGCTTGATGTGTTTGGTCCTTGTTCACCAAAGGGAAGCTTTGGCACGGTCGATGTTATGAGCACTGCTGAGAACAGAAGTGTCTCTTCCCATCTCAGTATTCTTGGTACTTCATATTCATCAGTGGCAAAAGAGCAAGATGTCTAAGATAATTGAAGATGCTGCAATAAATGTTACTGAAATAAGAGATAGGTTATTTTATTGTAAATAAGATGTTTCTCTCTTTGTGGGTGTGAAATATTGCAGAGGAAAAAATGAAATTTATTATTTGCTGTAGAGGTCTTACCAATAAATTAGAAAAACATTTCTACTCTCATATCCAAATGTGAGATGCAGGATGATGTAGCGTTTAGTGCACCACCCCTGGAGGTGAGACACTGCCACAGGCTTCCTCTGTGACTTCATATATGTCGCTTCATTTTCTGGTTAAGCTACAGCATGAAGATGACAATATATTTCTACCTTACAGCAGACTTACAGAATTAATATATTAAATGTTGTGGACATTCACACTCTGCATTAAAGAAACTGAGTGTGTACCTACAGGAAATGCACGTATTGATGGACTTGCTAGCTTACAGCAATTCACCAGCTTGTTCCACTATAGGGCAAATACTGAATTATCTTTCTTTATACGTTACCACATTTTGTTACATGCAACTGCAATTGCGTAAAGTGCAAGATTCCTAACAGTGCAGCGCTTTAGCATAGGGTCATTTCCACTGAAAGTAATTCCCTCCTTTACAGAGATCTAAAATGTTGATATTCCTTTAATTTCAATTGTGCTTTATGGATATTGAACATGTATCCTTTGTTAAGGGCATTTTTCGTTTCCGAGTTGAAATGCCTAGAAGTACCTCCTTTAGGTCTGTGCATAAGGGTTTCTGGCATCTTACAAAACTGTGGTTGGTAGATGATGTCGACTGAAATCAGTGCTTATGAAAAGTGTTGTTCTTGGAAAGCTGCTGTTTTCTCCTGTGAAAATAGTTCCCTTTCACTTTAGACAGCAACAGTCATTGGTGAGAATAAGTGAGAGTGAGAGATGGTAGGATGCTAGAAGCAAGACCAAGCAGTGCCACCTAAGGGATGTGGAGTGGCTCACCTTCGATTGTGGCAGCGGTCTCTCCTTCCTCAGAAACTGCCATTCATCAGAGCCACGAGAAGGCTTCAGGAACAGCTCTCTTAGCTCTGCTTTTCAGCTGATGGAATAGATGCTGATAATTTCTATTACTAAACATTGTATTAAAGAGGAATATTACACCTACTAGCTCGCTGTCCAAGGTCAGATGTGTACCTGGAGGAACCCTGAATCCCAGTTACCAGTTTCATTATGCTGACAAGTGATCTCTGTGTTCTCGTTAGCCTGATATTCATTCTCTAACACAATAAAATATTTAAAATTAAGTACCGTATCATCTCACATTAAATAATCTAATTTATAGTGATGCCCTACATAACCATCAGCAATATTAGGTTACAGAAAACAAGATAATCCATCAAGCAGAACTTAAAAGCAGAATCAGAGTTCCATACTAAATGGTACATTTACTGATACATTCTTTAAAATAACCCCAATTAGAATCCAGGGCAAGGAAATCCAAGCAGACATGGTTCTCTTTGTTGAGGTGAAATAAACGCTTTTCTTCCCTGAAGAACAGAAAATAGGACGGCATATTTTTCTTGAAAAGTACATTTTTAAATTTCCAGAATCATGATAACTGCTTATTTGGCTGGACTCTGCCAGATTCTAGGTGTGATTAGAATCTGTGTTGTGGACTAGCCTGTTCACAGAATACAAATGGAAAAGCACAGCGTTCGTAATGATGCAGTGTCAAAAATGTAGAGAAGTTTGTAGAAACCTGGGGAGAATATTAATGCACTTAAGAACTTAAGCTGGGAGAAGCAAGACAAAAACATCTCTTCTGTGCCCAATTTGAAAGGAAAAAAACTTCGGGGATGTGTCTCCAGATCATAGAATTCAGTCATTACTCCTCTAGTCAATTACGTGGGACTTTATCTCGAGTTTCGGTTTTGCAAATTTTGGATTGTCTCAGAAGACCTTAGAAAGCACAGGGTCTTACAAACTTTTCGGCTTTCCAAAGGGAGCCTTAACATTTCTTGAAGAATAGATCTCCAGACTTTACTGAATATTGTAGACACAC
Organism: Falco naumanni; assembly: GCF_017639655.2. NCBI lineage: Eukaryota > Metazoa > Chordata > Aves > Falconiformes > Falconidae > Falco > Falco naumanni. The sequence continues at coordinate 53,989,686 of NC_054057.1, read as the reverse complement.
CACAAATGTGGTTTAGTATGAATGATAATCTTGGAAAAACCTTAACTATTCCTAACAAGCGATTGCAATATATAGGCTTTATAGAAGATGCTTAATAAATAATATTACTTGTAGCAGATCTGGATTTTCCCTAGACTTTCCTTTGCTGCTGATGTACCTGTAGCAGCCATTCTCACTGCCCTTCATGTCCCTCACTGAATTCAGCTCCAGACAAGCTTTGGTTTTCCTAACTCCATCCATGCACAACCAGACAACGCCTCTGTATTCCTCCCAGGTCACCTGTCCCTACCGCTACCTCTTGTATACTCCTTGGTTACATTTGAGTTGTGTCAGGAGCAATGTACTTATCCACACAGGCCTCCTGCCTCCTTTGCTTGCTAGCATACACATCAGAGTGGACCATTCTCAGGCTTGGAGGTGATACTTGAAAATCCAACAGCCTTGCCGGACCTCTTTTCTCTCCAGGGCTGTATTCCATGGGATTCCTCCAAGCAAGTCCCTGAACTGGCCAGACTCTGCTCTCCTGAAGGCCAGGGCTTAAAGGCTTTTGCAATGGTATTTCCTGTCATGATCCTGAACTGGACTCTGGCAGATTATAGGTGTGATTAGAATCTGTACGTGTTATGGACGAGCCTGCTCACAGAATACAACCACCTCATGGTGTGTGCAACTGAGGCTGCCCCCAGCTTTCACCTTCCCCTGCTGTTTGTCCTTGTTTGAAAGCGTGAGGTCAGGCAGAGCATCTCCCTTCACCAGCACCTTGATCACCTTTGTCAGGACGTTGTCATCAATGCCTTCCACACACCTCCTGCGTTGTTGTGCCCAGGTTGTAGTCCCTCTAGCAGATAACGGTTAAGGTTCCCCATGGGGATCAGGGCTTTGAATGTGGGGTTTCTTCCAGTTATATGAAGGCGGCCTCATTTACTTCTCCCTGACTGGTCAGTTGGTAGCAGATGTGCACGACAACATCACCCACACTGGTCTGTTGGCAAATCTCGACCTATAAGCTATTGTCTGGCTCTTCATGCATCTCCAGGTACAGCTCTGTGCATCTCTGCTGCTCTCTCACGTCAAGGGAAACTCGCTCTCCTCGGCATCCTGGCCTGTCCTTCCTAAAGAGCCTGTATCCATCCATCACAGCACTACAGTCGTATGAGCTGTCCCACCACAGCTCCATGATCCTATTGAGATTTTAGCTCTACAAATGTACAGAAACCTTAATTCCTCCTGTTTATTCCCCATGCTGCATGCATTAGTGTATAGGCACAGAGAGGCACCCAGCTGTGATGGTTTCCCAGGAAAAGTATGAAAAATCTGCTCAGGGAGTTGTGTGCTTGGCTTCAGCCCTGTTCACCGGACTCTCCCTTGTTCACATCTCCCTTTTCTTGCCAGCCTGGTCTACCACTGCCTTGCCTGCCTGTGGTCCGCCACCTCCCTCCCCCATTGTTCTGTGTTTAAAGTTCTCCTCCCCAGATAGGACAGAGGTCCCAGCCCCAGAGCCAGGGCACTGAACCCGGTGTGTAGCTGCAGAACTGTCGGCAGAGCAAGACCCTTCCTCTTGGTGCCTGAAGTCACCAGCTGCCAGCCCTTCTCCTGTGCAGGAGTCTCCATTTCCCAGCCCAGTCAGCTCAGGCTCTACCTGCCCTTCCTTTTCTGCAGGATCTCAGAGGAGATCCTTCAACATCCTTTTTGATACCTCTGGTGTTGCAGAGTCTTCTGGCCTTTTCCCACTGCTCCTTTACTTACTCCACCAATGCCCACCTGCAGGCAAGGTGATGATCTCCCCCAACCCCAGAGAGAAGTCACCCCCAGAACTTGGAGAGCCACATCCTCTCTTGAGAGCTCTTAAATGGGGCCCAGACACTGTTCGTAGAAACAGAAAATACTTCCTTATTTGAAGACATGAAGGAATGCTTTTCCATTCTCTCAGACTTCCTAGTATCTTTGTTGATCACGTGCAATGAAAGGAAAATTAAATTCTTAATGTTTATTTTACAAGGGGTATTAGCAATCTCTAAGACATGTGGGTAAACCCAGGAGATCTGCACAACTTACAAGTTGCGACTCTTCCCTTTCCTAGATATGTAATCAAAGCCACTGAAGGCAGCAGATTTTTCCTTTGTCTTTTGCAGTAACTGACAGTTTTCCTTTGCAGAATCAATTACATTTCTTTTCATTGCATTGATTTCCATGCAGTTAATCTCTTACACTACTGATACCAGATGTGTACAAGCCTTCGATCTGCACTGAGAATTCATGAGTACTGGGTTTGATGTGTTTATGGATCAGCATGATTCTTACGTGCATCAATCTGTACTACTGTATTCTCTGGTTTTAGTGGTCCCCTGGGGTGTTTTCAGCTTCTCTGTTCTGAAAGCCTTCCTGCAGAATTATTTTAAAACTGATGTAGTCCTCACTTTGGTCTAAACATCACCATTGTCCATCTCTGGGTAGGGTCAAGTTGAATTCAAGTAAGCCATTTCTATTTGTTTTTTACGTTCAGAAACTTCTGTGTCTTCTAAATCCTTGGCTTGGTAAGGAGTTAGCTTCTTACTCTGAATTAAAGCAAAGATAAACCCTGGTACACAACCCAGAAACTGTCTATGCCAATAATTTATCAAGATGTGATTCTCTGCAGTGTATTGATTGTGTGGAAGAGTTTCATTGGTTTATCACTGATTTTAATAATGACATTTTGGTTTTGTAAAGAAAAGAAGTTGATTTAAAAATTCTTTATCTCACTCCTCCATCATAATTGCTATCTGTCTCTTTCCTAAGTTGCGAACATGAACCATTTGATGGAGAGAATGAAAATATTTTTAAGTATTTTGTGTTACACTTTTTTTTCCCACCTGCTATTGAGCTATATTTAAATGACAACAAGAAAAGCCTAATTAAAATCCTAGCTCTCATTATGTAAGCTCACTGGTGAGGCGCAGTTTATAGCTTTATTATCTTTTTTGAAGAACTGATAAGCATTGGCGTAATCATGTCATATGCATTAAGAACAACGCTCATGACAATGCATTACTGAAAGCTATTTGAACATCAAAGTTTGCATTTTGTGAGGTTCAAAAGAAGAAATTGATGGATTATTCATTAAATAACGTGTAGTCAATCAGCAACAGGCTTTAGAACTGATTTTTAATTGATCACACACTTTTTCTGCTGTGGTAAGAATGAGAACTGCAGAATGCCAAGACCTTTCCAGTACCATAGTCAGAAGATTTCCTTGATATCCCAAAGTGAAAACACAGTTATCATATCTGCTTCAAGATGTTGTGTGGGCAAGGATGGGCATGCTAATTCCTTGTAGTAAGGACAAGTTTTAACTTGGACAAAACAGCGGCAAATCTTTCTCTCTTTGCAGTTTTTCATTTTCACAGTCCTCAGCTTCCAGGTTTCATATGGCAGTGGAAAAACAAAACTGGCTTGAGAAGGGTTATCTCCAAAATATTTGGATGGAATTAGAGAGCACTAGAAATGGAGGGGAGAGGAGAGGTCCTTTTGTATGTACATTTCCAGGAAGAGCTTGATCATGTTTAAAACTGGTTTTGTTTGTGATCTGACATTTCCAAACCCCAGTTACATGCTGTGACTCTCTAGTTACTTAGCATATAAATAAAGAGGTAATATTTTTCTACTTCCTGGAAATATTGGGAAACTAAATCTGTGTATTTTCCTGAGGCTTTCAGACCAGTGTGATGTGTAACGCCATATAAATATGTAGATATTTAATACACAGTTCAGCACAAAGCATTCCTATCACTCACACCCAAAAAATAAATGAATAGAAGTTAAAAAACTTTAAGGAACTATCTTACACTGAAAAGTTAAAAAAATGTCCTTCATTGAAGTGTAGGGCTGTTGTAGTGAGTTGACCTTGGCTGGCTACTAGATGCCCACCAAGCTGCTCTGTTGTTTCCCTTCCTCAGTGAGACTAGAGGAGAAAATACTATGAAAAGCTCATGGGTCAGGATAAGGACAGGGACATCACTTAGAAGTTACCATCATGGGCAAAACAGACTCGGCTTGGGGAAATTGATTTATTGCCATTTAATTGTAACACTCTAGGACAGTGAGAAATGAAACAAAACTAAAACCACATTCCCTTCCCCCCACCCCTCCCTTCTTCCCAGGCTCGACTCCACTCTCCCCTCTTCTACCTCCTCCCCTGAGCAGTGCAGGGGGGACGGGGAACAGGCTGCGGTCGGTTCATATCACTTTCTCTGCTGCTCTTCCTCTTCCATCCACCTGCTGCAGCGTAGGGTCCCTCCCACGGGAGATGGTCCTCATGAACTTCTTTAGCATGGGGCCTTCTCATGGGCTACAGTTCTTCACGAACTGCTCCAGCGCGGGTCCCTTCCATGGGGTGCAGCCCTGCAGGAACAGTCTGCTCCAGCGTGGGTCCTCCATGGGCCACAGGTCCTGCCAGCAACCCTGCTCCAATGTGGGCTCCTCTTCACAGGCTGCAGGTCCTGCCGGGAATGTTCTCCAGCTCGGGCTCTCCAGGGGCTGCAGCATCCTTCAACATGCATCCATCTGCTCCAGCATGGGGGCTTCCATGGGCTGCTGGGAGAATACCTGCTCCACCATGGACCTCCACAGGCTGCAGGGAACAACCAGCATCACCATGCTGATCTCTGCTCCAGTGCCTGGAGCACCTCCTCCCCCTCCTTCTTCTCTGACCTTAGTGTCTGCAGGGCTGTTTCTCTCACATTTTCTCACTCCTCTCTCACATCTGTTGCACAGCATTTTTACCCTTTTATAAATATATTGTCACAGAGGTAGTACCAATGTTGCTGATGGGCTCAGCTCTGAGTAGCGGTGAGTCTGTCTCAGAGCCGTTTGGAACTGGCTGTCGGACATGGGGACAGCTCCTGGTGTCTTCACACAGAAACCACCCCTGCAGCCTTCCCCTGCTGCTACCAAAACCTTGCCAGGTAAACACAATACAAAGCACTCTTGATTGAAGAGATAAGTAACAGAAAGTAGGTAGAAACCTTAAATTGCGCATAGATTGATTTCAGGCAGTTGAACTCCCACTTACATACAAGACTGATGTGGTCCTGCACCATCCAAGAACTGCCTGACCTTACAGAAGTCTGGATTTACTTCAAATGATTAATTTAATTTGCCCCCACATATTCTTGTAGGGCTTGTGTGGTGAAATGAGTGGCAGTTGCTTAAGAATGTGTTGTGATTGGGGTTTAGGTAGAAGAGCCCAAGGACTTGGATGTGGTTAGGACTATGAGCAACAGCATTGAGGCAGTAGTCACTGAACATATGCTACAGTCCTTCTTTTGAGGCTGTGCTGCCCTGGAGCTGGAGGAGAGGGCCTTTGGAGACTTTGAAGGATGTGCATGAGGAGGCCAGAGTCTGGCTTATTAGTAGGACTGGGAGGGAGGATGTTCTGTTCTCCAAGATTGTTTTCATGGTGCATTTTAATTTTTTTTTCCCAAATTAGTCTATTGTTGGTCTAATTTGAATGCATGCTTGTGTTACCATTACCCTCAAAGAGCTAATGGATCAAAGTTTGAATGGATGAAGGCAACTGATACTGGCTGTTTGAACTCAGTGGAAGTGCTAGACATCTATACAAACTGCATTGATGGACTTTATTTGGACTTGGGAGCACCCAGCATACCATAAAAGCTGCTGTAGAATAATCGCTGGTGTTAGGCAGATTTTATATTCCTTTCTGTCTTTATTGGTACGTGCCTCTCTCTGCTGACTCTGTTTGGCATCTGTCTAAGGCAGACTAGATCATCATGCCATCTACAAAAGGCCACAGAAAGGTGAGGTGGTATTGAATCCTACCAATGTATGTTGGCAATGTACGATGGCAGATGTAGAGAGCAAGATACATACAAGAACTAGTTTTCTTTATTATTTAGCAAAAGGGATTTTACAGTGGCCATAGGTCTGCCTTTGCAGGAGGAAGTGTGAGTTCAGGTAAGTATCATGTTGAAGCTGACGATGACTCTGCTAATAAATAGATCTGTTAGATGTGCAGTTCGTGTCTAACATGCAGGACGGTGCACGTTTTGGATCCCTTTTCTCCCAGTGTTTACAAGCTTATAATAGTCTACCTGAAATAATTACAGTAAGGATGATTTTATGGTTAAGTTGTTGGAACAGAGCTCAAGCTACTCAGGTCTGACTGATGGTTTTGCAAGTCTTCCTGTGTGACATTTAAAATAGGATTTGCCTGCTTAAACATAGGTTCCCAGACCAACTCAGCTGAATAGTGTTAGAAGTATGTGGCCTCTAGATGCTACTCTGTGAGAGCAGAGGTTTCGCTTATGTTCTGTATCATATCTGCCAGATGTTTTAAACTCATCAAGGGCCTTAACATGGCTCTAGGTGCCTACATTTGGGCAACTGAGTCTTGTCTTCAGCATCCCTGTCTCTCATTTTTTCACATGTTGAATGGGGACAATAGTACTTTTCTGTCCATTAAAATGATTGCGTAAAATATGCTGTTGGGGGCAGGGACTGTCTTTTCGGTGCATTTATTCAGCATCTACAACAGTGAAGTTCATGGATAAGTACCTTTCACAGGTATTTTTACTGATTCTGCAAAATAAGTATCAGCATTTCTGAAAGATGCACAGAATTATAAAATGCATCTGTTATTTTATTTCTTCTGTAGAATACACCCTCAGGTAAACTGGTTTTCCAGCAAATGAGCAGACTTCTACATGGGGAGAAAAAAAATAAAAGCTTTAACATTAAAACTAGAAAATAATTAAGTACCTTATGTTGGATGAGGAGTGAGTAGCATGTTGATTTGTAGTTATGTTTCCCCACTCACTGAGTCTTTCATTTTGTGACTGTTTTTTTCAGCCTCCAAGGAAGGTTGGACTGATTTGGAATTTAAAACAGTGTCAAAGCAAGACTTTGTGCCTGTCTATACAGGAAGGCCAGTTCTTGTTGACCAAACCCTCCATGTTAAATGGCCAACCTTTCCGTGGTAACTACTCTCTTGTAGTTAAATCCTGTGGACTGGCCTTGCAGTGTGGAAGGCTGCTTCCAATGTGTAGAAAGAATTCACACTTCTACAATGTCCTAATAATGTAAAGTAATAAGCATCCAGGCATTAACTTTATGCTTGGAAATACTAAATTTGAGTGATGTCGCTTATTCAATTGACAAGTTACATGTGTTAGAAACTATGGGGTAAAGAGAATATAAACTTAGAATGCCACCCTACAGTTAGAAAATAAATAGAAGCAGTAAAAATGCAGATTAGTGCGCATTAATTTATTTTCTCTTGGTCTGTGAAGGAATAGGAACTTCACTCACCTCTCAAAGGAAGGGGTGTTGAACAACCATAAAAGCAAGTGTAACGTTCATCTTCTCAAAATAGTTGGTCACTATGACTTTTGCAGTGGTCTTAAAGAGATTATTTTCATTAGATTCCTGAAAAGGTCCATAAATGAATCCATGTAAAAGTATCAGTATTTTAACTACTGCAGCATAATTACTTAATACCACTCTGGGTGGGTGTGGCAGAGGACATTACTTCAGAAGCCCTTAAACAGTTGCAAAAACATTTTAAACAAATCCTCATTAAATCAATCAGTGTTGTTGAGGCTCTGTATGTCGTAAGTGAATTAAGTTTATTTTGTTGTTAGTTTAAACATTTATCTTACTGTATATATTTATCTTATTGGATAAATACTTAATCTCTGATTTAAAGTTCTCCTGTCTCATGATTGTGGTCCAATCAGCCTAGTGTTTTTTCTCCAGTATTAGTTGTGTCGCACAAGGATGTCAAATGGTTTGAAGTAACAGGTTCTAATACAAGTTGCAAACAGGCAGAGCTGTCTTCCCAGCCCACATGATTTAGTGGTGTGTTGATACCTGAGGCTAAATGGATTGTATCTTATGCTGAAAAGTTTCAGGTGACATCCTGAGCAACATAAAGCCAACAGCAAAATCTGCATTGATTTTTATTACCCTGGGATTAAGTGAATGCATTTAAAAAAAACCACCCAAACTTTATCTTAGTCCCCCTGGGCATTCCAGTCCTCTTTGTTAAGTATTTCATCTTTCGAGCATCTATTATAACATCCAGCAGGAAGAGAATGAAGTTCTTGTCTTCCAGTGGCAAGGAGTTCCGTGCATTAGTTCTGATTTCATTACGAAAAATATTTTTATATTTATATATATATATATATAAAATATATATAAAATATATATATTTTAAACAGCTTTCTTCTAGGTTTCATTGATTTTCCTGTTGTTTTGGAGAAATAAAAGGGTGAAAGCATCCTTTTCCTTTTATCTGTATCCTCTCCATTATCTTGTACAGCTGCTGTCTTCCTTGTTTATTCTATAGAGTTAACAATTTCATTTTCTTCAATCTGTGTATGGATGTTTTCATTCCTCTTACTTCTTTCAGAATATCTTCTCTTTTGTCTGTGTTGAAAGTGTCATGATGAAAACAAAAATGCTATTCAACGTGGGGCTATTTTCCTGACATAACACAGGTTTATTTTCCATGCCATTGGTTGTGCTCAGTGTTGGACTTTATGTGCTGTCCATGATAAAAAGCATATATATTGGAAAAATGTCAGGGGTAAAGTCTTGCTTAAATATGTGCACTAAATGAGAAGACATCAGAAATTTTGGGTCTGGTCTTTGTCTCCAGCCCAGAGAGCCGCAAAACTGAGCTTGACCCCTTCTGTTGCCAGTTTTACAGTAGTCTAGAACTGCTAGGTAAAGCAAGTATAAAATAATGTGAAAATGATCTCCATATATTTTTTAATTATTTTTCTTTACTAAAAATACTTATCCTATGATTATCTGAAAGGTTTGTGATCAATTGATAGAAAGGACTGCTTTGATGTCATAAAACCAAAACCGTAAAAAATATTATATAGGTATTTCATAATATCATCTAATATCTTTCTAACCCAGAATGTGAAGTAATCCAAAGACATTTCTTTTTGATGAATAACGGAAGTTCAAAGGCTTTTTCTTAATTTATAAGATACATTACACAGAAATCTTCCTTGTGCTGCTTCAGTTATCTTTTATCTTGATTATGGCTGACGTTTTTAGGGTACAAGGCACTGTAGTTAGCAGGATAATTTTAAATTCTCTATGAGGTGCTGCAGTTTGGCTCTGAATTACATGGGAGACAGTTTGAAGCCAAAGCACTATTTTTCCATTGCAGCTACTGGATACCTCATGCAGCCTGATAAGTACAATGGAGCTTTGAAAGACAAAACACTGAAGACAGAAAACATTGCAATGTTTTACAAAGCAAAAGGCAGGAACAGGTTGTCAGGCCACTTGCTTTTTTTTTTTTTTTTTCTGTAAACTCATTTAAAATTGAATGCAGTACAAAGTATTGCAAAACCTTCATTTGCTGGGAGAATCTGGGCAAGGGAAGGGTTGCATCACTTGAATAACTCCCCTCGGTGGTGTGCCTGTCACAGAAGAGCCCCCACACAAGCAACCCCAGCAACTTTATCTCTTAGACACAGAGATTTGGATTCATTTGGCCCCAGAGTCTTCCTGATTTTTATGTACATTTAAGCTTGAACAGCCCTCCCATATGCAGACTAGCTGACACATAAAATTCTTTACTTGGCATTCCTCCTCTGGCTTCTTTGATTACTAAAACTCAAGATAGGAAAGAAAATGTAGTATCTTCTGCAACATGTTTTTTACTTTCAAAAAACATTAATTGGATGCATCTTTTCTTAATTTAAAAGGAATAAAAACACGCTATGATTTCAGTCATACTTTTTACCTTTAGGCAAACTCGCTATAACTGCTGCCAAAATTAAATTAGGATCTATACTTTCTTCTGGAATCTTTCCAGCTCATCTTTAGGTGAAACACATACCGTAATAGGATGTGAAATAGAAGCTGAAAGCAAATATTTTTCCCAGTTCTGTCTTTTCATGAGTATAATGTGAGAAATTGCATTCTAGTGTCATAGTAAAGATACCTAACATTCCAGTATCTTCAAGTGTATAAAAACCCATCTGTAGATGTCTACTAAATTATATTAACAGCTTGTCTTTCAGTCTAAGTGGCTTCTTGATATGCTGTTCAGTACATCTTTGCAGTCTGAACAGAGTTTAAAATTATTTTAAAGATGGGGATGGGCGGCAGAATGAAGTCCCTGTAATCCAAGGGGAAAGGTCAGCGACCTGCTGCACCACTTAGACACACACAGGTCTATGGGGCAGGGTGAGATCCACACGAGGGTACTGAAGGAGCTGGTGGAAGTGCTCACCAAGCTGCTTTCCATCATTTATCAGCAGTTCTGGCAAACCAGGGATGTTCCATCTGACTGGAGGTCAGCAAACATGATGCCCAGGGCAGGAAGAAGGATCCAGGGAACTACAGGCCTGTCAGCCAGACCTCGTGCCGAGGAACGTTATGGAGCAGGTCATCCTGAGTGCCCTCACAGGCATGTGCAGGACAACCAGGGGATCAGGCCCAGCCAGCGGGGGTTAATGAAAGGCTGATCCTGCCTGACTAACCTGATCCCCTTCTATGACAAGGAGATCCACCTAATGGCTGAGGGAAGGGCTGTGGATGGTGTCTACCTAGACTTCAGTGAAGCCCTTGACACCGTCTCCCACACCATTCTCCCAGAGAAACTGGTGCTCATGGCTTGGACGGGTGTGCTGTACGCTGGGTAACAAACTGGCTGCACGGCCGGCCCCAAAGAGCGGTGGTGACTGGAGTGCACCCAGCCGGCACCAGTCACGAGTGGTGTTCCCCAGCGCTCCGTGCTGGGGCCAGTCCCGTTTAATCTCTTTATCGATGACCTGGACAGGGGGATCGAGGGCACCCTCGGTCAGTTTGCAGATGGCACCGCGCTGGGTGGGAGCACTGCCCTGCCGGGGGGCAGGGGGCTCTGCAGGGTCTGGGCAGGCCGGGCCGAGGGGCCGAGCGAGCTGTGTGAGGGTCACCCCGGCCCCGTGCCGGGCCCTGCCCGGGGGTCACACACAGCATCCCCCTGTGCTCGGCCTGGTCAGGCCGCCCCTCGAACCCTGTGTTCAGGGTTGGGCCCCTCGCTACAGGAGGGACACTGAGGGGCTGGAGCGTGTCCAGAGCCGGGCAGGGGCTGGGGAAGGGGCTGGGGCACAAGGCTGGTGGGGGGCGGCTGGGGGAACTGGGGGGGTTAGCCTGGAGGAGGCGGCTGAGGAGACCTTATCGCTCCCTACAACTACCTGAAAGGAGGGTGTAGGCAGGTGGGGTCGGTCTCTTCTCCCAAGTAACAAGTGACAGGACAAGAGGAAATGGCCTCAAGATGTGCCAGGGGAGGCTTAGATTGGGTATTAGGAAAAAATTCTTCACCAAAAGGGTTGCCAAGCACTGGAACAGGCTGCCCAGAGACATGGTTGAGTCACCATCCCTGGAGGTATTTAAAAGGACTATGGATGTGGTACTTAAGGACAGGGTTTATTGGTGAACTTGGCAGTGCCGGGTTAACAGTTGGACTTGATGATCTGAAAGGTCTTTTCCAACCTCAACAGTTCAATGATTTTATTTAGAACAGGATGCGGTTCACTGTGGGATGAGGAGGGGACAGGATCTGTGACATCAGTGACAGCAAAGCACAGAACAAAGCATTTCACCACATGATAAAGATTGATGCCATGGAACAATTTTTTTTAAATGGCTGGCTAAAGCTTTGCTTACTGATCAGCACTTAAACACCTAAATAAACAGCCTGATTCCCAAAAGCATTCTCGTAGCAGTAGCACTAATGTCTCACGTGGAATTAGCTTTAAATAAACCAGGAGCCTTATGTTAGGCTCCTTTCCTGAGAGTGGTGAATTGAAATACATATGATTGAAAGAATTTTCCATTTATAAATTCTTCTCCGGGATTGAATTTCTTTCCCACCGACAGCACCAGCTGTGTGAGCAGGTGTTTGCAGAGGCAGGCTTAGGTACCCGATGGTGATCCTTGGTGTGGACCTGCCCTTGTCCTCCCAAGGAGCTGCGAGGTCCCATGACATTTTCATCATGTAAACTTTCAGCAACCTGAATCCACTAGATTTTTGCAACAGGAGGGGAGAGGTTTCCAAAGACAGGCTGGAGGTTATGGCAGCTGCATCCATGCTGGTAGGGAGGTGAGACCCCATGGGTGCCTTTGTCCAACCACCCTCGTTTCTGTAGGAAGGTGACCTGGGGACCAGGGCAGGGCTAGAGGTCTAGCACACCCCTCTGGTCCTTGGCACATGTACACCTCCTCCCCGGCCAAAACACCGACCTGCTGTGCGTTCTTGGCGAGCATGCTGCAGTCACAGAGACTGCCCCCTTTTCAGTAGTACAAGTTGTTTTGTTGAATCTGCATTAAAAACTGGATTCACATTTATTTAATGGGTTGCCAGCTGTGTTTTAAGGAAGCAGCAGCAGCTGGAAACGAGCAAGAAGCCATTTCCAGTAGCCAGTTCAGTCACCACATAGCATCAACAGCAGCTCTGCAAACTGCTACTGTGTCCTGGGCCACTTTTTCAAAATCCTGAGCAATGTCATTCTTCATTTCATGCCCTCTAACTGCACTGTTCAATTTCTGAAATGAAGACAGGAGCAAGAAAAATAAAGCTTGTATCAAAGGACCAAGGCTTCAGTTTGTTGTAAATTAGCATCTTTCTATTAGCTGATGACATTGGAAGCAAGCTGTGGAAATCCTTTTTTGACAAAAGATGTTATAAAAATGTGATATGTGATTTTGTACTGCCAATTACTGTAAAAGCAAAATGCAACATTTTATAATGGAGCCACTGCTTAATGCTGTTCTCTTTTTCTTTTTCCCTTCAAATCAGATATTTATCTTTGAGAATAACATCTATTACTGTGCCCATGTGGGGAAACAAGCCATCCGAGTGGTCTCCACAGGAAAGGAAGGTGTTATTTTCAATGGGCTCAGCGACTGGCTGTATGAAGGTAGGACACGGCATTTAAGGTAGCAGTTAGTTATGACTTTAAGTTACACCCTAGATTTATAGAACTTTCTGGAATTAGACATTCAGCATTGCATTTCTGGGGACTGGTGGACCACGGAACTGAAAATCTGCTGTACTAACAGTTGTCTAAAGTGCTGGACTGGAAATAATGTGAAATGATGTAAGAATTCTGTTTTCAGGCTGTTTTTCTTTCCCTTAGTCCAAAGGTAATAAATCACCAGTCTTTAATGAACAGAACTGCTTCATTATTTAATGGCACCTCCAATCACTCATGGACGTGCCAGTTTTCAAATCACAGAAAAGGACAGAAATGGGGAGGGAAAGGGGTTTTATTTTAAAGGAAGAAGCATTTTACTTGATGAGTTGTTTGCCACACCACTAGGTGGGCCCTGGGATCTGCCCAGACCTTGCTACTTAAAAATTTTCTAAAAGCAGGCAGGTCCTCACAGTAGATGGGTTCTTTCCCTTGAAAATGGGCCTGATGTGTCATCACTGGAGCACATCTTTACTTGGGTCCTTTCTGCTGGCAAATGGCCATTTAGGTGTCCATGAGTAGCTGCTTGCAAAATAATCTCACCTGCTCACTAGCTTAGTAAAGGATCCCAGCTATCCCCAGTTCTTTTGGGGGATGCTACAGGCTAATACTTCACCAGAATAAAAGTTAAAGTATATATATTAGCTTATGTGTATAACATGCACACAACATGCATCCCTCTCTCTGTTGCTGGCTAATGCTGCCAGCAGTTCCTTTTTGCAAGGATCCTTGTTTTGGGGACCTGTGACACGGTTTCCCTCTAAAGTCACACTTTCTGCTGCAGGTCCCAGCACAGTTCCAAGCTTGTCCTACCTCTACAGAAAGACCTGTCTACAAATATTATCCACACACATCTATTAACTGTGCCCTATTGGCTGCTCCCAGTTTGCTTGAGGCTTAATGGAATAGAACAGGTTGCAAAATGCCATTCACCATGAATTGGTGTAAAAATATGAATCATTTCTTAAATTACTCTGTCTCACAGCTCAGCTGGGGCTGTTGGACTTAAAAATGAGGGAATTATAATAAATTATTTGGTTTGCCACTCCCAGAGAAGCTGGTCCCATAAATCAGTGTACAAACCCGTCAAACACATCAGTGGAAAAATCTGATAGCAGTTTAGATTACTTTTGATGTTTAATTGTGTGTTTACATTGTACCACAGAATATTTGCAACTGAGTGTCCTCCTTGTGGTCCACTTTGTAACTAGAGGAGTGGCTAAGAAATTACAAAATGTTAATTTTCTATAAGTTTTCTTTATTTCTTAATTTGTTGCTGAAGCTGTAGGCAGGCCTGTTTGTAGGTCAAATGCGCATATTAGTACTCGTATTTTGCTGATAAACATCATCCAGTACAAAAGGTCCTCTTGTAGAGTCTTGCACACAGCACCATGCTGAGAGGAGTTTGTCAAGCCGGTGAACTCCAAGCACGCCGGCAAGCCTGTGGTGACACTTGTTTTGCTGACAAGTATTTTTATTCAATTACGGGATTGCTCAGGCAATTTCCTGGCTGACATTGACTTTCAGGTTTGTCCTTTATAATGAACTTTCTTGTTACCTTTATGTTAATGTACTGGGATAAGAAATGAATGTATGATCAAATACAGGCTGGTTATACCGGGCCAGATTCTGTAACCTCTTGGAGCAGCGTGTACAGGGTAGGACCACTGAACCTGCTGTTCACTGGGAGTACATTTTGCAGCAATTAAGAAATTACATCCCTTTGGAAATGTCACTTTGTGTCCAAATACGGTTTATATTGAAACAAAAACTTCTCTTACTTCACAAGCAAGGTGTAAAAGGACCCATGGGAAAACCTGAGATACAACCATTGCAAAGTGATGAGGTGCAGGATCCAAAATCAGATCCAGAGCTGGACTGTGTGAGCTGAGCTCCTCCTCTTGCACTACATCACTAATGCAGTGCTCATGGAGGTAAACCTGGGACCGGAGTCAGGACGGAGGATTCATGGCAGATGCTTGAACAAGCTGTGGGGCCACAGGATCAGGTGGATCTGCAGTGTTCAGACGTCAGCTCTCTGCGTGCATGGATGGATGGAGTGGGATCCCAGAAGAAATTGGGTATTGCATGGTGGTAAATGGGTAAGGAGCACTGGGAGATGGATGAAAACTCCCGCCAGAGTCCATGGGAATTCAGGCACTGTTGCCTGAGGCTGAAGTTTTACCCTAGCCAACACACTGTTTCCAGTGCCTTTATTTTTCCAAAATCTCTGCTTTTTTTGGATGCCTCCTCTTCGGTAGGATAGAGTGAAACATTTAAATCCAAACTTACCTGACTGTAATTGCTTGAAATCTGGGCAAAGATTGAAATTTAATAGCTATGGGCTATTTTTCCCCTTCCCCTGTTCCCACTGACATTTGTAGATGTGTCTTCCCCACCTCCCTAACGAAGCTGGGTGGGATGCTCAGACCTATGTTTGTTTGCGCTGCCGCCATCTCAGCGAGCTACCAGGATGTATGCTGAGCATATGTAGAAATCTCGTTCCATCTGTGCAGCCGTCTCCAGCAGACAGTCTGCAAAGGAGCTGTGAGAAATGCTGAAACAGGATCACAGAGAGTTCAGCGCACTTCTCTTCCCTCGCATGCTCTTTTTGTTGCTGAAGTTCACCACCTCCGGCAGTGGCAGCCGAGCCTCCCCCCACAGCACCCGCTGGGTTACTGTGACAGCTCACGACCTGCTTCACACTTTCCATAAACACAGTGCAAAAAAAAAAAAAAATCCCCCCAAACCTCGGTGTTTTCTATTGGAGGAAGTAAATTTTTGAGATCTTTTATTGCAATCAGCAAGGTCACATCAACAAAAATCCCACCCACCCTGCCCCTTTCCAAGAGCGGTTTGCCCAGCATGCGATGCGGGTGGCAGTCCCAGCAGCACCACTGTTTGGGGTAACTCTTGATGCTTCATATGAATAGTAGACCCAGAGGGAACACTTTTCTTCATAACATGATTGCTTTTGTCATGACATAATAGATGCGCCGTACTATTAATCACAAGTTTTCACTAAGTCTGGAAGCAGAGCAGATCTAGAGTAGATTTGACAGGCTTTTTGCCCTGGAAAAATGCAGAAGTTCATTTCAATTCAAGTTAAGCTCTGCTTTTGTAAATCTGCCAAAGGGGAAAAAATTTCCACAAGGTATTTATGCTGCTCTGTAAACTTTTGATAATATAGTGAAAAACATTTCAAATCAATCAGAGCTTAATCTATTTAGTGCATTTAGCTGGAAGGTTGTAGATTGATACATAGATTACTGTAACATGAAAGCATAGATTAAACATGGGTTTTATTACTAAAATAAGCATTGACAATGTTTTCATAGTCTGACAACATTTTCAGAGCTGTGCCTGATAGATGCTTATACTAAAATGGAGTGATATCCTATAAAAAAGAGTTTAAAGTTCTGCAGCTGAAACCAGTTAAACATTTAAATGCATAGCGGCAGCAGAGTGTTTTATATTTCAGTTTGCTGTATGATGGTTTGAGAATATGTTTTAGCAACAATGAGTCTTAAAGAGAATTTTAAAGTGAGTGGTAGTATAGCACAAAGTACTTTCAGTGCGATAGGATAAGAGTATTTATATGGGTTTTATACATATAGTACTTTAATAAAAATAATGTACATTTTAAAAATTAAAGTGCAGGTAAAATTAATTTCATTTAAACACTTTGTTAGAGCACTTTTCAGCAGAAATGAATTCTGTCATGGTGCAATTAAACTATCTTCCTTGCTACCAAGCACTGGGAGAGACAGTTCAGGTGTGAGAGAGTGGCAGCAAGGCGCTGTGCCAGAGGTCACCTGTGTGATCCTGCCAAGTGACAAAGAGAAGGTTGTGGCATCCCTTTGTTGCAGTTTGGAAGCTCATCGAGTTTGGAAGTGTGTGATGCTGAATTCTGGAGAATGGGGAAGGAAGACCTCTCTCCATGCTGGCACACTGCTGCCAGACCAGGGACACCCCAGCAGGGTAATTCAGGGTCCCTCCCCATGGCTCATGTCCCCATGAGCAGGACAGGGATGTTTTCAGTGCTGCACTGCTATTAAGTCCTGGTGCAACTGTTGAGCAAGTCTGTGTTCACAGATAGAGGTCAGACAGGGTGGTGGATGCTCCTGTCACTGGTGGGAGGGGAAGGAAGGATTTTTCACCTATATATGGGCCTGTCCCATCCCTAGAGTGTAGAACCGAGGGTTTTCCTTGTGTTTTGCTGCATGTGTCATGATGTGTCCTCAGATGTAAGAGTAGTCCCTTAGAAGCTATTTTGCAACTTGGTCTACAGGACACATTTTTGGGTTTTAGGGGCTTTGGTTGCAAAAGGAAGAACTGCATGTGAGTTACTCCATCATCTCATGTCGCTGTCAGAGTGATAAGGGATTGTCCTGTAAGTCTCTAAAGATCATCTCAAAGTGAGCATCCCCATCCCAGACACAGTCCTGACACCGTGGCTGTGATGTCTTATCTGGACGTCTCCCCATCCCCATGTCAGAGCCAAGCAGCCAGGCACCAGCTCCAGCTCACACGGCATACATTTAAAACCCTAACACAAGATGAACTATACGTATCCATCATTTAAAACTGATACTCTCCTCTGTTGAGCTTAATGCACAGCAGTGTTGCAATGCTTTATTTTTGGCTACGGAGCAAGAGGGGGAGTGAAGAAAGACTTTTTCAGCGATGATTCGTATGCCTTATTAATCTTCATTCTGCCTGCATCTTACGTTATCACCCACAGATCCTCTTATGTGACTTCGCAGTGACACCTGGTGGGAGAGGCCAGGATGTCATCATCATTAAGACAATGAAACTGCAGAATTTTTTTGCTGCAAGATCTAGTAAAGGCTCCCAGTTTCCCCTCACATACATTTCCCTGAAACATTCTGAGCTTATGGGAACTTTACATCCAAAGCTACTGGCTGATTCATGCTAATAGTGGTTCTGTTTCTTTTCTATACTTTATAAAGAGAGGAAAGAGAACACAGTAATAAAGAAAAATCTTTTCTGTAATTTAATCTGCATCTCACAAAACTCAGAGGGTATATTTAGAACGTGTGGCTGGTCTCAGAAGTGCAGTGCCTGGCAGCAGCTGCCAAATCAAAAAGCAGTTATTTTGAGCAGTATCTTTTATGCTTATAGTATTTCAAGCAAATGAAGTAGATATATTTCTTGAGTTTAGAAGTATTAATCCTGGGACTCTGGAAGTGGTCCTAATACTGGGAAAATGCTAGACAAGTCTGCTGAAATAGTGCCTTACCTAATTTGTCTGTGTGCTATTTTTTTCACGAAAATGCTGAACTTCTGCTGGGAAACAGGAACTTTGCTGGTCAAATTATACCTGAATTTGAAAACAGACATTGATAATCAGGCTGAAAGCATGCAACTCCTAAAATTCCTGTTCTGTGTCACCAGAGAAGGAGATCAGATATCCTAATATTTCACACTGTAAGGCTAACCTTTCCTAGTAATTAGTAGCTCCAAGACCTGGTGGGTGAGGATGAGATGAATAATTAGACTGAGTCATCACTGAATTCCTTAAGATACTCCGGATAAATAAAATCTGTTGCCAAGAGAATGCTAAAGCCAGGGCTCCAGATAGTAAAAGGGGCCAGCCCTTAAGGGACTACAAATAATTCCTTTTTGACGAGGTATGTAAAGAATCACTGGGACAGTGAAAACAGATTTTAATTTGTTTTTCAGATCTTCCACATTTTCAGTCACAAAGAAAATATTTCATGGACATGGATAAATTTGCAGTTCTGCACATCTGCTGTGGGGTAGGGAAATACTTGGAACTGGGAAATGCCATCAGGGAGTGCCACAATCGCACCCCAAGGATGTGTTGATGTTATTCACGGCTTTTGAGGAAACTGTGTGGAACTTGTTCCCTTGTTTCTGTGCTTGTTCAGGTGAGTTAGCAAAGCCAGTGTGATGCTTCAGTGACATTGTCAGCATACTAAAATAGAAAATTTTCCTCTTTTTTGCATATTGGACATCATTCAGTGTTGCCCATTCAGTACATGCAGCTGTTGTGCAGCACTTGGGGCTGTACAATTT
Source organism: Falco naumanni (assembly GCF_017639655.2). NCBI lineage: Eukaryota > Metazoa > Chordata > Aves > Falconiformes > Falconidae > Falco > Falco naumanni. Next base: position 53,970,637 of record NC_054057.1, on the reverse strand, counting down.
CCAGTTGACCATTATTTTGCTGCCTATTGAACACGTAGGTGACTATTTTTTGGTACTTTTATTTGCATGCTCATTTATACCAAATGCACATAAAATCTGGCCATTTCAGTCACAGTCAAAATAAGAATGAAGAGAACCTCTTGGCTTCAGCCATGTGTTTGAAGCAGACGTTTCCACTGTATATAATGCTGTTGCAAGGAAGATTAATCACATGCAACATTATTTTGCCTTATTCATGTTCAAGCAGAGGAAAAGAGAGCCTTACATTTCACCAGATCATATTATGAAAGGTTTGGTAGAAGTTCCCTCACCTTCCTGCTTTGGTGGAGGTTTCCCTGTCATAGGGAAGTCCCATTATAGACTGCATCACCAGGAACAGGCTCCTGGCCCTTCTCAGTTGGCTAAGGTCAGGGAAAATTGAACCATTTACAATGCACATTGCGGATGCCTGCCTAGAAACCAGCAAGCTCCTGAAAACTTTAAAATGTGCTGTTACCTGGACTGGCTTCAAAATCCAGCACCGCACCACGATAAACCTTGCCAACTCTAGCCCAGTCTTTAACCTTCCCTTTCTGTAGAAGGTTGTTTGGAAGGGGGCTGCCAGCCAAACTCGACACCTGTCATCCTCTAATTTTTGGATCGCCATCATTCAGGCTTCAGGATGGCTTTTGGAAGGAAAATAAAATATTATTTACTGTGGCCAGTGATCTCCTTGGGATGGTGGAAGAAAGCCAGTTGTCCATCCTGATGTTACTGGTCAGCCAGCAGCTGCCAGTACTCTTAAGGCAAGAGATGTCCAGTGAGTAAAGTTGTTTGTATTTGTCCTGAAGCTGTGATAGTTATCTGAAAATAGATATTGTATCACTGAATCAATTATTTTTTTAAAAAAGGTATATTAAAAGTTGTATAACAGAGCTCTTATGATTTTCTGCTTGTACATGAGTTCTGTGTCTCTGTACCAAATTCATTACAGTAGCCTTGGGTTAAATACTCTATTGGAGATCTGTGTCCCCATTTTCTGATTATGCTGGTATTTTTAATAACTAATTAGTATATTAGTACTCTAGATATTGCAGAATAGGTTTTGACTTGTGTTGTGCTAATCTGAGGTCTGGAATATCTCCATGGAAGCTAATAGTGGTGCTCTGGGTCTGCACCAGGGTGCTGATAGTGAGGTTCTTGCTGTAACATTCATACTGTATGTCCATTATCAGGGTTGCAAAGGAAATACCTTAAACTGACATTATTCCCAGAAAAAAAGTGTGAACGTTAGAGAGTATTTGCAAATTCACTCAAATTTGAGATCTATGTTTTTCCTGCATAAAATCCTATCTGTGGTTTGGTATGGTAAAACACAGAAAATACATTTAGGTGATCAGGTTTACTGCGGATAAAACAAAAATGCATGATTTCTGTGTCAGTAGAATTCAACCTGGGGACTAGGACATGCATAAGAGTCTTCCAGGCTATAGAATGTTGTAGAAGATTAGAAGAATTGGGTTAATTTGTATAAAAAATATGTACATTAATACTGGGGAAAAATACACCTGCTAGGGCATGTTGCCCAGGGATACTGTAGGGAACTCTGTCCTGGGGGATTTTTAAAAGTGAATTAGATTTTTGTCGTAGGTTGTTGAGATAAACATCAATCCTATTTCAGTGCAAGGGTGGGACTAGAAGATTTCTTTGGGTTTCTTCTAGACCTACAATTATAGATTTTATGTATAGTTTTGATGACTTTCTCTGATCTCTTTGCAGTTAGACATGTTGGCTCTGATTTTACAATGCCACTGTAAAAGCTTTTGGAATATCCCTTCAGAAGTTACAGAATACCTGTTTTTATATAGAATAGGGTAAATATGCATAAACTGCTTGCACAAGATAGGTGGAGGCAATGGAGCTCTCTGTCACGATACGTTTACATTTGCCTTATTATTCTCCTGAAGGAAATCAGTGGTTTTCTTCTTCTAAGGGTGTCCATGAACTTTTTGTTGAAGAACATGTTTTAAAGAAAAAAAAATTCCAAGCCTAATTTTTTTTAAATGCTGCAATCATGAAGTGGTAAAAAGGACAGAAAAAACAACCAAATTGAAAGATAGCCATAGAAATTTTATGTTGTTCCATCAATTTGACCTGAAAAGTAAATTTCTGTATTTTTTTTTTTTCCTTGACAGACCAGTTCTTCCTTGGTGTGGCCTTGCTTATGGAAATTCAGGGGGCAGTGCAAAAACCACAGGCTGTTGAAATAGCTATCCTCTTTGTCTCACTGCTTCTTGGCCTGCAAAAAGAGTATCTGCTGTAAGAAATAAAAAAAGCAAAAATAATTGTACTCTGTCCAAATTGGAACAAGTGAAACTTACATGAAAGGGATGAAAATTCTGCTGATATGTGATTCTCACTAGAGCATTGGCTTATCCATTGTTGTATGATAATAGGAAAATAGAAAGAAATCAGAAATAATGACAGAAGTCAGCTCATAATTTGTGTATGTCAGCTCTCCTAATTAAAAGAAAAATGAAATAAGGAGGGGAGGGGGGGGATAAAAAAAGAAACCAAACTGAAGTGCAGTTAAAAAACTACAACTCCAAATCCTAATGCCAGTCGGTAGCAGTCAGAGGCTGGAGTGGGTCTTTGCCTGGAAGAGCAGAGGAAGCAATGACCTGTGAAACGCAAAGGGTGTTACTGCCAAGGGCCAGCTGGAGATGAGGGATGCCACCACTGAGCTGAAGCCCACTGTATTCTCCAGCAGAACAGGCAGGAGGTTCAGTCTTTGTGTGTGAAAAACGACCTTCAATATTCTTATCTGTGCTGCACATTCTTGACATTGCAGGACTCACGACAACCAGCGTGCTCAGATCCTGGTACTGGGAAAACAAAACTGGTTGTTGTTGGGGTTTTTTTTGCACCAGCATTTCAAGCTACCAGCTCTCCATGGGACTTCAGACCTTTAGTACATGAGGGACGTTGGTGTTACAGTACAAGGTATCTTTCAAATTGGGGCCAAGAAGCCCAGTGGTGACTGCAGTGTTGATGCCAACCAGGACATGTAGATGACTCTCCCTGGATTTTGCTCTGAATCAGGAGAATTAAAGAATTAGAGCAGATCTTTAAAGCGATCAGATTGACATACCAGCAGTTTCTAAAAGATGAAGCATCCAGGGATTATATCACCCTCAACACTCAATTAGTTTATGTTGCTATAAGTAACTACCATATGGCGTAGCTTCTGTACCAGCTGTTTTTCAGTCTTCAATGGGTCCAGGTCTACAAAGGAAACTATGCCACAGAGCTAACAGTAATTAGAAAAGTGAAGGAAAATTGCGTATTTTAAAGATGATCTTAAAACTTGCAGATGGATAAAAATTGAGTGGTCAGGGATGGTGTGGCTGTCGTGTATCAGGCTGGGCATACCAGGTGCCTGCAAACACCACATGCCTGCAGCAAGGTGGGCTGCAGAGGTTACAGCTGCTCCTGGTCTGCACTGCTGCAAAGCAGCCAGCGTGGGACAGCAGGGACCAAATCTGGGCAGATGGCAGAAACCTTTAATCACATCCTGGTATCCTGGGACACGGGCTGAGGTCCGCAGGAACCGAGGAACTCTAACCAGGAGATGTTTTCCTTCCAATCCATGGCAAACTATGGCAGGCACTGCTCTGACCTGCACGCTGCTTCTGTCTCCCTGCAGCCCTCACCCGTGTGATTTCTTGGGATCTGGAGGTGGGATGATACATCATGAGCCAGGTTTCATTGCCCACCATCCACACTGGGGAGAAGACAGGAATAAATCAGTGTTCCTACAGCTGCTCAGGTCTGCAGCCTCCAGCCAGAACAATGCCAACTGCTGCTGGCTTTCCCCAGCCTTTTTGCCTGCTTTCCACTCTTCCCATTGCAAACTGGGTTTCCTGCTTTGAGAAAAATTTCCGTGGTGCAGCTGGGCCGTGTAGAGCTGTATTTGATGCCATTCTCCCCAGTTCTTTCCTTCTAAGGGGACCATGGCCATTTCTGTGTCCAACTGTGTCATCTTGGTGCTGAATGATCATGCTTTCAGTCAGCTTGTGCTACCGGCTTGACAAGCTACTGTTTGCATACCAGAAAATTATGATTAGACTACCTTTTTTTCTTTCTTTTTTTCCACCCCTCCCTGGATAATGACTGAAAAATTGCTGTGCCCTAATCTCCAACTATGTTTTTAAGACCACACAAGAGCTTGCATGGTGCTCTGCACTGGAAAATTTTAGTCTGCTGTTTTGAATCACATGAAACAGCATGGCAACACAAAATGCTGCTAAGAGGTATATACTGTAATTTATTTATAATTATTTAAAGTGCTTTTTATTAACAAATTTCTTAATTGTGGATTTTGAAGGAATCTCTTTTCACTTTTAAAGGATTTTTGAGATTTTTGTGAGAGTGGAAGCAAACTATCAAGTGCTCTGTGGTTTTATCCATAAAATTTCCTGTGATGTAGCTAGGTCTCCTGTATGGATTTCTAACTGTAGTGGCTGTATGGATGTAAGCTACACCATGAAAGCATTTACATTTTTTCTTAGCTGGTACTGATTATACAGTGAAGGGCAACCACTGCAATCTGTTGGGCAGAGTATTTGAATTCCAATCTATTATCAGAAAAATATTTTTCATAATTCACACAAATGAGCCAGAAAAGTAGACGTAAAGTTCACAATTACAATCTCATTTAGTATGTACAATAACCTGTTTTATATATTAGATCCAGAACAAAATTATACAGTTAAGCAGAAGCTGATACCTCTAACATGCATGTTCCTTAAACTTCTGAGTTTTGCTTCAAGGGTTTTTTTTCTTTTTTGAGTGTTTTCACTGACTTATATAGTGCTGTATTCTTGCATATAACCAATTCAGCCTTAAATCTGTGGTGTCTGGGCTGTGTCCAGAGAATTATACCTTTCTACTGAGACCTGGTAATGTTATATTCCAATCTGAGAGGTATCAACAGTTTTTCAAAAATGCAGAAAAAAGGTTTACATCATAGTTTAGATGTAGACTATCTCTACATACTGATTTTAAAATGAAGTAGTAACAAATAAATATTTTTTTTTATTTTCTCAGTAACACAGTCATTTAAAATGAAGACTACAGGTTTACAAAGGCCTGATTTCTAATGGATAACCTTATCTTGTGCATCTGTAATTCCCTTCCAGGCTGAACATTTTACTGGTTGTTGTTGTTGCTATTTACATTTTCCTAATTTTTCTTTTTTGTGTTTCACGTGTTCTTTCAAAGCTGGTTTTAAATCATTTGTGACTTGCCCCCCCCCCCAGTTCCAATGAGGGGGCAAAAAAAGTGACATAGACTAAAGGAGAGAGGTACTGTCTTGGAGAAAACGAGTTAATACAGAATGGCATATGAAATTCGCTTGTTGGCGGAAAGCAGTAATTCCAGAATGGTCCTCAAAACTTCATTAGAGCTCAGAGAAACATGCAATATTGCATTAGCTGAAAGAAAACCTCTTATATAACAGAGCTTAATGTCCTTGGAAATGTTGCAGAGTTTATTTGAAAAATAAACCCAACAATACTCTATTAAATTTATAGAGGAAATGGAAAGCAGAAACTCAGAAGACTGTAATTGCCACCTACAGATGTAATCATTAGAGTAAGAAGTAATGAAGGGGGAAATCAGAGGCAACTCACCTCCTTAGCAGGAAGGTGGAAGTTCTGTTGCCACCCTGTGGTAAGCCTATGGAGAGCTAGGAGCAGCTATCTGCACCGTCAGGATTCGATAGGAGTGCCGCTGCCAGAAATCTCCATGAGTTGCTGGAAAAATATAGTATGAAAATAGCATCCCGATTAGAAAGGAGCAATGCAAGTTGAAATCCCATTTTGCATTTAATTAGTGTGCATGGTCAGTTCTTTGGTGGGGTGGGGGGGAGGGGTATTGACTCGCATTTTAATTCAAAACTCTTACATGAAATATTCAGTGGGAAAGAAAAGTGAGCAGAGTGAAGAAAAGAGTTTTTTAAAGTTCTCTTTTTAAAATGAGGTCATTTATAAGCTTTTATGAGTACAAAAATCCATCATTCTGTTGCATGTCTTCTTGAAATCATCTCTAAAGTTTTCGCATTAATTTTAATTTTTTCTCAAGTTCTTCTGATAATCCTGGGATACTTCATAGTTCTAGTACGTTTAGAAATATGAGCGTTAGTGTTTCACAAAGAACTTTTTAGAGCACACTGTATAGAAACACGATTATTTTTCAAATGGGAAGTCTTCCAGGTTTGCCTACAGCAGGATTTGGGATTCACAAAAGTGTGTCAGCTTGTTCTTTCCCCCCCAGCTTTAGATCGTAATTCTTCATGATGTGACAACTGGTTGCTGTAGAAATTATTAGGATTCAAGAGCATGATTTCACAGCCTGAGTCGCATGAGCTTTTCACAATCCCTTTTTTGATCAGATTAACGCTGGCCCCTGAGCTGACCCGCAGCCCAGAGAGCCAGACAAGCCTCTCCTGCCAGACCAGGGATTGCTGGCAGCCCGCTCACTTTCCCTTTGGAGAAGTCTGTCCTGCTCCACTGCAAGGTCCCTTTCTCCACTGTGATGTTAACCCTTCTGTCATGTGTATAACATCACTTGCGCGGGGTTGTTCTGGTGTCGGTGTAATGAAGTGCTTGAATTTCATGCTAAATATGGTGATCGCCTTTGTAAGAACAGCTCTCCTAAGAACTCACACACTTGTAGCTAAAATACAAAAATGAGATTAAACAGGCATCACAGATGACGTTCAACTGTATCTCTCGGTACACGTCTAATTATGACCTTCACTGAGGCAATTATTCTGTCTTGATCTTAATGCCTTTTGCAACCATCAATTAATAAAACTTCACATAATGTCCTGGTAGAACAGGAATTACTACCATCTTTTTAGAAGCAGGCAAACTGAGGCATAATTGTTGACCTGTTTTTAGATGAGATGAGAGAAATGAGGACGCAAAATTTAGGTAAGACTCTCACCTTGGCCCCGAGACACCAAAATAAAATGCAGAGAATTACACAAAGACCCAGATCTGGCTGTTCTTAGCATGTTCCTGGGATTGCCTCCAGCACAGACCCCTGGCAGGTCCCCTTCAGGTGTGGTATCGGGGCATGAGGGATGCACAACTGGTGAGATGTGCCTGGGGGGGTCACTGTGCAGGAAGGCTGGGCTGGTCCCTCAACAGGAGCAGGAGCCTTTTCAACCCATGGGGCACCCCACAAGCAGAAGGCAAAAGTCTGCTGTAAAAGCTGCCCCAGCTCTGCCAGGCTATTACTTCTCTTTTGTGTTGTGGAGGTGCTGATAGACTCTTACCTGACTTGCAAATCCCAGAAAATACAAGCAAATCACTTGAATCCTTCCCTTTTTTTACACATATGACTCACAAACATTTGCCTCCTACATTAGTGTTGCTTTTCCTCGAAGTTGAGTCATTGTCTTGTATTTGATTTAACAACAATAGCAAGGAAAAAACCACAGCATCAGTTGCTACTGTGTAAGACTAGATCAAAAGCAATTCTTTAAAGGAGGCTTTCCAGATAGCTAGATTAAAGATTTGAGAGAATGGTAAAAAATAGAACCGAAGAAAAACAGCTCCTAAAAGCAAAACATTACGTTTTCATGCTATTGTGCTTTTAAAATTGAAGGCAACAGTCTGAAAACAGACATCAAAATAAATCTGACTTGATGGGAATTATCTGGAGATCATTGTATTTATTGCATTTGTTTTGATTTTCCAGTCCCTGCCTCACGCAGCAGGCACAGATATGACTTAAAAGATTCAATATCTCATTTCAAAAATTAAACTTCACTTGATTATCGAACTGACCCATACTAACCCAGAGAATGTTATGTATTATTCTGGAGTATCACCAGCAGGCTGGGAATCGTGAGAGTAGGACAGAAGGCAAAGTCTCTGTGTCCCCAGTATTTAAAGGGTTCCTGATAACTGATGCTGTGCTGCCCCTCGGAGGCACGGCACAGAGCTGCAGGAATGAGGAGGGAAAGGATTCATTCCGGTGCTTTAAAATTATCTTGGTTTTTTGCTCTCCCTCCTCTCCACCCTTCTCCCCCCACACACACCCTGTGTGTTGCCCAAAGGTCTATACGTGTGGAGTCTCTTGATAAGGGTCTGAAAGCCCTATCATGTAGCATTTCTTGCCCAGATTGTATTACGTGCAATGATACCCTGGAGAAATATTTTTCCAGCCAAATGTGGGTATTTTAGGATCCTTTCCTACTTCTCAGCTCATTTCTCTAATATTTGGCATCTGGTACAACTGTGGAGCTCTTATCATCTATGGAGTATAAAAAAAAATATGATGAGTGGGTCAGGAGAAGGTTCAGGTAGTTGGTGCGGTTATTGTCGAGCATTATGGAGCAGGGAATAGATTTTGGAATTTCCCTGTGGATTTCCCCCATTTTAGCCAGGTCTCTCATTGAAGCTGCTGCTGTGGCTCATGGGCACTGCTATCAGCACCAGACCCAGAGCAGCAGTGGGAGAAGTTGGCATTCTTCTGCTTGTACAGCTCCAGTGATAACATATTGAGATGAACAAGAAGTTCACTTCTGCCCACTCACAAAATCAGGGTTCTTAAAAAAAAAAATATTTCTTGGGAATGCTGAACTCAGTTAAAATCTTATGTTGTTGAGTAAGAACACCACAAGGCTGCATATGAGGCATCTCCTGTTCAGGAGCCTATGAATTTTGCTCGTCTGGTTATGACCTTGCTAATGAGAAGAATTTGACCTGGATGCTGACCTGGCAAATGGTGAACCAGGAAGGTGTGGCACGCATCAGAAATGTTCCAGTGCTTTGGTGAGATTTACAGTGATGCAAGACAGAATAACAGCCCCAGAAAGGAGAAACAATAACTTTAACGGGGTGGTTCTGGCTCTAGCAGCAGAGAGCATGTGGTGCCAGATGAGAGGTGGGAGTAGTAAGACAGAAATGCAGACATAACAACAATTTCCTTCTAGTTTGAGCTGCCGTTCGGAAGTGTTGTAGTACATGATCTACTCATTACCGAGGCCCAAGATTATCTTCAACGAGCAGATCAAGCAGCACAGCAAACTGAACACAGCTGAATGGCACCTCAGCCTGAAGGGAAGTTGCAGGAAGAGTGGAGAAACCAAGAGGCGTGTTTTCCTCCATCCCGTGGGAGTCTTCAAAATGGCAACTGCAGAATCCAGTCGTGGCACAGCTCCTTTCCCTGGGAGAGGAGGAAAGTGGCAGTACAATGGATGTAGTCATGTTGCTCAAAGCCCAAGCGCTGTCCCTGACTAAGCGTATTAGGATTAAAACAGCCTTTCTCTTCCCCTCCCAGAACTGATATTCAGCTGCATGAATTATTGGCTTGGACTGTGTAGAAATTGCAAACACAAGTCCATCAAGTGCTTGGTAGTAAACAGTGGATCATAAAGCATTTGGCTTTGGTTCCAGCAAAATAACATTCCTGGGAACGTCCAGAGACTGTCCCTGACCAGCGCTGTCCCATGTTTGACCTGTTCTTCTCCAGGAGAAAGTATGCCTTTGAAAGCACAGCTAAGATATGGTTTAGAGGGGAAAGCAGCCCTTTGTCTTCCAAGCAGGAGCTAAAATGTGCCTGAAGGTCAAGAGTCACTTCTCCTGTCTGACTTTACTTGATTTTAAGCTGATAGTTTAGATTAGTGGAAACAGTGTGCACTTTGCAGCCCACTTCAAAAAGGAAAGAAAGCATAAAATAGTTGGTTGGCTGCATGGTTTTCCTGAGTACATGTCTATTTTGGTTTTCAAGTGGAAAAAAGTTAATCGCATAGTACATTCACACTGTATGAAAGGAGTGGATTTGGCTCCTTTGAACACATAAGTACTTACTGGGCAAGCATAACATAATTTCTTTATATAACATTGAAAACCAAGAATTGGATCCTTAGTTGGTGTGTATCACTGGATACATTATTTATGCCAGTTATGGATTTGGACTTAAAACTGTACTAAACCAGCTCTCTGAGTACACAAGGCACAGAAAGATAATTTAGAGGCAATTAGTCAACCAGGTGGTTGTGCTCATAGCAGTATATCATGATCCTTTTTTCAGTTTGTGAATGTAGATCTGCGAAACAGAAACCAGACATCCTGGTAGCATTCCTTAAAGAAATGTTCTTCACTCTGAAAAATAATAGAGGTTGGTGTAATCATGATGTAACCACGCTTTGAGTATTTTCACATGCTGGTGGAATCCTGCTAAGCCTGATGAAGATGAAACCTCACACCTAATGTGCCAACAATGTAATTGGGATTTATAGCCGCAGACTGGAGCATGCAATCTCTGGGGGCTGGAGGGAGTGACAGAGAAATATCACTCTGAAGAAGCCAGAAGAGTAAATCACAACCTCCCTCTCTGATGGACGTTCCCACACGCAGGTCTCTGTCCCCGCAGGAGCAGCGCAGAGCACCCACCTCGGGGGCTGCTGCAGCCATGCATCGTCAGTGGGAAGGGATGTTCAGCCAGCCCAGAGCTGCTGTGTTTTCCAGGGGGAACGTTATTATGAGAAGATGAAAAGCATCCAAGGAAGCCTTAGAAAGAAAGAAAAATGCACAATGAAATTGGCATCCCTGGGTGTAACCCACATCCAGATACTCCAGGAATAACATGACTCAGAAAATGACTTTTTTTAGCAATAAAGAATAAAAGGCAAGGAGTACAACTCAGCGGTTCTGGTCCTGCTCACTGAGGATGATGGTATTTTCTTTGCAATTTGATAACGTTTGCCATCTGAACACCTTGAGGCATTTCAAAACATGCATTTCGTAGTCTGGTGGTGGGAAAATACTTGCCAGCTTGGTATGTCCTATGGCCTGGCTGTGCCTAGCGCTAAGCAAACACCCCATGAAACCATCCAGCCCCTGCACTGCTGAAGGGGATGGTGAGACATCGGTCAGCCATGCTCTAATGTCGTGGGGGTCATGGTAAAAATACACCAGTGGAAAAAGAAGCTGCTATAATGAGTCTTTTTTTTATGTGGGAATTGTCCTCGATACTAAATAGGAAGTGTTTAAGGGTAGAGCAGGCTGTGAGGGGCCTGGAAATGAAGATTAGTCTATGTTAGATATAGTGAGCTATTAGGTAGATAAAAATGGAGCCATCTCCATCCTGCCAATAAATGCAACAGATAAAGAGGGGGAAAGGGGGAGGACATTTTTTTCCAAAGCCACCCTTAATCAGCAAAAAACAGCAGACAAAATTATCTTTGGTAGAAGGGGATTTGTGGGGTATGGGTTACATTTATTATCTGATAGGTTATAAGCTTGATTTTAATTTCCGGTATTTGCCTGCTACATCCTAAGGAACAATAGGAGCTGGATCTTGTGCGTGTCATTTATAACTGTGTGCATGTCATTTATATGGTAATGGGGGAGTTTCCCCTCATCCCCAGCGATTTCTGCAAAATTCTACATGCTGGTTCTCAGTATATTTAGCTTACTCCAGTGTAAATTAAAATGCACATTCATGATCTTTGAACAAAGCGGGCAAGGATAATTAGTAATTTGATGCTGTTCTGTACGATGCAATTCAAAGTAATACTTATAATTTGCAGTTAATTAATCAGGACTTTTCCCCTTAAAATTCTTAATTGCCTTTCTATGATGTTCATTTTTAATAATTTTTTTCCTACCAGTTTTAGATACAATTATGCAGACAATTTCTTTTTGCTGTTACTGCATGGTTGTGTGTGTATGTGTTTATATGTACATTTCTATTCATTCTGGTGGGGTTTTTTTCAGAAATTTTTATGTGTTGGCTTATGGGTGGGGGTTTTGTCAGCTGAAATTAAAAAGTTGAAAACAATGGAGTTGGTGCACAAGTATGAGAAACAAGATACAACAGGGAATAGAAAACTCAAATCGACAACAAAATTAAAAAAAAAATCTAAATCTCTGGAATGCCATTGCCACTATGAATAGTTAACCTCATCTGGTATTTAATTCACTATCCAATTAAAACTCTCATTAGAAGACTCTAATTGTTGTAGCTTTAAAGTAAAACCAGCAGTCGTTAGAGACACAAACTTTGAACTCTCCAAGGAAATTAAAATGGTCATAAAGTCAAAAATAAAATTGTTAGCAAATGTAGACGTACGTGGGGGTGGTGCCTGTGGTGAGAAAGGTGTCACGGACCATCCCTTCCCCGCGCAAGGCGCTGAGTGCTCCGTGCCGGACAAAGCCCAGCAGCTCCCCTCTCGTGAGCAAGAGCTGGGTGACACCCCCTTGCTCCCCCTGCCAGTGTCACTTCCCTTTGTGAACAGAAACTTTCTTTCCACCTCCTTCCACCTCTCTAGAAGAGGAAGTGTTTCCCTCATCTGTCCTTGCCTGGGCATGTGCTTATTGCCTTAATACAAAGGGCTTTTTAAGTGGTTCTTGCAGAAATGGCCTTCACTGCAAATTGACTTATGTTTTGCCAACATTCCCCTACTGGGCACTCCACATATGCAAAATGTTGGGATTTATTTACTGTATCTCACTGACAGGAGTTGCTGGGCTGTAGGTGTTACACAGACTTGGTGCCCCAGCCCGAGGTGCAGGGTACCACACAGCTTTCCCTCTTGCGTAGTGCAGCTGGAGGCATCACCTGTATCCAAAGCATCTGTAACTGTCTTTTGGCCATTAGTGGGGTTTAACCTGAGGTCTGCAGCTCCTTGGAGAGATGTGGGGTAATTCTGAGTGGTCCCAGGAAGATGACTATGCAAGCTTTTGCCAGCAGGTTTAGAATTGCTACGCAGTAGTCCACAGCTCAAAAATATTGGGGAAAAAAAAGTAGTTCCTGGTAATAGAGAGAAAAGAGATTTTGATGGGTGGACATTATCCTAAAGGTGTGTTTGTCTTTTCTGTGTGCTTCTGCACATCCATAGTGGAGGTCCTTCAAGACTTGCACCTAGGAAAAACAGAATTTCTGTTTAACATGCAAGTGCTGCCACTCTAATAAACAGTTAAACCACACTGATACATCAGTGACATAACCTTATTATATGCCATTACTTTCATTAATAATAAACATTTATGTTATTTAATAAGAGTATTTTTTTCTGAAATATTGCTATAAGCTAATTTGAATTCTGTTTGTATCCTACTCTCTTTTTTATTATTCCTGGGTAACTCTATTGATCTCGGTAGTTCCTCTGATTATTCAGTACTGGAAAATCAGGTTCATCCTCTAACTCATTATTGAACTGAATCTCTCCGTTAGCCAGATCCTGAATCACTGTTCAGGTTGAAACCTCTGGGAATATTGCTGTAGTAGGGCAATATAAACTCTGAGTGGGTTTTTAATGGTGTTCAATGACTGTAGCAGTTTAAACTGGGTAAGAAATTTGGAGCTAAACTAAATTCTGTCAATGTGCTACACTTTCCATTTCATAAAGCAGGTCTGTATTTTGCTATATTAGCTGGCGTTTATTAGCACTCATGCTAGGTGACTAGCAGGTGCTGCTCAGGGTAAATAAATCATGCAAGTGATGCCGGTGAAAGACAGCTTGCAGAGGTGCTGATAAAAGTCCATGGGGTTGAAGAATCAAGTTCTTTAATAGTGATGTCAGGCTGTTCAGTCTTCTTATCTCTCATATTTCTTTATGAAACACTAAAAGAGATTGCTTTTGGGCACTTGTGTTCTTGAACTATTGCAATCGTCTAATGAATTTTTGATAGGCAAATTCAGAGGGTTTTGTGATCACTAACTTTCTTGATACGTCTGTAGCTATTGAAATGGATCCCTTGTGTCAAGGTTGGCTGTCCATCTTACTCCTATCATAAAACACATAGATTAGTTGGGAAGAACCTGTAACTTTAATTTAAAGGAAAGGTGAAGTGGAAGCTACTTGAGCAGGTTTGAATAGGGTAATATTCAGCATATAATGAAAGCCTCGATTTGTCTCACTGCATTGCACAGATAAGCAAATTGTATTTCCAGATGTGGCAACCTGTAAGTGGCGGGGGGGGGGGGGGGGGGGGGGGGGGGGGGGGGGGCGGGCGGGGAAAGAAAGAAAAATAAAAAGCATTTCACTATAAGGAGCCCTACTGCATCCAGTCAGTTGAGCAACATGAATTCTGTCTTGTCTAGGTCCTTAGCCATTGAAAAGGTACGGTATGACCTTGCAGTGAACATTTACCCGGAGCAATGAGCTGCAGTGCAAATTACTCAGAAGCCTTTTACCAGGAAAAGTTTCTACAGATTTAGTGCCTTTAGCTAACAGGCTTTCATGGAGAGCTGACAGCAGGCTGTGGTCTTATGTTTATGCCAGGTGATGGAAAAATACTTTCTTATTATGCATCAGTGTCATGCAGCAGTGTGCCACTGCAGACAGGTTTTCTAGGTGCATTTGGTCTTTGCAGTGAGTGCTAGAAACAGGAATATCTGATGATGCGATCTCCAAGTAATATTTCTACTTTTGTAATTCAGTCCTCATTTTCATTATTACATCTGGACATCCTGACAGATCACAGAATTGCCTGCGCTGATGAAATGTCTGCATGTCAGTCTAGCCAGGATGATCCAAGAGGTTTTTACCATGGCTGAGACTGACTTACCACACCAAAGGAGGAAACCTGCTAATTGTTAGGAGCTATTGCGAGCATTAATCATTAATGCTTTTGAAAGCAAACAACTCTAGGGTTACTAAGGATGGTGCGCAGGGGAGAAAAAGCCAGAAGCACAGAGAAGGAAACTTCTGAGAAGAGCAGAAGGAGGATGTGGAGGCAACTCAGCCTTGTTCTGCTGTGTTTGTCCAAAGAGGACAGCATTTCTTGTGAAACAGGCCCCGAAATACTGATGTGCCCTCAGGATAGTATGGCACTGTGTATGACACAAGGTCACCCTGCCTGCCATGGCTGCCTGCCTGCTCTGGAGGGGGTGCCAGACCTCCTGGGGAGCTGCTTGTTGCTCCTGGTGGAGGCACAGGGTCCACATGAGGTACGGCTCCTCACCAGGGCTCTTTGCACCTCAAGTAGGAGTTGTACAGCTGAGCGTGCTCAGTGTGTGCAGATGTAAAGATGGCCTGGAGGAGCCCCTGTCCCCTCTGGATATTTTCAAATAGCTGAATTCTTCTCTTATTTGTGAGAATGCATCTGTACATCTCAGGTGACATCACACACTTGTGTGCATCTGTGCTGTTGGGTTGGTTTTCTTTCCACAAATCTGTTTGTATGAATGAGGGAGATTTTAAACATTCATGCTTTCTCAGTTATTACAGCCTGAGCCTTGCCTCCTGCATTTGTTCTGTTAGGAGCTGCAGAGATGTACCTGAGGACAGGATCAGGACAGTGGTCAATGCCACCAGCGTTTTGAAGCCCCCCCAGACACTTAGACAGCCAAGAAGGTCTGACAGCTACTTGTCAATAACCTTATGAACAACACCCCAGTGCCCTGGCTCATATAACTTCTACAGGATCCTTTAGTGTTGGAAACACAACAAATTAGAAGAATCAATGGACCAGGGGAAAAAAAGAAAAAAACAGGATCATTAAACTAGCAGTTTTGATGTGGGTGAGATGAGTAGCCTCAGAAAGTCTCTTCTGTCAGCAGCTTGATGTCATCCTAACATGATTTCAGTACTGCTCTTTGGGGAAAGGCATCCTAAAGACTGTCCTCAGAGAAACACCGGTCGGTATTGCTGGTAGTTGGGGCTATGGATAAGAAGCCCAGGTTGGAGTGGTCAGGATTTAGCCAGGGTGGCTGGCAGAGGTGCCTCTGATGTGCACACTGTGGCTCTGCTAGACGCTGGTTGCTCTTCATCCCTGTGTCGTTCCCTCAGAGGTCTTTTCCAGGTATCAGAGAGCATCTAATAGTGACACATCTGCTGGAACACAGCAGCCTGTGGTGTTGTTACACTGATCCACCTTCATCTTGCAGAAGCAAAGGTGGACCAAGGCCCATTCACCTTCAGAATTCGTGGAGTTTGCCTGTTTGCTGAGCTTGGGCTTGGCTCGGGCCATGCA
This sequence comes from Falco naumanni, assembly GCF_017639655.2. Lineage (NCBI taxonomy): Eukaryota > Metazoa > Chordata > Aves > Falconiformes > Falconidae > Falco > Falco naumanni. The sequence goes on along the minus strand of NC_054057.1, from coordinate 53,954,657 downwards.
GCAGCTCTGGGGCCCCCATAAGAGATGTGCAGGTAAGATGTGACCTTGTTGACCATGCAGAACACATGAAGAGCCCCATGAGGTTGTCCTCAGCACTCAGCATGAGCCACCCCTGCTGAAACGAGGTTCTCTCCAGGTCCTCAGCATCTGGGCACAGGGAGGCAGAAAGCGCTCGCCAAACCCTCGCATGCTGCCTCGACACAGTGCTCTGCAGGAGCAAGGGGCTGCAAAGCTGTGTGACCAGAAAACATGTGTTTCAAGCAATTAAACCACATGACTAAGTGGAAATTAATGACACCTGCAGCCCACACCTTCCCTGGGCTTCCAGAGATGCAAATCTCATGGCTGGGCTCCTTTCCTCGAGATGAGGGGCTGCCACTTTCTTGCAGCTCCTTGCTGCCATCATAACGCTGCTGCTGTCAGGCGGTGAGCTTTTTGGAGCAGGATTTGATGTTTAGAACATGCTTTCTAAAGCATGTCCTCCAAAATGCCATGAAAGCAAGTAATGTTTTGTTCTTCATAAGCTTGTTGCCTGTCAGTGGCAACGGAGGCTGTGTGCTTTGAGTATATTTAGTATATGTCAAGAATAAAGGGTCACTGGCATGAGCGTGGCAACTCAGGCTTTCTTAAGGACCTCTTGGATGATGACACAAACACCTTGAGAGCAGTTGTTTGCATACAGGGATTGTGGGATTGGGCTGAGCCTGGAGCTTGGGCTAGGTTAAAAAATAGTTTACTTTTTTTTTTTTTTTTTTCTACAAGAGGTTGTTGAATTGTTTACTAGCCCTGTAACATTACTTTGTTTCCACCTGGCTCAACTAGACAAGTGGGAAAGAGGATTAATTTCATTGAAATCAATAGTGCTGCAGGGTTATTGCTGACACCAGCACAAAATAATGTCAACCCAGGAAAATGTAGATTGGATATAGTAATATAAACCAATTTTACACCATTTGCACACACATAACTACTTTTACACCCATTTTATACCTATAACTATCACTTAATGGAGGTTGGTGTAGATCTATGCTGGAGCAACTGAGAGAAAACCTTGTACGTGTATGAAGATGGCTCGGTGGTCTTCTAAAGCCATCCCTGAAACACGTCAGTGATGGCCAATACAAACAACTAGTTTTCCCTGACTGAGTAAAACTACTTGTTTTCAAACTATGCAGTAGCAATTGATTTGGATGTGTGGTTGGTGCTTTGAGATGATCTAGTAATTGATTTTAAAACAGATGGCAGCTGTCAAACAAGCATTTGTATTTGATGTTTCTGTAAGAACCCTTGGGGGTTTGCTACCTCAGAAGTCTTTGTTTTCACCTTTCCTAGACCCCGTTTCTGTTTGATCTCTCATCCTCTTAAGTTCTTCTGACATGTCCTACTGACAAATTCTTTTGAGCTTTCTTTCCTAATGTACCCCATGGCCTTTATGTTAGGCTTTCATTTCATTTTGTTTAAAATTCCTTTTTATTAACAGTTTTAATAGAACAGCAAAATGTCTTCAGCACACCAAATACTGATCTGAGCATCAGCTACAATACGTTGCACTAACAAAACCATTGGTTACGCTTCCTGGAATTGCTGCACTTCACATCAACAATAAATAACATAGAAAGGGAAGTTCCTTCTGTAGACAAAATCTTGCTTTACTTTCTGTAAAAATTAAAATATTCTGAAATTAATGGGCCTACTGGCAGAAAACTAGATATGTTTGCACGTGTGTATGTGAATGTATCTATATCTACTTAGAGGAGAATTAAACTGTTTAGTACATGTCTTTTTCTTCTGTGGGCTGAATAATGATACTGTTTTGATTTCCTACTGAAGAAGAAAATACAAGGTCTGGAACGAGAAGAGAATTTTACTTGTATAAAAGAAATTGATTTATTTAATAGGCAAAACCTCCTAAGTGCCTCTACCCATTACACCCTTATTTTGACCTCCTGGCATGCAGAAAGCCTCTACTTTTCTAGATGCAGTTAAAAACCTCTTTCTGCTCAGTTTCCAAGATCACCTCCTCAGTTGTTACAAATGGAAGTTACTTTGTTGAAGTTAGTGACTCTGCAGTTGTTATCTGCAGCACATCTGTATAACACAAGGGGCTTCACCAAGGGTGCTCACACCATTTGGTTCTCCAGAAGATCTCCTGTTTAACTGCAGTACAGATCTATGAGTCATTTTTTCTTGGAAGAGAAAAGGTTGGTTTCTTGGCATTAATTGTAATATTTTTCCTGGGCCACCTTATTTGAAGACATTAGCAGTTAAAAATTGAAAAGCTCTTAGACAGGTCTTTCACCAACTTACTCATTCCTTTAGAAGGGCCTTATGTGCCACTGCTTGGGAGGCTGTGCTGGCATCATCACCACTGCCCTCCCAACGAGGGGTGGCCTCTTGGCCACGTGGGCATGGGCACATCTGGAGGATGGCTGTGGAGTGACAGGATCCTGACTTGCACAGAGCAGAAGCATGTGGGTGGTCAAAGGAAAGTGGCTTATCGGTGTGGTGTCTCCAGCTGCTTTCATTGTACATGGGAATTGGGGTATTGATGCTTGTAATATGTATAACGTCAGTATATAGAGCATACAGCTAATACAGCTATGTGCCCCTGTTGATTGTGATGACAGAAAAACATATTTTTTCACTTGAAAATTATTTCTTTATTCCTTTTTCTCAGTTTTTCCTCCTGACATCATTTTTTTTCTTTTTCTGGAAGAGATAGAAAGGGGTTGCAGTGGTACCTGTCAGAGGACTGCTGTGTCCAAACATCCTTGTGCAAGCCTCTGTTTCTGTTCACTCACACTGGAAAATTACAAGTTATTTGTGACAACTGCAAAAATTGGAAGAAACCTCTAAGCTACCAGTGGATTTCCCAGCCAGTCATTGCTAAAGGCTTCATCCTTTCCCTAACAGCAAGCCAGAGCTTTGTCATCTTCAGCAGAAAGGCATAATTCCCAAATGTGACTCAGGATGGACAAAGGCTGCAGAACTAGTTAGATTTTTAGAAATGCATGAAGAAACCCCCATGGCCATGACATTGACATGTACTTATTAACAAAGAGGAGCTCTGCCAGTCTAGGACTCTGTGCAAGCCTGGGAAGTGGATTTGTCATGGAAATGTATGTAGAAATACTACAATGGCAGATTATGGTTCACAACATTAAAACCATCTGTGTGGATTTCCAAATGTGGTCCATATGACAGGTTTTATCCAGAATCTGCTGGTTGCCGCTGAAGTTGCAGAAGATAAAGCCCTGATGTTTTTCCCTGCATTGCCTCTACAAGGCAAGGCAGAGGTCTGGATGCACTTCAGTGGGACTGTTCAGTGCTCAGACAGAGATGGGCATGAAAATTAAAGTGTTTGATTTCTATGGCCAAACCTCTGCTAAAGGTGCTATACAAGTGTCAGAAGGGATAGAAAAGTTCAATTGTGAAGATTCTCACAGGGTTAGGGTAGATATTGTCCATGGAGGAAGGAGCCAGATAATTTTTTTAAGTCCCTTCCAGCCCTGTTTCCTATGATTCCTTGAGGAGTTTGCTACCTAAAGTAAGATACAAGTCTCCCATTTCATTGCTCCTGCAAGTACTGCTGGCTTTAACTCAGTTTGAAACAAGCAGGTGCTTCCTTTCCTTTTACACACGTGCTGGGCTAGTTTTGGATAACACACCTCGCAGACATGTCTATCCAATCTCTGATCAACAGTGCAGTCCATCCAGGGACTGCCTGTATGGTATCACAGCCAAATGCTACATCCAAATACAGATACATCACACCTCGTTCCTTAGCAGCCAAGAACTTCAGCACAGGACTTCTTTCTGCATCCTGACAGTAAGCCAGAAAGCATCTATCAGGAAACATGTTCTTCTGAATAGATGGCATTCCTGCTGGGCACAGCCTGACTAATTCTGGATGCTGTTCAGGTCTTGATACCAAAGATGACCATCTATGTAACGCACTGAATGCAGCACCCTTTAATTCAGCTCGGGTAAGATTCCTCTCACCACACCTCTGTTACCATCTTCAGGTTTATTTTCTCATCAAGTGATAGTAAAGTCTCTGAAATGGATATATACCCAGCTCTCACTGAATACACTCCAACCTAGGACTTCAAATGCTCCTCCTGAGCATGAACTTAGAAGACTCTTTGTTTCACACCACTTCGAAGTGGTCATTTGTAGAGGATTCATAGAGGAATGAAGGCAGGTTAATTAACATTGATAACATACAGCTGTGGGCTGTCTTCAGGGGCGGTGGGTTGGCTGACGTGGACAATGTGCAGCTGTGGCTGGTTCCTGCTGAGTAGTTAAATAGCTCTAAGGGGGATGAAAGAGGAGCCCTGGAGGAAGAGAGACCTGGAAGAAGCAGAGGGAAGAGAAAGAGTAGGAGTGTGCCCTGGATGTAGGAGAGACAAGGAGAAGGATGCAGCAGAGGTAAGAAGCAGGGTGGACTGGCGTGAAGAGGATGAAGAAACAGCACAAACAATAGATGAACTTTTGAAACCTTGTGGGGCATTGGTGGCTGTGCTAGGGCAAGGTGGGGGAACCACTTACTGAAGTTAACCTGGTATGGGATGGTGAAAGCCTTGTTGTGCAGCCCACTAGTTTGCTCGTGCTGCGACAGTTGTTCAATTGAATCTTACTCAGCTGGAATAGAGTGAAATGTGCACAATGTGACACTCCTTGAGCATAAACATGTCACTAGGTTACCAGTTAGCTCCTATGTGTCCCAGCCAAAGAGTCACTGCTTGTGAGCAAGGTCATCCAGCTGTTTCAGAGTGGTTCAATTTTGAATGTGATGACATGGAATAAGCACTGACTTGCCTCAGACACTGGGCTTGAACCCAGCCATCAAGTCTGAACAGTCTTTGTTCAGTGAAGGTGACTGCACGCTTCATTCTCGCTATTTTTAAGGTTTGTGTGCCCTGGTGTGGTGATTGGCGAGCAGAGCTGTGGCGAAAGGAAAAAGTACAGAGCCACCAGCAACTGACTGTGAGGAATCTCTGCCGCTCACTTGCAGCATCCCTACATCATCACTTAGCACACAGCAGGTGCAAGCTTTGAGGAAGAAAGCAAAAGTTTTGATCAATTATCGCTTTATAGTCTAGGAGGTCATGAGGTATATGTGGAGAAGGGGTTTGGTTTTAAGGAGAATGTGGTTTCTTATATATGTGAGACAGGATATGAGCTAACTTTAGAAAGACCCAGGAGTATTGAATGCAGCTGGTTTTCTGAGCATGTAGTAAATGCAAGCACAAGGAATAAAGCGTTCCCAAGAACAAATTGTCTGCAAATCATGTTTTACTTTCAGCTGTAACTTCTGGTACTAAAGTATTTTATATTTCATAAGAATGTTCTCTGGTTTGCTAAAACTAACTGATCTCTAATAATCTGATGTCTCCAATAATGGCAAGGTCCTGGCTTTGTTTCAAGACAAACGTTCACACAATTAAATCTGATTAACAGAGGACCACAAAACCTGCACTAAAACCTTTCTTGGCATGTGACCTTCAGCAGGACTGCTTCATTAAGTCTGAGATCCTGGAGAAAATGTTTGCTGAATAACATAATTCTTAATTAATGTTAAAATGTCAAGGACTCATCTGCCAGCCATTCTTACTCCTTTTCCTTTATGCTCTTAATTATCTCTTTAATGAGCAACCAATATAAAAGTCAAAAGCAGCATCTTTTAAATGTACACACAACAGGTGGGACAGCGGCAGCAAACTAAATTTGCCAGATGTGCTTTCCCACGTAGTATTTGCAACTTCCTAGACATCTTTTCAAAACCTCACTTACATGTTGCCATTAAGTATTGATTAATGAACTTGTTATTTGTAGAAAACACAACTACTGAGGATGATTTTCTCTTGCATCCTTTCTAAGGTTACCTTGAGTTTTACCTCAAGCTGTATGCAAGCCCAGATTAATAAAGGTGTTCACTTGCTCTGTGGTGAATATAATTGCCTGTCTGTTCTCCAAGGGTCACTCATCCAAGATTTTTTTAAAGGAAATTAAAAAGTCTTTGGTGAGTTTCTACTCTTCAGACCAGAGGGACATCTCTGTTGGATTGAGGGGTCCTCATAGGGTGGTTGTACAAACATGGTGGGTCTGAACCCTGAAAACCCTCATTCATTTTTCCAGTGACCAGCGACAGCAGCAGATGTTGGAGCTGCTTGGACTTGTGTAGCAGGACTTCATGGTGAAGGCTTGGAAACACTCTGCAGCCTCTTTAATTCTTATTCTCACATTAAAGTAATGAGACCTGTCTTCCTGCCCATCAATCTGTACAGCATATGCAAGCCCTTCTGCTATGGTTTAAATAGGAATAACTCGTATGATAGTAAGCCTCTTAATGAAAATGGATTACATTATTGCCTTTTGCAAAATGGGAGGTTTAAAAAGCCAGGTTAGTGTCTTCCAAATGTCAGTAACTGGAGACACTTTGGACAAAGAGTGAATTTTATAGCTTTTCTGGATATCTATAAGCTGAAGTCATCTTTGCAATGAAGGATATTAAATAATAAGAAAAAGCATTAGAAATTAGAAGTTCTTTAAATTTGTGTTTAACGAGAATTAGGTTCTGCCAGTCTTCAAAATAATGTTTTATGATGGAAGTCTTGTTTTCTCCTTACAGACTGGAACTCTGATGTTTGTACTGCATCTTTCTGAGTACCTTTTCAATAGCAAATACATTATTCAAATCATCAAAAAATCTGTAAGCCCAAAACTCTGCAGTAACAAGGATCAGTCTCTAACCCTGACTACTTATGGAAAATTGCTTTGCAAAAGTGATTTTAAAAATTAAATAGGGATAAAACTCAAGGTGGTGTCCAAGTCACATTCTCTAAGCCTGGTATCTTGTAGTGTTTCAAAGTTCCAGCATTGCATAGATTATAGAAAATTGCTGGTTTTGTTTATTCCCAACTGGCAACAGAGCTCAGGAAGACTTAAATTGTAGCGGAGGCACTTGTGTCCAAGTATAAATGATGTTTGCATCCATTGATATGTGTCTAATATGGCTTTGTGAAGCCACATTTTTTTATGGAGAAGCACTAAACCTCAGTCATTACAGTTCCCCATTAGCCCCAGGGGACCCTCGGATACATTGCCATCCTATTCCTACCAGGTAGGAACCCAGTGTACATATATATGTTCACATATCCATGTACAGGACACACAGTAGGAGTAGCAGTGCCTTTTGTGCTGTCATGAATATGTGTACTAATATGAATAATATGATGTTTCTTGAGCAAGATAATTATACTTAATAACCTATATATTCAGAGTAATTGTTATCAATTGTGTTCATTTGTGTATACAGCATAATTTAATGAGTGTTTTTAATTGATATTCCTGTGGCATTCTCCCTGTGCTGTGATTAGACTGGGATTTTCGTATCTATACTGTTTCATTTATTGCTAACTATAATTTACCCCTAATAGACTTTTTTCTGTTCTTGCTTTTTTTTTAATAATTAGAGGAGATCTTGAAGACTCATATTGCTCATTGGTGGTCTCCCGATGGTACCAGGTTAGCATATGCAACAATTAATGCCTCCAGAGTCCCAACCATGGAGATCCCAGTATACACTGGCAGCCTTTACCCAACCGTGAAAACGTATCATTATCCAAAGGTAAGGGAAAATAAAACAAACAGTCCTGTTGTTCTATATTTTTTTTTCCCAGTAGGCTCAGGCAGGAGACTGTATAATACTGCACATTCATAGGCAATGAAAATAAACAGATCTAAGGGAAGATCAGCTGTTCCCCAGTGAACATGGTCCTCATTACTCTTCAGTTGTATTTGTAAAATTTCAGTTTCCTGATTCCGGTATTAGTCATTCTAAATATAATGAAAACAAAATTTAAAAATTCGTCCTCTGTACACACACAAAGGCAATTGTGCTTCCACGCTAGAATGGAATTGTTGATGCCTGCGAGTTTGGAAGCCAACTTTTCTACAATAATACATTTTATTTTATAATTAAGGGAAATGCAGTATCTGGGCTTCCTTAGATTACCCAGGATGGCCTGATGTCAGAGGAGATAGCCTGGGCTTGGAGACACGTTGTGCCTGAGCATTACAAAGAACACAATGAAGACAGAAAAGGCTCTAAAAGCCCATCTCTCCTTGACTGTGGAGACCCGTACAGCAGCCTTGCAGTGGGTACACAGCACCGGCAGAGCTCTCTGCCAGTATTGATACACTGCTGCTGTTATTGCCGTAATTTTCTGCTATAAAACAGTACAGGAGTGTACTGTGCTGCAGTCATTTCTTCTGGGTGTCTTGCTTTATGCGCTGATTACCTAAGCCCTCACATGTTGGTCCAAATTGAACCATAATTTAACAGGAGAGGTATCCACATACATGCAGGTTTTGTGGAAAGTAACAATGATTCAGCAGGGGATGCCCTTTCCTACAATACAAAATGAACCCTTATTTCACTCTATCGACCATCATCCTGTTAGACAACCTTTTATCAAAAGATACATAAAATAGCAATATTTCTAGTCACCGTGAAAAGTGGTATTTTTTACCAAGGCTAGAGGTCTCCTAAGTAAAATTAACACTTGGTTGTGATCACCAACCTTTCCACACCTCTGTGCCACATCACTACGGTTGCAGTTTCCCTGGGAATGACCACAGCGGTCCAGTCCACAACCCCATACAATGGGAATGCATTTTGTAATTCATGGGGATATAATAAATCAAAACCATTGAGTGTTGTATAAGGTATGATAATTTATTCTTATTTTAAAATCCAGGCTGGAATGGAAAATCCAACTATTTCTTTGCATGTGATTGGTCTGAATGGACCTACCCATGACCTGGAGATGACTCCCCCAGATGATCAGAGAATGAGGTACGTGCTTTCTCACCCTGGGATGCTGGACCCAAATTCTTTTGGGGTTTGAAATCAGGCTCACTCTGAGTTTTTTCAAGATCGTTTTACAGTATCTTTCTTTGCCACTATTAGAGTTCCATTTTGTGTAAATCTGCTTGAAATTTTTCAAATTATTTTTCTTCTTCCGTGTATTTTGTAGACCATTATTTATTTTTTACTTGAAGTTGCTGTGACGCGGACTGACTTCAGAGTAGGGCTATTTTTGGAGAACTTGGCAGAATGTCCCCATATCTGTAAGAACACGTCCATTTCACTTGTAATCACTGTGGAAGGGATCTTGTCTGCAGCCTGTATGAAAGACTGTGAAGCAGGAACAGGGCAGCCCTATAGCACAGCAACCACGAGCTCACTGCTTTGTGACATAAACCAGTGAAACCAGGCAGATGTTCTGCAAATACATTGCCCAGTCTTCCTTAAAAATAAAAAGGAAAACTTTGTTGCTTTTAGGGCAAGTGTATTTTAGAAGTTGGCCTGCGATTCAGCCAACTACTTAGACACTCATTTCTAATTAAGTAAGCACTTAAGTCTGCGTGCAGCAAAGTTTAAAAGTTTGGCTTGGACTTCAGCATGTGGTACATAAGCTGGAGCTGCGTTTATGTTGTGTGTGTTTATGTTACATGGTGTATGATGTTTATGTTTACGTTGAGCTAACTTTCCCTTGTTCAGCAGAGAAGCAGCTTTAGGGAACGCATGGCCCTCCTCCCAGCAGAGCTCACGGATTAGAACCCAAATCCAAATTTCAGTAGCTTGAAGTAGCTTTGTGCAGGGCAAGAGAAACCAGACTCTGCTTCTACGTCTAAAGTACCCGTAGCGACCCTGCCAAATGTCATGCAAGGTTATCATTCCCAGGCGCATTGCTTGTTTGTGTAAGAGCGTCCAGCCAACATACATGCTCACCTGTTTTTATCGATTGCTAAATGAGATTGCTGGATCTGTAATTCCAGTGCCAATAAAGACAGAGATACAGCACAGAGCTGATGAAACAGGACAGCTTGGAGGGCAGGGGAGGGTGCAGGGGTGATCTTTATTATGCAGGATAAATATATAAGGCTGGTGGATAGGCTGTGTAGTCATCTGATGAGCGGGTACTAAACCAGTGGGATCATTTATGGTGGGAGCTGCCTTTCTTTGCTAGAAAAGGTAGTGTCAGCCTCACAACATGTTTTCACTGAGTAACTCTAAAATACTCCAAATCTATTTATGCAACAAAAAATGTATATGACCTGTGACCAATTCAAATGGGCATTAATGCACTGGCCTTTCAAAAATACAACTTCAGGTCTGTATACAGCAGGCAGCAATTCAGGATTGCAGCATCCCCATTGCAGTATCCCAAGAACAGTATCAGAACTGCAGCTCCTGGACAATATAATTTTTTCTATTGCTAGCATACTCTGTAAACGGCAAGACTCAGAAATATTTTAATTATAGTAATAACTTCAGACTGCAGGATCTAAATGTTGTTAATAAATTTGTTCTATATGGTTATGAGTGGCTGCAATTTATTTGGTTGCAATCAATATTTTAAAATGATGCAAAATATATCATAATTAATTACTCTCTGTATATTTCATCAAAACCGTAGCAATTGCCATCCCTAGGGCATGATATAAGTAGTGCTGCTAGAGCAATAGGGGTGCATTTTCATTATGCATCTGCTCTCTGAAATGAGAGGATTAGTGTGATAACAATTCATTAAAATAGGCAAGAGGGATGTACCGTACAGTTAGTTACAGAAGGGAGTTTCAAAGAAGCAGGGGAAGCTGGTGATAAGGATCTTCAAGCAGAGCGGTCCTATCTGAAGCATTTCAATGTGCTCAGTCTGTTCATGCAGATGATATATGGACACAGTGGTGCTTCTTGGTGTTCCTTTTATCGGAGCAAAGTGGTTTAGTACAATTAATAAAGCTGAGAATAAAGTGCAGATATACCAGGGTCTTTTTTTCTTTCAGAATTAAAGGAAGTCAGAAATTTTCCACACAATTGGGGTATTTTTCAGTTAAAAACAAAACAAGAAAGAAAAAAAGCAAAGCTGATGATGGGAAAACATATTTGGGGGGAAAAGGTACAGTTGTGATAATTCTTCCTTTTTAAATTTTTTTTATTCCAGCATTTTTGCCAAACTTTCTCCAATGCCACACTTTTCTGGAGGAAAAAAAGGGATGGAAAGGGGTAGAAATTGCAGGGGGGAAAAGAAGTATTATAACATTTAATGCCTGACAGGCTTTTTTTATTTTGTTGAAAACCATTGGACCCCAAGAATTACATCAGCAGGTGGTCAGAATTAGACCATGATCTGACCTATTTCTCATGTCATATTTGCATCCCAGGTGGCAAATTAAAGAAAGATCTTATCTCCCCTGCATGCAGAAATCATCAATGGTCCTTGCATAGGTCATGAGCAAATAAATAATGGAGAAATCAGACAACTGGAGTCTGGATCAGAGGCTGGAGCCAGCTGTGCCCCAGGGATGGTGGGCTGGGCTGCTGCCCATCGTTTGGCCATATAATGTGCCGTTGTCTGTTCTTTGTGGTGTTTATGGCTTTATCACTGTTGTCATGCTTTAAGTATTCATATTGTAGATCCATACCTGCAGAAATCAGCCAAGTAGAGCTAGGGTATGAATAAGGGCGCTGCACAATAATCGGTCTCAGGTGATTGCAAACCCAACCACCAACATCTTTACTAGGATGGAGAAATATATCACAAAGCTCAGCATAGCTGCACCCTTCCTGAAGGAGCTTAGTTGAGTTGTTCTTTTCCTGTGGGAGGGTGTAACCCTGTGTGGATGCCTACAAACGAAGTGCTCAGGTCCCAGCTGGTCTAGATTTCGCTCTATGCAAAGAAATAGCTTCTACTTAAATTCTGCTTAAATCAGCTCTATATAAAATCTGGGACAGGTCGGGTGCAGAGGGCTTGGGAAGTGCACGGACTCCCCATGTTTCTCCGCTGGCTGCTCAACTGGTGCAGCTGCTGGAGCTGCAGATGTTTAAAATTAACTGCAATGAATCACACCTTATTGTCTTATTTTCCTCTGCAAAATAGGAAACATGAAACTTGGTTGTCCTACCAAAAAGATGTGAAATGAAGTAAATTAAAGACTCCACGCTACTCTCAGACTAGAGTAATAACTGTACGAGCATCTGCAGTTGTCTGCTGGCTGGGGTATCTTTGGGCTTGATGGGTGGGAGAGGCTTCAGAAAGAAATTGAGACTCCATGCCCATCTCTGGGATGGTAGGGAAGAGAATGTTTGACCTAAAATAATAATTTAAAGTTTCCGAGAAAGAGCTGTGGCTCCTGTGTTCAAACAGTGAGAGGGATGTAAAAATTGAATATATGTCCTTCAAACTTTAAATTGGATCTATGGAAAAAATGCTCCAAGCCACAACATGTACTAAATTCACATTGCTTTTCTGGGGAGACTGAATCTGCTCAGTTAATTTTGGAAAGAAAGAAGAGATGGTTATACAGTTTAATTTTGCTTTGTTGGTTTTTTCCTCTTAGGGCCTATACTGTTGCTGATAAAAAGTAAAATTACAATTCTATTTCAGACACTGAGTTTTCAGACTGCTGTTGTCTCACCTGGAAGCATCCTTCCTTCTAGTGCAGCGGGTGCAGTCACTGAGGTCTTCTGTTGTTTTTTCCCAGCCAAATTCAAGCACTAAATATTACTGAAACCTACAAAATCAATTTCCAACTTGTTATTTCGCTAGACAAACAGGCCTTTGTTGCTTTTGCCCTTTCTCTTCAGTATATGCAGGAGCGCTTGCCAGAACACAAAGTACTCTCCAGTGACACAGCACATTAATTCCAATGAGAGCAACAATTCCTTGTACATATTTCACAGCAAACAAATGAACTAATAAATTTTTTACAGACTGTATGCTGTGAAAAGTCATATTACAATTTAAGGATGTCTTTGGCCCACGTAGCCCAGCAATATGTTATAACATCACTGGTGTTATCAGCTCAGCCAGTTTTACCCTACAGATCAGGTGGTGAAGCCCTAAATTGCTGCAGAGGTGGACAGCTGTGGGTACCAATGCACACTGGCTCTGTGAAGGCGGCCATTGGGGTATTTACTTGTGATCCTGTATTTTCCAGCCCAGCCCGAGTGGTTCCATTATTCACTGGGGATTTACTCCAAGTATTACCACAACTTGAATATGTCCAGCAGTAGTACAAGGAGTGTGGGACGCCAGTTTTGCCAATTCAGACTCGCATCTCTGCTGACGTTTTATGCCAACCAGATGCTTTACAGAAATCCTGTGTCTCTAAACCATATCCTTCTTGCTGTTTTCCTTTTAATGCAACACTCATGGATATTTTGGTATGTAGTAGGCATATTTAGAGGCCATTAGCTCTTCGTAAGCATAAAGAATCCAACCATTGCTGGTGATGGGTCTGAGTCAACTGCTTAGTGTGCTCAGAATGGAAATTATTTGCAATTTCTTTTCCACCTGTGCATAAATTTGTAGCTGAAGGTGTTTCAATCCTTCTCGGAGATGGAATAACTTTAAAGATTCTTTATCTCTGCATTCGTCTCTTCTTTGAAAATGACTTTCAGAAGTGGCAGATAAAACACCTGCGCAGCCCTAAAAATGTAATTTTTAGGGGTTAAAATCCATACCTAAGGCAGCCTAGAGATGCCAAGACACAGCTTTCTTAATAACCAGAGATCTCTCCTGGACCACTTGCCTTCAGCAGCCTCCGACTGCTCTGCCATGTGCCAGTTCATTGGGATGTCAGTATTGTGAGTTCTTTGATTTATGTCTGTGTTTGCAGGGACTACTACATAACCATGGTGAAGTGGGCAACCAGCACCAAGGTGGCAGTAAACTGGCTGAACAGGGCCCAGAACGTGTCTATCCTGACTCTGTGTGATGCCACCACAGGAGTCTGCACAAAGGTAGGAGAGATGAGCCACATGGCCTCTTGCCATAGGTTTTCAGAACCCACACAAGGAGAAAGTATCTCAATTTTACCTGGCGACAACTCAGCTGACACACATTTATTTAGGCAGACAGGGAATATAAGCAGTTCGCAATAATTACTTGTTGTTTGGGGGTTTTTTACACCTTCTAGAAAGCCAGAAACACTCTGTGTGTCTGTGTGCGTAAGAGAGGCATTACTTGTCTTGAAATAACTGTACACATGCACAAGCACACACACACCCCAACAGTTTGTAACCTTGATATCTTTTCAACATTCTAGTTTAATGGTGTTATATATATTTAATTCCATTTAAAATGCTTCGTGCTTATCTACCTGCATTTCAGTTGTAGTAAATTAATCCCTTCTCTAGACACATTAATGTAAATGGTGCAGTGATATAACCTGTGTAATTATCAGCAGATACCATCTTTTAAACTGGCATAGGTGTTTCCACAGTAGAAAATTGTTCTGATACATCCATCCCTTGAAAAAATGATGCAGTACTGTTGCATACAGCACAGTGCAGAGTCTTTTCTTAACAACTTTCATTTCAACCTTTATTTATTTCTTAACAAGCTTTATTTCTTTGGCAAATAATGTACCTTGTGCATTTATGTGTTTCATCTGTATGAGTAAAATGCTTTCTTGAATGAGTGCATGCTTATTCATTGGAAAGACAAGCAGAGCAGCAGTGGATAACACTCCTGAAGCACATATTTAAACAGTTTCTTTGTATTTCTGAACAACTTTTCAGATTCAATCCAACTGCTTCCTGCACTAATAAGCAAAATGTAATACGTGCAGTCTGGTATTAATGATCTTCTTCTGTTTTAGAAACATGAAGACGAAAGTGAAGGCTGGCTGCACAGACAGGTAATAGCGATCTTCTCTTTGCAATCAAGTTTTTGGTAGGCTTTTTGTTTCATTGCTTTTCCCCCAAAGAGAAAAAGCTGATTTCCAGACCTGAGAAAGCTGCTTGGAAGATGGCACGATTTGTATTATACAGAAGAGTTTCTTAGTAATAAACAAGGTCTTATGGAAGGTGCCACCTTCTCCGGTAGGTCCCGTAGTTCTTGCCTGCAATTTACTTGGATTTAAGAGATGAAAAGCTGATGCTGGTGGAAGGTCACCCTGACAGTAACTATGTAAGACTCATCAACCTCAGAGGGAGTCCTTCATATCCTTCTTTGAGACTAATGATGATTTTAAACAGTATGGTGGTTGTTTTCTGGTCCTCTAGACAGGAGAGAAGTCTACTGTTGAAAAGAGACGATCAAAGGTCATTTTATCAAGAGGAGCTATGTCCATTCAGAGCCAAAATCATGCAGACAGGACTTTTAATTCACTTAAGCTAAAATCAACAAATTTTTCTGTGTTACTCTGCAGTTATTTGCAGATGTTAGAAAGGTGAAAAAATGAAGCTGAGTTGTCAATGGGGCAGTTAAAACAACAAGGGCTTATGTGGAGCACAGAACGGGGAAAAGCTGCCTGATGGATTTTAATACCCTATTTTAACAGACAACAGTGGCACATAATTCTTCTGACACTGTAACTTATGCATGACATATTACTTTATATGGCTACATGCTCCCATCCCCCAAATGAAATAAAACAAAGATGAAAATAAATTCTGGGGAAAAGAATAGGTATACAAAATAGGACAGAACATTTTAACCTGCAAGAAGTTTTGATTTATGGGACTTTTCTATTCCTTTTTTCTTTTTCCTTTTTTTTTTTTTTTTAATTTTTGGAACAGAGTTGGGTTTTTTCAACATATGTCTGTATAAAACCTGTAGATTTCCAGCATGTAAATCTCTGGAAGATCATTTATAACACTTCCCCAGGAGTCAGTTTGTGAAGTGACCTCAGATTTGATTAAGCTGTTCTTGGGAGAGAAGCTGCTGATACTAATTCAGCCACAACACTGAACTGTTTTTCATGGAATATGTGAATGCCAGGCAGGGAGTAGCATGTCAGATAAAGGTCTTGTGCTATATTTTTTCTAGTCCAGATTTAAAGCATTTCACATTTTTGTCACAGCTTGTTCAAAGGATCCAAGAACCTGTAGAAACCGCAGTTCATCAGTTCATGGCAAGAACAGTGATCTCCTCTGTTCCAGTGACTGTCCTACAGCAATGGGCTATGTCTGATCCAGATAAAAATGGGTTTTACAGAGGAAATAGATTTTGTGCTCCAAGCATTTGAAATAATCTTTTGCTGGTATACTCAGGTATAGAATAAAAATGCTGCCAAAGTATTCTTTACATTCATAAGAACAACGTTGGATTGAGTAGAAAACAAAAGCTTAAAAGATAAGCCAAGTAAAGAGAAAATTAGATTCCCCAGGTTTTGGATCTTAAAAAATCTTCAAAGGATTCATTTATTTTATAGATTCAAGGATACTTTAATACTTTCACTGCTATTTACTGGGGCTTCCATTAATGCAGTATAGTAGAACTTGTGTTTTTACACTGCTGTGGTTCTTTGTGGTTCTTTAGTCATTTACCTACTACATGGACAGACATTAAAAGATGGTGCTTTGCACTGAATAACTGTAGTAAATGATCTGCCAGCCTCTAATGGGCCTGCTCCAGGGAAATATACTTCGTTTTACTGCATCTCCAAACAGCATATACTTTAGTTTGAGGTTAGAGAAGCATGTTCATTACAGCCAAATGGGTCAGACATCTCAGTACTAAACTCAGATGACATTTCCTATGGACTTTGGAGACATTTGACAGTATTCTCCAAAGGCTTTTGTAAGAGTCTGAGGAATGATAGAGCTCTTTCACCTGTATTTCTGACAGCAAAATTACTTAAAATTCTAGTTTTGACTCAATATATGATTACTAGGATAATTGTATTTTCTATATTTACCTTTTATTCTATGACACATTGAGACAACCAGAAAGTTATTTTCACGGCATGTGTGTCTGACTGTGAGAGTGATGTGAAAATGTTAAGTGCTGGTGTGAGTCCCCTAACCTCTTTAAGAGAGAGATGAATTGCACATTCGCCAGCTACTGAAGGAACTCGGGAGTGTGACTCAGCTCAGGATGAAGACTCCCTGGTTGAGACGTTTTAATATAGGTAAATGCATATGAGCCAAGTGCCCAGTTCCCCTCTGTAGCCAGCTGGTATGGTGAGCAGTGTGGTCACACAGTCAGTGGACCAACCTGTTCCGTATGCTCCCTTGACCAGATCTCCTTTTGAGCAGTACCCCAGTTTTAAATCAATAGGACTGAGGAACTGAACTGCTTGCCTCATTCTTTAAAATACTTCTTCAAAGTCCTCCATACACCTGGTTTGAAAATCATACAGGAGCTTTACCTTTTCATTAGGAATTCAAGTGCATCTGGTCTTCCTGGAATAGGGGCAAACTTCACAGTAGGCTGGGAGCAGGAGGTGAGGAGAGAACATCCATATCAGAAGATACCAGGGGCCAAGGATGGCAGGGCTGACTTTTTTCACTGGTCTGAAATAGTGGGAATTCTGAGATAGGGCATAAGACATAAGAATTTGAATTTTGTTGGTTTTATAGTAGTTTGGTAATGCAATGACATTCAATAGTCTGCATATGAAAGTTCATAGTAAATGATCTCATGTTCCCTTCTATACTTAAGTTCACAGATAAATTTCATTGAAATCCAAAATCTTTGGAAAGCCTCTCTCCAACACAGGCAAAGAGAAATACTGCTGTTACTGTCTGTGGAGCTGAAAAATAGGATAAATTACTCAAAGTATAATGAGAACTACACTGTATTCACACAGGTTTTGCTAGAAAGTATCTGTCACTCCTTGCCAGATGATATGGACAGTGTTTTCAAACCTTTTGTACAGATAGGAACAGACACACGTTCACCAAAACTGCCTGGGACTTTGGAAGTTTTTACTGCTTTTATTTATATATCTGCTTGTGCACTTCTGAGCATAAGAGTCAGACTGAACTTTACTCACACTTTTACTTAAATATACGAATTATTTGAAACATTAATTCTAGCTGTAAACAATTTTGTTTCAATTTTTGATAAGAGGCCATTTTCCAACAGTGCCAGTGATGTCATATACAGACAATGAGTCAGCCAGGGAGAAATAGGACAATTTCTGAGCACCTGCTGAAGATAAATTTTACTGGCATTTTAATCAATTTATTTAATTATGAATGTGGCCTGAACAAATCTAATTATGACCCAGGGTGCAGATCCAACTCCACCAAAGTCTGTAAGCTTTGACATCGACATTGGCAGGACCAGGAGATTGCCACAAGCTTATTTAGAGACATATGACCTCCTAACCCACCTGCATGGGCTGACTGGCCTCCCCTGATAATAGTTCCTTTGAGCTGCATTTTTCTTTCCAGTCCTTCTATTTCCCTAGTGTTTCAGATCATCTCAGTCTGAAACTAAAGACTCTTGCTTTGTCAAAAGGTTGAGATGTTGAAAACCTCACACCATTTTTCCTTCACAACTTCCTTGCCTTAATGTGGTGACGAATTGCTGGAATATGTAATCATTAATCTGCCTTACTGATAAGCCAGTAATGATTCTTACACATAGTTAATACACAGTATGAAATGAGATTATTAAAATAAAAAGGGGTCAGAGACCCTTACAAACAAGACTGACTTTTTCACCCTGTAAAACCCTTTTGTCATGTAACAACCCCATAACTGACCTAATGTTGCCCTGAAGACAAAGGATGCAGCAGAAATAGGACCTAGAGGCCCATAATTCAAATACCCAAATTCATCTGCCCGAGTTAATGAAGCAGCTTCTGGCTACAAACAGAGCCTCTGATGCTTAAACAAAGAGTTCTGATGTCATCCAGTTGAGGGATTGATACCCAGAGGCATGGGCTCCTCTCCTCGCCAGTTGATGACCCTGTATCTTGGTGCAGGTGCCCTGGCTTCAGAGATGGCGGTTGGTGTGGTGCACCCAAGCACAGATGAGCGTGTGGACAGAGATGGAGCATTGCCACAGGGTGCTGAGTGTGGCAGGGGATGAAAAGAGAGCTTCCCTTTGTGCCCAAAAGAGGAAGTGCCTTCATTGTCACAGTAAAGCCAATGCACATTTTTAACAATTTGTTGGATTTCCACAAAGTGTTTACCAAAATGCAGAGTTAAAAGGATTCATGTCACACCCAGCTGTTTGTCAGAGCTATGGCCCTGTGACACTTCAAAGTACTGGGACATTTCCATGAAACAATAAATACCTGCAGAGCAAAATCATGAACTATGGGATCTGGGCAAAGGTGGATCAGACAGAGAGGCGAGGAGACCATGCTGAGGAAGGAAAAAAGCATCAGAGGATCAGTTGGAAGGGATTAGGTTATTCAGATTATTTGCTTTCCTTTCTAAAACTTGATGATGAATCAGAACAACGTAATTCTCACCAAAGTATAATTCCTAGTCTGTAATAAAAACAAATTTCAAAGAATCTGCATTCCCTCTGATTTCCGTGAGGAAATACAGGGAGTCCAGCCAAAAGCATGTGAGGCACTATACTGCAGAAGAGCAGGAGGCAGGGAGTGTGTTGAACCATGAAAGCACAGGCAGGCCAGTTTGGAGCTGCAACTTGTGATGCTGCAATATGATGATTGTTTGGCCCATGTTAATGTGTGGGTGGGCTTGGTGGTGCTGTACTTGGAGGTCCACATGGATTTCTCACATTCCAACTCACCGTAAAGGGGGCAATTTCTCTTTCAAAGTTCATTGCAGTGCACGTTTGGTCATGCAAATCCTCCAGGTCAGAGACACCTGTGCACTCCCCACCATCCTGCATGCTCCTTGCCTTTTCTGCTTTCACCAGAGGGGTCTTCCTCAGGTGGCTGCAGATCCAGTGATGCTCAGTGATCCCTCTCCAAACACAGCTGAACATGCTCAATACATTCTATCTTTTTTTTTTTTTTCTTTTGTTATTTCTTACTTCAGGACTTAATGCCCCACTCTACAAGATACAGAAGCTCAGACTGCATTTAGCATGTCCCCTCGTCCATCCTGATTCTACCTAACTTGGGATAAGCCTCTGAGGCACTCCTTGGTTTCTTCTCCCGACCATTTGCAGATACACTGACCTGTGTTGTGCAACTCTGAACTGCAGCACTGACCCTTCCAGAGTTACAGTGCCCTCCTGCAGCCTGCCATCACCTTATCTTTTCCACCAAAGCTGAAGTCTTTGGTGGCATCATCACAGCAGGAAACACGTTGCTGGAGATGGAGTTGCTGTCCCTTTCTTTTGCTGATAGCAATGTAGGTTTGTTAGTCCCACCGATTGCTTCTCCAGCCACAGGGTCATCCTTTGTTTAGTGATTTTCTTTCAGCTTAGAGGCTGACTGGGTAGTCCTCAGCTCCAGCCTTCTATGTCCTTCCTCTTCCACCCAGGGGACACTCGCCCATTGCAGATGAGCAGTCCTGGGTAGATCTGCTTCCTGAACCAGTCTGTTCACATGGGTCCCAGAAGGGCCAGTGGCTCCAGGGACCCACACTTGGTCAGATTTAAGCTTTAGTTTAAGCTGCTGTGGATTTGTTTCTCCCTTACACCTAAGTCTGAGAGCACTGCATTATTGCTACGTGCAGCTGACATGAGAACAGCTTTGTCCTTCATCTGCACAAAGTAGAGGATTTTTGGAAACTGGCCTTGACTGTTTGGGTAGAATTCATGTGTCTAAATACAGAGATGTAGCTGAGCAGAAGGGCAAGAAGAGCCATAAGGACTTAAGAAGTGCCCTGAGTCTCACCACTGCTCCCTCTGCTCCATCATTCTGTCCTTACCAGGCACAGCAGTTGATGGTATTTAAGGATGGTGTGTGAGCCAGCTGCTTTCCGCCCTCCAGTCCTCTCATATTTCACCACCATCCACAATAAAATGATTGCAGACATTTGAGACTATATCCATGTCTATTCCCTTTAGGATCTGTTAACGAATCATGAGTTTGTTCAATCCATTTTTGCATCTTCTAATACCAACTGCTTCCATCATCCTCCTGTGGCAACAATATCCAAAAATTCCCTACATACTGCATGGGAAAAGTATTTTCTTTTACCAGCACTTAAACCAATCTCCTATTGTTTTCAAGGAGGGCTATTCTGTTCTAGAGTTGTTTGTGGGATCCAGTCAATAATAGTCAACCAAAGGCTCAAACTGTTTGTATCACATGCAGAATATTTTAATTATGTGCCTGTTATAGCTCCCTACAGTATAAAGTCCTGTTCCAAAAGCCTTTCAGCCTGATGTCCCGTCCCCCTACATTTGCCATCTGGGATAAGTCATCATCTCTGCCAAGACCCTAAACAAAGTTCTGGTTGTATTAATGCATTGTCTTTCCAGCAACAGAGGCAAACAGGCTGTCTCACAATATCAGCCGAGTGTTAAAGCCTCACATCTGTCACCTGTGCCATGTACCTCCTTCCCCTGTAACTCCGAATGAACCTCAAACTAATCTGCACAACGCCTGCTCTCACTGGCAGAGACCAATTGCTGGAATATATAATGCAGCAGGCACAGATACAGGGATGTAGGGTGAACTCATTGCTATTTACCTCAGTAAAGGAAAACCTATCAAGCAGAAGGTTTGCCCAAGTTATCACAGTTGTTTTTCAATGAGGTTTCTCCTGTCATGAAAGACATTTGGAAATAATATAGAGTTTCATGTTTCAGGTTCCAGAACAATGTCAGAAGCAAATAAAACCATTATTTCATAGAGCTGCAACAAGCTGTAAATGGGCATGTTTTAAAATATACTGAAAACCTAAGCAGGAGGAAATAAAAGAAAAAACAAACAGTTTGAACACCTAACGCAGTATTGATAGATCTGATAAACAGTGGAAAAGAATTAATCAGTAAAGAACTGGGAACAAAAGAACGTACAGTAAGAGTAATGTGTTAGCTTATGAGAAATAAAAATGTTTATTTCTTTGCTGTAGGTGTTTGCATTAGCCATAAGTTCTCCCTGTACAATCAAGTTCTTGCTGGCTCCGTGCACTGTCTCGACATGGGCCAAGCAGAAAGCTGGTGTGTTTAACACTGAACCAAAGGAGGACCCCGAAGAGGCTGAGCAACAGCTCCCCTGTTGACTGCCCTTGAAGAAGAAGGATCCACAAAGCTGGTCCAGGGAAGGCAGGGCTCAAGCCAGTCCCCAGAAAAGCCTGACATCACAGGGGAGGTTCAGCTCTAGTTTTATTCTCAACTATTTCAGATTCAGAGTAGAGGAGCTTCATATAGCTAGTTCCCTTGGTACAGTGCTACTGTGCCACACCATATGGACCATCCTTCTGCTTTCCCTTGTAATCTGTTGTTCAACCATCTCCTGCAGTGGAGACTTCCCCTGTGCCTCAGGGTTCCTGTACAAAAAGAAGACAAAGACCCTTCCAGGAAATGCTTGCTTGCCATATGTGGTATTTGATTTCCTTCTGCTGAGTCTCTTCTATCTGGTTGAAAGTTCTAGTCACCCAATAAAAGTCAATCATCACGTTCACCTGGGAGCTCTGTGTCAAAGATGGTTTTTCAAGATATCCTTGCTTTCATAAATAATTCAGTGAAATAAGCATTTGTAAGAGAGTAGGAAAAGACAGCAGTTAGATGCTGATAGTTGTGTTTCCTCGAGGACAGAAATAGATCAGTTCTTCCAGCAGAGTAAACAGGGTTTGTCATACTTGTGCCAGTGAGATTCAAACCATTTCTAAAAGCTTTATTCCAATTGCCCCGAGCAGTCAGCTGTATGTGTGTATTTTGCTTTGCAAATGGGAATTTACTTTGTAGCCCAGGAACTCTCCTTGCTGCCTTTCTCCTTGTCCTCCCACAGCTGAGAGGTGTCTGCTTTCCTGAGAGCAAGGAGCAATCATCTTCAAAACTTTCTCCAGTTTTCAGTGGGCTTTTCATTTGCCTCAGGTTGCTGTTAAAGAGCACTCCCTATTCCGCTGTGAATTAATTTGACAGGTTTTTGCAGTGCTGAGCAATTTTAAATACAATAAATTGCTGTTAATACAACCCTCACATTTGCCGCTTACAGAATGAAGAGCCAATTTTTTCCAAGGACGGGCGGAAGTTTTTCTTTGTCCGAGCCATTCCCCAGGGAGGACGAGGGAAGTTCTACCACATCGCCATGTCGTCATCACAGGTGACTCACTCGCTGCCACTTTCCTGGGTCTCACCTGAAGCAGAAAGCAATAAAAAGCAGTATCTGTGCTTCTGCTGGCAAGAGTGGAAGGTGCAAATGTAGAATGTGGGTCTTGCGCATAAAAGAAAACCTTGAATGATGCTATTTGGGGCATAAGATAACATGAATTTCCAAATGAAAAACTCAGAAGAAAAAGATCGACCAACTGCCTCTTGCCAAACAATATCATTGCTTTGTTTTGGTATTTTAATGCCACCTGAATTGTACGTAAATAAGTAAATCCCTGCACTGCCATGAAGGATTAATCAGAAGCTCGTGGGCATGCTGGATTAGAGGAAGGGGTTTGAAGCTGTTCTGTGCTGTGTTCATCCCATTATCTTCACTGGAGTTATGGTTGAGTCTGACTCTCTATTATTTCTATGCCTGCAGATTCACAGAAATAGCAGGGGGAGGGGTGGAAATTGCAGATGCCTGGTTTATTTTTAAAAGGCAATGGAGTCTGAAGAGCTCCCTTTTTCAGAAGAGCAGCTTTGCTCAGATATCTTCTTTTAAGGATAAAGAAAACTAATTCTCTTTTCTTTCCGGCAGCCCAATAGTAGCAGTGACAACTTACAGTCTATTACATCGGGCGACTGGGATGTGACAAAGATATTGGCATATGATGAAAAGAGGCATAAAATGTAAGTCAACTTTGGTCTGATGAATCAGCTGTCCTTTGTTTAGCCCTGGACTATAGGGTTAGTTACAATGGTGGTATCTATGTGCCTGAAATATTTGAGTATAAGACGATGGAGATAAGAGAGGAGAAGCTCTCTCCATTTTGGCTTAACCTCTCACACCATTACTTATATCTTTTGCTTTGTTTTGATTTCCTCTGTATAGTTCGAACCGCTTGTTCTGTGACTATATAGAAAGTGCTGTGACTATACGTTTGTGCAGAAGAGTGATTTCTCCTGCTACAACTTGTGATATTAACCTCTGAAGGAACGAATCTATTTTCATTGACCACCTAGTCAGTTTTAGGAAGAATCCTTCATTGACCTGCAAAAATATCGATGCATTAGAAAAAAAGTATTTAGTTAGAGTACCAAAAAAATGCCTTCTTCACACTTGCCCTTTATGTTTGTAAAGTAAGTCCTGTAAATGTTTATTTTTTTTTAAATTCCTTTCAAGAAACTATGTAAGAAAATGTTTGGAAGGCTTGCTGAAATCAAATACTATATAGTTTCCTTTCCAGGCAAAGTTTCAGGTGGATACAAGACTTTCACCTCTCAGTTTCTTAAGGTCACTAAATAGCTGAGTAAAAAGTCTCTGGAATATGGCAGACTTTGAATGATCATTAAGAGCGCGATGCTCCTTCAAGGTTCTGAATGCCCTCAATTACCAATAACTTCAGTACGATATAAGTGTCTTTAGCACTTGGCAGAGTTGAGCAGCAAGCTAACACCAAAGTCCTATTTGCATTTGAGCTGGCCAGTCAAGCAGAAAACACCACGTACAATTTGTGCATCAGAACGTACATCTAGGCAAGTGCAGGTTCTTGGAAGCAGATCAGCAGGGCTGAATATCCTGCCTGATGTGTGATTCACCCCACGGACACTACATTTGATCCTGTGGTCTGTCATTATTCATGTGAAATGCACCTGGGGGATCAGTCTGGACCTGCACGTTGGGCTGAGGTTGGCCACCTCCAGCGGCACCTCTCTGTTACCTTCAGTGCACAACAGGGCTGGCTGTCACTCTTTAGCCCCAGAAGGAGTTCACCACAGTCTCGGCACAAAACAAGGGCAACGAGGGATTCTTTAACTTCATACTCGTCTTCCCTCAAAGTCCAACTCCCTTCTTCAAAGAGGACATTTCAGTGAGATTTGCATCAGACCCCGGTTAGACGTGTATCTGGGCAAAGAACGAAAAGTAGTAAGAGAAGTAAAAACTAGTTGTAAAGAAAAAAGAAAGGTGTTGAAAGGAAATTCTGAGCCATAAATCTTGAGGCAAAAATGTGAAGTTCTTTCACTTAATCATTTGATCCTTTTTGATCCACTGCCATGACCACTCTAGGACCATTTCTATGCTTGTTTTAACTGTAGTGCAGCCTACAACATACTTGCTTGAACCTCTGCAGCGGTGTGTCCCTCTGTATGTTTTTCCAATTCATTTTGAACTTTCCTTGCCTTTACAAGATCAGGAAAATGGCAATGTGAATGAAAATCTTGTGTGAAATACTTGTAAACACCCTTCTGATGATACAATTATGATACAGTTGTCTTTTGATTTTTTTCTCCCCAGTTATTTCCACAGCACAGAAGATTTGCCAAGGAGGCGACATTTATACAGGTATGTGCTTTATTAACTTCACATACACAATTTCCCATTTTTTCAGTCTTACACGAATCATTACATAAGCGATGGCAATAGAAATAGTTTCTTATGTGTTTGTCTTTAATGGCATTGCAAGATTTTGCAATGTGTCACTGGAATAGATAGAACAGTGTAACAAGAGAGCACAAAATGCTTGACATTTGGAAATGTTTTACATTTAGCAATTTTCTCATTTTAATGCAAATTTTGAATTGGTCTCAAGACTGATAAACTGTCACAAAACTTTCCAGCAGAACTGCTTAACACTTGAAAGAATTCAGAATTACATAAACTAATGGTATAAAGTGGCTTTATACTTTCAGATAGCAGTTTCCCTGGAAGCTTCTAGCACCTCACCTTTTCATGAAATTGAGAAGAAATAGCAATATGTTATGTTTGCAAATGTTTTTTTCTGAAATTCCAGATGTCTTTAGTATTCTACCTAACTGTATGATAAATAAAAAACTGGTTTATACTAAGCTATTGGTAGTGTAGCTATTGTGAAGTATCGTGGGAGCAGATTAAAAAGGGGAGGAAGCCCCAACTTTTTAATAATAATTCTGGAATCACTATTCCATTTGTCCTATTTTTCTTCTCAATCACCCTGCTGTCATCTCAGCCTCTCCAGCGAAGGGCAGAGCTGGCTACAGCATCAGTTGATGAGGGACAGTCAGTACGTTTTCCTTCTCTAACATGATGTCATACCTTTTTTCCCTCAGTGGAAAGGAAACTAGAGCAAACTAAATTACCTGTAATTGAATCATTTTTCCCTTTCGAGACCTCTGTGCCTTGCCTCTGCACTCCGCATTTTTTTGAGAGTAGCTCAGCACAGTGTTTATTCTCTTGAAGAGAAAAAAAATCAAAATTATATTGACCATTCATTTCTATTAAAATGGGAAGAAAATCTCATTTTAAAAGCCGAGTCATGAGCTGCTGGCATGAGTCAAACTGCTTCCCACACCTTGCTCAGCTTGGCATGCAGCTCATCCTGGTTCCTCATTAACCTCATCTCCCCACATAGGCAACAGGTAAAGAGATGCCCAAAATGTCAATGTCCTTGACCTTACTTGGATTACACTGTGACCCTGGCCTCACTTCAGATTTCTGATTTCTTGCACTGGGTAGTCTGCCTGTCTCTCATTCCAGCCCAGGGGCATCAGCTCAGCAGCAACCTTGGCATATGTTCATTCACAGAGCTCCACTGGAGCTCTGACAGCTTATATCAGATGAAGATCTTTCTGGATTTTTGTTTTTGGTGTTGGGTTTTTTTTTTCTTTTTCTGTTTGATTTAGTAGCTTTAAACAGGATTTAAGTCAGAGACACAATCTGAACCATATAAGATGCAAGAGCTACTCATTTCAGTCTCTGTGGCCCTAAACAGGTTGCTCAGCCTCATCTCTTCCTACCATGAAACCGTAGCAAAAAACACTGATCTGCTTTACAGTAACACTGGAAAAATCTATTAGTTAATTTTTGGAAAGCATTTTGAAGTTTCAAAATGCTATAGCAATGCAAAATGTTATTTATTAATATTTGCTCATAATCTGCTCATTCTTCAATGTATAATAGACTCTTACAAGGCACTTCTGTGCATATGGACAGGCCACGTAAATACAGTCTTTTCTTTCTACTTGGATGTTATAAGAGCATCTATTCAAACCCAAAACAAGGGCTTTGGCCTCTGAGGCACCTGCTAGCAAATCAGACCTGTGAGGCAACCAGTAAGAAGCTTTAAGAAAACAATTCCAGCTCTTCATTTTCTGTCATAAGTAGGTATAGAAATACTGCTCCATTGTTTCACACCTCTATTCACCAAATTATGACTTCCTCTTGTGCAATTGCAGCCATCATTTTCTTTTAAAAACTGTACCTTCCTTCATAACCACCTGACCTTGCAAAAAAAGACCAGTATCCTTTTATACATTCTCCATTCAGGGAAAAAAAAAAAAAAAAAAAAAAAAAAAAAGCCATTACTGCTATTTAAACTCAACCAAATGGAAATGCTTTGTCTCTTACTAATGTTGGACACATTGTATTTATGTTCTTGTTCTACATTACAGTAAGGTTGAAGTAATGTTGCTCCCAGATAATATTTGCTCAGTGACCTTCACGGACTTGTATTAACTTTTTCAGCGCAAGCACAAATGGAAACTTCAACAGGCGGTGTCTGTCTTGTGATCTGATCGAAAACTGTACTTATTTCAGTGCATCCTTCAGTCACAATCTGGAATACTTCCTACTGACATGTGAAGGTATGTTGGGGGGTTTTATTACAGTTGTTGTGCCTAAGGATAGCATTTAGAGCCACCACCAATATCTTTAGATATCCTGTGTAACTGTGGCCAGCTTTGAAAGACTGGCCGTAAGTATCTGAGTCACTTTGCATTTAAATTACTCTTAATTTTTTCTTCTTTTGTGTTTCCCCCACACAGACACACACACTAGAAAGCAGATGTGTGCAACCTTTTTCTGACTTTTGGAAATAGAGGCACATTCCTCTAGCCACTCTGAGCATCCTTAAATTAAAGTAACAGCAAAACCTAGAGGACATAAAATGTCAGAAAGCTTGTGGGTCATAAGCCAGCCAGGTGGGATGAATTGTGGGTGACTGAGACTGTTCCCAATGCATCAGCTCATACCAGTACTGTGAACAGGGGGATTCAAAGTTACAATGAAAAGACATTTTGCCAAGAAAGGGCAGTTTTCAGAAAGCTACCTAATGGGCAATGTGAGTAGAGAGTATCTAGTATTTCACTGCTCCTTTTCACCATAAATTTACCCTGACTTGGAGTAATCTCCAGGTCCGACAGAGATTTCCTGTGATGAAAATGCCATAAAGTATCCAAAAGGCTAAAGATAGAGAACATTTCAGAAGAGTCATAGAAGAAGAAACTCCAGGTCTGTTAAGACAAAATGCAGAACTCCATAGCATTTAATCCTATGTAATTTAATTCTGCTTGATTATCCTAAATTGCACGCACAATGCATGCACACCAGTCATCCGCTGCTATGATCAAAGCTGTGTAAATGGCTGCATACCCTCTAAAACAAGTATTGCAAAACAGCGAGCCAAAAAGAAATGCCTTATTTTCAACAGCTCAGGAGAAAGCAAATGTTTGTAGCGTAAAGAAAAGTATGTGCTGTCACAGAGCAGCTTAGTCTTGTCTCTGCTGAACATCAGCAGTTTGTTTGGCAATGCATGGGCAGCCCCTTCTCTGGCTGGCGAAAATTCATTGGTGCCAGTGCCTGTTTGGGGTGAAGACCAAGGACAGAGAAGTGTTTCAGATGGCAAAATGGGAAAAAAACAAGATAATCAAGATAAAGTGAAGAAATAGAATGGTTAACATAATACCAAGCAAAACATCTGGACATGGATTTTTGTAAAAATATGTTCTGCCCCAAGAAGGAAAGACAGACTGTATTTTAGGGGCATTTATAGCTATTCTAAAAAACACTTGGCAGTACAGTACAGAGAAGTAGCATTAATAGTACAGTGGCCTAATTAACTTAATGGACTACCTGTATATCTCTGAATCTATACTTACAGCACACGTATGCAGAGAAGTGTCATTTCCCATTAAACATACAGTTCTGTGCTGTGTTATCATATTTATGAAGTCTATCTCTTTAAAAGAAAAACCCTATATATTTTTCTTCTTGTTTTCATTTCAAGAATAGCTGTCAGTAGCTGCTAGAGACAGTGTCCATTTCCTTTGCAACAAGATAATTGTTTTACTGTAATTAGAAGCTTTTGCGAATAACAAGATTACGGTTTCTAAAGGGTCCTATCAACAAGTTATGAGGTGATATGTTTGGATTACATTATACCTCGTTCACAAACCCCTGCAGTGATACCTAAAGAGATTAATGAGTTTTATTATCATGTACGTTAATCCAAGTATACAAGATAATGATTTTGCATAACAAGCTGTGGGCCAGATTCTCAGCTGCTGTAAATAATAGTTCCATTATAACATCAGTAGAGTTAAATCTGTTTACATCTGCTGAATATATCTTTGAATTTTCATTATACAGGACTAAATTCTCAAACTGTATTTTCAGTGTAGCACAAATGCAGCAAAGCTTGAACTATGGAGCTGATGTCAATGTCTCCAGATACATTTGCAAATTATGTGTGCAGGAGAAAGTAGAGATACCTTGGTAGGATTTCCATTTTCAATGATTTTGTTAAAATATCGTTGCATTTGATGGAGTTATTCCTTACTTACGTAACTGAAAGTGAGAGGTCTTTCAACCTCTTTGCTTTCAAGCAGTTTACAAAAACATTTATTTTTACTGCTTTTTGTGTAGAAACCATTTAACTTCAGATATCTGCTGTGGGTACATTTACAGCAGAGACAACTCCACTTGGTTTCTGTTACAGCTGATGTGGGTGAGGTCAGTGGAAACATCTGTTCTGGCTGAAATGCAGACTTCTGGATAAAAGTAATCTTCCCATCAGATTTTGGCCGTACAACTGGGGTAGAGCTGTTGAGGTCGATGGAGAATCACTCGGATGAACTAATAGAGTTCCTTTGCCCCAGCTCCTCAGGCTGCTTAGCTAGACCTTGCCCTTGCCTCACTTCCTCAGGGTATTATTTTGTTGCCCATAAGCGGTCATGCTCTAGTATCTTTTTGATTAGCAGGAAATCATATTTATTCATATGTACATATAACACAAGGATGGAAAAGCTACTTGAACAAGGCTATATAAAGGAGCCCAGCTTATCCTGCCTGCAGTTGATCAAGCAGGTAGAGCAGCATCCACCCAGCAGAGCAAACAACTGTTGATCTTAAAATGTCTGTTACCCAAGCGCTTCTGCCAGGAGTTCCCACCTCTGCTTCCCCCAAAAAATCACAGCTGGAGTCGATGTTAATGATCAGACGGTGGCAGGTAGTACTTAGTGCTGTTTGGTGCTTTCTTCTACATCTACGTTGTACAAAAAACACCCAGAGCTCAGGTCTTGGTGTATACTCTGTGACTGCCTGCAAAAGTGTGTGTTTGTAGCAGTAACTGGTGTATGATTTTATGTCAGACCCATATGTATCTTCAAAGGTAACTAAACATAAATTATTTTTCTGTGATCAAGCGTGAAATAATTTAAAAAATGGTATTTTCTCAGCTGTCCATAGGACATATACATAGGCAATTATTTATGGCTTGAAAACAATTTCTGTACTGACACTTAGAGACTAACTTCCACCATACCTCAGTTTCTCTCTATCCCTTTTGTTAAGTTGCTTTGTTACCTTCAGTTGCAAACTTCACTGAGTTTAGAGACAAAGACACGACTGTGACTCAGCTTAACTTCTCTAAAATGGATGGCAAGATCTCAAAGATTTGATTAAGCAACTAATGTTTATAAAGTACTCTGTGATACTTAAAGGAAAGTCAATGGAAAGGGAAAATATATAACTTGAGAAACAAACAAACAAAGAAAGAAAAGTCTGGCATTGCTTATTTGATTCCAGTAGTCAAGAGTTGGTAGTTTTCTGCTCGCTGCTTTGGTACCTTAGAGACAGCATATAATTGTCCTATAGGATTTTTTGCTGTCCTGCCAGACCAGGCTTGACAGCAGTGCTACCTGGCACAGACTGAAATGAGAGAAGAAGTATGCTATAATAAAAGGTAACCTCTCTTTCAAGAGGACAATGTAATGCTTACTGTCAGGAGGCAACGTTTATTACAATCACTCAGTCCCAGAAGGCTAGTTACCTTATTTTTCATCTAATTTTATATGCTCATGATTGAATTACTGTAGCAGGATCTAAGGAAACATGATGCTTTGCAGACTGCTGTTAGATTATCTCCTCTAGACACTGTCAAAAAAGCAATATGTGCTGGACCAAGGTCACTCCTACTGTCATTTTCATCATAAAATATGGGCTTACACTTCTGTCTCCTCTCGTAAGGCAGCACTGGCACTGCCACTGATTCCCTCTAAGATAAACAGAAAGAAGATCTGAATGGAAGAGTTTTGCTACTTCATACATAAATTTAATTGAGGATGAGGTTTTTCTCAGTTGGAATGGGATGTAAATTTTAATTGCATAGAGAAAAGGATAAGAAATTACAAGATTTGGCTGTGGAAAGCAATTTATTCCTATTTCTTTAATGGGGCTCAGACATGTACAGTGCAAGGCTGGATGACACTGAGCCAGTAAAAAGCACTGAAGCCCATTTTTAGGTGATAGCTCCTTCTCCTCTGAGGGATGAAGCCTTATCAACAACTACCACTGTAGTCAGCTGTGCAGTTTTAGTATTTCCACCTTAAATAGATGCAACTTGTCTTCAGTGACTCCTTCCCTCACTCCCCAGTGTAACCTGCCAGCACTATTAAAACGAGTCCTAATGAGGTTGTTCATGGGGGAAGAAAGGACGTGCAACCATTTCTGTTGCAGTCTGACTTGTACTCCATGTAGCTGATTTGGTTACAGTGTCTTCACTCTCATAAAAAAGTCTGTGAAGTCTCTGAGACTTTTGCTTGAATACACAGAACCGGCAACGATTTTCTGGACCCTGGAGTTCAGGTCCCTGCTTATTGCGGTCAGTGGCATCGTAGCATCCTTTACATTAGCTGGTCAGTCTCCACCAACTGACCTCAGTCATAAGCTGACCTTGTCCAGCTCAATGCACTTGAAGAGGTGTGAGGTTCCCCACAAAGGGTTAATGCCTTGTAGCTCTGAGACAAGAGGAATAGTGAAGAAGACCTCTGGCACATGCATACGTTGCTGCAGTTAATGCCATTTAATACACGATGAAAATTATAGGGGGGGGGTGTTGTTCATGGAATGCCTACCAGCCTGCTAATTAAAGTTCTCTGTAATCGTGCGTTATCAGGAAAGTATTAATCAGTTTTAGGGATGACACAAAGAAAATTGTTAGTTACACAGAGGGGAGGGGACTGTAATGAGGATTAAGAGAAAACTATTGTCTCGTGCTTGGCAGGGTTGCTGGTGATAGATCAGTGCCTTTGCTGCTGCTCTCTGTGTTATCCTTTCATGCACTGACCAGTTTGGGAAAAATCAGCTTTCACTTTCATAAGAGATCAACAGAACAGGGAACACCGTCTTCTTCTATAGGTCTCAAGTCCTTCCTCCTTTTCCAGAAATAGTAAGATTGTTTTGATTCAAAATACCATAAAATCTCTATAGTTTACTGTAGCTCTTTGAAGATTATCTCTGCTGGAACCCATGTTTGTAGCTGACTGGTCAATACTGTCTACTGTCAGTATTGTGCAGGTCAAATGACTTTAAAGTCACTCTCTCTTTGGAGAAAGGAGAGTCTTCTAACAAAAATGGTAAAGTATTATCACCTGAATTGAATGTCCTCTCTATCACTGTGGTTATCAGTAGCTTATCCTAGAGGGTGTAGATCAGTAATTGCAGGTAACAGGAATGAAGTCATTTCTGTCTTTCCCAGCAGACAGTTTAGTGGCTGTAGACCAAAATGATATAACTGAGCTGTGCTTGATAAAATACCTAAAGAACCAAGAGGAAAGGGATTTATCTGGGTATACATCTGCTGTTCCCCAGGTATGACCTGGGGGACAGCAGCCGTGATGCCAACAGCTCTGTAACTACACTCCTGGCCCTACGGTGCTGAAGGATGCCTATAGGCCTGTGAAATCTTTAAAAATAGGATTTATAGCTCTTAGGTCCTACCAGATAAAATCTTGGTTCAGTTCCATAAAAAGGGAACAAGTGGTGCAAAAGCACAGAGTAGGAAAACTTTGCAGTTTAAGGATCTCCTTTGAGGGGGAAGCAACACAAGCAAATTTACGATAATCTGAGTCAGGTTCCTCATACCATTGTACACGTAATTCATTCTGTCTGTGTATTTATGAGTTTCAAAGACAAGTGCTGCGGGTTTATTCTTTATAGAGGCAGCCATGTAGCTATAAACTTCTCAGCTCCTTAAACTGTTTCTTGAGAATTTAATTATCTTCTTCCCTCCTTTTTGGTGGAATATGGAAGCGCCATCTGGACATGGGAACACTTAGCATTACTTGCTGCTTCCACTTTCTAGGTCTATTCTGAGCATTAAAAAGTCCCTTCATTATTCTACATTTCTTTTATTTTCCAGATTTTTGTTGGCATCAGCAAAGACTTTCACTACCAATGTTCATCAAATCATCTGGCTCTGCTTTCTGGCAGGGAGTCCTGACCTCGCATTTAATGACATTTTAACACCATTGAGTCCAGGGCATGATTTAGCAAGGTTCAGCCTTTCGGTATGGAGAGGTCTAAACCCACCTTTGGGAATCATTTTCCAAATCTAAATTTTTCTGCTCTCTGATGTGGTCACAGCGCAAGCTGCTGCCCACAGAGATGATACAAGTCTGAAATGTATGGTTACACTTCTGGAGGATAGCATATGCACAGAAATTTTTAGTGTGAGTCTAAGTTGTGAAAGACATTAAGTGACTTCATTAATTTATAATGAGGGCTGCTTTAGAGGAATGCATCAGCTCAGCTTTCATGCTTGTTGGGACCAGAATTCAAAAGAGGGCTCATGCCCTTGATCAGTGCAATCTTTCTAAACCCAGTTAGTGACTGCTAACCGGCACCTCTCCTGCCTTCTTTTAACAACGTGGCAAGGGCTTTTTACTAAAAACCACTAGCCAGCACTCCTGTGCAGAAGAACTTTTAAAGGAGGCTGGGGGTGGTCGGGAAAGCCAGGTCATTGATGCCGCTTCATGTACAGCCCCGTGCTGTACGGCATGAGATAAACTCAGCCAACAGCCAGATGGGTGGGAACACCCTTGGAAATGCCAGCATCCAGAACCATTACCATTGCCGTAGTACAGCTCAAGGATTTAAAACCCATGATTATTTTTTTTTTTAATGTGACTAAACATAAAATTCTGGGCATTGTTTCTAGTATTATGGCTATTACTTACATGCCATTACTGCATAAAGACCTTGTCTTCTTTAAGGAGGTCTATACCTTGGAAAATCTCCTAGCATTTTATTCTCTCTTGGGATTACCAGCTAATTTGGATAGGCTCGAATGCATTCCAAAGAAAAGCTAAATTAAAAGCAATAAGGTGCTTGGATTTGTTGAAGAATTTCACTGTAACAAACATTTTATTTTTCCCGTCTTCTTATGGATTCAGTCAGTTTCACCTGCGTGTTTTATAATTCTGACTTTCAGGAATTTTTTTCCCTTAAAATACCATAAAATCATAGAAGTATGAGTTTTAGTCAACAAATCTTCACAAAAAATGGCCTAGTTCTAGCATATAGCTCAAGAGAAATTTTTGCCTGTAATATTCATCACAAAAAAAACAGAGGCTTCTACTGCTAGCGACTGACTTTCTGAATAAAAGTGCCTGAATCCATTCTGCCTCAGTAAAGAAGATCACGAGATTTGTCTTTCACCATGGGTGAGTTAAACCACATTTTGATTCAGTTTCTCCATTGATATGAGAGGGCCATGGGATCATTACAGAGATATTATTGGCAGTGATTTATACATCTAAGTCTCTTTTAACAGGAAAAGCTCAATATTATTTATTATCTCAGGATAATTCTATATTGAGATTTATCAGCATACAGGGAACAGGGTGTAGAAGTTTTATTGTTGGTAAAATAAATACTGCACTAAGTGTTTCTTTTGAGTTATGGAAAGACGTGTAAAGCCCTTTGCAGCCTTTCCCCCGATGATAATTTTCATGCTTTTACCAAGTGGGGAGCAGAGGTACAGCAAGAATTAGTGGCTCGCCTATGGCCACATCTCAAGTCAAGTATCGTGACCCCCATTTCCTTCCTCATATTGCAAGACAGCACTCCAAGGGAAAGCACCATGGGCTACTGGAACAGAGCAGAAATGCGTCTAGCTCTGTAGCCTGTCTCCATCAGCGCATGGTGCATAATTAACCTCTTCAGGATTTTTGCAATAATGTACCCATCAGGGACGTGTCTGCCCAGCTCTGCAATAAGAGGTTGGTTCATGCCTTCAGGCAGGAGAATAATGAACCTTTTTCAACATCTTTCTCAGTTCCTTCATTTAATCAGACCTTTTAACCTGTGCCATTTGGGCCAGACCAACCATCCCCGGAAAGCAATGGAAAATCTGGAGACAAGGTTTTTTTGTACTAACTATGGACAAGCAGATGCCAGGAGCTGCGAATCAGTAGATGTTTACCAACCATTGATAAAGCACAAGTTCCTAAACCGATGTTTTGTCCACAAAACCTAACCCCATTGCTCATATATTGCCTTATGCATCACCCAGAAATCTTGCACATCACAGTCTCATCAATAGCACTCCTGGAACCAGACTGTTCTTAGTAGTTTTTATGCTCAGGAAAACATCACTGCAAGCAGTAATGAAAGCCCACAGCTTAGCTCTTCCCTGGGTATATTTTGCTATTTATGGCCTATAAAACAACACAATATTTAGGCAAATATGTCTGCAAAAAGTAGATGAGTTGTTTTCTTTTTACCCTTTCTATAACAAAATAATATTATTTGTATAGTACCGTTGGATTCTCTAAATCCTGAGTTGAATGTGGTCACCTGTGATATATATACTTATAAACAGGTGGGTTTTATGATAGTTGTCCTAATTTATTGGCTTGTATGTAGGCATGGAGGGTCAAAGGCATGTTTGGTAGCAGTGGTCCTAGAAGTCCTAACCAGCGGCAAAATGCTGGTTAGGACACATGGGTTTGATTCTTTTCTCTGCCACAAGTTCCTTTAGAGAACTGAAACAGGTCTTGTATTTCCAGCTTCCTAGAGGTGTTGGGAAAATAAAATCCATTACTGACTGCACTGTTCAAATGTGCAGTGACAATACAGGGCATAGAGGTTCCTAGATGGATAAATTACCAGAGTGGTTTTGAAAGATTCAGTGAATCTTCAATCTTTTCACTGCAGGGAAACCTTCCCAGCAGAAACCCAGAGATTAGTATGCAGGAGAGTGCTCCTGTAACAAACCAGCATGTAACATGATTAAATCATACCGTAGTGAAGAGTTAACAAGGCATGGCTGCACACGTTTGCTGTTAGCTCACAGCACCACACAATGTTTCGTCTCAATGGCAGCTCAATAACTAGTCTGTAATTACATCGCAGGCCTTAATAAGTGCAGGGCCAGTCCTCCCAGGTGCTGGATGCTCTTAACTCCCACCAGCTGCAGCGGGAGCTGGAGTTACCCCAAGAAGCAGAGGAGCCCCTTGGCACATTGCGGGATGGGTCTGCAGCAAGACCAGCCTCCCACGGCACCATAGCATCGCTCGGTGCCTTCAGAGATGGGCAACGATCTCTCAAAAAGGGATTGGATTTTGAGTTATAGCAGCAGTAAAACAGTTATGAAAAATATAATAACCCATTTTGGCTTAAAGCACGTCATTATGTATTTTATGTTTTTACAGCACTGTGAGTGTTTCAGGCACTGGGAGACCCAGTGCTACTCCCAGGGGGAATATCATCCCACGGTTTTTAGGGTATGGAGGATTATTAGATGCATAAGCGTGTGCGTTTTGCTCCTTGTGGGTGATACAGAAGTATTGATATTCTAAGCAGGACTTGAACAGGGGAAGAAGTGTTGGCTTGTCAAAGGCTACAGGGCCAGTGTTTCGTTGGAAGTGCTTTCTGTCAGTAACACCCAGGTTAGAATCGTAGAAAGTCTTTCTTGCTCTTGAGAGATGAAGAAGGTGAAGTTCCTATTTAACCTCTCCAGGTCACCATTCCACATGCCTTGGGACATCTCTGGCAGGTATCTGGGGAAAACTTGCTGCTGTAGGTACAAGTATCTCACTCTAAGGCCTGAAACAAACCTTAAATGCACAGAGGGGAAATACCTACATTTAATCACTACTTAAACTTAGTTACATAGAATGGCAAAGCATCTTAGAGAATCTCCAAAGCACCTTTTACTGAAATTCAAGTAAATGCTTTCTAAGGCCAGAGCTTGGCAATTCAGGTGACCTTTGGTGAGGGTCATAATCAATGATGTCATTGAGGTAGCCTAAAGAGACTTAATTAGATGCTGACCACTAGTGCTGAAAAGGAGTTTTATTAACCAACCCATGAGCCTATAGATAGAGAAGTGCAGTAAACCCTGGTTTAAATAAATGTGAAAGGCTGATTCCTGCGTCTGGGAGGGCGATACACCAGCTGCCTCCGCACCTCAGTGTAGCCATGTCAGTAGCTCTGAAGTCCTCAGCCAAGGCTTTAAGTACTTTCCTTACTGCAGGTGCCATAAGCAATAGCTCCCAGGTGGTGACTAGGAGGAGGAGGAGGCTTACGGGAAGGTGGTTTCTACCTGCTGTCCTGAGTGATCATGCCTCTCTGCTCCCCATCTCACCGTGCTGTGAAATGCAATAACGCCCTATAAAGCACTTTGTATTTTTCATCGGTGCGTCTCAGAGGACCACAGCACTGTATGTCCACAAGGACTGGCAGACAAAGTCAGTGGTGCCATTGAAAGAGGCGACTTCATCCTCTGTCCACCTTGGGGGCTTTTTCACCAGTCTGCTATTAGTGCCACAACTAGGCTCGCTGTGAGCTGGGTCCGGGAACTGAACTGAATGAAAATTAAATATTATTTTTCTGCTAGGATCAGTTCTAGAAGCTCTTCTGCTATTCTGCTGGATGGTTGTACAAACATTTCTGATCACAAGAAATGCTTGGGATGGGACCAAGTGGCCAAGGTGGGGACGGAAGTGGATGGTACTAGTTTAAATTTTTAAGGGAACCATAGAGTGAGGATTTGGGAGTATTTTGTGGGCCATCTGATGACTGCAGCTTATTACTGTTGCCCCCCAGAGTAGAGTAGTATCTATAGCGTCTATTATTCAAAAATACATGATGTTTTATCTGCCATTATTTTCCATTACAGCAAGTGTTGTAATACTTGAATATTCTTGAATAAAAATAATATTCTTCAACAGAAAGTTTTGCTACTTATTACCTTATGTGCAGCTCGTGGAGGTTAAGATTTGCTGAACTATCTGAGCTGTCCTTGGCCTGGATCTGGAGTCTACCGTTAGGGGTGGCAAGCCAGTGCCTGACACTCTGTGCTGCGGGGGTCTGAGCATGGCGGTGTCTTTCTTGGTAGAGCAGCACAGGCAATCCCCAAGAGCATGCTATCCTTGTGCTACTGCACAAGCCAGGCATCCCCGCCAAAATATCTGGCTAACAACATCTGAGTTGCCTAAGAAACATGGACATCATGCTGAAGTGCTGCTAAATGTCCTGCAATGTGATAACGGCCTCCAGGAACCAGGCATGACCCAACAGTGTGCACGCATCTTCCCACCCAGCTGAATGCTAAATGAGCACAGCGCCCGGGCTTGTGCCTGCAAGGCATTCCCGGTGGTTGCTCACATATTAGGTCACTGGGTGACTGTTATCTGTTGTGACCAGAATGGTTTCCTATACAAGGATGATTACGACAACGCTTGGTTTTTTGTATACCCAGTAGCGGGAGGCTGTAATTAGTGCTTCCAGGCAAACTGTGACCTTTTGGAACTTTTCCTGAGGCTTATGAGGCTTAAATTAGTTTCTGCTGTTTGAAAGCATGCACAGACTTAATCTCTGGGTCCTATTTATATTATAATTACTATATAATTCATATTTGCATTCACTTGACTCTCTTTCTTACTTAACAGCCAAGGTTGGCTCTCGCGTCTCCACTCCTTTGTGTGCAGTTCATGGGTCAGAAATCCCGTGGGTAAAGGCAGGGTGGGGAGTGCTCATTCTCGCTCCCTCACATGCTCGTACGACCTCAGAATAGCAGGCTGGTATGAAAAATCCCTTTTGCACAAACAGAAGATACCACAAGGGCTTTTTCTCCAGGAAAAGAGAGGATGCTATTAGTGGTTTGGAATTTGAAAGAGAACTTCTTTTCTATCAGCTGTTAACAATGTTGTGATTAAAGTAGTATGAGATTAATTTAAATGATTGCTTTTGTGGCTGTTCTGGTCGCATTTTGTCTTCCTTTAAGTAGACCATTCATTTATGCTATAAAATATTTCACTGTATTGTTGTACATCTTTAATCTAATGTGAAGTAACCATAAATACTAGGTAGCATAGAGTGAGTGGGGGAAAAAAACAATATGCATGAATATTTAATAAACAAAAAAATTGAAAATACCTGTAATTTCCAGTGTATGAAAAAGTATTGTGGAATGAATGTGAAAGTCCTATCCCCTTTAAAATACCCTCCTCCTGCAAAGCACTATGTGTCCCTTGCTTTTACACGCTTTGATCCTGTTTTCATTTTGATTCTTGCTTGTAAATATGAGTTGTCTGGCATTGCCCAGAGGAAGGTGATCTATCATCTGCTTACAGCCAGGGTTCTTGTCATTCGGTCATTCCGTATATATAAAATTTTATCTGAACTCCACTCGTAGGAGATAAATGACCATGACAACAGGCTTCCTCCAATGCTTCAAATAATGAAGCTTCACAAATCAGGCAGTGGCCTCCTGCATGTTCAGACTAGGGTGCATGTGCGTTATTTCCAGCTATATGAGCGACCTTCGATGAACTCATTATTCTGCAGTGGATAGTACAGATGTTACCATCCCGCAAGATTTAAAGCTTCCTCTAAGGAAAACTGCTTCTTTCACCTTGTTTGCCAGCTGGATCAGCTGTAAGGTTTATTGCTAGCTTTTGTTTTCTGTTTGCATGATACTTGTTTAGTCCCTTATTAATGCAGTCAGTGCATTAAGGATATATTAAAACCTGAGAACTCATGAGAGGAAAACAGCTTAATAACCAGAAAATGTGAAGCAACATTATTTATGGTTTGTTGTTGTTATTTTTAAAGTTAATATCCAGCATCAGTTATTACGTAAGTAGTTAGGATATCATTATTCTATTGCAAGAGGATATTACTCATGGAAAAGAATAAATTAAGATTATTTAAATCAATTTCTACTAGGCTTTTAATGGAACAAACACAAAATATACAATGAAGTTTTATTCTGTCAGTGTTAATGAATTTTAAATGGCACTGAAGAGAGATTGTTTTCTTTCATGCTGCGATTACAAGGAAATACCCTTTTCCCTTGAATATATCAGCAGTAGGTTTGTTAGACGAGCTGGGAAGAGTAACAGGGACTGCAATGCTCTTCCGCCCCTTCCCCAGCTCTACCGGGGGGACATGGCTACACAGTCTCTCCATCATGACAGTCCTGACATTTGTGGCACTTTTTAATCATGGAATCACAAAATCTTAGGAGAATTCAGGTTGGAAAGAACCTTAGGAGGTTTATATGCAACTTCCTGCTCCAAGCAGTATCAGAGAAGAGATCAGAGCAGGTTGCTCAGGGCTCTGTCTAGTCTTGTCTTCAAAGCCTCCAAGGATGGAGAATGCACAACCTCCCTGGGTATCCTGAGTTATCCAGTGACTTCCCAAGGTAGACAGAGAATACAGGAAATGTCAGGCATGTTTCTTCGCATATGGTATTTCTCTTAGGATTAGCATATACTAATCCAATAAGAAACTACATTTTAAAAACAGGGACAAATGTTAAACTTTTGCTTTCACTTCTTTTCAAAGTTTGCAGAAAGTCTGGATTAATTTTGAATTGAGAGAGGTTAAATTAATGAGGAGTTCAATTAGAAATAGCAGGAAATAGAACACAAATTGGAAAAAGAAAGAGCTGGGTGCAGGGGTTTCTCTGTTCAGATTTGTTCTTCCAGCCATAGCCCTGAAGCAGCACGCTAGAACAAAACACCCTGGCCTGTTGGGAAGTCAGTGGTCCCCAGGTGAGCTAGAGTGGTTCCCTCCTGCCTCTGGTACATCTCCAGGTACACAGTCGTGGTGCACTGTCAGGTTCAGGAACGCTGCAAGCAAATTCTCCTCACCTACCTCCTTTTTACAGCTGATCTTATCACTATGATGGGTGAATGTACCTGCAGCATTTCTTGAAGGTCTTGGGTGTTTTGTGCTCCTCTTTGGAACCGTCCACATGCATTTATTGCTTTATGGCTTTTGCAAACCTTAGCCAAAGCCTCATGAAAGGAAAGAAATACTTTCACTCAGCCCACTCAATGTGATACCTCATTGGATGATATTAATTAAGAAGGAGAGGATGGGGATTAGTAAAAGAATTGTAAGGGAGCCGTAAATCAAAGGCAGTAGATTATGATGAAGGGAAATATAAAGCTAATTGGAGATCAGCAGCAGGGTTCATTAGGATCTGGTCTTGGGAATGACCTTGCTTAGATTGTTCCCTGGCAGCCTGGGAACCCAAGGCTAGACACAGCTAATGGAATTTGTTAAGGCCACAAAGCTGATAAGCATCATCAGAAGGCAGAGAGAAATACTGGAGAAGCTGGCTGTCTTGCAGGGCTGGAGTGGGAGAAATTAATAGTACAAAGAGCAAAATTAAGCACATGGTGACTCAGGGCAAGGGTTTGTCTCATGTGCTTGAAGTTCAAGAGTTACAAATTCCCCAGAAGAGCACATGGGTGCCTGGGCATGCAGTGCTGGTCACTGGAGTCTGCAAACTGCTTACCGGCTGTGGTCGTGGAAAAGGCAAATGCTCTTTTAGGATGGAACAGGGAAACAAGTGTCTGTGGAACCGGGCAAGTAGCAGTTTCACTGTATAAGGACCAGTTAAGACACCCTCTGCAGCAGGGGTAGAGTCCTGGTCATTAGTGTTCAGGAAGGAGGAACTGAATGTAAAACGTTCTTGCATTAGAGTGAGAGAAAAAGAAACTAGGTCTTACAAAAGGGAGCTAAAATATTCTAGTTTATCCTACTGGATGAGAGCTCTGGGACACGTGACTGCTCTAAATATAATGGGAATACTCATGATTAGTAGAAAACAGCTTGTTGGAACAACCCCAAAAAGGTGTAAATCAGAGTGACATCCAGGGTAGCTTCAAGTCAGAAGGCAGCTCCAACCAGAAAAGCAAGACAACAGTAGGAATTACATCAGTGGAAACAGATTTAGAGGGCATTTGTCAGTACTTTCTGAATGCACAATTACCTGAAGAAGCAATAGGGGGTCTTCTCAGACCTGGAGGTCCCCCATCCTTCGGTGTTTCAGTGACCATAGAGGGAAGTCAGTGGGATGGAACCAGTTAGTGTCAGTCCAGCTGCCCACACTGCTGCTTGTAGGCGCCTCTCAAAATCCCATGGAACAGACTGAGGACCTGACCATGCCTATTCACTCGAGCAACCTTTTGAAGAACTCATCGGACCTATTTTGTGTGGTATAATTAAGGACAAAGCTCTTGCTCATTTGCCTCTAGTCACTGCTAACTGAAGCCACCTCAGAATAACCAGATTTATTTCTGCCCTACATAAAGTAAGCATGAAATTTATTACTAGTATCAGACAGGGCAGAAACAAGCAGTACCATCCGTGTGGTTTGTGCAGTCCCGCGTCTTGCCCGAGAACAAGACAGTATTGATTATTTTACAAGACAAGTTACATTTGAGGAAGTAAAGATTAGATTAAAAAATTAAATGCCTTGGGGAGGGTGAATAGCAGCACAAATCTGTTTGATGTTTGTGTCAACAAGGCGGCCAAAGCAAGCAGCACGAACATCTGTCTGTAGCGTACGCTGGAAAATACTGTAAAGGGGGAAATATTTTAATTGTAAGCACCGGTTCACAGAACTCCCCATGTCTTTATTTATTGGGCTGATAATATCACCCCAACATATGAACTTTATACAGCACACATAAATAATTCATGGATTAGCAAATAAAGAGATCTGGAATCTGTACACAGAGATGGCTGTTGACAATTATCTCACTTGTGCAGAGCCAGACCCTCTCAGCTCCCATCGCTTGCAGCTGCTCTTTTAAATCATTCATCAGCGCTTAAGAGATATGCTGGTGGCGCTGGCAGAGAGTATTTGAATTTTCATTGTTTACACACTGTGAATTTAGCTTCTGGTCTGAAATTATCTGCCACATTGAAGCCTTTGAGAATATGGATGAGGAGAAAAAGACAATTCCTCTTTTTTCCCTTCCTTAACACTCGGATAACTTTGAATACCTTTTTTAATTTTTTTTGCAATTTTAGTTCATATTCTTTTTATAATCACTACTTATATTTTCAAGTTGAAACTGATATAATTCCCGATGCTGTTTAGACCATGAAAACATCAGGAATACTGTGAAATAATTCTCTTTAAAGTATTACCAAAAAAATGTCTGGTAAATATTTTGTTGAAAGTTGTACGATTTTCCATTTTTATTCTGGAAATCTATACCTTACCACCTAAATATCCAGAGTTCCTTCTTTCTGATGGTGTCTAAGCAGAACCCTGTTGGAAATAATAATGAAAGCTGCTTAAAAAATTGATGACAAGCCACAACCAATGCTTTTTCTTGTCAAATTACTGAGGCACTGAGTTTCTGTGCACTTTCAGATCACAGCGGGTAGTACTTCCTTCATGATAAATTTGCCCATGTCATTATAGTAGTACGGCTTAATTTACTTCTAGCATGGAAAATGAGAGTAACATTTTTAAAGTCATAGGCCTTATGATGAAGCCAGACAGAATTCTACCTGTATTAATTGAAAATCTCATTCCTGTAACAAGAGATTTACGCCATGTTATTAACTACGCGTCTATCCAGGAATGTATAGACATACACAGAGAAGTTCTCCTGTCAA
Organism: Falco naumanni; assembly: GCF_017639655.2. Classification (NCBI taxonomy): domain Eukaryota; kingdom Metazoa; phylum Chordata; class Aves; order Falconiformes; family Falconidae; genus Falco; species Falco naumanni. The sequence continues at coordinate 53,910,740 of NC_054057.1, read as the reverse complement.
TAGTTTTGGTCCTTTCTCTTAGGCTATAAATAAAGCAGCAGTATTAAAACAGCTGTCAGGTTACTGGAGTTAGCTGGTGCAACGCTGGCGCCGAGGAGAGGGGAGTGGAGCCTGCAAGCCTGGTGAAGCAGTTCCAGCTGACAGCACTCCAGCGCTCCTGGTCCTGCTCCTGCCAGAGGGATGCAGAGAGGGATCACGGGGTTACAGAGCCCCTATGGTGCCACCCAGCATCCTAAAAATTCTGGAGGAGATGGCAGGGAGCAGCAATGCCAGGTCCCACGCCTCGGGGTGTATCGTAGCCCTGGTTGTAACTACACCTAGGCAGCCAGGACCAGGGGAAGAAACCCAAGAGCATCATCATCATCCCCTCGGCATGCAGGGAGGTGGCCTGCCCAGGATTTTGGGAACAGCCATCCAGGCTATGCGGTATGCGCTGGGTGTCTCTTTAACTTTCTACATCAGGGCCAAAGCAGCTTGGTATCTGCTTTACTTTCTTAAAGGGCAGCACTTTGTGCTTTATTCTGCATGGGCCACAGGCAAATGCTGAATTCCAGCCTGCGCCTGAAGTTGATCTGCACACAGGACCTGTGTAAGCAAGAGGCAGAGCGTTTGCAAAGTTTCCAAGGGGGACAGGCAGCCACGGGCACTCATCAGCACTGATTAAAGAACAGAAGCAGCAGAATGTGCCAGGGCTCAGGAGTCCCAATCAAAGCCCGTTTGAAAGGGCTCTGGAGAGAGGAGACACGGAGCAGAGGATGTCCTCGCTCTGCTTCTGTCAGCTCCCAGCAGTTCACTGAACAAATTAGGTTTCACTCTCAGATCCACAAATGACAGTGGATGGCATTTACCAGATGGCATGTGTAATGGGACTGTCACACCGTTATAGGTTTAAAAATAAAGTATGGGAGGCAGCTAATGAATATACACTTCCTAATTTCAAGAATTTCTTTCTATCCCTGTCAGGTGTTAGGCACTCAACTTGTGAGTGTTGAAAGACTTTTGATGTGTGTTATGAAAAGACATAGTCTAGCATGTAACTAGGTTGTTTTACTTTAAAAATTGGCATTAAGTAATTTACGTCATTCCTAAAAAAGTGATTTTTCTCTTAATGACTTTCAGCCTGCTCACAAGTAAAATGCATTGTTTAACTGGAATGTCATCTTTAGGAATATTTAATATTGACAGTAATCTTTCCCATAAAGCTGGTGATTCTACTCTGTAGATTTCTGTCTTTGCCATTTTTCCTCATTTGTTTAAAAATAAAAATTCAGCAACTCAGAAGTCTTATTTTTTCAAGGATACTCATGCATATTTTTAAATATTTTTGTTTTACATTACCTCAAACTGAATATCTTTGTATGGGACCTCACTTTAAAATATGATTTGAGGAGACAACAGTAAGGCAGTGACAGACCGAGGGAACACAATATGTAATACGTGGAATTTTCTAAACTACATACCAGCTTTTTTCTTTATTAGCTTCTCACAGGTTTTCCAGTGCCAACACAGAAAGAAAAAATAAATTAGAAAATAAAAGGATTATATGCATTGTATTTCTCTCTTTATCGTTTTCTTTTTGTTAGGCATTTTTGTGTTAATTAAAGGACAGCTCTAGCTCCAATTGAAGCCATTTGGGAGGATTGCTTTTATTTTCAGTGATGATTTTATCATGCCCATGTTTATTAGATTTGTTGCTTTTCCAGCAGACTGGCTTCTGGGACTGCAGGGAAAAAGCAGGGCAGATTTATAAACAGGTATGGTCAGCATATCAATGTGTATTGGCAGTAGAAAGGTAGATTCAGCTAAATCCTGATGAGTAAAACACAGTTTTCCTCTGTGCATTATACTTACCTAGCTGCAGTCTAAGAAAATGATGCAAACAAAGAAATTGGCTTGTTAATGAAGAAAATTCTCAATTACTAGGAAACAAAAGTCAGGTTGCCATATCAGTCAGGTTAATTTTAAATAAAACCCTTTTCTGCCTCTTGTCTATATAGGTAAGATCTACACAAAACACTCTTGATTGTATGCAGTGGGATGGGATGGGATGGGATGGGATGGGATGGGATGGGATGGGATGGGATGGGATGGGATGGGATGGGATGGGATGGGATGGGATGGGATGGGATGGGATGGGGAAAGCCACCAGCACAGTTATACCGCCCTAAAGTCTTTTTATCTCTCAAGAACTTATTTCGCTTCCCAAACCAGTATGGATGGGGATGGCTCAGTGACCCGTTTCTGTTGCCATTTGTGTGCACACTTTCAGTTACCGTGTTTCAGAGTTGTTTTTTTTTTCTCAACCAGCTTTACACAAATCGCTGGTGCACATGACTGGTGATGACACAGGATTTGCCTGTAGGTTCAAGGACTCAAGGCATCTTAAAGGGGCTTGGCACCTTGAAGCTGTCTTCATTTGGAAGCATAAAAAAAAATTGGGCTTTTTGATATTCAATGTAGTTCAACAGCAGGTTTCCCCTGCACGCTGGCAGCATGGCCCCAGACTGTCAGAGCCCGAGAAAGGAGGAAACATGGTTTCTAACACCCTTTCTTCCATGGGTCTTTCATAAAGACAGTTCCAAATTTTGCCATCCCCACCAATTTCTCAACCTCATTACGTAGTAAATTTGAACTGGGAATACAGCATATACAAAAGAGAAATCCTGGTACCTCAAACCCTGTGCTGGAGCATGTCCAGAGCCGGGCAGGGGCTGGGGGACAAGGCTGGTGGGGGGCATCTGAGGGAACTGGACGGGTTTAGCCTGGAGAGGAGGAGGCTGAGGGGGGATCTTATTGCTCCCTACAAATTCCTGAAAAGAGGGTGTAGTGAGCTGGGTGCGGGTCTCTTCTCCTGGGTAACAAGTGATAGGACAAGAGGAAACAGCCTCAAGTTGTGCCAGGAGAGGTTTAGACTGGGTGTTAGGAAGAGTTTCTTCACCAAAAGAGTTGTCAAGCACTGGAACAGGCTGCCCAGGGACATGGTTAAGTCACCATCCCTGGAGGTATTTAAAAAACATGTAGATGTGGCATCTCAGGACATGGTTTAGTGGTGGACCTGGCAGCATTAGGTTTATGGTCTTGAGGGTCTTTTCCAATGTAAATGATTCTATGATCTATGATCTTCACCAACACGCAGTGTGGGAGGACTCTGGCTCTGCTGCTGGGGTCTTTGCTGGGCGCAGGGATGATCTTTTCCCCAGCTGCTCACACTTGCAGCTGCTGCTGCATCGTATCGCATTATTAGGAAAGGGAAGGAAAGTAAGACAACCACTATCTCTGAGGTTAAGAATTAACAATTTGCATCATTGCAGTACTTCTTCCACCTTCCTGATCAGTGTTATCAAACTCATTGGAAAAGCTACGAACGGGTATGGTAGTAACATACAGGTGGTTGTACTGTGTCAGACGGGAGTTCATCTTGGCCCAGCGTCCTGTCTCCGAGAGCAGCCAGCAGATGATAACTGCAAACCAGACAGAAAGAAGCTGACGACAAAATGAACCTAATCTCATGTACCATCCCATTTTTCTATCAACCAGCCACTTGGTGACTTTCTGAAGAAGCAGCTGAATCCAGACCACTGTGCTAAGGGCTATAGCATCCTACAGCATCCTGTGCTGGAGCCTGCAGCATCCTGTGGTACAGACTATAGCATCCTAAAGACTGTAACATCCTACAGCAATGAATTCTGTGGTTCACTGATGTGCATTGCATAGTAATGATAATCCTCTTTGTATAATACTGACTGATTTCAATACCCAAATGCTGCATTTTAAGATAGCATATGTGGTTGTCTTTAGTGTGAGCGCCAAACTGGTATTTAATTCATTTAAATTAAAAAAAAAAAAAAGAAAAAAAAAAAGAAAAAACTGAAAGCAAACAACTCAAAACATTTGCAAAACAGCAACAGTTACCCATGGCATACAAAATGTAAATGCTTTGTGCTGTGATGTTTGGGTGTCATTAGAATAATTTTAAAGCAAGTGATTTAATTGTGTTTGTGCTAATTATAATGTTTACAAATTAGGGAAAGATGCATTTAGTGGTCTGTTGGGAAAGGGCTTTGAAGCCTCAAATGTCTTTGAGTCTACAGTACTGTCATTTATTCATAGACTCTTTCTAATACCAGGGTGATTTGCTTTTTAGATTACTCTTGCATGGAAAGCCAGTCTCAGGAGTCTTCAGCTCCGTGGAATTCAAAACCAGGTTCACGTGTGTCTGTGTGTGCTTCAATAGAAATTTAATCAAGTTCTTTTCTTCTTTTTTTCAAGGTCCTCGTGTCCCGATGGTGACTGTTCACAACACAACCGACGCACAGAGTAAGAATGGGCTTGAGCTTTGCAATTCTTCAGAGAAGAGTAGCCAGGCAGGACAGTGAGATGTGGTTGCTCTTTGGTAAACTCACACCAGCAAGGAGCCCAGGCTCTGCCTAAATACAAGTCTTCTGCAAGGGAAAGGGACTTGCAGAGCTGTTGTGGTGCCATCACAACACCTTGGTGTTTGGAGTACAAACACAGTGGTTTAGGCATGATGTTTGCCATCACCTTTCTCAAAAAAAAAAAAAAAAAACCAAAGTCCAGATCTCTCTGTCTTTTGTTAGTCTTCCACAAACTTTGTTTTACATCCCACTCAAGACAAAACAAAGATTTAGCTTAATCTACGGGTTTAATAAAATCACTCTGATAGGGATTACCAGGCTGAGAGAGATAATGCAGAAGAGTAAGCCCCACAACTTGTACCTCTGCCTGGTTTCCTGACCTGTTCCTGGGGATTGTAGCACCTATTTTCTGGTAAGGCTTTTTCATGCTAATGATTCACATCTACACCAGTGTGAAGCTGAAATTACTCCAAATACAGGCTTCTTCCCTCAAAATCTGTGGTACTTACTGGCTGTGGCCATTGCCAGACTGGTCAGGACTCCTTGTAGAGTCCAGAGAGCCACCAGGTTTCTGGGGTTCCTCCTTCACACCCATAGCAATAGAAATTATCCAGAAAGATCCATTTTTTACCCCAAGTCAGCATGGCTGGGAGCCTCAGGGATAGAGCCTTTCTCTGTCCCTACTATATAGGGGTCTTAAACCAAGATGCCCCTTGCTGTTTTTCATGAGTCTGGGAAGACTTCATAGCACGGTGTGGGATTCTCACCGTGAAACCAAGATTTATCTCCTCCCATCATTTTGATGGGAGACCTTTATCTTTCATTTTAATGTAGACTTTAGCCCAGCTTTAACCTACAGTTAGGGACTTCAGGCATTGCTGTGATCCACATAATAAGCAACACTTTTATTCTACCTGCTTTGTACATGGCCGGTATCAGTTTATCAGGTATCAATTTCATTTAACTGGATTTACAGCAGCTCACTGCTGTTGCCTCTGCAAAGAAACAGACCAAAGCAGGTAATCTGGCTCTTATACTAAGGTTTTCTGAGAAATGCTGAGCTGCTTCATTTCCCACTGAGGGTGACAAGTGTTAAAGCAAAGAATCCCGTAGCACCAGGACATGTAAGAGAAAAGCACAGGATCAGTCTTCCTGTATACAGTTTCTGTGTGTTCCCTGTTTTATTCCCTGTTTTCTCAATTTCTGTTGGCAACACACATTTCAAGCCCTTACCACACCTAGAAAAGTTTTGCTTGTAAGCAGGATGTGTAGAGTGCAATACCAAATTCTGATTGAATTTTTTTTTTAAATCCAATTTACAATCAGATTTGTGGCATATTGTATCCTTTGCCATTAAAATAGAAATACTCAGTAGTGTTTCACTTAGTGTCAGCAGTGTCCAATATTGTTAATGAGATATATTGTACATTTAACACAAATCTATCTTTCCACCGTTTTCCATAATTTTTTTTCCAATTAAAATGTTCCTTTGGAGAGAAAGACATGCATAACATTTAGCAGCATCCTGGAACAAGTTAGCTTAAAGCAATATACTGCTGCATGACTGTCCTGTAAGGATAGCGAGAGAAATCTTTGCTGCCAGAGAAAAGCTGTGCAACGTACCCTGGCCCATGGCTGAGACCATCTGCCATCACCTTGCTTATGGGGTGACTGTGAAATAAATGCTTCATTTCCCCGTGACTCAGTTTCCCCACTGCTCTTTAATTTCTGGATAAAAGTGCCATGATGGAGCTGATTGATTTTGCTGAGTAGGGCTCTCACCGAGGAACCAGGGTTATTGCTGCTGGCAATGGTGGGCTAGAGGTATGGCTCCATGTGCCTGTCTGCTCCCTTGTGAAACAACTTCTGCTGTAAATATGCAAAAGTTGGCACGTGTAGCTAGCTCTCCTGGTCTACAAAAATACAAGAATTGATTTTTCAAGCAATACAGAAAGCAAATTGCAAGCTCCTAGCTTTTCAGTCTCTCTGCACCAGTGACCACTGGTATCTCAGCCAGTGCACAAGGATGTCTCATCTTTTCCTCCCAGCAGAGATGTGGGTTTGGCAGTGCCCTCACTGAGCATGACCCCAGGGCAGCCCTGGGGATGCCTGCAAGGCTCTACAGCCCACAGACAAGGTTGCCACAGGACCAGGAGAGTTTCTTAGCTCTGACCTGCAGCTCCAATGTCCCTTTCTGGTTTTTCCCTGTTAAACACACCACCTTAATTTTACCATAGACATGGAGATGGCTGACTGGCTGTAACAGCGTGTACAGAATAGTGCTCTCATGACCTGTGTTATAGCCTGCTGCATAGTTTTATAAAATACTTCTAGGTGCATAAAATGAGAGAGACCATAAAACAAGAAACAGCAAATGAAGGGCTTGAAAAAAAACATAAAACACGCTAAGACTAATTTTATTCTGACAGGTATATATGTGTAGCATTTATTGCATAGAGAGCTCAATCTAGTCATGTACAGAACACATCCCCTACTGAAATTCATGATTTTCTGCATATGATTAGCATCTCCCCTGGTTCCTTTTTTCCCCTCATTCTTTTCCTTTTGAATAAAGGGCAACTGACAGTTGCATGTTACTGAATTTACTTATTTAATATGAGCCCATTACTCTATAAAGGGAGTTTGCCTCTGTATTCTGCAATAATCTGATAATAGTGAGTTGCACTGAATATTATAGCGTGCTTACATTTAATTAAGCAATGACCATTTGTACTCCACAGACTCAAGCTCCCTGTGGTCCTAAAGCAGAAAAGAAAGTCCTTTAGGAGATATGCCAATCTTTTTTATTTCCTCCACAGTCTTCTTGGCTTTCTGTGAATGCAATTATATGAACAAATAAAACGGCTTGACTGAATTCCCCTACGTGGCAAGCCCCTTTCTGCTGATAAAGCTACTTGTGTGTGCCATAATTAAATGAGATTCTTAATATTTAACTAAACGTAATAGGCTGTTGCTTTGGCACTTTTGAGGGGGTTGTGCTTTCAATAGAGATGAGCCAAGCTTTTCAGAAGCAGGGTGAATAGTCACTGAACCAATACACTATTGCTGAAAGATCTGTGAAATGTATTAACTGGGAAGGGCACGGTTTTGTGCTGTGCCTGCCTGTTCAGCAGAGATGTGCAATGAAAGCATGATAATCAGGTACCATAAGTATTATTTGAGGAGCTGGGGTTACACAGCTATTGATCAGTGCGTCTCGAAAGGGAAGTTACAGTCAATGAAACACATAATTTGGTGTGAAACCTCAAACCCTCCTTGGGTTCGCATGGCAGAGACAATGCCTGGATCCCCCTGGTTCAAACGCAGCCTGATGCCACGGGGATGAGCCCTGCAATGGGCCCTCCCCGGACCAGGTTTCACTGCCCCCACCGCGGCATCCCCCTGGCCCCTGGATCCCTCCTCCGTGGGACTCAGGAGCCTCACCATCACCAGGAGACATTTCCCACCACTTAGGACATACAGCCTGAAATGTGTCCTAAAGATGGGCCCTTTCCTTACCACCTGGGAAGGACTTGCTCTTTCTGGTGTTGGAGATGGACTTTTTTCTAGAAGAGGCTCAGCGGTTAGAGCGCATGGCCAGGATGTGGGGAATAAAGGTTAAATACTGGGAAGGAGGAAGGATTCCTCTATTTCATCCCAGAGTCCCTGGATAAGACACACAAGCCAAATGGACAAATCTTGAAACACTCCAAAAAACAAGGTTGCTCCAAAACCTGACATCACAGGTTTGTATGATCTTTGTCCTCTCTTCTTTCCCCATGGCTTCCTTCCCACCGATTTTCTCTTGTGCAGCAGCACAACTTTATCCTCAAGCCCTCCACAGACTCCTCCCTTTCCCCATTCTTTATGTGTAACTTGGGCATAGACTTGAGGACCACTTCAGTTGATACCTAGCTTTGCATGGCAGGTAGATAGATGTCTGACTGGGACCCATAGCAGTGTCTCAGCACTGAAGGTCACATTCCATCTGCTGTAAGTCAGGTGAATGCCACTGATTTCAGGAATATAGCTTTATGCCAATGCAGAACCTGGAACGGGTTTCAAAGACTTCACTGAATTAGACATCTGTGAGGACTAGAAGGAAATTCTTTCATAAGGAAATTTGTGTTACGAATACTAAGATGACTATAAAACGTTAAAATGCTTTTTCACAAACAATGCCCAAAGTTTTTATGTTCTTGTCCTTATTCTTTCAGAAATTTTTGAGCTGGAGGTAAATGAAAATGTGCAGCTGGCTGTAAACGACAGGCAAATGCCTAAGGTAGAATACATGGAAATCAAGATAGATGATTACAGTAAGTGGCACCTTTCCTCTGTCTTATTTTTATTTTTCACTGCCATTGGTGTGAAATGATACAGTCATCTTGGCTAGACTGGCAGGAGGAAAAATGACTTTGTCTCTCAATAAACTCACACAGTTTGCAAAGCACTCTTTTAGGATGTGCTACATGAGGAGATTATTACAGAGACAGGATTTGATGAGAATGCAGCTGAAGATAGGCAAATTATAGGGTTGGGTTTGGGTTTTTTTTTTGCCTTTTAATGTTTTCTTTGCAGAGAAAAAGCCACTTTGGGAAATGACACAGTGTGGTGCCCCCATTGTTCAGGGCATTTGTGCTAGCTGGACTAGTGTTATTATTTGAGATGGGTTTGAAGTGGGATACTGTATGTACTTGCTGGCTACAGCTGCGGCTGCCTTTCAGTGTGCAATACTGCATGGGAGTGAATGAAAGCAGCTCACCAATGACCGCCCATCAGAACCATTCAGGATTCTTTGAGAAAGCCGTATCATTTGACAGGGTTGGGGAAAAAAAAAAAAACAAAAAACAAAAAACAAAAAAACAACAGCTTTATGAGAGAAACCAAAAGAGATTGCACCTGGAATAAAGAAGGCAGAAACTTGGAGCGGTTTATATCCACAGCTGGTGCATTGTTTGTACCACTTGTATAATCAGTCCCCACATAACTATATGCCTGCCAAAAAGAGAGAGAAAAGCCTCGTGACAAACAGCCAAAGTGTAAGCATTTTCTGCCTGTCTCTGTAGTTGTACCTGAAACAACCTAAAAAGCATCTTTGCTGGCTCTAAGCAGGTATCTTGTCTAGATGTGGAAATCCCCGTACTCAGAGTCGCGCAATGGCTCCCAAAAATCCCCATTTGCGTGTACAGTGGCAACTCTAAAAAAAAAAAACCAACCACCCCAAAGATCCTGGGTTTAGAATATGACCCGTAATATCTCCCATGCCCGAAAGGAGCATACCTCTCAGATTGGATGCATTGATACGGGAGCAGTGAGGTGTGACGGATGGCGGGTTACTAATTCCAGCCATTACCGGGTGTTATAAAATGTGATGCAAAGGCTGAGAGACAGTTGCTATTTGAAAAGGATAATAATGGCCCTAAAATGTTCTGCTTGCCACATGGGCATTAGGAACATAAACCAGTGCATAAAATAACAGGAGCAGACATGCACTTCCAGGCCTTATGGGCAGGGAAAGACGGGGGGAAAAACCTGTCATAAAGATCACATCTATCCCCCCCGTGAGCCATCTATCTCATCATGACGCTGGCAGCTTGTTAGGAGTAACTCAGCTTGATGCTGAATTTCTAAACTGCAGGTAACACTGAGATGCAATTTTGCTCATTTAACCAAAAATATATGTGTGTGTGTGTGTGTGCGTGTGTGTAATAAATGCAAGCTGGCCGCAGCCAGGCAGCTGTTCTGTGCCTTCCCTGCATCTTCCAAGCTTTGGGCTGAACAGCCTTGGGAACGCTACACGGAGTGCTCAGTTATATTTAAAGTCAAGCGATGGCCTTTTTGGCTGTCCCTGGGCCATTGATCCAATTTGCAGCTATTAGCATTCAGATGGAATAACTAATTAGGCAGAGTGTCAGACAATGATTGCAAAGCAAACCACTTAAACCGCGCAATTAATCTGTGTATTAATCTACTGAAAATGCTTCTAATACCGATTTAATTGCTGGGCCTTTGCTAATCTGGATTGTAGCTAACATTTTAAAAATAAATGCGCTCTCATTAATGTGGAAAGCATTTGTATGGCAGCATTTTTAGCTGTCGATATGAAGCCATAGGAAGCAATTAAATGAAGCTTTGGTGAGCACGTCCCTCACTCATATCGGTTCAGTACCAGTACAACAACGTGGGCTTCAGCACAGCTACCTCCTGTTTTACAGGAAAATTAAGCCCTCTGGAAGTTAGGATTAAAATACGTTTCTCTATCTGTCTTCACACCATTACAGCAAGATAATCCTATTCTCTCCCCCAGCCCCCATACTTAATTGGGTTTTAAATTATCGTTTTCATCGCCAATTTTCCCCCTCCTCTGCTGCCCTGAAATATTGATTTCTGGCTGCGTCACTCATCCAGCTGCCAAAAAGGAAAATTATAGCTATTGCCAGATGTTAATTGAATGCTGTAAAAGTGATGCATGACTGAACAGCTTGCGCCGTAGTCCCGATTTACATTTCTTGTCACCTCGGCTATCATAATATGGGTCTTTTCTTTGACAACATCTGTGTTTCTAAGGTGTTATTTACCAGTGCCTCTGATGAAATGCCATTTTATTCCTGCTTGTAAGTGGCCGAAACACTAGAAAAATCTATTAAAGTTATGTCAACGTTTCCACGCTGAAGATATGTTGTTATTTGGTTTGGGTTTTTTTGTCTAGAATTGCCAATGCAGATCTTAAAGCCAGCGACCTTCTCGGACACTGCGCACTACCCCTTGCTTTTGGTTGTGTAAGTTCTCGCTCATCTTTTCTTTCTCTTCATGTTATTAGGGCGGCATGGAAACCTTGGCCACAATCAGAGCCTTTTTAAGATATAATTTGTACAAGGAATGCCTGTCCACTTTAACACCTGAGTCCAGCACATTGGTCCCTAGCCCCTGCCTCCCCTCGGGGCTGGGAGAGGCTAGACATTGGTCCCTTCTCCCCAAGGGTTTCAGCTCCCAGGAGGGTACCCTAGTGAAACGCTGCAGAATAAATGGGAGGGGGTTCTAAAATTGTTCAATTTTGTAAAATTATTCAATAATTTTGGGGGCAGAAACAGGAGGGGGAAGAATAAAAGCTGGATGTTGACCTTCTGTCCCAGTGCTTAGGGCACTCACCCTGTGCTTAACAGGTAGTTTTAGAGTGGGATGCTTTCAGGGTTACTACAGCTTAAATTTTAGGCGCCCGCATGCAGCAATCCTTCCCATGTAAATGCTGGTGTTCCCTGAAGTGACAGTAAAGAGAGAGCTAGAAACCTTTGAAGATCTCCACGACATTAGCATTTATATTAGGTAGGAAGGATTTCCTCCTGGCAGGCATAGCAGATGGGTATTTCTTTATGCAACATTTAGTAATAATAATACACATTACTGAGCTTTTTCTGGCAATTTGGAAAGGAACTGAGGGAGGGAAGTCACTGACCTTGGCAGAACCCGTTTGGCCCTGGCTGTGTCCCACTGCATCGCTTGCTCCCTGCCAGGGAACTCCCCGCAAAAGAGCTGCCTCATATGGGAGTGATGAATGCCTGATGAATGCCTGAACACCGCCCTGCATACCCCTCCATGAAGGACAAAAACACTGCAATAAGTGTGTCGTTACATCATAAAATTACTGCAGAGAAAATGTACTTTATTATACAAGTGCTTGAGGAAGATTGGTGCTCATCAAGCTAACAGCACTTGATCAGGCTGCCTCTGAAGCTGGATGCGCCTGGGTCTCGCTTGAATAAATGCAAATGACTGAAGTCACATGCACATTAAAATCGTGCAGTGAGTTGCCTGATGTCTCAAAGAACCCCAAAATGGACAAGAAGTAGTTGGAAGAGCCAGCGGCTCTACAGTATTGCCAGTCCTAAAATATTACTTACAATCAGCAGCAGCAGCTTTTGATTTTTCGGAGCTGCCTGCCTGAAGTGTGATCAATATTTCTTGAGACACTTCCCCTGTACAGGATCGGGCCCCAAGCAGAAAGGTGAAGAGAGAGTGTTGCCCACCAATTTGGGGCCAACCTGGGCAATTTTAAGCATTTAAAGGTGTCCTTTCCCTCTGTACTTGCATGAAGCAGTGGTGACAGCAGTGATTGACAGCTCCATCTGTGGCCCCTCTACAGAACCCGGTGGGAGAGAGGAGGTCTGAGCTGGGTGAAGGGGGGCAGCAAATGAACCCCCAATGCCTGCCAGTGAAGGAAAGGACGGTTGGTGTCTGCAAGCTTCATCCAACTTATTTTGGCAGTGCCAGCGCACCTCAAAGACAGGCTCCTCACAGGAACCCCTCCACCAGAAAAATACCGTCTTTGGGGAACAGAGTAAACAGATATAAATTAGGACAGGTGTGTAAAGGGAAAACTCCACTGACCTCTGTATTGCTGCCCAGTTTTACTCACAGGAGTAATCGTGCCCGATTAGTGACATGCTTGCTGGGCTTGTTCAAAGCTCAGCTTAGTGCAGCAATAGCTGCTGTGCAAAGAGGGAGGTGGAAACCAACCTGCAGCTTCCACCTCAACCTCAAAACCCACCCACACAACCAGCACAACCTCCGCACATTATTATTGCAGAGCCTGGTCTCCCCTTCTTCAAACCTGCCCTGCCTTACGGTGCACATGGGAGCTGCTCGTCCCCACTGCCGTGGCATGCTCACAGCCCCAGGAGGGTGTTTGGCCCCAGCGTGGTGCCATTGCCTTTGCTTGACGCCTATTTCTGTTTTAGAGACGGGACGCCTGGCAGCCAGATCGTAACAGAGAGATTTGAAGTGACGTGGGAGAGCGTCATGGTCAGCTCTCACAACGCCATCGTGCTGAAGTTTGACGGCCGCGGGAGCGGCTTCCAAGGCACCAAGCTGTTGCACGAGGTTAAGAGGAGGCTGGGCCTTTTGGAAGAGAAGGATCAGCTGGAAGCTGTCCGGTGAATGACGCTGTTATTGAAGAAATTAATTCATTCGTTATAATTAACCCGAGACTGTCATTAGCCCTGGTTGCTTTAGTGGTGTAGGGTGGAGCAAGGAGGTGGGAGGGAAGGATGATGTAGTCACACAGCTGTGACCAAGTGATGGCATGTAAGAGAGCTCGTGCTAACCAGCGCAGAGGAGAAAAACAAGCCTTAAGCAGAGCTAAATTACAGCACGCTTATCTGTATCACTTGTTCAAAGCCTATTTATTTTTAGCTCTGTACAGTCATACAGCTACAAACAAGTAAGCCTGAATTTCAGCTCCCACATTAATTTTTGCTGGCTTGGTAGTTGTAAAAAAATCCACCTTTAAATGTAGTGGAAGGAAGCTGGGTTAGTTAGCATTGATAATATACAACTGTGGGTTGGCTTCAGGGGCAGTGCGTTGGCTGATGTAGATAAGGTGCAGCTGTGGCTGGTTAAGTTAAGTGGTTGAGAGCCAGTGAAGAGAGAGCAGCCAAGGAAGAAGTAGAGAGAAGAAGCAAGAGAAGAGAGGGTGGGCACTGGATGAGGCAAGATGAGGAGAAGGCAGCAGAGGGGCTGGCATGAAGAGTACGCTGGTATGAGGTGGTAAAAGAGCTTGTTGCAGCTTGATAGTTTGGAGAGTGCTGTGACATTTAAAATCTTAAACTTTTTAAAACAGAAAAAGACGGTGCAAAACCCTAAATGTCAAGTCCTGTCATATTAGGTTTATTCTGCACATGATAATACTAAAAACACTATTAGAGTAGTGTCATAGCATTGGCTTTACTGTGACTTTCAGAGGCAGTGCAGCTTATGTGTTGCCATTGCTTGGTCGAGCCCAACTCAACAGGTCACAGGATTAAATAGAGGAAAGACTCGTGTGAGAGCAGTGTGCAGCAGCGTGATTTAGGTTGTCTACATCAAGCGGGAATGGCTTTAAACTGAAAGAGGGGAGATTTAGATTAGATATAAGGAAGAAATTCTTTACTGCAAGGGTGGTGAGACACTGCCTGAGCAGCTGTGAGTGCCCCATCCCTGGCAGTGCCCAAGGCCAGGCTGGACGGGGCTGGGAGCAACCTGGGCTGGTGGCAGGTGTCCCTGCCCGTGGCAGGGGGCTGGGAACTAGATGTGATTCTTATGATTTTTCCACGGCCATCCCAAATTCAAGCTGACAAAAATCACACTATGTTTGCTATATCTAAGGGGAAAGAATTTTTAACCCACTTTTTCTCCTCTCTCGTGTTCTAGGACCATGCTGAAGGAGCATTACATTGATAAAATGCGAGTCGGTGTGTTTGGGAAGGTAATGTTTTTCCATTGTTCCTCTGTGCTGTTCTAGTTTGCTGATGTGGCTAAGTAGCTGGGCTAAATCTTGATTATTTTTTTTTAATATGTCAGTGATGGCTTTTTTATTATTATTTATTTTGAGATAGACTGCCTCTTGCTCAGAGATGTTAAAGATGAAAGTTTCATTTTATCAGTGCATTCATCATTTTTTTAAAATTAACTTCCAAGTGCAGAAAGTGACTATTTGTCAGAAAAATAATGTTGGATAATTAATTATTTTTTTCCCCTTGCAAAATTTCATTTCATTTTCATCTCATCCCTTAAGACCTATGGGAATGTGGCTAGATCTAGTTCATGTCGTACAAATGTACAACAACAATATTGATTTCTGAGGGTGATTTGCACCACTGTGTGCCCAGCTGGGAAACAGCAATTGCGAAGTACACGCGGTTTGAAATGAGAATGGGACTGTGAGTAGAAATTGTTTATTGTGGGAGATGCAGGCTTAGAGCAGGCAAAGAGAGCTGCACATACAGCAGCATCTCTGCAGGGAATTGTTAACAGGCTGGCGGCAGACGCTGGAATTGTGATGTCCATTTTAAATAACGAAAGACTGGGGTGATATTTTGGAGAGGTAACATACCTGATCAGATGTACAGCCATAAAGTGGGGTGAAAAGAGGCAAGCTCTTAGGCACACAGCCCTGCTGCCTTCAGGAGAGTGCAATGAGTACAGAGCTCACGTTCAGCCGCATCTACCAAAGCCGGGGCAATGCCCCTTGTTTTATATTTTCAGGGCATGATGTTAAAGACTCTACAATGGCTGAAAGTTTGCTGCAAGGTCTCAGCTGCCCTGTTTCTGTACCCAAAAGCAGCAGGACCTCACACCAGGACCACTGATGCCCCTGTCCCCTTTGTGTTCCAGGATTACGGTGGCTACCTGAGCACTTACATGCTTCCAGCCGGTGAAGAGAACCAGGTGTTCGCCTGCGGAGCTGCTCTTTCCCCACTGACAGACTTCAAACTATATGGTAAACCCCACCCCAGAGCCCACAGACTCTCTTACTGACCACAAATGATGTTTCTGCCCTATCCTTTCCCAGTTTTCTTCTTTCTTCCGCAAGATCCTGCCTGTTTTGTACTGTGTGTCTTCTTAGGACTAGCTATAAATCCTTCTTTCCCCCTCAAGAGCAATTCTGCTGGCCCCTGTGGGACCAGCAATTGGTGGTGAGAGCAATCAAATAACTTTTATTACTCGCTCCTTTTAAATAAAGAAGAATTGGCTCTAAACCCCTCCAGCCTCTGCCACCAACCTGTACCACTGCCTTGAACGTGCTTCTTTCTTGCCTGACCCATCCATCCTTGCAGCCTGTGGTCCAGTCTCCCTGCCCCATCATCTCTGTGATGGCAACATCCACTGCACATGGTGGTCCTTTCTCTCAGGGATGCCAGTTCCCTGTGTACTTAGTGCCAATGAAAATCAGGGGACTGCTGTGAAAGTCAGCGATGTTAAGCCAGCCTTCAGGTCCTGTACAGTTATCCCCGAGACCAATGGGAACTTGCAGTCAGTTGTTGATGGAGATGGTCCCACGTGAAAGGAGAAAGGGGCACAACAAGATAGTGCTCTTCTCTATTATCTCAATTGCATTAAGGAGAAGAAAAAAAAAGAAAGGCTTTTCTGTGACTGATTTAGAAACCATAAGCTCATGGTGATAATGAAAGACTGTAATATCATACATATCCTTAGTACATTTCCAAAAACTTTTAGAAATATGGCCTCTGTAATTAAAGCAATGTTAGAAAATAAAGTCTTTTTAACATTTGCAATGTTTGACTCGGAAGCACCAGTGTACTCACTTATGACTGAAAAAGATGTTTTCATTTTTTCTGTTCTAGCTTCAGCCTTTTCTGAAAGATACCTGGGCTTGCACGGGATTGATAACAGAGCATATGAGGTAACTGCATGGACACTGTGTTTCCCTGATAAAACATGAATTGGGTTTTAACTCTTTAACTCCGTGTTAGGATATGCAGGAGAGACTCGCTAGTAAAACTGAAGGTGTCCTTCAGCCTGCTTACTGCTTTTCTTGTCTTAAGAATAATAATGGATATGGTTTTTATTGGTTAGCCTTCATGTCTGCCTCTCTAAATTGGGTAAATACAGTTATTCCAGTTTTACAGATCGAAAGAGATAAGGATGAGTGGCTCAGATGCCCAAGTGGACACAATGTCAGGACCTCCTTTAAAGTTCATCCCAATGGCCTTGCCACTTCCATTCTCTTTGAGATATGATTTTTGACCCAATGTCAAGTGAAGCTCAGCTTCTCATGGCTTTTTTAAAGTAAGCACAGATGTGATACTTCAGGTAGGCAGAACTCTGTACCAAAATTGAACATGGACATGGAAAAGGAGACATGGCACCAGTTAACAAAGATATTATTTAATATGTGTGATGGGATCATTTGGTTCACATGCTTTAATTACTTGGAGGAAAATCCTAGGAGTAGTCACACAAACAAAATTTGTTATAGATAAAACCTTGTTAAGTTTGCTAAGTCTTGTCTTCAGCTAGAAGACATGAAGGCAGCAAAGGTTTGAAACTGTTTTCTTACAGAGAAGGCAGGTGGCATCCTATGCCCCTGCAGCAAAAGTTTTTTCCTGGTCATTTAAACACTGAGTCCAACGTCTCCCAAATCTTGCACTCATGCTCATTGCAAACTCTGAAGGCAAGTCAGTAGAGGTGAAAATATTCCAGAAATGAGAGCTTTGAATTGTCACATGTTCTTTGTATATTGAAAAGTTGGCCTAAGCAAATAGTGCTACTTTTGGTTGATTTGGGATTGACTGCTTGGAACAGCACCAGAGCTCTCTGCGGAGCATGGCACTGTTCCAGGCTGGGTCCCTAACTGATACACATCTCCTACACACCATAGTTGAGCCACAAATTGCTCAGGGAGAAGAACTGCTCCTAACGTGTCGGCCAGACATTAGCTTTGCGGAGGTCACGAAATTAAAGACCTGATGTAGATTCCAAAAAGCATGTATTGTGGTAGGTGACATCTGGGGCAGCAGAAAAGGAGCCATATAGGGGGAGAACAGAGTGCAAGACATGTACACACCATCAAAAGACTTAGGCATCACAGCCCGCAATCTGGGGATAAGAGAACTCGTTAAATCAAATGATATAGGGAAGTTCAGAGGCATCCTTGCAAATTTTGCAAACACTTGCTGACTTCATGCAGTGTGGAGCTGCAAGAAAGCCAGAAGAAGCCTGCACCCAGCAAAACTTCCCAAAACTTGCCTCCAAGGAAACATGAAGGGCACCTTCTGATGTTCAGGGCTGCTTCACTTTTAAAAAGAGAAGAGACACATTTAATCTGTAACCTAAAATGACAGTGACCATATCTTAATGATACATACCAATGTTTTCAGCCTAATTTAATCTCTGTAGCCAAACATGGAAGGTCCTGTTGCTGTTGGAGATGCTTTAGTCTATCTTCTGTGGAAACAATGTAGGACAGTGGAAAGATGAAAGTAGGTGTAAGGTAGAATTGATACAAGGGTGTCTTAACTGAAAAACACGCTAACTCACATAAGTGAACCAGAGCTAGGGCACGTGAATTTGAACAGTGAAGGAAACACAAATTTAAGGTGAGGCAGGTATTCTTCCCTGCCCCCCTATAAAACAGTAACATCTGTGACTTGAGACACACATTCCTTTTGCCACTCCAAGACCTTTCTGGAGTCCTTTGGAGTCTCTTTGAGACTTGTGTTCTTCTGAACAATACAGCAAAAGGGGGAGAATTCCTTCATTTCTCTTACCCTGTACTGTTTGCAGTCACTCAGGTTTGTATTTATTTCCCCCGTGCATTTGAAAGACAGTTTGGGGCAAAGGCATTCTCAGCAGCAGACACTTGAACTGAGTACCAGATCCTCCCCTGGGCTGTCAAAGCTCTTTGAGGTTGGCTTTCAAACCATACTAAAGTCACACCAGCTCTCTGAAGAGTTCTTAGGCATAGGTACCTGGGCACACTTTTCATCAGTGTTTTGCATTCACTGGAAATTTGCTTTGACATTTTCCATGTGTTCTGCAGTTCAGGCTTTTAGTGAACATTATCAGTACAGATGAGGGTCTCTGACCCCTTCCTGCTGCTGATACTGAGCCTTGAAGGACAGGGTGGGTGTCTATTTTACATCTAGATGGATTCAAGTAGCCAAGAGAATACGCTGTGCTGGTGCCTGCTTGTTATCCTTGTGATGAAGTATCAAACGGAATGGAGCACTTCTATATTTTTTTCCATAAAAATTGCTAATTTCTAGCAAGATTTTTAACCTTATTGCAACCTTTGCCTTCACAGATCAACAAATTAGCACACAGAGTCTCATTACTGAAGGAACAGACGTTTTTGATCATTCATGCTACTGCTGATGGTAAGTCAGCTCATCATTTGAGCTCATTATATGTTTGGGATGGCTTTGATTTTTCTTAATTAAATTTGCCTCTTTAATGATTGTAATCTGTTTTTACAGAAAAAATCCATTTTCAACATACTGCGGACCTTATCACACACCTAATTAGGGCAAAGGCTAATTACAGCTTGCAGGTACAGTATGTGTTTCCTTTTTTTCATATTTGAACAGTTATTTCCCAGTTTGATCTCAAGCTTCTGTTGTAAAGCAGACTTTGAAAAATCCAGTTGGAAACTTAGGCTGGCATTAGAAATAGCACTAGTGTATGATGTGTTCCTGTGTGCTCCTGTGCTTATTTGATACCACTATTTTGGTTTGGACAGTTGAAGAACAACTATTAAATTACAGTAAATTAGGTTTTGAGAGACATATCTCTAAGGAATTGATGCCTGTTGACTTTCTTTGGGAACAACAGGCCAAATTCAGAGTTGCAGGGAAATAAGGATCTAAATTAAATCAACCATAAACATCAAGGAGAGAAATGTCGCTTAAATCCGACATCCCGCTGTGAACAACATACTCTGGTCTAGAAAACTCCTCTGTTCACCCAGTTACATCTCTGATTTGCTAAATGGCCCATGTCCAAGCCAGTAAAGCTTCCCAAATGAACCCATCCTCCAGCCACGGGGATGGTCCCTACCCTCTGCCACATCCCAAGCCACAGCCAGGAGAGTGCCAGTAGCCCAGGCTCAGTACACACTATGGACCATGCTACAACTCACCTGTATAGATGGTTGTGTTGCAGTGCCCAGGTCCTAGTAAAGCTTGATTTACTGAATACCAGCTCCCTCTGGCTGCATTTCTGCAGAGCTTCATGTGATGAGTATGCTCACTCCATCATGCTCCATCATGCATCAGGCAGATAGGACGGAGCACGGGCACAGGAGCTAAGCAATGAGGCTGGCTCGGATTTGGTCAGTGCTACAATGACTGCACATTTCCCAGTGCAGAAGCATGAGTTCACTGGAGCTTGGAGGTACCAACGGGCCTGATGCACATCAAAGGTTATTTAAAGACTGAATGGAGGGCTAAGAGATCTGTATCTTGGATTGAGGTGCTCGGAGCAGCAGTGAGACACCTCAGTCCTGCCTGCAAGCGTCCACCCCTAGAAACTCATTTTTCCCCCTTCAATATCCCAGTCTAGACAACCTATTATGATCCTCCTTTCCTTCAACCTATGCAGAAGTTACCTGTTCCATTTAAATGGAAAGTTGTGCTTAAACTATTTAATTTCTAGCTTCCCACATCTTTTCCATTAAATTACTTCCCCAGCAAGCTTATTTTTTTTATTTTTTTTTTTTTTTTTACTTTAAAGCCCTCGTTTTAGTTGGTAAAAACCTAACACCACTTCTCTCCAAAGACTTTTGTGTGGGTTTTTTTCAGTTTTCACAAGGAGCAAGCACTGTTATTTGTAAGCATGTTCTGGTTCTGCTTACCCTGTATTTGTTCAGAATGGAATTAAATGGAAAATCCTTCCCCCAAAAAAAGTTCCTTTTGAAGGAAGGTGCTAGTCTGAAAGCACTGTGGTGCCTGAATTAGCCTGGACCTCACGTGTGCCTACAGGAAGACGCACAATGCTGAGGAGCAGCAGAGCTCAAGCTCCAGGTGTGGGTGGCCAGTGCTGAGACTTGAAGCTGCTAACAGGGTGTGTTTGCCTGCTCCTTTGCAGATTTACCCTGATGAAAGCCATTACTTCAACAATGTAGCACTGGAGCAGCATTTGTACAACTCCATCGTCAACTTCTTTGTGGCGTGTTTCCAAGTTCAGGACAAACTGCCCATAGCCCCGCTGAAAGAGGAGGAGGACGATGATTAACTCTACTTGTCCGTGCGAAGCACAAGGCAGATCTCTCTAACAATATGCAACTGGATCATTTTCCTGAAGAAACAGATGTTACATTGTTAGCATGTATTTTAAAAAAAAAAACAAAACAAAACACTGAAAGCAGCTCATCTGCTTTACTTGACAGCAACTCCTTCCTAAATGGAAGAACATTAAGCATGGTGAACTCAGCAGAAACTGCTGTCTGAAATTAAACCATCACAACCAACATCTTTTTCTTTGTGTTTTTTCCTTTTTTTTTTTCTTTTTCTTTTTTCTTTTTTGGTTGCCACAAAGTGACTTCTAGCATGAAAGTGGGAAGACATTGAACTTGAAGGAACACCCCAAGAATCCACTTTGAGGACTGGAAGATTTAATGTCTCTCTACATTCAAGCAATCAAGCAGTAGCAGTGAAATCCATCATCCATGTTAAGGTTACTATAGTTAGCATCACACTGTGTCAGAAAAAATCTAACCTAATAGATGGAAAAGATTATAGCACAATTATTTTAAAGGATACTGATTCATACATATTTGCCTGCTCTTTCCCATGTTCAGAAGGTTTGTCGTTGCTACAGGACATACAAACTCAGTTGTGTGAAATACCACTATAGTTACGCAATCTTTACTTTCCTGTAATTATTTCTTAATTTTGTATGGATTTCATTGGGTCTCATGCTTACCTTATTAGCTTCTGAGCTTGCTCTGGATGGGGAAAAAACATTCACAGACGTAAACAACTCACTTTAGACCTCAGAGGTCTAAAGAAGCAATAGGAGTCGAGGTACCCAGATATTAAAAAATCTATTAGAAAAAAGCAATTTCACTTATTTTCCCTGCATAGCCTTTGCCTGCAAGATTGAGTATTTTCTTTGGCAGCCTTGAAAAATATGCACATAAATAAGCTACATCAGCTTAACTGAGATATTTCTATTGTACTATATTAAAACATACAACAGTCACAATTGTTCTTTTTCTTCTTTTAGTGTTGGAACAATTGGTGGGCAACCAGTTGGGGAACGGCTAGATGATGCTATGGTAGCAGGACTTTGTACCAGATACTTTGCAGATCATCTCATAAAAGCATTTAAACAGAACTAATGTGCAGAGATTTATTGCACATGCTGTCTGCAGCTTTGTTTTATTCCAGGTCAATGATTAGCATATTCCAAACACATTTAATTATCTCTTCTGCTCACACCAGCTTTGCCAAACATAAAAGAAAAGAAAAAAAACAAGGGGGGTGGGGGGATTTTTGCTTTAAAATATCTAACACTTCATTATAGCAGTGCAAAGCAACTTCTAAAACTTCTTGTGAAAACATATACTCTCAGAAAGAAATCCAGCCTTCACTCACTTCCACTTACTGCGTCATAAGAATTTTGACTAGTGTCGCTCCTTGTAAAATATTATGACCAAATGTACAGCCAGTATTAATACTGTATATTTCATTTTGTTGTATATAAAGGAATGTAAGTCAGTTATTCGTCAGGTCCCCAATCCAATATTAGCCTTGTGTTCAGCATGCATGCGATAACACTTCTTTGCTGATCAGGACTCTTTAGAAGTACTAGCTTGGAAATATAACAATTAATGTAATTTCTCTTCCTGTTTTGACAGCTTGAATGTCAATGCCAGTTTCTACTTTTTACATAGTACTGTGGGTAAACTCACATCCTGACAGCAATGATGATGTCTCCTTGTGTTCTTTAGTGTGTCTTTTTTATTATCTTTATTTTAAGCTTTGAATGTTGGTTGTACTTTGACTACCATAAAAAAAATATATTGATAAACCACAGAAATTACCTAGTTTGGTTTTGATTATCTTCTTTAATTTACAGTGCATCGACATTGTGTGAACAAGAACTACTGTATAAATCTGCTTTATCTGGCAAAATGCCAAATAGACAATAAGAATGCTGCGTGTCCAGATTTTGCTACACTGATCAGGCTCAAAAGCCTGAAATGAACTTGACCCAAGAAATGTAAAAATCTGCTCTGTCCACAATCTTTTGTAGAGACAACTTTAGGATGTGGCATGATAGTGTTTGTTCATTCATGGAATAAAACATTATTTTACCACCCTGGTTGCTACTGCCGTTATTTAGTGTTAAGTATTTAAATACGCATCAAGTTGCTAGAAATGCTGTTCTGGGTTGAACTGAACCCAAACTCCAGGGTGCAGGTCAGAAAAATGAAAACAAGTCTTTATAAATCAATACGCATCATGATTTAGTCTGCCTGTAACAACCTGGGTAAATGGTGACTGCTTTGGGGGAAAATATGAAGCAGCACAAAGTGGGTTCAGTTGCAAAGTAGCAGTTGATGAGAAGACCCCTGTCCCCCTCTAGCCTTTGGTTAAGATGCACCTTTCCTTCTCCCTTTCTGCCTGCTGACCTGGCACATGGACTTCCTGAGGGCATCAGCCAGCCATGACAGCTTGATCAAAGGGATTGTTGCCATTTCATCCATTGTCCTTTTCCCCAAAAGTCATGTGTGCATTATCAAGTGGAACAAACCGCTAAAACTTATCAAGTCAGCCGTAGCGGATTTTTCTGCAGATGATGCTCCATCAGGGAAAGGATAAGCAAGAGGAGGAAGTCATCCCACCTGAATTCCAGTGCGCTTCCCTTCAGGCCAAGCAGAGAGCCATGTACCTTCCAGGGCCACCCTCAGACACCTACCTCCAACAAGCAGCAGCTTTTCCCTGTGCCCGGTTTGTTCCACTGGCTGCAGGGACAGGAGCGGCTATCCCAGGCTGAAGCAGCTGGGGACAAGTGAGGGCCATCCCTAGCTGTCCCCTGTAACAGAATTTGTGGACTGCAAGATCAGCTGGATGTTCCTACACCTTCTTTACTCCTGGAAAGTGAACCCTTTCATTTAAAAGCTTTCCTGGGAAAATTGAGATTTTTTCCTCAAATTCTGAATTCTGGCTATGACTGCCCCTGCAATAATACACTGTCCTCTTTACCTCAAGCAATAACTTCAGGAAAGATTTAAATCTGCACAAACATCCACATCTCCAGGCCTAATGAAGACATGATGGACGTTTTTTCCCTAAAAGACTATCCCACACAGCAAGGCTGCAGTGCTAACCAGCCGCTGTGTAGGATACAGGGGTGACCAGGATGGCACCTGCTGACTCGCTGCTGCTTATCAGTGTCCAGGGTGATGTCCCACCGGCTGGTACCAACTTGTCTGAACTGGATTTACAGGAAGATAAGTTTAATATTTCACAGCAAATGCAAGGAACTGTTGTGGACACTTACTCTAATTTTTGGTGCCAACAACTCAGGAAACAAGAAGCTTGAGCACTGGTACAGGGCAGGCAGATTGCACTAGTGCAAAATAGCTTTGCTGTTATTTTGCTTAATTACCTAAATGTAACTAATATTTTTTGATTGTCCAAACAAATCAAGCTTATACTCTCAACTAACTGGCATTTCTGGATGCCATAATGTTCAACTGTGGCATCCCAAAGCGGAAGAGAACTAATGAACGGTGCCCTACTAATGCAGAGGGAAACCACAGAGGGAAAAAATGAGGCTTTGCTGGTAGCTAATTAACAAAGCCAGGCATCCAGCCATGTTTGCAATTGTCTATGGGTTCAGGCATGGAGCATATAAACCCCATCCAAGCTCTGCCTGCAAGCTCAGGCCAAATAAATGCTGCATCTCTGAAGGGTAGGAAGGGGGAAAAGAGTGAATGAGAAAGGATATGCGGGATGCTCACAACATCTTTCCCATGAGAAGACCAGTGGAGAGCACTGTTACCTATGGAGAGAAATGGGTGTTTAGTGGGGGAGACCAAAGGAATGAGGCCAGTGCTGGTACCCTCACGGAGCTGAGCTGGTACCTGGAGAGGAGCTCTTTGTTTGGCTCGCACACTCACATTCTCCCCACAGCTCACTCAGGCTGGAGGCAGTAAGGCTCTGGGTGTTTTAACTTTATGTGTCAGGTCATAGGGCACATCTGCCCTGCAACACTTCCTGGGATGCAGCAAGGCTGCCAGGCATGCCTCGGTGAGGGCTGGGGTGAGGGCACTTTCTTCCTTGCCCTGGGTAAGTACTGGCTCCTTGGTGCTCATTCTTCCCTGGACGACTTAGCTGCTATTTGCAAAAGAAGAAGAAAGAGCAAAAATGGAAAAGGTAACAGAGAAGCTCAAGGTCTCAGTTGCCAGTTCCTTAGTCACTGCCTCTTACTGAGCCAGCTGTTTGTTTATTTTGTTCTCCCAACTTAAGCTTCAAGCTGGAGGCTCTGAGCAGAGCTAAGGGCACTTGCTAAGACCTGTCTCCTCTTTCCACTTCATCTTTCTGTCTTCCCCCATCCAGCATGATTACAGACAAAGCAAACCCAGCACCTCATTGGAAACCAGGAGCAGACAAATATAAAAGCTGTGTGGTGAGCCCTCCCAATTAGACATAGCCAAAATAAAGTCTTTATTCTAATAGCTAATTCACGCCTGGCCAGCGTGCTTTGCATGGTGGTCATTCTGCGGCAGTGAGGGAATAAAGAAGGGAAGATCCCCAAAGGTGAATTATTTGTCCTCCCCATCACATCAGCCACTGCTCAGCTGGCCCTCCATCTGCCTTTCCAAACCGATGGTGGGTGCAGGACCAGGAAGCCCTCAGAGGGAAGGGAGTGGGTGGTTGGGAAGGGTAGGAGACCATACCGTGGCATTCCGGTTTTGACAGAGGACAGGATGAGCGTAGAGAGGCCTGTAGCCAACCAGCATGTCCAGTTGTGTTGTTCAAAGTCATGCAGGGTCCCACGTTACCCTCCCGCTGCCCACTGCAGCAGGCAGGTAGGGCACTATACTTCTGCTGTTGGAAGAATCCATCTGTTTGATGTAGCCCTGAGCAGGACATCACCTATTACCCACAGTAGGTGCCAGGAGCTCACCTCCACGGTGACACAAGCCACCAAGCAAGCAACTACGTGGAAATAAAGCTTTGGTCTTCCCTCCTTTTTGGAATTCTCCACCTAATTCAGCTCCAGAGCCAAGGGGAAAGTAGGATATGTCTAGTCTGCATGGCAGGAAAACTGGGTAAACCATGAACCTGCCCTCCAGGAGCATCTGCCAACAACTTTGTTAACAGAGGCAAATCTTCAACTGTCTTAATGTCACAACATTGATGTGACCCTGTCACTTTTCTTAAAACATCCCAGTGTGGGACCCAGGTGTTTATATAAGAACTAGAGTTCTCATTTCCAAAACAAGCCCCAAAACCCAACCGCTGTCTGCAGCTTATTTTTGTGATTGGAACAACCTGAAAACACTGCCTGGCTTTTCCACTGCAGCTCAAGAAATGAAGGGCTGAGGACACCCTTTTTCTGAGTGCCTTCAGCTGGGATCACCCTGGCCGATCATCTCCAAAGGGCACAGAGGGAATGTGGAGGGACCTTTGAGGACAGGGACCAGTGGGAGAGGTTTCTCCTGATGCAAGGCAGCTGGGGCATGTCTCCAAGCCACCAGCCTTGGTCCTGCCCCAGGATGGGGGAACCAGCTTCTCCCCATCCCGCTGGCAAGTGCAAGACCATCCTCCCAGAGTGGTCTTGGGTCATATATTTAGCCACAATAATCAATGTCCTTTGTAAGCAACAATTTCTGCTACAGCAGTTGTATTGCCAGCAGCTGTGAAGGAAAATTTAGAAAACCTTTGTAAAATGGATTTTTTTCCCCCCTTCAAGACATTCATTAAAAGCCTCACATTAAATGAAGCTACATTCTGCCTCCTCACTGGGATAACAGCTTTAATCAAAATGTCCATTTCCATGATCGAGAGAGAAGAGTAAAAAGCAAATATAGATGGAACAAGGCCCCAGGAAAGCACAAAAGTAAACCATGTTCCAGTATTCTTGTGGAATAACAAGGTACCCTCCAGGGTTTTTTCCTTCCTTCGTTATAAATGTAGCTTTTGGGTCATTTTAAAGCAACAAACACCTCTTTGAGCTGATGTGAATGCTCTCATCCTTGCTGGAAAAGGTACCCAGGCCTTACACTGTCTTTGCAACAGCTGTTATCAGTGTCCTGAAATGTAGTTTGTGCTGAGCATTTCCAGTAACTCGAATTGACATGTAATTTGTAGTGAGCATTGGTAACCAGCCTGCACAAGCTCCTGAGAACCTGCTCCCCACCGCCTCATCTAGGGGCACCTCCAAGTGGGGTAAATCCTTCACATGGAAAAAACCAAATACAGAGCAAAACATGAACAAGGAAAATCCTTTTCTCCGCGTTCTGCTCTGAAACACCATGGGAAAAGGGTGCAGAGACTCAGGAGCCCAGCTGGGCAGTCCTTTGTGACAGTTTCTGACCAACTTTTGTTCCCTGTAAATTCACATTTGGATGCACAGAAAGCAGGAAATTCAGGCTGTTTTACCTGTACTTGGCTCCTTCATCAAAGCAACGTAGCCACCGTGTGAGGCAGGGTACACACGAGGCAGTGTAGCCATCGCATGAGTCTGGCATGCCCCCAAAAGTTTACCACCTATTACAAAGTGCTGCAGAGGAAGGGGAAAAGACAGAGGGGAGCCCAGAGATGAAAGAGCCCACCCTGAGGTGCAGTCCCTCCCCTGGCATGTTAGGGTTATTCCTGTGAAAAACAGAGACCCTCCACCTGAGACATTTTCGGTGTGTGCACTAGGAGATACACAAAAGGCAGGTGAGAAAAGCAAGCCTAGCACTAGTAAGCTTAAATTTAGTAGCTAGCAAGCCTCGGTGGGAAATCTTTAAGAGTCTAGAAATCAAAGTGATGTGAAAACAGCTGAGATCTGGCTTCCAGCTGGTCCCCTGAGGCAGAGGCCCTGAGCTGCTCATCTCAGCCTGCACCCTCAGAGCTGCCAGGAGCAAGAAGCACTGCACCCATGATGATGCTGAGGGGGGGGCGGGGAGGGGAGCCGAAAAGGGCATGTTCTCACCCAAAAGCTGCCAGCCATGCCTGCAATGTTATCCTGCAACTTATGTTCATGAAAGTTAATGGTCACTGGGGAAATCGGCGGTGGCAATGCGAGCAGCAACCACTTCAGCAGTGCAAAGAATTGCACTGAAAGCCAGAGAGCGTCTGATGCTGTAACAGGAATAGAAACTTCTGGGCTATCAACACTGGAGCTGGAAATAAGGTGTTCGCCATCTGATGATGATGATGGTGTGGTAGGGGAAAGGAGCAAACAACGTCCCAGCTTTGAGTGGAAACCAGAGCTGGTGTTACATCAGTATTTTTCATCCTTGTTAAGCCTGCACGGTGGGCGGCAGTTCTTTTTGAAGAGGCATTTCTTGACTGTAAAAGGCCTGGAAACATTAGATTCAAACCTCACTAACTGTGTAGGATTTCTCTGTGATCCAGTAGACTTTTGGTTTTGCCATGATGATTCTTGTAATTACAATTTACGAAGAAGTTGGGATGGGAGAAACTTTTCTCACTTGCCTCTAGTGGCAGACTGAACAATTTACCATGCAACAGAGCAACAGCAGCCAAAAACTCAGTCCCAAACTTCCTTGGAAAAATCTGCAACTCCAGCTCGACAAATAACAGTTGGAAAAGCACTGCCCTTTCCTGCATCAGGATTTGAAAGACAAAATCTTCTTCCTCACTCAGCGCCTTCAGAAAAGAAAGTAAAGAGGAAAAAATCCCTGTCTGAGGCATTCCGTTGGATGCAGAGGCTCCCTTTGCCTGCAGAGCCTTTGGGTTACCTGCTCTGGGAACTCCTGTACCAGGATGCTTTTAAGAAAAAGTTACAGTGCCACAGTTTTTGCGAACAAGTGTCAGTTGGTTTCATGAAGTGAAATGTAGATGCTCACACCGAACATCTCTGCAGCTGAGACACCCAATCTAGGCTTCCTTCATAACTTTTTTTGGCAGAAGACTTACAGGCACTTTAGGGCACAATTTATCCAGCCGGCACCAGACGCCCGCTATGGGTGCTGGGTGGGCTGTGTGCACCAGGCAGATCTGGCTGAGCAGGTCAGCTACAAATACCTCTTTTCACCAGAGGACACAAGGGAAAGCGAACAAAGTATTAGATTTGCAAAGGAATGACTTTTAAGAAATGAACAAGCCCCTCAATTTTCTACCACATTGCTGACTGCAGCTGTAAGCAGAGCACAGCCACTTGCTGTTATATATTTATTATACTTTACAGCGCCAGGGAAGCTTCCGAGGGGTAGGATGCCATCTGCTGCTCCGAACAGTTATTTCCTCCCTTCTTATCCCTTCCCAGCGGGCAGCTTGTGCCGATGGGGGGAAATATGAAATATGTCTGGATCATCTGCAAAGTGAAAATATTTTCATCTGCAAAACAAAATTTGCCTGGGTAATAGAAAATGGAGTGAAGAGTTTAATCTCACAAGTGCTGGTGCAGTTATGAAGAAAAGTTTGTACAGTGAATGAGGCATCCCAGAGAAGACATATGATATTTACCCACGGACCAGCTTGCAAAGAAGATTGGATTTTGTATCATTTCCAGTTTAATGCCAAGACTTGCTGCTAATTCTACTAGTGCCCATCTCCATTACCACAGAAACAATCATCTGCACATCTGTGAGTCGATGCGATGCCCTGTGACCCTGAAATATAGCCCCAGCATGTCTTCCTAAAGTCTGCGGAGTGAAGAACAAATTAAAACACAGTCGGCTCTTGGGGGATGGAACTTAAACCTGTGAGCAAGCTCTATTAAGTCCAGTAATAGACACCAGTCATACTCAGCCACACAATGGAAGTAAAACAGGATGAATAGCACACCATCAGCTCCGGCACTCCAGCAGTAATAAGCATCACGCTGGGCTCACTGCACTGACTAATCCATAATTTATTTGGCTTCATAAATATCAAAACATACCACAGCTGTTAGTACTTCAGTGCAAAACCCACAAATATTGCTTCAATTATTCAGGAGCTCATTGCAGGAGCCAGTCAACTGCTTTGAAGGTGCAATTATAGAAGGTATCACTTACTCGGGAGTTTCAGCCTGGCTTCAGGGCAGCTAGCATGGGGAGCACTGGGAGCACCAACAACAAGAGGAAAAATTGCCTCTGCCTCAAAAATAGCCTAAAGCCTTGAACCCCACACAGAGAGAGCTGCAGGCAGCTCTGTGGCAGGGTTCAGAGGGGTTACATGTAGTCCCTTACAACCTTTGCTCTGCTTCAGCATCTCACTCTGAGGGGCTGCCAAAACAGTCATTAAATCAACAGTCCCAAGAGCCTGCACTCCTAAATTTACCCTCCATGCAGGACACAAGCCAAACTTGCTTAAACGATGAAGCCCAGCAGTTCAAGTCACATCTCCAGCAAGGAAACACCATTTGAAGCCGTCCCGGGCTTTCCCTCCTGAAGACACATCGCCCTCCCCATGGCTTTTGGGTGCGGAAGACAAGACCAGAGATTGCGGCCAGTTGCTTGGTGGGGTGAGGTCAGGGTTACAAATACCAGGTGGCACTGTGGCTAGCGCATGGGCATCAGGTCCCATGCACATCATCACTGTCCGTGCCCACACTGCAGCTCCCCCCTTCACTAGGGTTCATGTATCACATCCTCTCTGTTTAAAGCCAGGTTTACAGGTTGGACTAATTCAATCACAATGACCATGTGCTACTTTGCTAGTTGTTTTTACAGGCCAACACATTTTTCCCATGCAGAAAAAAAAACCCAAACCAAAAAAACAGATCAGTTTAACTGTAACTTCTCTCCTGTGCCATCCTCCTGCAAAGAACTGGGGACATGAGAATAAGTTGCTTGAAGGAGCAAATGGCATCTTGCCAGTGCTCCCCCATGATAAGGTATATACCCAGTGGTCATTTGCTACTGGCAAAGGAAAATCTCAAGGATAATTAGGTATTTGCAAGCTTCAGGAAAAAAGGCATCCAGTAGGAGATGATGAGATTTCCTATCGAGAGGAAAGGCTGAGCTCAACTATATGAGGCAACGAATAAGCCACATGGAAAAGCTTGACGGCAAAACACAAGGAAAGCAAGTCTCGCTCACTGGGCTCGGAGTGGGGGGCTCTTCTGTAGTGCAAGATGCAGTGTGGGAACCCCAGGTACAGGGCAGCCTGACCTGGCTCCGTCCCTGTGGGAGAAGAGGCAGGAGAAAGCCTGGAGCACCCTGAGGAGGGACACAGTGTCTAAGAGGTGGAAAAGGACCTTCAGAAATGAGGGCAGGGGAAAATGTCTCAAATGAGCAGGGCCTCCAGGGGCAAGGGAGGAAATCAAGCTTCAAAACATTAAAATAGATAAAAATCTAGGAAAGGTTTGACACAGGACATGACTGGTCCCTGTCACTGAAATGTTACAGAAAAATTTTATTCCTGCTGCAGAGAACATCTGCTGCTGTTGAAAGAAATTTCTGGAGCAGTTTTGGATACAGGCAAGTGCAGCTCCTTCACATTGGGCCGTGCTTCATGGTGGGGAGTGCTGGTGGGAAACATCTACAACCCACTGCTCAGCTGCTGGTCTGAGGAAGGGGACAGTCCCAGGGAAGTCACACTCACAGGGATTGCAGCCATCAGTATCACATAGGGATGCATAAAACCCCTCCCTCCTCATCTCCCCTCCCCTCCAAAAGTAAACCTAGAGGTTGTCTCAGTGCAGAGACACAGCCTGACCCAGTGTGTCTGAAGCATCCTCGTGCTCAGAGGCAGTCCTGCCACCATCCAGGTACACCACCACAGCAGTGTCACCATCCACCCAACCCACAGGGCAACAGCCATGGAATGGTTCAGCTTCATGGGAGGCACCAGTGGGGGCAAAAGAGGAGGCAAAGTCCTCTATCCAGAGGGTCTAGAGAAGAGTCATATGGCTGCTCACCTCCATGAAATCCTGGACGTAGATTTTGAGTCATCTACAAGCATGCCTGTGCAGAGACTTCTCAGTGTAACTCTTCCCTTGGCTTCCCTGCGACTGGTGGAGTTCCAGTACCCGCTCAGGCCATACACCTGGCTTTCCTTCCTGAGTCAGCCAGGGTGTGAGGGAAAGGGAAGCCCCAGGGGCCAGCAACCGTCACAGGCTCAGCACAGAGACTAAGTACATGCATGGGTTTGAGGTCCTCACATCGTTCATGAAACAAGACCAAGGATATTATCCGAGGTAGATGTTAGTGTACCCCAGGAGAAGGGATTTAGCCCAGCTAATGCCTACAATACCTTTAGTCAAGCAGGCAGGACAAAGTCAGATAAAACACAAGCTTGACCAGACCTTCCACAAATCCTATTTGAGGACCTGAAGCCAAACTTCATAAATTAAACTCAAATTTATTTTCATGTCCAGGCGTTAGAGACCTGCAAGCCCAACTTGGTCCACTCCTTTGCTCCAGAACTGGGAAGTGTCCTTCCTGCATCTCCAAAGTCTGTAGGATGGGGCTTTTTTTATCTCTAATGATACCAGAGCAAAATCCTGATGTTTCAACACAGCAAAAGCTGTCAAAAGGCTTCCCAGGTCTCCAAAGTCCAGCTACTGTTTTTTTAATAAACAACAGTCCCATGACTTCCACAAATCAAAACAAAAACAACCCAAACAAACAAAAAACCTTTGCATATTGTATTTCTATTAAAGGGTTTGCTGAAGCAAAGCAGGGTCGTTTCCTGCAGTAAGGGGAAGGGCAGCACTGGAGGGAAGGGCACCCGCTGCCAGGCAGGGCTCCCACAAGCAAACAACATGAAATTTTCATGCAAATTTCCCACCAGGACCTCTTAAATAAAGCTCCAGATTTCCCTGCCCTTAATGAATAAATCACTCAGCCTCGTTAGCAGAGTCTCCAGCACGAGGGCAGCAAGCATCACCTTTGCTGCTGAGTTCACCACTGAACTGACGTGACCAGAGATAAATATTGCTTTTAAACTTGTGCTGAAGAAGACAAGTAAAACACCTTAGCTCATAATCTCACAGACAGCAACACAACACAAGGATAATTGAGATATAAGTGCTGCTCAGGCACCAACTTCAGAAAGCTTTTTTTTTCCCCCCCTTAGTAAGGTCACAAATCATTTCCACAGTGGTAAAGCTCTTTAATGTTTTGGGTTGGTTTTTTTTCCCCCAGTATAAGTGTTCCCTGAGTCTTTTGGGAACTGGTATTTTCTTCTAGGATGGCAGGTACATCTTGGGCAGGGGGCTTTTACACAGTATCAAAAACAAAGGGGCTCCGGAAAGGGCCTCTTGGTATAGCTCTGATAAAACTAATACCACAGAGCTGTGTGCTCTACATTTGCACAGCATAGGGAGCTGCCCAGATCAGCCCCGCACATCCCCAAAACCTGCAGCAACGGTATCACAGCCCCCCCAACCTCCTTGAAACTCTGTGAGCATGGTGTGCCCTGCTTCATACTCCACCTCCCCCAGCCCAGCTGGCCCCAACCCAAGCACACAGCCATAACTAGCAACAATGGGGCTGATGCACGCTGCCTGGTGAGCTGCAGGAGAGGCATCTGGGTCAGTGCCCTGTGCACAGGCATATCCTGCACAGGCATATCCTGGTGTTCTGCAGAAGACCAGTAGTTCAGACTTCTCCCATAACACACATCCCATTGCTATCTTAATCCTGCAGGACCCTTTCTGAGGAGGGGCTGTGCTTGGTGAAGCTCCACAAACAGGACCAGTGAAGCTCTATTGCAATTTGAGCCCAACTCAGCTGGCCTCGCACGAGGCACCAGCTGTCACAACACAAGCAAAACTAGCAGGCTGCAACAAGGCTTTACCATAGGTCAAATTCTACTGTCCATGCTGTTTCTCCATCCTCCAAAAGCCAGGCCATTCTGCTCCTTCACTCTGCTACATCCAGGTTCTTCTTCCTTCTCCAGGCTGCTCCTCCACCCAAGCCCCTCTCCCACACTCCTCAGGACTAATTAACCACCTAGCGGGAACGAGCTACAGCTGCACATCATCCATGTCAATCAACCCACTGCGTTTGAAGCAAGGCCACAGCTGCATGTTATCAATGTCAATCAACCCACTGCCTTCATCCCTCTACAAAGCTCCACAGGAGCAAGAATGCATGGTTATGGGTGGGTTGTCACATCCACTCTGATGCCTGTTAGTGGTGCAGGGCAGTATAGCTCCCCAGTTATGCTGTCTGGCTCTCCCTCCAGCTCTGTCTTCTCCCTGCTTTATCATAAATAAAATTTAAAAAGGAAATAAAAAGTCATTTTTCTGGAGCTGACTCACCTTTCAGAGCAGCTGATGGTCTCATTTTTGTAATCAGGTGCTGGATATGGCAGCAAGAGGTCCAGCTCCAAATCCAGCCCTGTCTCTGTGCATACCAGGTGAGCTCAGTCCTGGTACGGCACTGGTACAGAAAGTGAGGAGAAGCATCAGTAGTGCTGGTTCAAGAGCAGAGCTCTCCTGTTCCACAATGTGAATGTGTCTGGTCCCCCTGAAGAGGTGGAAGACATTTAGGGCATGCAAGAGATCATCGAGCACGTGCCCACAGAACAAAGAAGTGCCAGTGTTGAAGCAAAAGGCTTCTTGTGCAACCTCCTCTCCATGCACATGCTGGTGAACAGGCAGGTCCACACACCAGCACTGCATTTACACAGGACACTGGCCTGCTTTAAGGCATGGGCATTGCCTAGAAAATCCTTGCTGGATCTTCAGGCCATCCAAATGCATCTCTCTGTTACTCAGAGGCCAGCTTTTTTAAACTTGCTTGTATTTTGTACCTGTGACCGTTGCCCTATCTTCAAGTGCAGTCATACCCTGGCATGGACATTGCTTGTCTCCCGAGCGCTCCCAGGCTACAAGGCTTATGGGTTGGTTCCCACATGCAGAAGCCACGAAGCAGGGTTTTGGTGCATTTGTGCTGTAATTTACTTAGCTTATAAGTAACAAAATTCTTGGAAGGGGGATGGAAAACATGGAAAAACAAACCCACCTGCCATGTGTCTCCCCAGGACCGACCACTTGCTCACACTTTAAGAAGCACGGTTAGTGGCTCGTGCCATGATCAGCCTGCACACTTCAAGCCCCACTGTTTTGAGCCAGGGATTTGCAGCACCTTCTTTACTGCAAAAGCTCTGTAAATCCAATGCATATACATTGAGTCTAGCTGCTATCAAGGAAAACATCAATACGGAAAGTCTACTGCAAGAAATGTAGACTAGCAATTCCCAGGCTTTCAGACGGTATATAAACATATGGAGGTTGTCTGCTTTTAAACTTCATGACTTTCTCACTCTGCAAAGTACTGTGAACAGCCACTTGTCTGTATATGCCTCTGACAGCTCTAACTTCAGTAGCACATAGAAGGAAAGAGGCGAACACCTCTTCCGTGACCGGTGGATTATATTTGTTTCACAGTTCAGTTGATCTGGGTTACCTGGGGAGGTGTCCCTGCTGCAATGAGCTCTACTCAACACTTCCAGTCCCATGGGGCTGCTGCTGCTTGTGCTGCTAACACCCTGTTTCCCAAAGCAGGGATTTGCTTTAAGACAGGAACATTTGGAGTAATGAAAAAAACCCAAAAAAAAACCCAAAAACCCCAAACATATTAGGACACGGTTCCTGCTTTTGGAAAAGCACCAGGCTAAGATCCACACTAACTCACCCTGTCATGCTGCCATGGTGCAGAAGCTCATGATTCAGACCTTGAAACAAGCTGAGACACATTGAGTACAAAGCCCCTCAAATGGCTAATGGAGCCCCCAAGAGCTTCTGAAGAGGAACGTTGGGTATTTAGCTGGATACCCAGTTTGTTGAGAAGGCAAAGGAATACCAGACCTCAGGTCTGCCTGCTCTCGTGTTGTTTCACCTCTGGAATTACTCTGTCTGGGACCTTTCTGCTCCTTAAGCCCTGAACAGCCTGTGGTGCATCCCTACAGTGAGTAGACCCCCAAAATGCTGCACAGATAGGTGAGGCTCTGCCAGGAGGCAAAGGGATGCTGAATTCATCTCCTGCTTGTTGCACCCAAACTTTCCTTCCTCTGCACCTCCGCCAGCCTGCAGAGGCAGAACACAGAGATGTGACCCATGAGGTCTGGGGGTCATCTCCACAGGGACAGAAACTGCA
Organism: Falco naumanni; assembly: GCF_017639655.2. Taxonomy (NCBI): domain Eukaryota; kingdom Metazoa; phylum Chordata; class Aves; order Falconiformes; family Falconidae; genus Falco; species Falco naumanni. Next base: position 53,874,863 of record NC_054057.1, on the reverse strand, counting down.
GCAAATCCAGCTGTTTGAACAGGGAGCTAGTGCTCTGGCTTTGGGCCGTCCTTCCCTCCCAGTGAAACAACTTCTTCTTGGTTTCCATAAGAGCAATTGAATGAGATGTTCATCCAGAAGCTAAAGAACATTTTAGAGCTGTGACTCACGATTGTGTGAGATGGATAATTAGGCAATTAGAACCATTAAGTATTAAAAAGACACCATGTCTAGAAATGAGGATGAAGAAGAAGGGAAGACAGGAAAATTCTTGCAGTTGTTTTGGGTTTTTTTTCCTCAGGTTTTTTTTGGATGGCACTGATGTAGGAGCAAGAAGCTGGAAAGAAGAGAAGGGAGGGAGGAGACAGATGAGACACCGAGTTGTGGGTTATAAGTTATCTTGGGCGAGGCATACAAAAATGAGTAGCTGCCCCTGTGGATTTAAGGTGTGATTTCCTAGGTGGGTGCTTTAGCTCATCAAAATCATCTATCAAAAACCCCCAGAGAACACCAGCCACACATCGCTTGGCTTTGGGGACATTAAGTCACTTTTTGCAACCCTAACGTTTTGATGCCATGGTAAGCCAGAGCCACCGTTCAGAGCACAGTCCTGCCTCCATCGCCCTGGGGAGCTGCCGGTCAGGCTGCAACAGCCTCTTCTTCTTCTGGGGGATAAACTTTGCTTTGTCTGCCTGGGCTTTTGGAGTCTCTCATGTCTCATAGGTGGCAGACCAAAACGCGCTCTTATCAGAATTGGATAAAATTGATCACAGCGTCACTTGTGGTCTTTGCTTTTTGCAGGCTGTTAATTTGTTCAGGCACACAAAAGCTTCAAGGTGAACCTTGGTTTGGGACAAACCTCAGTCTGCCACGTCAGGACAGTCATTGGCTGCACAGGTCGGGTCTTCTCTTCGCAACACCGCAAGGATTTAACGTGGCGTTTGCAAGTGGCCCAAGTTGTGTTTCACACGTGTGCCCCAAGTCCCCTCTTTGGTGAGAACCAGGGTGGTAAGCAGAGACAAGGTGGGTTATGGTTTCCAAAGCATCCCCCTGATCAGGACTAAGAGGTGAATGGAGACACACCCAGTCAGCTGTCTCTGAACCACTTCCAGCTTTGCATGGCCACACTGGCTGCCCAGCCCTTGCACTTTATGGCACAAACGTGCTGTGCCAGCAGCATTTCCCATGCTTATGCAGGCGTTGGTGCTGCAGCTGTGGCTTCATGCCAGTGGTGTCCCTGGGGCAGAGCCCTGGCTGCCCCCAGCTCTGGCCACCACGCGTGGGTGGAGGTGGCTATCGCTGCATACAGTGGCATGCTGGTGGAGGCTTCAGAGACGTCCCCCTGGAAACAATAAAAAACGAGTCCTCCTTCCCTCACAAAGGAGCCAACATCTCGGGTGCACCAGCCAACGGAGTCTCAACCAGAGAAGGTACATTTGCAGGACTAAAGAGCTTGTGAAGCTTAACACAGCAAAACCCACACAGCCAGCTCTTCAACTGCTCTGCCAGTCAACCTGCCAGGAGCTGCTCTGCTTCTTGTGACAAAGGCCAGATCTGGTACCGGTATGGAGAAGGGGCTATGGTTCTTCAGACTGGGACTTGGAGAGATGTCCAAAGATTGTCCCCAGCTCTCTGGATGGCAACTGGATTTGTCTGACTTCCTATCTGGAAAAATGCATCCAGAGATGTGGAGCACAAGGTTGGGTTTGGGTTTATGGGCTGGGATTTAGGTAACTGGGTGCAGCTTGTACCTCTGCTCCTGGTTTTCTGGGGATCCTTAACCACTTCCTGGCTAGTCTAGGCACTGGTGCCCACAGATGTGGAAAGCAGTACTGATTCTCCTTGTCAAAGCCCACCTGGTAAAACCACTTTAGCACAAATAGACATTCCTTTCCTCCTGCAGCAGTACAGGAAGGCTCAAATCGCTAACGCTAACACTCAAGGGTTTTTTCAGCATTTATCTCTGCCTCGCACATTGGGCTCTCCAACCTCCCATCACCCGGTGCAGAAGACTGGGCACATTCCCAGCCTCTTCACCCCACCCCACACCTCCACTTGTGCCTGATAAGGCCACCCCCACCTCCGCAGCCCCTGCTCACCTCTCCCCCGTTGCCATGTCTTGTTAAACCAGCCCTCCCCAGCTTTTTGCGCTGCTCTCGATGGAAGGAGAAAAAAAGCAACTTTTAAGTGCAAAAGAGCTTTTCTGGTTTTCACGGGGGCTGTTGGGTTTTTTTCCTGGAAGAAGCCCTGATGTTTGGGAAAGGGTTGGATGCAGCCTTTGTGTCACTGCAGCACATCCCTGCTGACAGGACCACAGTGCAAGGTATCACCACACTCATCTGTCCTCCTGCCACACCAGCCTCCAGGCTCGGCTGAAATAATCCCTTCTTAACCCAGCAGGCAGCTAGAAAAACATTATGAAGATCCACTTCCCACTTTCTGCATATGCCAGCAGAGTGAAGGGGTCACACGGGGAAGCTCTTGCCCCACTCTCCCCCTGTGCCTACTCCCCAGCCCCTCCTGAGACTGGCTGGTTTATATTTTACCTTCCCTCCCTTGCATTTGTTTTATATTTTACCTCCACTCTCTTGCATTTATTCCAGCCAAAACTCACTTTTCACTTTGATGTCCAAAAATTCCCTGATACTTTTCAGTGAGTGCTTGCCAACATTTCGGGAGCATAACATCTTCTAAGCAAATCTGTCCATCCCATGATCCTGTCCACATCTCACCACAAGGATTAGACTCCCCTCACTATTCCATATATGCCCTTTTACTGCTATTGCTATATAGGAGTGCCAGACATGTCTAAGTTTCCTATGGGATTCCTTGCCACAATCAGGTTTTATGATGAGGTTACCCTTTCTCATATGCCCACTGACACACTTCTTTAAGTGGCTGAGGTACCTGTGCTGCAAACACTTTAAAACATAACTTCATCTATTCAAATTAAATGTGTAATGGCATTAAAAAAAAAAAAAAAAAAAAGTGGCTGAAATTTTGACCTTATTGAAACAAATGGGAGCTTTGTCACCGATGTCAGTCAAGCAAAGGTTTTACTCAGAATTTGAGCAAGGGAGCTCAGATAAGCTGATAATAGAAACAAGCCAGCTGTGAAAGCTGGATCTGCAATCTCAGCCTGAACTCCCCCACCCCACAAAGATTATATCAGGCTCTGCCTCTAATTGCTGTAAGAATAGCCGTCTTATTGTCTACATCTTCTGCAATGCCATTACCAAATGAAGGACACTTCGGATACAAATAAAAGGGGAAAAAAAATAAAAATGAAACACCAAAACCCACATGTATTATCCTGCCTTATGCACTTATGAAATGAGGAGGTTATTACAGCAGAGAGGAGTTAAGCTGCAATGCTGATGCTCTGTCTCGCTGAGGGTTTACAGAGTGGCAATTAAGAGAAACACTTTCTGCATAAGAGAGCTCTTCTGCTTCAGAGGAAGAAAAAATATTTCTGCTCATTTTAATCAGGCATTGATGGATGGCGTTAATCAGTTATGATAACATGTCAGCATGTCCCTCATGCTACAGCTCTGCAGATCTCCCATAGCTGCCGGATAGCCCCAGCACACTGTTTCAGCCTGGACCACAGCCCACAGCACTAGGAAGATGTGCAGCAGTTTCAGCAGGCACTGGATGCGGTCCTTTTCAGATTTATTAGGACAGGGAAACACCAACCCCTCTGTTTATTTATTTAAACATTTCCAGCATGGCTTTGAAGCCCCTGCCACTTGGCAGATGCTAAACCTCAATGTCTCCATGCACACCAGAATGAAGGCAAGTCCCTCTCCCCCAGGCGAGGCAGCTTTTCCCTGTGGGCATAAATCACTGAGTGAGTTTCAAAGCAAGTCATACAAGCTGGGCACTTATCTGCAGCAGAGATGAACTTGAAGGACTTTATATGGCAAGTGCTTTGTTCCCAGATGGTCCTTGTCCACATCCATGAGCAACCCATCTTTGGGAAGCTGCAGAAGGCACATCAGAAGCAGTGTGGTGCTTCAAAAGTCTCTTTGCACCACCCCACACCACAGCACTGGGAGCATCATCCCTAGGAGGCTGGGGACTCCCCTCCTCTTCACATTACGGGCAGAGAAGCAGAGCGTGGCAAGGATAAAGTGCTCTGCCCTACGTTCCAAACCAGCAATACCAGCTGCACTAAGTGAGGTGACCTGGGAGGACTGGGGTGAGTGTGGCTACTCACCACGCAATAGCAGAACCACATTTAAAACAGTCTCCAGCGCTGCAGCCCATGATGGGCATCAGGGCTCAATCCAAAACTTGCTGAAGGTCATCGAATCCTTCAGGGGTTTCCATCTGCTCGACATCTTTTGAGGCTGGGTGAAAAAAGAAGTGCAAAAGGCATATAATTATGATTAACAGGAATGATATCCACTGTGCTGGAGTGAGAGAGGGTAGAGAACAGTACAGACCTGGGGGCCTGAAACTCAGATGCCTGATCCTGCTCCTCTGTTTATCCACAGCACTATTCTCTCGGGGTCTGAGGGGTTTTGAGCCAAGGGAAGCTGTGAAGATACGCAGACAGGGACAGAAATCTGAGCCACCTTATTCGGGAAATGCTTCTTTTGCAGCATGTGCTTCTGGAGAGGAAAAGTTGGAAATTATTTGCTTATCCTCCTGCATGCCCCAAATCAGCAGGGGACTTTCTCCAGTGTCTATCTCCTTGGGACCTCATGGGTAGCTTTCATTTTATTTTCAAACATGTCTTTAAAATGCAAGGAGAGGGAACATCCCCTGGACATGCTTCAGCAGAGGGTCGAGCTGGGTGCCAGAGGCAAAGCACTGGGTACGATGCCAGCAAGGTGTAAACACACATGCCCTGTGGTCCCTCTCAGCAGCCCTTGTCCTGCAAGTGCCACAGGGCAGAGCCATGGGTGCGGGGGAGCAAAATACAGGATAAAATGGTGTTTCTTTGAGTGAAAAAGAGTCTTCCAAGGAGACAGCTGTCTTTTTGAGGAGTGGGGCAGGAAAAACCATGGGGGTCTTTCTTCATTGTGCTACTCATTGCCAAAGGCACCATCCAAAGGAAGAAAAAGGACTGTTGGAAAGCACAGGCTGGGCAGCCTGGGCTCTGAATGAGTGCCAGGAGCAACTCTGCACTGTCCCTCAAGGCAAGGCAAGTTTTTTGAAAAGGACTGGGATTTTGGAAAGCGTTATCCTTTCCACTGCTCTGCTCTGAACCAAGTTCAACAGCAGGAAGGAAGACAAGAATGAAATGATTTGTGGAAGGTAGACTTGAGTTGGCCAGGGGGTGCCCTGGTGCAGGTACTGGGAGCATCAGATGCCACTGGCAGCACTCGCAGGGACACACGGCTGGTTTGGAGCAGTATCTGCCTGGCCTTGCCTGCTGCTGGGTGCACCTTGCTCCAAAACAGGGTGCTAAGGGAGCTTAAATACTGCCAGGGCGTGTCTGGACATAAATAAACATAATTAGACCGGCCAAAGGAGAGAATCATCATGCCTGAATTTGAGCAAATTGCAATGGTCTTAATCATGCGTAAAGGAAGCACATAAACGACTGGGCAACTTGAAGGACAGCCCAGACAATTATTCCTGCAAATGCAGCATCCAGCTGTAAGTCCACGATGGCACTATAACAATTCTGGAAGCAAGACTCTGGTACTGAGCACATCATGGGGTTCCCATCCCACCAGCTGGTGGGGAAGATGGTGGATAAAGGCATCACCTAAATCTCTCTGAGCAAAATCAGGCACCACCATGACCTCGGGCAGCATCATGACTGTGGCTGGGCTGGAAAATGCAGATGAAGAGCAGAGTTGGTATCAAAGGGAATGAATTTGTGACTGCTTGGTTGAAGTCCCCAAGTAGAAGTAAAGCAGAGAGAAAACTGGGGTAAGAGAAGAAGAAGCAGCAGAAAAAATGTCTGTGCTGATGCAGGTTGAGTTTTGCTTGGCTCAGATGTGGCTTTTCTGGGACAGCTTCTATTTACCGTGAGGGAAAAGGAAAAAATCATAACCCCTAGTGTGGTAGTGTGTCTGCTGCCTGGGAGGCCAGAGGGGGAGGCCACCTGCAGCCCTCGTGCAGACAGTGCAGATCCTGCCTTTTCCCCCAGCCTGGGACAGAAGATCATCCAGAGCTCTGGAACAGAGAAGGCAGATGCTGAATAGATCCACAAAGACTTTCTCTCCAGCCTCTGTTGTGTGCGAAGGGGTGATGAAGGGGCCAGTATACCGTCCCCAACCTGCCACTGCACAGCAAAATGCAGCTTTTCAGAAGGTAACTGAGCTGTCAGTGCCCAGGGATAACGCTGCGCCTGTGTCTTTTCCAGAGACAAGGGACAGGAGAAGAAGAGAGACTCACATTTGCCAGATTTTTAATAGTCTGCTGCAAAGTGCTCCAACGTAAGAGTTATAGAGATTACAACTTTCAAGCACGGGAGTAGCTGAGAACAACCTTTGCTTTATGTAAAGTGTAAACAAAGAAGCAAACAAAAAAAAAACTTTTAAAAAGCGTCAGCAAACAAGTCTAAGGTTGCCAGCCAATACATGTGATTTCAAAAGCTGAATTTCTGACTCTTTCTGTTTTTTTAAACCAAGGTTGAATGTCTTTCAGAGTTATTGTTTAGATTACAGTTTTGCCCTCAAATGGAATATATCTACCTGTCTGTGCCAGCAACGAAAAATGCTGCCATTCACATCTCATTGGCACTGCTAGAAGAAAGTAAGCGCTGCCGGTAAATAAGCTGCCTCAATAATTAATTGCCCACACAGACAGTAGAATAGACGATAGAAAAGCTCCAGAAATAAGTTACTGCAAATACAATTTCAAACTAACGGTGCATGAATAGCTTTTGAAAAAGCCTCCAAAAAGCAGACCCTGAGTTTCAGAGAGAGTAAAACACCACCAAACAACCTGTCTCTGCTTTCTGAATGAGATCTCAGCCTATTCCACTTCAGATGAGGCAGCACACAGCCCAGAAATGAGCCCACATCACCAGCCCCTGGTTGGCAAAGGAAAAAAAAAAGGGATTCAAAGTGGCAGGAATAAATAAGCAGTGGCATGGGTATAGGGAGCACGGGAGTGGAGGGAGGAAGAAATTTGGTTGGTGGGTGCGTGGATGTGGTCCATGAACATGGTCAGTGAGAAATGTCGTCATACACAGAGAGCAGCCACATGGCCACCACAAGCATCCTCTGCCCAGGGCAGCTACATCCAACAGCAATGGGAAGAAGAGGAGGGTGAGGAAGGCAGGACATCTTTAGCCCCTGCCAGAGAGCATAGACATTATCTGCACCCTCCCCCAAAAAGCACAGTGTGAGGCACATGGAGGAGACAAATTTTAATGAGGCTGGGCTGCCACACACTTGGCCTCACCAGAGGAACATCTCAGCAGTCTGTCCCTCAGACCACGCAAGCCACAGAGACATCCCAAGCTGTCAGGAGAGCAGACAGGCAAGGGCTCGGGGTGTACTTTGGCACAGACTTTATGCAGGACGAGGCGCTGGCATGGTTACATACATGGCTGTGTACATGTACATCCAAAAGCCAGATTCTCTGAAAAGAAGTACAAAAGGGAAGAATATGAGGTGCTCGATGACAAGCCTGCCAGTGTTGAGAGGCATTTGGGCAATTTCCTTAATAACATGCTTTAGCTTTTGGTCAGTCCTGAACTGGTCAGGCAGTTGAATTAGATGCTACTGTAGGTCACTTCCAACTGAAATATTCTATTCTATTCTATTCTATTCTATTCTATTCTATTCTGTTCTGTTCTATTCTATTCTATCTATTCTATCAATATGGTGATAGGTGCTTTATATATAAATATAAATATAAATATAAATATAAATATAAATATAAATATAAATATAAATATAAATATAAATATAAATATAAATATAAATATAAATATAAATATAAATATAAATATGGTAGATATGGATAAATATAAAGATAAATATGAATATAAAGATAAAGATAAATATATATGTATAAATATATATAAAATGTATAAATATATATTTTAATATATTATATATATTAAAATATAAATATATTATTTTATTATATATGATATTCTATTCTACTCTATTCTATTCTGTGATTTAGGACAATTCAAACCTCACTTAAAGATATCATTAGCAAATAGGGGAGGGATGGCAATGAAAGGAAGCAGGGAGGAGAAATTGTAACTAGAAAAGGAAGCAAAAAAATACACATCCAAGCAAAATTTGCAATTCCCACATAAAGGAAAGGAGAGGTAATGATGCACATCAAACTAATGAAATTATCCTGCAGACTGACTACTAGCTAATTAAATTTCTTACTTAGCATACATTAACTGAGCTGCAACTGGCGTTTCACTGCACTTAGATTAGCCAAAACTCTTCTCGTCAGCAGTGAGAAAAATGCCACAAGGGCAGAGCAAGACAGCTTTATTTCACACTACACCCACCACGAAGGGCAGGAGTCGGCGGATAGCCCAGGCAGGGGGTCAGCCGCCCACGAGGCTGGGGCTCAGCTCTGAGCAACGCCTGGGGGGGACCGCAGCCCACCGCCCCAGCACAGTGCCGCAGGCACAGGCGTCAGCACCACCGTGTGTAGCCCTCAGATAAAAGGCCACCCTCTACAAGTGACATGGTGGAGGGGTCACATTCATGGTTTCTCAGGGGCTGCAGACCAGGCGTGCTTTGACTGAGAACCGAGGAATATGTTCTTCTGATCTGACAACCCCATTCGTGAGAGCTGGAGCACAGAAGGGAAATCAGATTTATTCTGGTTCATGTGGGTAACCCAGCAGGACTATTTTGTGGCTGGAGATTCATTATTTAGCAATTTTACTGAGGTCAGTAGAGCTGTATTAGGATACATCTCTCCACGACTGGAAGCTAATAGCTCTAGGACAGCAGACCAGCACACCTCTCTGTGTGCACACCCCCACACCCAGGGTGCCTTTTTTTACCCTTAAAATGTGATAGACTCCAGACAAGAAGTTAAGATACTTCAGGTTTAAAAGTAATAAGTGTGCCTGTCGGGATTTTTTCTTTTCTAGAAACATGAAGTCAGAGGTTGGCATCACCTGCAGAGCCCATAGAAGTCCTCCCAGTAGTTTGAGCCGGGAACAGGAGGTGGGCAGCAGTCAGACATGTTGGGGAGCCCAGGAATTAGATGGAGAAACTGTCCTGTTGCCCATCCCATTTTACATCCTGCTGGTACAGGTCTGCTCTCCCATATCCCTGTGGTAAGGCTAAAAGCAAACTTGCTGAGTGGAGCCACATCTCTGTTTGCACTTTTCTAGGGTATTTCACAATCTCCGTCACTTAGCATATCCGTGGGCACAACTAAATAACACCAGCCACAGCTTGGCACCATTCAGGTGGGCAGAAGGGCTTCGTAAGGCCTCCAGAGAGCAACCCTCCTAATGGCAATTACTGCTTTTCAGAAAAGGATTAGAAGTTAATGGTAGAAAAGTACCCACACAGGAGCTGACGGCTGCTGTTATGGAAGACTCTTCCCCCCCTGGTTTGCTTCAGTTTGGTTTTAAGGAGCCTTTGGGAGCATGATGCTGTCACGATGCTGAAGTTCAGCTGGAGACAAGTGCTGAATCACAGCAAATGTTTCACTTAAAGTGAACCTCATTCTAGATTTCAGAGAGATGGGATTAGATTATTTTTCTGAATTTTAGTCAGATAGTATACACATTCCCTTACCAAATGATGTAATCCTTAATCAATACTTAAAGCTTTAAGATACATAAATTTATCTTTTTTTTTTTTGGCATTTTTCCCATACTTTTCAGCTAAATTGCAAACAACCACAAAACTTGACTGAAAAGCTCTCCATCATGCATTTTTGTCCCTCTACATTAGGATTCAAGGTAAATCATTCAGCAAAGTTTATCTGGGTCTGCAATCCAACGATAAAGGTCAGGCACACTGGAAATCCTGATTCCACCACACACCTCCCCCCAAAACAGTAAATATCTTACAGGGAGGGCTCATCGCATCAAGCGTCAGAGAGTCTACCTCCAGAACAGACCCCACGATGAACCACAAGAAGGGTCATCCCACTTTTCCAGGCATGTGCTTATACCCGTCTGTATGCACTGCCTTAAAAAAGCCCTTCTCAAACACCAAAACAATCACTTCTGTGTTACTCAACCATTGCTGAATAATCACTCTGAGTCTACTGTGTCTTCCTGCTGGCTGAAACAATTCCCATCCGTAAAAACCATAAAAAGGTCTTTGGGACAAGAGCTGAAAAATCATCAAACTGGAAGGCCCATGAGTCAAAGCTCTGTTCCAATGCTTAGCTGATGCATTGCAGAGCAAAAGAAAGAGTTTCCGCTTCCCACAGACCAATGTTTCTTCAATTCCTACCCTTCAAGGTCAGTTAAAGTTTCCAAAATGTACTTGACAAAAGTTGTGCAGCTTTAGCAAGCGGCCACCTCTCCGGGGCCCCGGCTCATCTGAATAGCGTGCCGTAACCTTCAGCCTGTCTTGATGTCTGATTCCCTGCTTGGATCCTATTATCATTACTCACTGGGGACACCAGGTATGTTTGAAGGAAGCCAAGTCTTCCAGCTTGTCAGCTATGAAATATGTTGCCTGAGGCTGCCCAGGCTTTTGTTATTCCTTATTCAGTATGTGGGCTAAGGCTACCTGCAGCTTTCACCCTCTTTGCTGCGCAGATGGATTTATCTTTTGACCACTGACGTTTAGGAAGAGGGGAGAGTTGTCTTGCAGCATCGGACACATGCAGCCTTTAGCCGTACAAAACACAGCGTTACTCAGAATTGCAGTGCCTCGAAGCGACAGAGGGAGCATTGCCCAGTAAAACCTGTGGCAGTAAAGCCAGCTCAGGCTCACGGCTGGTCTGCAGCTGGACGTGCATCTCTAATTCACCCCAGTTTCTTTACTTGGTCATCCATTTGCCACTCCTTCCCTATCTCCTCTCACAGCACATCTCTAAGAAAAGAAGGGTTGCTGTCAAATGGAAAGCATCGCCACCCAGGCCCTCACCCCACGCCAGCACATGCCCTCTTGATGGCAGGGCACTGGCTCTGGGATTCTGCAGCTTTGTGCCCGTACCTCTGCCACAGACTGCTTCTGAGATGCACACCTCCTTGCACAAGCGCCCGACACTGCAGCTCTTGAAACATATGCACGCACCACGGGATGCCTCTGCGTGTGGACGTGTCAGGACTTCAAGAGCACAAGCCGATGTGCAGCTAACAGCAGGGCTGGGAGAGGCGGGGGCAGGCTCTCCCCGTTTGCCTCCAGCACAAGGTAGTTTTGCTGGCACCCTTCTCCAAAGCTGGTGGCACCGGCCACCCCAGAAGGGACAATGAGGGAGATGGACCCCAGCACTGACCCACAGCGTGGGGCCATGCAGGTCAGAGCCACGTGCTGTCATTGCACTCTGGTAAATGTATGTGCACATTCAGTGGCAGCAAAGCCAGGAAGGGACAATGTGCCTGGTGCAGGCAAGTGGTCCCCAAGCACCAGCCCCTAGAGCACGTCTGATCTCCCACATCCAGGTAAATGCCTCGGCTGTGGCCAGGCACCATGCTGGAGGGCAACGTGGGTGCTGTCACCTTCTCCAGCACTGGTATGGACTCCAGGAGAAGCAGCACTTGGGCACCTGAGAGCCAGGCTTCCCTGCCTGCACCCCACTTGCCACGTGGCCCAGGCTGCCTCTGGCAGGGGTGGATGGGTGGGTGGGTGTGAAATCAGTTCATGCTGCAACATGGGTGGACTCAAGACTCTCAAGCTGAAGAGAGAGCTTCCAGGTGGTGCCAAGGCTCTCAGGAACATCCATCTCGGTGCCAAAAGCCACACCGGACCCAGGGAGGCACTGCGCTGCTGCGAGGACGGTCATGGGTGGCACAGCAGGATTGGGTACCTACCGCAGAAGGGGTGGAGAGATGGGGGCTCCAGAGAGGGGTCTCTGAAGTGAGTAAGCAGGCCCAGAGACATGATATGAGGATGTCACCGTCCTGTAACACAAGGCCACGGGTGCCACTGGCTACTCCTCCCACAGCGAGGGCTGCCAGGAGGTCACTTCATTCCAAGGTCATAGGAGGAAAGCTGCATTTCCCGACAGGGAAACAGATCCTCACATATGCCAGCTGGGAGACTTTTCTTTTATAAAGAAGTATTGGGAAAAGGAAAACCTTTTACATTCAATGGCTGTTTCCCTCGCAGTTGCTTTAAAATCACATCCAAGCCTTTCCCCGGGTTTGCTGTGGCTCAGACACGCTCCATCTAGTGGCAATGCCACCGCCGCGGCACGAGGACCCCTGGCCACCCGAGCTGTGAAACACGAGGGCAGTGACACAGAGAAGGCTCCGGGCCAGTCATGGTGCAGGCTGCACGCTGCTGCCGGGGCCAAAGGATGGGGACAGCTGAGCTCCGACCCTCATTTCTGCTGCAACACCCACTGATGCTCAGGGCACGTGGGGAGGATGTTCAAGAGAGTGGCAAAAGCAAAGCTGGGAATTAAGTTCTTACCAGTCACGTAGCCCTGAAAACCTTCACAAACCCACTGACTCAAGGATTGTGTGCTCCTGGTCCATCTCGATGCAGAAAAACTGCACAACATGTCTTCAGGTGAGGATTTGAGCAGAAAGATCTCCACCTTCCACCAGCCTGCTCCAGTGAGCCAGTCACTGCCCGCTCCTTCCCTCCCCTCCCATCTTGGGGATGCACCTCCCTACTAAGTTTAGCCCTTAATTTTCAAATTTCCATTGACTTTTTGATAAAATGCCTAAAATATATATATAATTAGATCAGAAAGAAAGTCTTTAAGCCCGGAGGGTTTTACTTACAACTCACTGGCTGCTTTGTAACATGCCAGCAATCAAGCAAACAGGTTATATATAGACCAGTTCAGCCACAGAAACAGAAAATTTGCTTATTCCACTAAAGATAAAAAAGAAGAACCTGAAGATATCACATGAGAAAGAGAAGGACACGAGGATGCAGGGTTACTCACATTTTTAGCTAGGCTTCTGCAATCGTTCCTCTCAGGTACACGTGCTGATTTTGTTTGTCCTCCTCCCTTCCTCATCCCCAACAGCTCCCTAACCTTCTGCTCAATGTCAGCGGAGATAATGGTCTCAACGATACCGAGCTACAAGTTGTGTGAAAACAGGTGCTTGCATGGAACAGTAGCCTTAAATGTCCTCACTGAAAGACAGTGGCGTTTACTGTGAAGTCACACATGAGAAAGTCCCTGGAAAGCAGGTGGTGGTTGTCCTACTGATCTAGAAACAATTTCTTTCTTGTGGAGTGAGCAGAGAGATGAGATTAGCTTTTACCTGGCTAAGAGCCATAGCTCTCATTTTAAATAGGAAGGGAAAAGTCAGACAAGCAAATCAAAGTCATGGGGGCAATTTCACATTTGTGCAGGATGGACACTGCTGGTTTGGTTCATAAACTCCCTCTCCCCACGTCCCAGGCCTTGCACTGATGCAAAGGCTGCTAGCTCACCGTCAGCAGAGCTGGGTAAAGCTCAGGCTTAGCATAAAAGATCCAGATTCACTGACACAGCTCATGCGGTACCCAGCATCCTGGCCAGTGCTTTGGAAGAGGTTCCTAACCTCAGGACGCTGCATCGCTGTTGGAGGGGAACTACGTGAGGACAGCAGAAGTGACTCAGCCTGTCAACGCTGTCTGCACTTTGTAATTATAATATATAGCACTTTCCTCAAGGAGCCGCACACACAGTAATGAAGCAAGTGTCACACCGGCCCTCCATGGGCGGCATGGGGAGCCCTGTGTGACCGCTGGGAACACTGGTGGAGTGAGGAGCCTCGGCTGAGGTTTGAGCAGGGCTTGTGCAACAGGGATGGGGGTAGGTGGGGATCCCCTGGCTCCAGCTCCACACTCCCACTGTCAAAGGCAGCGGCTGTGCCAGCAGCTCTCAGAAGGCAGTTCAGCTGTCTGAGCTGAAGGCTCAGCAGTTCAGCGGGGACCCTCTCCCAGAACACAGTGACTCTGAACCCCGGCAAAAAAAAGCCCTGGAAACAGCATTAGTTGGTGGAGGCATAAGCAGGACTTTTTTCTGCAGCCTTGAAAGTGGTCTGGGCTTTTGTGGTTCCTGATGGAGAAACACCTCACACTGTCCAGGTTCCCTTGGGGTGAGCAAAGCTAGGACGAGGAGCCCTGCCTTGCAGGGCAGGCGTGCGGAGGTGGTCCCTCGCCCACACGGGTGGCAGGACCACCGCTAAGCTGCCCCTGGGAAAGGGCTTCCCTGGAAGCTGTGGCAGCATTTGTGGGGGGAAATAATAATTTTCCTCATTTTCCTAAGAGTCAAAACCAGTGGGGACGGGCCCCGTGCCCTGAGTAGGGTCGGCGCCGGGAGCCGGGCGGTGCGGGCGGCAGGTGGCAGCAGAGGCCGCGCTGAGCAGCCGTCGGGCGGCGCCGGGTCTCGCATCTCCCCTGCACCGCATCTCCCCCTGCCCCGCATCTCCCCCTGCCCCGCATCTCCCCTGCCCCGCATCTCCCCTGCCCCGCATCTCCCCCTGCTCCGCATCTTCCCTGCACCGCATCTCCCCTGCACCGCATCTCCCCTGCACCGCATCTCCCCTGCCCCGCATCTCCCCCTGCTCCGCATCTCCCCCTGCTCTGCATCTCCCCTGCACCGCATCTCCCCTGCACCGCATCTCCCCCTGCACCGCATCTCCCCCTGTCCCGCAGCGCCGGGTCTCCGCACCTCCCCCTGCCCCGCATCTTCCCTGCCCGCATCTCCCCCTGCTCCGCATCTCCCCCTGCCCCGCAACTCCCCCTGCCCCGCAACTCCCCCTGCCCCGCATCTCCCCCTGCCCCGCATCTCCCCCTGCCCCGCATCTCGCACTGCACCGCATCTCCCCTGCCCCGCATCTTCCCTGCACCGCATCTCCCCCTACTCCGCATCTCCCCCTGCCCTGCATCTCCCCCTCCCCCGCATCTACCCTGCACCGCATCTCCCCCTGCTCCGCATCTCCCCCTGCCAGCAGCACTCCCTGTCCCGCATCTCCCCCTGCCCCGCATTTCCCTCTGCTCTGCAGCAGTCCCTGCCCCGCAGCGCTCCCTCGCCCCCACAGGTTGTCCCCGCAGGGTGCCCCCAGCCCTGCAGAAGATGTGCCCAGCACTGGCACTGGGCCCGGCGGGCAGCCCACAGCTGGAGGAGACCTTGTCACTGGGTTTGGGGTTTTCCCCCCTTTTCCAAACGCAGCCGCCCTCCCTGGGACCAGCCCCGCACGGCGGTTTAGGGGATCACCCGGAGCTGCCTGCTGCTCCCACTGCAGCCAGTCTAGAAGGGGCAGGTATTTTGGACAGACCGTGACAGCCGGGAGCAAGGAGGGATGCAGTATACCGCTGCAGTATATCCCAGTTTAAAGCTTCCCAGCAGTGGAACACTTCCCTGTGTTTTCACCTCGTCCTTTCTGCACAATACAGTGTTCTGCAGGGAAGGCGCCTTGCTGCAGTGTCCCCTGGCACCTTCGTTGGCCTTAGTTCAGCGGCATCCCATCCACAAAGGCACTTGCCTTTCCAGCCCAGATCCATCATAACGTTGAGACTCCACCTTGGTGAGAGGTCCAGGCATCTGGATCCAGGTGTCAGCTCTGCGTGCCGTGATTTTCTGCCCTTACTGCACGCACAGTGTTGTCTTCTGGGGACCTGAGATCCAAACAAATTCCAGCATTTCTTATTTCTGTGGCTCTTTCCATTTCCTATCGTAACATAAAGGAATAGAAAAGCCATCCCAGTAAAGGGACAGGGGATAAAAGAAAAGACTTTTTGCTGGTATTTGTGATCAAAGGTCCAAATCTAGGGACTGCTGAGCAGAGATCAGGTACCCCCTCCGGCAACATTTCCACGGAGGTGACCACAGACCTTAATGACCGATGCAATGAAGAACAATTGACTTCAGTATTTCTTGTACTGTTACCTTTCTTTGTGAGAAGCAGGTTCGAATCATATTTTGAAGACGCTGTTTCATCCAGTCCCGTTTGCCTCGTTGGTGCCGATGTGGAGTACAACCTTCTGTCTTGTGGGGCATCACCTCCAGCAGCCGCTGTGCAATCCCTGGTTCATCTGAGAGCGATCCCGTCCGCGCTGCGTGCAGGGCTGCCGTGCTGTGGGTATGCAGGGTACTAAACAAGTAATTATGGGTGATTCTGAAAACTGAAGTGTCCCTCCTCTCTACCAACAAAAGAAATAATAAGGGACAAGATAATTGGCAGATGATCTTTTTCATTTTCCTTTCTAGGTTTAATGAGTACAATGAGCCTTTTGATTTATTTACACAGAAGCCAGAAGGGCCTGGATTCAGACAACCAGAAGTTTTGAGGAACCAAAACTCACTCTGAAACCCAAACAGAAGCAAACAATTGCAGCGACCCAGGTACTGCTGTGCCTCGGAGGTACAGGGTGGGGGCTCACCTAGAGAGTCCAGATGTAAAGTGATGCTCTGCAAAGATGGGCATGAACAGGATGAATCCACAGCTTTCTGAAAAGACAAGTGCCAGCCATTCCCACCCCCCTGGAAAGACTCCTTCATTGTCACCTCAAAGATGCTCATTCTTGTGAAAGCTGATCTTGTTGTTAGAATAAGCCTTATTTATAGCATAAGCTATAAATTGCAGCTCCCTTTATATTCATTTTTTTCTCTCCCATTTTCATATCATGTTTATATTTAGTTAGGAGACTCTGTCCTTGTGGGTCTCAGAACCCTCACAGTTACAAAACTTCTTCCTGAAGCTGAATTACAGCTTTACTGTGCTGTACACAAAACGCTTTAAAGAAACTTTAACATGACCTGCAGTATCTTCATAAAAGACTAAGCAATTTTTTAAGTGCTGCAGCAGTACATTTGTACAGGTAAAATTACATATGTGTGTGTTTTCTTAATGTTTTTATCGTAGCTGCATCACACTAGTAAGTTGTAGGGCATAAACTGTGTACAAGACATAATTAGGAGCACTATTTATTTTCATCAGAGTGTATTATTAGATACAGTATTCCAAATCCCCAGAGGTGCAGCAACAGGTTTCTAAAGAAATGTATGCAAAATATCTTCTCATCATACAGAAATTCTGCTTCACATGCTGTGTCTCCTGTGCAAAACGTACTCACTGAGGAAAACAGCTACCTCTTGTAAGTGCTTAGGAAATACTGCTTTGCTGGTGAATGTGAGAGAGTTTCAAGGGGGAAATATTGCTGTAACTCGGGTATTGAACGCATGGCGAAGGAGTCTCTCAGCTCGTGACCTAATCCATATTGATGGTGAACAAGTTTTGCTGCTTGGTGACTTGGTGACGTCCCTTGCTGGCCGCAGCTGGTCTTACCTCTGGGCTGGCATCAGGCTGTGGTGAGGGACAGCGCAGGGAAAGGTGAGCCCTGCCTGGTGGCATCAGCTCTGCCCACACCAGGGACATGCGGACCTGGTCTAGCAGGTGATTGCTCCAGGGCCAAGCCACTCCTGGCTGACCAGGCCACCAGGAGGTCTGTACTTTGCCCTTTGAATGCAGGTTCCCTATAAATGAAGAGGTCAGTTTTCCACGATTTCTCTTCCAGGCTCAGAGGACACTGTTGTATTTGGACATCTTTTACCTCTGTCCAACAAAACTTCTGTTTAATACAGGCTGAGCTCAGAGCCGTCACCTGAAGAGGGGAGACACCACTCAATGGTGCTTCTGGTGTTTTCTGATGTTTCCAGTTGAACAGAAAAGCAGATAAAGGAAAAACTTCACACTCTAAAATCTACCCAGCCCACCTGCATCTGGCTTTCCACCTGCTGAGACTACCCTGGACGCTGCTGCCTGTGTCCCTGTCAGGATTGCAGCAGATGTCCCCGGGGCTAGCAACCGCAGCCCTGCCCGTGCCATGGCCCAGGTTGCCCAGGTTGCTTCCCAGTGCCCAGGTTGCCCTCTTGCAGCTCCTGGGGCAGGAGTAGCCAAACCACCCGGCACAAGGCATCTGCTCGGGTGACACCGCCTTTGGATAAAATGATGCTACGAGGCCAGCTTAGATAAAACGTCATTTACAGGGAGAGGTAATAGCTAAAAATGGAGCAGTCACACCGAAGTCTGAACTCAGACAATCCCTCACCCCACAACTCAGACTGCTAAAACCATGTCTAGAAATCCTAAACCCACAAAAGAGAGCTCTGAACCAGAGGGATCAGGAGGAGCCTGGTGTCATGGCAAACAGGCTGAAGGACCCTGGCAGGCAGCACCCTCCTTCTCCTCTTTCTGCAGAGGAGCTGGATCTCACCATTCTGGTTTATGTCCCTGACCAGTAGGATTCGAGATATCACACTGGGATGATGAGATTTCTCCTGGAATGCCCTAGGACTTTCAGGGGTTTTAAACAGTGTTTCTGAACAGCTAGTCATTTTAAGCCACTTGAGGAAAGTTGCAATAGTTAATCACTACTCTTTCCATAAGTGGGAAAAAAATGACAAGAACTATCTCTAGAGAAAGTTTCCATCTCTGAAGAGCAGAGAAACATACTCCTGTTTCTTTGCAAGCACGATCAGAAGGAAGAAGATCTCTGAATTTTAATGCGTGCCTCTGCGTGTGATTAAGCCCATGTGAGAAGATGGCAGCAGTGCCGCTGCCTGTATGGACAACTGAAGATTTGTGTTGGCAGGGGAAGGAGAGGATGGACAAAGGTCACAGCAAACCCCAGGGGTGTCCTTTACAATATCCCCTTGGCTTTCAGTGCACACAGAAGCAGCACCGACGGGGCTCCGCTCTGGGCAATTGCACCAATGCGTGGCCAGTGCCCTCCCATGCCAGCACCCCTGCACCGGCCTGTCTGACGTGTCTCTGGTGTCGATTTATGAGTGGGGAAGAAGGAGCTGCCCAGAGCAGCTGTCACGTTGTCATCTTTGCTGCACTTTCATGTCTGAAGTTCCTGTTCTCCTACACACATGGATACCAAGTAGGCTAACCAGCCTAGTGTGAAGCCACCCCACAGCAGACACACGATCTCATATTATCTTAACTCCTTCACCTTTAAAAGCTGATCTGATTAATTGGACTCAAAAATCACAGGTATCTAACAGGTAGGTGCCAGTGCCCAGGAGGGAGCCTTGGCTGGATGCAGGGCACGGCAAAGTGATCTACGGAGTCATCCTTAAGTAAAATAATCAGTAAAACACGCAGATGAGCTGTTCTCCGGGCATGCAGCCGCAGCCCAGCCTGGGCAGCTTCTGATCGAGTGAGAGGTTGCAAAGGGTCAGCAACAAACAGCCTCAGGGCACAAGCAGATGAGAGCAGTCTTCATCCCTGGGGCCAGCTGAAGATAGAAACGGAGCCCAAAGAAAACCATTCTGATAAACAGGAATTATTTTCTGGTTTATGCTGATCCCATGCTTACCTGCAACTTCCAGCTCTTTCCACTTCTACTAACGTTAAAACAGGGGTAAATATGTTCAAGTGGCTTTGTTAAACTGCCACCAAGAACATTAAAAGCAGAGCTGTAAGGCGTGAGTGTCTGTCCTTGCTTTTCTTAGGATTTTCCTAGGGCAAGGGGAATCCCACAGACCCTGTGAGAGAAGGATGCTCCTCAGCTCCTGACTGTCACTCCACACCTCTGGCGTGAGCACATGGCATTCCCTGTCTCAATTTCTTCCTCTAACAGAAGGACTAAAATCAATCATAGCGAAAAAGGAAAGTCAAATTAACACAGTCCATATTAATGGGAAACTTATTAAATGGAGAGGAAAGCCTTTTCACAGCAACCTACGCAGATGCATACATCTGCAATTATCTTTTTTAATTCTAAATCAAAGCAAATTAGCAGTCTAGTGCCAAGCAGTAAACATGATTTGATTACACATTTCATACCCAGGATAAAACAGGATTTTTTGAAGAACCCAATTACTCTCATGCATCCTGCTTTCTCTGTGTTACGCACAGCTCACCACCACAGCAGTGGCAGCTCAGCGCATGGTCAGCTTCTCAAAGCTTTCCTTTTGGCCTGGCAGACTGAGTAGATACTAAGATTGTAGGAACTGGCATTACCACAACTCACTGTGCGTTGGGTGGTACTTTTAGTGTCACCTACAGCTCCAGCTCCTGGAGTGGCCAAGAGCAAGGTCCTGCCCCTGGGTCGGGGCAATCCCCAGTATCAGTACAGGTGGGGGGATAAACGGATGGAGAGCAGCCCTGTGGAGAAGGACCTGGGGACACTGGTGGGTGAAAAATGGAACATGAGCCAGCAATGGGTGCTTGCAGTCCAGAAAGTGAGCCATGCGCTGGGCTGCACCACAAGAAGCATGGCCAGCAGTTAAAGGAGGTGATTCTCCCCTTCTATTCTGCTCTTGAGACCCCACCTGGAGTGCTGCATCCAGCTCTGGGGTCCTCAGCACACAAAAGACATGGACGTGTTACAGCAGGTCCAGAGGAGGGCCATGAAGATGGTCAGAGGGCAGGAACACAAAAAGAGATTTTTTTATGCTGAGGGTGATGAGGTACTGGAACTGGCTGCCCAGAGAAGTTGTAGATCTCCCACCCCTGGAAGTGTTCAAGGCCAGGCTGAACAGGGCTTTGAGCAACCCCATCTAGTGGAAGATGCCCCTGTCCATGGCAGGGAGGTTATACTAGATGATCTTTAAAGGTCCCTGCCAACCCAAGCCATTCTACGATTCTACTCAGCCCCATGCAGCCACTCACTTTTACTCCCCCACAGTGGGATGGGGAAGAGTAAAAGTGAGAAACCTCATGGGCTGAGATAAAGGTAGTTTGATGGGTAAAGCAGAAGCCATGCATGAAAGCAAAGCAAAACAAGGAATTCGTTCACTACTTTCCATCTCAGGCAGGTGTCCAGCCATCCCCAGGAAAGCCGGGCTCCATCATGTATAACAGTTACCTGGGAAGACAAACTCCATAATGCTGAACGTTGCCCCCTTCGTTCTTCTTCCCCCAGCTCATATACTCTGCATGATGTTATACGGTATGGAATATCCCTTCTGTCAGTTCAGGCCAGCTGTCCTGGCTGTGGCTGAAGCCAGGACAGTGATGTTGCCAGACAAACAGAGCAAACAAGAGGGTCCAGAGGAACTTTGCAATGAATTTGGCCGTCACTAAGGTCATGTTTTTGTGCTTAAAAGCTGTACGGCAGATGAACTCAAACATGAGACAAGGATGCGTCTTTGGGAGACTCAGCATACAAATGTCTCAACAGCCTATTTAGAGTTAAATGTAAGCATTCAATATAAATAAATATATTCTTACAGGAGGGACATTTGTGTCCAGCAAACATCACGTACAAGTTGTTGTGACGGTGGGTATATAAACAATAAATCTTGGCTAATAAACCTGTCTGTAATGGCTTGCTTCTCGCCAGCTTTTGATTTACTCTCATGGCAAAGCAGGAGGCAAACACCAGGAACCAGTGTTCCACCAGGCTGCAGAACCCAAGAAAATCAACAAATAGAATAAACCAGCATTAGCAGGCTTGTTACAGCCACGCCAGAGCAAGACCCCACTACACAATCTGGTCCCTCCAAGCACTTTGTTCCATGCTGACCTAAAGAAAAACCTTCTTGTGTTCAGTGCTGCCTTTAACTCTGAGTGTGGCCACATTTCTGCATGAAGATCACAGAGTCAATCAAGAAGAGCACAGCTGGAGGGAGAGATGGGGTGTAGGTGGCAGATGGCAGACAGACGTGCCGCGACTCTCCTCCTCCTTCCATAAGCGAACTGTCTTGCCCTTGCCATAACCACAGAGCACAAATGATCCTCTTTTTCCCATCAGAAGTCACAGGACCCTGAAACTGCAGCCAGTTTTGCTTAGAAAGCAGCACGCTGGTGTGCCTGTCACATGTAACTGGTGACACTCTCTTGCCACTGTCTAGTCTCACCTGTTTGGAGAAGGGGCTCAGAAGTACCTATTTGTGTCAGAGGAGCGGAGCGGCATGTTGAGGAGCAGCAAGTACCAACTACAGCAGAAACCTCTGCCACACGTGCTAACTGGTCGTTTATCACTCCGAGAGCCTGGGGCTGCAGGTGACGGATGACAGTGCAGAACTTTTCAGACACCAGGATTATGTCTTGACCTACGGCATGAAAGAGGACAGGTGACAAAACCCAACCAGAACTTAAAGAACAGCGCCCAGCAACAGATCACGCTGTAAAGGCTGTCAGTGTTTTCTTCTATGCAGACACAATAACTAGCGCTGTCACACAGATTCACTGTCATATAAAGTCAGTCACATATTCTGTGCATTTTGTGGGTGGAAGAAGTGAGGCAAAGATTATTCTTCTTCTTTAGTGCTGCTGAGTTGTTATTATTACAAGTTTTCATCCATGCCAAAATTGGGATTCACACTGCAAACTGGCAGAGCATAGAATTGCAAGAAGTCAGCAACAAAACCAGAGGTCTAGCTCTGCGTGTTTGCAGCCACCAAACACGTACTTTGGAAGAAAATTTGCCACAACGGATAAAACTACCGGGGAGTGGTGTTGATGCAGGAGGGTGGGACTAGATGGCCGTGGCGGTGTCCGTGCTGCTGTCAGTAGGCTGTCCACCCGGTACTTGGTTAAACCCAGCTGCGCTGCTTTCAGTGCAGGTTTAAGTTTGGTGATAATCGCAAGAGAGGTCAGTGCGGCTACTTCCATGCTTCATGTTAAACGTGTTTTCATTCCCCAGGGACTGAAGTTACTTGGGCTTTCATCACTGGATTCAGCAGCTAAAGGGCAAAACCCAGGGAGAGCAATTCAGTCTTTGCTGATGTATTAAATTCCCTTCCAATGACACAAAGTGTACATCGCTTTGCTAAAAATCCAGGGAGCCCGACTCACCACAGCAAAGCAAACCAGAGCTTCTGTTGAAAGAAGCAAAGCAAAGCAGCACTGAGTGCAACAGGTCCTTTGACCTTCTTCATCATTTCCAAATTCAATAAGCAGAGAAGCCCAGGAATCATGGTTTTTTCCACTATGAAACATAGCCCACTGTAAGTTGGGTTTGGTATGGGTGTTTTTCAGAAGGGAAGGAAAGGAATTAAATTATTTATAGGTAGAAAAAGGGCTCATTTTCTGCCTTTGTATTTTCTCATGCTGCACTTTTTAAGTTTATAGGATGGTGCTACCAAAGCTGTAATTTTCCTGCAGTCCTTTGAAGGACACACCTCTCCTTATACTTCTGCCCCTCTTTTTTCTTAGCACACTGCTCTGGTTTCAGCTGAGAAAAAGTTACTTTTCTTCTTAGTGCTGTGTTTTGGATTTAGGATGAGAACAATGCTGATAACACACCGATGGTTTAGTTGTTGCTCAGTAGTGCTTGCCCTAAGTCAAGGACTTTTCAGTGTCCCGTGCTCTGCCAGTGAGCAGGGGCACAGGGAGCTGGGATGGAGCAGAGCCAGGACAGCTGACCTGAACTAGTCAAAGGGATATTCCATACCATAGAATGTCATGCTTGGTATGTAAACTGGGGGGGAATTGGCTGGGGGCTGCTGATCACTGGCTGGGCATCGGTCAGCAGGTGGTAAGGAATTGTAACATCACTTGGTTTGGTTTTTTTCCCTTGGGTTTTATTCCTCTCAGTTTCTCTCTCCTTTTCATTACAATTGTTATTATTATTTTATTTTATTTCAATTATTAAATTGTTCTTATCTCAACCCAGAAGTTTTATCTTCTTCTGATTCTCCTCCCCATGCCACTGGCGGGGGAGGGGGCAGGGATTGAGGGAGCAGCTGTGTGGTACTTACCTGTGGCTGGGGTCGGTCCATGACACCCACTCACGCAGAGGATGCTCAGGCCAGAGACCTCACCTTTGCTCACTAAGGGCTAGCACGGCTGCTTGCAGCTTCTGTGTGGCGGGAGGGTGATGAGTTTCTAGAGGTCTGTGCAATTGAAGGTTAAACAATTAGTAATGTCAGTTATGTCACCTATATAAATGACTGAACTACCCTGAAGTGCTGCACAATGTGCTAGCGTTTTTGTTAGAGGCACGTGCTACAAGAAGTAGCTGGTAAGTTTGCAGTTATGCTTAGTGTGGTGCTTGAGGAAAAAATAAACTTGAAAAGTTCAGACTCTGGATAAACTGCAAGACTTCTGCAGCATTTCAGCACTTACAAAGTGCTGCTGCACAACTGGATATTTGAATTCCCATTTCAGTTTCCCTACATTG
The DNA here is from genome assembly GCF_017639655.2 of Falco naumanni. NCBI lineage: Eukaryota > Metazoa > Chordata > Aves > Falconiformes > Falconidae > Falco > Falco naumanni. The sequence continues at coordinate 53,850,762 of NC_054057.1, read as the reverse complement.
AGCACATTTGATTATAGTTTTACAATCAAATATATATATAATTATAATTATAAAATGGTTTGTTTCTACTTTGTTTTCTCTATTAGTTTCATTCCAATTACTTTACTGTTTGATACTTTGTTAATTCTTTTGCCTTCCTAGTCAAAAAGTCCCAAGCTGGTTTCATCAAAATAGACAGTTTCTTGCAATATAGTTCAATTTAAATGGAATCATTTACTAATTTGTCAGCTCCCAGAGGCTCCTAGCTTCACAAAATCCCACCCACACACCTTTTTTGGGGGGCAGGGGACATTTTCCTTCGTTGCTCAGAGGCACTAGCATCAAGTTTCCAGTCTCACTTGATATTGCCCCTGTATCTCTTTCAATGCAAGCACAGTGGTACTTACTATGCCTCCACAGGATGCTCACCTGCTCCAGCTTCAGGCTGACAACCAGCGGCTCAGATTTTTAGAGCCATCTCAGCATGTACCATCACATCTCTTGCGTTCCCTTGTCCTCATTGGCCCAGCTATTGAGCTCAATATTTCATTTAACCCTTATACATTGGTTCTTGGAATGTCCCGAGGTCTCACATCCATTTGGAAATAGGTTTTTAATGGCTCTGTAAATAGTTTAGCATTTGAAATGATCAGAGAGAAGCACCGCAGCTCCAGCCCACGGGCAAGTTTTGTTCTCTTGCCATCGCATTGCTCACGAGTGACTGATGCTCCAGGGGTTCAGTGCAGCTCACTGACACAGGGCAGCAACCACATTGGGAGGGACAACATCCTTTACTTAATCAGATGATATCACCAGATAAAGCCGAGGAGTTTTCAATGACAAAAGCCTTCCTCCAGGTGCACACATGATCCAGAGCTTAGCCACTTTGATCATCTGTGTATCAGCTCTTTTAGGAAGAGATATTTCCTCTCCTTGTAAGGCTTTTTCTAGTACTTCTGGGTCATCACAGCTGTAATGGTGCTGCCAACAGTTTGTCAAGATCAGCCTTTCACCCCAAATGCAGATGAATGGCTGTTGGACAGAGCTTGTGTTTGATCCCTTTGCATTTCAGGTATGTTGCTACCTTAGGGCACAGCAAATCAGAGCAGTTCACCAATGCAGTTTTCTCCTACCTAACTTCTGTCTCCAAGATCAAGATAGATACTACTTTTAATAACTAGCCTTTGTTGTATCATCTGTTCCATGGAAGCAGAAATGCAGTTCACATAAAAAAACCTTCTTGGGCTGGTAAGAGAGGAAATGAAGCTGTATCAGTCACTGCTGACCGAGAGGGAAAGGCTTTATAGAACAGACATGTTGGGATGTTCATTGCAAAGGAACTCTGGGGAACTTGCTAGTGAGCAAAGTGCTTGATATCCTCTCCAGAGCCGAGCCGTGACCCCACATTCACATGAGGACAGACATGTTGAAGAGCACAGGAGGAAATCAGTGCTGCTGTTCACCCCGCAGACAGCATCCTGGGGGGGCGAGAGGCTGGTCAGAGGCTGAAGACACAAAATAGATTACTTTTAATGCCCTCAGTAGCATTTTTAATATCCTGGATCATTTATATACCGCACTGGGTGGTCTGTCAGAAAGATGGTGGCATTTGGGAGGCCAGGTAAAGTAGTCTTCAGCCCAGCAAGAGCTAGCGAGTCTGGAAAGTTAAATACATGGTTGTTGCAGCCTTCTCTGGACAAAGAGGGAGAAGAAGGAGCCAGAGGGAAAAGCACTGTGAAATTAGAGGGTAAGAAGCACCGGACCAACCAATGCACCACATGAGAAACAAAGATGCTGGTTTTGCTGGGGAGATGTGAGTCTCATCCTCACCCAGTCCAGGCAGAGTCAGAAAAATAGGTTTGCTGTATTCAAAACTCCGCTAAAAAGCCGATTTAAGTATGCCTTGGACCACCGTTCCTCTGAGTTCTCCCCTGAAGTGGTGCGAGCTGTAACCATCAAGCCCCTCAGCTAAAGGATGCTGGAAGAGGAAGGATACGGCTGTGCTCTGATTCCTTCTGTCCCTCCCAGTGCGTTTCAGTCAGGGTCTCTCCTGCCAGCTCCCCCCTGGCTGGGCTGAGAGCACAAAAACGCACTCATCCGTAGGATTATTCCATAGAATAATAGTAGGATTATCCAGGTTTGAACGCTGGAGCGAGTTGCCACAGAAGGGCTCTGTGGATGCACTTTAGCCAGGCAAGATAGCAAAACTTCACTGCAGGCAGAACCAGGCTGGGTTACTTCCCATCTGGGGTGGCCTTGGAGCACACAGCCCAGGGCTCTGTAACTTTTTACCCCTCCTGACTCCTCTGCAATTCCCATCTTTCTCCAAGCTGGCCTAGTGGCTCCAGCCTGCCTCTCTCCACACGGGGCTGGAAGCCACCACACATCGCCACGTGAAGTATCACGCACTTCTCTTCACCCCCTCCCCCCCCCCTTTTTTTTTCTCCTTTGAAAGTGTTTTATTGCTTTAACAGAACATAGGAAATTCTAAGCAGGTTGGAATTACTCACGCATTTTTCTTCAGAGGGTTCCTTCTGGGAAGGCTGACCGACCTCGCCTGGGCTCTTGGCTGGTGTATCACCGAGCTCCTGCTCCAGCCTGGCCTCTGGAAGCCTGGTGGGCCCCAAGTTTTTGGGCCCCAGGGATCAACTCTGACTTCCCAAATGCAGCTCAAAGACACAGCTTTTCTGACAAAGCCATTTCTCTCTCTTCTCTCACAAAGTCTCTTTGTACTGCAGGAAGGGACTGTATGATATAATTGCTGTCAATAAAAAGCTGTGAGTTCATCAAATGTAAACGTCACATTCCAAAAGCCATGAAAAGGGTGAGGAGGTATCATTGCTTAGCAAAGTATTTTCAGTATCTGGAAAGAGAAACCTCCTGTTCACCAGAAAGGACCGTGTGATTTCCCACATCCCCAAACACCCCAAGCCGAATGAAATAAAGTGAAGATCAGTCCTACAAAGCCACAGAGAACAGAGAAGGAGATATCTTGTTTCACCTCCTTTCTCTTTGATGTAGCTGCTTCATTTAAAAGCCGTCTAGTTGACATGCTAATAAAATTTGGCCTCTTGAACTTAAAAGATTAATTATTTTTTTTCTTTTTGGTAGCTTGCTGTGAGGAAATGTCCTAGGCAGGCCCATTCCAAGCTGTGTCGGATCTGGGATGCCCCTGGACACCAGGCTTCCTCCCTGGCAGACACAGCCTGCTCTCCTGACAAAACATGGCTTGAGGATCAAAGAAATGTACCCTATTGATAAAGGGTAGGAATATTTTTCCAAGCATCACTCACTCTTCACAATTGTCTGCGTACATACTCCGCAGGTTAAAATTCCCTTAGCAGAGCTCCAAGCATCTCCTGAGGGCTCAGTCACCTTCCTCTTGGCTTCCTCCAGGGAAAGCTCCTGTATCCCAGAGGAAGCTTCTCAAGCTACGCCTTTCCCTCACGAGGAGCCTGTTGTATTTCAAAGAGACAGTGGATTGCTTTTTTAAGAAAATGGTGGCACTTCCTAATGCACCACCTAGTGCTAGCGCTGCCTGCTCTGCACCGAACAGCCGGTACGCAGATCCCGCTCCCAAAGAACGTGGATGGGCAGCAAGCCCATGGGGATGGCAGCACCAGCAGCAGAATGAAATGGCCTGGGTAGGTGCTGCTTGTGCCAGAACTGCTGGCCCACGGTCCGTGCAAGCCACAGCAGCAGCCAGGCTCAAGATGTTTAGGAACCCCAACAACTAGAAAGCATTTTCCTTCAACACCAGCAGACTTTCCGAAGACTAAGAAATCAACAAGTAAGCACCTGTAGCTGGCAGTGCTTCCTGCAGAATGAATTTTATCAAACGAAATCATTTTGGAGACAGCCTCTCTGGTGATTGCCTCTCCTCTCACAGCCATGCAGCTCAAACGGAACACATCTGCAACTTCCTTATTAATATTTTTGCATTCATTTCTGCTATTCCATAGAAATTATAGGAAAACTTACCCCCGTTAAACCCTGAAATAATTTGTTCAAGTTTGTTCCGAGGGTTCAGCCTCTCTCTTTCCTTGTTTCATTCCTCGGTGCACGCTTTCTCCTGTTGCCGCTCCTTGGCTCCGCTGCTTTAGTGTTTCTTTATTCTTGCTGCGAGCAGCATAGGACAGGCAGAAGAGAAAGGGAGAAGCCTTTGACTGGCTGTCAAGATGTGAACTTTGAATTTAGCTACCCTGGGTTTTATTCCCTGCTTCACCATTCCCAGTGCAAATTCCTCTCAATCTTAATTTCCATCCATCAAAAGGGCAGCTCTTGCCTAACATACATTCATCTATGTAAACTCCTAGCACCCTGTAAAGCATCACAGCATTTAAACATAAAGTATATACACATCAACAAAGCTGTCTTCTCATCTAACCTTTTGTCTTGAGGTAGGACAAATTAAACGGCGCTTAGAAAATGTTTGATGAATTTTTAATAGCAGAGCTCTGCAAAGACTGAAGTTGCACAACCTTCCCAAACACATCCACTCCGGTGCTTACCTGCTCTGCTCGGATGTTTTATACAACTCGAACCTTGTAGTTGATTTTCCATTCAGGAGAAGCTCTACCCGAGTTGAAACCAGCAAGAGTCGTGAAAAGCAGCGTGAAAAGATTCTGTAAACACATCAGCAGCAAAAAAGAAAAGAAAGGACAAGGGAAGTCTGCTGCTCAGTGTGGCAAGGGACCTAGTGATGAAAGGTGTGAAAAAGGCCAAGGTATCCAGTGCCTTTTTTTTCTTTCACAGTTTCGGGCTCCCCCAGAGGGTAAAACGACGACCTACTAGAGCAAGTCCAGCAGAAGCCCGTCAAGGTGATGAGGGGTGTAGGCCCACAACGTGCAAGGAGAGGCTGAGCTGAGTGTGCTCAGCCTTAGGAACAGAAGGTCTTGTTGCCTCTTACAGCTCCTGCTAGGAGCACAGAATGAAGACAAGAGCCAGACTCTGCCTGTAGGTGCATGTGGATGAAATTAAGTCAACAGCCACTTGTGGAAAAATGGACATTCTGATTAGATATGAGGACAGTTTATTTATTACCTTGAGGGTAGCAAAATACAGACACAGAATGCCCACAGAGATTGTGGCATCGCCATCGTTCAAGATACTGAAAATTTGCCTGGTCCTCCAGAGGTGTCTTCCAGCTGTACTTCTACAGTTCTGGTCTACAATTGTACTTTACAACTCATGGGCAAAGAAAGCTGCAGGGTGATTAGCGGAGACCATGTCTCCCTGACTTCCAGCAGATCCCTACCTGACAGGACGTCTTTGCTCTTACAGACACATTCTACATTTATCTTTAAATAACTGCTGTATCAGGAGATAATTTCTAGGAAGAACACAAGCTTACATTACAGACCTCACGCTTCTGCAAGCAACTACACATGAAAGGCACTTATATTTTCCCTGACTATAGGAGTCAGGATCGAACAGACACTGAAGTATTATAACCTTACACTAAAGGAAAAGTGTGTTTGTAACAGCAACCTGGTATCAGAACACTTCATCAAACCCTTTCCCTATCACTAATCACACACACAGCAACATCTGTGCAGGCCAGTTGGCTCTGGACGGCTCCTGTGGTTCTTGAAAGACTATTTCTTGGCAGGTTCTGTTTTTGACTCCAATTGAAAGGTTAATCAAATCAGTCATACTTGTATGTTGGCTAAATAAACACACTGTCTCCACTGATGATGAAACAGATGCAGTAGCACTCCCAGCTCCCACGGGGTTCATTTGTTCCATGATTACGTTAGGTTTTCTTCAAGCTCCTCTATGCAGTATCTGACAGCATTTTGGATAGTTTTCATAAGGAAATTTACCTTTCAGATGCTATTGCATTCACATGTCTCTTAACTCCAGCAGCTTTGGGCAAACACACTGTATATCCACCGCGCTGCTTCAGCATGGAAGAAGTTAATCCTGCAAAATGTGAGAATTCTTATCGGGGCAAAAACGCACGGTCAAGTCTAGCAGTTTACGTTGCTGAGGCAGAACCTGCTAACACATTCAAACCTGGTTTCTCTCTGCCTCTCCTCCCTTCGTGCCAAGTTTCATTTTGCAGAAAACTATTTTAGCAGGTCTTGTTACCTCCTAGAACCCAGTCCTGCACACTCATACGCCTCGTGTTCGATTTCATGCATAGTTAAATGATGCCACCGACTCCTTACCTGTGCCTATCCTCTCTTTCAAACCAGTGTTTACATTTAACACAGCAATTCATTGTTTGTAAGGCATGCAGAAGATATGCTGAATACATGACAGTTAGAAAATATTTATTCAAGTTAAGAGGTTTTGCGTATCACAACATTTTCACAAGTCCAAAAGCTACAACAGCTGATATTTGTTTCAAAGGAAAAGGCATCCAAAAACTACCTGCAACCTGCTAACTACTATAATAAAGTCTCAAGCCATATAGAGATTAACACAGATATAGATTATTTCAATATTACACCTTCTGAAGTGTATTTAAAGGAGAAAAAAAGTGTACTTTCTCTCCATTAAGAAAACGATACCTATGCAATGCACTATGAAGTTCTTTAGGGTGGGATTCATCTCCTCTATTTTCTGTGTTATAAAAGATACATACAACTAAACTCGTTTGCTAAAGTGTTAAGAGATGCGCTCTCTGCAAGAGTCTTTAAGTCAGATTTCAGAGATCCTCCCCCTCCATTGACAGTAAAGGGAGAACAGACTTTCCAGGTCTACACGTTTGAACAATTTGAGTCATTTGCACAACTACTCATCAGCCAGCAGTTAACTCCCACGGCAGTTCTTCCTTCTTTGTTTTTGAAAGTTAAAGCATAAAATCATGCCATCAACTTCTGACCTTAAGTTTCCACATTAAAATCTTTTTCCTAATCTACCTCATAATGAAGAGGAAACCATTACGAAGAGCTGAATAGCAGCTAAGAAAAAGCACCTAACTTTGCTGTTACAAGTAAATAGCATTTGGGAAAAAGCACCATTCCCTCCCGCCCCGTACCACACTTTTTTAACCTCCGATCCACCTAACACCATCTTGAGTCAAAGTATAACGTTCTCATTTACTACATTTTGTCATCTTACCAAAATCACACTGATAGGAATTTTACCATTCTCGTTACCAACACCTAGCCTCTCATCACTTACAACTGCAACATCAAACAGGAGTAAATCGGGATAGCCGAGGAACCCAGAGCCAGCAGTAACAGGCAACAGGCACAGTGCTGACCTCCACGGGACTTCATTTATCTTGAAATTTTACTACCACTCTGTTCTTACAGCTTCAATTTGTTACTTGCTTAAGCACTTTGTGGAACTGAGGCATGGGAAGAAAGGCAACAGATGCAGTGGTCAAGTATCAGGTGGATTCAGATTTTAAGCCGTAGCACAAGAGAGATATTCGTAATTTCTCTGTAGAAAGCTTTGCATGGGACAGGAGGAAACCGCATCAAGTTACGCCAGGAGAGGTTTAGATTAGATATTTAAGAAACAAATTTTCACTGCAAGGGTGGTCACGTGTTGGAACAGGCTGCTCAAGGAGGTGGTGAATCACCATCCCTGGAGGTGTTTAAAAAAATACTTTGATGCGGTGCTTAGGGACATGGTTTAGTGACTGGCTTGGCAGTCCTGGGTCAACAGTTGGACTTGATGAGCTCAATGGTCTTTTCCAACCTAAATGATCCCATAAGCTAAGAATAGCAGCTTACCTCAGTTTTGTAAAAGCTTCCCTGTGAAACGGTACTGCATAAAAATACAAAATCCTTGGGGATACAAAGTGTGATAAGCTACTGTTTAAAGTATTGTTTCATCTTGCATTTTGAATTGTTCTGTGATTGGTTCACCAGGTAGTATAATGTATCTGATGCCGTACAGACAAATGAGTATCTGCACTCCCCCACCAAAGTTCAATGGCTTGCTGATCAGAGAATAAATGCTTTCAGGACGGCCTTTTCATCTACTAGAATCTAAACTGACAAAAAATGGTAAAGTCACATTATTAGAACTGTGTGTGTACTAGGAAATACAACTGAATATAGAATTGGGAAATTGTTTTTTAATATTTATTTAGTAAAACTCACTATACAAACAAAAGTTATCACAACAGCGTAATAATGCAGGATTATAGTTTCTCCTTCCTTCGAGCTGCTTCTTTGTTTCAGTAAAAACATGTATATACATTTACAATGATTTCCCTTTAAAGCACTGGGATTTCATATATTAAAACATACCTGGTAAAATAAGCTTAAAATAATTTTACATTGCTTGGAAAAAGATTTGAGTAATTTACTCTTACCAGAGTGCGATTGTTGCACAGTATTCAAAAAAATGAACCACCACTAAAATATAGAGTAAAACATTTAAAAGTACATTTATTTAAAATGTGGGCAAAATATCAATATAAAAGAAAATAGAGTATAAGAAATAAAAATAAAGTACAAAACATTTTCATCTTCAACATCCATAATTTAATAGATAGCAAGCCCTTTTATTTTTACATCCAAATTACACGTTTGGCTGAAGTACCGTCATTTACGTTAAAATGTTTAAAAACGGGCTAATCATGATACCTGAAGTGGGCTCTTTTAAAATGGTAGTATAATACAAAACATAGTAAATTATGTTTCAGCATAGTAAAATTACACATCCTAAAAAAGATGCAGCTTATTTATGCTTTCCTGCTTTACACTGCTCATCATCCCTAGGAAAACAGCTGGAAAACAGCATCCACAGGAAGTTTTAGTTGCTTTGTACAATGGCTGAACAGCTAGATTTAATGCTCCAAGGATTCCGAAGCAGTAAGGCATTTTATTATCCATCAAGTAAATTTATATGTATGCTTGTTAAGAAAGAAGAACTTCAAGAAGTGACTGCAAAATAGAAATTATATAAAAAACATGCATAAAGACACAGAACCCTTACTGGTCCCTTCACTTCATTTATCAAACAAGGTTTATAATCTTCTTCAGCAAAAAGGGATTTTCCTCACCTGCAAGTAAATCCTGAGAAGTATTATCCTTAGTGACAAGTGCTTTTTTCCTGTTGCTTAATACTCTACTACTATTACTTTTTGACAACCCTGACTCCCCCCTCCCCTGAAGTATTTCCTATCAAAAAGTAATCCCACTCTGAATTTAAGCTAGGTTTCTACGTGTTAAACTAGCCTCCTATCAAGTAAACATTACACATCCCAAAAAACCTAAATATCAGTTCCTAGTTAAGAAAAACTTCTAGTAAAACCACACTTCCCTTAGCAGCAGACAGCCTTCACACAAAAAGGATATGATTCATAATCCAGTGTTTGAGTAAGTACTCCAGTCAGGACAAACTCAGCATTGTGGACATCTGGAAATATCGAAAACATGCACACAGTTTACACCCTACAAAGACATTCCTTCATCATTCTGTATGCACGTCAGGAGGGGCCATTCTGTACCCTCCTGCTCTTCACACAAAGGCATATGGGAGTATTGCCCCACCGCTATCAGGGCCCTATTATTAGCCATCACACACTTCACATCGCAAATACTCGGCTTCCTCGTGCATACCTTTGTTAACTTTTCACCTTAGCTGTTTTTACTTCAGTGTAAAACCCCAAATCTTTAAGTAACTTGATGAATACTGAGACAGTAATCCTGCCTCATGCAGGACTGAAGCCCCAAGTTCAAGCCTACCCTTCCAGAGATTTATGGTGACCTGGCTATAAAATACCTCTATCAGAAATACCTAGCAATCAGCTGGCTCAGATTTCTCCATGGTTTGCAGAATAGACCATATATCTCTCTATCGTTATTTGAAAGCTTCAAAAGATGTCTGTATTTGTAAAATAATAAGTAAAAAAATTTATCAGAATAACCACTACACTATACAAATTACATTGATAGTTTATACATACCTATGCCTCTTGCAAAATATTCTCGACATAAATGAAGGTCATTTTCACAGGAAATCAAGATTATCTCTGGCAAACTCTAAATGAAAGAAACGAATTGTAAGCTCAGAACAACACAGTAAGATATTACCAGTAAATTTTAAAAATCAACACTCTACACACTTTATTCTGCTTATGCTCCATGAGTTTTCGAAAAGAAGGTTGTTTAGATAATACTTTTCCTCCAGCGCATTCCACAATAGCTTTCATGGTGGAAAGACTAGGACAAATTCCAGGTGTAATGTAAAAATATTTTCCCTACAAGACAAAAAAAAAGAATATAAGAAAAAACGTTAGTTAACTGATTTCTGCAACGCGTTAAGTTTTATTATCACATAACTCTTCTCCGCATATTCAACCATGGGGCAGGCTTTGTAAGATGGTATTAGGTATCACAGCTTATGGCAACAAATTTACCAGCTTGTGAGTTGTCCATAATTACCACTGATGTCTTCTCTGGAGGGGAAAACCCACAATTTAGGTAACTTTGAATATCTTAGGTGTGCCTATTCAACACCTGTAAAATAACAACCAGGAAACCTTCAAATGCCCACTGGTTAAACTAGCATTAAAACAAAAAACCAAACAAAACAAAAATAAAATAAAACCACTCCAAAAAATAAAAAAGGTAACTGCAGGTTGGCAAGACATATAAAAGCAACAATGCTCCTTGCTGCTTCAAGCACAGGGATATCTCTAAGTGTTGCAGAAGAACTTTCAGCTTTTAATTAAGAGACAGTTTATTACTTCCTGATAAAAATTATCCTACTACTTGACTGAGCTTGATACAGGTGATCAGATCACAAAGTAGATAATCTTTGTTTACCAGCTAGAAATAAAAAAACCACCTGCTATTTAGACTGCAAAATGGAGTGAAATGTAGTATTTAGACTTAATAAATTGAGACATCAATTCTTATTCATTACAGGCTGTAAAAATACCCTTTTTAGGTGGTTTGCCTCAATAAACAGTCTCAAATTCGGTTAGGCTTAAGAATCTCAAGCAACTTGGATCTTCAGATACCTCTCTGCAATATAATGTGATTTTAACCAGAGGCATAAAAACCATCTTGCACCATCCTAGCAAACAGCCTGGTGGTAAGCACAGTCTTCAAGGAGAATCAAACTGGAACTCCCTGAGGCTGAAGGGCAAACTCACCCTCAGACTTCCATTCTTACGGGCATGTGTTCTGACTACCAAGCTAGTGTAACAAAGAAAAGAGAAGAAAAACACAAAACCCATATCCCTTCTGTACATGGCTTTTTGCAAGCAACAGAGCTATGTTCTAAATTTTGTAAGGGAACAAACACTGTCAAGTATACTGAGCACGTTTTGTTCACATCTACAGAAATCCACTCCCTCCCTCAGAGGGCTTAGATCCACCCCAATGATGCTTAGACAGGAAACAGGCATCCAGTAAAAAATGAAATTTTTAACAAATGCTTCACACTATATACTGGTCATTGCCCTCAGCTATAAACCTGTGGTCCCAATTCTGAAAAAAATGAGGCAGAAAAGCTTCAAGTACTTAAATGTCATTTTAAACTGCATACCTTGAACAGTGGAGCTACTTGTGCTCTCTTCAGAGACTCCTCTAAACTGAAGCAGAAAAGTACCTCGGCTTCAGCATCTCTGAGCACAAAGTTCTGCTCATCTGAAAAAGAAAGACTGACAATGTAACACGCAGCAGACAAAAACATCCACCTAACCCAGGATGTAATCTGATCAGAAAATGGTGGTGGTAAGGTGACTCTAAACCTACCAATTTTAACATGATTATAATACCCCCTTTTTTTAGGCTTCTTACAGTGATGACCCACAATTACTTGAAGAATAAAACTGCATGTGTATTTCATACTTGTATACCTAACGATAGCCACTGTCTTATAAAGTCCCTTTTTCTAAATTTTTGGAGGAACTTGCAAATTTTTATTTGTTAATTCTCTGCAGGTAAAGGAGCAGAAGGATTAAGCTGAAGTTCAAACCCCTGTGACAACCTATGGAAGCCCAGAAAGTGTCTTCAATTCCTCATGCAGCTTTAACAGAGCAAGCTTTTCATCTGTTTCCCATGTCCTCTTATTCAACTGATTGTTCATTTTTTATTAGGGATAGAGTTTCAGTTTTAACTTTATCGTTTCACTAAAAGCTATGTCAAACATATTGCTAAAACAGACTTAATTCAAAACACCCAAGTCAAAGAAGAAAATATTCTACATGGAGACGAATTCGTCTTTCAAAGGACAATTCCAACAATCTGCAAGAGATGGTGTTAAGAGTCTTCTGTAAGAAATCCAGTAAGACAGTTTTTCTAAACAATTGCCATATTTTCCATCATTGTACTAGGTATGAAAGTGAAGGCAGACCATTAGCTACAAATCAACTAAATTTCAGTAGACAAGTGAAGTACTTCACGTACTAGATCAAAACAGCCATCCTTCTAAATCCCCAGACTTTCTTTATCTTCTAATAGCTTTCAAATGGATTGATTTCTCAGTTCACTGATGCTGAACCAAGGAAGTTGCCTTCTTGAGATTTATAAAAATGTTTGCTGGGTTATTGGTTAATTATTTGCAGATTTAAGTCTCTATGACGGTTAGGCAGCAACATTATATAATGGCGCCTTACAAACAAGTCATATAAAAAGCATAGAACAATCATAAAAGAAATAAACGGCCTTTAAGAAGACTTAAATAAAATAATGCAACCATAAGTAAAAATCTACAAATGGCTACACAAGAAAGAAATACAATGCTTAACAACATCCAAGTACTTAATCACTCTAAAGCAAACTTTTAAAATACATTTTTACTTCATTTCAGGAAAAGAAACTGTATTAAATCAAATGAAAACTAAATGAAACAAAATGTTCTCTTGAAAGAGAATTTAAAAAAAAACCAAAAAACAAAACCACAAAACTTCCCCATAATTTAGTCTTATGACAGCTTTATTCAACCATACTAACATAATCCTCTAACTGAAGTGGAATACATACTAGCTGCTAATGTAATTGTTTAAAAAGTCTGTGCATAATTCTTCAAGAGCTGTGACAAACTTGCAGAAGAATTAATAACTCTGCTTTCAAAAACTGAACTGTTTAGAAAACTGGCAAGAAACGCTGAAGTCAGAAGTCAACACAACAAAGTATATTTAAATATGCTTGTCATGAACCTGAAGGGGTTTTTTTTACTATATAAATTGATACTAGCTTAACTTACCGACAAACTTCTGGCATTTGAAACACTCTTCTAACCACTCCGGAGTTACGATGTGCTTGACTACAGAAATTGCTGTCAGGAATTTGACAGTTCGCGTCACTTTACTGGCAATTAGGTGGGTACATTTCTGGGCAGATTCTGCTACTTCACCTCCAAGGATATACAGTTTCTGAAAGTTGTAGAAAACACATATCAGAATGGAATAGTCCTTTAAAAATTGGATGAAAAGAATGAAGAACCATAACATCACCATAAAATAAAACTAAGTTCCTAAAAAAACAGTAAACATAGGAGATTTCTGTATTACAGTCATTTCTTTACTAATAAAGCTGATTAATCTTGACAGAATTTACAGCCACCATGACGAAATTTACAGCCACCACGAAGGCATTTCCAGACATATATTTCATCTGGCAAGACTGAAAGCTACATTCTGCTTCTGCAGTTTTTCAGGTTTGGGTTGTGGTTTTTTAAGAAAGAAAATAACTGTTAAGATACAAATTAAAACTTTTTTTAAGTGAAACATTCTATTAAATTTGAATAAGCAGAAAATGTAGTAATTCTTTTCTGTGGAAGGTGTGGTATACACTGTAGCCACAGTAAACTCAATTTCTTTATTTTGCTAGTCTTTTCTTTGAAGAGAAAAGCACCTCATGAAAAACATGTATTCTTTTCATACACTAGCTCTACATGTATTTTTGATGATACTGAGTAATCCCTTTCTCCTGGTTTAAACTACAACCCCAAACTAACTCATCACAGCTGCTATCTTGTCAGTTAAGATCCAAGTCATTATCCGAAGGGATCAGTAACACAACTGATCAACAGGTGAGGCATATCAAACTACCACAGATGTTTATAGAGATAAGAGTGTTTCCTCTCATAAAACTTTAAAGAAGAAAAAAATATTTGGACAGCTTTATTAGTATCTATGCATCATGAATTTCTGATTTTCTATGACAAGTATTTCATACAAATAAATTAACAAAACACCAATATCTTTAAGTATAAATATTTAAGATACTAGGGTGATTTTATTACATCAGTCATCAGGAGTCACCCAAGCAAGAAGGCCTACTGGGTATATTAGAACCCTGAAAATCTCTGGCATCCCTCTGCACTCTACTGCTCTGATAATAACGAACAAGTAGGATAGAGAGGGACAATGTTTTAAGCTTTTCTTTACAGTGCTGGCTTACTTTGATGGTTTGCATAAAGACAATACACAAAAGTATTATGCAATGACACCAAACCTCTCTAGTAATTTATTTCCTTCAGGGCATGTATAAACACATAGTACACTTACACACCTACGAAAGGCAAAGACTGTTATTTCCATAGTTAACGCACGTTCACCTCAAACACTGTGTATCCTATGAATGCAGACCTTGCAAGATTTCCTTTCTGATGTTCAAAGAAAATTTTGGGCATACAGGAAAAAAAAAAAAAAAAGACTACCCCTCCATCTCAAGAAGATGAGAAGTAGCTAGAAACCTAAATTTGAAAGGTCTTGATGGTATCTTAGTTGCCAAGTTTAGATGGAACTTCACAAGCCTCAAGGCTGAAGTTCGTTTTTTGTATTTGTGAGCCATAGCTGTTACCAAAACAGATTCTCCATATAATTAACACAGTGCCAACTCGACAGAAAATGAGGAATTGAGGCTGGAATTTTATGGGATCTACTAAAAAATATTTTATGCTCCAAAATATTTACTATGAAGTTTCAAATGCAAACACTGCAGGGGGAAAAAACCTCCAAAGCCCAACTACTTTAGAAACAACTATAGGTATAATAAAGGTATTTAGATATTTTTGAGCACACCAAAGTGATGCATATTTCTAAGAAATGTAGTGGACTCAAACTAGGCTTCACTTTTCACTACTGGAGCAGGCATCAGTAGCAGCATCTTTCCATGCACTACTGAGGTCAGCAGTTAAAAAACCCTCTGCTTCAAACCTCAGCCAAAAAGTGAAAAATAACATAAATGAAAAGTTCTGTTGGAAAAAACATTTAGTCATTATTATGGTTCGAAGAATTTTGGGATTTTTATGCCATTAAAAGAAGGTTAAAAATTAAGAGTGAAGTTTCGGGGCAATTTTATTCGGGAACAAAACAAAATCTCTATGGGAACTGATTATCTCACATCTGCCATAAGCTTTGCCACCAGTTTTCTTTGAAGCATTTGGCATGAGACATAACAACTACACTAGAAGAATCTTGGCTCTTATCCACTACAACCATCACGACTTTTCTGACCTAAACTTGGTCATGCCATTTGCTGATTTAAAACCAAATGTAGAAGTTTTCTTAATTTTCAAAACAACCACATGGAAAGGAAAACCAAGTAGCACAGAAGTATAAAGTTAACTAAAGCAGAACAGTTACCACATAAAGCTCCTTTCATGTAAATCTACACTCTAGCCCCAGCCCCAGTAAGTATACATTTGTATCCACTAGATGTCTGCTAATCAAGCCTTAGCTAGCAAAAATTCAACATGAAGAAAAAAAGTTATCAGGTGTTTCAGTGTAGTTCACAAGACAAAAGGATGAAAGTCACCTTAATGTACTGCTGAACTTGCATAGGCTCAAATCCTGTGAAGAGCACCACTGGCGTCAGTTCTGGGGTGAGTTTTTTAGTAGGTGGTGGCAGGTCTTCAATCCTAGGAAATACATGAAATACAGCAGGATGTGAAGTTTGGGGCCAGAGTATTATTATGTCAAAACTAGACCAGCACACTCTTGCTACTTCTACCAATGGAAGCACTCAGATGAACAAGAATTAGGCAGGATCAATCTTCTGAAGAAAAAAATTACTGTGTTGAGAAGAGGACGTATTCTCCCATTTCTCTTCTCTCCCAACTCTCTTACTACTTCACTCTAGTTATTATTTTATTCTTGCCAGTTGAGTAGCTGGTAATATGCAAAAAACATTGATACTTATTTCAATTAGCAGGGCTCAGGATGGAACCAGACTGATGACCAGCTGACACTTATGTGGAAAAGTAAATTAAGGACTACTAGCACCGATTGCTTGCTATTCTTACCTTGCTCTTTTAGAAGATGGCTGAAGACTGGATTCATTTTGCTTTGGTTTCAAAGGCAATCTCACACCCTGAAATTAAACCATCTACATGTTTATATTTGAATTGAGCAGGGAAACCAACTTCTATTCTGAAAGAGAAAAACTATACAACAATATTCTGAGAACATATTAAAGAGAATCAAACACAAACCAAAAAGACATGTTACTGAACATGTACTGGTGCACCTGTTGCTTACACAACTGACTTGAGCGAAGCTTGAGCAGTAACTAAAGCTTCTCCACAAAGTATGTAACCATTTAAGTGTACACCAAATAAAACAGTGTGGGACTTTTTTTTCCTTTCAAGATGATAAATCATCAATAGAAAACCCAAAGAATTAAATGACTGAAAAACCTGTCCATTTATTAAATACAGGAAGACTACTACGCTTCTCGGTGTTTAAATATCAACAGAAAATACTGGCACCTGCATTCTAAACATTCAGGTTCCCCAACTACATAAACAGAAGCTCCAGTGTATGCTCAGGTGCTCCCTGGTCAGACTCTCCTGCCTCCCCAGCCATGACAGCATTTGCCCAGGGGTACAGAAATGGAGCTTTCAGGTTCTCCTTGGCCTGGGAAAGTTGAAACCACAGCTCTCAAGTCGCAGGAGTGTGTGACTTCTATTCCTTTTTAACCTTCAAATCTACACCTGCAATTTAATGAGGAATGCTACAGGCAAATGACCAGAAAGACAGGCAGCATACTCCAGCCTTGCGGCGAGGGTGGCCCTTTGGGAGGAACAGGCCGCAGGGGTTTGTTCCCTACGCTCAGGAACATGCGTTTTTATGCTAGACAGTCACTAGTAGGAGCATCTGGAAAGAAAAGTGCACACACTCGCTTTTTGATAGACATTTCAACTATGCAAATGGAAAAGGTAGACTGCATCAACACCATCTGACAGCCAGCTGTCCTTAAGAGGACCCCATACTTTAAATCCCCAGACAAACAGAAAAGCCTACTGTGAAAGCAGTGAAGTACTGGTCTGAAACTCCTACACGCCCTGCATTTTCTATTACCAAATCATATTCTTCATACGTGGGCATCCTGCAGGGAGCTGGACAAGATTATGCCCAGAAGTCTCTTTTGATCTAAGTTACAAGATTCTCACATCACATGGCCACGAAGGGTACCCACAGAGTAAATACAGAAAGGGAGGTGGTAAATTAGGCTTCTGATCCCTAAGTTCCCTCCCATTTCCTACAGAACACAGGACATGGACCACCACCTGCTCTGGTGAAATCACACGAAGGCGGCACATGCCCCATTTTAAGATGAGCTCAACTGCAGTATGGATGCAAAGGGTGGTGGTAACAAG
Source organism: Falco naumanni (assembly GCF_017639655.2). Classification (NCBI taxonomy): domain Eukaryota; kingdom Metazoa; phylum Chordata; class Aves; order Falconiformes; family Falconidae; genus Falco; species Falco naumanni. Next base: position 53,833,251 of record NC_054057.1, on the reverse strand, counting down.
TCCAAAACTGAGTTGGTTAAAAAATATTTAAAGTAATAATAGTGCATACTGATTCTCCTCAAGGATTTTTTTATTTTGCCACTAGTAGAATCCATCCTTCTCCAGGAAAACATGAAGTACACAAATTTTTAAAAGCATTTAATTTTCTAAAGCTAGTTTCCTACAGGTCCACAAACAACTCCACACGGGTCTATAAGAAGAAGGAAATTTCAAACTTCTGGCCAGGGATACAGGAGTGGCTATTTCTAAAGCTGAAAGGTATTAAAAATAGTGCTCAGATCCCATTTTAAAGTATTAGTACAAACTAAGTTAAGACAGTTACTAAGCTCCTCTGTTCTGAAGAGTATACAAAACGACTGAGGTAAGTGATCCAGAACACAAAAGGTGTGGCAAAACATTTTTGTGCAATGTAAAATGTTACCTGACAGTCACCTGTTGTACAAATGAACTGAAAGCTTAGTAGCTTAAACTGGGATTTACCTACGTCAAGACAGACGCTGTGAAAACAGTTACCAAGTATAAATCTGAAAACAGGAGATACAAATATTTTTTTTGTACGTTACAATACAAAAACTGAAACAGTTTTCTGCATGTTCAGAACAAAGAAACAGTTCAGAAGATGTTGCATTTTCCACCTCACTTCTTACATCTGGCTCCTGTTTTGCATGTTTCATAAAATACATTACAAAAATTGAACGTTTTCTGTCTTTTTTAAGGTACATTCTTCTTTGTTCACTTACACTGCTGTTATTTCCAAGGCTATCACCTACACTTTCTAAAGCATGAAATATTTTTAAATTACAAAATATATGGATTATATGCCCATGGTTTTAGTTCTTAGAATATTTCAAGAGATTTTATAAAGTAGTTCCACCCTTAATTTACATTGTCTATCCTATTCAAAATTTAGCCAATAGTCTATCAAAATTCTTACTGATTTTGGGTGTTCTGCCTTAAAAACCCTTATGTGGCCTGATTTTCAGATAGGTACTGACTCAAATACTAAGCCCTTTCTAAAGGTCTGATGTAAAAATTAAGGAACAACTAGCCCAAAATGTCTCAAAAGTAACTTAATTTTGTACATCGCACTCCAGTTTCTTAGTTCTGCAAAACCTTATTCCTCAGATTTCTCAAAATAAAATAGATACAGAAATAAAATAAAACATTAGTAGGAAGTACAGCCAGGAGGTTCGGTATGGGTCTGTGTAAGCCCCCCTGTCATGTTGCTCACACTAAAAACACTAAAGAGCAATTTTACAAAACCAGCTGTATATATACAATAATTCCACATACCATTAGAAGTTCTGGTGATACCTTTAATGGGACTCTCCAAGCATCTAGGAATTTAAGAACAAAACAAAAATTAAACCATTGCAGTGTTATTTATAACAGAAAAACACATGCTTTTATTAAGCAGGTGCATATACGCATGCTAGAGAACACAGGGTTTTGTGACTGAAACTTACCCAGAAGGTTTAGAACTAGATGTTGACTAGGAGAAAGCGGATCCTGAAGACTGAATACCGTATACCGACTGTGCTGTATCTGCCGTAAAGCTTCAAAATTTCCTAGCAGTATGTCACAGAGCCATTGCGCATTTACACATGGTATTCTCCACTCTTTAGCTTTCTCATACTTCAAGCCACTGGGTCTTATTGTTCAGAAATGAAGAAAAATAAAATTACATTCTGATAAAATAGGTAAAATTGCAATTTCTAATAATAAACCTAAAATACCAGTATTTCTTTGTTGGCCTACTATCTGTTGTAACTGTGACAGAGTAGATACTCTGAAAAAATACTTTTGTTCTAGGTGCCAGAACAAGTCAGTTAGGGTAGAATTTCTGCCCCAAACGGAATCCAATTAGACCTGGATTTAACTTAGTTTTCCCATGTCAAACTTTAACAATTATTAAAAAGAAAGGTATTTTACTTATAGATTATGTAACTAACAGTCAGCATCGCTTACAAAATATTTTAAAATAGTAAAATTTTTTTTTTGCCTGGGTCCAGAAAGCCAAATTCATTGCGTAACAGTATGCACTAACTTAGTTCAAGGAACAACATCACTAAGTTCTGCTATCTAATTGCAGAATTTATTAAAATTAACATTCTTATAACAAGGTGAAACTAGCACCTCACGGTAAGGAAAACACTAACTGGCAATAGGCTACAAGAATGTGAATACTGCAGAAATAAACCACTTACTCTTTACAGATGAGAACGGTATTGCTGCGACAGAGATAGCCTGTGTATTTGGCACCTGCTAGGTAGGCCATCAGTTTGAGGTCATCTCTGTCACTATCAACAAATCCTGTCACAGAGATTATCTACAGATAGAAAGAGGCAGTTACAAATAACAGAACATCAATAGTTACTTACAAAATGCTCCTGTTGAAAATATTTTACCATTACTAATCGTTTTACATTACAATGAAATACAGAGTACCGTAACTATGGCATATAGGCACTTAATTAAAACATGGCTTGTGGGATACATGAAGTACAATCTAAAACTAATTCGTTTATACATAAAAAATTGAGGTTTCTAGCACTAGTTCTGCAGGAAGAATCATCTTCATTCTGATGGTCAGCTTTTTCTCATTTACAAAGACTATTATGAAATAGCTCACACCTAATTTTCTTCTCGTACATCTCACCTCTTTCTCCTGCTGCTGTTCATATTCAGGGAGACACAGAAATGCTCACACTTACTTTGCCCTTCTCTGCTTTTAAAAATCTTTATAATGCTCTGCTCTACTCTGCCATGAAGCCAAATAAACCATGCCAGCCGATTATCGGTAGTGAACTGTAATTCCACTTCTTCCATTCTTATCCTTAGTTTTGCCAGGTTGCCACTCTCTCTTTTTATTTAGGAAAAAGCAACAGCAATTCTGTTGTTGATAATAAGCTACATTTATTATGTTACATATTACATTTACTACCAACCCCTGTGCTCACAGGCATATTGTTGTATTCTATTTTCCCAAACCTGTATTCTTTTTATGTCTTTTAGAACAGGCTAGCAGCAAGGCCATCATCCTGTATGTCTGTATTCAGCAAAAAGAAACGCAATGTGAGACATACTTTGGCATCTTGTTTCATATTGCACAGTGTTATTTCAAGATGCATCTGATTCAACTCTGCACGTTTCCCTTTCCACCCCACAAAATTCAGCTTGCCCAGTGCTCCTCACTGCATGGGCTGCTTGTAACTGCAACCTCCTATTCTCTGATTAACAATATGAGCTTCCTTTTTTTATATTTGCTGTGTATTGACCCAGAAAAAGAAACCCCTCAAAAAATCCCCTCAAAACATTGGGTTATGGTAAAGGAAGCAGAGACTGTTAGATGTGCTGTTAGTAAAAAAACGACACAGCTTGGATTCCTGCCGTCTTGCTATGTACAACTCATAGAAACTGAGATGCAAACATTACAAGAGGCTCATTCCCAAACAAGGTGTTACTCCTCAGCACTCAGAACTCAGTAAAAAGCACTCAATCACCCAGCAGCATGCACCACATCAACACGGGACCTTAAGATTAACAGCAGCTTTTCTTCCAAGACAAAAGAAATGCCTATTATGCTTCGAGTAACCACTTTCTAGCTACATTTTAATGTTGCTCTTGTAAGGAAGCAAGCATTCTTTAGAAGTAAGCTTTTTCATCTTACATGTTGAGAGCATGGCTTTCCTCCTGGTGGAAATGCCACTGGAAAATGAAGGGCTCGATGAGGTGGTACCATTTTCTTCTTCTTCAAGATTGAGTTGAGCCAATGTGCTGTAATGCATCTCTTCCTTTCTCTTAAAGCCTATGAATACAGGCATAAAAACAGCTTTTAAAAAGCAAAATACATCTTCATTTTATTTTAAACTTTTTCTACAACACAAAGCTTCAATTTTAATAATTTTTCTCTTTCTTTTCAGTATCCTCCTTCTCACAGCATCTTTCTCAGTGCTCTCTGGAATAAATCCATGACATGCATTATGAAAATTTGTTATACCATAAACCACAAATCATAAAAAAGCACATCATGAAAGACTGTAATTTTATACTTGCAATCTAACCATTAAGTACATACTGAAAAGCCCTACCTTTCCAGTAATGAAAGCATGCATGAATAGACGATACTGGTTTGCATACCTGAGCATACATGTTACTGACTTGGCTTTCACAAAGAAGATGTGTACATCTGCTTGTTAGAGTAGGGTCCACTGTCCCACCATGTGCTTGAATGATCTAATAAAGACAACAAACCCACAACTTCTAATATATGCAATGGCTTTTAAATTACCCTAAGAAATAAACAGTCTGAAATGAAAGTCTACTCTTTAGGACACTGCCACCATCAGCACCATTTCACTGAAGAGTTACCCCCCCAAAAAAAAGGTTTGTTATCTACCTTAAGAACATTTTGGAAAAGAATTAAAAAAAAAAAAAAAAAAAAGAGAGAAAACAAAATTAAATATGCACCTTCTCACTGAGCTACCAAAAAAATAATCTATATTTTAGAATCAATTAAAAAACCAAATAAATATATATAAACAAAAATAACCCTTCTCACGTTTTTTATTGTTGCAGTATAACTATTAAACAATTCTTCATGAACTATTCAATTCTATCTCAGCAATAAACACAAGTGCTGTTAAAAATGTCAACAGCTTACTTGATTATGCAAAATTGTAGGGAAAATTCAACTATAAAATCCATCAGAAGTTTCTGAAGAACATCAAAGTCCTCTCATTTAGGAAAGGATACAATCAGATTTTTCTGAAAAATAGAAGTTGGCAAAAAATAGAAACACTCTATTCTTCCATCTTATTCACTCAGGTGGATACCTCACAGGCTATTAAATGCCAAAATTATATGCAAAAAAAGAGTCTTTTTATACAATCAAGTTAAAGATAGATAGCAATGCTATATTACATTTGCTGTACTACAGCTGCCTGATTAAAAGCATAATAGTTGGGAAATAGTTAAGGCTATAACTTATTTAGCTAATGTTCTCACTAAAGACCTAATTGAACCAGGCTGCAGATCTAAAGCGTTTTTATTACTTTTTCTAGTCAGCTGCAGTTGAATCATGTTTTTTAGGTTGTAACACACATTACACAAAAGGATGCCTAAAGAAAAGCAAATAGTGCTGAAATACTTCCAAAGATTTCTTCTAGAATTTAGTTACTATGACATTACATTATCATAGTTGTTTAAAAATACAGCAGAATCTTACCCGTTTCCAGGTTGCTAACAGCTGTTTGTCAGACATCTGTTCTGGGTAATCAGCAATTGCAAAGACACAGCCCAGTAGGAAATAGTCTTCTGGAACTGGAATAGTTTGGCACATAAAAGAACAAAAAATTAAATACTTACAAGTCTGAAGAGTTCATCTCAGAACATATTTGCTACACTAACCTTTTCTATTACCACATTATAAACGTCATTCAATTTTCAAGTAAATCTTGGAAAAAGTAGGATTCAAAATTTCAAAGCTGACAGCCCACATCTAAAGGCACAGTTCAGCCCAGGATGGTTTTGTTCTGGGTGGTTTTCATCCTGGGGAAGGGGGGCTAAAGGGGCACCAAAAGGAAAACTAACAACTATTTTATACAGATCAGCAATTAATAGTCAAAACAATCAAAAGCTTTCAGTTCTACTAGCACGGACAGAATTCAAAGGTATGACAGCTTTCTATCTGATACTGAATCCTCATTAATTTACTAGTACTTCCATTATTTAAGCTGTCTTTCCAGTTGCTATGCTGTTTGAAAGCTTCCCCATTCCCCTCTTCCAAAGTTAAAAAACCCCTTATGGTATGCATAGACTATCACTGTTCTCACAGTATAATTTATATGCTAGGGGCAAAAAGTATATATTTGAAAAGAGAATGTTCTCAGTGCTCTCATGCTTTTCAGATTTCTGGATCATCCTTGGTTATAATTGAAATCTGTTTGTCTAAAAATTAGTAAAAGAGGTCCGGCACCATGAATGGCATTTCTAAGTCTTACAATCCCATACTTACATACAAAGTAAACAGAGCATTACTTTTTTTATATTCTAAACCACATTATATCATGTCATTAGCCACTTTTTTCCAGAATCAGAAGGCAGTAATTACTAACTCTCCGCTGCTGGATCGTGTCCAAAAAGCGGCTGCTGTTGCAGTTGTTGCTGTTGCTGCTGGTGGTGTTGTGGCTGCTGGGCGGCAACTTGATGCTGTAGTGTTTGAGATGTCTGAGTTAAGTGCTGTGTTGCCTGATTCTGCATTTGTTGTTGCTGATGCTGTTGGTGTAATCGCTGCAAGTGCTGCTGCTGCATTTGCTGCTGCTGCATTTGCTGCTGCTGATGTTGCAGCTGTTGTTGCAGATTCTGTTGCTGTAGCTGCTGCAACTGTTGCTGCTGTAGCTGCTGCTGCTGCAGCTGATGAAGTTGCTGTTGCAAAGCATGCTGCTGTTGGAACTGGAGCTGTTGCTGAGGTCGATGTAGCTGCTGAGCATGTAACTGCTGCTGGGGAAACTGAAGCTGCTGCTGTGTGAACTGGTGCTGCTGATGAACTTGCTGTTGCTGTTGCGAAAACTGATGAGGCTGTTGCTGTTGGAAAGACTGCTGGGAAATCTGGGGCTGTTGCTGCTGCTGCTGTTGTAGCTGCATAAGTTGTTGAGGTTGAAGGTGTAAAAGAGGATGGTGCTGTTGCTGCTGTGCTTGATGTGACTGCTGTAATAAATGTGTCTCTGGTGTTAGTTTCACTTGACTAAACAGCACCACATTTGGATGTCCCTGTTGGCTATGATTTACTTGTTGTTCTAAACTTTTTGTAGGTGCTGAAAGTGATTGTAATATCTAGAAAACAAAGATTAGTTTTGTGACCTTTTTGTTGTCATTCAGTTTTTAAAATATTAAAGAACTACTGGGCAAATACAGTTTTCAAAAGAAGAGAACCCTATGCTTAAAAATATTGTGAGCTAAACGAAAATCTTTAAATTACTAGCAAAATAAAAAGTGGACTGACACGCAGAAATGCATGGAGCTACAGATGGCTCCTAATATAAGGCAATGCATGTTTTAGCAAAATTTAAGATTAAAACCCACCCTTGTATTACTGATGATACCTCCAATAGCATTATGACTATTAACACTATAGTAATAATGACATTGATCAACTCAATCAACTGTAAATATGTATTTTACAATTCTGATGGCCTGTTACATTAACTTTAGTTCCATAGCCTTAATTAACTTAAAAACTGCTAATAAAGTCTCTACTAATTAGTGCTGTTTGAAACATGGGAACCTAGCCAACCCATACTTAATAATAATAGATTTTAGGTTTATACAGAATGCTGAAGTAACGTGGAGTTTAATTCATTTTTAGGTATGTAACTCACAGTTAAGGGAAGAATCATTTCACGCTAAGGAGACACAAGTTAGCAAGTGTGTTTTTAAAGCATCAGAAAAGGGAAAATTAGGCAATCTCCTGATAATCAGCATGAGCTCTACATATTTATTAGAACATTTTAATATCAACTACCTATTAAAAATTGGAAGGAGCAATAGGAAACTAGACTCGCCACTCAAAGTCTTTTAAACATGAAGTCAGCTTTAGTGAATTCTGCAAAGCTTGTTTCCTTCACCCACACCATTTCATCACATACAGTGTGAACTTCAGTGATGCATGTGGGCGAGAGAGAGGAATCAAAGCACATCACTAAAACACTAAGCCAATTAACTGTATCCTCTCAATGAGCTGTCCATCTACTCTTCATCAGAGGTGGCTCAAGTATTTTTTACAATGCACTTCAAAACATCCCAGAATTTTGATGTTGGTACAGCATACATGTACAACCACATTTATGAATGCATTACCCATCACTAATGTCTAGACAGCACCACAGTATAACTTCAATAACTAAAAATAACACACAAAAAGAGTGTTTCTGATGCTCAGTATGAGATCTTCATGCTGCTCTGCACAAGAAGCCCCAAAAGTCAAAATTACAGAAGCTTCAGAACACATATTTCAAAATAAAGGAATAAAACTTTCAAAAGTATCCAAGACTATATTCAGAAAGTAACTTTCTATCTGCAAAATTCCTTATTACAGATCTTGCCATTCAGCAGAAATCTGAGGTTTGAATTAAACATGAACTTCCCAAGACTGTGCACCAAGGCATGGAATCCACCCAAGACTGGTACCCAAGCAGGATACAAAGCACAATTAAGACTAGCCAGAAGGAAGTTAAAAGGAAAAAGGTAGAATTGGTATTCCTCCCTCTAGGAAGCAGATTCACAGCTCTTAAGACGCAAAGCTTTTCTCCTCATGCTGGAGCTAGAATGGCAACATACAGCAGCCTGATGTGGTACTTAAGAACACTCCTTGTAGACCATAGTCATGTCCCTAGTCTAACAGACTTTGGGAGAACAAAGTCTAGCCAAAGCACGATACCATCAACTGCCCTGGGGCTCTATAAATATTACTTACAGAAAAATACTTCCACAGAGGTGCCACTAAAGAGTATTTGATAGTACAATGACTGGGTTGTAGAAGATGTGGTGTTCAGACATGAAAGCATCAGCCAATTTTCCAGGCACTGGCCAACTGCCCAGGATGCTGATGGTTCTCCTCAGTCCTGACCCAAAAGTCTCAGTCCTTAAAACAGTTCAAGGCACTGAGAAGAGGAATCTAAGATTCAGTTTTAAAATGAAGCCTGTATTTCCATTTCATATTCAGAACCCATATGGAAACAAAGAATATTTCTGAGTGACTCCACCTTTTGTGTTTAAGTACTAGCTGTAAGCTTCTAGATTATTCGGGCACCTTTGAAAGTTTTACCATCAGATGAGCATCCAAATAAATGCACCAGTGCAATTACTTAAGTAAAGATGTCTAACATTTACCAAAACCTACTTTTCTCATGTTCCCTTCCCATGAACATCTAAGAATTTCAATGCTGCAAGTTATTTCAGTGCATGCTCACTCACTTTGTTTTCTTCCAAAAATAAATTCAATACAAAAGCTGCAAGTATTTCAACTATACGAGCAGCATAAGAACTTATATATTAGAACTACCGCATCATAATCCTGACTATACCATATAACAACTTAATGATGCCCAGCAGAACACAGTATAGAGCTGAACCTGCTGTGAGAACGATCAATTTCAGTTATATGTGTTTATAGGACAAATAATCCCTTGCACTGAATGAAAAGCTTGAATGGTATGAAATCAGGTTTTCAGAGCTAGCCAAGTAATACTAAATTGAAGAACTATTTTTTTCTTTTTGCTCTTACCGAGAAATCAGTACTGAAACTAAAGCACACTATAGTTGAACACAGCTCTACACTTCCACACATTTTTTCCAAATGCGTTCTTACTTCCGTGAACCTGCTAGGAATGAAGTTACTTATTATGGGGAGGTTACTAATTTGGCCACAACTTCTACGTAATACGGGGAACTTTTAATCCTCTATGCATTTAAAGAACAGTAACAGGAAACTGAAGTTCCTGGATGTGATAGTTCCTAAGAAAAAGTCCAATATCATATAAATTAAAAATCCAACACTTACATGTGCTACATTTGATGGTCTATTAATCTGCTGAATATCAGCACTATTAGTAATATTCCTTAATGTCCGCACGGCTGGACTCCACGTAGCCATCATTTCCTGTCGATCAGAACTTTGGGCACCTTGTACTGAAGCCATTAGATTGCCTCTCATATCTGGAGGCAAAATATTACCTGGCACTGGTGGGACATTGGCACATAAATTAATTAACCCAGAGTCTTTCCCTTGAGGCAACCTACGCTTTGCTGTAGATGCCTGTGGGACTTCAGCTGGTGTCCAATTCAAATTCCTTTCTTGCTTTTCTGGAGAGGAATCTGAAGAATCATCAAACATCAGTTCCCCTTTTGCCTTATCAGCAGTAGTAGATTTCGGTGAAAAAACTTGATCACCCAAAGGTGATCCTTCTCGAGAAGATGCAGGGCTTGATAATTTTTCATCAGTACTAGCTTCATTTTGAGAATCTTGTTCTTCGTTTTCTGCTTCTTCCTCCTCTTCCTCCTCCTCCTCTTCTTCCTCCTCATATATAATTAAACGAGGATGATAAGGAGTCTCTTCTTTTCTAGTCTTATCAGCTATAGAATCTAGTACCCAGTCTGGTGTCACAATTTTAATGCTGTCCCGTTTACAAGCACATTCATATTTTTCCTGGAGAGAAACAGGAGGGGAGGGGGGGGAAGAATAAGTTTTATTTCAAGACAAAAAATCCCAAATAACGTTTTTGAGGGCAGGGCTAGAGCATGGAGAGGCAGACCAAAAGAGGCTGTCCAATAAGAAAAAGTGATCTCTCCCAGAACCAACAGGATAATCCACACTACTGTGTGAAACCACAAGTTCCAAGAGATTGTAACAAAAACCTCCATATTTACAATATAAAGGATTCAGAAGGCACAACTGCAGAAGATTAAGTCTTCACTTGCAAAAACACCACTGCTCAAATTCTTCTCAAACCAAATCACCAAAGGTTTCAAAATCATGACATTTGGTTCTGAAAAAGCCTTCAGAACTCCAGCAATTAGGAACACCACAGTCAATACTAAGAATCAGCTGATTTTTAGGTGGACATTACTGTGAGTCTAAATACAGTGTATACTTAGATTTTCTCCACTAAAAAAAAATATGGATAAATAACCACAAAAAAAACCAAACAACAAAAAACCCAAAACACCACCGTGAAAAATCACTTAGGGAAAACCTCAGAATTTCACAATAGAGACAAGTATTTACAAGGTGATCGCTGGGGTATTTCCCATATGCCTTCTCAGAAGCTGCAAACTGTAATGTTGCCCTCAACTGGAAAATGACACTTCTGTCCAAATATTGGCTAAATCTATTTCAGTGAGAGCTTACAATGACAACAAAGTATAAAACTTTATCCCTCTCTCCTTCCTTATAATTTCATCATTTCAAGATATATACAAATAGTAAAACTTTACTGCTTCCTTTCTTATGAAATAGAAATAAGACACAGTCAGTGCTCTATTGATACAAGCATCCTTTTGATGGAAGCCCCTCACAAATATCGAGACAGTGGGGGGAAAAAAAAAAAAGAAAACTTTCTTCAGAAGATTTGAAACTAATTTCAGGATCTCATATTTAAAAGTGATTGAACTGGGATTTTCTTTGTATGTCAAACAATAAAAATTAACAACCAGCACATTCACAGGAAATTAATTTAATTTAATGATTCTCTAGAGTTATTTCCTACGATGAAACTGTCATTCATACACAATAAAGAGATTACAGATGAAACCAAGTTTATTTGCAGATATGAGTTTTCATTCTTTCTTTGTGGTGAGAATTATTAAGAATCTTGTTTTATCATCTTGTGTCTAGTCAAAGCAAGCATTTCAATTTTCCTAGTGTCAAAACTGTTCTCATTACAAACGGCTGCAGATTCCCTTGTAGTAGTATGTCAGAGCAACAGGACTAGAAGCATTTTAAAGTAATCATCCTATAAAACTGTTCCCATTCAAAGATTATGTAAATTTAAACAAGATACTTATTTTATTGCACAGATATGAAATGCTAATGTGTGGGGGGGTCAGTTTCTTGACTGGCAAGCTCAAGACAACATCCTTGAGTCTAAAAAGCTTACAATTTAAGGCAACACTTCTTAAACATGTATTACTGCCTCTTAAAAACACCATTTTAGGTAGCAAAGCTCTTTGTCCAAACACTACATTTTGCTGTGATGGAGGAGACAACTAGGATGCTGTTTGGTAAACCTTTTAACTCCGCCATAGAATAAAGATCATGCACTTAAAAAAAAAAAAACAACAGCCAAAACCAAAAAAACCACATCCCCTTCCAAAAAAAACCTCTGCAAAGATTCCTAAGAGTTTTAAATGTAACAGGGAAGAAAAAGCAAGCATTTCCAATGCCCATACCTTCTCTTCCAATGCCAGCCCATGTTTTACTGTAAAGTACTTTCCTATGTATTGCACACACAATACACAAAATACAATAAACAGTTTATTGTCATCCCACTAGCCACGTTTTCCCCTCAGTATTAAGAGAGTTTACACTAACTCCAAAATATGAAAAGCATTATTGGTGGGACAATAATATACTCTATTTGTATAAAGCAACATCAGAAACTTGACAAAGTTTTACAGATTTATCTAAGGAGGTAGCGCATAGAACCTGATCTTAAGAGTTACTCACATTCTAACTGAACTGTGTGACCCCTCACACTGATTTGAAACTTTAAAAAATGGTAATGTAAATGTGCTCATGTTATTAAAGGACAAAAAATAAAACACAAAAAACAAAACCAAAAGCTTGCTCTGTCCACCACGTTAACTAAAAGCATCCAAGCAATCATTTTTAAGTGAGCTTCTATTTGTTTTCAGTTATTTTCAGTCTCTGAACAAACATGCTACATCAATTATAAATGTATTTCTTTTTCAGGAGGAGTACCTGAACACTTCCTGAAGTTCCAGTGAACTATTACAACCGAAACATTACCAGCATTACAGTAGAGAAGGGTATTCTGATGTGCTTAATGCTGCCTTTAGCCAGTTACCTGGCCTGATTCAGTTTCTCCATTTGCATGAAGACAGCAACATTCGGCTTCCTACATGGGAGTAGGAAGTCAAGCGATGACACTATTTGATACCCTTGAGAGCAGAGAGGCTTTACAGAAAGATGGGGACAGACTACAGAGAGCTGGACAATCACCAACCGTATTAAATTTAACAACAGCAAGTGCCACATTCTGCACCTGGGACAGTGTAACTCTAGTTACACATACAAACTGGAGGACGAGAGACTGAAGAGCAGCCCTGTTGGAAAGAGATACGGGGGTTTGGGTGAACAGTCAGTCGGATACAATTCAACAGTGTGCCCTGGCAGCCAAAAGGGACAACCAAGCCAAAAGGGGTGAATCAAGCAGAGCATAGCTAGCCACCCGAGGAAGGTGATTGCTGCACTTTACACTGCACTGGTGTGGCTGCACCTCGAGTACTGTGCGCAGTTCTGGGCAACTCAGTTTATAGGAGGAGGAGATCAAACTATTAGTGTGTCCAGAGGAGGCCAACCAAGATCGTGAAAGGTCTTGGCTTGTAAGGAGCAGCTGAGATCACTTGGTTTGTTCAGCTTGGAGAAGAGAAGGCTGAGGGGTGACCTCCTCACACTCTACAGCTTCCTCAAGGGGGTAGTGAAGGGGGAGCTGCTGCTGATCCTCTCTCCGGCAACCAGCGATAGGATTTGAAGAAATGGAATGAAGCTGCATCAGGGGAAGTTCAGATGAGACATTAGGAAAAGCTTCTTCACCAAGAGGGTGGCTGGTCACTGGAACGGGCTCCCCAGGGAAGTGCTCATGGTACCAAGTCTGTCAGAGTTCAAGGGGCGTCTGGACAAGAGTTCAAGGGGTGTCTGAAGTCATATGGTTTAGCTTTAGGGAGTTCTGCCAGGAGCGGGGAGTTGGATGAGATGATCCTTATGGTTCCCTTCCAACTTGAGATAGTCTATGATGCTATGATGGGAGTGATTTGAACTACGACTACTTTATCAGCAATTGGACAGCAACACTGTGTACTGTTTATCCTACCATCTAAGAGGAATGAGCTGAGCGATTTTGAGACTTCTCTGTTCTTTAAAAAAAAAAAAAATAATAATCAAAAAAAAAACCAACCCTGTTCCTCCTTCTGCACTCTTTAGCTCTTTCTCCCTCAAAACATCGAAGGGCATTTTATCTATTTTTCAATTTTGTCCTTTGTTTTTCTTCACTGATTCTGTAGCTACAGATTTACAAACCACAACCACTAGCTATTAGGACATGTCAAAATTAGGTTAAGACAAACAGAATAAAGAATAACATGCTTTATTCAATCAGAAATACAAATACCGATATGAAACTGGACATCTTTTGAATTAATCAGGCTTAAAGCGATGCAGAAAATAAATACAGACTGAATAGCTGCAATGCATAATTGTGTTGAATTTAGCTGTTCAGGACTAATGAACAGTTCTAAGAATCCTAACTTCAGGGAGACGGAAAATTTTTGATTATTCAAAAGCAAATGAGAGCTACAACAAGGAGAATTGTACATGTAATAAACTCTTACCCCCTTTGGCTCAGGCACAATCAAATGAGTACACTTATTATTGAGGCTCAGCTGGCAATTCCCTCCATAAAAAGTAATCAAAGCCCACAGCGTACTTCGGTCTTCAGATAAAACCTAAAAGGAAGGTAATAAGCCCTTTAGTTCTACGCAACCAGCTGCCTTCTGCTTGAAGAATTTTAGTACAATCCATGACATGCTATTTACAAGTCTGACTGCTGTATTACCTATCAGTTTTAAATACCAAATTAGCATGAAAGTTACAAAGAAAAAAAAAGAGTGGCAAAGAGACGCAACAAAAAAGACATTGAACAATCATTTTTAACCTGCACAGAGAAAAACCTTCTTCACTTCTGTAAAACTCAACACTAATACATCACCTTCCACAGGAGAAAGTTAGTAATCCAGCAAACAAGAATTATTTATCTCAGACAACCTGTTTAAATTCATTAAACAGAATTTTAACAAGTAGACCAAATTAACAGCCTGCGTAAACTTATGAAGTGTTTATTTCTAACATTTTATGTCACAGTAATGTCCCCCTCCCTTGCCAAGAAAGCACATGTATTTAAGCCATCAGCACTGGGAGTAAGTGACAGTATTACAGAAGCAATCTGTTTGAAAGTCTAAAGCACATATATGCGTATATTCCATCAGCACCTAGGCCCTGATCCTGTCCGTCTGTGCACACACCCTGGTCACAGACCCATGGGGCTGGCTATGGACACAGGCCACTGAAGCCCACCTTTCCTTACTTTACTTGCTGGCACCCTCGTTAAGGTTTCAGTGCATAAGCAGGTAAAACATGTTGACTGAATATTGTGTTAATGCAGAAACAGAAGAACAGGAGCAAAGACTTATAGTCTAGTGTACTCTTCATTTTAGAATCATTATAAGGCTTAATACGAGATAAATTACTGATTGAATGTTCACAGTCTGAAATGTCCATGCCCTCATTTTCAGTGAAAAACTGTCTTTGGCAATAATTCACCTAACATACGGGGAAAAAAGTCAAGAGTACAACAGAAAAACTGGGATCTCCTCAAAAAAAAACAAAGCATCACACAGATACTGTGATTGCAGTAGACTGAAACATGGTACACTTCTTACCTGAGAGAGACAGGCAGTGACTCCAAAAAAGATCTGACACGATTCTGGTGAAAAGCCATTTACACTGGAAAGCAGGTGTCAAGGATGCAAAACAATTTAAATGACAGTTTCCTGAGGGACATCAGAAGGAAATTAAACAGTGTGCACAGCACTCCTCAGCTATTGTTGTACTGGGTCTGGCTGAGCCCCGCAGCAGCCCTCACAGCGCTGTGCTTGTACTGCTGGCTAGAAGGGTGGTGATCACACAACAGTTCTGGCTGCTGCTGAGCAGCTCGCGCAGCATCAGGGCTGTCTCTCCAACCTTCCCCCCCACACACACCAGTAGGCTGCGGGTGGGCAAGATCCTGGGAGGGGACACAGCCAGGACAGCTGACCCAAACTGACCAAAGGGATATTCCATACCGTATGATGCCTGCTCAGATAGAAAAGCTAAGAGAAAGGAGGAGGAAGGGGGGGGAGGGGGGGGGGGGGGGGGGGGGGGGGCATTCATTTTTTACAACATTCGTCTTCTGGAGCAACCACGCGTACTGAAGCCCTGCTTCCCGGGAAGAGCCTGAATATCACCTGCTGATGGGAAGTAAAGAATAACATCTTTTGTTTTCCTTCACTTCCACACATGTGACTTTTGCTACTGCTTCATTAAACTGCCTTTATTGTGACCCACAATTTCTTTTTTCCATCTTATTTTCTCCCCCTCATTCTTCTGAGGTGGGGAGTGATAAAGCAGCTTAGTGGGCACCTGGCGTTCAGCCAAGGTCAATGTACCACAATTATCAAGTATTTGACCATTAAAAAACTTTTATCTTTAAAAGCACAATGTCTGTTTCAAACTGAAGTTGTATGGATAAAAAAAAAATAATAATGTGGTGGAAACTGGATCAGGACAACTCCAATATTATGACCAATTCTGGTAACAACATAAACTTGCCTCTTCCCAGAACACCTCCCTCAGCCCATCTCAGGATGCTCAGCTTGTAGGAGTCAAGTCATTAGCAAGAGCTTCCTTCCATTATCAAGAGCTTATGTTCCATGCTTAAAAATACAGAAGAATATGAAGAAGAAATTTTTACTTAAGAGTCAGTAACAGACCATATAGAATTATTATGATGCACAAGAAATTCAATAAAACAAGACAGACCAAGAAAAGTGTGAAATAAAAGCTAATAGCAGACAGCTTTGAAAAACTTAAAAGTGCCTGTTTTGCATGCTTATTAAAAAGGACAGCAATTTGGTGGATGAGTTTGTTTTAAACCAGAAAGAAATAAAAGCACAGCCTTAAAAAAATGAAAAGAAAATGGGTTAGAAAGCAATACAGAAGCCAAAGGTTTCAGAAATGGCTAAGTTTGGTAACCAAATGGGGAATTTTTGGTTGAAGAGATCTTTTGCAACCTAACCTGCCCTTTGTAATTTCCCAAAGGCTGGAAAAGTAGAAACTGTTTCCTAGCACACAGCATGACTATTACCTCCACACAAGGCACTGAACAACAAAAATACCAAGAGACAAGCTCATGTATCAAGAAAAACAACAAACCAAAGTATTAGAGAAATTAACTGCAAAGAGCAGTAGGCAAGTCAGTATAAGCAACTATCAAATCTTCCATTTGATTTTTCCTACCGAGGTATGTAACTCTGCACTGGAAGTCAGCTAGGCATCTGATACAGGGAGGAGGGGAGAAGTCTAGGAGCTACTGTGAGACAGAAACAGAAAATACCACACTGGGATGTAACAGCAGAAACATTACCTGCAACTAACATGAAATTTTCCACGCTACTTTCAAAATTCAGCAAGACCTCTGGAAGCAATGCATATTTGTTTTCAGATACATGAAACAATATGTGAAAAAGAACAGTGAGAATTTTTACAGACCTAGTAAACATGACTTACAAGAGGAAACTTGAAAGACCAGAATTGATGTGTTTTAAGAAACTAAGATGACGCATTATCAAATCCTTGAAAGGCTGCCAAATGAAGAGAGAAGTAGTTTCTTCTTTTTCTTTTGCATGGTCCAGAACTTTTCCATTGGCACCCAGGATTCAGACAGCAAAAAGACACCCAGCACAGCAGGACAAGGTGACACATTCACAACTGAGGTGTAAAAGCAGGAAAGAAACACAACTGTAGGCTTCCTGGGGAGGGAAGTCTGTAACTAGCTAGTTTGAAGGACCTGGAGAAAAGCGACACAAGAGCTGCAGATAAGGGGATTTTGAGAAAGCAAAAAGCTAAGGATTGAAAGCTTTGCTAGGGCCTTGAGCACTATGACTTTGGAGCAAAGAGTCAGGAACTGGTAAGCTGAGCAAATGTGTTTAAGCCCCAGAGACTGCCACTCCATGCAGTGGAAGTGTTGGTGAAGGCAAATGAACATGCTAAGAAATGAAGATGAACGGAGGAGAAAGAGGCTGCCAGTACTGGAGCAGACAACCTAAGAGGAGCAGCTTGGGTGATTTCTGGATCCCAGCTGGGCTTGGGATAAAAGAGGATAAAACTGTAGCTGGAGGAGCCTGAGTGTGAAGAGGGACACAGCTGTAAATACCTGAGAGAAGCTGCGGTTGAAAAGGCAGCCACAAGTGGATTTTATTTTGTTTCCTTTTTAGATATAGGCACTTAACTGCCCAGTCTCGCTTTCGGCACTTTCATCCTTTATTGGAGCTCATCCTTACAATGCATTTCTTTTTGCGAACTGGAACAATACCATAAGCAGTATATTAGCTCAGCTCCTCAACTGCCTCTGCTAAAGTAATGGTTCAAAATAAGAAAATAATCTCTTAGCAAATGTATTAAGAGATTTAAATATTTTTGCATTTTTTATCTGTGTTGATAATGGTCACTACTATTTTGGCTGTAGAGATACTTCAGGAAAAGAAACATTGTGGTTCAAAAAAAAAAATAGCACTGAAGCCCTTGCTTAGACGGTTAGTGTGTAAGCTATATACAACCACAGTTACACCTGTTTGACAATATTAACACTAAATTTAACTGTGGAGGATGAACTCAGGCTTTAGTAAGATATTTATCAATGATCTGGACAAGAGGATTGAGTGCACCCTTAGTAAGTTTGCAGATGACATCAAGTTGGGGAGGAGTGTTGATCCGCCTGAGGGCAGGAGGCTCTGCAGAGGGATCTGGACAGGCTGGAAAGATGGGCTGAGGCTAGCTGTCTATGAGGTTCAAGAAGGCTCATTGCCAGGTCCTGCACCTGGGTCACAAAAACCTCACGCAGCTGCAGGCTTGGGGAAGGGCAGCTGAAAAGCTGCCTGGCAGAAAAAGACCTGGGGGTGCTGGCTGACAGCTAGCTGAACAAAAGCCAGCAGTGTGCCCAGGTGGCCAAGAAGGCAAACAGCATCCTGGCTCATATCCAAACCAGTGTGGCCAGCAGGACTAGGGGTTTGATTGTTCCCCTGTGCTCAGCACCAGTGAGGCCGTACCTTAAACCCGGTGTTCAGGTTTGGGCCCCTCGCTACAAGAAAGACGCTGAGTGGCTGGAGCGTGTCCAGAGACAGGCAGGGGGCTGGGGCACAAGTCTTATGAAGAACGGCTGAGGGAACTCGGCTGATGGAACTCGGGGGGGGGGGGGGGGGGGGGGGGGTGTTTAGCCTGGAGATAAGGAGGCTCAGAGAGGACCTTATCACTCTCTACAACTACCTGAAAGGAGGCTGCATCGAGGTGCATGTCAGTGTCTTCTCTCAATCAACAAGTGACAGGACAAGAGGAAAAGGCCTCAAGTTGCACCTGGGGAGGTTTAGATTGGATATTAGGAAAAAATTTTCACCAGAAGGGTTGTCAAGCATTGGAACAGGCTGCCCAGGGAAGTGTTGGAGTCACCATCCCTGGAGGTATTTAAAAGACATGTAGATGCGGCACTTCAGGACATGGTTTAGCGGTGGACTTGGCAGTGTTACATTAACCGTTGGACTCAATGATCTTAAAGGTCTTTTCACCCTAAACTATACTGTGATTCTACTCTATGATTGTTCTCCCCATTCAGAGTTGGCTCAGATAAATCAAAACAGGGTTAGACTGCAGCACGGTAATGGGGTTAAACGCTAGCAACACAACAGTGAGGCACTGTAAATTGACTGGGGAGACTATGAAACCTCTACTATGGGAGGGGCCTTGTGAAACAGGAGAGAGAATGGTTTTGACAGAAGCGACCTGAAAAAGACAGATGGACCACTTGATTTCTGTAACTTCCCTCCCTTTTCCACACTTTCATAATGATTTTGTGTTTAAGATGCATGCACAGCGCATCTTGTTGGAAAAAATGACTACAGAAACAGATGTGCATTGTGTTACAAGTACACACTGCGATTTTTGAAATGAAACAAAATTATTTTTCCCCTGCTGTTGACAGACATACCAGCAATACTTAAATTTTGAGACACAGAAGAGATAACACACAGCAGGCTGACAACAATGCCCAGAGCACTTTTAAAACCTAAGACTGTATTACTGCCATTATCCAGAATACTCCAAGAAGTTCAAGTCTGATATCATCCTAAATTCTAAGGTAGAGATTCAGTACTAGATCCTTCAAAAGTGTACAGTTGTCTACTCGCTGCCTTAACATCTGCTCCTAGAACATAAAGCAGCAACAGCTCAGTATTTAACTGTTAAGACCCTCCGTTTGACTGCAGCTTGCACTCTCTAAAGAGCAGGAGTGAAACAGACACAACAGTTACAAGCAGCACAACAATAATGTTCCAAGCGGGTCTGGAAAACAGAAAGAGGGAATAGCAAAAAAACCACTCTTTTTTTTTTTTTTTTTTTCTCCTCCCAGCGACAAGAATTCTAAAGTGCTCTGACCCTCTTTCATTTGTACAAGATCGTGGAAAAATAAACCTTTCTCATTCTTGCTTTTGCTGCTATGAACAGAATTAAGAAAGAAATCACCAGCCTTCTTTATGGCACTGTAACTGAGGTTTTCACATACGAAACTGTCTTTCCTTCTTCACGAAAGCTGCTTCTAGATCAATTTTTATGTTATTTCCCTTCAACTGCAGGTTAGTCAGGTTTTGCAAACATTAGTTAGCAGGGAACAGAACACTCTGCCTTCTGAAGTCCCCCTGCTGAAAACAACTTTCATAGTAGAATGCCAAAATGTATTTATAAGAAACAGGCAAAAAAACTTATGCTTTTATATTGTATTAAATCTTTCTACATTAAACTTCAACAATTGACAGGCAAATACTCATCAAGTACCAGAATTGGTAAACCAACATAAAATTTTTAAGGCTTTTATTAGATCCATGTATCTGACAAAAGATGTTTCGAGGACTTGTTTCTTCAGAAATTCAATGACCACTTTGAGCATTGCATCTCCAAATTAAAACATAAACAAAAGACAAAACCATAGAATCTCAAACCTCTACCTAAACAGGGTCCAAAACCAATCAAATGGAAAAAGTAAGCTATTCCTATTAACTACTATATTTTTTTCATTATGGTAGTACCTAAAACCCTAAGGAGAGGCCGGATGCCGCTGCGCTAGAAGTCGTAAAGAGACTGAAACAGAACAAAGTTAAGACTTAACAACCCATTTTAGTGAGCACTATAAGGCTCAGAATAAAATCTAAAACCACCAGGTTCTAAGGACATGAAGTGCTAGAAAGAATGAAGTCAAAGGTCCGAGACACATTTATTGCTGACAGGTGTACTAAACTTCCTTCATCCATGCAACTCAGGAATACGATACTACTGAGACCTGGTCTTTTCATTTGCCCATTCCTGTACACCCACAATAAAGACTTCCTGAGCAATAGCCATTGAGAGCTACATTCACACATTTATTGCTACAATTTAGTTATGGACTGCATCACTCAGTGGTTTTATCTGTTGATTTCTCTTCTGGGTATTTAATAACGTCAGCTTTTAAGAGTACCCTTCTGTCTGAAACCAGGGGGGTTTAAAAGACCAATTTTCTAATAATGCTACTTCTCCATGGGAAAGAAGAACACTAATAAAGCAATGCTAGATTACTTAAACTGGAAAATGTAGCTAATTCCAAACTATTTTATTACTTTTTCAGCCAGTCTTCAGGAACAGGGAGAAGGCTTACAGATGTGTAAAATAAGCAATGGTACACTCCCATCCCGATGATGAAAGGATGATAAACACATTATTTCCAGATGCAAAAGACAAAATCCACCATCCTAGATCACATCACAATAATTTTTATTATTTTTTTTTAATATAGGAGTAGCTCTGCTAATTTGGATTTTGCCGTGTAATTTTGGTGCATTTTTTTCCATTTGGAAGCCAAGTTATTCATGGAAAACTTTCTTCTGCTTCAGTCAGAAGACTATCCACAACTACAGCAAGCTTTTCACACTAACTGCTGAATCCTATCTGACACATTGATTATCATGATCAAAACAGCTGTAAAGACCTCACTGTATCATTTTATCTGACAAATTCAATGCTTTCTCTTCCTACAGTTCACTCCCTGAGCTGAATTTTCTTGGAGAAGTAGAGAATATGCAGGCTATTTCCAAAACAGTAGAGACACTGCGAGATGCAAAAGCACATACCTTGAAATAAAGGTATAAAACATGAACTCTGAATCACTGAAGCACATTAAGACCCTACTTCCTAATACAAACACCTGGATTTTTGCATCTACCACCTCTTGTTTTCCATTATAGACACTACCACCTGCTAACCTCATTCCAAAATGAGATCTCATGCCTGACAGCATACCTCTCTAGTCCTGGCACTATTTATTGGAATCATCCGCTTATCTTTACTGAAATGTATTGCCCTGCTTCAGCTTTTCCATATATAGACCCTTTATCATGGTCTGAGAAAAAGATGTATGAATCTTTATGTATGATAATAGCCACTGTCACCGTTCCTATGATGCACAGAAAAAAGTGAGTGGAACATAAATAAAGATGAAACAGTAATAACTGACAAGAAGAGGAAGGAATATGCCATCCATATGCAAGAATATATGCTCCAAACAACTCAAGAAACATAGATCTAGCCAAACATGACCAACAAGGATCTACACCAAAGACTGCCCCAAAAAAGGGAATACTGAAACTACCTGTTTATAAGGTGTTACTTGTAATACAGTGCTGTTTGAGTGACTGTGTGTTTATACCTTACTTAATTCTACTTCTAGAAAAGGCAGAATAGGCCATTCTACCATGAACCATCATTTGCCCCCTTACTGCACTTCAGCATTTTTCCTGGATCCTCACAGTTAATTATCAACTTCCATCTTCCACCTAAATTGTTTTGAGTCCATTTGATGACAGTTTTCTTGCCAGTGCCTATTAAGCATCTGAAGTAGCCAGAAGGACAGGAAAAGTGATGTAAGACAAAGAAGCTCCAGGCACGTGCAATTTTGGCAGGCATTTAGGTATCCTATCATTTTTTAAAAATGAAGCTGTACATACTTGAAACATTCTTTAATCCCTCCATGGTATCTATTTTAACATGTTTCCTGTAGAATTGATTCAAATTTGAACTTAAAGGATACGGCAGAAGAGCTCCACAGCGAACAGACAAGATCACCCAGGAAGGCTGAAAAATAAAAACCACAAAACATTAAAAACCTCAGTCTGCATGTCCAAAATATGAATTACCTTCTAAGTTCATATTGCAGCTAGTTTTAAGATGTATCTTCCAGCTTCAAAAGTCTTAAGTGGTTCACAGGCATTGTATTTAGGCCTTTACAAAAAAAGGCTGTTCTGCTTTGTTTCTAAAAGTTAATATGAAGACTGCTCAAAGGTTGTGCAGCAATATGGTAGCTAGGTCCCTTTCTCTTGTCTTGCTGTTGTGCCAGGAAAACCACTTACCGTATTATCATTCTCTCCCTTTTTCCCATTCTCCCTGCTCTAAAACAAAACCAAACCCCACACAAAAAAACCCTACCTTACAATCACCACCAAGGAGTCAGGAACCATAACCTTACACAGAAGTTTCTAAACATGCAGCAATGCTGGCTGCTAAGCACACAGGTGATCTCCCGTAACTGACAGTATTCTGGGACAGAAGGGCTCAAAGGGAGACAGGGAGGTGGAGGAGAATGGAGGAGATGTAGGACAGTGGTCCCAATACAGCACAGAAGGAAGAAGGGGGTAACAGTAACATCACGTTCAGTATGAAATCACTTTTCCTCAAAAAACAGACAAAAAAATATATTGTGGTAACAGTTTATGGTGTCCCAATTCTTGCTATTCTCTTTCCCTTAGAAGATGGTACAAAAAAAAAAGAAAAACATTTAATTTGTAACTCCTCAGTCAGGAAGGGGAGATTTTCCTCCCTTAAGATTTTCTCTTCCTTATTCTCTACAAGCTACCTTTACCTCCAACTTGTGTTTGCTTAACGCTTAGTCAGATCTTCTTGATTACAGATCATGCTGCAATGTGTTCAAGTCAAACTAAGTGAAACTACTGAAAGACTTGTTCTCATTTGCAAATGAAAAAGCTGAGCTAGTAGCAATTATAAGTAAAATGAAATTATTTAAGTAAATGGCATTAGAAAGCACAAAGCACTGTTATGATGCTGATGTCCTTCCTTCACACGAGAACAGCAGCAGTTTTCTTGTTTATAAGATTAAAATTATGCCACAGAACACTTCAGACAAAGGAACTAAAAATTTATCAGCTCACCAACCATAACCATAAGGTCTCTAGCTAAGCACCTTTTATTTTTTGGAATGAATTCATACTTATACACTGTCAGGTGAACTTTCACGACATAAGCTATAAAAATTTACTACTGTCAACTACAACCATATGGAAAAGATAACCCAAAATCATCTACCCAAAGGTATTGGCAGTGAAATACTGGTGTTTCTTCTTCTAATAATTCCCATGACTTGCAGAGTCACAAGCTCAAATTTTCAAAGATGAAGCCCAGAATCTTTCACTAGAAATATAACCCAGTGGTGCCAGATAGTTACAAAATAGCAGTCTTCCAGTACCTAAAGGGGCCAACAAGAAAGCTGGAGAGGGACTTTTTACAAGGGCATGCAGTGATAGGACAAGGGGTGATGGCTTTAGACTGAAAGAGGGGAGATTTAGATTAGATATAAGAAAGAAATTATTTTCTGTGAGGGTGATGAGGCACTGGATTGCCTCAAAAAAGCTGTGGGTTGCCCAGAGCAGCTGTGGCTGCCCCATCCCTGGCAGTGCCCAAGGCCAGGCTGGACGGGGCTGGGAGCAACCTGGGCTGGTGGCAGGTGTCCCTGCCCATGGCAGGGGGGTGGGAACTAGATGGTCTTTAAGGTCCTTTCCAACACAAACCATTCAGATTCTATAAAAACACAGGTAATTCCAGTATGGGTAAGAAAAAAGGAAGAAAAAAAAACAACTTGAAAAACTAAAATCAAGAGAATAAAAATCTATTTTTCTACAAGTTACTATTGTTTAAAATTGGTATAGTACACATACGCAGTATCAACAAAACCGTTTTGCACTTTGCCAATTATATTTTTTTTTTAAAGTCACTGCAGTCTGCATTCTAAATTCAGGTCTTCCATTGCCAGAAGCTTCCAATAACCTTCCCATCAGAAACATTTCTGAAGTACAGCTAGTAGGACACCATCTCACAGATGACTAAAGGAAGAATCTGGGGAAAAAAAAACCAAACAGAAAACAAACAAACCAACAAAAAACAGCGAAGCACTGACAGATACAGAGCAACATTGGAAAGGAGAGAACAGAATTGTAGTAAAAGTCTATCAGTCAGGATAAAAGTTTGTGTAACAAAAAATTTTTAAAGATATGTTTCATTTGGTCATCATCCAATCATGGACATTTTCTGTTAATAATAATGAAATAGATATGTCAGTACTTTGACACCATCATGGATGAGTCATTCACCTTTACCACAGGGAGATCAAAAACTTCACGAGATTCTCCAACTTCTGGATTGTCCCCATCTTCTGAAATAATATGTGAAGCCAGTGCATTGTAAGAGACTTCCTTTGCTTTCCCAGCTTTCAGAAGTTGAATAACCTAAACCCAAAAGAGAACACGGAGAAGTCTTTTTAGCACCTTTTATTTGAGAAAAACGTTAATGAAAAAACACACTAACATGAGAGGAATGAATATCACCTTCTGTCTTAGCTGCCCTCCTGTAAGTGGCTAGCACTATTTTTGAAGTTGCCAAACGCATCCCGTTTAAAACCTGGCTGCCAATGGTTTATGCCTCTGCCATATTTTAATCATTTAAGTTAAGGATTTACTTTCCAAAATAATTCAGGCTGGGCAGAAATCTGGAAAATGTGAACATTCTTCCAAAACACATATTCCTCAAAAAACATCTCAAAACAATTATATCTCAGGCAGGGCAAGAAAGCCTTTCTTCTCACTGTTTGTTTTTTGCATATGGTGGCTTTGGAAGCATTTCAATATACTTTAAAATACATATTTGAAGTTTTAAGAAAAGGTGATCCAATGGTTACCTTAGAAAAGGTAGCACCATAATGGTACATTGCAGTCTTCGTAGGAATTCTTCCAGATTTTGCTAGTTATTTACTTGGGGGGGTGGGGGTGGATTGTGCATTTCCTGTAAATGCTCATTTAACAGCTAAAAGAAGAACTCCACCTTTACCAAACACATTTGTTTCCGTTATTTCTAGATCAAATCAACATGCCTCATCCCAGAGCATATAAGTAAGTTTGAAGAAGCCACCCAGCTGCTCCAAAACAGTGCAGACAGACAGAACTGAGGAAAGAACATGCCTAATACCCCCTTGGTATGAGAAGGATCTGCAAGCAAAAAAAAAGTTGTAAGCAATGCCTTGAGAAGAGAAAACGTTCTAACAAAGGGTTGACATGTTGGGAAAAGAAGTGATGGAAGGCTAAGTGATTTAGAGAAATAAGAAAAAGAAAAAAATAAAAGTAGGAGGACACATGCCCCCTAAGTTACAGCCTTAGAGAGCTGGAATTGAAATGTCTCACTCCATCGCTCTGTCCTCAGAAAATGCAAAACACCTCATAACTCACAAAGCATATCTTACTCCTGCTTTTGCAAGGCCCATATACAAGATGTTGGTTGAAGAGCTCAGCATTCTCTCAGCTCAATTGTAGAAATGTGTGCTGAATTCAGCCATGTCCCCCAAAAATGGGTCTCACTTTTATTTGAATAAAAGTAGCAGAGAAGGTAGCGGGGTGTAGAGGGGAGGAAGAGAAAAATGTTTTAAAACATTAAGGTCTAGAGTTCAGATGTCAAAATGCCAATCAAAATTATCCTCTCCTTTTTTCTTTTATTATTCAGAAATAAATAGCATTTCTCTTCATAATGATTTTGCAGAACCAAACTGATGCTCATTCTCCAAAACCTGCTGGGGACATTCCCTTCATAACAGGATGCCGTTATGAACAGCAGAGAGCAAGGCACCATATTCATCAAACAAAATATTAAGTAATTGGTCCTTCAGCAATTCCTACTTACCCTGTACACTAAACAGGACAGAGAAGGCACTGAAAAGGAGACTCTCAAAAGGTGGTGTTGGGCTATTATAAAGCATCTATGCTAAACAGAAAAACAAGGCTGGAAAAATCACCACTCAGCGAGGACACAATTTTGGTATTTCCTCAATGAAGCACTCAACTTTACAACTGCATTTAAAAAAAAATAATAAATCAACTTTTTTCTGCAGTGGATGAATGTGTGACATTATCAAATTGCAACAGAATTACTCAAAAATAACCAAGAAAATTGATCACAAGCTTGCCGTTCTTGCCACCACACAAGAACAGGAGAGAATGTTTCCATTTTACACACAATCTCCTAAATCACAGGATACCTTCCTGCATGAAATCCAGCTAACCACAGGGTAACACAGGACGCTAGAATTCCAATGGGAAAAGCTAAATCAAAATAAAGCACTTTTGAAAACAATAGATGTTTAAGACCAGCCCCCACCACACAAGCTCCTCATCTTGCGCAGCTCCCCTGAGTTACAAGCCCCATTCAACTGGTTTAAGGGAAGCCTAAAAACAGGAGTGAATATAATAAAAAGTGAGCACACAAATCTGACAGTTTGGGAAAGAAGTTACAACTAATGAGCCAGAAGTATGAATTTCTTTATATCAAAACAATGACACATTAAACTCTGCAGAGTCTGCTTATACAAAAGGTTCAGGTAGTAAGTTTAAACATTATGAATATGATAGATGATAACTTCAAATGATTACTTAAAGTGGTGTGAAAAAAGGCCTCCTAATTTAGCTCACATCAACTTCAAAAGGCCTCCCAGATCACAGGACTTCCTTCAGTTTAAGTAGAGCCTAGACTCAAAAGTTGTATTGGCACAATTAAAGGACTTCACCTATACTAGTATTAACCATATACCTGTAAATAGAAAATAAAATGCTGAAAAGCCCCAATATGATCATTGTAAAAATCCTGCACTTCAAGCGGTAGCCTGTATGACTTATAAATGAAATTTTGGGTTTGGGGCAAATAAATTTTATCTTTGTTCTCTGCCTCTCAAATCTGTGTTGGAAGAAACAAGAGGAAGAGCTCAAAACTAAGAAGACAATACGCATAAAAAAAATAATAATAAAACAAGAGATAACCAGAAACCAAATATCCTGCTCAAAGTCCTTATGCTGCACTGCATTACTTTTTATCTCTTTTTGTATGAAATACTGATTTTAACTGGTGTTACCAAAGCATGACTGTTTCAGCTTACATCTTTTGGGAAAGCAGGAAAAGCATTTATCAAAAAAATAATAGCTGACATCTACTCATCACCCCCTGTAAGGTGTGAGCAGCCAAGTGCACATCCCAACGGAATGGCTTTAAAGTTGAGAGCCAGCAGCCTAATTCTCCCTCATTTGCCAAAGAACATCTAGGCACAATTCCAGACCTTTGTTTCCTTTCTAGTTTATGCTGCATATTTATAGGTACTGGGTATGCAGTTAATCACCTGAATATATTACTTTTTTTCATTCTCGGATTTGTTTTGATTAGAGTGCTCACTTGTACTAGGCCTGTTTTAATATTTATTAAGATAACTGGTTT
The DNA here is from genome assembly GCF_017639655.2 of Falco naumanni. Classification (NCBI taxonomy): domain Eukaryota; kingdom Metazoa; phylum Chordata; class Aves; order Falconiformes; family Falconidae; genus Falco; species Falco naumanni. The sequence goes on along the minus strand of NC_054057.1, from coordinate 53,805,032 downwards.
TCCATGAAACCATTTGGAAATTTAAGCTGATCAAAGTGTGCTCCTCCCCAACAGATGAAGGAGGAAACTTCTTTTCAAAATCAAGCTAGCATCCATTTGTACATGAAGAAGTAAAAAGCACAAAATATATTTGTAACTTTTGTATTAGTAATGGAACCCTTCACTAAAAGAACTGTTTTTAAAAGCTATTTGTGGAGTTCAATTTAGAAATTCTGCTTTCTGTCTTGTTTCAAAACACAGCCGATAAATACTGCTCTGGTTCAGGTTGTTCCCAGGGTACCGCAGAGGGCACCTGCAGAAGAGAGGACAAAGGCAGCCACCACAAGCTGGCCAAGAGCTCAGCACAACACACCTCCCCGCTCTGACCTGGCTCTGCAAACCCCAACCCAGGCAGGACTCAGCCCTCCCCGGTGCCTTGTGCTCCCATGGGCTCACCAGCACAGAGGCGAGCCCCTGGCCTCCATGTAACGCTGTGCCATGCCAGCAAGCCATTTCAGAAACGAGAGCACCAGAAGGAAGAGCGTTTGAACAGGCCAGCTGGCCGTCTAAACAACTCAGATCTACAGGACTTCTCAATTCGGGCATCGATCATGATGAGGAAGTGGCTCAACAGCCTCCAGCATGGCCTGATCTTGGAAGGAGCGTAGCCTGTTCTGCGCAGTGCTGTGCCTGACCTTACCAACTCCGCCAGAGCCACCTTCCATGTCTGCCTGCAACCCAGAGAAGCCATCCACAAACAGAGGAGAGTTTAGTGTACTGATAAAACTAGAGCAAATCAAAGCCTTAAGACAATGACACTGACTGCTAAGAACAAAACCTAAGTAAGAAAACTAGCTTAAGAGAATGCTTGTTTACTCACTCTATGGGAATACCACTGATTGTCTTGTGTCAACACAGAACTAACTACATGCCTTTTGGGACATTATTTATGATAGATGATATATAAGAGCACAATTAGGTTTTTTGCACTCATCTTCATACACATAATAATATTGCTGCTATAGATTTATTTTTTTTTTAAATACAAAAATTGTTACTCAAGCTCTAACACACTGTCAAAAATTCTATGTCTTAAGACCTTGGGAATCTTTTCCTGCTCTTTCGAATTATTCCTAGACTGTCCTTCTATTAGCATATAATCCTATTCCTATGAATAAATACCATTGCAGCAGGTCAGTGCCTACATCTCAAGTTCACTTAAAGGCCTACAAGACTCAGCAAATGCCAAGGCATGAGAGTGAAGGAACCCAACGCTGAACTAAGAAGCTGCAGCAACTACCAAAGCAGCAAAGACTTTCATTTCAGCGTGAAACACGCAGCATCTGTGCAAAGGTGCTGTCCTGGAGCCAGATACGGTGGGCTTCAAACGCTTGTCTAAAGGGACAAACCACGGAAACTTTTTAACCACTGTCACCAGAGGTGACTGGACCTTATTAGCGGCCAGCCCCAGCACCCGGGGGGCTGCCCTGGGCCGGATCCATCACCGGGGGGGCTGTCCCGGGCCGGCCCCGACACCCGGTGGGGCCGCCTTGGGCCACCGCAGGCCAACCTTGCCCCCAGGGCAGCGCCCTAGGCCGGAGGGCCGGGCAGCCGCCTGTCAGCGCCTGCCGCCCCCCGCCGCCGGCGCCCCCTCGCCCCCAACGCGGCCAGGCGGTCCCGGCCCGGGCACCACAGCCCCGGGGGGGCGCACGCAGCGGACGGAGGGCAGGGCCCGGCGGCGGTAGGAGGGCAGCGCCAGGCCAGCCTTCCCCCGCGCCGCCGGCGGCCTGTCAGCGTCCCGCGGCCAGATACAGCGCCGGGGCGGGGACGGGAGGGGCCGGCGCCGAGGGCGGGCCGGCGGGGGACCGAGCGCGGCCCCGCGGAGCGGCCGGGGCGGAGAAGCGGCGAGCAGAGCCGCTGCCCGCCCGGGCCGGGCGCTCACAGGAAGTCCCTTCGCCCGCCCCTCCTCCGCTCAGGCGGCTCTACGGGGCCTGCGCGCCCGGGCCGCGGGCTCCATGGCGGGTGGCGGCGCGCTGTCCGCGGGCAGGGCCGGTACCGCCCGGTACCCCGCCCCCCCCCGCCGCGCGCGCTCCTTCTCCCCCCTCCCCCGCGCCGCCCCGGGGGCAGCTGCGTGAGGCTCGAGCCCGCGTACGGAAACGTCGGGGGAAGGGGGTTACAGGGAGCTGGGCGATCCCACAGTGCCCCCCCGGGGGGTTGCGAGAAGGAGCTGAGGGAAGGGGCGAGGGGGAGGGTGACCCAGTACCTTGGGGTCGATGTCTCCCACCACGAAGAACTTGACATCTTTGAACATCTCCTCCGGGACTTTCAACTCCTCCTCGTCCGCCGACATGGTCCCGGCCGCCGACACGGCGCCCCCCCGGCACCCCCTCCCCGCTGTCCCCCGCGCTCACTGTGCAGAGCCGCCGGGGCCCGGGTCTCCCGTCCCCTCCCCCCGCCGAGCCGCCGAACCGCGCGAGCAAGGCGCGCGCTGTGGGACACACCATCCCCCGCCGGGACTCAGGGAGGGTAGAAGTGGGAAGGGAGAGCCGCCGGTACAAAACGACTCCCCCCGCCCGATCATCCCCTCCCCGCTGCCGCAGGATAGTGCCCACTCCTGACGGACGGGCGCTATCTCCGCTTCTCTTCCTCGCTCCGAACCGGACCGGGAACCAGCATCCGGGTCCGAAACTCCCCCCGCACGGAACGCAATGGACTCGCCCCGAACGACAGGGGCGGGCAGCGGAGATACTCGGACCCGCCCATTGGCAAACAGGCGAGGGAAGGGGGAGGGGAGCGCACCGCCCCCCAGCCCCGCCCCTCCAGGCCTCCCAGGCCCCGCCCCACCGCCCAGGCCCCGCCCCCCGCTCCCGCTGTGGGGGTGACAGCGACGATCGCTGCGGCTCCCCTGAGTGGCGGCCGCCCGTTCCGAGCCCGGCCCCGCTTCCCCCCGCGCCCGCAGGGGACACCCCCGGCTGGCGGAGGGGCCCTCCCAGAGCCGAGGGGAGCAGTGGGTGGCGGCCGGCGGCCTCTCAGCCGGCAGCGGCCGGTGCCCCCCCGAGCCCTGGGCCCGGAGCTGGGCCCTGCGTGGCTGGGAGGGCCCGAGCGGGGCTGGAGCCGCGCTCCCCAAAAAGCACGGTGATAGCGAGGGGGCTGGGCCCGTGGCCCTCGGTTTTCCTCTATTTCTGCTTCAACTCTTCAGACCTACCACCTGGTCTTTTCCTTTTTCTCCACGAAGAGATCTCACCCTTTGGTTGCAGGTTTTATTGCATTGCCCCCCCCCCCCCCCCCCCCCCCCCAATTTACTTTTTCAGTGAAAACCAAGGCTAAAGTCCTTAAACTTTTATATGATGCGCTTTTTTTTGTAGTACAGGAAAAAACAGGCTTTCATCTATGTTCATCGGGGGGAGTCAAGCAACAGCAGGTGACTACTGCACACTGTACAGGCTGTACACCGATTACAACATTTTGGATCCAGTTTCAAACCATTTTTTCAATCCATCAAGAACTTCTCAAAATCCAGTTCTTTCCCAAGTAAAACACATTAGCCGTTCCAGCTGGGCGTGTCTGCAAATCCCATAGGCATAATAATTATTCCAGCATCCAACCCAATGAACATATTACTACTGATATCAGACATTTTCCCTCAAAAGCCTACTCAGAGCATCCTTCTGTGTTGATAGTAAATCATTCAAACCTGGAGGGGGATATGTCTTACCTAACTCTGGAAAACCGATCAGAAAACAGTAATTACCACTTTACCTTTATATAAATTACTTTTGTAGTCAACAGAGAGAAATGAGAACTTTCAGAGCCTGATTCATCTGGTGTAATTTAAACATCCGTGCATAGTCAGATAAATCTTGCCCCCACGCTGTGCTTTCCAAAGGAATTTTGGACCCCTCATAATACTTTTACGTGGGCAATATTTCCCTCCTGTTCTTAAGAGAGATGTTACAACGTGGCATCAAAAGCCTTACTGAAATAAAAATAAGGGGCACATATTGTTTGCCTCCTATAAAACTAAATTAAAGTCAGTTTTCTCAAAAAATACCTGGTAGAAACTATTAATCTGTGTACAAGCAATCCATTATTTGTCAAGTATTTTGGGAGGAGTTGAAGTGAAATTTATAGTACACAAGTGCCTAACTTCCTTCTCATCATTTTTCAAGGTGCTTCACCTGCCTTTATTCTGATCTGGATCTCTACATGACACCCACCCCTTTCTACTCTAGCTATGTAAGAAATACCCAGCCTGTCACCTGTTCTTTGAGTACTCCAGGAAGAGAACTTACCCTTTGGTTGCAGATTTTATTGTGTTGCTCCCCCCAGTAACAATTTACTTTTACTTTTTTTACTTTTACAATTTACTTAAACTTTTACATGATACACTTTTTTTGTAGTAAAGGGGGGGGGGGGAAGTAGAAATAGCCATCTGCTTTTAAATTGGCTTACCCCTTTCATCCAATAATTTATATTCTTATCTCACTTTCTGTCTTTTCTAATAATTCTTGTTTAGAGTAATTTTTTTCTGCCCCAAGTATTACCTGGATATTCTTTGAAAAACACTTCTCTGAGCCTTCCCTTCCTTTATAGTCACTGCCCAGGCCCCTCAGTCCAGCCCTGGCTTTCTTTGTTCCATAATTTTCACTCTTTCCAACTCCATTTTTGACCATTTTGACTTCTTCCCACTAAATTAGAACTACTTAGACCAAAATCTTCATTCACCCGCAGTGAAATCTTTTTCTTATTCTTCTTCATCTATCAGATATCATTAGCACCATTGCTTCCTGAGTTTCCTTTCCTTTTGGATTTCAGTGCCTCTGTAATCATCTGCATCTTGCAGCACTGGTAATTCTCACCTCTTTTCTTTCATAAATATTGCTGTCTCTCAAGTTTCTGTTCCACATTTTTTTTGGAGTTCTTTTCTCTTCATGATGTCCTTAATTACTTGGCTTCATCTTCTTTCTCAGTGTGATTGCTAAATTGCCCCTTCTCACAAGGGTACTTTCCTTATATCTGAACTTACATGCTATTGCGTATTCCCACTCCACACAAAGAAAACCAAAGTGATCTGTCCTCTTGATTTCCCTCCTCAGCCTATTTTCCTTGGTACTTATAATGAGTTCCCCTGGCCTTCCTATCCTTTGGATTTACCATAGCCACATTAATTTTTAGTTCTTTGTACAACTTCAAAATTACAAGTATTTCAAACCAGGCTGGGCTATGCTAATACTGACACAGAAGAAGCATAATGCAAACAACCAGCACACTTTGAATGGGATTTTAATCATAATGCCCCTTCCCAAACCTTCAGCTGAAATTGTGCTGTTGCAGCATCAGATGGGGCCACTTTGGATCTTCTGTTTGTTCAGCTAGTCACAGCAGAAGAATATGAGATAAATTTGGTATTTAAAATCCCAACAATTTGAAGATCCTCTACAATATATTATATATTAGCAATACAAGGTCTGGCTACTATGTTAAATCACTGAAGCTCATTGCAAAAGCAGTTTTTCACAAAAAGATATCCATTAATAAGGTGTCAACCTTAAGCAGAATTTGTCTTTTTCACTAATTATGACAAAAATCCAAGAATAAAGTTTAATTCCATCCACAGTATGGAAGAGTAATGCAATTGGAGGGGGGCAGGGGCGGGGGGAGGCAGGGAAGAGAGGCTAAGAATTAACTAAAATAGCTTTACCAAAATAAATTTGTTTTATAAATTCAGTCCCGGAAAGCAAAGATAAAGTTGTTGGAGCCCTCACCTGGGATGTGGGACATGGACCTTTTAGTGGCCCCTGAGAAGGAATTGTGTAAATCCCAGTGTTGGATTTTGTGTCATATAGACTGGCTGTTGTATTATCAGTAGTGGTACTAAACTCACACAGAAGTATCTCTTTTTATCCAGTTTTGCTGGCTTCAAGATGACCACTTCCAGGAAAAAAGACTACTCACATGAGTTGCAAATTCTTCCCCTTAATTATCTTCTAAATAAGCAGTAGAATCCAATTAATGAACGTACATTTTACCTCTTTATGTATTTCACGAGTCACCTGTCAACAAGTTATTTAAATTCTAGTAATCTGACTATTTCTAATAAAAATTAACAGCTCCAATTTCTCCACTCTGTGTGTGATCTAGTCTGCGAACCATAAGAACAGAAAACTAGAGTGGAAAATTATGTTATCAAACAAGAAAAAATATCCTCTGTATTTGGCAGAAATAAATTCTGGGTTCTGCACACAGGTCAGCACACGGAACTAAGATCAGTGGGCTGGTCCCACTGCTTAGTCATAGTAAGGCACAGAACAAAGTGCTCACCTACATCTATCCATTATGGATTTGTTAGGTTATGAGATAAAACTTATCTGCACGAGAGTGACAATGGCAGGAGGGGGAGCCCAAATAACAGCCTGCCAGACTGCTCCCAGGCCTGTCTCAGGGACCATCAGCCCATCAAAGTCCCATCTGCACAAGCCAGAGGAGCACAGGGGCAGCAGGGCTGGTGGAACCCAAACTGAGGTAGCACCGCCTTGTGCGAGCCCCTCAGCCCCAGATCAAGCCGGAGCAGGCGGCGAGTGGGTGAAGTGGCCTGGGGGCAAAGGGGTGAGTGGGTCTCTAAGGGCCAGCTCTGGGTGTCAGAGGACCTGGGTATCTCTAGGGGTAGGAGCACAGGGGTGTGACTTATGGGACCTGAGGACTCCTGGCCAGTTTGTGTGTGCCTGATGCTCTGTATCACCAGCCGGAGCAGGGCTGCAGCCTCGGGGCTTTTACATCCAGATGCCAGTAACTGGGGATACAGGGATCGAGGGGCCAGCTACTGGGCAGGCTGAGTGTCTGAGAACAGCTGCTGAACAGACCTATGTCGTAGATGTCCATACATAGTCTCACTAGTGGAGTTCCATACTGTCCAGCCAGAGGGGGAGCAGGATAAGGCCGTTGGTGCTGTCCATGTTGGTGTGAGTGCTCTGAGTGTGCCTGTAATCTGTGTGGCTGGCCATGTATATGTGTACGTATGTAATGTATGTGTGTGCTTCCCTGTATGTGCCAGCTGGGAATACATGTTCAGCCTTGCTGCTAGTTGGACCTGGAGACAGGGAGCAGCAGCAGCCTCATCTCCCCAGGGCTGTAGGATCCAGGATGATACATTTCCTTCTAACAATATTCATTCTCCCCATTCATATCATGCTCTTTCAGAAGGGTTTGCAGCCTCTCCCTGTCACATCACTGGACTTGTGCCCATCAGGTAACATGGGATGCTGCTCTGTGTCATGGCAGCATGCTCCTGTGTCAAGCCAAGGTGTCTGACCAACACCACAGATGGATGAGAATAGTTCAAAGGAACTGAACTCCTGCAAAGGTGCTAAGCATGTGGCCGAACCTTAATCTACCCAAGAAACATCCAAGATTGGACTCGTACAAGTACAGTCTCTGCTCTGATGCAGCCACAACAGTGTAATTGCATGGGAGCCAGCACTCGCAGAGATCAATTACGCCTCGATACGAGTTTATTTCTGGGCTTACTCTAGTGAATAGAGTGAACAGAGATTGTGCACATTGCCATAGTCCACAATGATCTGAACAGCACTTATCTGTACTATAAACACACCAAGCACAGTACCCAATAAGTCTTAACTATGAGAGTTCTGTACACAGAAGTTTATGACCGTGTTTCCAGAAAAGCTCTAAAGCAATCTTTATTTTGCAACGGGTGTTGCTTGCACATAGGGAAAGCCAACTGAGCTGACAAGATTTGTGCAGACAATTAGCCTTTGCTTACATAAATGCCTTATTTGTGTGCACAAACGATTATATGAAAAATTCATATGCACCTACAATATCACATTTAGGCATAATTGCTTGTGAAAAAACAACAGTTTGATTTTTTCTTGCTGTTAATTAAATTCAAAGCTTAGATTAAATTGTACATTTGTTTTACTCCAGTGAGCAGAAGGCTTTCCAAGTCCTTTGTTAATAATACATACTTGTTGGTAGAAGCTGGCTCTCTAGATGCTACTTTTCCAATAAAATATATCTTCACAAAGCACCCAGTTTTTTACAGAAAGCTGATGTTGGTTTCAATGTGTCTGGAAAGTTGTTGAGAAGTCACAGAAGGCATGCTTCCTGCATTAATCACCATACTGATTTCTCAAGGTGAATAAGAATCTGGGTTTATAATCTGAACCAAAATATGCAAAACAGATACATAGAGGACTCTGCTTTGGCTTGAAAAATGCCTGTGCATTTTTCCTTTCCTTCAGTGGGACTACTTGCAATGGGAAATATGATTTATAATTAAAAACTTTCTTTGTATCTGTACTGCAACACTGAATCCTAAAAGGCTCTCTTGGAACTGATAATTTCATTTTCAATTCTTTTCCAGTTCCGTAACTGCACAGCAAATGCCTTGTCATTTGCTTGACAGCTTTCTTTTTTAATATAATAGTTGCAAAATGTTTTGCAAATGCCAAGTAACAAGGTGTGCCTTTACTATAACTGTGCATAAGTGAGCAGGGGAGGAGAATGCTCTTATTAGGACATCTAATGTAAGGGCATTTTTTATCAGAAGTGAGACATTGTATGAAAGGAGGAGATACAGTCCTTTCTATTAGCTGCTAAGGAATATACCTGGCATATTAGCCTACAGGGAGAGGGGAATGAAATGTTGTATGTCACATTGCAAGGATAAAAAAACAGCCCTAAGCTGCAGCTGGGCATGTCTTTATCAAAACGTAGCTAGCGGGACAGCGTACCATGTAATTGCACTAGTTACACTTGTCTAAAGCCACTCCTGCTCCAAGTTGTTCTCCAACAGGTGTCACCTAGTACCACATCATTGCAGGGCTTGCTTGGAGTAGGTCTGCATAGCAGTTTTTAGCGGGGGAAAAAAAAAAAAAAGAATTAATTACGCAGACTGATGCAGGGCTCTTCAAAACTGCTGAGCCTCCACACATACAGCTGAAAGGAGCTGCCAGCATGGATGGGGGAGAACAGAGCAACCCGTAGTTAATCCCTCTTCTTTCAAACTTCCAGTGATAACATCTACACAACCTTCCCGATACCTTGTTCTAGTGTTGTAAAAATCCCTTATGGTTAGAAAGCCTTCCCCCATATCTGATGGAAACCTTCTGTTCGGTAAATGAGGCTGATTCTTTCTTCCTCAGACTACCAGTAACCCTCTCTATGTAATTTTTTTTAGATACCTACATACATACTTTATATATATATATAAGTATGTATGTATATATATAACATTATAGTACTTATATGTGTTCTGGACCCAACTGTAATGCACCATGAAAGAAGAATGCAAGTTCCCCCACTGCTCTGGGCAAGAACAAATAATTTGCCACAAATAAAATGCGATACCGTAATTCATAGGCTCCATTCTTTGCATCTCAGGAGAAGTCTTTGCTTCTGCTCCTACCAAAGTACCTACCAATTTCTGTACATTTTCTGAGTTTGAGAAAAGATGTTTATGAAGTGTGGTGGGTAATTATCCCCATAGCTCTTCTTTGTAGCTTGTGAAGATTTCCTTCATTGATGGGCTTCCCATTTGGATAAAATGTATCAGCCAAACAATGGAGAACGGAAATTGTCCTTTAAGCCAAGGCTTTCATTCATGCAGGCTTGAAAAAAAGTTAATGAAACCTGGAGTTACTAAAAAGAGTTTTTCTAGAAAGGAACAAGCTTGGCATTATTTCTGCCAAATCTTTAATACGTGATTCACAGGATGCTAACACTCATATTTATTTTTACATTATTAATGCATAAATGCAGAAAAAGGCAACTGAAATTGGTGGCATTCCAGAGTATGTTACAGAAGAGTGTGAAGAATGAGCTTGGGTACCTCTCTGAGATGATCTCTGTTATTCATTTATGGCTTTGTGTTCAGGACTAAAAACCCTAAATTTGTGCTGATAAAAACATTACATCACATTGCCCTCTTTTTTTATGCTGTCCAGAAAAGTTAAATGTTTTGCTTATCCAGAAAGAGGAATGGACACTTGCCTGAGTATGTGGCATCCATCACAGCTGTGCTACTCTGCTGGCTCACTGCAGCTCTAGGAGGGGCAGCTTTCCTCCCTCCTTGCCACGGCAGCCTGGGTGGGTGGGTGGGTTTTGCCAAATTTCTGTTGCTCCTCTCAAACAGGTTGTGACTCTTACCTGACCAACGTGGAGCCAAACTCACTGAAAGCTAATCATCTGGTCCCCTTCCTCAGCCTGGATTTCTGCAAGCAGCATAAAGGAGAGCTCCATGGTGCTGAGGTGGGACTAGCTGTCTGCTGCTAACTTGGACTCTCCAACCTGCAATCCCATTTAAGTTGACTTTAACCACCCCAAAACCTTCCCTGGTTCTGGTTGCTCATTTCTGCCTTTGCACTTTTTGCATTACGGTGCTCACACAAGAGTTCCAGTGCCTCGGGGGTGACCCAGGCTGATCTTGCTGAAAACAGACAGTTAAAAATAGTTGGTTTGTCCGCAGGTGATTTTCCTGACTCGGTTAACCTGGTGCCGGCTCAGCGTGGGCAGTGACTCAGTGTCCGTGGAGTGGGAGATGGAGAGCAGCAGCTACGCGAGCCTGCCTGGCTGCCCGTGCCACCAAAGAAAATTGTATGTAGCCACAGTGTCTCAGCGCTAAAACCAATGAAAAACATTTCTGCCGGGAAGCTTTCCCTGGCTGACGTAAATTCACAGCAATTCCATCAACTTTGGAGCAGTTCCTCCAACTAACAGAGTGTAATGCCAGAAGGTCACTTAGATTAACCGTTCACGTGGAGCACTGGGAGCAGAACTATCACTCCATTGTTTTTCTCTAAAAACAGCCCAGTCTGGGAGCATGTCTGCTTTATCGCCTTCCCCAATGCTGAAGCTTAGAGCAGCGTTTTCAGGGTAGCCGAAAAGACAGGTGCCTACACATCTTTACAGACAGACAGAGATATATGTACCGATCTGCCTGTGATACGGTACAAACAGAGAAGCTGATTGCATTTGTCACACATACCGGTGGCAGCATCTTTGGGAGGCTCCCAGTACTTACACATGGATGTAACTGTACTGTGCAGGCAAGTAGTTATTGTTGCCAGTTTGGACTACCACTTTCTTTTTTCTGTGGATGGAACCTCATTTCTGTTTCTCACATATTTTCAAGTGAAACACCAACATCTTTGAAAAATGTCTGATGACATTCTGGTAACAGCCTTGAGGCTAGAAGAAACCAGTAAGTCTTCTGGTCAGCCTTTCTTATAATTTGCCCTTGAATTTAATCCAAAATACTCGTGCTCTGAGCTGAGTATCCTGAGTGACTGGTTAGTCAAAGTGGAACTTCCTGAAAGATATCAAATCTTGATCTGAAGACATCAAGAGATGAAGAATCCATTACTGCTCTTAGCTGATCAATGGTTTTAACATTACCTAGCAGCCAGCTTAATTAATTAGAGATTAAGATCTAGAACCCTCTGCCTTTTTCCTATGCCAAGCACAAAACATTATGAAGTAACACATTTGTTACTCAAGTCCCTAATTGTCTGCCACTCTTCAATGCAAAAAAAAAAAAAAAAAAAAAAAGAAGAATTATTGATTTGCTATCTAGAGTAAGTCTGTTTTAATGATTTCAACTACTCAGTACTAACCAGGAGTTTGGATTCAAAGAAACAGGTTCATTGTCAATAGTTCTCTCATTAGAGCTAAGCTCAGGATGAATGCAGGCATACTGCTTATACGCTCAGGGCAGTCCTGGCTCTAACTGTCTTTTTTTTTTTTTTCATCCAGGAGGCTTTCAGGGAAATAAAGGCTCTGAAGGTCCCTAAATGTTCCCGCTACTTCAAAGACATGCTCAGTGATACGCTGAGGCTCCCCCAATATGAACAGATAGTTCTCTGATTCAAGAAAGCCTACAACTGATTTATGTCTAGGAATTGATAAGGTCTAATTCCTCCATGAACTGGCTGAGGCCAAATAAGATTTAAGTTCACATGTGGCTCCTTCAGTGTCTAGCAAGGTCTTTCACGCCTACCATATCCCTGATGTCTCTACAGCCCAGTCAGATATGGTTAAAACTGCCCGGGAATTGGGGAAAAGGGAAAAGTGTCATATCACACGCAAAAAAAAATGTGATCACTTTGAACTTCAAGACGCCAGGCTATGATGAAGCTGTTTCTATCGATTCTGGCATGCTACAGCCTGAATTTGTTAGCTCTCCCATGTGCTTAAAGGACCATCCCCCTCCTTCATCCCTGAGGCTTCTGCCGTATCCGTGTCAGTGTTGGTCATTTTTAATCTATGACACTGCATAGACTCTCGGATACTGGTTTAGCCCTCAAAGAAGCCACTGAAAGCTTCTCTGGGTTTCTGTAGAGCTTGCTGCATTCCCTATATAAATTAGAGCAGCTTCAGGGTCCCAGGACTTGCTAAGTCTGAATTCTCAGTGTTGCAAATGGAAGAAATCATGGCATGAGGCAGCAAGCACCAAAGCTGTAATGATCTTCCTTCAGGGAGTCAATTACATTTGCTGTTTGCCTTATGGCACACGTAGGTGATTACAGTGTGGAGGCCAGGATACGTTTGTTTAATGTATCCTTGAACTCTATTACATTTTCCACTCATCTTGCTAGAGCCTTATCTTCAATTACACTCCTTTCCATATGCCCCGAGCTGTTATTTGTTACAAGACCAACCTGACCCTCTTGTATCCAAAATGTCAGTGAATTAAATCAAATTTTTATACTTTTCAACTTGAACAGTTATCTCACGATGCACATAACAAACAGAAAATGAGATCTACATTTTATTAGACACAGTGGCACTTACTGATTTTTAACTATTAGGCAGAACCATTTTGCTGTTTGCAGTTACAATTCCATTATTTTTCTCTGTGGCTGGATAGCTGTCAATTGATTTAACTCATTCTAAATGTGTAGGATAGTGTTCTCCATAGTGTTGCTTGCATTCAAAGAATTGGATACATTTCTATTCTTTTTTTCCTAAAAGGGAAGGCACATTTCCACAGTTACATTTCTCTACAGTCTAAGCTTTTTTGCCTCCTATATTTTGTGACAATTTTCCCAAGCTTTGTCTCTGAGTCAGGGATGCTCCAAAATCACATTCTTAGCTTTAATCATACCCTCAAACCCTGCTCATTTTGACAGGACTAAAGCACATAATTGAAATTAAACACAGTTGTGAATGAGGATGGGCTCCTGAAACAAGTCCATGTGAAAAACAACCCAGTGGGCGCGTTCCAATGGCTAACATATTATCATCTAGTTGCCGTGCTGTGCTGTACACTTTTTACGCTTTATATGTACGTGCTAATAATTTATCATTCATGCAGTGTTCATAACGATTAAGTGATAAAGGCACCAAACTGGGATCTAATCAATGCAAATATTTAGGTCCATCACAGGATACAGGGAGGTTTGCCTCCCGCAGCACAGCCTAGCTACCACGTGGCTCTTCTACAAGCCAGAGTCGACTCACACGTTCATAAATAATCCAGTTGGTAAGTATCAAAAGGTTACAAATCCTCACTAGTTTTTTGTGTGAACTCCTGTTTCAGGGCAATGGAAGGAAGAGAGCCATGCAGGGAGGTGAATCTAACCCTCTTTACGTTAAATTGACAAAACCAGAAGCATATATGTCATCATTTACTGTATCTCAATTTGCAGAGGGTAATTTCTCATAATAGGCTGACTTGATTGTCTACTGAACATACCCTGGAGACTGTTTGGTCTTGCTTTTGTATAGCAAAAGCTCACCCACGTCTCTCTTCACTCTGAAGGACAGAGGATATAAAAGCTACTATAGGAGTATTGTTATTCAGATAAAGAAAAGAAAGCTTAATTCAGATAGGGATGTCTTGTTGAGATTTACTAAGCAGTTCAGATGACTTAGATACCAATAATTTAGACAGTTCAGTTTTGCAAAAAAATCTTCTTACATTTTCAAATAATAATCCTCCTTGAAATGACTGGAAGAGATACACCCAGAGCCATAGATTTCTTAAGGAAATCTATTTCCTCACCTATTTCACTGATGCTTACACAAAGCAGCTGCCATAAATTTTTCTAATAAATGCTATAGATGGCTAACTCCATTTACATGACCCAAGCCCTTGCACTAAACCTCACCTGTGTAAAATAGTCCAGCTGGGTGTTTATCAGTAATTGTTTGCAAGGTTGCAAACCACCCCTGTGGTTCTCCATGACCCATGGTGCTCTTTTGTAACCCTTGTCATTAATGTGAGGCTGTAATGCAGTGTTTAATGGGGCATGCCTCTCACTGGGCAGGAGGGATTATCTGGGGCAAAGACACTGGGATATATGGTTCCTTGCAGTCACAGCTGTCATAAAAACAGAAAAGCGGCAAGAAAACCTCCTTGGAACAGAGAACATGCACTGTGGCAGGGACCATTTGTCTTTGTGCGTCTTCCTCATGAGGCAGCAAGCCCTGGGCTCCACTGGCAGATCCCAGGGAGGTGCGGCCGTGCTGCAGAAGGGGAGATGGCAGGAGAAGGACAGAGCACCAGCAGCCAGACTGGCTGGAGTGTAACCAAAACAGGAGGGATGGGGAGCACATGTGTGTGGGCAGCTCTGCAAAACAGAGAATAGTGCTAGAAGTAAAAGCTAAAAGACAGGAGATGTCATATGCGTGCATGTTGGATGAAAGGCTTTAAAACATGAAAACATTAAGTGGTTGTTTCTCATTTTTCTATTTAATTACTGGTCACAATTACAAAACCACTTTTATAACTCAACTGCCAAGTCAGTTGCTAGTGGTGATGTTGTAAAAGCTGACCATGTTAACTCCTCCAGTGCTCAATAAAGCACAGAAGAAAAGAGACGCATTAACATATAGTGAAGATGGTGAAATGTGTGGAGGAAGAAGGACACTGACAGTCTGCCCAGAAAGCTTTGAAGATGTATCAAGTCAGATGAGGAGTCCTTTTAAAAAACATAGTGATTTCTTTGTTTCCCAAATGATATTCAGCTTTTAAAGTAATACATGAGCCATCTTCTATGCAGATGGATAATACCTTCTTTAACGAAGACAGCCCGTGAAGTATGCTCATACGAGACCCTGAATAATTCAATGGTATCAAAATGGGAGGGTTTTGCTAAAGTTACAGTGAAATTCTGATTGGGAAGTCACCTTTTTTGTTCCTTTAGCAGCTGAGTTTGAATCCACTGTGATACAGTTGAAACTTGAAAGTAGAAGGCAACCAACCACAGAAGAGGCAGAAAAAGGAGCTACAGAAAATGAACTTACAGAAGCCACCAGCTTAAAAGGCCAGCCGGGTCCCTTGCCTTTCAGATCACTTACTAAAATCTCTGCAGGGACAAGAACTACACGATACGTTGCATCTACCTGGAGGCACCTGAAGAGCGGTGGAAGGGGAGGCTCTGAGAAGAAAGGAAAAATGCGCTAGTTGCAGGTGCCAGCAGCTCCCTCTAAGCCTGGTGGCTTCACTTCGGGACAAGGCAAGGGTGGGCACGCAGTGGTACCCCGGGATAATTCAGAGATGCGGGTCTCAGCCGCTCTTGCTGGGTCAGTTTTCCCCACCTCCAGCTCTCGCTTGAGCATTCTCCCACTGTCACACGTTGCGGGAGCTGAGCGTGAGCTCACAAACCACCAGGCCACCACCTCGGAGGTACAGTCTACCCACTTTGACTCACAGACCAGCAGGCAGAAGAAAACTAAGCTATTTTACAATAAAATGCGTTGCTAGACAATTAAGAAGAGTCTGGCAACATTTTGCTGTCAAAGTAGTGAATACTGGTTGTCAAAAATAATGATGCCACTAATAACAACCCTTGTGAGAAAGAGAGAGACATTTAGACACATTTATACAATCACTTTCATCCCATGAGTTCAGAGAATTTTACAGCAGTAGCAAGAAGACACTGCTGTGGTAGAAGAAACCAAAATAAAACATTTGTAACATGATACTGCCAAATTCTATGAGAGAAATTATGTTTGGGGTCCTTTAAAAGCAGCCGTCTCTTTCAAATAGCTGGAAAAGTTTGCTGTCTTGCCTGTGATCAAGAGGGAAGATTTTTGTCAGCCTACAGGAGATGCCTGCAAACACTTTTCTTGCACAGGCACGGGAGCAGAATCATTTTAGTTGCAGAAAGAAAATATGTGGTCATATCCTACCATTTGACTTTTTCTAACTTGTAAATAATTCCTCTCATTTGGTTGAGCCTCTCACTCGCTTCAATAGCAAGAAAGATATGAAACATAAATAAGTAAACTTCCACAGCGTTCCCATTTTCTCTAATGACCTGCCATGTTGCACAGCTTGTAAATACTGGGAATTTGGCCTTACTTAAATTAACAGCAGTTTTGCTGATCTGGATGACGTGGGCAGGCAGGAGCAGGGAAACATGTAGGTATGCCGAATAATCAGGGGGAGGAAAATGTTCCACAGCTGGAAGGAAACAGCCTGTGACTGTGAATCCGAGACACTCATCAGTGACACTCAAGCTGAGAAAGCTGTACCCCTGTGCCTGTGCTTCCTCTGGCAGGTGGAGATGTGGCTGTGGCTGGTCAGAAATCTCCAGGGAGGAAAGCAGCAACCAAATGCCTGTAAAGAAATTAGGCTGTTGGAGTGGAAGAACCACAGAATCACAGAATCAATCACAGAATCACAGAATGGTCTGGGTTGGAAGGGACCTCAAAGATTATTTGGTTCCCACCCCCCTGCCACAGGCAGGGTCCCCTCCCACCAGCCCAGGTTGCTCCCAGCCCCGTCCAGCCTGGCCTTGGGCACTGCCAGGGATGGGGCAGCCACAGCTTCCCTGGGCAGTCTGGGCCAGTGTCTCACCACTGAGAAAAGACATCCCTTGATGATGCATGTATTTTTTTGTCAATACATAATATTGACATTTTTGCACATATTGCCAATCAGTGGCAATAACAAAACCAGCCTGGAATGCTAAAGTTAATGGAGGATTGGGAATAAGTTACTCCAACCAAGGAAAACATGGGCATGGGAACACACTGCCAAGGAGCCAAAGGGAGTGGAATGGGGATAGAAGGAGGTGTAAGAAAAAGAGTTGAAGAACTGCTGGTCCAGGAAAGTGTTTTAGAGTAATTTCTGTTCTTATTGTGGTAAACGGATCTTAAAACTTTTTGCCTCTGGAGTTCTGAAACAACAGTTCTAGACTATGGATGTATTTATGTAAATAAAGGTTCAAAAACCTACCACCTGCAAGGAAGAAGAAAGGCAACCTGGAAAACAACACACAACAGAAAAACTTGTGTTCAGCCTGACACTATCACAGCCTTCCCTATAGCTTCACACCTGGGCAAATCATCTGCCAAAATGCATAAAGCTCAAGATAAACAAATCTCTTCCACAACTTGGCATATGGAAAAAGGGTCTGAACTGAAATGGTAATTGAGTTTTAGAGACCCATCCATTTGCTGTCATCGTGCCATCTGTCTCCCTGGCAGAGTCCTGATAGTTTGCATTGGCAGCTTTGATTGCCAAAGCTCATGTATTAAGTTAGAGCTACCTAGTCTTCCCACACAGTTTCTTATTTTCCTATAGACCTGCTATTCTAGATGATTCACAGAACTGCAGGATACTGTGTACTCCCAGAAGCATAATATATTTTCATATTGTTAAACATTAAAAAAAAAAAACAACAGAAATACAAATAATTTTTTATTGTGGTTTGTAAGCAACCTGCAGAGACCAAGTCCATCAGAGTCCAGAGAAAGGCTTACTTCTCAGGGACTGACCACAGGTAAGGAAGATGACAGGCGCTGGTGTATATATGTGTTAAGTATTTGCTATCACCAGAGTAATAAATGAAAATTGTGGATGCCTTATGAGGGCAGTACCCCCTGAGGCAGGCTCCAAGCTACTGCATTACTGTCATCACTACTCACTGTAAAGCACCTTTGACTAAAAGCCAATATGACACCTAGCATAACTCTGTTGACTCCCCTGCAGTTACACAAATGATGAATGTTGCCCCTTAAGGTATGAAAGAAGTGATAAAAGTATTTCCATTTAATTTATTTACACAGAGTGCAACTTTAACTGCAGTGGCGAATGATGCGGGAGTTGCCCGAAGACTTTATCAAGTTACGTTCCACTGGTCCTTTGACCACAAACATGTTTTTGGCTACACAAGAACAAAGGGTTTAATTCCAGCAGGAGTTAATTCACGCTGGGCAGAAGACAGACCAGCACTCCTGGCAGTTCATTTACTGGGGCATACACAGTAATGTGCAAGGTACCAGAGTCCATCCTGCCTTTAGACCAGCTCTGTAATAGATTGTGGCCAAATTCAAGAAGCACAAGGACTGAGATGCTTACCAGGGAGTTTACATAAGGGAGGACTAAGCTTTAGGCAAGACAGATACGCTTTTGTTCTTGTTCTGCTTTGTTCCTATTGCAGATTTAAACAATACTTTAGTGATGTTGCTGAAGTCACACAATTGGTGACAATTCCTAGAGGAAGGCTTGCATGCCCTAAACCAAATAAGCCCTGCCACTAGAGGATGAGGAGTAGTTTTCCAGCCTTACAAATAAACAGACAACAGGATTTTAGCTCATTGTTTTAATTTCTGCCCCAAGACAGAGAGATTTGTCAAAGTTCCTCATAAGGATCTGGAGCAAGAGAACCCTGTTTGGCAAACAGGTCAGTCACTGGGCACTCTGGAGATGTGGGGCACTCAGGTCCCCCTTGTTCTTGTTCCTGCTCCAACATACTCCCCCAATCCTGCTGAGTGTCCTACTGACAGCAGGGTTAATCTCTGCTTCTCAGTCAGTAGGAATTGCTCCACTTTGCAGTAAGTAATCACACGTTACTGGGAGAGAAAGCCGGACTCCATCTTCCAGTTGCTGCGGCACTTGGTTGGGATGTTAGAAAACCTCAGGTAAGTCTGTGCTCCAGCAAATACGCAATTAGTAACCAGCTTCAACATCAGAAACCTGAAAGGGCTACCCAAAACAGCCAGCTGCTTGGCAGTTGAAATGCTTATGTGAGACACATAGCATCATGATTCAAGCCCGTAGCCTGAGCTGCAATGCTTTGAACCTTGATTGCCTATTTCCCAAATGCACGCTGCCACGGACCACTGGAGTGGAGGGGAATCACCCAGTCTCCCTCCCAAACACAGCTGCTACCCTGCACCTGAGACAGCTTTTATGGGATGAATTAGATGAAGAGATGAATTTCAGAAAAGCTGGTGTGTGTCCCTGAAGAGCTCTGGTTCAGCATTCCCCTCCCCGCTTCCAAAACTACAGTCCTGCCACGACACGTGAGCCAGAGGTGGGGCATCAGGAGAGTCTACCCCAGTGCTGATACTGGCCGCCTCTGAAGATCTCGGGTTTGGAAGACTAGAGTGAGATCAGAAGTGTGGATGGGCTCGGAGGGTGTGAGAGCAACCTCACAAGCTGTGCGCTTTAACTGTGTTTGCATTTGAACCTTTTGCTGTTCTAGGAGAGGAGTGGGTGGCCTGCAAGTGTGTTCAAAAAGCATGTCTGGATGTAATAAGCGTGAGCTGGAGCTGACAAATGTTAAATGAAATTTAAGCGACGATTACCTGAGTTTTAGAGATTGCCTTGACAGGACGCACACTTACTGAGCAGTCTGGCTGGCAACTGAGCAGAGCTTTCAGTGTTGGCTCACACATACAGGGAGTAGACGTGTTCCTTTAATCCTTGTTTAACCTAGCAGCTCTGCCTACCCTGTAGACTGAAATTCTCATTCATTCATTTATTATGCCCAGCAAAAACACTTCCTGAGCCACCTCCTCTCCCTTTTCTGCCAGTTACAACAGAGGTTCAAAAGACCTGCATGCAGATTCACAATATAAGGCCATTCACCTGGCCCCCAAGAGCAGATACTACTTGGATGTGCACATAGGTGGTGGCACTGATTGTGTTGGGAATTCCCTCCAAACCTCCAACCATCCGCTACATATTTTTGAATGGGAATGTACCTCCAGTAAATGGTATTGAGTAGCAAGCAGCATTTAACATCTCTACTGGAGGGAACCCTGCTAAATCTAGGGATGTCCTGTTATTTTTTAATTCCTCTGGCTCCATCAGTGAGGATGTGAGATAAACCTGACTTTGTAGTGTAGATCCGTTTCTCAGAGACTTTCACAGATGTGATCATTCCACAAACATTATCCACTCACTACAGATTCCAGCCTTCCACTCACTTTACAAATATCAACAGTTCTGAGGAAATCAGTGGTCTTACTAATCTGTGTAAAGTAAAGAGCATTTTGTCCTTAAAAATAACAACATTCAGTCACCTCCAGAATCTGGTGCATTCAGGCAACGTGCTTAAAGACTGCAGAATCAGAACTGAGGAACGATCTAGGCTGGAAGGGACCTCTGAAAATCATCTAATCCAACCCCCTTTAAAGAAGGGCCAACTTCAAAGTTAGATCAGGTCACTCACAGTGCTGTCCAGCTGAATTTTGATCACCAAGGATGGAGATTTCACAGCCTCTTTGGACCCATTTCAGTCTTCGACCAGTCTCTAAGTGATTATTTATTTCCTAAATTCCAATAGGAGTATCAGATGCTGTGACTTGCGTTCATTGCATCTTGCCCTATAGCTATGGACCTCCAAGAAGAGTTTGCCTCCACCCTCTCTACACCCTTCCCTGAGGCAGCTGGAGACAGCACTAAGATTTTCCCCTTAACCTTCTCTTTTTAAGACTGATAAACTCAGTTCTCCCTATATATATACATCATAGGCCAGTCCACTCATCATCTTGATAACCCGGCACCGGACTTCCACCAGTAAGTCGGTGGCTTGTATTGAGGAACCCCAAACTGAACATAAAACTCCAAGGTTTTTTGGGTAGGGGGAAATAGCTACACCCCTCGACCTGACGGCCACACTTTTGCTCATATAGACCAGGATGCTCCAGGATGTGCAGTGGCACATTGCAGACTAAGCTTCTTGCCCAAGAGGCCACCCAGGCTCTCTTCTGCAAAATGTTGTCTACCCAGTCAGCCCCCAGCTTGTACTGTTCTATAGGGTTCTCCCATCCCAGTTGCACACCTTTGCATTTCTGTATATGTTTTCTTTGTGTGTGTGTGTATATATATATATATATGTATTTGTCTACATTTTCTATTTCAAATTAGTACTCAGCTGACCCATTCAACTCCAGAATCTGCTAATATA
Source organism: Falco naumanni (assembly GCF_017639655.2). Classification (NCBI taxonomy): domain Eukaryota; kingdom Metazoa; phylum Chordata; class Aves; order Falconiformes; family Falconidae; genus Falco; species Falco naumanni. Next base: position 53,783,883 of record NC_054057.1, on the reverse strand, counting down.
TATTTTTTAAAGTCCGGTAAGTAAGATAATGAAAATAATCATAATTTTTCATTAGAACATAATCTAGTTTTACTTCCTCAGATTTAATACATTTTATTTCCATTTCCCTTTAAATGTAATTTCTGTCTATTTGTTCCTGAAGCAAAAAATAATAGTATCTATTCAGAAGCACGTAGTCCATAATTTGTGGTTGATTCTGTTAATTCTGGGCTTTACATGCTTTTCTGGGAAGGGCCCACACAACAATAAGCTCTCGGTCCTAGCAGTTGCTAAGTATTTTGATCGACTGAATGACAGTCAAGGATGTTTGGCACCTTGAAAACCAGGAATTTTAAATCAGGAAGCTTTATAAAAGCTTGCAAACCCCATTTGTCCTTTGAGTCGTGAGTAAAAATCCCGCCTGTTCCAAAATTCTCAGTATTCATGTGTATGACAGATAAAATCATCATCTCTCCCCTAAAAAGATGGCAAGAGATTTCCAAAATGATGGTATCATCTCTAAGGCCACATCTGTCTAGTAACTACAGTAGGCCAGGTCCTGTTCCCCGGCTCTGAGGACAAGCATCAGTGCACAGCATGAGTGCATGCTGGGGAAATTCCCTGCCCACCAAAACAAGGGCCTGGACGTGTTTTGGATATGCTGCCTTGTGTTTCACTTGGTAGCATGGAGACACAAATAGCTGCACCAGAAATCACAGTGTTTCTTTAGCCGTTGTTATTGTTACTTTGCTGTTTTTCATTGAAACGTCCAGAGAGATTCAGGAGAGACAGCAGAAAGCACCGGTGTGGCTTTACCCCCTGTACCCCACGAGCACGGTGTGCACCAGGTGCTCCCCCAACTCCCTGAAAGTGCTGTTCACCAACAAGTGTCACCATCACCAATTCTCACGGCTGTTGCCCTTCCTTCCCTCCTCCTCCCCCCAAGATGCAGCCTACCAGCCCCATGCCAGCGCCTGCCCCCTTCTTACATCACGTGTCAGCTCCGACTGAAAATCTCTTTGGGACTGTTATCCCGGGACCCTCCGGAGAAGCTGGGTGCCAGCACTGGCATAGCCCTGCCTGGATGCCACCCCAGGCTCGCTGGCTGGAGCTGGCATCCCTGCACGGTGCCGGTGCATGGGGAAACCTGCTCGCTGGGTTTAAATCCTGCCTGCCCCTGCGAGGCCCAGAATCCCACCTCCCATCACAACAGCCCGGTAACACCCGGCGAAACGCTCCAACCTGTCAGTAACGGTTCACGTTGTCAATTTAACCATTAGTAACAACAGCCAAGCGATGGATTCTTCCCAACCGAAGGCCCGCCAATCGTTAGGAAGTTAGGAAACGCCAGTGAGGAAGTTCCCAAAGACGTAATCCCCTGCCACATCCCCCCCCCCCCCCTCCCCCCCCCCCGCACGGAGCAACCCGCATCGCTGACGGGTCGGCCGGACACAGGCTCCAGCATGTATGGGAGCTGTAGGGTGCCCGTGACACCCCACCAACACCCCTTCAGGCGAGCCCAGGCGCAGCCGCCCAGGGATGCGAACTTTCTGCGCCTGACGGGGATGCGCCCCGCGGGGGGCGAAGCCGCCCCGAGCCGGAGCGGTGCGGGCGGAGCCGGGGCTGCCCCCGCGGGGTGCGGGGTGCGGGGTGCGGGGTGCTCTCGCCCCGCTCCGACCGGCGCCGGCTCCCGGGGCCGATCCGCGCACCGAAATGACTAAGCACCCACCGCCAGCCCCGCGCCGCTGCCCGCCGAGAGGCCGCTCGCTCCGCACCCGCGCACGGCGGGGGGGACTCACCTGCCCGCCCCGAGCCCCGCCAGCCGCCAGCGCCGGCTCCGCCGCAGGGACAGCCGCTCCGCCGCCAGCGCCAGCGCCGCCCCGCTCCGCAGCCGCGCACCCCGCCGCGCCCGCGGAGCCGCCGCCTCCCGCCCGCCGGGGCTGGCGCGCCGGGGCGGGCCGGGGGCTGCCGTCAGGCTGACGCAGGGCTCTTCCTCCCGGGGATGAAGACCCCGGCGGCGGGCAGGCAGCAGCCGCCGCGCCCGGCGCCTCTCGGGGCTGCCGCGGACCCTCCGCGCCCGCGGTAGGGCGGCGCTCCGCCCCCCCCCAGCCCCGCCGCCCCGGCAGTGCGCAGCGCCCAGCCCCGCCGCCGCGGCCCGGGGTGCCCGGGGTGCCCGGGGTGCCCGGCGCATGGAGCGCCCGCTCAACCTCAGCTGCCTCGCCGAGATGCCTCCGGACTCCGGCAACCGGAGCGGGTCCTCCGGCAGCCCGGACGGCGGCCGGGCGCAGCTCTCCGTCTTCAGCGTGCTGGTCCTCACCCTGTTGGCCATGCTGGTGGTGGCCACGTTCCTCTGGAATGGGCTGGTCCTGGCCACCATCCTCCGCGTGCGCACTTTCCACCGTGTGCCCCACAATCTGGTGGCCTCCATGGCCATCTCCGACGTGATGGTGGCGGCCCTCGTCATGCCCCTCAGCCTGGTACGCGAGCTGTCCGGGCGGCGGTGGCGGCTGGGCCGGTCGCTCTGCCAGGTGTGGATCTCCTTTGACGTCCTGTGCTGCACCGCCAGCATCTGGAACGTCACAGCCATCGCCCTCGACCGCTACTGGTCCATCACCCGCCACCTGGAGTACACGCTCCGCATCCGGCGCCGCATCTCCAACATCATGATTGCCCTCACCTGGGCACTCTCTGCCTTCATCTCCTTGGCCCCGCTGCTCTTTGGTTGGGGAGAGACTTACTCAGAGGACAGCGAGGAGTGCCAAGTCAGCCAGGAGCCTTCCTACACCATCTTCTCCACCTTTGGCGCCTTCTACCTGCCCCTCTGCGTGGTGCTCTTTGTGTACTGGAAGATCTACAAGGCCGCCAAGTTTCGAATTGGATCACGGAAGAGTAACTCCATCACCCCCATTGCACCAGAAGCCCTGGAGGTAGGTCAGCTTGTTGTATTTTGCTCTAGCCGACTGCTGGCAGCAGCCAAACCCTGCAGCAGTGGGGGAAAACTCAGAGCTAAAGCGTGTGAGCAAACAGCATCCCGCCAAAGCCTTGTGAATCCTGGAGGCTTTCAAGGGAAAGTTGACTGCGAAGCATGCAAGCCCAGTCTTCTGACTCCTTCCGAGTCCCCAGCTGAGAGCGCGCAAGGTGTAGCTAAAGCAACTTTGGGCCAGATTCCGAGCCTGAGCTCCACGTGGGCGTGCGGTGACTCAGAGATGTCCCCCCGTGGAATGCTGAATCAGTGCTGGTGAGCGTGAGTAAGGGGTCACCGTTCCTCCCGTGGGGAGGCATGTGGGGGTGGGAATGGATGGGATCCCATCTCCTGCTGGGGACGGGAACCTGGCAGGCAGCTGTGGCTTTGGGGAGGCTGTGAATTTACCCACACAGAAGGCAACACCTGCAGAACATCCTTGTAAATCCTTTCTATTCGTGGCTGCATCGTGTCGGTTCATCCCAGGCACGGTGACTGTGCACTGCAAAGACTTCTTGGGGGGAGGAAGGAAATGTATGCTCATTTTCTCACCTCTCCTACCAAGGACTCTTAAAGTCAATGGGTTCAGAGAAAGCAAGGAGACTTTTGTGCATGGCGTGTGGGTGTGTGCCTGTTTGACTGATCTGATCGTAAATGGGGAAATGATCTTACTGCGACACTGTGTGAGCAGTTCCACGTGCCCGGATGTCACTTACTCTCTTTAGTTTCTAGCCTCACTTAAAAATAGTCTCTGCTACCCAGAAGAGGGTCATACAGCCACCCTCCCCTCAATTAGTGACGTGGGCGGTCTGCGTTCCCGCGTAAGCTCTGGCCATCACTTGCATAGTTTGGTCACGTACCTGCTGTGTGGGATCAGCTGACTGAGGCACATATGGTGCAACTTGTGTTTCTGTTTGGCAGGTAAAAGAAGCTGCCCAGCAGCCGCAGATGGTCTTCACTGTCCGTCACGCCACCGTTACGTTCCAGACGGAGGGAGACACGTGGAGAGAGCAGAAGGAAAAGAAAGCTGCCCTCATGGTGGGCATCCTTATCGGGGTCTTTGTGCTCTGCTGGATCCCCTTCTTCATCACAGAGCTCATCAACCCCCTCTGCTCCTGTGACATCCCACCCATTTGGAAGAGTATTTTTCTATGGCTAGGCTATTCAAATTCCTTTTTTAATCCACTCATCTACACTGCTTTCAACAAAAACTACAACAATGCCTTCAGGAACCTATTCTTTAGACAGCACTGAGCAGAAAAAGCTTTCCCACTGCCCCAGAAAGCTGATTTCAACTCTCAATGAATCCTACCAAATTCCTGAGGAAGTTCAAAGCCACAGGTACCGAGGTGATGCTAAAGACGCATCCCCACGGGTCGTATGTCCCAGCAACAGTCCCGGTTTCTACGCAGACTCTCCAGCCTCTAGGTCAGTTGCTATTTTTCCTGCAAACAGCATGTAAGAGTTTCTCTGGCCAGCAGCACAGCATTCTTCCTCCAGCGCACCACCGCTTTCCTCCCACCTCCCTAGTGACATTCTGTTTGGTGGCAGCAACGGTGCAGAGGAGCCTTCTGGCAAAAAAAGTCATGTCTGAAACTCTGGCTTGGCTACTGCTAGTATCTCACAGCATTAATTGACTTTGTCCCACGTGCAAAACTGGGATCCTTTAATGTCAGGAGGTTTTGTGACTATGTATGAAACTAGATATTTTATGGCTTGGTTGAAAAAGCTGTTTGTCTTGTCTTTCCCTGGTAGAGACTGTTAAGCATTTGTATTTGGGGAATAAAACCCTCAGTAAGGGCTAAGAGCAGACTCCAAGTACAAAGCGTTTTCTCACATGCTTTATCAATAATTAATTGTGCTATTTGATATTGGATTCCATGTAGCAAGTTTTTAAAAAAATATTTATTGTGAAAGCTTAATGCATGGTGTACCCTGGAATGAGAGAGAATGCATGGGAAATACACCTCTTGTTCTCCAGCTGCTATGTGTCAGCATCTGGCTCAGACCTTTACTTCCAGAAATATCAGTTGTAAATGTTAATCTTTGTGTCTGTGGTTCCCATTCTAAACCATAAATGTATTTTGAGCAGCTGTTGGGGTGGGTTTCCTGTGGTTTGCAGGGGGTGCAAGGAGTGTATTTCAAATTGCCCGTCAATGAGGAGCTGTGTTTTACTATTTCTGAATGCGATTCAGGTCTTCTTGAAACCAAAGCAAAGACCCCACTTTGTTTCTGTGAGCACTGGGTCGCAGGCAAAGGGCAGCTAACGACCAGTGATGTTTCATTCTGGAAGCATAACAAAACCTTAGAGCTGCTCTTCCGCAAAGACTGGGCTGAAATAATTCTTCTTTTGCTGACCTGTCCTTCTGCTCCTCCCCGCTAAGGCTGCAGTCCTGCCTGGTCGTTATCGCTCTGTTGCCTCCCCACCTTTCCATGTTGCCAACAAAATTATAGTCCTTGGCATTTCACTCCTAGAATTAGAACTGTGCACTTTATACTGCACCGCTGGAAGATTGACAGTCCTTCAGATAAAGAAAAGCATTAGTTTTAACTATCGGTTCTTAGGGGGCAGACACTGAAATCAGACCAGAACTGAAATAGTGGAGAAAAAGATGAGATAGGAATCAGATTGACATGATTTCATGTCAGATATCTCAAAGAGAAGAGATAAAAGGGAAAAACATAAATAAATCATGAGAAAGTTCCCTGGGGGTGGGTAGGATTATTTCGTATACTTAGCTCATGAGACATCAGGTGTTAAAACTGTCACTGGTCCTCTGAACCAGTCAAAAATCCTGGTAGAGTTGGTTATAAAAGTCCTTTTTATATCTTGGGACAGGTGAAAATGGAAGCAGAGCTCAAAGTGCTATCGAGTGTCGCAGCTCTTTCAGGACCAGTTAGACAAACATTTGTCAGGACTGACGTAGATGTGGCTGATCCTGCCTTGCAGCAAGAGGAATAGGATGGCCCTTGAGATCTTTTTCCACACTATTTTATAAAAGCCTGTTAGAAATATTAGGTGAAATCCTGCCCTCGTTGAAAGCAATGGACAAATTCTCAGTGATTTCAGGCAAATCAGAATTTTATCTAGCATGTCTTGTCTTGTAAAAGCATAGTTTTGATGTTAATTAATTCAAAGAGAAGATGGGTGGGATGGGAGCAATCTTCTAACTCCCCTGAAAGAGTGTCTGATCTGCACTAACAGTGGACCAGTCTCTCTACAGCTAGTAAAGAGCATTTTCTTTCTTTGTTACATGTTTTAAAGTATTACCAGTGACATCTCTGACGTTTCAAAAATTATAATAAACTCCTGAGCTGCTTCTTTTTTTACTGGATGTAAAGGTTGCATTGCTTTCTCTGGACAGTCCATCACTGATGTAGAGTTTTTATTTTCAGAAACTGACTTTTGTTATGTCAAGGGCTCTTTAGCCAAAAATGAGTTGGAAAAAATGCTTCCTTGTCCAAGCCAGACCTTCAGCTAAGCTTGGTGGTACCTGAAAGTAGGAGACAACTTGTTAGGCCACCATGGCAACGCATTAAACAGTAAAGCATGGATTAACTGGGAAGTTGGACTTCAGCTCCCCCTTTCCACACATAACATCATGTCTACACAACCTTGTTTCAGTCCCGGCTGTGTCCATCCCATTTTTATTTGCTCTCTGATGAGTATTGCAGATTCTCTATCTGTGTTGTGTGGGATCCTTGCACAGGCTGTGGAATCAACTGCAAACTCAGATTAGTATCCTGTGTAAGCAGACAAAGATTAAACTGAAATCTATGTGGAATACCCCTACTTCTGCTGCGGCTCGGTGCTGGGATGAAGCGCCCTTTCATTACACCCTGTGTTTATTCATGCTATGCCTTAAACGGTGACAGGGAGACAGGAGAGAATTTTAAAACGGCACTGGATAATTCTAATTTGTCTGTAGTCATGGGCAGTCCACCATCCTGGTGTTAATTGCATCCACATTTGACAGCTCACATCGCATACAATCCATATTGATCTTCTGCAAATAACAGCTTCCAGTTGGTCATAAGTTTTGTTCTTTTGAATCTCAACATAATTAGCAGCTACATTAGGGGCCGATTCCTGCAGCTCTTGCTTGAAACTTAAGACCACTGATTTTTCTCCTAAGTACCATTTCTGCAATGTGATATGACCATGCAGGGAAAAGATTCTGGAAATTGTGCTGAAGAATCATACTGAAACATGCCATGACGGTCCAAGCACAGTGAAGGGGCACAAAGAAACCTTGACTTCCAGTCCTGGCTCTGATGCCTTTTACAAACCTCTCAGCATTCACACACAGATGCTGAGTGGGGTCCCAGAGACCCAAATCATGTTTGAAGACGTATACAACCCCAGCTTCAAAGCATCTATCTTGTACCTTCTTGTTCCCATTTATAAAACAGAACCAGTGGTGTGAAGAGATCTGCCTCACTGAGGCTTTGTGAGGATTAATTAGTAAATGTTTATCATGTACCAGGAAGATGGAACACGCTGGTTTGAATGCCGAGCAGCATTATAAATTGGGCTTCTATTAATTCCTCGGAAGAACATCATTACCCATTATTATTGAGTTTCCTATGCAATTTTATGGCTATATAATACTTCCAGAAAATATTTAAGTAACCTTCTTCCACTTACAATTAATTTATTTTCCTCTCGATGCTCTGACAGTTCAATGAACATCTGTATGGGAGCTTGATAGCTAGGGCAATGACGGCGGGTGCTGGAAGCTGCCTGCTGAATGCCTCCTCGCAATGCTGAATGCATATTGTCAAGGTTCAAGGAGCAGCAGCTCTGCAGGCAGTCTGCTACCGTGTTTCCTTCATTTTTTAAGGAGAAGAAAAGGTCACAAAAGAATGGCCTTGAATTACATGACAGGTTGGCTAACCACCTTCCTCCTCCACCCCCATCCCGCTGACCTTTCTTCTCGATGCAGGCAGGGCAGGCAGGTGACTCCAGGACACGCACCGATCCTGCGCACCCAGAGGTGGGCCACGCATGACTTCATCCCTTGTTAATTTTCCTGGACTTTTCCTAAAAATTACCACTCGGAGACATGGCCTTTAAACTGGCAGCGGCAGCTGGAAGTGGGAGTTTGCTGGAAGTAAAGTTGCAGGCAATTAGAGAAATTTCACCTGACAAAGGTAATTAATGACTATTAGTTCCAGCAATTGCTGCAGTGAGGCACGACTGACAAAGTGTCAAAGTGATTTTTGCCATGCAGTGATTTGAGGTGCTTTGCTGGTGAGGGGCTCATCGCTGTTTGAATCTTGCATCCCTTGTTTTACCTGCATTGGTACAGCAGTCAGCGAAGTCACGGTGAGCATGATACGGGCACCATCAATGCTCCACATGGTTATAGTGGGGTGAAACATTCATGGCAAAATCTTCATCCCCACCACTACCCTCCCCGGCTGAACATCATGCAACTACCAGCATATTTATGGAATTTAAGAGGTGGCCAAAGAGCTCTTTAAATCATCATTATTTTCAGTAATACTGAAGTGCTGAGGAAGTGGCAGAAGACTGGAAGAGAGCAGAAGTTATGCCAGTATTTTAAAAGGGCAAACTGGGAAAGCCAAGTGTTTGTAAGGCTAATACTGTTACTGATTTGCAGCTTGAAACTGATCCTTGGCAAAAATGTGTAACAGCTGATAAAAGACTCAATGAATAAAAAATTACAGGAAATAAATATAATTAATATAAATCACATTGATGTCTGTCTTTGATTGCGGCGCATGGTTCGTTGCTGATGGTGATATAAAGTATTCACTCCTCAGTAACGAATCTGATTTGATAACTCTCAACACCTCCATGAAAAAGTGAAGAAGAAACCAATACGAGGTTCAGACTGTCCAATATTTGCTAATGACTCATGGACTGGGAAAGGTGTAAATACAGCAAATGAAGTCACTGGTACAGAGAAATGAGGATGCAAACAGGACGGGGGCATTTTAGCCTGGCAGGAGGGAAAGCTGTGCGTGCACCCAGGAGCAGTGGGATGGGACCCGTGTTGCAGGCAGGGAGGCATGGCAACATCAGGGTGCATCAGGAGCTGAACGTATGGGACTGTTCAGCATTTTGGGGACAAGAAGACGTATTTCTTACCTGTGCACAGGCTGTGACCAGCTGTGGATTTTATTCTGGTCACTGGAGGAGAGGCTATGATTTCAGTTCATTGCCTTTTTGCTTTCCCCCTCTCCATGCCGCTGCCAGGCAGCCAGCCTTGGCATTGCCATTCTCTCAGCCATGAAATTTCCCATGCTGGCCAAGTCAAATACTTTCCCTAATCATCCTAAAAAGCAAGACAGATGGGCTCTTTCTCTGGATCCTCCAGTGCATTGCTCTAGTTTCTCTGTCTAACAGTTTCAGCAGTAAGAACAACAGCTTCTGCAATGCTGAACATCCACTGCCTGCTCGGTGGACAGGAGCAGGCAGGGCTGGGTGCAGCTCCAGAGGCTGGTCCATGGAGCAGGCACTGCCCCACCACTGCTGTCTGACAGCCACTAGGATGGGCAAGGAGAAAACGGGAGCTATTCCCTTGCCTCAGATTTCTGCTGGAGGCATTCCTGATGAACCAGTCCCTAATCCTGCTTGTAGCTGCCCTCCCTGCTGCTGGTGAGACCAAACCCGGCCAGGCTGAGCCTGCCATGGGTCCGATCATCTCTGCAGGAACACAAAAGGGAGGGGAATAAATTTCCCCAACCCACTGAAGCCCTAATTGCAGGGAAAAAATATATCCCCAGCCCTGCCTGCTTCTCTGGGAGATGACATGTCTTCTGCATGACTTGGGCATCCACCCTACCCAGTTCAGCCTCCTTCCCACTGCCAGCTGTAGAGGGTGAAGATCTCAAATCATTAAAAATTACCTGCTGCTGGCCAGGTCCCCAGGTTGGTTCAAGCATTGGCCTGAAAAGCTGCATTTTCCATCAGTTCAGGGCTGCAACCTGAGGCCAGTGCTCCTTCCTTGTGCCTTTCCGTCAGCGAATTGTGGTTACACACAGGTCTCACCAGCCTTGGCTGCTGGTACAGAGGATGGCAACCTTTCAAAATTAGCATCCCTACTTGTCAGGAAAAGCCCCTTGTACCTGGGTTCGGTTGAGGTGCCACAAAATCCCAAGATCTGCTTCCTGGACTACCGCGATTCAATGTTTGAATCACAAGACACCTGGCTGGGCAGTCCCAAAGCTTATACCATACCTGGTCTGTCTCATTTTGCTAAGGTCCATCACATGTCCCACCTTTCTACCACTCTCCTGTGATGCTGCATTAGTGCTCTGGACATCAGGCAGCTGTTCACATGTTGGTCGGGGTTCTGCCTCTGCAACAGCTCCCTGGCCTGGCACAGCTGGACCAAAAAGGGCTGCTTCCAACCCAAAAAAGCCTGTGGTACATACGCCGCAGTAAAAATTAATGTGATCACCTTGCAATCCCCTTCTAGATCTGCTAACAGCCTTCCATCCCGCCCCACAGGTCACCAGTGCTCCTGTCAGGCAGGATTTAAAGGGGAAAAGCAGAGCTCGTGGTCACGTAGTTTCATGGTTTAAATGGAGACCTGCTTTCAAAGGTGGTGGTGGGGGGGGAGATAATTTTGATGCAGTGCCAGACTCGGCTCTTTCGGCAGGCACTGGAGCATATGGAGCCTCTCGCACAATTGCCTGGGAGTTTCAGGTCTGTGATGTTCTTTCTCTTCTCAGCCGCTCACCTGGTGCCAAAGTTTCCAGGTGCATTAAGGCAGGATGCCCCCGCCGCATGTCTTGGACCTTCCACATCACAGTGTCGCGGTGAATATTAAGCAGGCAGGAGGAGCAGAGCAGATGCGAAGTGCAAGTACACTTGCTGGCACAAGGCGTTACTCAATATCTGGAATTTGAAGAGAAAAAGAGACTGCAAGCCACGGTTAGGTAATTAAGCTTTTCCAAGGCTTTTTAAAAGCAGGCAGGTAGACACCAAGGTGAGATAATGCGGCACGCAGCCACACTCCTCTGCTTCCCACAGTTTTGCAGCACAGACCTCAGCCTTACCGGGGATTTCAGAGCACATTACCTGGGCTAAAGCCCTAGGGTTACTTTATAAGCTATTAATAGTTGCCAACCAAAACGAGTGTCAGGGCTGTTTCTTATTAGAATGAGCATTTAAGGTACCTGGAGAAGAGTGTAAGCAGCATAAACCCTTTAAATTCCTTCCAAAACCCCAGAAGTAGCCAGCGTTTGCATGCAAAACACAGCAAATGACCTTTAAATGGAACCTATTTGACAGCAAATCTGCTGCTGCTCGCGGATCAGCTTCTTCACCACTTTTATTCACACGTGTCTCCAAAACAGCAGGTACCCACCCACCATGCACACGCTACAGCATCTTCCCCGGGTGATTCCTACATCGCTGGCACATGCCCGTCCCACACAGGGCCATGCCCTGGTTTTCCCCAGCTTTAGGTGCAAGGCAACAGCCCTGGCCACACAGACTCCTGTCCCTAGGTGTCCTGGCCTTTGGGGTGCACTGAGTAATTCATCTGGGTGTGGAGCAGCTGGGCTGGTTTTCACCCTGCTGTCCCACACCCCTCCAGCCAGCAGCCCCAGCTGAGCAGCAGCTCCCACCCCACGCCGCTTCTCCTGGCTCCCTTCTTGCTCTGGGGGGTGCCCAGAGGAGATCTCCGATGGGTTGGTGGAGCCTGGTTCCCTGTGCACTGCCAGAGTGGTGTTCCCAGAGCCGGGGCTGCTCCTCCACTCAAGGGCTCATAGTGACGATAACCCCGTCAACAACCAAATGAGCTGTGCCCCAGATCAAATGGGGTAGTTAGGAGCCGGTGGGCTGCACCAGGGCATCCCCCTGAAATGTCTGTTTGCAATGGGCTCTGGGTACTGCAGAACCATAAAGCAGGCATGACGCTCACAGTGGGAGGCATTTTTCAGGAGAAGAGGGAATCGTCTCAGCCCCAGCCTCTCCAGTGCTGTTAGTGGGAGAGTTGTTTTTTAGGACACCCTTTCCTACCGAGGGGCTTGCACGTGCCCTGGCAGCACAGCAGGACCCCCGTCCATGCACTCAGCACCAGAGACACCGAGCAGACGAAGAGCACTGCACTTGTACCCCAGCTCGTACACAAAGATGTGGACCCGCACGCAGCCTGGAGCCTGCCAGAAAGAGACGAGGCAGTTCTGGAGGCTGGGCAGGAGGGTGAGGAGAGAGCGGTTTGGCTCTGTCCCACAGGAGCAGGCGGCCATGGGGCAGCAGGAGCTGCAGGCGACAGACAGCGCGCTCTGCCCAGCTCCGCTGCCGCGGGCTTTGGCAGCAGGCAGACAGCGAGATGACTCGGCTGGCTTGCAGGGAAGAAGATGAGGTCAAAAGCACCATCTGGCCCGCTCACCTCTCTGCTCCTCTGTGGCAAGATAAGAGTCTGTTTGGCCAGACGTGAGGTCAAGGGCTGAGTGTGCTCTTATCTGCTCGAGGGTGGCCGACGCAGGGCACAGGGAGGCTGATTATCTTTCATTTTCTTCTGCCAGCTGCCATGCTGGGGGGGGGGGGGCGGGGAGCAGCAATATCCCTTTGATTGTTGCCAGATGTGGTCCTTATACAGACAGTGAGATGCTTTGGAAGTGTTGTGGTTTTTTTTTTTGAATGGTAACGAAGCACCTAAAGAACGCAGATAACCCAAACTTTAGTGCAGATGGTGGAAGGAAAGGGAAAGTGCTCTCTCCGCAGCTGACCAAGTATCCTCCAGCTTTGCAAGATGTCTCAATACTATGCAAAATGAGCAGCGTGTACATGTTGTTCAGCACTTGGATGCTCAGCTTCGTACATCCCTTTGTAAGTGGAAAACACCTTTTCCCTTCCCCTTTCCAGCTGTTACAATAGCCTTCTGAACCAGATCGAATCCACTGTCCTACTTTCCCTTCCCCTTCGAGTGCTCTGAATTTTGAGATGCTTCAGAGTAGGATTAGCACTGAATGTTCCCAGGCTCCTTTATCCATCTAATATTTCTATTCCATGCAAAGGCAAAGCTCTTGCTGGCTGGAGTCCCCAGTGATACATGTTGCTCAGAGCCAGGGGCTTTGGGACATCTGCGCAGCATCGGGGAAGAGGCAGCTCTGAATTAACTCAAGCCTTGCTGCCCCACATACTACATAGACACCCCACAGCACTGAGCAAGCAAGAAAACCACAAGTACCCAGATTGTAGGGTGATACTGTTTCTGAAGAATGGGTGATTTATTTTATGGGGCCGGGATGCAACTTTTTTATGCACAAATGTCCTTAGAAGACTTCCAAGAGACAGGTCAGTACAGGAGCCTCTTTTGTCCTCTGCTCTCTGATCAGAGCAGCACAGGAGATGTGTGAATGCATACACACATCTGTTTCCCAGATTCATTGCTGTGAGTGCTCCCACCAAGCAAATGGCACTGCATACCTAAAGATACCCAGGAAAATATGTTCTCCTTGGGCACAATGATAAGTCCACACACACTGGAAAATGTGAACGCAGACACCTAATTTTCCTGCAAAACATACACACGTGAACATATGCACACAGTACTTTTTCACGCTGCATCAACCATTTTAGCTGGGTTTTGGTTATTTTGCTCTTGACTAGAAAGACTGTGCAAATGTATGAAGGACAAAAATCTCTCTCAGTAAAATCTTAATTACTACAGCCTCTCTCTGATCAAGGATAAAAGGAAAGGGATATCAAAAGCAAACTGATTTTCACCAAGGAAAATTCTATTAAGTTGTTGAATTTTTCTGTTTTCATCACTTATATGTGATTTGAGGAGATAAAACATTTCCAGAACTCTTTCTGGAAGAGATTAGCCAAATATTTTTGGAAATCTCCCTGATCACTCAGGATTGATTGCTCTTTTACTAGTCACTATACATGAAGGGTCGATGTTATAGACAGAAGCTGTTACAGACAGAGCTAAGAAAAGGGACCAGGAGCTCACAGAATCACAGAATGCTTGAGGCTGGCAGGGACCTCTGGGGATTATCTGGTCCAGACCCCTGCTTCAGCAGGGCCACCTAGAGCCGGTTGCCCATGACCATGTCCAGATGGCTTTTGAGTATCTCCAAGGATGGAGACCCCACAACCATCCTGGGCAACCTGTGCCAATGCTTAGTCACGCAACAAAAAAGTGTTTCCTGATATTCAGAGGGAACCTCCTGTGTGTCAGTTTGTGCCCATTGCCTCTGGTCCTGTCACTGTGCACCACTGGAAAGAGCCTGGCTCCGTCTTCTTTGCACCCTCCCCTTGCACCCCTGTTATATACAGGGCTCCCTGAGCCTTCTCTTCTCTAGATTCAACAGTCCCAGCTCTCTCAGACTTTCTTCACAGGAAAGAGGCTCTAGTCCTTTCATCATCCTTGCAGCTCTTCACTGGAATCTCTCCACTATGTCCATGTCTCTCTTGTACTGAAGAGCCCAGAACTGGACACAGCACTCCAGGTGTGGCCTCAGCAGAGCTGAGTAAAGGGGCAGGATCACCTCCCTCAGCCCGCTGGCAATGCTTTGCCTAATGCAGCCCAGGACAGCATTCGCCCTCTCGGCTACCAGGGCATATTGCTGGCTCGTGTTCGACATGGAGTCCATCATGTGTCCAGCAGGACCCCCAGGTCCTTTTTCACCAAGGTGCTCTCCAGCTAGGTGTCCCCCCTGCATATATTGGTGCACGAGGTTGCTCCTTCCAGTGCAGGTCTTTGCACTTCTCCTTGTTGAACTTTGTGCGGTTCCTGTTGGCCCATTTCTCCAGCCAGTTGAGGTCCCTCTGGATGGCAAGCATGATCCTCTGGTCTATCAGCCACTCCTCTCAGTCTAGTGTCATCTGAAAACTTGCTGAGGGTACATTCTGCCCCATCACCCAGATCATTAAGGAAGAGCATCAGCCTGTGGGGTACACTGGTAGTCACTGGCCTCCACCCAGACTTTGCCCTGCTGGCCACCACTCTCTAGGCCCAGCCATTCAGATGGTTTTCAACCCACCGCATCCAGCCCATGTATCAACACCCTCTCCATAAGGATCTTATGGGTGACAGTGGCAAGGGCCTTACTGAAGTCCAGGTAGACAATACAGTTGATGAACATGGTCACAACCAAGTAGTATTTTCTGAGTCATCTCGCTGCCTAACTTCCCATTCAAAAGAAATGAGGTGAAAATTACATATTTTTCCACTGAGTATGAAAAAAGCCTACAGAGACTAGTTCACATTCAAATATTAAACTTGGAAGACTTTTCTAGGCAGGTGCAATGAATCTTACTTGGGGTACAAATTAATTTAGAACCAGGAGAAGTGCAGAAAATTAGTTTACTTTTTTTTTCCTCTCTGATGACTGGATGAGTCTAGGAGGCTGGCAGGGATCTTTTTCTTCTTCCCTCTTTTGATTCTCCTCTCACACATTAAAAAAGACACACGGAGGGTCAGTTTTGGTCCTCTGGGCCTAGGGCATCTGGGCTGTGAAAACAAATTTTTACTGCTGTATCATGCTTGCTGCTGTGCTGTCCATTTGCCAAGCTTCTTTGCTTTCTCTGAGGCCCCTCAGACTCCAGCTTACCTAAAGACACTTGTCACACTTGTCATCTTCACATTTTGCCCTGTCTCCAAATCATTGCAGGTGGCAATGGATATTACTACTATGATGCCATAGAAGCAATAAAACCTCAGCCACTACTGAAGCCTGTGGTACCCACAGCTATCCTTTGCAATTATAAACCTCCACCATTTAATCCTTTTTGCTTCCATGCATGGTTGCATTCTAGGAAAATATTTTTGCACACGTGCTTAGAGTCTTAGGTTCTCTAGTTACACCTTGAACAGGTCCAAGTATTCATGATGCTCCTGTTCGAGCAACTGGCTAAAACCAAAAGCATCTTGGACCATGGATGTTTCAAATTCTTTTCTGAGCCTAGAAACTGGTATTAGCAAAACCACTGCATTTGCAAAGCTGGTTTCTCCACCCCCTGTTCTGTAACCTGTGTAAGTCACTCTTATTTTCAGTGGCTCAGAACTGACTGTTAGTCTAAACCTATTGAAATGACCTGAGTGAGGTCTGGGGGGGTTTTTGAAAGGTCTTTAGCTTTAAACTAACTGGGCAGAAAAACATACAGGAGCAAGCACATCCTTTGGACTGCAATACAACAGATAACTTTATCTCTTCACATTCATATCCTCTATTGCAGTTAAATCCACTGTATTGTTCCAATGTCTGATTGCACGTAGGAAGCAGGGGTATAGCCTGTACTCTGACTTACAGTATTCTAGGAATTAATTAAAAGTATTTTTTTAAATAAAGAAAAAAAATTGTCTCCTTTTTGTTGCTGCCATCAGAGATCATCTGGAGAATTCTTGTAGCTACATGTCTCACAAGTATTTAAAGTAGAAAAATATATAATAGTCTCCTTTTTTCACTTCTTTTTCTTCCTTTAGAAAAAAAAAATAGTGTGAGTTGCCTGAAAGTTGTTTGGTGGTGTGTGGGTGTATTATGTGTGTGTCAAACTCACCACAGGGAAGCTAATGAAGAGTGAGGAGTTTTTCCCACAACTTAAACATCTCTCCCAATCATTCATTTGACTGGCATTTCTAGGAAAAAGCCAATGGTTTGAGGATTAAAGAAAAGCCAGAAACACAGAGGTGACAGACAGCAACGTTCAGCTGTGGCTGACGTTGCAACATATCCCTGCAATTTCTGCCGTAAGGCTGATCTGTCTGGGAAGGTGACAAGCTGCCATTTTGCCATCAGGTTGCTCTGTATTCAGCTCTCCATGCCTTGTGGAGCTGAAAAATGCTCAGCCACCCCCGTGCACCCCCGAGGAGGCAGCCCCCATGTGCCCGGCAGCTATGTGCCATTTTGCCAACAGCTTCTTGGGTCTTGTGGCACTTCAGTGCTGGCTTATGGAAATGAAGGTTAATCTGGTCAGACAAGAAGAGGTTTTGGCAGCCCATTCCTGTTCTCATTGCGTGATGCTTCTGCCTGAGACAGTTAAAATGGACTTTGCGACAAGCCAGAGCTCAGATGTGTGAACAGGGGTTATTGCTTCATGATAACGCAGCACATATCAGGCGTGAGAAAGCACTCCATAAACCTGTTAGCAGGAGGTGCTTGAAAATACAAGCATATCTTCATCCAAGATGAGACTTAGATGATATAAACCTTTGTTTCAAGAATATCCATCATTAATTATGTGGAGGTTTTTACTTGGTGGGGGTTTTTACTTGGTGGAATGAGAGGGAGCATAGCAGGACTTTCTTCTTCAGCCCAAGATCCTACTCATCAAATACCTCCTTGGAGCAAGTTCCTAAAATCCATGTAGAACAGGAGATTTACTACAGTACCTCAGCAGACAATGGGGAAATGTATGTCTTTTAACAGGTGACACACTGGTTCTTTGGCTACTGGCCATTCTTTGTAAATAAGAACATGAATGTTCCTTGTGTCCTGTGGTCTCAACAGGAAACCACTCTCCCGCAGCTGAGTATTACAGTAAATACAAAAAGCCCTTCCACTGGCAACTGCAAGTGTTACATGTATTTTTGAGCCTGGAGACAAAACAGCAGGCTGAACTTCCAGCTCACAGTTTCATGTCAAAAGTGCCCATGCTTAAGATGCCAGAGCTTATGCTTTTTCGCCCATCAATGGTCAGTGGAAATGGATGTTTGATTTACCAGCTAGATTTTTGAGTAACATCTGCTCAGGAAATGATATATGGATACACCCTGCTCATGGGCGGGAACAATGCTTTAAAACACACCTGCTATTGACTAGTATTAAACAGGTCATATGGGGTTCTTACTTGGAATTTGAAAACCCATCAAGCAAATAGCAGGAAGTCACCACCTAGACAAGTGTTGCCTATTGGTAACACTGCATTTCTTAATCATTGTCAGGTTACTCCCTAGCAATTCTGCATTGCAAAACAGTAGAAGGTGCCTGGCTGAAGCAATGATCACATTATTGCCCATATTATGGTCTGAAAGCATGAGAAAGTCCATGGGGTTGGTGCTGTTCTTGTGTTGCAGCCGTGCCTTTGCCTGGCCATAAGCTCTGTATGGGCCCTTTCCCCATCCCTGACGCACCTGAACTTGGCTCATCCCTGTTCCCATTCCCACAGAGATGCCCAACATGACTGGGCTCATGCTGAACGCACTTTTTTGGGAAATGCTGTTGAATGAGGGGAAAGTTTAGAACCAGGTTTCTCACTTCCCATGAGGTTAATATATAATATATGTTATTTTTATATATAGCTTCAAGTGCCAAGTTCCTGGCCAAGGCTTGCACTTCAGAAGCTCCCTGAGGGCTCTGCAGTTTCCCCCTGGCCATTGACATGGGCTGCTCCTCTGAGCAAATTTCCATCACTGCTGAACCAGCCACAGACACCCAGGGCAATCCTAGACACCAACTTTACGTTGTGTTGCAGTTGGATGCCTAAAGTATGCAGATAGGCAGAGTAGATCTTGCCTTTGATCTGTGCACATGCACCATCTCCTTTACGCTTTTACTACCAGTTGTAAAATCCTTCCCTCCAATGAGCTGTGATCCTTTTGAGGAGTGGGCTCCTTGCTGCTTTCCTGCTGTAGATGCCAAAAGGATTTATGGAGGGTGAAAGCTGAATAAAAGGCTCTAAGGAGGAGCTCTCAGTTAGCAGTGCTGGACTGGCAGTGCTGGAGGACAAAACACCGCGTTTGCAGTTCAGGGTTCCACAAAGTGAGAGCCGGGAGCCCCCTCATTGGGCTGTAACCTCTCCTCGGTGCAACCTCAGAACAATGTCTCCGAGCTGGACCAGCGGGCAAGGGGCACAGCAAGGCTGCATCCCTCCCTGGGGAATAACCCATTTGGGAAAACAGCAAGTTCCCATTGCCCACAGCCTGCAGCTGCAACCGTGTGCTCCTCAGCAGCACACACTGACATTTAGCAGCAATGTCTCAGGGCAGAGCAGGACCACTCTTGCAGGAAATATTCTGTCCTGTGCTATAGAAGTTAGAACTGATGCTTCAGCAAGCTCTGCAGTCTTATGGAATATAGACTGTCCTCTTTTGACCCACTTATCAGATGGTCTTTAATATTTTTGAAGACAATTTTTGCATGTAAGGTATACTGCTCAGCTGCATGGTAGGTACTGCTTGAGTTGAAAAAAAAAAAAAACAAAACACCCTCCCCAAAAAAAACTCAAACAATAAGCACTCCGAGCACAACTGGTTCCACCCTCCTACTCCATGGGCTGTTCTGAGATCATCATTCTACATTTTATTATATACATTCTTCCTAAACCCATTCATCCAAAACGCCTTTTTTTTAAAGTGAGGAAAAGGGAAAAGGGGCGGGTGGGTGTGTGCAGAAGAAAGAGGGAAGCTGTAACGGTTGACAAGGACTTGCTCCTGCAGGCAGAGCAGAGGGCACTGAACCTCTCCCAGGGTGGGGAAGTGGTGGGTTTGTGAGATGGAAATAACCTACACGTGGGTGATCCCAGCTTGGGCACTCACCCGCCCACCAACCTGGTGGAGCCTGGTCCTACTCATAATTCAGCAATAAACACTGGACACAGACAGAGTGAGTCCTAACACCAGAGGACCTTATTGCTTAAAGAAACAGCTTCTCATCCAGGCTTGGAAATGTCTTTTAGACTCACATATACATTATGCGGGGGCACAGCTCCATGGGCAGCTCTGTGACGTGGTCGTAGCAAATGGTGGAGGAAAGGCAAAAGTACTGGACTGGCCAGGTGCTGTGCCTGTCTTCCTTTGAATCAACTCCTGGTTGCAAACCCCAAAGGGCTCTGATGTGAGAAGTCAAAGAGAAAATGTAGTCAGAGCTGCTTATATGGTCCACTGGTTTCTGACGCTAAATCAGCAGAAAGAAAAATGCAGGCAGCAGTGACAGGAGCATTAGCAAGATGTTCTGAGCCCAATATTTGGGTTTTTCAAAAAGCAGCAAAGGATGAAGCAGCAAATACAGAACTTGGAGGGACTTGAACAATTGTGCTTGTATTTTCAAAGCATCCTAAATGGAAACACCCAGTTTAATTTCTTGAATTTCTCTGAGATCTCAAAACATTCTACAGATATCAGAGTGACGGGAGAAAAAATACCTCTCCAGCCATTCATTGAGTCCCACTGGAAAAGGGCTGGGACAAGAAAACAGCCAGTCAGGCCAGAGCAGCATGCAACAAGTAAAGCAGCAATGGATATTTCTCCTGCAAGGACATTCATCACATCACCTTCAGACTGAACTGTAAAGCAAGTCACCATAGCTTAGTAGGCTTGCGAGAAGAGGTTTTCTTAGGAGGAAATTTTGAAAGGTGAAGAGTTTGCAGTAATTTTAGTTAAGGTTCTGAGCTCAGTGCTCAGTGCTGGATCTAGTTGTGCTGCTGCTCAGGGCTGCTGCTGGGTTTCAGAGGGGAATGAGCTGAAGTTATGTTATGGAAACATATTGCAGCACGTGCTCCATTGTGGTTGCAGTGTATATCCTTGAATTATACTACGTAGAATCATTTAATTCACAGTTTCATCCCAGCAAGTTACAGTAAACGTAGTACTGTGGAGCAACACCTTCCCTGCCTCCTCAAGTATCTGTATCACCCTCCCTTGTGTGCCAGCCATGGCTGTTTGCAGGCCAGAAGATCTGGGTCTGAACAGCCAGTTCCCCGCTCTCCTGTGACCTGTAAGTCCTCTTTGGTGTCAAGATATGAGGTTGGTAGAGGGAAAAAATGACCTCTCAGTATGAGGATCACTGTGGAGCTTCATGAAGCTCTCGCCATCACTCTCCTGTAGCAAACCACAGATCAGAGCTTCTCCCACTGCCAGATTTACACCCTCCCATCTGCCCACTCACACAGAGGCTTTGACAGCAGGGACTCTCCCCAACAGGGACCAAGGTGAAATTCAACCACAAAAGAGGCCAAATTTTGCCAGGGCAGTTACCTGTGTGAAGAGCTAACCAAGCAATTTACCCCTATCTGGAAGCAAATAACTGGTTTGGGGTTTTTTTTTTTGTAAAAGATTCAGACCAGGAGAGACAGAAGGGCTGAGGCTGGTGAAGGAAACAGGGTTGGAACCTATAGAAGTTGTAATAAGAGGGGGTCTTCTGGGATGATCCCAGTAGTCAATCAGAGATCTGGGATTACTTCTTAAGCTTCTTCTCAAATTTTGATTTTAGTTCCCTCTAACACTACTGGCTTCGATAATCGCTCTTCCTCATGTTTAAAAATTACTGCCCTGAAGACTGAATCTGAGAGATGCTCACATTAACATTAATGCAGCCTTGGACTCCTAGTCTGCTAATCCAAAAGAAACCCCACAATAAACCACTCCCTTTATCCAAATGGTCAATGATATGCACTGAGAAAACTGCAGGGAGACATCCCGGGGTGAACAAGTCCCCGGAGGGACATTAATGGTAGGAAGAGAAACTGGCATTACACCAGCATCTGGATCTGGGCAGTGCCTGGGGCTGTTATAGAGAGGTGGGATATTAAAGACCTGAAGACTGCCAGGATCTTACCTGCCCCCAAAACATAGCTTCAAGACCCAGAGCAAACCCTCCATGCTCCACAAACTGTTCATCATCCCCGTATGAAAGCTATGGAGGCGATACCAATCTAAACCCAAATGTCAGAATTGAGATTGCTGCTGAAATTTAGCTATAGTTAAGAGAATTACCCCCTAAAAATCCAACTCAAATATTTGGGAATGCTCACTGCTGAGCAGGAGCTAAGAAAACTTGTTTACAGCTGGCTCCCTGTTTAGAACAATTAATCACTAAGCCTTGGCTACACTTGCCACAAATCACTGGAAAGGACGCTTGTCAGGTTGTGTTAAGCCGAAGCACTGTGATAGAGTCAGCTACTGCCTGGGATACGGATGAAAACTGGCATCTTAGCTCACTGCTAATAGGTGACTTGCTAAAAGAAAAGAGAAACTATCCATTGAGGTCAAAGGGACCACCTTTTTTCCCCTTAATTACTCTGTGATACCTGGACTGAATCCATGATCTGAGATGCTCCTGGAGCTCCACAGTCGTGGGCTCTTCTCTGGCCATCAAGGAATAAAATGCATTCAGAAGCATGCAAAAGATAAAACTAATGAGAGAGGAAGAAAAATTTCAGAAAAGAAGAACAATTTTTTCCACTATTCTTTGGAAGATGATGGAGCAGCAGCAGAAGTGGCCTTAACAGTAGATACAAATCTGCAAAACACCAGAAAACATGAGTTTGTGCGGGCAGACCCATCCACAAGGTGAGTCTTTGCATTTACAAACTCTGAGCTTTACCCTGGCCAGGGGCTGGGTGAGGGACACAGGCTCTGCAGTTTCATCTTCAACCATGGGTATCCTCCACTGCTGACCCTTACCTTCCCGCTTGGTCACAGACCTGCCTGGTCACTGGGGACATGCCCGGAGACCTGGCTAGTGGCCATAGTTCTATCTGCACAGGCAGTCTAGGTGGCTGGGTTAGACTATCAAAGTTTATTACCCCAGCCAGAAAAGAGATAAAAATGATAAATACTTCTCATTCACCAGCACGTGAGATAAGTTACACACACTGCAAAAGGAACCAGAAGCTGAGTTTAGAATTTTATGTGAAAGCAAGAGAGTATCTTGGTCTGAAATAGTTATTTTTGTTTAAATGAGAAATAAAGTCAAGATGAATGTGTGCAATGTTCCCAAACCTTCCCTGAAGAAGCATGAACTTTACAGATTTATAGGCCTGTCTGGAAATATTCAGCAGCATTCACCTAGGTCATTATCACACACAAAGTAGTCCAGGTACAGACTTCTAATTACCATTAAAAATAATAAAGTATCTAGAACATAATTCCTTGGCATTTGCAATTGCATTTTTTCCCCATACCGCAGACATGAAATGATCGCTGTGGCTTTCAGCTGACGCCTAAGAAGCATCAAGGAAAATGGAGACATCAAATATTAAGAAGTCTTTTACTTATAAGTTATCTCGGCAAAAGAATGGCTTTCTTCAGTTAAGCAATGAGTTGCTGTTTCAATCTGTTTCGGTGTCTCCTTCCTTGTTAAAGTGCAAAGCCTTCAGCAAGAAGAGTTATCTGTTTAGGAGGTCCTTCAGCCTCCTTACACTATCTCTCTGAACACGCTTACACTTATTTTGCCTCCAAGTGAACGCATTTGCATTTTATAATGCATTCTGATTCCAAAACACATTTCAGAAAAATCACATACCAAAGATATATTCTAGAGTAGATATCAGCTGATGTTTCCTTAAACTAATAGTTATTAGGGATAAAAGTTTCCTCTTTCTTGAGTATCATCATCTAAAATTAATAGCAATAAGGTACAATTTGAGGTGTAGAATGTTGCTAATCAGACTGAAATTACAACACCAAGTCATTTAATACTGAAGCAAGTCACCTTAGACAGAAAGGCAGTCCGGACCACCCAAAGACAGCTGGGTTGGTGCCAGCTACAGACCTGCTCCTCAGGATGCTAAACTAGGCTCAGTAGCATTTGGTGACGATATTGGAAGTAAGGAACATTTCAAAAGGTCGGTTTTTTCTTTTTTTAATATGACCTTTCTGACCACCACTGAAATGTTTTTGATAAATGGCAAGGCTATCTCCAGGTCCCTGAGAAGAAACCAGCATCCTTGCAGTTAGGCAGGTGCATTAATTAGGGCTGGCTGTCTCCACGGTAAAAGGTCTGCAGAGGACCAGGAGGAAGAAGAGGCAGAGTACTGATGGAGGAGAGGGGACATCAGTCCATAACTTACACTCCTGTGAAGTGCATGACATTTTGCTGTGGATACTGAGAAGTACGGCTAACAATACCAGGAAGCATTTCTGCACTGAGAGGGTGGTCAAACACTGGAAGAGGCTTCCTGGAGGGATGGTCGGTGCCCCAAGCCTGTCAGTGTTGAGAGGCATTTGGGCAATTTCCTTAATAACATGCTTTAGCTTTTGGTCAGCCCTGAACTGGTCAGGCAGTTGAATTAGATGCTTATTGTAGGTGACTTCCAACTGAAATACTTCATCCCATTCCATCCTATCCCATCCTATGCTACGCTATTCTAGGGAGTTGAAGGACTTTATGCACTAAAATGTTCTTCATCAAACTTGCCTACAGACTGGCCCTGCTAGCTCAGATGGCTCCTCCATTGGACCCACGTTCTGGCTGTCGGACAGGGCAGTTGGCTTCTCAGCCTGAGCCAGGACACAAACTGGTTTCTATCTGGTGCATGAGGCTGTGCCCAGGGCTGGGCAGGGCTTGTCTGCAGGGGTTTAGCCGGGGGCAGTGTGCCCCATGTCCTTGGTGCTGGCTTTAGGACTGGCACAGTGGCAAAACATAGCACGTGGGGTTTTTTTCAGGACTGCCTGAGAACAAACCCCCTCCTGCTTGTAAAGCGTACGGGGATCCGCACCCGGCTGCTCCCACCCCACCGCGTTGCCTCTTCCTAGCAGCAGTTCCCCACATCGCACACCAGCAATGCCAGGGCCATAACATTTACTGTGATTTTATCAGATTTGTGTAAAAAATATTCTTAAATAAGAAAAATGGGTAAACAAACCAGTTTTAATACAAACATGACCAAGCAGTCCAGACTGGAGCAGAGTGCTTGCCAGTGCTGGGGGTTTCGGTCCAAACCCCAATGCTGGCAGGAGCAGGAAAGGCCCCTCAGAGAAATCTGTTCCCTTTCAAGTTATTTGATGTTTCTCAGCTGCACTCTGCTTTTACCAAACAGACTTTCTCACATCAACAATTTGTCATCTGAGGAGGGAGAGAAGCAATTCCCATTTCCCGTTCTCCTAAACACTCATCTTTTTTTAAACAGGTTTGTTATGCCTCCTTTCGCGATGAGAAATGGGCAGAGTAAGAACACCATGAAGCAATTTATAGCACATTGGCTGTATATATGAGCTCTTTTCTCAGATCAAGGCAGGTTTGTTCCCCCCACCTCCCTCTCAGTAGGGAAGCCAGCTGCTGTGCTCCCTGTGGGAAAGGGCTGGTCCCACACGAGGTTGCACGACTCGTGCTTGTGTATTGCAGAGATGCTGGAGGCCAGTGGGGTTCAGTCCCCATGCCTGCAGATGTGCCAGGCAGCCTTGCCTCCTGCTCTGCAGGGTGGTGCTCCAGGGGGAACCCCAAAGTGCAGCAGCTCTCGCTACACCAGCGGGAAGGCAGGAGAGTAGCCAGTTTAGCTGGAAGAAGCCTCGCGGACTGAGGTTGTGGCCCTACGTGCTCCTTGCCTGGCCCAAATGGCTATGAAATCTGCACACACCTGCAATTTCTGAATTTTCATACTGGCTTGCTCATATATTTTCAGCCCACATGCAGGCATCTATACACAAGCCCTAGGCAGGTGAAGCATACGGACACTTAGGTGGCACTATCAGTTTTCTAACATGCATTTTGGTTTTGGTATCTAAGTTCTGTTCAAGCTTACAAATAGCATCCAAGATAGAAAGGGTACATACTGCTTACACTCTTCTAACCTACCTGGTGAATGAGAAAGAGTCATAACATTGCAGGAGGAGACTGCTTGAGACCACCTCCCCCAAGGCACATGAAATAGCCCATGTACATCTGCAGCAACCCATCTAACAAGTTCAGTCAGGCCTCATAAAACATTCTGGGGAGGCTGGATAAACATCACAAAGTGAGATCACTCTACACGTTTCACTCAACTTGTCCTCGTATCCCACTGCTTGCTTCAGGGCTGTAATTTCTTGTCCAGAACTGCTCATAGGAGCAGCTATCTTCCAACAGAAAAGGATTGAAACCCTCTGTAGTAAGGAATGTGTGGGCTTTTGCATGCTGTATCCACTTTGTTCACAGTTTGCAGGCAATTTAAAATCAGCTGTTGAAGATACTGAGGCAGGCTCTGCTTATTATGTGAAAAGCTTTTACAAAAAATCTTGGATCAAGTTTGCTGAGGGGTGTTTCATAGTACTGAATATCCGTAATTTTAACCACATACATTTTAAATAACACTTTTTAAAATTGTCATATGAAGTACTGCCACAGAATAATCCCGCCAGTTTGGAAACCCAGTGCAGCATTTAACTTGTCTCTTCTAAATTGCTCTTTTAGCACATATTCATTCCCCAAATCCTTTTTTAACAGGAGGGCTACCTTGAAAGCTGTGCAAAGTACATAAACCTCAGAACAAGATGTATAGTAATGCCCATTACTGCTCGCATACAACATTGCCCAGCTGGTGTGTGAGCTCTTCAATGCAAGAATGCTATGCTCTTTAGAAAGCACTCCCATGTTATTCATGTTTATAAATAATATTAAACAGCTGTATGTATGTGTGCCTGGTGATGTGTAGATGGGTGTTTGACTGAACCTTGGGATTCCAAATTCAACTGTTTTCAGACAAGCAAAGGATTCCTTCAAAAGAAGCAAAATCTGATTTTTGGAAAATGAGCCAAATTTCAAGCTTATAGCTAATGAAGAGGTGGAGGATGCTTTCAGTTGTGGATGTTTCCATGTGTCCAGCTGCAAGAATGAAGCCCATTCAAAGACAGCACGGACACATGGCTGTTCGGGAACTAGGGACACAATATATGAATTGAGAAGGATTAAAAACATCCATTACAGCTGAAATCAGTCAAGGGAATAATTCAACAGGCATGCCATGTAATGCTTTATCCATTTGTTAAACCAAGCAGACAGTGGTCACTCAGAAAAGAGCTTCCCTTTAAGCTCAAATCTCCAGTTTTGGGAACACTTGGATTTTACCCATTGTATCTGTGACTCTCCTGGT
This sequence comes from Falco naumanni, assembly GCF_017639655.2. Taxonomy (NCBI): domain Eukaryota; kingdom Metazoa; phylum Chordata; class Aves; order Falconiformes; family Falconidae; genus Falco; species Falco naumanni. The sequence goes on along the minus strand of NC_054057.1, from coordinate 53,757,220 downwards.
GTCACTGCTATCTCCCTATCAGAATTTCTATTTGCATTGCCTCTCAGTTTATTCTGTCAGGTGTATCTGCACTGCTTTTGCATGTTGAGACACTTATTCAATCCCTCCAAAGCCTTCAAATCCTGCACATCAAAGCATCCAACAGGCAAATCCAGTGACTTCCAACTAGTGTTTATATAACTAGATTTAGTAGTGGGCTCAATATGCAGAAATGTAGAAGATATTTTCCATGAATAAATTGAGAGGGATTTAGGTGCTTTATGTTTATTTGAAATTCAATAGGCATGCCGTGTAATGCTTTCTCCATGAGCTTCCCAAATGTGCCAGGAACAATGCACAGGCTGAAAGCCATCATTTCAAGGTGCTGCAGGCTTTGTTCTGCTACAAAGGCAGATTTCTCCCCATCCTCTGGATTCACTTCTATTTGTAATGTTTCAAATCTAACACAGAAAAACCAAACCTGAACCAGCTACAGTCCCCAGGAAGCCATATGTCTGTGCTAATGGATAAGAACCTTAAAAGTGACTTAATTTTGTTTGCTGCCATCTGTTTCTCCCAGTATCATTTTTTTTGGCTGAACCAGTGCAGTACAACTTGTATCAAACAAAGTTGTACCCATGTTAGAGTAGGAGAGCATCTCCCAATTCCCAGTCGAAATCCCTCTTGGACCACCTACTGAGACTCCTTAACAAGTGCTGGGCTGTACTTCAGCAGCACTTCATGGCGATGTTGGGAGCCCAGCTTCATCCTCATGCCATTTCTTCTCCCACCAGCCTTATTTTACCCGCTGGCCAACATTCAGGGCTCACCACCCCTGCTCTGCTGTTTGCCATGGACATTCAGCCCGTACAGGAGGCTCTGCCCTGTCTTGTGCACGGACAGATTCAGACCCATCTTCCCTTTCCCAAAATGCAGCTTCAGGCTGGTGCAGCTTCTTCTGCAGAAAATTTCTTCCCTGCAAACCAGCCAGGCCACATCTCAAAATGCAAATGCCACAGACAAACCTGCAGGCCACCTCTCAGATCCCCCGCATTTGCCTGAATAACACCACCCCCACCACCCCCAAAGACTTGCTCAGCCATTCAGCAGAGCCAGGCTCCTTGCTTGAACTCCCCCAGCCCCATCTCCACCTCTTCTGGGGTGGTAGCCCCTGTCCCCTCACCTCACCTGTGGACACCACAGAGGTGGCTGCCCATCGGATCCATTCACTGACCTTCACAGCTCAGCTCAGCGCAGAGATGGCTTGTCTGGGACCCAGCACGCTGTTCCCATCACACGTCTGATTATGGAAGGAGTCAAATTCCTGTTGGTCTTGTTAACCTGCGCAGATGGAAACCAGACGTGCAGAGGTGATATTTCTACCTCCAACATTAGCTTCTTCAATTCAGTGTCCCTGTTTCACAGAACGGAGGAGTAACTTCAATTTTAGATGAATCTATCCTGGGTAGTCTTATATCTGTGGTAGCCCTTTTTCTTGCCAATTTTTCCAGTGTGACTGCCATTAACTGAACCGCTTCCCTTATTTTTTCCATGATTGCTAATTTCCCTGATACTGCAGACAGGATTTATGACTTTTTGCAGCATCCAGTAATATCATAAGCCAGCTGAGGATGACTTTTTTCCTCATAAATATTAAAGCCAGCTGTACAGGGAGCTCACACTCTACCAACAACTTGCTTTCTAGCAAATGTCAGAATAAGAAAATGGAAAGAAGTTCTTCTTGCTGTGGTTTTCCCCAAACTCTGTGAGATCCCATGTTGTCCGAATGGGGAGATGTTGTAGGAAACATGACCTGACTCCTGATCGCCTGAGGTCCTTTCCAACCCAAACCCTTCTCCAGCTCCACAGAACTGCTGTAAATGTCACATCTCTACCAATTACACCAACTGGCCCAACTGCGTTGCCAAGCCCCTGGCTCATGCTGAATCCTTTCTGGTGACGAATTTTTGCCTCCTGTGCTGCCCTTGACATCTGTCAGCAAATCCCAGGTCAGCCAATGTTTCTCTGCTTTCCACTATTTCATGAGAAAATTTCTTTAGCAGGATGGGGGTCATTTTTTTGAGCTGGTTTGCTGTTCCAAAAAGGGAGATTTGCAGATGGGCTCCCGACACATGCAGATGTTCAGCAGTTGCTGTTGACGGAAAGATGCTGTCTAGCTGTTTAGTGTTTCCAGGAAAACCGACACCTCTCGACAGAGATCTTGGTTTATCTCCTTTGGCAAAGTCTCTGGGCTTTAAATCCTTTTGCCACGTCCTGGTTTGTGACCCTTTCAATTTCATGCTCTGCCTTGGCCAGCTCACAATTCTCCTTATAAAGCTGGCTACTGCTGCTGTCTTACCCATCGCCTTTTTCTATTTTAGTGAGATATAAATCAGAGGTCCTGCAAGGTCTTCCGAGTGCAAGGCAGAAGGAGATGCACAGCCATCTGTCCTCGGTGTCACCATGTTTATGTGCAGAGACAACCACAGCACTGCTTTGCTGAGCACAGGAGTGAACCAGCAACCGCAAAGAATTCCATTGCTTCCCGTTCAGCCAGCACTTGGTCCCAGACCTCAGTCTCAAAGGCACACGGGATCGCAGGGGACATTAAAGCTTTGTTTGCTACCTGCATTGCTTCTCATCACCCGCTCATGCTCCTTCCAATACCACGCTCTGCAAATCTCCTCCCAAACTGCTGGCACTCCTGAGTAATTCCACATTTGCTTTTATGAGTACAAGCTCCTGCTTAATCGCCTGTAACGCTGCCTTGCATTAAAGGTACCAATTAAACATCCCACTTCCAATTTAAGGTTTATTCCTCCTTAGAAAAGATCACCCCCAAGCTCGTGCCCGTGCCGCTGCCACAGCCAGTGCACAGCACTGCGCTGGTGACCTTGACTTTCCTCCCCAGAGAAGCCAGTCTTTAGTCATCCTTGTAGCAACCTTCCTGGGTTTATTCCTTTATTCAGCAGCCTTCTTCCACCAAACCCCTTCAGCTACTCTGACACCAGGGAAAAATAAGCGATGCGAGCAGAAATGGGCAAGGGACAGTTAGGGTAAAGCTCCATTATTTTGTGATGTAACGTATATCAAAGCTGTAGCAACCCTAAGTTCTCATGGTGATTCATTTGATGTTAAGTGTCCTGCAAGGGAACATCTGACAAAAAAATTAAACACTCGAACAAGTTCTGATTGCTTTCCTCCTAAGAAAAATCATTAATATATCGGCAAACCCAACCCCCTCTGCAATGATTTTTCCCAACATACCTCCGCAGCTAAGGAGGAAGATCTGTTTGCCATCTCTGCACGTCTCACAGGATGCCCAAGTTTGATTTCACCTCCACCCACAGCCCAGTTCACAATACCCAGATTACTTATGCAGTAAGTTTTCTTTTCTTTTCTGCCCTGGCCTAGGCTGAAAGCACTGTTGCAACACAAAATACAGTTTAGGAGTCTTGAAGCCATCGTTTCATACCATCTTTCTGCCATGGCTACTTACTTGGATCTCACTTCACTGGCAGAAATCCCCAAAAGAGATGCAATGCTTTTTGTATTTGTATGAGAAGATTGCAGCAGAACTGTTAAGTCTTTTATTCGCTCTGGCTAATCTTCCTGTTAGCATCGACTCTTGCTGGAGCAGCTGCATTTCCAGGCTGCGGTGATGGAGAAGAGCCCTGCCCTTCCCAGCAGTGCTGTGGCGGGCACCACGCAGCCTCTGCTCACATTGCCTATGGCCAAGATGTGTTTTGTAAGTGTGGGCTGTTTATATATAAAATATAAAATGTTTTATATATATGTTTCTCTTTCTTTCAGGCTAGAAAAGCAGGTCCACCCACACGTTGCACTGATGAGAGAAGCCGGATCTGAGCAGTCAACAAGAAATTTCTGGGGGGAAGGGTTGGATGATCAGACTGACATTTTACACTTGCAACCCCAACCAAACTCTGAGCCCATAAATACATCTAGTGAAGGCCTGTGTGCATCAGAGGTGGCTGCTGGTTGCTCATCAAAGCTGGCATTGCCACGGCAGCAGGCACCTGGACGAGTCCCCCCTGCTCACTCACAGGTGAGGTGGCTTTTGCCCTTGCCGGGGTAAAGGGGAAGGCCAGACGATAGTTGTAGGTTCTCTGTTTCACATGGCCACACCGAGGGTCTCTGCCTGTGTGTGCAGTTATTACTCACCGCCACATCCCAGGACTGGCCACAATGTCCTGATTCCAAAGGGAGTCAGGGTTGGGGGGGTGGCAATGCTTCGTGATCAGCCAGTGGAGCTGGAGAGGGAACTGGTAGGGAAAAGCTCCACAAAACTATATTTTTTAAAGGAATGAGTCAAAATGCTTTGTTTTGCAGTGTTCAAAATGTCACATTTCTATTTTACAGTTCTAAATGACATTTCTAAATTTTACTTCAACTTCAGTACAAAAGCCTCAAGAAATTCATGGGGCTGTTATTTGTCTTCCCTCTCTAGACATTTTTCAGTGGGTTTCTTCAACTTTAAATGATCTTTCCTTCAAACCCTTGGCGCGCCTGATGAACTAACACAGCAAATACGTGTATGAAGCTGTTTGCTACCTGGCTTCTGGGCTTTTGTCATGGCAGACCTCAGCATGAGATCATGGGATGTCAACCTCGGGACTTTCAGGTGCCAGCAACAGCCCAGTTCCACCGTGGGCACATGACCATTCGTAACTACCTCAAGTAACCAAAATGACAGCACCAACTTTAAATGATTTTTAAAATAAATGTCAGTACATAAATGTTTTGAATCAAGGACCATCTTTACATTCAACACATGGTTCATGATGGGCCACTACACAGGTACTGCAGTTTACAGAACTGCGACATGTATACACCAACCAGTTTTTATGAATTTTTGTCTGTAGGTGGTTTCTCCTTTTTTAATTTTAGCCTGTGTTTTGGCCTTTGAAGCTTTCCTTTATGTCTATTAAGGTGAGGTTTTTCCAGGAGGGAGAGAGGAAAAGTTGTTCATACACTCCCACTACTCCAAGATCTGGTGCTTTAGAAACACTGAATGTTATAAGGACTTAAAGAAAAAATGGCAGACTGGGACACTGGCTGCAATCTTCTTGTACAAATACAAAAAACATTGCATCGAGAAGTGCTGACTGAGCACCAAGCATTTTGTGGCTCCATCAGAAAGTACACAGTCTATTCAGTTGTGCAGGAAACTCATTCAACTGAAATATATGCAGCCATTAGTAAAAATTTCATCAAGATGGATTTTTTTAACCACTCAAATCCCTTCTGATATAACTTAAAAGAAATATATTGCAATAATAAGCTGTCTATATGGAGATAACACCTTGCAGAAACAAGGGACATGCCTCCAGTGTCCAGACAACCTTTGGAAGCATAAATACAAGCACACACTGAAACTCTTCAGGGAGTGGAGTTCTTACATTCACAGGTAGAGATCCAACTCTCAACATTGACAACTGGGAAATTCAGAAGAATAACCCAGGTCAGCCTCCCCGTCTATGAACTGTGGAAGCCAAACCGTGTTTAGGAACGCAATGTCCCAGGGATGCTTTTAACCGGTACCCTAACTAGATGCATCACAGGGTCTTGATAACAAGAACCACAACCCTGCAAAGGCCTAATGCAGCACAGCCAGTGCTACAGTCAGCTGCTCAAACAGCTCTAGGAGCTGCAGAAGTTCTCTGGGTTACAGCTCAAAAGCACACAAGTGCAAAAAGATACATAGGAAAGGACTGACTAGGTCCAAAAGCTCCCAGGACTGGGAAGAAATAGGAACTAAATGCTGAAGGTATGGGGTGAGAAAGCACTGTTTCAGTTTCCTGCTGTAGAAACCAAGAAACAAGTGATGACTTTCACTGTTCTAGCCGTAAAAATTTAACCCTTTCATTTCACCAGAACGCTGATACTAACTGATGTTCACCTTCAACTAAAGAAGAGTGGGCTGGTGGAAGGAAGATCCTCAGTGACTTAATGAAAGTTAAAAAAAAAAAGAAGGAGAGAAGCAACGCCTTGTAATGGAAAGTACCTGGAAGGAGCCACCTCGCAGTCGGTCGGGAGCTGGTGGAGAAAGCTTGCGTGGAAGGAAGGCACCGCTCGGCCTTGCTCGGACCAAGGAGGCTGTGGGGAAGGAATGGCAACGCCCAGGTAGCTGGTGGTGCTCACAGGTTCATGTTATTGCTAGAGAGGCCATTCCATCAAAATGGTAGCTCACATCACACCCTCCTCCCTCTTGGCCAACAACACGGACAGTAAGTGCAAGGTTTGCCCACCCCACGCCCCCTGGCCATGGGGGCTGCATTTACCACTAAACCGTTCTGCTGCTGCTCCCTCCACCTAGCAAGGAAAACATCTCCCTGTGGGAGCTTGTAGGGAGCTGAGGCAGGGCCATCCCAGCTCCTGAGATTTCTGTGCAGCCACCAAGTGGAACAGTGGGTCACAATGACCCTGAGACTTCCTGCAGAGAGAACAAGGCAGGTTTCAAATTTTGCAAGATGAAAGGGCTCTTACTATTGAAATCTTTATTCACATTTCAGAAAAAATAAAATAAAAACAGGAGTCTTACGTCTGAGTTGAAGCACTCCTCCTGTGCATTGACACACTGTGACTTCTCTGCCTGCAAAACTGCAAAGTGCTCCTGAGACCTCAGCCTCAGGCAGAGACAGCTTGTCCCATGCAGGCTGGGGGGCTGAGCAGCCAGGCAGGCTGTGCATTGAAGGTGAAAGAGCTGTACACGCCTGGGAGACATTAGTACTTAATTCTGTTCATCAACACCTACTATTCTACCAACACATAAAATGTAAGTGGAAACAGCACGAGAGCTACTCCTCCCAGAAAGCACCTCATGCTACTCACTGAGGCACAGCTCCATGCCATGCTGGTGTGGGCTACACGCCTGGCAAAAGACCAAACCAAACACATCCAACCAAAAAACCACAATAACCTCAGCAATCCATAAAAATACATCCAGTCCCCACAGTAAGCGCCCAAGGTGAAGCCTCATCGAAGACTGTCATTTACGTGCTTATCTCCCAACTTCCCACAAATCTCTGAGCTTGCTGCCCCCTGCCCTTGGTGGTGCACTTGGTTGCACACAACAGAAGGGAAATGATTTGTGAATGTTGTGCAGAAATCAACACGGCTGAAAGCAGAGAGCAGTGCAAGCCTTGCAGTGACCATCGGTGTCCTGGGGGAACCCTCTGACCTTTCAGCCTGCCACACAGCACTCGGTCACTTCTTCTCTGGGACCCAAACACCTGGTAAGACTGTCATAATAAAAGATGATGCTCAAAAACCCTTCCAGACTAAGAACTCTTGCTTGCTTAATTCAGAAAAGCAGGCAAGAAACTCTTAGGTTTTGGTGAGTGAATTCCAAGCCATAGGATGTGATTTCATATTAAAAGCATGGTGCCATCTGCCGTACCACTGCAAGTAAGTGTAAAGCCAAAGTTATCAGCAACCTAACTGCCTGGCTAAGGTTGGCCAACTGTGTTACACTAGCGGTGTGTTTGAGGAGCAGATCGTGCATCCATTGCAAAGCGAGTGATCAGGAAAGAGTTTTCCTTTGGAGATCCCTTCAGCTCCAGGGTCAGCTCTGCACAGATCTTCATGTGAAAGCCACCTGGTTTTTCTGGAGTTTGCCTGCACATTGTCCCAAACACACAGCATCACTCCTTCCTGCTCCCATCAGTGTCTTGCGTTCAGGAAGGCAGCTATTGACAATGAAACTTGTTTTGGGAAAAGCTCTTCTTTTGAGAGCTGCTTCTTGGTCTAGCACCCTTGTTCCTCCTACCAGCCTCATCGGGCGGAGCTGAGGGTGAAGTTCCAGCTGCTACTTCTAAAATGGCAAAAAAATATTGCATGCCATTGAATGTCACGCAGATCCAAGTATGCTATTATGTGTATCCACCTACTAGCTCTGCCCAAGAAAAAGGCTGTGAAAAGGCTTTATAGCTCTAAACGGGAGGAAATGAGGAATCTCATCACAGAATAAATCCTTCGGTCCCCTTCTGCATTCAGCAGATGGTACTAGATCTCTTCCCATGACATTGGTCCTAAAGGGAAAAAAAAAAGCCTCAGTCATCTGCACATCATTCTGTTAATCCCAGCCCACATGCTGTGGAAGGGTACAAAGTCTTTGCTCAAAAATCCAGTTCCTGTCGCTAAATTTGTACTGGCATCTAATGGGTGCCATAAATAAGTATGCCTGATAGTACCCAAGTGACTTCGGTGCAGGTTTGGGATTTGCATTACAATTCTTATCAGTTGTTCCATAGACTGGTTCACTCATTAACTGATGCTTTGCCTGATAATTATTGCATAGCACTACCTGTGAAACAGTGATCCTATTTGGTGGATGACTTAATGCAGAAACCTCACTGCGTGAAGAAAACAGGAGAGGTGTCATGTTTATTAATGCTCAGTGGCTGCTACAGTAAGTGCCTTTGCAGACAATACCCACACTCGCTCTGCAAGAATGTATAACTAATGCACTTCTGGAAATGATCTCGTGAAGCAGAAACCATGAAGCCAAGAACAGATGGGAACCAAACTTCCACTCACTGTTGCATTTTGAAATTAGAAATAATTTCTAAATAAGAACTCTAACAAACAAAGAGATTGCAGAAGCAGAAATGCTCAGGATATGGTACTTCTAGTCTTTATTCTGGAACACTGAAGTCTCCTCAGAAATGCATTTACTTTCAGTGATTATCTGCCTTAAAAAAAAAAAGCATGTAATTGTGAGAAAATAATTACAGTGGAGTTAATGTGATGTGCTCAGTGAACACTTCTGCGTATCATTAAATAACCTCAAGGAAATTCTGCATGTGTATCAATTGCAAACAGGGCCGGGGGCAGGCAGGTGATGGGTAGCTACAGCACGCTAGCACAGACAGCTCAAAGAGTGACAGGAGGAACAGGTTACTACTGGGAAGCAAGGAACACCTCTGTCCCACATCTTATTAGACTCAATCTAAGAAAAAAAATATGAAAGGAAATTCATCACATACAAGACAGGAGGTAGAGGTGGGTGGAAGGACTGACAAGCAAGCAGAGAAGCAATTCTGGAGAAATAATGAGCAGGAAATAAGTGTGGCGAGACGACCAAGGGAAAGAGTTGTGAGTCTGATTAATCTGTAGAAAGCAGGCAGGCATGGTTTATTGTGTATTTTTTACCACCTGGGAAACAACTTTTTGTTGTTAGCCTAGTTCTCTCACCTTGCGGCTTTTTTTGCTTGTAGAACAAGGAGCAAAGTAAAAACCATGAGGTTCACAGCTTTGAATTTCATGTTACAGATGGAAATGAGCATGGTCAGCTCACAGTGGCTCACACAGGCAATGCCCAACCACAAATTTCAGGGCTAGAGACTGCCTTTGCACCAGTCCATATTGCAATTTCGAATAGCTTAAGCAAAGATCTGTTGAAGAGGGTTGGTTCTGCCCTCCACGCAATGAATCCCATGGGCAGCTTTGCAATGCCTGAGGTGGGGGTAACTTGGACTTCAGCATGGACCATACAGTTACTCTGGCTTCTGCACTGGCAATGGTGAGGTCCTGCTAAAAGGATGAGCAGCTCAGAGATAACTGGGCGTAGAAATGCTGGAGACTGTCACACTGGTGGAAAATCACTGCCTGAGCGAGCAGGAGCCTGCTTCTTATGCAAACCTAGAGATGAAAAGGCCATTTCAGTACATCTCATATGCACTACAGAGAACTCAAGCTGCCCAGACTTTAAGAGGAGATTAGGTCTCATCTTCTGGCTTATCATTGAATGATTGTAGACGAATACAGGGAAAATAATGGTAAAGGAATCAAAGAGAATGTGGATTAAGTAATAAGGTAACACACCCAATGGAGATAAAAACGATGGAGGTTAAAAGGGGGCATTGCTTGGCTCTTTTCTGTTTGTTCTTTGTTAAAAATACAAAGATGAAAGACATGCCATACCTTTGAAAAGTGCATGGCTGAAGTGCAAGAGTTGCACGAATTACACAGCATCTTCTCTAAAGAGAAGAGACTTCCGTACACAGCAACAGCCATGCTTCATCTTCCCAAGTCCTCTGAGCACTTACCTCCACTCCTCAAACATCCATCCCTGTCAAGAGGCAATGAAAGCAGACTGCTGCCTGCTGTTAACCTTTTCAAACAGATCAAGAAAGACCAAGGTGCTTGGCCTTGGGTCTGTCTGTCCCTGTAGCTCTTCAGAAAGACTAGTCAGAAACCAGCATTATCCTTTTCTCTACCTCTGATCTTCAATTCTTCTTCTCGCTTTATTTGCAGGATCTTTTGAAGCTCCTGGCAGCAGGTCCCTGGAGCTACTCTGTTCTGCAGCATCAGAAGATTTTGATCTTTCACCAAAAAAAAAAAAAAAAAAAAAAAAAAAAAAAAAAAGAGATCCTGATGGTTGAGAGGCTCAGCTCTAGCCTGCTTTGGATCCACAAGTTTGTTGTCCAAATATTTGTCTCACACTGGTGCAAACTTCCCCCAACATCCAAATCTATCAGTCTGCAGTATCAGCTGTATGCTGAAGAGACCACAGGATGTTACAGGGTGACCTGTTTGCCATCACTTCTCTTTCTTCTTAGAAGTAGAAACTGCAAAAAGTTTTTTTATAATAAAAATAAATTGAAGAGAATGCACTGTGGTGGGTTGACCCTGGCTGGATGCCAGAAGCCCCCAGAGCTGCTCTATTACCCTTCTTCCCAACAGGAGAAGAGAGAGGAAATATAAAATAAAGTCTCATGGGCTGAGGTAAGGACAGGGAAATCACTCACCAGTTACTGTCATAAGCAAAACAGACCTGACTTTGAGAAATTAATGTAATTTATTGACAATTAATCAGAGCAGGATAATGAGAAGTAAGAACAAATCTAAAAACACCTCCCACTGCTCCCTTCTCCCCAGGCTCAGCTCCACTCCCTGCTCTTCTACCTCTTCCCCCGAGCACCATGAGGGGATGGGGAATGGGGCTGCAGTCAGTCCATATCACTTCATCTCTGCCTCCTTCCCCCCCACACCACCCACCCGCCCCGGCATGGGGTCCCTCCCACGGAGACAGTCCTCCACGAACCTCTCCAACGTGAGCCCTTCCCACAGGCTGCAGTTCTTCACACACTGCTCCAGCATGGGTCCCCCACGGGGTCACAAGCCCTGCCAGCAGCCCTGCTCCAGTGTGGGCTCCTCTCCCCACGGGGCCACAGGTCCTGCCAGGAGCCTGCCCCAGCGTGAGACTCCCACAGGGTCACATTCTCCCTTGGGCATCCCCCTGCTCCAGCATGGGGTCCGCCAGGGGCTGCAGGTGGGAGTCTGCACCATCACTAACCTCCATGGGCTGAGAGGGACAGCCAGCTTCACCACAGTCTTCCTCACAGGCTGCCAGGGAACCTCTGCTCCAGCGCCTGGAGCCCCCCCACCTCCTCCTGCACTGACCCAGGGGGCTGCAGGGCTGCTGCTCTTACATTGTCTCCCCCCGCCCCTCCCAGCTGATGTCACACAGCAGTTTCTACTTTTTCATAACAATGTTGTCACAGGTGCTACCACCATCACTGATGGGCTCAGCTTCAGCCCGTAGAGTAAGAATGGGCAGGTGTGAGAGAGGAGGGCTGGAAAAGTGAAGGAAAATGAGAGGCTCCAGCTCACTGCAAATAAGAAGGCAGCAGAAGGACATGCGGGTGGGCAAAGGTGACCAAAGCCATGGGCCAGACCAGGGCAGGGCAGAGCACAAGAGCATGTGCCATGGCCAGAGACAGCAAGGCAGCCACGGGGAGGATGCTTTGAGTGTATCGCCAGCACTGAGCTGCTGATTACCCTGTTAGAGGCAATGGCTAAATCCCGGCTGACTTCAGCAGCAGATGCATCAGGTCTCAAAGCTACAGGTCCTTTCTGTGTGGCTTTGAACAAAACATGCCCCACATGCAACATGTATTTTCCCCGCTGTTTTCACTGTTGCGCTTTGTGTGCTGTCTCCCCTTTCCTCCACCTAGTTTCCAGACAGGGAAAACTGTTCACATAAAAGTTGATTTTTTTTTTTTAGGAATGTTTGAGAGCAATAAAGGAAGGCAGTGTCTTTGTTCGTGTTGCTGTGAGCACATCGCATAACAAAGAATCATTCTGTTCTATATATGCTGTGGAGCATCACATCTTGTTTTGCCAATTGTTTTGGCCTGCTAGGCAACAAAAATACAGGAATTTCAAGATAACTTGTAAGATCTTAAATTCTGGTTTGCAGGCACACCTTGAATTGCTGCCTTTGAAAATCTAAAAAGTTAATACACTTTTTGGCTATAAGAAGCAAATCACGAATACCTGAATGGGCTTAGCAGCAGGGGAGAAATACCTTTGATACGGAGTAGTACCCACATTATGAGGAGAGGCAAAATACTACCTGTTACTTTAACACACGGATTTGTTTGCTTTCTGCTTTGCATTGATTTTGTACCATGTGAATTCACTGACTTTAATATAGTAACTATTGATTTGTACTAGTGAAAGAGAGTGGAGAATCCAGCCCCATCTATTACAAACAAAAAAAAACTCTTTTGGGGTTTATAGCAAACAATTTGCTTCAGCACAATTGTAAATGAAACTACAAATTCCAATTGAAATACAACTTTTTTCCAGGTTCATACTGCAGAATTTCTTTACAGAGGGTGGCAGAGGCTGTTCAGCCACCAGACAGTGTGCTTCTAGCATCGAGGGAACTAGAAAGTCTCCAAGCTGCAGAGGAGCTGTTTGTAGCGTGGCTGCATCATATGTTCCTCGTGGTTTTTGCAGCGATCAGAAGATGAGCCGAGAACAAATCTCCTGAGCTCTGTTTTTGCCCCCAGACCCACAGAGTCAGCTTGTAGCACTCAGACCACAGTCACTGCAATGGCTCAGCCCTGTCCCTGCACCGCTGCTGAGCCTGCCTGGCCCCATTCCTGCCTCCTGGGTGTCCTCCATGTATCCAGTGCTCAGCCTGGGAAGCACCACAGTAATTTCTGCAGATGCAGGGAAGGCAGGTATGCACCCCTAGCCAGGAACCAACTGCAACCTGCTCTGCCCAGCCAACACCAGCATCTAACGTCTACCTTCAAACACTTCATTAACCTTCTTCATCTAATTCCAGCTAAATGCATTTACCCTGATTCACCGCCAATCAATCAGTGATTGGGTTTGTTGGCAATCATAAAGGCAGAAACGCACATCTCTGTGCTTCAGGCACCATGTCTGATCATTCCTTGCTCCTGGCTGCTTTTCTTTTTTGTTTGCCCTTGTGCAATTTGGAGCTGGTAAAATGTTCTGTAGGTTGTAAGACCTGGGACTGTCACCATCAAAAATAAGCCAATAAATGCCCCTTGGTCTGGCAGGGGAGCGTGAGTCATTTGGAGGTTTGAGGCTGTGAGTGGCCCAGCCAGTCTGTCTCAGCTGCCATTGCTTAATGAGCTTCTCAACGAACACCAAGCCCTCAGCAGCACTCAGGAGAGCCCCTTATCTTGCCATGATCTCTGATTCACTGAAAAACGATCGAGGCTTGTAGAGGCTGGGCCCCTTATGAGCATCTGTGAGGATCTCCAGCTGGAGCTGAGCTCTCCTAAATAGCTGCAATACCCAAACTAATCCCCAGGTAAAGACCAAGATTACACCGTGCCTCTTGGCTTTGTGGAGAGAAGACTGAGCAAGCAGCAGCTGCCTGGGTACTGCAGGCATCTCTCATTTAGGGACCGCTCCTGTTAAGATGAGGTTGCTCCCCTGTAACTAAGCAGCACACACTGAGCAGACCTGAGCTACTGGAACTGCACTGAAGTTTCCAGGTGTAACACCAAAAATAAAAGCTGGCTGCATCTTCATACCAATCCCTGCTGGCAGCTGTGTCAGCCTGCAATTGCACCTCTCTGCAGCCCCATCGGCAGCGCTCTGCCAGGGAAACGTGGAGGTGAATGTCTCATCCTGGCAAAACTGCTCTCCCAGCAATGTGGCTTCTTCCCCTGCTGAAGGAAGGTTTTGCTATGCCTGCATAAAATATAGCTCTGTCACATAGTTGTGTTCACAGTAAATGCACTTTGCAGGTATAATACCCCCCAAGCCCAGGCTCAGGTGGGTGTTTGGAGCAGGCATAGCCTCCGTGTTAAGCAGCAGGAGGGATAGTTTTCTAAGTTATGCATGGCCGAGGTAATTTATCACACTGAAAGTGCCATGCAAATAGGAGTAAATGAGATGGCTTGTTCAGTCTCTAATGAAAAGGAGAAGCCATTTCCACACAGAGCAGCTGTGAACCTTTTTGGCCTCCAGAAAGTTCACAGTGGGATGTAAATATCACTGTCAACAATGAGACGGTGCACAGTTACTGCAGAGAGGGAGAATACAGAGTTCCTGCAAAACAGGATCTCAAAGTAATCCCAAACACAGGAGCTAAGCACAAGGAATGATTTCGAGCCTTGCAGCAAGTAGGAAACAACAGACCCCGTCTCTCACCTGCCTCCTCAGGTGGATGGTGCGAAACAGCTCAGCTACCTGCACATCCTCAAACCTCAAGCTAAAGTCACAGAACTGACCTTTGTATGGCTGTCCACATGTGCTGACATGTTTGAGGAATCTAACAGGGTAGATAGATAACTAGGGAAGAAGAAAATGGGTTTATTCTCAATGTAGGAAAGCTGAAATGTCCTTTACTACATTGATACATCCAGGAGCACAGCTTACAGCCCAAAACACTAGGTACTTGTGCTAGCTGCTGACCAGGAGTTACCTTCTGTACTGATGTCTGAAAAAATATTAGGCCATTTATATCCCATGGTGCTGATGGACTTCTGATTGATTGAGTAAATTAAAGCTGTATGAATAATTCATTAAATAAATCATTTATCTGAAGAATTTCTCTCCTGTTTTGTTTGCAGATTGGAGTGTGGCCCAAACAGTATCATACTGATTTAGAATTATTTCTCAGCTACTTCCTACCCATAATTGTAGCTCAGTCAATGATGCTGACAGCTTTTTTCCAGTGCTGGATAGTGGCAGCACTGTCAGCAGGGCACAGTTCTGGCTGGGTACTGACAGTCTCAGCCCCAGTGGAAGCAGTGCTGAGGTTTCCCCCAAGCCAAGGCCAAGGTCGATGCGATGCCATAAGGAATGGAGCAGAGGGATGAGGGTAACAGACGTCCCCCATTGTCTGGAGGGTGGAGAAACCCTGTGACAGCTCTGTCCTTTGGAGCAAGGTTTTCCAGGGTGTTGGTTATACTATGGAAAGCCACTCTGGGCTTCCAAACCTAAAGATGTTGTTCATTGAGAGGACAGCCTGTAAAGCACCCATAAAGCCCTCTCGCCATGTCTCCACAGACCAGATTCACAGGTCACTGCCTGGAGAGCTCAGGCCTAGAGCCAGTCCCCATCTACTGCCCCTCCTGCCCTGACTCATTTGCAGGTGGAAAACTTTTCTCCTCGCCCTAATCCTTGAGCAGCAGTGACCAGTCTTGTCATGGCCAAAGAGAAATTGGGGTTTCTGTGGAAATTGTTACACATATTCATTTAAGCCAGCTATTTACAACTATTTTCCTGTTTACTCTGAAATACTCTATATTCAAGAGCATTCCTGTGAGTTCAGTCACTGCCTGGAATAACCATGCAAAAAGGTAATAACACAACCTGCTTTATAACCATACACATACGTTCAAGTCTTTACCTCTGCAGCATTTTTCTAGCTTTAGAATTAAGATGGGAAGGGAATAAGCCAGGTGGAAGTGGGAAAAGAAAACCCATCCCCAAATTCAGGGTACCTTCCAGCTGGTGGTCCCTCCTGTTTCTTTGCTCCTTTGAAAAAAGACTAAAAAGCAAATTAAATGTCCACTTAATTAACATTTGGCTTATTTGGCCTTTCTGTCTGAAAGGACCGTTATTTTTAACCTATGTGATATGTGTTAAGTAAATGCATCGTCATTTGTGTACCATCTCTTAGAGGCTATATATATCTGGATTGTCCAAATTCCACTGAAATAAAGGTCAGGACCCTCTCAGTGCCATGTTCCCAAAGACACACAGAAAACCTTCAGCTCACCAATGTTTTTAGCTTTCTTTGTGTACTTCCTGTTATATCTTTTTCTTTTAACAAACAAAAAATCCTCTTTTAAAACAAGATTTCAGTATTGATAGCACTGCAGGCACAGCTTTGTTGAGCTGGCTTCTGCCTAGGAATATTCAGTGCATTTTTTCAAGAATTAGCTTGATATATTTTTTCTTCCCTTCCTTTCGCAGTCTTGAAATCAATGGAATCATGCAAGTGGAAGGCAAAACTTCAAGATAATACAGAATTTCTTGGCACATTTATTATGAACAAAGACATGCCAGCCACAAAGGATTCTTCTGAAATTCAGAGCTTTTGGGTTTGTTGAGTAGTGGTGTAAAGAGTATTGACTCTTTTTACTTATATATGAAGATCATCTACACTGCAAAGGTAAAAGCACAGAAGACAGGATCTGAACTAGTCTCCAAAATTACCCAGGTCCTCTTGAAAATTGTAGTTAGACTCTCCCAATATAGATTTGCTCAGGGCAGGACTGAATTTTGCCTGGTAAGAGTACATGAAAGGTAGAATATAATCCTATGCTTTGAGGGAAAGCAATCTTGAATTGGAGGAGATGAAGGAGATGAAAGAGATGAAAGCCCATCCAGACACCTTGATCTGTGCTGTGTGCTAGCAAATAAAACAGGGTCCAAGTGTACAATTTTCCAGTCACCAAGGGCCAGGGCCAGGGTGCACCAGGAACCGCTAGAGGAGGTGTGGGGACAAGGTTAGGCTCCCTCCTGCCTGTGTGACAACTCCTCTGCTTTATTTAACAATGTTATTTATGCATTACTGTGCATATTTTTGTATCATTTACCCCCGTATGCGTTACTATCTGTTTGCTGATGCTGTTTCACTGCCTGGGCACTCAGGAGGCCACGGTGAGACGTGCTGTGCAATGCCAGTGGTTTGGCATCAGCCATCACTGTCGCTTCACCTCGTTTTCCTTTTTCCCAAACATTCATTCTCTGAACAGCACAAGGTCCAGTGCCGATCCCACAGATCCTGTGCACAAGATCCCACAAGTAGTGTCCCTCTACTGTGAAAATTGAGCATTTCTTCCTATCACCTTTTTCCCACTGCTAAGACAGTTATTACACCCAAGGACAGTGTGCCCAGTACATTACAAGGCCCAAGGCAGGTGACCAGAGCCCTGACACACAGCATACCATCCACTTCTGCTCTGCTTGCATGTAAAACCAAGACCCACTGCACTTGTGATATCGAGGTGGCACCAGACGTATGCAGGTTCGTCCAACAGCCCTGTCCAAAGGACCTTCCCTTTTGGCTGACGTACCATCCTTAAGAACTTTAGGGAAAAGTCCTGCCAAAAGCTTCCCGAAATCCAGATATCATCTATTATCCATCCTGCCCTACACTCATTCACTCTTTTTGGAGAATTTATACTCCTGATACATACCTTCCCTCTAAAAATACAAAGTGAACATTCCCAGGAATCTAACCAAGCACTAATCAATCCTTCAGCAGGACAGATGTGTTTTCTAGTAATAATAGTAATTATCTCTAAAAGCCCTTGAAAGTTTGGCTGTTGTTTACCAAGCATAAATAGAAATAGAAGAGGAGCCATTTCAGGTTATAAAGCCAGGCTGCTGCTGCTGCTGCGCTCATAGAACCATTTCTCTACTGCAAAGATCTTTCAGTGGTCAGAGCTCCCAAAATGATTAGTTTACCAAGGATATTTCTGCAAGATGCAGGAAAGTAAAAGAATCACAGGTGTAGAAGTATAAGCCAGCCTTGGAAAAGTGGGGCAATCGATAATGAATCACTGCTAAATAGCTCACATCTATTTAGATTTTGTTACTTAATAGAGAAATTACTCTCTAACAAGCTGATGTTCCTGATGGTCTTGGGAAATATGCTACAAATGAGCCCATAAATTGCCCCCAGATCAACTTACCCAGCCACAGCTAACTCTATTTTCCTCCCTCTCAGGTACGCACACATGTGAATGTGATCCAACACCTCCACCTTCTCAATCACTAACCTGTTATGGATAAACATAGAAAATTGGGGTTCCAAAGCACAGTGGAAAGTCAATTTAAAACCAAATCACTACAAGAAATGCACAAAGCTTTCATTAATTCAAATTATTTCAAAATTCAGAGGAGCTGTATGTATGGCATAGCAGGTCCTTCCACACACAGATTCCCAGCATTGCCAAAATCTCAGCACAGCTCAGATTATAGCCAAAAAGAGTTTTTAACACTCCAGGCTCAGAAAAACGTGTTGGAGAAAGCTTTTTCACAATCATTAGGACTCCAAGGGCAAAATAAGAATAAACTTTGTAACCCAGTGGCTGTGCTGGTCCTGTAAGGCATTGGGCACAGAGAGTGCTCGTCATCAAACCGAGACCTGTTCCTATGCAGAGGACGCAGGGAACATCACCAAACCTTAAACTGCAAACCCAGACTTCACTATCTTCCTTATATTACCTGTTTTTCAGGCACTATAATCCCTCCAAACAGCATTATCACCTGTCACAAGCAGCATCGTAACAAGTACTTTATACACACTAGAGGAATGAGGGGAAGAAATGTCATCTCAGGTTAAAAAAAAACCCAAAACCTAACAACAAAAGCAATTATTAAGAACAACAAAAAGAAATTATCATGTGAGTAGACATTGTTAAGACCCACAATATAAAAACATACATTCTAGTCCAGGTTACTTCAAAGTCAGTGGAATTTTGCTCGTCGATATGCATTGGATACAAGGCTCTTGTTTCTGGCTTGGTTCTGCTGCCCTGAAGTCAGTGGTAAAATTTTCATTAAACTCTGGAGTGAGCTCAGTTGGGCTGTCATAACTGCTGTAAATAATTTGTCCTACAGATGTTAAAAAAAAAAAAAAAAAAAAAAAAAACAACAAAAACCCAACAACAAAGCCTCTTTGTGGAAGTCTTATGGATGTTCAAAAACTATACTCACTATTTACAATCCCTTGCAATCAGCGGCAGAAGTAAAACAAATGCAAGTCTGAGTACCAGCATCCTTTACATCCCTTAGACTAATTCCATTCCCAGAAAGAACGGCAGAAAACAGAAGACAAAACGAGGGCTCCAGACCGGGGCTGTGCAGTGCCTGGCATTCAACTCTGCTCCAAAATTTGCCTCAGTTTGTTGTGCTAAACTTCCTCCTACTCCCCAATTATTTTTCATTTTATTCACAGCTGCACACATTGCGATAATTCGTTCCACAGGGAGAAAAGCGAAAGACACAGATTTCAAAAATCAACCCTTGTGCCGTGACTTTGTTTGAAAACTCTCCGAAATTAATTGCCCTTTGGCTCGGCAATGCGGCACAGCTTAGCGCCTTCCCTGCCGAAGCTGGGCTTCATTTAGGAGATGTCATGATGTCAGACTGAGGGATATTAAGGGAAGATCGGCACATCCCTGTGAATTTGCACGTTTCTCGGCTCACAGGCACCTCGCAGACACTTTCAGGTGGCTGCAGGAGGAATTTTTCCAGTGAGGAGTAAACACGAAGGTGTTGGCCTCTCTGGGAGATGGCAAGCAGTTAACTTCGGAGCTAATTACAGGGAGGCTGACAGATGTATCGTCCTGACAAAGAGCCTGCCGCCGGTTCTGCTGCGACAGAGGGAGTAAAGCCTCTCCCCATCTCTCAGCAGGGCTGTGACACCAGGGAGCAAGAAGACAAGGATGTCAGGACTTCTAATTATACACCAGGAACCTGCGAAGTTCGAGCATTAAAAGTGTTAGTTAAAAATAACGTCCCAGAGTGATGAAGTCAAGCAGCACGAGAAGGAAGAGTGCGGTGGTAGGAGTGAGGGGTTGGAGAGGGGGTCTTCTGCTCATCCTCTTGCTGGTGGGGTCAGTGGGGCTTCTCACCAGGGATCCACAGGACTTGCGTACAGCTTTGCATCTCCTGAAGCCTCGCCTGCATTTTCATTTGAGGTGTGTTTCCGAAAGCAGTTTTAAACTCACTTTAAAGGCACTTCTGTTGAAAATATTGCCGGTATGATCTAACCAGCCAGTCGTCCTCCAGCCTGGAGGAAAGCCGCTTGCCTGTGAAGAGAGGAATGCACATTTACCGCTTAGCCTCAGGTTTTGAAGACCTGTGCTCAGTTCCCAGCTCTGCCACAGACTGACCAAGCTAAGACACACAGGCACCTCTCCAGATAAATTTATTGCAGATACACTTGAAATCTTCTGCATAAAAAGGAACTTGTGCTTATTGAGCTTTTGTCTGAAAATCATCTGGCATGTTAATGTAAGTCATTTACTTAAACCAACTTGGAGGAGCATTTATTGAAAATCTACCCGCATCGTCACTGCGGGCTGATCCGCTATGGGAGGTGCAGTTATGACAGATACTGAAATGCTCCTTGTCCTTGGAGCAAGACTAGAGGGCAGCTCCACACAAGGTGAAATGTCAGCCAACTGGGCTGTACCAGTGGCATGTACACCAAAGCCTGGGGAAGAAACTGCACAGTGCTGAGATGCTTTGAGGACATGGGCTATAGCACACATAGCTACATTTTGTATGTTCCCTTATTCATCTTCAGATCCAAATTGTCATTGATTTGGTGGCCTGTGAGGCACCCACCCTGTAAATCGTTGGCTGTTAGTTGGACAGGAGAGCTGCCGTCCAGAGGGATGACCTAACAGCAGAAAGCAGATTCATTCTCATGTCTTGTTCAATATATTTAAAGCAGCTAATAGCAGTGGGAAGGACAGAGAAACTCTACCTACCAAAATACTCAGTTGGTGGCCTTCAGATGGGACCCCCTTTCCAGGACGTTGTCCATCTCTCAAGCAGCACTGAGTCCATCCAACCATCTCTGCACACTGGATGCCTTGACTCACCATCACCTCTGGTGGGGCTTTGAACCAACTCTAGACCAGCCCTAAGCCCAAAATTGGACAATTTAATAAACTTGTGGGACTATTGCTTTCCACCTGGCGTGACTGATCGCCTTGCAAACATGGCATCACAAAGGCTAAAACCGCATGCAGGAGAGATATTTTTATTAGAGCAGCACATCCCCAAATGAAAAAGTGCTGCTATCATAAAGCTGGCTCCTGCTTTTATCACTGCCCACAGCTCCAA
Organism: Falco naumanni; assembly: GCF_017639655.2. Lineage (NCBI taxonomy): Eukaryota > Metazoa > Chordata > Aves > Falconiformes > Falconidae > Falco > Falco naumanni. Next base: position 53,736,121 of record NC_054057.1, on the reverse strand, counting down.
ACCAAAATGAAGTATTAGGAGGTAAATCACCTCCGTATGTTTCTCACAGGCACTTAGGAAGAGAAAGCAATTTTAGGGAGGACCACAAGGAATTCCTGTCCCTCAGTGGGGGAATTCTATTATCTCTCTTTGTGCTGTAGCAAAGCTTGTCAATATTAAACAAAATAAATAAGAGAAATGGGAAGAGAAAACCAGACAGAAGCAGTCAGGGGCCTCAGATGGCACAGGAGCACAGCTCTTTCTGCCTTGGCCCCCATGGAGACAACAGCACAACTCATCTGCTCTGATGGGTGTTTGGCTTTCTAAGGAGAATTACACACACACAGTTGTGTGTTTTGTTTGGGTTTTTTTAAGCATTTGCCACACTTTAGCATCTTCCAAGGGTACAAATGCAGCCAAGGTGAGCAGACATACCCACCTGCCAACCCCTGAAGAAATGCACCAGCAGTTACTGATGCTCTCATCATCTTTGGTTGCACTTCATTGGCCTACTCCTACTCATAGTCGTCACTTGAAGGGTCACAGAATTTTTGCCATGAGTTTCCAGAGACAACTTTAAAAAGGTAAACTGGCATGAAAGGAGAGGAAAGAAAGATTTTGTTTGAGTCTGAGCTCCTGAACTGTGCAGACTGGACAGCTAGGTGCTCACAGAATAGGAGCTTCTGGAAGAAGAAAACATCCACCCGGAGCACTGAGTGCTGCCTTCAGTACTTCTGCACCGTGAAGTGATCTCAGATACCCTGATCATGACAATGATGCCATGTGCACATCAGCCAGTGGCCATCACTTTACAGAGAGGCACTGGCAAGGCATTAGCTGGAAAACTGTACAAAACCGTGCAACTGCAAAAAAACAGCCACAATTTTCAAGTGCAACTTGAAACACCAAGAAGGAATAATAATCAGTTCTATGTGTCTCTGGAAGAACCAGACAGTGGCAAGGGCAGTGCTGCAGGGAGATGTGTGCCTGGAGGCAGTGGAACCTTCCCCTTTGGAGGGCTTTAGGAAGAGCTGCCAGGATTTCATGTGTAGTTGATTCACTTTCAGGGCAGCGGGAAAAATTTTGTACTCTCTTGAAGACCTTTGAGCCCTATCACCCACATGTCTGTATTGCACATAGCCCTTACATGTGTGATGCCTCCAATATCGCTGTGTGTCTGTTCTTTCCGGGGAGGGATCACTCTTCGCCACAGCAGAAGGGCTTTGAGGATGCAAAATCTAGACCATTTTCAAAGGACTGAGGCACTACTTTGATGAGAGTTAGTGATAGTGTTGCGTGCGTGACACACATCTCCCGCGTTGGTTTTGCCAGTTATAAGGGGTTACGGTCATTCTAGACATTGGCTGCCCAACTCTGCACACACCCGACATCCATACGCAGTCAAGAGTAATCAGCAGGACACGCCAGGCTTCAGGCAGTGAAATACAGCACATGATCATGCTCTGACCATGCAGGACAAGGGAGTTGTTCCAGCAATCTCAGAACCACGAGACGAGCCGCTGGAGCGCGCAGGGTGAAATAGGGCCTTGTCATAAAATTGTCATTATGCACGGAAGGACAGTGGATGAGAAATTATAATAGAACTTGTCTATTCTAATGAGAAAAGGGATGTATGGTGGTGAGCAAAGAAAGGCATTTCAAAAGAAGGAGAACAATGCCTTGTGGAAATTGCATGAGGCTGCTGTTTGCTTGGAGGTAGCAGAGGCTAAGACCTGAGAGTTTCATCAAAGAAATTGTTTAGGAAATGGCCAAGGGAGCATACTTCATTGTTCAAATGTCAAACTGCTCATATCTAGAGAGGAGAGCGTACATTTATCAGCAGCAGTAGCGCACATCCCACAAACAACAGCAGAGAAAACAAAAAATTTATCATGGATCTGCCGTGACTCAGATATGCCTGGTGCTCTGGCTGAAGATACTGCACAGGAGAGGAAGAATCATATTGCATTTCCTAGAAAAGTGGAGTGATGGGCAAATACTGAGCATGATATAAGCCGTGACAGAAGAGAAAAAGCTTTTCCCAACCATTAGGTGGGGGAAAAAAGACTGTGCATCATCTCAGTGCAACAACAAGCAAGGGAGATGCATCTGGAGTAAATGACAGCTATTGAATTGGGGCAGCCATGAACAGACAGGAGGATTCAATCTAGGAGGTCAGGGGAGTACTGCTGAAGTAGTTTATTTTGTGGACAACAATAGATTAAGACAGATTTGCAAGAAAAAAATCTGCTGAAAGCAATTTTTCTTTACAAGAACAACTACCAGTTTTTAGGTGGAAAATGGACACATCTAAGGGAATCTGAGAGGGATATGTGTTGTGTCAAGAATAAACACGTTTGTTGTGATGCACCTCAAGAAAAGTGGACAGGAACACTTCTCTGCTGGAGGTGAATTGCACACAGGGTTTGTTGGAACAATTCTGGTGTGAGTAAAGATTTATTGTGTGACATGCCTCATTGTTCAAGCCCCTTTTCTTTTATATTGTTGTCTAAAAGCCAATGTTGATCACAAGAATCTTATTCACATAGTAAGTTACTGAAGCCGAAGCACAAAACTAGAGTGTCAGAGGTGAGTTACATGTCTTAAAGTTTGAGGCTTTTCATTTTACCTTTGTATCCATGTAAGTGATGAATGGACCCACCTGTGTTCTTCTTTATCATCAGACCTGCTGCATCCAGACTAAACTGCTTTGAATATTTGTGAATGAAATCTTAGGAAGGAAATCTAGGTCAATAGCTACGATGACAAATTTAGGCTAACATATGAGTTAACTGTGAAAAACTGCAAAAGCACTTTGTGCCACTAGGTGTCCAAGCAATAAAGTGACACATAAAAATCTGTGTAGATAAACGTAAAAAGTGATGCAACTGGAAAAACTATTCCAGTTTTGCTTGTGTAATGATGGACTGTGAGCTATTACCAATCAGGAGAAAAAGACTAAGTTTATAATACATAGTTATATGAAACATCACCTTGGTGCAAAGGGTAAGTTGGGAATGGTTAGAAAAGCAACAGGGAACACAAAGAAAACATGCTACGCTAGCACATCAAACACAGTTTTGATACTCTAGCTGAAAATTAGTGTCACATAAAATTAATGTTGTAGAAAGGGAGGAATTACAGAGAAGGGTGATGGGATGATCAAATACATAGTAAGGTTTCTGCATAAAGAATTTCTGAATAGACAAGGACTCTTAAAGCAGGGAGGGAAAGAACTGGGAGGTTCTATGACAGTGATCTCAAAAATGATGAGCGCTGTTCATTAAGGTCATCATCTCTGACCCAGCAGCTCCACAAGCCATAAGTAACTGGAGTCTAGGACAGCATCCTAGGGAAGTCTTACGGCATGTATGGTTCTTTCACCCTTCCTGAGGTGTTCATTATTGGCCTCGGTTGGAGACAGGTTGCTGGGCTGGGTGGTCTAATCTGACTTTGCACCTCTCAGTTTTTGGATACTTAGACCATGAATACAGCTATTTGTATCCCACACAACATAATGCAGCATTAGTACTTCTTATCTCCCCTAATCCCTCCTGCAGAAACCATACAGCTCCTCTCTCTCCTATTTGTTAGGATCAACAGTCTGACAGGGCTCCCAAATACGCTCATTTTTCTACTGCTTTCAGGTGGAAATTATTGCCCTGGGTGTCATAACGGGAACCAATTCCAGCAAATACATCTGTCACAGCACATTGCAAGCCACCTGTCTCCTTGCTCCTTCTCATATGCTACCCTCCAGCTTTCTTAAGAAGGTCCATCCACAGAGAAACACTGACATACCCCAGCCAATTCTATAATATATATAAAAAAATATTATATATATATAAAAAATTATATATATATATACATATATATATATAAGACCACAAATATAATAATACATGGTACAGAATGACTGGCTGGACCCATACAGCTCAGCACTGTGGTCTTGTTCAACCCAGACTCTACAACAATAAAGGCTGTTCCGCTTGCAGATGGCAATTTTGTTTGCATCCTGAAAACCAAGGCATGTGAAGAACGGGAGTTCACAGTTCAGCCTGCAGTGAAAAGGCAGCCCACGAGCCTCCCCCTGCTATTCTCAGAAGCTACTTGCATATTTTACACACCTCTCTGATTACTTATCAGCCTTTTTTACATGCATGCAGATATTCAATCATCTCCTGGCTCTTCAAGCTTCTAGGTCAATGGGAAAAAAGTTAGTGATTCAACAAATGAATTAAATTTATGCACCCTACAGATGAAGAAAAGGGGAGTACAGCAGGTTCCGAGCAGGAATGAAGATTCAGACAGGAAAACGACAGCAAAGCATTTGACACGTATACAGCTTTGTATTTATGGTCATCCAAGATGCAATCAGGTAATTTCTGAATAGAACTGTGTCAGCTGGTGAAAACCGCTCCATGCAGGTGCTGGTAGGCTGATAATATGGTGACATGATTCACATCAGAAAATCTCTCATGCATAAGACCCAGTACCACTGCCTCAGCACAGGCACCATTTGCAACACCCTCAGTGTCCTGCCTGAGCTCCGCTCTGGAAGGGCACAGGACTCCCGTGGGACCTGTGCTGTATCTGCCATGCCATGGAGCCACTGGTCTCCATGGGAAAGCTTTAGATGACCAAGTCATTTCAACCCAACAGTGTTCAGGCCACTCTGTAAAACATCAGTTTTCAAAGAAAACAGGCACAGAATAAGTGACAGTCAAGGCTTACACTTGATGATGTATGCAAATGAGTGGTGAAGCTAGAAGGGCTCTCAGCTTTCCCATCGTGCCTTCCCTTCCTGACGTACCGGCATCACCCTGCACCATGCGCACTGCAATGGCTTGCTTTGGGTCTGAGTGTGTAACGCTTGTGATGAGGATGCCCTGTCAGGTTGGAAGGACTCTGTAAATCTTTGCATTTGGGCTCAAAGCAAACTTAATTAGTGACCTGTTTACTTGAAAGAGGGCTATGTGCCCAAGTGTTCTTGTCTTCAACTGTAAACAAAAAATTATCAAAAGGTTCTCAAGGATTTGAGATAGTAATTAAAAGGAGATGAGTGATCTTCACAAACTACAGCCCAGCTGCTTTCCAAATGCATGTTGTGAAGCTCCTTGGCTGGGATGTTACTGTGATTGCAAATTACCATCTCTAAGGCTAAAGATATAACGGAATTCCCACACATCTCTCCCAGGCAGCTGTACATCGCCACGCGCAGGGTACACAGCCGCCACGTGACAGACGTTGTACTTGGAGCCATGTGGAAGGGAAGGCAGCAAACTTGTAACCCGTGTCTGGATACAGAGTGAAAAAAGGGTGTAGACAGACCTGTCAAACCAAACCTGGTGGCAATGGGGTGTCTTTCACACGTCCTTCCTGCAGATCCCACCGCTTAAATGTAAAATTTCCCACTGGGAAAACGGAGATCAAGTTTTTCTTAGGGAGAACAGATTTGTGGGGAGCAGGCAGGTATGTGCAGTTCCAGGAAGCTGTTAATTGGAAACAGCAACATTAACAAAACCATTTTTAAGACATTGAAAAATTCCTCTGCTGCTTCTTGAATGGAAGGTATGTCCTTAGTCTGCTTAGTGCAAGCTAATCCCTCGGCTCATTTGTGAAGAAAATAGTGATATAAATGGATAAAGCTCTCAAGATAGCTGCTAACAATCATGTTCCAAGCCAATTTTCTGCTTCACTAATACTCTGAAGCTAATCAGCATTTTTCTAAATGATCTCTTGATTTTTCTGCCCCCAAAATATTTCCTTGGAAATATTTATGCTGGTCACAAACGCTGTCGCTTATTTATACTTACCAAATAGAATATATTTTGCAGAAAAATTTCTTCTGGCTGCAGCTTCCAAAACTGAGTGACATTCCCCCAGGCTCGGTGTTTCCCCGGCATCCGAAGCTGAGGGTGTCTGCGCGCAAGGCGAGGGACAGCAGGGTGACAAATGGCTGCCAGGGCGGACACTGCGGCAGCAGGTGGCAGAGGGGTGGCAGGCACTGCGAGCTGGGCAGGTGGAGGCTTCACCAAGCCCCTGATATTGCCAACAAATTGAGGGGCTTGAGCTGGTTTTGCCTGGAATCAAGACTGGGATCTGCAGGTGGCTCTGAAGAAGACGCACAGGTGATGTACCTGCCTTTCAGGGCACGTCAAGCATGGGGCAACCAGGAACTGTGAGTTTCTATTAAATCTCACCACACGGTTTTAAACTATTGCATTGCCCTCCCTAGTAACCTTTGTAACAGTTGGTATTAAATTCACCAGCTCTCAGTTTTCTAATAATGAGGTATATTTAAGGAGGGAAATAGACCATTGGTGGCAGTTCACCTGTCCCATCCCTGGCTTCTCACTGAGGTCCTGGATGACTATCACCCGGTCCTTCCCTTTGCAGATTTCTTCCATAAGCTTTTCTACCAACACTTGGGATGTTGCTGTTGTTGTTTCTACCAGCAGTTTCGGATGAAGCCTGTGATGAGCCCCAAGTAAAGGTGGTCCCCAAGATGCATTAAAAGGAACATAGATGAAAAAATTAATCCATTTTTTCTGCAATAGCCTTACCTAAGTTCTCCTTCTATACCTCAGTCTTCTATGGGCTTTACCACACTTGGGCAGGCCTCCTGTCCTAAAATATTTTTTTAAAATGTTATCATATATTGTTATTTTTACACCTTTTGCAAGCTGTTCCTCAAACACTTTTTAGCCTTTCTTCTTTCATTTTTAAACCTTTAAAGCAGAGTTTAAACTAGCTACTACATGGAGGGCACCGGAGCTTCAAGGTCCTTGTAGGACACCTGACATAAGTAATCTCTAAAGATACACCTGCTATCACTTCCAAAAGGGTTTCAGGTCTCCAGGAGAGAAAGAGTGAGCCATGAAAACTACATAAATAGTAGATGGGTTCTGGGGAAAAAAATTAAAAATAAAAACAAAAAAAAGAAGAAAAAAAAACCAACCAGAGAAAGTTAGAGATATGGGGCCTCTACTTTCCCTGAGACATAGATAATTTTTAATTGAATTTGTGTTTGAGCACCTTAATTTTTGTTCAGTATCTCCATATGAAAAAATATTTAGCCTATTTCTACATGCAACGCAGGACTATTGCTTATCTGGAGTTTTTCTGAAGGCAATGACTCCATTAAACAGCACCTTTTGCTACTAAATTTTACTGAAATACCTGGTGCTTGTTACTGTGAAAGGGTCAGGGAAGACGTTGCTGGCTACCTCTTAAGAGCCTTGCGAGGAGGAAAATGATGTGAGCTATGATAGGACCACAGGAATCAGACAGGAATGGGCTCAAAAAGCTCTATAATGGGAGAGATGTGGAAAGAATATTAAATTTGCAGTTAACTTCATTTAAGAAAAATCTTAGTGAAGGTAATTGAAGCATTTGCTATTTATATCTTTCCATTGACAGTAGAATTCATAATCTCCACAGAATGTGTTCAACAACATAATTTCCTTTTTTTCAGCTTCAGTTCCATTATTATCTGAATGAGATGTACTCCCAGAAACTGAAATCAAAGAATGCCTGCACAACCCCTTGCAAATGGCGCCCTTCAAAATGTTCTTTCCACGATGTGCAAATCCTTCTCAAGGATTCATGAGACACCATGGAAGACTCACAAGTCCTGCGAGCCAGAAAAGTAACTGATTTAATTTATGCATTTTTAGTATTTAGTAGCATGTTTTACTCACTGGAGCAGAGAAGTATCAAGCAGGTAGATAAGAACAAGTCAAACAATTGCTTTGTCAGCAAGTTACACTGGATGCAGAGAAAGGGCAGCAATGCCACAGCTAGACTGAGTTAAATATTGGGGTTCCTGCTACCTAAAACCGTTGTCACTTCCGACAATTTATTCCTTTGATTCATAAAGCAGATACATTTTCAAAATTTCCATCTAGGTATAAATTACTAAAACAGATTAAGTTAAAAAATGAAAATCAAACCAAGGAATGCTGAACCATTTTTGCCTTTTTGAAGGGAAGAAATTATTTTTACCCTGGGACTCTCCAGACCGCCCTGTAAAACTAAAGCCTAGAAGTCCCATGTATCCGCTTTTCAGAGACATTGAAGAGGCTTCCCACATGATGAAGCTCCTTCCCCCAGTGTCATAGCAACCTTGTCTTCAGATCAATTTAATAAACCAATCTATCTCAGCAGCATTTGGCACTGCTCCGGTGGGAATGCTGTGGGAACATTACTGTTCTGATAATTAGAAACTTCTGATTAATTTCCGGGTTAAATGTATTTGTGGTCATTTTATACCCATTTGTTCTCCTGCTGAGATTGCCTGCACCTGACAGCTGGGCACCCTGAGAGCTCCTGGGTGCCAAGGGAGCAGCACTGCTTCTGTTTTTCTCACCTTCATTTCAGCCAAAACATGTCAAAATCGACATGTACCATCAGAAACTTCCCAGCTAGCTCCAGCTGCAAACATCTGCTGATCCACTGATATTGCAAACCAAAAGACTTCATATCTGGGAGATTTTCAGGGAGACTCAGCTGAACAAATGCACAGAATGGATTCGGTTCTCTAGATGTATAAGCATCTAGTGCCATTTCAGGCTTCTGGGAGGCCGGGATGGTGCAGGTGGATGTGGCACAGGATCTGAGAGGGTCTCACCACTCTCTGAAGGCCAGGCAGGCTATGTTAGGGCTCCCCCAATACTTTTAGACAACCCTGTTAGGGTCCTGAATCCCACCTGTGTGTCCACCGCAGTGTAAGCTGTATAGCTCTCCAGGATCTGTTGACGCGGTTTCCATTGACTACAATGGGAGCTTAGACACTATTCTCACAAATAAATATGGACATGTAGGCAACCGAATATAGGTCTCAATTTCTGACTCAAATCGTACTCAATCTTCCAATATTAACTGGAGAACCACCACTTTTCTGGACATCCTTATAGACAATTTTCCATACTTCCTTATGAACAATCTACCACATATTTGGGACATCTTTAGACAGTTCAGCATGTTAACAGATTGGGCTAAACAAAATGTAAAGCATAGGCACGCATTTTCTTCTTGCTTTCCTCCAAGGGGTCACAGTGGCACAAGAGTACTCCTAAATTTATTGTGGGCATACAGGGATTTTTTTCAGGCTAGATTTCCAATGTCAACGTTTGAGAATTCAACTTTTTATAGTTGGATTTTATGCTTTCCCAAGGTAAAAGCATAAAAATTATGAGAACACGATTAGAAAAACTGGGCTGACCTAGTTTCAATTATCCTTAGAAGGCATTAGTTAGAAAAGATGACATTGTTACAAAGATTTTGTCCTTTAGAAGTGATGTTTCTTGTGGCATCAGACTATTGTTACCTGAGGCTCTTGTACTAGAGTCAGAAGGTATCTCAAACATGGCAGGGAAGTCGGGGAGAGCATTGTAACAGAGAAGAGGAAGAAGAGCACAGCCACCAGTGATGAGATGGAAACTTAAATAACGCATTGGACACCTCTAAATATAGGTTGATATAATTAAAAGGAGGGAAAAGACAAAAGAAGATTGCAACTGAACTTCATTATTTCAATACATCTCTGATGTGTTAGGATGGGTTGTTTCTTCATAGAGGCAGAAGGAGTATCTGAGAGGACTTGAATGTGGTGAAGGCTTCAGATGTCCTTGCCCTGTATGGTAGGACAGTTGGCAATCTGTCCCTCCAGCCAAGGGAAATGTCTGTAGGAAAGAGCTTCAGGCACCTCAAGAGTAGCAATGGAAATAACAAGAGAGACAACAAGGAGTAGTATAAAGGAGTTTTGGGAGAAGAAAGCTGTATCTTTAAAGTGAAGAGCTGTAGTGATTAAAGCAGTCAAGTTTAGCCAGGCTTTGTGTGGTGGGTCGACCTTGGCTGGACACCAGGTGCCCACCAAGCTACTCTATCACTCCTCTTCTCAGAAGAACAGGGCAGGAGAAAATAAGATGAAAAAAAACCCTTATGGGTCAAGATAAAGGCTGTTTAATGAAGCCGTAGCAAAAGTTGTGCACATGGAAGTGAAGGAAAACAAAAGATGTTATTCTCTATTTCCCATCAGCAGGTGATATTCAGGTTCTTCCCGGGAAGCAGGGCTTCAGTACGCATAGTGGTTGCTCCGGAAGACAAATGTAATAAAAAATGAATGCCCCCCCCCCCCCCCCCCCCCCCCTTCCTCCTCCTTTCTCTTAACTTTTCTATCTGAGCAGGCATCATACGGTATGGAATATCCCTTTGGTCAGTTTGGGTCAGCTGTCCTGGCTGTGTCCCCTCCCAGGATCTTGCCCACCCGCAGCCTACTGGTGTGTGTGGGGGGGAAGGTTGGAGAGACAGCCCTGATGCTGCGTGAGCGCTGCTCAGCAGCAGCCAAAACTGTTGTGTGATCACCACCCTTCTAGCCAGCAGTACAAGCACAGCGCTGTGAGGGCTGCTGCGGGGCTCAGCCAGACCCAGTACACCTTGTTACAAACATTAAAGCCAGCAGAAAAATGTTCTGGTGGCACATACATGGACACAAACACAGAGAAACAGGCAACAAGAGGCACGGAAGCAAAACTGCACAGCAGACGCTTACCTCGAGCCCCATTTTCAGTAAGGTAGTGCTGATGCTACCCACGGGCCAGAACAAGGAGGATGGAAGCATGAGCAGGAGCACAGAGTTGGGCTGACCTTAAACTCCAGAAATTTCACATCCAGCAGCTGGAAGGACCCGCTTCCCTTCCCGAGTCCCACCTAGCACCTCTGGACAGCAACAAGCACTTTAAGCTAATCTGCCCAGCTAGGAATGGCATCATATGGCTGGAGAACAGCAAGTTTAAAAGGGAAAAATGAAAGGGAAGGAGTAAAATGCTGTTATGCTTGGCCTCAAAAACATGTAAGATTTAAGATCAGATTTTGAAGAAAAGTACAATGGAGACAAATGATATAACAAGTGGTATGGACTCACCAAAGTTAGCTCAGGAACATAATTGGCTTTATAGACAGAGAGAGTGCAGTAGGGCTCAGCCACGCTGGCTTGAAGAGAGCATTTGATTAAATACCATCCCCGAGATTAGCTGATATGGGAAGGGGGGATCCTAAATGAACTGCAAACTGGGTGTGCTGCTGGGTGAAGGGGAGATGGAAACACAAACTGCTGCAAAGGTGAGGATCAGGCTGGAGGGAAATTATTAGGAGTTCCCCAAGAAACACTCTTGAGACCGATACTTTTATTAATTGCTTGGGCACAGAAAATGCCTGACAAAATCTACTAAAGCTAAAATTTAGAGGCAATGTCAATATGGAAGTGGCGAGAGATAACAGAAGCACATGATCCTGAGGACTGAGGTAAGAGAGGAGAGATAAAATTCACTGGTGCGACATGCAAGGTAATGTATTTGGGAACCAAATAAAAATGCAGCCTTCTGACATAAATGTGTAGCTCATCCCCTGAAAATGATTGAGGAGTACTAGCTGATCAGAAAATTCAGCATAATGCAGCTATGAAAATGAGAAATGTGGTCTCAGTCTCAGGAGGGACTGGGTCTAACATCCCTCGGCTGGACTGGGGGGGAAGGGTCTCTGCAGCGGAGGTGGGAAACACAACTGTCCTTGCACAGCCCCCAAAATGCCTCCTCTTCGCACTGCTTTGAAGGAAGCCCATCAAGTACAAGGTGTGCAGAGCCACCTGATGGCCCGGTGGCCTTGGGTGCCCTGGATCTGGGCGCTAGGCACCATGGCCCAGGGTCCCAAGCCTCGGTCCTGCTTTGAGCCCCTTCCCTGGTGAGCCTGGCCAGCTCTGCGCTGCTTCTCCTCCTCCTCCAGATCTTGGCAAGCAACTTCATCTGCTGCTGGCAAGCCAAGAGGTGCTCAGGAGAGTCCAAGTCTACACAGTGTCATCCCCAGTTTTCCCTTTGGACTGGAAAGGACAAGCTGGGTAACAAGGTCTTATTAGAGGACAGTGCCCTCCAGGTGCACAGCTGCTATTTGGGGGGGATTTAAACTCCACGATCAGCCAAGGGTCTCTCCCTCTTACCTCAGCATGAAGAAGAAAGCAAAGTTACAAGAAGTCTGCAGAGGAGCCAGGAGCCAACCCTAGCTCTCAATAGAAATACACAGATGCTTCACCTGCAAGACTCTCCTTCCCTGGGGAAAAAACCAAAAACACACCAAAAAAATCACACTCACAAGCATTTGTAACATTCATTATCCAGACTTGCTGAAAGCCACTGAAACTAATCAAAATTCTGCATCTCATTCATATTACGCAAGTGAAAAATATATACGATCTGCTTGGGTGTGCTGACACATGCCCCTGTCAGGTATAATTAAGGCTCCCATTCTTCTTCTTTCCTGCCACCAGTTGTATATATTCAGTTCCATTCCAATTTAATTACCCTTATTGCAGCATTTCTTCATTCGAAACAAATAGCTCCTAGGAATGGCGCTTTCAAGGGAACACAGTCGGCTTTCGGGGTGGGGGGGCACTAGTAATTGGCATTTGCAGTAAGCATGGGGAAATCCTAATTCCCAGTGCCTTGGGAAAGATAATGAAGTCTGCACAGTTCTGAGAAATTAGAAGGGAACTGGAGGTTTAAAACAACTTTTACAAAAGAAAAGAGGAAACTTATGTTAGTTTTTGTTACAGGAGGCTCGCAGACAAGCTAAACCTGTGTAAAGGAACTCAATCCCCATGTTAATCTTACTTATGTGCCACACAGCAGCAACTGAGGGCTCTGTTCAAACCTGGGACCCCCTTGTTCTGGTACTGTCCAAGTAGGTTACAGTAAATCCTCCATGCCACCTTGAATCCACAACAAGGGCTTGGGGAATATTTCCCTTAGACCAACTTTTCTGATAGGAATTGAAATGCCTGCAAAATGATCTGGTTTAACCCAGCTCCGATTATTTTGGATGGGGGAATGGGCCCAGACAGTTTGTGCTGGGCAGACACCTGCCCTCCTGCTGCCGGGGAATGCCCTCTGGTTTGGATTTAAGGGCTCTGTGCATTTCCTTGAAGATCCTGAGTGTGTTTTCTGTACAAGGGCAGCGCCTGACGCCTCTGAAACCTGTTGAACCTGCTGCAGCCTACAAGGAGTCTGTCCACATACATCCAAAAACTCCTGTGCAGAGCTCCTGGGGACCACATGAGCATAGATATTTCTGTTAGGGAAAGCCTTTTTCTTACCAGCTTGGCACATCATGGAGTATGTCCCCTTTTCAAGCATTTTACCAAAGGAAGCTGAAATACAGAGCAAGTGAAGCAGGAGTTTCCAAAAGGGAACACCAAAGGAATGCATCTGAAGCATGCCAGAAGTAAGTAATGATTACAGAGATGACAACAAAACCAAGCATCATCATCTAACTGAAAGGTCAGCCTTGCTGCTTTTTTTTTCTTTTACTTTTGTAAGAATAAAAATGTTTGCAGATTCTGTATATGTTATTAACTTTTAATCTAAAAAGGTACATGGATAAGATGAGCAAACTGGGATAAAAATGGCTCAAGGACAGTGTTCTCAGGACACTCAAGCCCAAGCGCATTTTGTTCTCAGTCCTAAGATTTAGAGCCACCAAATATTTTGGGTGGTTCCTTTTTAGACATCCATGCAATCTGTTTGTTGAAAATTGATGTTTTCCACCTCTTATCAAACAAAACCTTTCAAGAGCTTTTAGTTTAGCAGCCAAAAATTAAGGCACACAGATCACCAGTTGCTTTTGGAAATTGAGTAACCTGTAGAGTTAAAGAACAAAATTGTCCCACAAAGCCCATTCTCTCTTTCCCACATCTTTTTCAAAAGCAGGTGTGGTGAATGCTCTGACTTAGTATGACCTTTTCAGTGTCTTGAATGCTTTGTGTTAACGAATGAAGCTGGTAGGAGAGCTGATGCCCCAGTCCTACCTGCTGGGCCATTCAGATTTGAGATTGGATTAGACAAACACCTTACAGAGACACAACTGCAGCTGACATCCCCCAGCTCAGCTGCTTTTACCTACCTCAATAACTGCAAAGAGCAACAATCCGTGCAGGGAGAAGCAAAAATTTATTCTTCAAGCTCTGTCCCCAAATGTTGCTTAAATTCCCCAGGTCAGCATAACCCAGCCGTGAACTTCATCAGCAGGCTGCTAAGCTGTACTGCTGGCAGTTGGCGTGCAGTAACACAACCAGTTATTGATATTTCCTTGAATATTATACAACCCCTTGATAATGTAATCCGTCATGAGAGTGAAAGCAGATAATTTCTTGGGAGCACATTGAATTCCTGTATTTAGTTTTCTTTTTGGCTAAGCCCACTTGCTGGTCCCATTGTATTGCTGCCTGTTCTTTGAATTGCCATTTATAAATTGCTCTGTGTACAACTAACTCTTGCGTAAAAGGCTTCAACAATAGCAATATATAGTCAAATGTGTATAATTGCTTTTACAAAAGGAAAAGAAATCACATCAAGGAACATAAACCTCAGTCCCTGTATACTGCAGTTTAAAATAGATTATGCCCTATGGCTGATAATGTACTTCAGCATAATCATCATGAGTCTACTAAATAAGAAGCCAATTATTGTTCTAACAAGGCATTCATTAGTAATCTGGACAGAGATCACATAGATGGTATATAACAGCTGGAAGTGGCAAAGAAAAGCGGGAGAGTGATGGGATGGAGGCACAGGTATAATAAGTAGAGCCTGTAGCCCTTTTCAAAAACCTGGCTTTAATTAGGAAGAACAGCAACCCGTCATCAGCGATGTGTGCTCCATCTTGCTGGGTTTCTGATGAGTGCCCTGCTTTCCCAAGCATTTAACGCAGAGGGAAAGCAGAGCACAGCTCCAGAAAAGCCACCGCTGCGACCAGCACGAGCCGGGCTCGGCCCTCCAATGCAGGCGCACTCCAGCAAGTGCAGCACAAGGTCACACTAGGACATGAGCACCATATGTGTATAGGACAGGCCACCTAAGAATCATTTAAGCCAAGCAGCGCTATCATTTGTTCGGGTAACAGCAGGCTGAGGTATGAACTTCCCGAGCTCAAAGCACTGCCTGGACAGCAGATGAGCCACAGCCATGTGGACCTGTGTGGTGGCCACTGTGGTTCAGCTGATAAAACGATGGATTCCCGCGGCTAAGAGATTTCAAGCTGATCCTGCAGACAAGAGGTTCATAAACCATTCTGCAAGCCAATTGCAAGGTCCTACCATCGGGGTCTGGGTGCCACCATCGCTGAGCAATGCCACCAGCCAGGTGGAGGCAGCAGCCACTTCGGTGGGATGTGCTCTCTGCAGCATGGATGCATCCAGGGAGCTTGATGGAAGAAATTCTCTCATTAGGGCTTTTTTCTGTTGCTGCTACCCAGGTCAGGAGAATAAGCTTTGGCTCTGGTGGTATGAGAACTGTTTACTTCAAAAAAGGAAAAGGGAGGGAAAACCAAAAAAAGTAAATATCTATAGTGAAAAACAAGAAAGAATTTGAAAAAGAGAGGGTGTTGGTTAAATCCTTACAAGCAGTTAGCAAAAAATGGCCTCGGGAGAAGGAACAGACACCATAAATAGGTCGAGCTGGGGCACAAGATAAGCTGGAGGAGAACCAAATGGTTAATGAGACTAAACAGAAAATTACTGCAACTAGGTGTGAACTACCCTAATTATCACACTGAAAGATCCACCCTCCAGCAAAGAGAGCCCCCTACTAACCAAGCCCCTTCCCCACAAAACACTGTTCAGTGAAAAGAAAGAACAGTGTACCTTTAAATGGAGATGGCACTTGTAAGAACTGGTAAGAATTAAATGTGACAATTGTAAACAATTGTTCAAAGTGTGTAAAAAGTTCTGCTCTGTGTGAAGAGGGGTCCTAGCTTTGTGGGTTACCACCTAGCACCCATCCCTGCACGGACGGGCAATAAACATGTATCTTGACTTGGTGTGTGGATGTTATTGTATACTGGGTGAAGAACCCAGGTTTGGGGTAACTGGCGGAGAGAAATCCTCCCTCTGGGGATAGCTGTGTTAGATCAGTGCAGAAAGCTCTGCGGCAAACAAGTGTCGCTTTTAAGCTGCCTTCAAGTAGACAAGTGAAATCTCCATGTACATGTGGGTGAGCGTGAAGATGCCACCCCAAGATGGCATGGAAGTCATCATCATGGAGGAGGATAGAAATGGAGAGAAAATGAGTGTGGTGGGGCTGTTGGAGGGGAATGGATGGAAAGCCCTCGCCTGGGCCAGAACTGACAGCTGGTCTTTGCCTTGGTTGCAGGTGACCCCCGGCAAAGCGCTGAGACCAACCCCCAGAGCACCACGTGTGTGACCAGCTGGGGGGGCAGCACGAGGTTTGCAGCGATGCAGCCAGGCCTTGGTACCATCTCCACCAAGTGCAGGATGCATGTCCCAGGCCATCCCAAGGGCTGTCCCACGGCTTACTCATGCTTGTGCCAGGGGCTCCCCAGCTCCCCCCAGGCCTGGTGAAGATGTGATTGTGGTTCCTTGCTGAAAGCCGAGGCCAGCAGATGAATGACCACATGTGTTTCCTGATCTCAGTAATGCCTGTCTGCTTGAAGGTCCTGCCTCTCTCCCCTTGCTGGTGCCATGGGCATCAGGCTGCCATGCCAGCATGTCCCTGGAGATGATGGCCAGGGCCTTTGGTCGTGGGTGGGAACAGCAGAGTTTGCAACAACGGCTGGGAAGGTAAATAAGCATGCCGATCACCAGTGCCTCTTTCTTTGTAGGAAGAGAGAGAGAACAGAAAATTGCCGTCCTGTTTGCCTTGCAGCATGACAGTGAAGGGATGGCTCCACAACCCCTCCACAGGCACTCCCGAAGATGAAGGAAGCAGAATCCCCTCCAGGAAGTTTTACTCTCAACATCGCCAGTGCACATCGGGCCACCACGGCGGTCCTTGTTTTCCCTTCGCCATTCCCACCCAGTAGCTGTGACCACCCTGACAGAGAAAGGGCTGGAGGACAACATCTGCCCCACATGAGCCCAGCTGCATGGGGTGTCTCTAGGAGAGCCCACCAAGGCACCACAGCAAAGGGACCTTCTCCCACCTCCACACTGCAGAGAGAAAAATTCACAGCCCTGTGAATCCTGTAGTTACCTTTAAACTACACGAAGACATAACAACAACTGTAGTTGTGCGTGTTCAGATATATCTGGGTGAACCACCCACAAACTTGGGGCAGACTTGCAAGGTTTGGGGGCAAGAAAAGGAGGAGGAGAAAAGGATGGTGCCGGTCACCAGCTGCTTGTCGGTTCTCAAGCTGAGAAAGACGCCTGTAACGAAGGCACCGAGGCAACCTTCCAGTTTGGTGAAAGTGGGAAAGGTCTCCTGATCCTTTTGGAATAGCTGGCACACCAACAGATCAGTGCAAATGCCAAACACATACCCTTGGTGGTTTGGGTTTGGGGTTTTTTTTTGCGTGTAGCAGTTCTGTTACCTTGTGTGCTGCTTTACTTGGAGTGGGAAATGCTGTGAAGGGAAGGGAAGGCACGGCTTTCTCCAGAACAGATGCTTCCAGAGAGTACAGAATTAACCTGAGCCAACGGAAAAAGTGAAATTCAGGCTAAGAACCAAAGGCTTCACTATTTAACCTGTGAAGGTGTGGTGGGCAGTTTTCAGTCAGATGGACTGACACGTGTGCCTCTGCTCATCTAAGAGGGCAGTGGGGTCTGCCCGAGGGCAGGGGATTGCAGCCTTCCCTCATTTACTGGATTTGCCAGCATGCTGCAAAGGGCTCGTTTTCTGTGTCTTTGGGAAGCCAGAGAACTCTCTGCCTGTATGTATATGCAGAATGGAAGAGCACACAAATGCTGAATTTTTAAAGTGTCTTACAAAAATCTTTCATTGAAGCCAACTCACAGAGTCTTGTTAAAGCACTGTCCCATGGACCTCACTAGAGAGTGCTGATACATATGCACTAAATATTCTCCACTGCCAAAATACACGTTTGCAGGAAGAGGCTTCTGACACGAACTGAAGAATTCAGTTGTATTTATTGTCTCTCTGGTTTCTGGATTTTTTGGTTTGGTTCGGTTTGGTCTGTTTTCATTTTCTACAGTGACTGGTCCCTTTGGAAGGAATTCATCTTTCCTTATTTTAGGGGACTGATTCGGTGTCCAGCACACTGACATTGCACTTGGGATGAGCACATCAGACTGACTGATCCCCGCAGACCCCACCGCAGTCCAGCACCTCTGGGAGTGGCAGCTGTGGGGCACCCCACGGCAGCCCAAGCCCACCAGGAGTCCTCCCCACGCAGTCAGTCTCTCTTTCCCTGGCTCTCCCATTCCGCCCAATGCAGCACGCTGCAGTGCGGCATCTAACGTGCTGCTTGACCTACCTGCCTTCAGAGAACGATGGAGAAGCAGACAGGAGTGTATGAGGATCTCGTAACAGCCTCCATTTAAAAATAAGGCAGCGTGCTAAACATCCTCTCCCAGCCTCTTTTTTATGGTTTTCCTCAGTTAAGCCTACCATTTTTTCTACCAGTAAAGATATAGGGGGCTGCAGGAGCTTACAGAGGTGGGAACAACTGTGATTAACAGCATGAAAACGCTCCTCCTTTCTCCTGATTTAAGGCTCTTCAGGAAAAGCTGGGTAGGGCATGGGAAACTGCAGAGGGTGGAATCCCAGAGATGCAGTGCAGAGGATGCTCTGCTGGGCTCCAGCACAGCCTTGAGCCCTCCCGTGCCTCAGTTTCCCCACAGGTGTGTCCCAGAGCTCAGCATCCTCCTTGCCAGTGCTCTCAGGCCAGATTTGATACTTGTGGTGTTGCCTGGGAGAGGAGATGAAGGGTTTCACACCAGTGCAGAGCAAATTGTTACTAGAGAGCTAATGAATGATCACATGAATCCCAAACTGGAGCAATTAGCCACTCTGTTGCTGCCAGGGGGTATTTACCCTGCTGCAACAATTGCCTCAAGGTGGCTGATTTTTAAATTATTCTTTCTTCATTGCTTCAAGACATTGCCTTGGGAACCAAACCAGCCTTTTTTTTTCCCCAAGTTTACAGCCAACAGCCATGCTCCTGCTGCAGTCCAGGTGGGGCTGACCCCTCACTCTGGATGTACTTTATTCCTGTTGAAAAAGCTGATTCGCTTGAAGGGAGGATACAAGCTGGGTGGTTACAAAGCAGCTTTGCACACACACACCTGCATGAGGTGTCTACATCACACATCTACATGTTGCAAGTGCATGGATGGCCATTGGCTTTGTCTGTGCAGGAAAATCTGCTTCATTTCTTGCAGCAGAGCTCACACCAAAGCAACAAGGTGACTTGCTACCAAGATTTCCACATGCTGGGACAGGAGCCAGTGTCTCTGGCCAGGTTACTATTATTATCCCTGGGTGCTGAGGCAGGAGGAGGGTGAGGCAGGACAGGCAAAGAGGTCTCCAAAGTCTCGCAAGAGGCAGCAGCAGGATCCCTGAAGCTGTGCAGTGAGTTGGATTCATGTGGCTACCAGCAATGGCCACGTCAAATGCTAACAAAAACCAGGCACAGAACCCAGCTTGGCAGGGGATAGGCTTGAAGAAGTCATAGGCTTAAAAAAAGACTCCTGTGAATCCTGGATGTTCAAAAGAGCCCCATCTTCATCAGTTTTTTGTGGCTGTGGCTGTGGGGATTTCTGTACCCAGACAAGCCTAGCCCCAGGGACTGAGGTGAGGTGTGACACACAGAGGCCCAAATTGCAGTCACCAGTGCCAGCAGCTCCAGGCCTTTTGCCTGAGTGTTTGTGTTTCATCCACCTTGTGTCCACTCTGGCTATACAAAAGCTCGGCACATGTCCCGGCTGGCAAACGAGTGTGACAGAAGAGATTTAGGCAACTGGCTTTTTTGCATTGCAAACCTGGCAAATGGCAGTGGGAGGGCAGAAAATGCTCTTCACTGCTGCATCCTTCCTGAAGGCATGTCTCATAAACTTCTTTATGGTTCATGTAATTATTTCACTCACCCATAATTAATGTCCTTTTGCTCCCTGCAAGCTGGGTAAGGTGGCTTTAACCACCCACAATGATGTGCCCATGTCTGTGGCTCTGCAGAGCTGCTGCCCTGGCTGGGAACAGGTACTCCTGCCAGCAAACCAGGTGATGCTGGTGGGATCTCAGCCATGGGTGAGTGGTAACCAGTTCACTTCAGCCCATTTTTCTTGACTGACTGCACCTTCTTAAGCCCTTACCTTGGTCTCTCATCATCAGTGCAAGTGCTGGGACCTCGCCATGCTCAGAGAGTTTGTTTGCTGGTGGGGTAGATGAGGGCAGGATCTGGCTGAGCACTGCCAGAGCTGTAGCCAGCCCTGACATTCTTTCCTTAGGTTATATCTAGTTCAGCTGGGCACATCCAGCTATGTTTGTATCTCATCAACACGAAAAAGTGACTTCACTGCCATGGAGACAGCTATGATTTGCATCTCAATTAAGCAATGACAGATGCCCTAGTGATAAAGGCAATCTTTAGCTATGGATCCCCATTGACTTCAAGTTCCAGAATTCCCATTTATTATTAGGTGCTTCTGAAATGAAAATTTTACCAGGCAATTGGCAGGCAGTTACGTCTTAATGCTTTTGCTGTGCTGGTGTTCTGATGTGAATAGGTATTTCTCGCCAGTGAGACAGTCAAATACTCTGGGCTGTAGCAGAGTGGGACTGGCAGAATACTGGCTGGTTCTGCATGGCAGAAACCCCACTGCCCAAAGTTGGGGGGACCTGGGGAGTGGCACGAGGTGATCAGCAAAAGAATGGACATGGACACAGTGCTGACAGTGCAACACCAAGCTACCCAAAAGGTCTCCAAAGGCTGGAGAGTCAGGCACTCACAGGGCAGGCAATGCCCGTGCTGGATTTCCAGGCTTGGCAGCTCTTGCTCAGTTGTTGGACCCTGAAATCTTGTTTCCATCTCCTCTGTGCTGAAGGGACATTGCAGAAATAATTTTTTCCTGCTGATCTGTGCACATGGTAGCAAATAGGGTGCAAGGAGTCTGTTGCAAGGGTACAAGGAGCAGAGTGCAAGGAGCTGGTCAGGCCATCATGCAGGGAGAAGGGGAGTGATGATGAGTGAGATGGAACTAAGCCAGGTACAGTGCATGTCCCAGGCATTTGACACAGCCCATGCCATCGCACCTGCTCCCAGTGCAAACTGCTCCCATACTCAGGGACGTGTCCACAACCCTCTTATCTGTGTCTCAGAGCTTCAACTGCCACCAGTGGATGCACCACCACAGCACTTACCACTTTCAGCAGCTTTATCATTCTTTTGCTGTGCATAGGGTACTGGGGCAGAGAGAGACATGCTATAACTACCAGCAGTACCCACTAATTCGGGGTCCCCAAGGAGTAAGGATGGGAAATATAGTGGACTGGCAAAAACATGCTCCAAACCTGTTCTTGTTCAATGACGTACAGGTTTCAGAAAGTGCATGGTTCAGGTGCCAAAACAGACAAATCAGATCCTTAGAAATTAAGCTTGCGGTTCATCTCCTCCTGGTATGGCATCAACTAAACACTTAGGAACACACAAACCTTCAAAACAGGAGGTCACTTGGCCACAGGTTGGGCAGAGGTGGGTGCCTAGGTGGGTAAACATGAACTTGAGACATGTAAAGGTGAGCACCAGAGCTTCCAGAGCCTGATGCCTTTTGGGTTTTATCCCCTAGTTGATTTGCTGGCCTTAGAGAAAGTGTGAGCTTAAATCAAAGCACTTTGCACTTCAGTGGGTTTTATTCACATTTACAAGGGCTTTTTACCGTGTGAGTTAGCTGGCACTTGATGTGGCCTGAGCACCTGTTGTGCCCTCCCTTTGGCAAAGGTCCACAATGCACATTTCTCCTCTGTCTGGCCATGCATTTTCCCCACATTCAGACAAACCCACTTACCTTTGCAGCTTCTCACCTGCAGAATTCGCTGAAACCTGGCCAAAGGCTTGAAAAGAATGGTGAAAGTGAGGGTACGCAGGCAGCAGACTAACACCTGTGCACATCATAGGTAACCAATATGTCAGTTGTCACAAATTATGTATGAGATTTCAGTCCAAATGGTTATGCCTTCACAGGTTGATTTTGGAAATGCTGAATGCCGTGCTCTGTCCTACAAAATATGGTGACTCCAACATCAGAGGCATGGATTAGGCCAAGCAGGGAACAGACGTGGGAAGCGATGTATCTGCAGCTGATAACAGAAAACCTCCCTTTACCCACAGAGCTGGTTCACTGCGGCACTCTCTCTGTCTTTATGGCAGAGAGAGGGAATTTCTTGTTCTGTCAAGTACAACTTGAGTTAGCAGTCAGGTCAGGTGCCTCCCAGGAGGATCGTTTAGCCCCCTGCTCTCCTTCGAGCTTTATGGCATGCTGAACATCTCCTGCACTTGAAGGGCAGTAGACCCGTGCCCAAGTACACCAAAAAGTTAATTGGAAAGAGCAGCCGTGAAAAAGGCCTGACCTTTTCCTGAATTGCAGCCCAATGCTGAGTAGCAGAGGTCATCCAATTAACAGGGAAAATGATGCTGGAAGAGAACTTTCCACTTGGAAGGAGTGATGAGAATTGTTAGCGGGGCTCCATCACAGTGTGCTGGGTTTCAAGGTGAGATAGTCTTTGCAATGAGAAAAGAGAGACATTCCAGCCCTCGGACATGGATGGTCATCACCAACATTGAGATGGCTCCTTGAAATCCAGCAGCATTGCCAAAGATTGGACATGGTCCCCATAGCCTGATGAAATGATGCTCCTGGTTCCTGAGGCTTTTACTGTCAGTAAAGTTGAACTTTGTTCCAAGGGAAACAGCCAGGCAGGATGAAGGTTTTAGACCTAGAAATTGCCTGTGCTAACAGGAAAGTGAGAAGACCATTTCTGTGTCTCGTACTCTTAGCATATCCAAGCCCTAACAGGTTTCCTGCTCTCCATGGGCTCCGTTCAGTTTAAAAAGCATCTCCTCCCATGACACTTCTTAAACATTCCCAAGGTTATTCTCCAGGCTCCAGCAGACTGAATCAACAGGATTCCTTCAGGCTGGTTCGATGGACCACATCACTGAAACATATCTAGTGGGATGTTTCTCATTTCTCTGGTTAACGAAAATGTTCCTCATCTATTTTCTGATGAAGAAAAGGAAACAATCACTGCTTGGGATCACAGGACATCAGCCAACAGTGTAACTGACTTACACAAATAAACTCAATTCCTTTGTGCTTCGAAAAGTTGAGAAATTGTGTCAATCTCATACAAGGTGCTGTGTGTATTTTTACAAGGCGTAAAATAAAAGCAGTTGAACCAGGATACTGATCTTTCCTCCATGATGAGGATGTATACAGAAATGTATACAGCATAAACATCTGTAACCAGCCTGATCCCCAGGCCTGGGACTGTCCGTCTTTGGGTGTGATGACATATCCCGTACTCAGATCATTTTCCACGCTGTACTCATCAGACGGCCTTTAAAAGCCATGAGCAGTGCAAGAGAGAACCATGATTCAACTTTCTCAGCTTCTACAATCCCATACAAGTGTTAAAGCTAAAGCTAATACAAGAAAATGGACCAGGATGGATCTAGTTAGATTTTCTCTGAATCAGAACAGTTTTTTGCTTAGTCAGAGGTTCAGAAGCAAGCAATCAGGGAATGCATAAAGCCAAAAAAATGAATGGACCTGTTAACTTGTCAATGGTTTCCCCACCAGCCGTTACCAGCCACTCCAGTCATAGAGAAAACAAGAAACCTGGTGTGAGATCCTCCACAATTCATTGGTGCTGACTGACGGCACTTAGGAGCACCAGGAAAAGTGGGTAGAAAAAAAAGAGAAGTATCAGATGAACGAAGAGATGGAAACAAGTGCTGACAAGTAAATGGATGGCTGTTCAGGGGTCCATGGGAAAACCAAGCAGCTGGAATCTCGGATCGCAGCCGGCTTTTAAATAGCAGAAATGTAATGCAGATTAATACTTCTTAGAGTGCTTTCTCCAAAGAGGTTTGCTATTCTCTCACCAATTTTATTTATTGTGGTCATAAAGAGAACAACCAATACATGTGGAAATAAAAAGCAAACAGGGATTACCAGAGCACTATATTAGAGACACGCCAGATTTACTACAGCACCTGTTTAGCAAGCTTGAAATCATTAAAAAAAAATAAATATCTAATTTTCTCGTTTTTTAAATAGGTCATTGATTACAGCTATTTGCTTCAAGAAGAAACATAAGCAGGTGTTACTAAGAGATTTACCCTTTTGGCAAGAATTATACCTGTCCCTCTAACAGAAGCCTATGAGCCCAGTGTGATGGGGGGGGTCCCATCTCCCTGTTTAAAGCAGGAGAGATATGTGTAAATAAATGCTGTAATTAAAACTGACATTTTTTGCTTGACTGCTGACAGTGACCACAAGGATGAAAATGACATTAGTTCCACCAGGGGCAGAGATGCCGCTCACTGTAAGAGATTAGAGGAGAGCATTAAGGCGGTAATGAACTGACTTGTGAGCTCTCGCCCAGCGATGCTGGACCGCTCCTGTGATCCTCAGTGCCATTTCCAGCATGACGGCTGGCACCAGCACTGATGGAAAGGAGAGGTGCCAGCTTTCATGAGAGCTGTTATTTGCAAATATACTCCATGGCTGAGCTGTAGCGAGAAAAACTCTGTGCTCGGTGAAGGCATAGCGCCGAGAGCTTCAAGGCACAGAGAGGGGTCTTGCGGCAATGAGAGCATGGTGGGTAGAGTTGGTTGCTTTAAAGGGACAGACTTCAAATACTGATGTGCTGGCATGGAAACTCCACGACCAAATATTCCCAAGGCTGTGGTCTTATTCTGCATCTTCTGTGTTCATCATAGACCTAGGGACAGGCCAACTGCAGAAAAGTCAGAGGCTGCAGATGGATTACACACCCAGATTTTTCAGGAACACCTTTTGGCACTCATCTGGCATGACAAGTTCCCAAGGGCTGAACAAACTTACAGGAGTCATAGAAGTCATAGATTCATTTAGACTGGAAAAGACCTTTAAGATCATGAAGTCCAACCATTCTGCCATGACTGCCAAGTCCACCACTAAACCATGTCCCCAAGCACCACATCTACACGTTTTTTGAATGGTTCACCCGGGCCAGGTTCCTGAGGCCAAGGGAATGATGTGGCACTGGAGAGGATCACAGTGAATGGAGAGCTGTGGAGATGTGGGAAACTCAAAGGCAGCGACACCAAGACGTGATGGCTGCTCTGGGTACCTGAGATGTTCACACAGAGTTTTCTATCCACCAGTCTGCACCCACCTCTGGGGAAGACCCCTGCCAGGGGAGGCCGGGGAGAGACCTCAGCCGACCTTGTTAGCCTGTGTGCTGGCCAGGTGCATCCCCAGCCGTTGTGCTCAGCAGCTCTTCCTGGTGTCCAAACAAGACACTGTCCTTGGCAGCCACATCAGTGCTCATTTGCAAAGGAATTAAAAAAAGATGTAGCAATTTCACAATGTCGTAACATCAATCAGAATTCATAAGCAGCTTCCCGAAATTATCACATATGGCAACTGCACTGCTTTTTGCCAATGATTATATGTTAGTGTTTAAGAAAGTGTGGCTGATTTGGCTTCTCTGGCTTTTGTGATTTCTTTTCTGCTCTGGTTGCATCTTGAAATGGAAATTTAGATATTGGGGCCAACACAGCAGCATAAGAGCTTGAGTGCGAGTGCTGCACTTGTGTCTGAAAGAAGGCTCAGGGGTCCCAGCCCAACACCACCTACTGAACAACCAGGTCAATAGTAAGGTCATTCTAACCTCTGCATGAAATTTGTGAGTGCTACCTGTCCCTTGATATATAATTACGTGCTTTTCCTTTCCTCTGAAATAAAATGCAGACTTTAAATTAATATGGTCAGTTCTGTGAATCTCTCCCACGGAACTGGTGTGGGCTACCCCACAAGGAGTAAAACAGCATGAATGCAGCCAGTACCAGCTCATGACTTGTAAAAATCCCATTTTATTATCTCTAAAAAATAAGATAGAAGTGCCTTAAAATAAATGCTCAGCAGAAAATTGATCAAAACAACTTTAATTAGAGACATGAGGCTATTTACATTGGGTTCTGCTTTTCTAATTGAGCATTTTCATGCTTGAGAGTAACAAGCAAACCAAAATTCATGTGGCTTAGTGGAAACTTGTGCTATTAATGAAAGCATCTCTCACCCTGTGCCACAAAATAACAAAAGAGATAAGTAGGAAACGGCAATCCAGGTGCTGGTACTTTCTGAAATGCCGCAGAGTTTGTCAACATGCTTAGGATCATTGCTCTAGCATGGTGATCTCCTGCCCAGGCATGACCCCTTCCTGGAGCTGCTCAGAGCTGGTGCCAGAGCTAATGTGTCCCCAGCTCCTGTGTGACCCCCCAAGGGACCTGCCACAGCCTGAACACCCCCTGCCCGCTATGTGCACACCCAGTGGCGAAGGTGCACCCAGAGCTACGCACTGAAGGGGACCAGCACCTCCGTCCCGATCACACCTGCATTTTGAGTTTGGATTTGACCTAATTCCTTACAGAAGCACAGTCTGCACACCTCCCACAGCACCTGCGCTTCACCTCTGGTGGTGCTGGCTTGAGAGTTGCCTCTACATTACAGAAAAATGGTTTCATCCCTCTAAACCAAACAAGTCCTGCACCAGTAGGTTCCTCTGTCATTTGGAAAGGACATACAATTGGGAAACATACACAGGGAAATGCCATTTGGAAGAGGGGAAAACACTTTTGGCAGTATGAATGTGTCCAGAAAGATTTAAAAGTTCCAGACAGGTGTAAAACTTCCAGAAGATTTTCTTTTCTTCAATGCGTCCAATTTGAATCCAATGTGAGCTGAGGGCAGCAAAATCCCCCAACGACTTGGTTGAACCTGCAGGCTGCATCCACCCATCCTCAACGTACAGCTCTGAGGCAGCTGGGGGGGGCGGGGGGCAAGACAAAAATTCAAAGCTCCAGAAGTTTCCTTCAGCCCACAGAAAAAAAAAAAAAAGAAAAAGAAAAAAAAAAAACAGAGGAAAAAATCGGTCAGAGGCCATTCTGCTAGGTGACCAGTTCTTTTAAAATAAATTCAGTAAGAACACCACTGTGTTGGGAAGAAGGCAGAGAAGGAAATGAGTTGGTGAGCCAGTCGGGATTCAGCCAGCAGAGTGCAGATAGCTCATGTTCAAAAGTCTTAGGTGTACAAACAAGGTGGATAGTCTAGTCCTGTTGCCTCAACTTTGAATATTACAATTTTTAAACTATCTGAGCTTTATTGAAGAATGGTCAAAATGCTAAAACTGGAACCAGATAAGGGACAAACTCTCCCATTTCCCTGGGGGAGTTCCTGCTTTTTCCTGGCAGGATTAATAGCTTGGGTCCCTTGCCTTACCTCTGCGGGTGGCAGATAATCTTTTTTAGGCATTTTCTTTCTTTCCAACCAGTCTTTTTCCTCTCACCCCAAAAGAGCAGAAGGTACATCATGGAGGAGGGATGGACGAAGCCCACGTTGGGTCTGCACTGCTTCTGCACCCCACCTCTGCCCACCACCCCATGGGAGGCTGCCCTGCCCGGGCTCAGGCATCATCAGCCAAAACACACCCCACTTTGGGGCTCAGGGGGTGCTGAGGGCACCGACCGGGTGGGCTCTGGCCCTCGCTACCAAAGGCAGTGTGTGGCAGCTACTGTAGGCCAGTAGATCGAGTCAAAACACTTTTGTGATTGATTATACATTCCTGCTGGCATTTAATCAACTCCAGCAGCTGTTGATTCCTATGTATCTTGCCCAGTACTAGAAACACTGCCTTCATCCTCCCTGGCTTGCTCCCCGGCGTCCCTCCGGGTGCCTGCGCCGCTATCGGAGCATTCAGCTGCTCCATCTCCAGCCCGGCAGCAGATGCAGAAGGGTGAAGGTAACCGGGAGAGGGGATGGCTTAAAGGTCAAGCAGCAAAGCTACGTGTATTGACGGGGGATGGAACAGCGAGGCAGTCAGTTCCCCCAGAGGTGCCTGTGCTCTTGCAAGATGAGAGGGAAGGAGGGGAAATTCTAATCAATGAAATGTGAGCAAGATGTTCAGAAATATTTATCGGGAGAAAAGGAACATAACTATGCAGAATGGGAGAAGCATCAGAGTTGGAGTAGGTGGGCAAAGGGCACGGACTTCAGGGAAGTACAGCTTTGCAGCTGCTGAAAAGAGAGCCCAAGCATGTCCCTCCATGGCACACTTCACCCATCTCTGATATGTCCAAGCACCTCCATGGGAATACAGTAACGGCTCTGGAAATAAAATCACTGGCTTCGGAAATGGAAAAAAGCCACGTTCAGACAACAGCTCTGTCCCACCCCAAACACTGCTGCATTTCTTCCCCACCCTTCATCAACACTGGCATGCAAGGTAGGGGTCAGGTGCTCATGGAGGCACCTAAACCCAAGATACCCCTCTCTAAGCCAGCCTCCCTTAGGGGCTGCGGAGAGAGATGGGCACCCACCATAGCGTGGGATGGTGTTGAACTACTCACACAAGTCTCCCTCTGGAAACATCTCCTCCTTTCCACTGGCTGTACAGGGAAACAAGAGTCGCTGTCTAAAATTACCACATCTCAGCCTTCTCCTCCAGGTCTTCTCCAAAATTCCTGCTTGGCCACAGAAGAGCCAGCTGCTGGTCCACAAGGAGACAGGAGCCTCACCAAGCAGAGATGGAGTCACCCCACAAGGGCAGCCCTTCATTGATGGGGTAGGAATCCAGCCTGGGAAGCCACAGCCACTGTGCTTCCCTTTCCTTCTTCAGCTGCTGCTTCTTCTTACTGCCCTCAAATGCTCTGAAGTTTTAGTCTGGCCGTGCTGTAAGTGAGAGGAGAAAACTCTCCAGCAGGCAAGCAAGGCATTTAATCATTTTTCGTATTTCCCCCCTCCAAAACTACACTTCACTTACAAGCCAAATTTAACAGCATGACAGATGCTACCTGTGATTTCAGTTTCACACGGAAGCAGTGATAAGAACCAGGTGAGAATAAGTAAATAAAACCTGATTTGATCAAATACCCACAAACAATGCGTGCATTTTCTGAGCACATCTTGAGACATCTGCATGAAGGACAGCATCCCCGCCTGCACAGCGCAGCCTGCATGTGCACCAGCTAAGCCTCTTACTTCAGGTGATAAAGCTTGATTAATAAATCATTTCAGGCTATTACAGTACTTATCATCTGGGGTGCAAAAAAGGAATTAGGCATGAGCTTATACAGTAAGATTAGTGCAAGTGACTCTCTCTGCAGCAGGAGGGAGGACAAGGGCTTCCAGCACAAGAGCACAGCTGGATGGGAGATAGGTGAATGCGACCTGCAGGAAAGGCTCATAAACCTCTGAAGGAGACCAAAACCCACACTGTCCTCTCATAAACCTAGAACAGGCATAAATAACACTCCTGAAAACCTGTAACACCTGGCTTGAGTGAAAACCTGTATGAAACAAGAAGTACAGTAATGCAGTGACTTTAATTTTGGAAAAGACAGAAAAAGCGAAACACAAACCATTTTGAAGGAGCTGTTTCATGCCCAAGCGACAGCCACTGTGCCCTACCAGTGAACAAAAGCAGAGGAGGTGAGCAGGGACAACGGACACCCAGCAAGGACATGCACCACTTCGTTGTCTGCTCCACCAGCACCCAAGTGGCTGAGCCCTCTCTGGCAATCGGTGGCAAGGAGGTGACATCCACACTTGTCCATAAACATTTCCATCACCATCACTGGAGATGTCTTGGCCTCCAGTTCAAGTGGACACAAGCCTCTGTCTCTGAGGAAGGACTGAGAGGAGAAATAGTGCATTAGTGAGGTCCAAATCAAAAAATTCAGGCTAGTTTCCCTACTGTAAAAAAAAAAAAATAAAATTAAAAAAAAAACCAACCAGATTTATTGCTTTGATCTCACTAATGCTTCAAGCCCGGAGGGCAAACTGGAAAACCTACATCTACTGTACACAATAAAGATGACTGAGAGAATTTCAGGCTGTTATAAAGCGGGAGAGGAAGGCGGAAAGGCAGTGCTACATCAGCATGAACATGGCACAAGTGAGCAGAGAGGGCTAATAAACTGGAGACTGGAAAAAAAACCTTATTAGATATGTAACTTGGAGCTAGAAAATGTCTTTGTCATTGAGATAGAGGACTCAGTTTTCCTCACCTCCAGTGCTACCCATAAAAGACAGCACCAATAGTGCCTCTAGTTCTGTTGTGTAATCAAGCCTGTATGCTCATTTATTTTTCATTCCCCCTCCCCCATTCCATAACCTTCTTGTTTCCACGGATGAAAAATATATGTAATCAACTTCTGAATTTTGCTTGCCTTTTACTGACAATGGACTTTGTCAGAAATATCAAATAAAATAGAAAAAAGGAGGTTTTGAAGCAACTTTTTAAAGACTTCCTTCTGTTCAGGATCTAATTGACAGTTGGCAATCAAACCACCAATGTTTGCAAAGACCTGACTCATGACCTTCCATTAAAAGGAAAAGACAAAAATCATAATAGTTTATTGCAAGCACCTCCAGCTTTCCCAGGGCAGGCGGTCACCTCTCCCTGCCCCTCCATCCCACATCCCGTTCCTAGGGAGGATGAGGAGGAGCACGCCAGCCAGGATGCTGAGGAGATCAGAGCCTGCTTTTGTGGGACTATCTGAAGTCAACCCCCCTGGCCCCACAAGGACACCTCCACGGGGACCTGAACCCCACTGAGAGTCCTTGTGCATCTTCTGCTACTTCAGCAGCTGCATCCTTTCTTATGGATTCCCCCTCCTGTGGAATAGCTATTATTCATGCTATCTGCACCTGGAGACAGATCTTTAGGTGTGTGCCTGGATGTGGCCCTCAGCCCAAGGGCAGGCTTGAGCTGGGGCAGCGTGTTTACCCACCACTGGGTGCTGAACTGCAATGCACCCTCCTGCTACTCAGGGCCATGCTGTAACACCCTATTGACTGTCCGTGTTCAACAATCCCCCAAATTCTTCTGTAAATGCCTCCTACACACTTCCTTTATCTCTTTAACGGTCTCACAGTTATTTAATTTAGCTCCTCGGAGTTTCATTTTCATTTTAATTTCCCCAAGGTTCTCTTGTAAAAAAAAAAAAAAAAAAAAAAAAGGGTTTTTTTTACTGCCTCTATTTCAACATCTGCAATCAGCCCTAACTGAAGTTCTTCCTGGACCAAGCCATGAGATGTGTAGCTGGTGAGCATTGCTCTAAATCATCCTTCTGCTTTTTTAATTCTGCTATTCAAGATGTTACGTTATTTGAAGAGGCTGTCTGAAGGCAGAAACTGCTGTTGCCCAAACGCTCTGCTTGGCCGAGGAGGCTTCTTGATGGCCGAGGTTAAAGCATGAGCACGAACACGTGTGTTGGTGTAGCCGCTGACCTCAGGTTCACGAGGGGTCACAGGCATATCTGTGTGGCCATTTGTATTAAGTTTCACAAGATCCCAGCTGCTCACCCTTGGCTGATTTTGCTGTGACAGAGCCTGAAAGAAAAACAGCAAGAGGTTATGACCCAAACGTGTGGTCAGTGACTCAGACCACAAGTATCTCCTGGGCACTACAGGACAAACTCCAGAAAGCTTGGTAGAGCTGACACACTTTCTGTCTGGAAATTATTAAGCCCCAGAGAAGCAAGATAATTCTAAAGCAAAGTATGATCTGTTATCTTTGAAGTGTTGTTTCTAATTTAATTTTAATAGTACTTATGAGAAACGTGATGCCTGTGTGTCTGCTGTATGATTGCAGCCTACTCTATCTCCTAGGCTCTAATGTCATTTTATGGAGGGTCTGTCGAATTCCTGTTGGCTCTGTTGCAATGCAGCTCAGGGTATTTGGTAGATACTCTGGAAATTACAAATGATATTTTAAGTTCCCCCCTCAGACATGGGTTATGTGGCAAAACCCATTTATTACTGTTGCAAAAGGCAACAGTAGCTGAGGTGGAATCGTGGATCCAAAAGTATTAGGGTCTGTTATGAAGGTGTATAAGGAAGTGTGATGCCAATAAGATATGGAAAATTATTGGAGAAAGTGGAGGTCTTCAGATGTTCTGACTTTGTCACATTCCTTGTCCCAGCAGTCATATTATCTGTCTTTAATTTGAGATTGCTGGTTTAATTCACTGTTTCTTTTTTCGTGTCAGTTGCCAGACAGTCCAAGATCTTTCTGCTCTTCCCGTTTCATTCTGTCTTGCTCTGCAAACGAATGCCCTTCAGGATCTAGCAGCACATTTTAAGAGATTATTTATTATTCTCTTCTGTTCCAACAGTGTTCCACTCCGGAAAAAAGAACACTCTGATTTTAGTTTTCATCTCTCCACCTCCTTGGGATACACCAAGAATTTTATTACAACAGTTTTTTCAAGTACCAGAAGTGTTCATTAAACACACCTGTATGTATTTTTGGAAGCACTTCTAACAACTACTGCATATCCTGTTCTCGGGTGCTCGTCTCAACCTTGACCACTGATCCCTCTCCTTACCTGTGCATAGCAGTGAAGCTACAGAAGAATCAAAGCAACATGTAAGAAGTTTGAATTCAAGCTCAGATCTGAGATTTTTGGCAGCCAGGTGTTCACCTTGAAATAAAACGGGAACAGATCTTCTATATCAATTGACATGGTCACCTCTCACTTATTGCCCACAATATTCCTCCATGCAAAACCTTGGTGCTAGCAGGCTGGAAAGCAGCTCCACAGAAAAGGGCACAGGTGTCCTACTGGACACCAAGTTGAAGACAAGTCAGCAATATGTCCCTGCAGCAAAGGCGGCCTCTTGCATACTGGGTTGCATTAGCAAAAGTTCCACCAGCAGGTCCAGGCAGTGATTTTCCTGCTGCACTTTGTTATGACTCTTGGGGCACTGAGGGCCATACCAGAAGAAAAGCCAAGCTCTTCTTGGAAGTGCGAAAGAATAGGACAAGATACAGCAGATACGAGCTGAAGTGTGGGAAATCCTGATTAGATGTAAGGAAAAAAGGGTTCCCAATGAAGGTGTGAAGGGGCCCAGAGGTAGTGGGGAACCTCCTCCCTTGGAGACAAGCAAAGCTTCACTGTACAAGGCAAACCACCTGATCTAGGTGTGTCCTGGGAATGACCTCCAAAGGACCCTTCCAGCTGACATCTCTCCACGAGCCGGTGATCCCACACCACAATGAGCACATGACTGACAGAACCAGCAATCATAAAGCCTCTGTTCTGAAGTCAGTTGAGTTATGCAAGTATAAAAGAAACCTAACAACTCTTTGTACTGGAAATAAACTAGCAAGCAGCTTTATGCCCATAAAACACCAGAAACAAACCCTTGCCAACCCCATTTCTCATCACTCTGTTCACACCATCACTTTAAGCTATTAGCACTGTAATACATAAATAATGCTTTCTTACTTAGCAGCCTTATTAAACCCTGGAAATTGACTTAAGCTCCTAGTTTGTTACATTATTAAGCTTGTCGTTCATTATCAGATCAGTGTGAGTTTACTGTAGCTCTGAGCTACAGTCTATTAAATGTCAAAATCGGCATTTACAGAACATTAAGACAGCACAGGCTGATGCAAGGTTGGCGGAGTCGACGTGTAAGCTGGCACTTCATTATTGGTGCTCGTTGGAGAGGAAGAAGCTGGCTAGCAAGAATTGTGGTGACAAATTCTTGCTTGTGGCTTGATTCTTCACGGCCTTCCTCCCAGAAGGAAGGGCCATACCACAGCATCCACCTCCACGGTGATGGATGAGGTTGTGTTTGTTGGCTGGGGGGACCCCAGGCCCCGGAGGAGGTAATGGTCACTGAGCATCTGGGCTGTCTGAAGGGGAGCTGGAGCAGTTTCTCTCCTCTTGGCAGAATCAGCTTCATCCCATTTTTCTTACAGAGTTCCCTGTCTGGCTCTTGTCTGATGCTGTTTCAGATCCCAACCTCGCCATATGAAGCAAGTTACGGCAACCAAGCCAAATGACATTTTTAAGGTGAAGCTTACCCAGTCCTTCAATCTCCTCAGGGTGATGTTGTCTTCTGAAAAACAGACAGGAGGTGTCCATACCAACAGCCAGCATTTATTTTATGCTTTGCAGGGTCTGGCATGCAAATGCTGTGGGTGTAGAGCACCTGTTTGCCCGAGCCCCCCATCTAGCCACAAGTGGGGCTGCAGAACTGCACATGGCTGGGGCTTATAGCCCGAGAGCCAGCCCCAGTATGGATATGAGAGTGGCTCTAACCCTGTGTGTCTGCAAGGCAACAGCCTACCCACCGGCAACGCTCAGCTGTGCAAGGTCACACACTTCTTTGTTTCAATAGGAGTGAGTAAATGGGCTCTCGGGACAAATCCAGATCAGCCAAGGTGCTCAGCCCACTCCATGTGGGACCCTCTCCCCGCTGCAGGAGGCAAGCCTTGGCGTATGCAAAGAGGGAGAGCAAAGACAGAACCACTGTTGTTGGAGTTGCTTAGAAGGAGAGGTCTCACATTGTCTCTCTGCTGCTGGACTTTACCCTATTTTCAGAGTTCATTTGATTTGCAGACAAAGAATTGTTCAGTATTTGAAATTTCCTTATATAACTTCAAGCTTCTAGAAAAGAAAAAGCAATTTCTGGCCATCTCTTGAAATACTGCTTTTCCAGGGTGCACCTTCTCGTACTTTTGATTTCAGATCCTACTAGTTTCTTTCCTCCCTCCAGCAATTCTAAATTGCCTAATGCATTTCTCAAAAGAGCCCTGAAAAAAAATCACTTTTCAAAGCGCAGATATTTATGTAACTCAGTTATTGGGTGTTTTTTTTTTTGCAGAGCACACCTTTGATCTGTCAACCACATTTCATTTCCTTTCCATGACAAGGGTCACCTATTAGATGTTAATAGGGGATATTCTTCCATTCTTCTCCTAAACTGTTTTTCTTTACAGTTTACCAGGATCAAAGAGCAAACATTATAGCTTCTGATCAAACAGGGACTGATTTTGTGGCTCTCATCTTCTCCTTAATTATCTGGCTCTTAATAGAACACGTCTAATGTGCTCCTGGTGGGGTTATCAGCTGCTTCATCCTCCTGTTCGGTCCTTCTGGTCATGTTACCGTCCTTCTCTTTAATTCCTCTAATGAACTGAGAAAGAGAAAAAGAATGTGAATGAATTAATGTGCTGGGAAAGGTTTCACATACTGTTTAGGAAGTCAAGGAAGCTCAGAAGTCTGGTAAGCATGTATGGCAGTGAATCAGCATCTGAATGAGCACGAGCATCAGAAACACCTTTTGCTCAGCCACTCAGCAGCTCATCCACAGTCACACCAGCTTTTCCTGGCAGAAGGTCCCAACAGCATCACATTGCTGACAGCATCTAAAGGTCAACCCCCTGTTTACGAGTACTGCTTCATCCATCTCAGGGGATGGGACCTGGGCCTTCGTTCACCCCACCACTCCCTGCTGTGGTACTGACAGTGATAAAGTGTTGGGTGGCCACATGTTTTTTACTGTTATGTTATCCACAGGTGGCATTAAAGGCTCCAGCATTTGTACCCAAAAACTCCCTCATCAGCCCTTGTGCTCAGCACCACCAGGTTAGCACTGAATTAATCCCCCAGGCTCTGTCTTGGTGTCTTCTCAATCTTTATTCCCAAATTGGTCTGAAGTTCAACAAGGCTGTACCAGAAGAAGGAACGAGCCAGGCTCACATTTCCCTTTCACCAGGTACCAGGAGATTTGGACAGAGAACAAATCAATGATGCAAAGTTGAGATACCTTTGAGAAGAATGACTTTAATTATAAAATCAAAGAACTTCTCAAAACCAAAGCTGTGTATGGAGAACAGGCTGTGTTTCAACAAGACAGTTACTAAAGAGGTTTCTCAGGTTTAAAAACACATCTCAAGGACTCTAGACATTTTGCTAACACCCAAATGACCTATGTTCAAATCCATCGTGCATCTTAACACGTACAACAGCAGTGTTGCCATAGCTGTCAGCTTTGGAGGTTGCTACTTTACTTCAAAGCTGAAGTACGCTTTGTGTACCTGAGAGCTTCTTTTTTTCTCTCCACCATCTTTTTCACTTGATTTAAAGTTAATGAGCCTTGCTGTGAAGGGTTTTGAAGGGCCTTGGTGTCACTCTGACAGAGAACAGCTTGACCCTGTTGTGAAACGTCATACTCCTCTTCCAGCTTTCTCTGTCAAAACCAGGAGTCCTTAAAAAACCCCATGAGCACTTTTACTGGCATAACTGCAGCTAAAGCAGCTTGCTCAGGAGTGAAGACACCATCCTCCATGTAACTCTCCAATGTAACACACTTTCCTCTTTTAATATTTCAGTAGTTCTGAGTATTGGACGCCCCTTTGTGCATCTTCTCTTCAGCAG
The DNA here is from genome assembly GCF_017639655.2 of Falco naumanni. NCBI lineage: Eukaryota > Metazoa > Chordata > Aves > Falconiformes > Falconidae > Falco > Falco naumanni. The sequence continues at coordinate 53,699,893 of NC_054057.1, read as the reverse complement.
AAAGGAACCACAGAAAAAATGCAACAGACCATCAGGCAAAGAGGAGCGTTCAACAAACACGAGCTCCTGAATTATATCCTGAGTGCTGTCCTTACTTGGAGTAACTTTATTTTAGTTAATGAGGAGTTTAAACCTGAATGCTTATGAATTTTTACTGTCTGCCTTTAGCAACTCCTGCCACTACAGCTGATTTAAAAATTTAGCATTTGAGGTCTATTTAGATCTAATATTCCAAATCTGAGTACATAAAAACTAGGAGAATTACAGAACTGTTAACTTTCGAATGTCCTCTCATTTGGCAGTCTGACTGCAAGAAAGACAATAAGGAAAAATCAGTGTTATTGCCATGGCAAATTAGTTGTGTGGCAGGAGAACAGCAGGTCCATTCCACAAGAAATTCATTGTTTATTTTCTGAATTTTCAAAATGATAAAATCTCTTTTAATTTTACAGCATTCTGTGTTCCTGCCTTGAAGCTGTTTAGGTACAAGATCATAACCTACTTCAGCTCTTGTTTCAAGGTGGGCATCCAATTATTTTTACCAACTTCAATGATACTTTTCTACTAGGAAACTCGTTAGGCAAAAGCATTAAAAATTAAAAGATATATATAGAAAAGAAAAAAAAAAGGCTGAAAATTTGTCTCAGATAATTAAACAGCATTATTCGTTTATTTTCCCAACTGGCTCTCCAGATCACGCTGACGCATTGCTCAGGGCATCTTCCCCTTGCCTGTTCCTCTCAAGACCATGACTTTCAGAAACTTCCTAATTTTAATCACATCTTGCAACAAAGCTCCAAATATAAAATTAGAAGTGCTACAAGAGACAATGTCACTGAAAAGTGAAAGTCTTGAAAGACCTTGCTCTGAAATGCAGGAGACATTACAGCTGATATCACCAAGCCCATGGAGTCCTTGTGTGTCCAGCTCATGATTACCAATGGAACTGGCCTGCAACACATGGAGCAAAACCTCCATGAGCACCCTTATGGGCTTCACAGAGGTAAATATGCTCTGACCTACTTCATGACCCAATGTCAGAGACTGTGGGTACTCTGAGCCTTCCAGACTGCCCCGTGTCATTTCCACAGGACCTAATGCCTCTGCATAAGTGAGCTCCTACCTCAAGCAACTTCCAAGCAACTGCTTTAAGACCTTCAGTTTCTCCAGCATTCAGCATCAAAGTGGATACTCCCAGGCAGCACATATGCTGGCAGTGTGGAGATGTCCCCAGGGGCCGTACAACTCTATGTGTGTCATGGTTATCTCTACTTTTCCATGAGATGGCAAGCACTGTGGGGCTGCAGTGGTGGGTTTCCTTCATAACATTTCTCCAGCAACGAAGAGTAGAAGCCCACGTCTCTGCTCCTGCACAACACAGCAATCTGAACGTGAAATATTAGCATGGTTATGAACCAGAACACATGGAGAGGAAGCTCTGTCTGGCAGGCTACCCCATGAGCCAAGCAGTTATGCACACTGGTGTGTGGGAAGATGTTGAGAAACATTGTTGTGAGGACTCCTTGGCTGTGCTGAGTGAAGAGCTAAAGCTGTCCTGGGCCACCACGGCATGAGGCCAGTGGTGGAGGCAAAGGATGGAAGGTGAAGCTGGAGCTAGGTTTTCCACTGCTGTTGGTAGATCCATCACTAGAGGGAGACCAAGTTCTACCCTATGGCTGGTGGGCACGCACCTCACCTCTGATCGGAATACAGGAGAAGGAAACTTTGGCTTTTTCTCTTTTCCCAAAAATGTTTGGGGTCCAGCTCAGGGAGAGAGTTTGACGTGATTACTACTGTCATGCAGCACAGCCCCTGTTGATGGTGCATCATAGCCTCAGGATTTCCTCCCAGTTTAATGCCAGGGACCTGGTTCAAACTCACTAAGCACCACCATTTGCCTGATTTTATTATATGACTTAGAGAAGAAGATTTGGTCTGGTCTTAGGGAAGAAATTTCTACATCTGAAGCACATCCATTAGGTTTCATATACCGGCTGGGGCTTTGCTACTGGGAAAACTGTGCTGTTTCTATGTTTTAAACAAAGTGGAATTCAAAATTTTATACAGTAGGCTTGGAGTTTGCCTCTGTTTCTCATGACAGTTAAGAGTAGATTTTCTCTGAGGGTTTATCCCACTTTTTTGCCAGCACTGTGCTGGAGAGGAGTTGCTGAAACACACCGGAGGTTTGGTTCACTGGAGCACAGCCAGTGCTCTGTACCTCTGCACCTTCAGCTGGTGCCTTGCAGTCAACCCTGGGGGACACTGGAGGTGACCTGTGCCAGGGCTGTTCCCCCATCACAACCCCAACCATCACACCCAAAGAAGAGGTGGCTATGCAACGACTAATTTTAACCCTAGCAGTAAACCATAGCTGTACAAAAGGTGACACAAGCTCTTTGCTTCATGAGCAACAAGCAAGCAGGGAAGGATCTCAGACGAAATTACATGCCAGCAGGTCAGTTCCCTTTCCTAAGTGAGGTGCTGTTTTTGTAGGAGAATAGGTAGATACACTGTCCAGTTTGAAACCTCTATGTCTCTTCTAACTTCCAAGATATCCTGGTAGTCAAAGTTTCTTGCCAAAGTTTCTTCAAAAAGTCTAATTCCTGGCACACTTCTATTTTCTGGCTCCTTCCTGGAGCACGTGCATGAACTGAAGTTTGTTTGCAGCTTGTGTGTGCTGGGTGCTCATGGCCTCTCCACCACGTCACTCCTCCAGGAGCAGCTGCTGCAGAAATATTTGCATTGCAACCTGATGAGCCTCCTAAAATTCTGTTAGTGTAAACACAATCAGCTCTACAAAACAGTATGTCTGACAGCTACTGGGGGCTGCTATCGATGGAGATGGTGACAGCCACCATTTGTCATTTGGTGAAAGGGCATAGCTCATGTCTCGTTCCAGCCCTCGTTCTCATGCAGCCGGTGGGATGTCTGTTCTGCTGGGATACAGCCTAAGCTACAAGGGGCAGAGCGTTCTGGAGAGATGCCACCAAGCTACGCTCCACTTGACATAGGCAGGAGAAGCAGCAGAGGATGGCACAGGGCTGGGGGCAGGAAAGCACTGCCTCGGCCCTGTCTTCACTCCAGTGTGCCAGCCACTGGTGGAGAAAGTTATTGATTTATTAGCTTTTTGCATCAGATTTCAGTGGTGCAGCTGGTCTGCGTTCCTGTGTTCCCGAAGGTCAATCCTCTCATGCACTCGGCTCCCTGGCAGAGAGCTGCTTGTTTGTCCCCCTCACTTTTTCACCCTTTGGCTGGTTTGTTATTTTTTTTCCTGGTGTTGCTGATGGTGTGATATGTTGTCTGTAGATGAGATTTACAGGTACGTGACTGCCTGAGAGGTAGAGGGTGCCCAAAGACTTCTGCATGCATGCTGCACCCGTGCAGTTGTCTCCTGCATAATGTAATCAGGAAACCAACCTGATGTTACCCTTTTTGTGATCACTACATGAAAATAAAATGTTGACCTGTTAATCAATTCACTGTGCAGTCCTTAAGACAGGTTTTCAGAGGAAAGAGTAGAGAATTAAGGGTTTAAAACAGTATCAGGATTCCTGCACGTAATCCTTTGCACAGCATTTTTGAAATGCAGGCTACAAATCACACTCACTCCTGTTCCCAACAAAATCTAATCAGGAGTTAATCTTGTCCAAGATAACTTCATCAACCAAAGCATTGTGATGGATACATTTAGCCACAGTATTAGATCATCAAAACACAGCCTCACTGCATGCTAATCTCCTCCCTAGCCCCAAAAGGAGTCACAAAGGCAATAACCCATCTCCCTCCAGCCCTTACGGCATTGTGGAAATACCTGTCTGTCTGTGACAGACTCAGGGTGACACCAACCATCCAGTCCAGCCATCTACCTACCTCCCCTGTATGCCCTGGGCTGAACAGCCCCACTGAGAGAAGAGCAGGTAACGCTGGGAAGCTTTATTTAAAATAGCTGCTTCATTTAATCATCTTCTTTTGTGTGCAGGGCACCTGAGCACACCTGTGGTCTTGTTGGGCGCTGCCAAATACATTGGTCATTGCTGCTGATCTGGACTTTGCAAGTCAGCGGTGCTCCTGAGGCATCGCTTTGACATCACGTGTGTGTCCCAGCAGTGCTCCTGGCCCCTTGGCTGGTCCCCAGGGGCTCGGATCTCCATGGAGCTCCACATAAACCGTGCAGAAAGCCGAGGCCCATCTGGACATGCCCTGCTGTGACAGAGAACACTGGAAATGGCTGCTTTTAGGGCTGGAGGGATCTTCTAGGTCCCTCACTTCAGGACCAGCCACACCAAAGTCGTGCCTGTGGATCTGAGGAAGCACGGAGTTTTCTTTGGTCTCAGCCTGAGAGTCATCTGCTGAACCGGGGAGGGTTTTACCTGCTCTCAATAGCAAATCTTCCTAAACCAAAGCACTGGACATTGAATCAGGGAGGTATGAAAGAGCAGACCTGAACACTAGAGATATTTTTTGACAAACTGGAAGGCTTGTGAAAGACCTGAGTGAAGAAAAAACACCATGAGGAACAAGTCACAGTGAGACAGGAACCAGTCCAGGGGACAGCTTGGCTGCTGCAGCCCCCAGCGTGGCAGCTCACCGCACAAAGTTCGTTTCTTGTCTCCATCTGCTGTCGGGCCAGGTAATCCACATCACAGCCTGGCTTCTCTGGATGCTTAGAGATGCCCAAGAAGTGTTATGCCACTTGTTTCAGACAGACACTTGCTAGCTCAGCATGAGCCTAAATCAAATCGCTGGCATATATGGACAAAACTTTCCTTCCAAATTTAATTTCTTGCTTAAAATAAATAATAGTTTGGTTTATTATTGCTTAAAATAAACGAGAGTCAGAGGCTTCTCTACAGATTTAGCCTAGCAGTAATTCACATGGAAGCCCAACTCTGAGACACTTCAGCTGGGAATAGCCCTTTCACTTTACGCAGGCAGGAGCTTGCTGATGGAGCAGTTCTGTACCGCCGTCAGCTGAAACAAGAGCCCCGAACGTGCCTCTCGCCGCTCTGTTTGTAGCAACCAAACTTATATATCAAAGCTCCCTAAATACTGTGGTGGACTGCCATGAGAAGGGTCCAAAAGAATACATTTTCCTGTCTGCCTTGACATCAAAATATACTCCACCAGTGTTATTTACTGTAACTTTAAACTGACACAGACACTGCTGCTTTTTCTAGTAGGCAGGTGAGTGTAGAGGGATGAAGGCAGTGGGCTGATTAGCATTGATAACATGCAGCTGTGGCCTTGCTTCCAAGGCAGTGGGTTAATTAACATGGATGATGTGCAGCTGTAGCTCGTTCCCCCAAAACGGTTAAATAGCCCTGAGGAGTAGAGCCCTGGATGAAGCAGAGAGAGGGATGAGAGTGGTGTGACCTCTGGAAGCTTGGAGAGACAACATGGACAGTGGAGAATAACCTGTAGTGGCAGCAGCTGGACTTATGGACAGTAGAATCTGACCCACAGTAAAGTCTAGTTGCAGTCTGCTAGTTTTGCCTGTGTGGCAACAATTGATGTCAATCAACCCACCTTCATTCCTCCTACAGGTGGGGATGAAGAATGATGGCCAGAACTAGCGTAGCAGCAATGCTGTTTGCTTGCTGCCCACGTGTGCTTGGGAAGAAGCTGTTGACAGCAGTCAGTTGCAGCTGAATGTCATCCCAGAGAAATTAAGTCCTTTAACACTGTCTTGTTACCAGAAATCCATTCTGCAAGGTCTCCTTAGGAACACTTGCTCATGTTCAGGGTCTATTCAAGTTCATCCTCAGCATGGTCAACTGCAAGTGTCATCTGGCCCGGCTTTCACACTTACAGCAAAACCACCCTTGGTGCTGCCAGCACCCATCTCAATGCCCTTTTGGCCATGCTAAGTAGAAACCCTCAAGGAATCCCCCTCTGGTGTGACTAACTCTCTCTGTGGGTGTAGTGGAGAGACAACAGGGCTTACAAGGCCAGGGTAGGACTCTGATGTAAGCCAGTGAAGTTTATGTGTCGGTACTGCCTTCTAATCTTTAATGACTACTCTGGAGAGCTTTTCAATCCACTCCAGAGCAAACACACACCTACATTTGCTCTGCTGACTTATTCCATGGAAGAAAATGGGAGCTGTGACACCTAGCTCTCATGGGAACACCTACATGGTGACACCTCCTTTCGTTTGACAAGTTGACTCCCTCCCTGGAGGGAGAAGCGGGGATCTGTGGGATCAAGGTGAAGCCAGTAGATGATGCCTGTGGGAAGGAATGCGACGAGTTGCAATTTTGCTTGGAAGAAGCAGAGGAATTGAAAGTCAACAGGGAAATGGAGGTGGATGTAGAGGAACCTGATGTTTCATCCTGCCCTTCGGGGAAGGCTGTAGTTTGCAAGTGGGAAATGTGGCCATTGCAGCAGCATGGAGGCATGGGATGGGGAAGCAGAAGGGAGCACAGCATCCTCCTGGGCACCTCTGAGCTGTGGGCTGGCTGGGCTTTGTCCCACCGTGGTGACCTACATGCTCTCCGGGTGGAGATGCTGCACTGCTGTACCACAGCTGCGAAGATTGCACGTCAAAGCCGTCGTCACCTCGTCTTCACCGATGGTGTTTGGAGCAAGTCACGTGCAGGATCAGAGCATTGTTACTTAGCAACTTCAGTTGGCTTTGTACGTGACGTGGCACTTTGCGGGCTCTTCTGTGAAAAGAGCACGGTATTTGTGAGTAGGCTCCGGCTCCCTGCTTTTACCTTGGTGTTTGCTAAAACCTTTCCTTTTTATTTTCTCAACTGCATGTCAGTTTTTCTTAGTCTTAGGCTGCAAGCTGTTGGCAAATTCCACCACCTCTGTGTATTCAGCAGCAAGAGCTACAAAGTCCAAGTGTTTGACAGAGGCTCCAAGGTACTTTGATAATAATAAGCGTAAATAACAATAAGACCGATAATTAATCTCTGTGTGTTTTTTATGTGAATACACAGCTATCTATAAAACAACAGTTATGGGCTCAAAAGAAAAAAAACCAGTGAAATTAATGTCTTGTTGATATCCACTAATTAATTTAATTTAATATCCTGTTGGTAAGACCAGGCAGGCCCTAGAGTCATGGTTTCAAAAAAGAGGAATTACCCTAAATGATGTTTTAACCTCCACCAATACCTATGTCATCATTTCAAATCGAAAAATCAAGCTTCAACGTACGAAAGTTACAAATACTCCACTTTCCCCCAGTCAGTCAGAGGAAGGAGCTGCTGTCGGTTTCTTATTTTGGGAGATGAGCGCCTGTGCATCAAGAGGACCTATGGAGGCAGGGCTTTGGGAGGTAGCAGCCCTCTTGCAGCCTTGAGTCTGAACATGGGAAGGCATCAGTTCACCACCACTGAGCGAGGGGCTTGTTGATCTGTACGCATGAGAAAGGAGGAGCTGCAGCCCAAAATCATGAGGTTTAGTAAAATTGGCACTTTGTGAAGTCATTCTGGCAATGCCAAAGTGCACGTCACATCAAGCCGGTGATCTTCATTTCAGCAACCTAAAGGTCATCACAAGCACTACATGCACTTAAAGCTACTTAAAGCTGTCCATGTAGCGGACAGTCCCCTTCCCTGGCCTCCCGCACTGGCGCAAGGCCCACAGGACTAAACTCCAGAGCTGCAGCCCTGAGCACCACCACGAAGGTCAGCGTGCTCGGCCATCAAGAACAGAACCAGTTGTCCCTTCTCATAAACCACAACAGGCTACAGTGGGACAACACCCCACATGATATAAATGCTTGGAGCACTTTGTCAAAAGGCCAGAGCAAGGAGATAATTCGGCTGCTTCACATTCTGCCCTGCTCACCAAGCAGCAGGTGGTTGCACAACTGCTGCTTCCTATTCCCAGCCGTGTTTCAAAAGAAATTGGTTACTGCTGATGTTGGACGGAGCCCCATCCCATGTTCTCCCAAGGTTAGGGATCCTTGGGGAGTACTGTGTGTGGGAGCTCCCTGTGAAGTAACTTCTCTGAGTGGTGGCACCAGGACTGCAGAAGACACCAGGCGAGAGAGAAGGCAGAGGTCTGTGTGAGAGGCACACGGAGCGAGAACAGCCCTTCCCACGCAAGAACTGCGGCTGGTTGAATGAGACAAGTAGACAGCAGGTTACAAGGAGTTTGTTATTTATTGCAGCAGGCTGTGGTTGGCCACAGGATGTGGTAGGTACCAGAAGTTTCCAAGGGCAAGCAGACATCAGCGTGAAAGCAGAGCCCTGTATAGGTCATTTGACACAAAGACACTCCTGGTTTAGGATGGTCCTGAATCACCCATCCCTGCAAAGTGGGGAGTACTCTGGGAAAGTATCCCTGGAAGTATCTCGGCTAGAGATGGGATACAGGCTTCGGTGATGCTTTGCCTGACAAAATTGTTCTTCTATTCTCACCTCAGGACAGTAATCCTTTAAGTAAAAAAGTAAAGAACTTTAGAAGTTACCAAAATGTTATTTACCTAAATGCTGAGGAGGGGAGTCAGAATTGCAGTCTTGGACTCAGACACCTACATTCTTTCCATGTCTCACCTGAAACACTTATACTGCCTACCGACTGACCAAGGACCTCACTAATTCTCTCATGTTTTGGGGAACCTGTCTTTTCCGAGATCCAGTCCCTTGTCTTGTCACCATGGTAATCCTAAAATTACAAGTTTACTTTCACTGCCTTAAAGTATCTTCTTAATTATGTTCAAGCTATTGAGTGATTAAGGTCATGCTGTATAAATGTCTGCCCTATCATCATGCCAACAATCACTGTGTCATCTGGATATTTTTCACCAATTACTTGTATTTCCCCCTCAATTTATGCCAGCTTTATGATCCTATGATACATATATAGATATGTCTTGGGCAAAAGGAATAATGCCTGAAAAGGAAAAATTGGCTGATAATTCCTAACTAAAAGTATTGATTTACTTTTTGAGATTAGCTAGATAGTTTTCAGTCCATGTAATGTACTGCATCATTTTTTATGCAAACTTTTAGCAAAGTTAGAGCATACCATGTGATGATAATACTTAAAAAAGCATAACTACAGTGCATTCAATTGACCTCTATCAGCTAAATTCATTAGCTCAATAAAGAACACTACCAAAGCTATTCAAGAAAGAACTATTCTCTGTGAAAGCATCTTGATTGTTGCCAGTATCTTCCAGCTCATAAATTCAAGTAATCAGCTCATATTCAGGAGAGACATGAAGGGTGGCTGCTGCTGGAGACATCAGGGAGGAATGCAACAGCAGCAGCGCTTGCAATATGGTCTAGAGGTGTCAGGATTTCTCGGCAAGCTGTACCTATTTATATAAAACCTGCTTTATATAAAAACAAATATATACAATATAACTAAATGCATAAAAATTGGAACACAGCTAGTAAGGCAAATCTAAAGAATAGGTGATTGTACCCTGTAAAACTGCAACTCTGATAAGAATTTATAACCTGCAATGGACAAATAGCTCACCATTCTATTTTCTTTAAAAATGTGGGAAAAAAAGACTTACCAAAGGATAGAAAAATGTAAGACAGAGGAGTAACTTTTACCTGTATATGTATACCATTGGGGAGATTAGGTAGGGAAACTAAAATTCTGAATGCAGTTCTCACTGACATTTTTTAATGGATGTTTAATGATGGCAGAGGTTTTATTAAAAAGACACAGAAAGATCTGAGAAGTGAAAAGGGTGCCTAGCTACTACAAGAACCAAGAAGCTCCATCTCTTTGACTTCATCAAAAAGAAGATCAAAAATTGGTTTGATCGTAAAGCACAAGTACCTTTAAAGGAAGGAAATCCTTAGAAGAAAGGGGACATGAAACCAGACCCGGTGGATGAAAGTTGTGCCCAGACAATTGCCAATGAACTACAGAACACAATCTTTTCATGGGAAAGGTGATCAGCCACCAAGGCAAACAAATTAGAGAAGAGTTCATACCTTGGTGGTTTTCTGAGGAGGGAAAAGCATTGCCCCCGTTTCCTGCAGTCAATGTGATAACCAGCACTTGGATTCCAATCCAGGAATTGGTTTCTTCTACCCTTTAACTATTCTGAATCAAAGATGCATCTGTGCCTCCTCTCCAGAAAGTGATGGAGGAACATCATCCCGACTTCCTAGCCATAGCTGACCCTGCTAAAGCAAATCTGCCTCTTCTGGCACCCTCTTGTAAAGGAGCTGGACTTTGCAGCCATTGCCCACAGAGCAATGCCCACACTGGGCTGCTGCAGGCAATGCTGCAGGAGCTGTGCAAGTGGGCTCAGCAGCAAATGAGGCTCTAGGAGATGCTTAGCAGGAATCCAGGCAGGACCCTGTCTGCAGCCTGCATTAAGATTCAGCAAAAACTTCTCCACAGAGAAAAACAAAGCATTTCAGGCTCAACAAACCAGTGCTGCACTTTGTGACACTATTTTGGATCATGCCAAGTGGCTCGAGCGAGCAGCACAAGTAACGGGTCACTGGACCCATGCACAGCAGGAGAAATGAGTGATGTACCTTCAAGTAAGAGGCATGGCTGATGGTTTTTATTAGTTCCACTGAGCTGTAATCCCCCACCATACTCTTCTCCTTGTACCTAAGAATTCAGATCTCATCCTGCCTTTTTTTCCATAACAAATCTTGTTATTAGTTGGTGTGCAAAGCCAAAATGTATCCTGCTTTTGGAGATGCCTACACTATATCTTCGCAGCTGTCAAATCCACTGTCTGCAAAGCAGGTGTTATTTTTACCACATGCACTCAAGGAAACAGCTTACCCTAGCTATGGTTTTCAAGAACACAGCCATAATATTTCAAATATGTGTACTATCATCATGACAAGTCTGTCAGTCAGTCTGTCTCGGGAGCAGCTTTATTTTTCCTGCATTAGCTGTGCTGTGATCAGACCTAAGAGCCTCAACGTGGCAGACGCTGTGTAAAAAAAGCAGCGAAAACCCAGTTCCTGCCAAGGTTCCTTGCATTTATTGCCGATCCCTTGGCAAGGCTGCTGGAGAAGTGGAGATCTCACACGAAGTCTGCTGTGGGGGTTAGAGAGACTTCATTGCTGTGGTACCTGCTGCCTAAGATCATCTTCAATGAACAAGTGAATGAAGAAAAGGCTTTTTGCATGGATGGGATGGGATGTGCGTGTGGGGGCAGGAAATGCTCAGGGATAAAACATCAGCCTCCCTGGTGAAGTCCTCCATGTCCATGTAAAGAAAATACAAGCTGCTTCTGAATGAAAGCACTAATATTTTACTCCTATTTATTCATGTGATAATTCAAAGCCTGACACAGGGGAGAGCAAGACCCATTTCCCATTGGAGTGTGACCCAAGAGCCTGCAGATGTCAGGGCTTTCCTCCTTTCTGCTAATGCCTCGAAAGAAAACATCCACCCTGCCAGCTGAAGGAAAACTAGCAAGAAAGTCTTCATTACCTTCCAGCCTGCTCCCCATTCATCAGGAGCCCATACAGGAGGGAAATCCTAGGAGAGATTAATAGGTTTCTTTTCCATGCAGACACTTTTAATGAAAGACAGTTCTTGAAAATCCCTCAAAAATAGGTTATGAGTAATTTCAGATTCTGGGAGATTGGTACAGGCTCTGTTCAGAACTGAAATGCACAATAAGCCCGTTGCTGTTCCCACCTCCCCCCTGCTAAGTGTAGGATGTAGTACCCATTAATTCTGCTCATTTCCAGCATTTTTATCCAGAATTAATAATCCTTGGCATTCTCGGCCCGGCATCACCCCAGTATAACCCCAGTGGAGCCATCCATCATTTATAGCACTGTAACCAGCCAAGCAAGGATATATAGTGGTATAGGCTTAGTTCATAGCACAAATATATTTGTACTTACGTGAGGAAAAGCTCCGCTCATGCCTCAGGGTCTCCATGTGGGACTGGGGCGACGCTGAGCGTGCACTCAGCTCTGGGTGTACGGAGAAGGATGCTGTTCGTGACTGATCCCACAGCCCTGACAGCACATGGATTAGTGCAAAGCAGAACTCAACTACAGGCTGCAGCAGCCCTTGCCATTCTCCAGAGTACACACCGTAACTTGGCTCAAAACGCCGTGCGCACAGCAGCCAGGCTATATGGAAAGCTAACTGTCCTTGGCAATAGCAAGCGATCACCTCAGCTTGCGATGGAGGCTGTCAGGTGTGTCCGACAACTCCCTCTGGGATGTCCAAAGGGACAAAGGAGTGGTGTTGTCCCTAAGGCAAACCACTTCTTTATCCCATTAAACTCTCCTGCGGAGGTATCAGCCCAACAGACACAGCCTCTGTGCCAGAGAGCTGTTGCAGGTGGCCGTAAGGGATGCTTAGTAGCAAACGCTGCACCTGTGAGCTGAGCTCAGATGTCTTCAGGGGAAAAAAAGGATCTTTGCTTCTTGCACATAGAGCACATGTTACATTACATCAAGAGTAGCCGGTCAGTCACGAATGATTGCGTTCATTAGTACAGACCCGTGTGGCTGGTAAGAATGGCATCATCAAAGCCTGGTGCATAAAAAAGCAGAATGATGACCCAGCTCGCCTTTTTGGTGTTAGGACACACAACCAAGCCAAAGGCATAAGGGCTGCATGCCAAGCCACCTGATTTGGTTCCCACCAGGAATCATTTCTCTTGACTCCAAGTAGATGAGCACAAAATCCAGATGCGAATGCTGCCATCACCTCAAATTAATATTTTTTATCTACAAAGCAACGAAATGCATTAGTGCAAGGTTCCCTGGTCTATTAGAGTCACACATTCCTTAAGGCTTGCGGTGGAGAATTTCTCCTAGTCCTCCCGGTCACACACAACCCGGAGCCCACACGGGCTCCAGCCCCAGGCAGCAGCTCCCAGCCAGCAGCTTTTGCTGCCCAGGTGATAACTAACTGGTGTGAATGTGGCTGTGGCCAGGCACTGCCCCGCAGCAGCGGGGGCTGCCTTTGTTCCCCAGCACTGCCTGGCACGGTCTCCGGGTCTCCATGACGTGGGGACTGGGAGGTGTCTCTGCTGGTGGCTCAGTTATTCTGTGGGATTAGGGTTTTTCCCTTCACACTGTAGACACACATATGCGGAGAAGACAATAAGTGTTTTTAGGACACACATGGGGCTCAATGTACATCAGCAGAGCTCCAGTGACATACATAAGTATAAAAACTCTCTTTATGATCTTTTTGTTTCCTTAGCACTATCACTGTTTATTCAACAGTGTCAAATTCACTATGGCCTGTAACTGTGAGAAGATGCTTAAATTGCCTTTTAAGTGTTCCCCACTCCAACTTCTTTTCTTCTTTCATAGATTCCATTTCCCTCTCTCTCCTTCACTGTTTCCCTCAATGATGCCCGGCTTCAAGCAATGCCTGGACTAATCCGTGAGAGGGATTACTCAATGAGCAGTGACCCAGGAAGCCCCTTCCAGAGCATCCCGTGCTTTTAATGGCAGCTGTGCAATCCGGCAGGGCTTAACCTACCTGCCCACAAGGAGAGACGGCTGTTTAGTTCCCCAGCACTTCTTGGCTAACATCTCCAATTAACCTCCTCCCTTCTTTTTAATGTTGTTCCAGCTGCTTCTAGATTAAAAAAATAATAAATCACGGCAGTAGGTGGTTATTACCATCTCATTACTCCACCAAACCTACAGATTGCCTTTCCCTCTTTCGTGCCCAGGCCCCTCTGGCTGGTGGCAACATTACAGTAATGGGCGTTTTGACACCAAGCAGGGCTGTCCGCAAGCAACAGATACGGACAAAATACAGAATGTGACTCTACACTGTAAAGACACATACAATTCTGGACAAAGACCATCAGGCACAACACCACAATGCGGTATCAGAAGAAATGAAGAGCTACGGCGCCCTTGCAATGAGTGATGGTGGGGACAGAGGGAGGAGGTTGCTGAGATTAATCACATGTTTTTATTCTTTCTGCGGACATCCAGTTTGTCATGTAATAATACAGTCAATAGCTTTATCTACCTTTTGCAGCTGGCAGGCAGAGTATGTGTAGCAACATTACCCCCTACAGTTCAACACTAGGTTCCCACTTTCTTTAAGCTTTCGGTACTGCTCTGGGTTTTGCTTATCTTAAGCCACTGAGGAAACTTCTTACTTTAGTTAAAATCTATTAAACCTGTGAGTGTGTGGAAAACACCCGAAGGAGACTAAAGCAACAGGCAAGCTGGCAGCTTGTAAAGACGAATCACTGCAAATAAATCTTAAAAAACCACAATACGTTAAGTCAGCCTATGTAACCTTCCATTTGCACTTTCTCCTTATTTACAGCTTTGTGGTCACAAGTTTTCATTTGGCCACGAAACATGTTGACCTTTCCACCTTTTCTAATATTTTCATCTACTATTTGAGAAGGACATAAAACCTCTTTAAAAGATGGGAAAATCATATGACGTTTCAAATTTGGGAGTTTTATTAGGAAAAAGGGTACGTCTTTACACAAAAAGTTGTCTTACGCAATTATTTTCTTGGGCCCAATGTTTTAAAGATAAACCGCAGTTACTGTAGCATTGCTGGCTGCCTCTGAGCCTTGGGGATCCCGTTGCTGTGGCCCTCGCAGGGCTTGAGGTATTCCAGTCTGGCCTCGGTGGCTGCTCCCTTGTCCTGTTTTCTTTTTACTTCGTTTTCTTAAAGTTGAATTCAAGAAGAAACACAATAGAATGCTTGTTAAAATATCATAAGCCTTGTGAAAACCAAAGCACCTTTAAAAGGGGATGGAAATACCTTTAGGGGTTAAATGTCTGTGGGTTTTTTAGTGGTATATTTAAGGCAAAGTTTCAGGGAGTGGTGCCTTAAAATACAGCTGGTGCAGCACAGCTCTGTAAAAGGTGAAATTGCTTTTTGGAGCTCATTTGCACTCCTGGGTAGAATTACAGTGAAGCGATGATAGCCAGGACACACGCAGTTACCTTTGCATTTCTCACAGTTTATCACTTATGGCTGTAAAACGCCTGAGGTTATTTATTATCTGCGAAAATACTACAGGGGATTTTGAAAGGTTCAGTGCCCAGGCGCAGGGCCAGGAGTGACACGCAGGTGCAGAGGGGGAGGAGGATGCTGAGCCTGTGCCCTGTTCCCAAAAGCCCACCCTCGTGCCCCAGTGGTGTGCAGCATGGTGCGTCCCTGCCCTGCCCACACGGAAACCCCCACCGGCAAAACCGCTTTCCTTCCCGTTCTGAGCAGGCAAGCGACTTCATCACCTGGCCGTGGTGATGGAGAGGGGAAGCCACCTCTGTAGGAACGCACCTAGTGGGCTGTAGCATCATCAGAGAGGAGCCGGCTTTGCATTTTGCAGTGTATTACACAAATTGCAGCTCATACCAATAGCAGGCGAGCGATTTCCTCAGCCAACCATGACAACTTCATCTATAACTCACATAAAAACAGCGGTACGGAAAATTATTGAAACAGAAACCCTGACACTGCAGTCACGAATCTGAATAGATTCTGGGTGGGTTAAGGGTAATAAATTTAGCACCCATCAGGCTGTGGCTTTGCCTTTGCCACTGTTAAAAGCACATTTAATAATCCAGAAGAATTCAGTTTCCAGAATCATTTCTTGTGTCCTGCCCCCACTACCATACTTAGATTTTATCAGTGCAGACCAGATGACACGTGTGAGCGTTTCCTTGCTGGGAGTGGAAAGCTACAGGCAAAGCCTCTTCAGACACAGCTTTTAATGGAACTTGTTAGATCACTGCAACCCTCTGCTCAGGACTATCCGATTTTTGGTTTAAAAGTATCTTATCTTGACTTAGCAGTGAGGAATCAATTTTGACTGCAGGTTGCTTTCAGCCACGGGCTCAAACTCTGTGGTATTTTGTTTGGAAGGACAGATGTATTCTTTGTCCGAAACAGGAACCTGTTAGCTGCAAGATGCTGCATCTGGGGGCTCCCAGCGCAGATAACGGCAGTCACGCCTTTGCTGTGCAAACAGCATTGCATACACTGAGTGTCGCTTTTTCCCCAGCAAATTCAGGGAACCGATCAGAATTTAAGAACTTATTCAAACTCATCTTGTTCTCTCTTCCTTCAGAGAATCCCTGATAGCAATGCCCAGTTGCAATTAATCTGGACATACGGTTGCAAGGAATCCCTCAGTTCTCCATCATGCTTTTAACTTCCTTGGAGTACAGAGCCTGAAGAAGAAGCGCAGAGTTAAGACCTCTACAGGCACATCTTGCATTCGTAGATTAATCCTTTAAGAAAAGCTCAGGGCCAAGTGAGCCAAATACTGTATCAGAAATGAGGATTTCCAGTCCCAGCACCGGCTCTGCAGCTCAGGCTGCGACTGCCCCACTGCCTGGCTTGGGATAAGCATCAAGATACTCAGGTCCCAGGAAGAGCAAAAGGAAATCTGTGAACACTTTCAAATTGAGCTTGGGTTGTTTTTTTCTTTTCCTGGGTTTGTGGTTATAACTGCTGTTATTCATATCTCCTTTTCAACCTAAATTGCCATTATCCTGATTTTTGCCATGATGAAGATTGAAATGCCAGCATCCCCCAGGGTTGCCACCAACTTTTCCAAGCAGCTGTTGCAAGGCTGGATACCTGCACCGGGCTCCTCTGGCACAGCACTAAGGACCAGCGCCCAGGATAATTTGAATTTAGCTCTGCGTGGGCTCTCACCCTCCCAACAGAGCAGTGGCGAGCGAGTTGCTCCTCGGTGTGCAGCTGATCCTCAAGTTATTCCAGTTTCCAACTCACTTGCTTCCCTGTGTGGAGGGTGTAAGCACAAGGTAGAGCAATGCTTTCTGAGCTGTGCTAAAGCACCCCAAACACCTAAGATACATGCGACGTATCAGCACTAACGTTAACGCTAAAAAATGAGGTCTCAGGGCAGCAATGACAGTGAGAAATGTGTCTTGCCACAAACACTCACCAAAGGAATTTGAAACTTCATGTTTTAAAGAAAGCAAAACCTCAAAGCTCTGAACTCCTGCACAGCTTCACAACAAGACCTGTGTAAAAAGAGCAATCAGAGTTCTCATCAAAACCAATTTCATATGCTAAAGCAATGCCAAGTAATTATTGTTAAGACACTGCAGTACAGCTGCCTCAAGTTCCTGTGTGATCAGCATATTTTAAGAAGAGTTTTGCAGAGCTGTTTCTGGCTGTTGCAATCGCACAAAAGCCCTAGGGAACCACGGCACGCCGCCTGCCACAGCTGGGCTCCACCACCTCCTTCTCAAGGTGGGAGGCCACCATTAGCAGCAGCCTCTGAGATCCTCCAGGATCTGTTCCCTGCCTAGTCCCACTCTACCTACGCCAAGGACTCCTTCTCCGGCTTGTGCTGGGGTGGGCACTGCAACTGAGGGACTGTCCAAATCCCGCGCTGCAGTCATGGGGATCCACCCCTCGGCCATAACCAGTTTCAGTGGGGCTTGAAGGCATCTGCTCAGATGTGCGGAGCAGGAGTCAGCTGCCAAAGCACAAGGCTGTAGATCCCTTTGAGAGACCCTAGGATATGCAAGACATTTTCCTAGAGCTTTTTCATGGGACCCTATAGGAGACCTACAACATTCTGGGTCAGCATCTAGAAGCTGGGCAAGATACCTTAGGGTGCCTCAAAAGGCACTGAATGTCCAGGTTTAGGTGACCAAATCCTGCATGAAGGATGAGATTTAGCTTGAAGATTAAGACACCTAAATCAGAGAGTCTTCACGCAGGTGTTGAGGTGAGCAAGATGTCTAGTCCCCACCACAGGCAGTGGATATCAGGGGCTTGATTCAATTGCCCAAAGGCAGGAATCTGGTGTACTCTGAAGTGCTGTAGGGTAACCCATCTGGACTCCAGCTGACACTCCAGAGGTTCATGTCTCTCACATAAGTTATATGTGGATGTCTCAGATATCCTAGGATATATTGGATGGCAATAGACGTCTACATGTGGACACCGAACTGAGCCCTGGATCCCCATCAGCTGTAATGGCAACTCAGCATTTTCCTCATACCCACACATAGGCACCAAGTTATGCGTGTCTTCATCTGTGAGCCAAACCCCATCTGCAGCTTTTTTGTTGTTCTGTAGATCACAAGAAATATACCTTCACTGCTCATGTTGCTGCTTGTGGTATTATTTCCCTGTACTGTTCTTACAAGAACACAACAGGCTGTATCCCAGCCTGGTGGAGATTTCACATTGATGTTAATAGGATCAGGAACATGGCCTACAGAAAGATCAAATATAAGCCTCTTACCCTAGCACCTAGAGGTAGAATAGCATTAGGCACTTTAGAAATGCAGATAAATTCTATACTGATACAACGATGTCAAGAAAACAATAGAAAAAGAGATGGTTTTGTTGCCTGTTATTTTGAATTTGTAGGAGACATTGCACAGATCACCAGCAAACATTAACAATTAATCACGTCTAAAACATGTGCTTGGAAATTTTTCAGAATCTACAGAAATACAACAAAAGGCTTTTCTTCCTCAAAACAAACATAAAATGCTATCTAGTGTTGGCTCTCTGCTATTGCAGTCTCGCGTAACTACTTCTAAATTAAACAAAACGAGCTGTGAAGCATTAAGGTGCACGGGGCAGCGGGCACAGCAGCACCGCACACACTGGCTACAGGAGCCTTGTCCTGGTTCAGATTCTGTTGTGAATTTCAAATACCAAATAAAGCTCACACTTGATGGATTCCCACCCTGCTGAGGAAAACTGGAGGAGGGGAGAATGATCAGGAAGAGAAGATGTGGAATGAAAGGTCTAACCAGCTGCTGACCCAGGCACCAGCATTGGCTTAGCTGTTCTCTTTTTTGGCTTAACACAGCACAGGATTCTCTCTAGGTAGAAAAATATGTATTATTTTAAATATATTTTAACCTTGTGCATTGTGACATTGAATTACAGAAACTGTTAAAATAAAAAAAAAAAAATTTATTTAACAATAAATATCTGGATTATAAGCTCAACAGAGGGAATGACAATGGACTGAAGATCTCCAGGGGTTTCAGATCAATCCTTAATATTTATCTTATGTGTTAGTTAAAAAATAAATAAATAAAACAAAAAAAACAAACTCTTGCAAGTAAGTGTTTGTGGTTTCCCTCCTGATGGCTGAGTTAATTAAAGATCAGAGCCTGCCTCCACAGCCACTCTTGCAGAACTCCTATACAATGCTGCTTTTCCACCAGCAGTTTTTCTGTCCATCAGCCAGGCGCTATGACATCTCAGCACGTACAAAAACATCTTCTTTAAATTGCCATCAGCCTTGCCTAAGATGGATCAAAACATCTCAGCTTCCCCCGTGTGATGTGTCTCAGAAATGTCACTTTCATCCTCAGCAGGTGACGCCCCAGCTAACAGTTTTCATGTCCTTCCAGGAGGAGGGAGCAGAGGGAGGCAAGGGGGAGAGGAGACAGCGTCAGCCATCAGCATGACTGCTCACATGCTCATTTTGCTTTCCGAGGCAAAATTTTCCATTGCTGACTCTATGAGACACATCATATACATCCGCTTGTGGCATGTATAGCTGGCACCACTCTGACTGTGAGGAGTCCACACAAGGGCTCACAAGATTTGGGGTTCTTGGAATAGAGACCATCAGCTCAAACTCCGGCCATAACATTTTTTCTATATGTTTCTAATGTGCCCTATGGAAGCGTATTTATTTTTAGTCAGACCACAGCAAGTAGAAGCTCAGAAACCTGCAGTGCTGCATGCAGCTCTGGAGCTCCCGACATAAGAAGGACATGGACCTGCTGGAGCGAGTCCAGGGGAGGGCCATGAAGATGATCGGGGGCTGGAGCACCTCCCTTATGGAGACAGGCTGAGAGAGCTCGGGTTACTCAGCATGGAGCAGAGAAGGCTCTGGGCTGACCTTATAGCAGCCTCCCAGTACTACAAGTGGCCAACAAGAAAGCTGGAGAGGGAGGGACTTTTTACAAGGGCATGTAGTGACTGGACAAGGGGGAATGGCTTTAAACTGAAAGAGGGGAGATTTAGGTTAGATATAAGGAAGAAATTCTTTACTGCAAGGGTGGCGAGGCGCTGGCCCAGGCTGTCCAGAGCAGCTGTGGGTGCCCCATCCCTGGCAGTGCCCAAGGCCAGGCTGGACGGGCCTCGGAGCAACCTGGGCTGGTGGCAGGTGTCCCTGCCCATGGCAGGGGGGTGGGAACTAGGTGATCTTTAAGGTCCCTTCCAACCCAAACCATTCTGTGATTCTATGAAACACTTTTCTTCTGGAATCCACAGTTTTCTTCCTGATGTAAAGGCAGAATGACAGGCTAGAAAAATACTATGTATTTGGAAAATTATTAGACATCTGGAAAACGATTATCAGAAGAATATGATCAATGGATCAAAACCATGTTCTCAACGGATTTTAATTCAAGTCTTATGTAAGCTCACTGTCCCAAACCTGTCCTGTTTTCAGCACTACACAGACCTTGATCAGGCAGATTCCTACTGACACCTCTGGAAGTTTTGCCTGGGTTAATCACAGTGCTCATAGTGGAAACCTAAAACTTGTCACTTGCCAGCATCTCTGCAAGGCTGGTCACAGGGTGTGCAAGCACAGGACACCCTTCATGCCCAGGTCCCCAGCTCTCACTTGAGGTGCTGGTCCTGTTGACAGGGCTGCACACTACACAGGTGTGTTTTCCTACATGACACTGTCAAAGTTTCCCAAAAATCAATTCACAAGATGGCAACTAATTCCCCATAACTCACACAGCAGAAAACAAGCCACCACGTCCCAGCAGGAGCAGCAGCACAGCACTGCCATTTGCCAAGCGGCAGAAGCGCAGGCCATCAGGGACCCCCGGAGCATCACGTCACCCCAAGGCCATTCAGCAGAGTCACACTTCTCACTAGCCCCAGGTGCACAAAAATGCCTCATTCCTCAGAAAACACAAATGTGTGCTGATAAGGGAAAAGACGAGACCTCTGGGTCCAGGACCCTTCTCCCATCCCAGAAATGGATAGGTGAATACAACCTGCCAATCCCAGCAGAGAAAATGTCCCATTCTGCAGCTACAGAGGACAAATCTTCAGTGTTTATGGAGAAGCCCAAAGGATTTGGGAAAAGTCCCTCACCGACAGGAGGGGACACAGAAATGGGCAGCGATAGCCTGCCAGGGCACACGCCGGCCAGCCTTGGCACGCCAGCAGCTAATGGTGTCCAGCACCTCGCGCTGCAGAGAATAAATCCTTTGCCAGAATTTGGTATTCTGTGAGCGCTGGGCACCGACGTCACACCACGCACAGCGGGCAAGGACAACCTACAGACTGAACAGCGGCCATGGTACTGGCACAGAGCATGAGGGAAGATCGTGTTTTGTTTCTGCCTGAAAGAAGGAAGATTTAACTGGGACAACCAGAATATATTTTGTTCCCGCATCTGACTAGTAAAGAGACAGGCGCCAGTTCTCGTAATGTGATTTCATTGCTACTTGTTCCAGCTCCTGGGGTCATGCAGTTATGGACAAATGTCAGCTACCGCTGCAAAAATGAGCTCCAAGACTTTTTCCCTGCAGGGAACGATCGATCTTTTACAATGCAACCCCAAAAGGCTGGAAAACAAAAGGCAAATAAAAATTGTTGTGCAAGCCATAGCACTCATCTTTTTTTTCATCTGTCTCCAAAGGTGAGATCCATGACATTTTAACAACGTGGGTTGGCACTATGAGACAAGAAGCCACGGGGGCTGGCTGGGAAAGAACAGAAGCACGTCACAAACCCTCATGCTGGGTCCCCATTTTACAGCTCTGGCTGAAAGGCATGCTCCAGGGTCAGGTAAAAAGACATATCACACCGAATGGTTATTATCTAATAAAAATACATATGGCACTCACCCTTGAATGAAGAACCAGAAAAGTGTAGTAACACTTCAAAGGGTCCTTCACTGCAACTGCATGTTCCAGGCTCGTGGAAGTTGAAGCAAAGGCAGCAAACTGTCTTGTCACACAGGGGGGAGGTGATCTCCTACTGAGGCCTTGGCTCCCCGGGGTGAATATGGGAAATACAATACCCTGAGCAGAAATAATGCAGGCTTCACACCCCAGACATAGGCATCACTTCGATATGTGTGAACTGATCCCCTGGCCCGTGATTCTGAGCATTTATCATACAGAAAGGCATCACTGACACAGGCTTTTTGAGCTGCAGGCTTGCAGAGTTCTAAGGGGAAGGAGGCAATGAAAATGAATGCCTATGCTGAACAACAAGGTCTTTCAGATTTTTCTCTTTCACAAAAAGAGCATCTCCTAAAGAAAGATTAACGATGTATGGAAACACGGGGACTGACTGACTTGAACATATCAAGCTGCAGTGGTAGCTGCTGACAGCTTGGGAACAGTGAGCCACGAACTTGGCAGGCACTTGAGGGGGTGAAAGGCTGTGTTATGTGGCACGGGTACAGCCATGTTCCAGCCTCTCCTCATTCCTGCCTCCTCCTGCCAGCCCCCTGCCTGGCTGGCCATCCCAGCATCTGCCCAACATCATCCCCCATCTCACTTTCTAATGGCCTTTGCCAGTCTGTGCTGCCTCCCCCACGACCCAGCAACCCCTCAGCTCCAGGTCCTTCTCCCAGTCTCCCTCACCTCAATGTGGTCCCAGCTTCTGGTGGGTCAGTGCAGCACACGGACACTCATTCTGGTCTGTCGGGATAGAGACTTTACAAAGAAAAAGCACCTGGCACGTGCCCAGTGTGGGCAAGCATAGATTTTTTTGATTCCACTGAGCTCTTACTGAGCCTGTACCATGCACAGTGACAGCTGCTGGTGCAGATACAGGTTTTACCTGTTCAGTGCAGCTCCAATACTCCATCTACATCAGGACATTGCCAGCTTAGACAGGTCAATTAAATATATCATGTCCTTAATCAGTGTAGGTACGGTGGCAATCATGGGCCGAAGTGACCTGGGAAGGGCTTCTAAATTGCTAACTGACAAGCTGAACCTCCCCTGCTGATATCCTCTAGTCTTTTCTCTGCTTTTGTGTGGGTTTTTTTTCCTTCATTTAATGTTCTCCTCCTCCTCTTTTGCTCCTGAAGAAATCCCCAAGGTCTGGCAGCAAACCTGCTGTTCCTGAGAGCTTTGCTCTCAGCAGCCGAGCTTTGCTTTTTCTGCATTCCTGCCACCAGGGAAACCCATCCCATTTGGGTAAAAATGAAAGACTGAGCCTGACATTATTGACACATCAAATGCTTTAAAGGAACAACCTCAAGTGCCTGTGGGAAGTGCCCTGAGATCAAGAGCAAGAGCTCTATTCTGAGAGACGTTTTCAAACACTTGTAAACCTTCCCTTGATAACAAGAAGGTTAAAAACCCAGCCCTCGAACACCTTTCTGCAGAGGTAACACGGCCTGAGGGTGGTTCATATCACCTTGAGACCAGAGCATCGTTCCTAACCCCCTTCCCTCTGGGGGGTTAAGGACATCATTACCTGAGCCTTGGGCACCTCATTCAGCATTTCAAAGAAAAAGAGGAAAAAGAAAGCACTGGGTCTGAAATAGCCATTCCTTACCCCAGGCTGATGCTGGTGCCGAGCATCCTGACACCTCAGTTTCACAAGTCACCCGTTTTCTGCTAATTTCAGAGCATTTTAGCACCCTTCCCCTTAGGAAGCCCTTTCTTCCAACTATTTTTTGGCTCTACAGCTGGTTTCTTAAGCTTGTCACTGATACACTGCATTGAGGGAGAACTGAAAAACGAAGTGTGTTGCAGAAGAACTTGTGTTACAGGAGTGTGGTCCTGCCCAGGTATTTTAACCCCTTATTGCAACCAAATCCGTAATGGTCCTGAGGCAGAGACCAGCGTAGTGGCTGCTCGTAGCTCACATCCCGCTGCTTTTTGGGCACAGATTTTTAAACGGAAAAAATCCTGCAAATGACAAAACCTTGGGAAGGCAGCTATTTACCAAAAGAGAATGAGTCACTGTGTTTACTCCGCAGACTGCGATGTGAAAGACAAGAAGCCACAAAAGGTCACAGAGGAGTTGTCTCCTTGCCACTTATTTTGTCTGTTCCTCCAACAAAGGCAAAGCCATCTGCAGTACAAGCAATGAAGCAGTGATGACCAAAAGATTTCAAAAGGACATATGAAAAGTGCCAAACACTCTTGATAAAAAAGAGAACGAACAAGAGGAGTCATACAGCTCTTTGTGTAACCTTTACTCCGTCGTTAAGTGCACCAGTTTATAGTAATTATGGAAAAGCCACTGCTTGTATTATAAATGTAATGACATTAGCAGGACTGTCACTGTGTTTGTAGCAACAGTTGTGAAATTAATTTTTTTCTTCATTAAGGAGATCCTGATTTGCATGATTAAAATGTCAGCCCAGATAAATGCATGTGCCGGAGAATGAATCACTGAGCAAAAATGCCACCTGCCAAGCCCGGAGAATAGGACAAATAAACAAGCAGTGAGGAGCAGCTCAAAACTTGATCCAGCTCCCAGTGGGAGCCATTCCATCATCCTCGGGAGCTGCAACAGGCTCCAAGTGAGTGCCAAGGCAAGGAGGCTCAGCCAAGCAACAGCCCAAATGCTTGGGATTTTCGCTTTGGCCATGCTTAACCATTACGGAAGGGAAAACTACAGCCTAATAAAAACAGAGTGTCTCCAGTGTGGTTTAGAGGGTACAAAAACCTACTCCCATGAAAGAGGGCAAAACACATGCAATCCAAACTTACTCCTTTGATACTGTTTGGTAAACCAAAAGCCCAGCCATGACCCCTCCCAAGTGGCTGAAGCTCATCGATCCTGCCTCCTACAACGAATCAACAATATTTCTTATTTACTTCCAAGCTCCACTCAAATACATGCAAAAGCAGACAAATCCACACCGTACAACCTCGTATGAAGTTCCAGCTCAGGATCACACCATCGCACCTCTGCTGGGGAGCAGAAATGCCCTGCCCCCAGGCAGGCAGCACCTACAGGGAAGGAGGGCTCCTGCACATCAGCTCGCCCCGCAGAGTGACTCAGTGGCAGGACAGGCAGAACAGGCAGCTGCCAGCTCAAGACAAGCTCCCAGTTCATCCCAGCTGAACTGAAGAGGCACGAACCTGCCGGAAAGCTGCATTAATCCCCACCAGCAGCCTCCTCTTCCTGAGCAGTTCAACACTGCTGGCATAAAATCTTTCTTCTGATCTTCACCAGAGCAGAATATTCTCATCAATACCCGCCTGTATTACATTTGTCTTAAAATAAAATATGGCCCAAAGGTATTTTAGCACAAAGACTTTTTCTCCATGACTCCAGTGAATCAAGTCTCTGCATGTTAGGAAAATGGTAAGGATTTTTCTAATATAGCTACACTCAGACTAGTGTGATCCATGTCAGACAAGCCATCTGAATCAGAAATTTTGTAAGATTTCAAAAATAAATTGGCTATTTTCGTAAAAGTTAGGAAAGAGTTGGCAATGTCAGTTCCTCAATGCTAATTTGCATGTACCAATTTTTTTATAAAAAGGCATACTTTGGTCCACCATGAAGCACCACTGGTGGGATGGAATAAAAATAAGGCAGAAGGCTCTAACCAGGCGACACAGACCACAGTATATAGCTCAGATCTTCCAGCAGATGTTTTGATGCAGTTACAGCCAGCACACTAAAGGGTTTGGTCATGAACTGAAGGTGAAAACCCTTTTTCAAAGGGGATTGCTTGCAACTCTTCCCCAGGTGGACATGATGGTCTTCCCTTTCATTCAAACTTCTGATCACGGGGACCAGAAGCTATGTCCCTCTGCGCTGTGGGAACCTGGCTAGCACAAAGCCATATATAAACCTTCCAGGGAGGGTGATCTACAAGAAGAAAATGCAGAAGACACAGCAGAAGTGCTGCACATGACCCAGCAGCACAGCAAGAGCACAGCACCACCCTGCACCACACAAAGCCCAGGCTGCAGGAGCAGCATGCTGCAGAGACCGAGAAGATCAAACAACAGGCAAGGATGATGCCCTGAGTGCAGGCTGTCATAACAATGACAAGCAATAGCTGGATGGAGAGGAATCAAGTGTTTTGCTGGCCACATAGCTCAGTCTTGCAAGCAACAAGATGATTCAAGGTCAGGCCCAAGATAATGGAAACACTCCTGTTGGCCTCATCAGGCTTTTATGAGCCTTGGCTTTCAGTAAGAGGAGTGAACAGAAAACACAAAGTGGTTGTAAAACCAAGATTAACACAGCTTTATCCAAGGCCTTTATCCTGAGTGACTTCTGCTGTCACCCTTGCTTTCCATGAGAACTGGGTGGAGAAGCTTTCATAAATGCAGATCCCATTAACTTGTTGCCCAGGAGCTGTGTAGATCAAACATGGCCCAACACAGCACCTTTGTGAGTCATGGAGAGCCTTTCCTGTGATTTCAAGAAGCCTTTAGATGGGACCTTGTGCTCAGGCAGGTGGAGCAGAGGCAAAGCAAGGTAAGAAAGTGCACGGAAAAGGGGAAAACAGCAGTTCTTTTCACCAGACTTTCAGGGTTTCATATTGAACTGCATGTACGTGCAGCTGATGATGCACCCTGCACCCCTGCAGCCCTGTCCCCTGTCATCCAGACTGGGGTCCAGGCTGCACTGCAGCACAGCTCCAAGCCACCGCACAAAGAGCCTCTCCCACAGGACCCAAGGCATGGTGTCGGCACGGGGAGGGAGAGGAGGTGGGACAGAAAGTGCACATCCAGGTGTCACCTCCTGATGGACTCGCCACATCACCAAGAAGATGGGGGAAGCCTCTTTGGCCAAAGTGTTTGATACGGAGGAAATCTCCACCTCACACAAGGGCAAAGCAGAGAGGCGGCAAGGTCCTGGTTGTGGAGCTAAACAGCCTCTTCCACGAAGCCTCCAGGGATTTAAGGGAGCTGTTGCCTCACCAGGAACATTAACTCTGTGTTACCTCCACTGGGTTTCGACTGAAGCTTTGCAGTGGTGCTCTTAAAGCCAAAGTGGAAAATACAAGAACCAGCCCATCTTGCCACATGGTCTGAAGGGCTGGACAAGAGGGCTTTACCACCTCTTCTGTCATCTGCTGCAATACCATGGCTGTGTGCCTTGAACTCCTGCTGGGTTCAGATCCCACCCTCTGCTTCTCCCTCTGCTGCTGCTGCTGAAGGGACTGGCAGCTGCAGCTGGGATCTCACTGCGTGAGAAAGAGAAGCTCTTTCCTCTGCAGGAAATAAAAAGAGCTCCAGATGCAGACTTCAGCAGCATTAGACTTGGTGTTACTCAACATTAGGACAGGGCCTCTGGAGGACTATACCCTTGACCTACCAAAGTGAGCTTCTCTCAGCAAAATCAGATTGCAAAACTCACCATAGAGTACAAGAAGAAATTTTCCCGATTCCGATGAAAGCCTACTGACAACATAAGCTCTCTACAAAGGCTTGCTCTCCCTTCCCTCAGTCTTTCTCAGCAGAATTCTATTTCTGGCCTCAGATCTTGACTCTGGCATGCCCTGCCAATGATAACATCTGAATCCTGTGACGCACGCCCTGTGGCTCCACTTGGCATCCCCGATCGGCCAGCATGCCTGCTGGAGACAGACATGAGCTCATCCTCCTCTTCTGCATTCACAATGAGTTTCAGATAGCTGCAGACCAGTCTGCATCATCTTCCACCAAGATGACTCTCACTGACATCCAGGTACCTGCTCTGCGCTGGTAGGGGTCCCTGGCCCAGACCCGAGTCTGCGGGATCCAGGATGCACCTTTAACCACCAGCAATTATTTTTTCTTTAAATGTTATTTTCAACAGAGTTTCAGTATGTGAGTTTTGATATTATCTCCTACTGCTGTCATACAAAGAGGTAGAAAAGCCAAGAAATCCTTATTACTTATTGGTTTTCAGCTAAGTTGAAATCAATTTGTATTACAGTATGCTGGACGTATATTTAATTCTTGCATCCTTCCTGACACCAGGAAGATGGAGATTTTTTATTATTATTGTGGCATTTATGCTGAAAAGTTTTACAGCAACTGTGCAAAGGAAAGAAGAACGATAGAGTGATATGCACAAAGACAGATGATGCGAAAGAAAGCAACAATGCAGAATAAAAAACAACTGGTTGAACTCCACAACCTAAGACATCATGTAGAGGAAAGGCATAATTAAAACATTCTTAATTTGCAAGTTATTACCACTGCCAGCCCCGGGTCTCTGGGAGAATGGGCCCAAGCTGTGAGATTATCTGCAAAACCCCAGTGAAGTTAGTAAAAATTCATGAAGCGACAGCAGCGTCTCTCCCAGGTGTATCCCTGCTGCCTGAGCTCCCTGGGAAGTCCCTGTTTCTCTGGGTTCCCAATAAATGTCTTATCTGCATTTTAAACTGTGAACTTTGCAGTCACAGACTCCTTCCTCCACCGTTGCCCCAATACGAGGCACATGAGAGTGTTCTCTAAAATTAGTTATGTTAGGGGGGAAAAAACTGTAATAATATAAAAGCTTTCCTTGACCTTGTTGTATAGTTAGATCAACATCTAATTGCTAAATGTTGCATGTTTCCCTAAAGGCAAAACAAATATGAAGAAAAGCCATGGATTGTGAAAGCTGGCAAAGCTATCTACCATCTGCAGAAATTCAGCTGGGCCTCCAGCAGATAACAACGGCAGACAATACCTTGATTTTCCTTGTTTTTCTCTTCTCTTACACAATGGACTATCTTCTCCACTTAGAACTGGAGTCCCCGTTAGTCTGACTGAGGAACTGTTTTCCTGGGACCCTGCTATTGTGATACGCTGGAACTAATTTTTTCTGTGTATTTGTGGTAAAAGTCAACATCATCTTGAAATTCCAGACCAGAA
Organism: Falco naumanni; assembly: GCF_017639655.2. NCBI lineage: Eukaryota > Metazoa > Chordata > Aves > Falconiformes > Falconidae > Falco > Falco naumanni. The sequence goes on along the minus strand of NC_054057.1, from coordinate 53,671,193 downwards.
TAATTGCCTCTGGTGTTAAAAACAATCCTCCTGCTACTTCAACTAGAAAAAGTGCTTGCAAAGCTTGTGCTGCAAGCACATGCAGTTGTAGAGGTCAGGCATAGGTTGGCTGTCTATTTTTTTGTAAAATCTCTTGGGTTTGGACTCCTTAAATGCTCAGAGCACAATGCAAGGCCATCTACTGCCTGTGTGATGGTTGCAAGGCACAGGAGGAAGGAGGTCTCTACAGGAATGACTTTTTGCTTTTGCATTTTAAGAACAAGCTGGAAGCGCTTTCTGTGCCTCGTGTCAGGATTGAGTCAGGCAGTTCTGTTCTGGAAATAAATGTCACAGCTTAGAAGTATGTCCACGTGCCCCAGGGACCATGATGGGGATTCAGCATGGCACTACACTGTCCACCTCTCACAGGCAGAGCTGTATCCCCATCACCACCACCACTCTTTTTTTTTTTTTTTTTTACTGTGGATTTCAGGGGTTTTAGACCACTTAGATCTTTCTGCTTAGGTACAAAGGAAAACCACTGTCAAAAGATTACTCTGGTCCTTGAGTTCCCAGATTGCCACCTTCTCCATAATTATGAACCGCCTCATCTCACCCACACAGACGATGCTGCTACAACATGAAGCTCACTTAGCTGGTTGCAGCACCCAGCATCCCTAGTCACAGAGCAGAGCTCACTGATGTTTGCCGTATTACACTGAGGGTGGCTACTTTCAAAATGACTCACTTTTTTAATGTATGCCTCTAATTCATCATCTAAATTAAAGCTTCTCCTGCAAGTATTTCTTTTTGACAGTCAAAGGCCAATATTTGGGGGCAATTGTTTCTAAACCAAGTGGCTAAAGTCGGGTTGATACTGTTATAATTACGTGAGTTTGCACTATGCAGACTTGTTTGCCTTTGTGTCCTCCTCTAGACTGTGGCAGATGCTGGTAATGGAGAATATGCTGCTGTATTATACCCTCAAATTTCAGCTTCCTGTTTTGGAAATTCACGTCTCATGTATTCCCCTCTGGTAAACATCCATGCTCTGGGGAACTGCTCCCTTGCCCATGTGCTAATGAGTACTTCCTATCATTAGACCCAGGAATCATTACTGTCTAATCATAACTGGTTACAAAGCAATTAACAGGGAAAAAAAACCTCTTAAGAAGAACACTGGTGGTGTTTAGGAGCAGGTCCCACTTTCCAGCTGCCACCTGACATGGGACTTATAGGGGAAACACGCGAACCCTGCCCGGCTCCCACGCTGCCCCCCAGCCGGGGCAAGGCGCAGGGACTGCCCTTAGCCCCCACGCACACACGATGGGCAAAGCATGGCCCAGGCTGGCTCACCAGTTAGCTACCCACACACTGGGCAGAATTGCCCATGCTCGTCCCAGTATTGTCTCTGTTTCCCCTGCTCAGAGACATATGACTGTATTTAGGCGGTTTTCCTGTTTTGAAGGAACTATTCCTGGAGAACTGTGATGGGAGACCTTCAGGTCCTTCGGGCTGCAAGCACATTCGTGTGGGACTCGCCTGGCAAAGGGCAGCCACCTGGGGCACTTGCCCCGGATTCCCTTAAACTAAAGGAGCTCAGCAGCGCAGTGAGGGGATGCAATGGCACAGCTCAGCTTCCTCCAAAGTAAAACCTAAATCCAGACAGCTGTACTCAAAAGGGAGCCTCAGGTGGGTGGCTCAGCACTAGGGCTCTGTCAGAGACAGCAAACGTTAGCTGAGACTTTATCCTCACCTTCAGGTTTCAAAGTTGTTTGGAGGATAATGGCAGAACTGAGGATTTTACTCCTGTTTTCTTGCATTTGCAACTGAGCCAGTGTTTTAGTGGTAAAGCTGCCACTACATCCAGGAAAGAAAATCAATAAACATGTTATCTAAACTCTGTATCCCAGAGATAAAGGGAACGACAATCCCTGTGAGCCCCCACCATACTATCAAGTACTTTATATCAGCCATGCATTCATTCTTACAAAAATTCCCTCAGATAGGGTGTTTGTTTATACCCATCTAATTGATAAGGCACAAAGATGACCAGAGTATTTGGTTTAGGGACCCAGTTCACTGCTAAGCTACACCAGCATCACTGGGAGCAGGCTGCGGTTCAGTTCAGACCAGGAGCAGGGCTCAGGTTTTCTCTGGGCATAAATCAGCAGATGTGGGTTGCGTACAGCGGGGGAAACAGGATTTCAAGTGACTTGCTCTTGGTCGGAAAGAAGAGGTTATGAGAAAATCGGGATTGAAACCTGGACTAGCTCAGTTTTGTATGTACACCTCCACCAGGCAACCATCCTTCTTCTCCCTCGACCAGGGTGGACACGTAAAACCGTATGGGATTCAAGCTGCCCTGTGGTTCAAGCAAGTTCTGTGCACTTACCTGGGAACCATCTCTGAGTCCCAGCCCCTGGCAGCTCTCACCAGGAAGTGGCATGTGCCTCTATACAAAGAACATGGTTTTAACACCTACAGGACACATGGCATGATTCATCCTTCCTCACTGACCTACATAGTCATTTATCCCCCAGCACCATGGAAACAAAGCGCTTTTGGGAGCGCGGCGCTGCCTCCTTGCCCAGCTCTAACCAATGCTACAAGTCACGAGGCAGGGCAAGGCCAGGCGCACACAGGTAGCCAGACACACCACCCTTCCCCACATCTGTCGATCTAAACTGTGGCAGAATTTTCCTAGGTTTCAAGTCAAAATGCCGGTGTTTTAAAAGGAAAAGCAAAGGAACATCTTCAAGCCGTAAAATAAAAGACTGACTAGCAGAGGGCCCTGTGCTGGAAGAATAGCAGTGCTGGAGGGCAGGACCAAAAGCCATTAGCAGAGCTTTGTGAGGATGCTGGCACAAGTGCTCACATCACATATGATATCGTCAGGGTTTTCAGCCCCTCTGTTTAACGAAAGTTAAATTGCTCCCATAGGCAATTTAACCTACATGGAGGATTTTCTGAAATCTCACTACCCTCACTGAAGTGAGGCTCCACCAGCTCCAGCAATACAGGTACGTTGTTATTAATCCTGCTTGAGCAAGGTTATACAAAAAATGCCAGTCACAGCAACATTCATGCTGCCACGAGGCTACCATGATCAGAGGAACCAAGGCTTGTAGGAACACATAACATCTTTTATTAAACCAATGCTTTTTATTAGCTATTCCTGGAAAAACCAAGCAAGGATAAAAGCTGTAGGAGACAAAAAGTTGGCAATCAAACCTATTAAAATAATGAGTCCAAGCTTATTCTCTGTATAAACAGGCTGAACTGAAAATTATCACTCTCTGTCTACTCTAGGCAGCCAAGTAGAAGAAAAAACCTCTGGAAAGAGGTAAAAGAAGGTGAGAACTTTGTTGAAGGAAGCAGTTACCATGCCAAACAGAGGTAGTGTGGAGTGACATTATGAATGGAGAAGCTGCTCCCACAAGGTGCTGAACATCCCTCAAGTCCTGCTCTAACGAGTTAAGCCTGGCATCTCACAGTCAGAACCTGAGAAACTAGTGGAAAGCTTCCTGATTTATCAATATGCTGGAAGACAGGGCACAGAGCCAACTGATTGAAAGCAGACAGTCCTGCAGCAGCTGCCAGGATGCTAAACCACAGGCAAAATTCAAACAGGGTATAGAGGAGATTTATCATTGCCAATAGCTGGCAGCATTGTTTATTGATCCCTTTCTCGAAGAGTATTAGAGGCTGCCACCTTGCACAAGTGCAATACGCAGCACTCGGCACGCGGGGGGTGCTGCTGTTTGGGGGTGAGGCAGCCCTGCACAGCACGCCCTCACGCTCCGCACCTAGCATGGCAGCGGGTCTAGCTGCAGCAGGGACAGCGTGACAGCCTCACGTGGCACACTGCTCTCGTTGAAAGCTGAAAGGGTGAAAGATCAGTAAAGAGCTCTCTGGCCATTGGGTTATATGTAAGGTGATAGTTGCGCCCTGCCTTTTTAGCTGATTGCTGCTGGCTTTTTTGAAATGTGTGCCCTAAGAAAACGCACCCTCATTCAGTCTTCAGCTATTCCCCAAATTGATAAAGTGCTCTCAAAAATCCGTGCTCTGAATCCTTGCTCTGAATATCACTTAGAATGAGTAAACAGTTGTAGTTTTACTAGACAAGGAGTAAAATTCATGCAAGTAACAGCTTCTTAGCAACATCAGATGTGCTGCAGCATTGACAGCACCACTGTGCTGAAGCATGGCACGGGGCTCTGCAAATGGCTACGCTGGAGTACAAGTTAGCACTATACTAAAATGAGAATTAAATGGGGTTGCTCTAGCGAATGTCAGGACAAGTAATTCGATGTTGGAAAATATGGTCCACCTGATAGCCTGACCCTCCTCCTCCCTACATCTGAGATCCTCTTTGTTAGAAAGAGGATCTTTCTAACTAACTTTCTAACTAACTAGAGGATTGATCTAACTAACTAACTAACTAACTAACTTTCTAACTAACTAGGTGTATTTTTCACCTAGGTTGACCAGAGGCAGAGATTGCACCTCCTGTGGGCGAGCAGCACCCTGCCTCTCCATGCTAACCCTGCTGCCGGAGGTCCAGGCACGGGATGGCTTTCACCCATACGTGATGCCAAGAGAAGGAGGTTCGGTGGAATTTTGCTGAAAATGGCACATTTCCTCCCAAAAGAACCACTTCCTCAGTGATTTTCACTTCTCAACTTTTGCATAACTTGTTCTTTCGGAAGTTGGCAAAGGAACTTGCCCTGCAGATTAACTCTTTCCACCCCCTAACCAAATGCGTAAGCTAAAGGTTTATGATTCAACATCAGTCCAAGTGCAAGAGCACTCATGTTGCTTAGGCAGCTGAGCTGCAATGAATTGTAAACAATCACCTGCGATGCTTCTTTTAAGGGCTTTCTACATTCTTAAAAGTAGATTGCAAGAAAAAAAAAATAATCCTAGAGCTAACAAATCAACAGGAAATAATTGAAACCACCAGTTCTCAATCCATCTATGCAACACCAGCACCTCTTGCCTGCACCAGTGCGACTGGAAAGACGCTGTGTCGCTGACTTCAGGGCTTTGCACTTTTAAGTGCCTGTGATAAATGGAGCCAGGGTGCCAGCGAAAACACCGATGCAAGGAACAGTGGTGAACTTTGCGTTGTTTCGGTAATATGGGCATGTCTTTAGCCTTCTGACTGGTGTAAAGAAGCTTAAGCAACGCAGACAACAATTACAGCTGTGCTAGAAACTTGACTCTGATCCCAGCAGAAATCTGCCGCACCAATAACATTTTTGAAAGCCTGTCAAAGCATTTTCTTAGTTTTTAATTAGCTTCTGCAAGAGGTCATGGCTTACAGCTTAGAACAGAGCTGGGAGCAGAGACATCCAGGGTCTCTTCCTAGCTGGGGAAGTGACAGGACAGGTGGCCCTGGGCCGCTGGCTGCGGCCCCTCTGCCCAACATCCATAACTGCAAAATGGGTAAAATAATACTTGCTGCTCAGGGATGATGCGAGACCTAATTAGCTGTTTGCAAGGAGCCCGCTGCCCCTCCGATGAATTGTGCAAGAGAAATGAATAGTATTATCATATGGGTAATGAGCTCTCACAAGACAGGGACTCCTTTGTTCAAAGAGATGGGCTTTTTCAGCGGCAGCCGGGTTCCAGCAGAAGTTTATTAGAGAAAAGTGAGTGTTGCTCATCTCTGTGTTACTGAGAATATATTGCTTTATATTAGGAGGATTTATCTGCAGCGTATTGCATTCCTCGGAGCCTTTACCTTTAGGGAAGGCCTTAGGAATAACTCCTTAACGCCTAGTTTTGTTATGAAAATGAACTTTAGCTATCTTATGAATTGTTTATCTTAAGGCTGCACAATCACTTTGATTATAAAAGTCTAGTGTTATTCAAAAGACTGCAGAATCTCAGGTGAGTAGATAAATATTGAAAAGATATGAGGGACATTCTGCTTTTCTGATTCTGTTTTGCTCAGGTGCCCATTTCTCGTATGAAGAGGAACAAGAGTGTAATTGTATTGCAACCTATTATTGCGATACAGAGGTAATTACTATATGTATACAAAAAGATCATTAAATATTTCCACCAGTAACCACAAACCATGCCAGAAACATATTACTAGCATACTGTATTTCATTACATTCCCCACAAGAGACTTGGTTAACAATTAATTCCACAACAGCATAAGGAAATCGAAGCAGAAGATAATTCTTCAGCCATCCTTACAAGTAAACTGAAATAAAAAAAGGAGGTGGCAAAAAGTAACCGAAACTTTGTAAATTGTTAGCTAGCAGATTAATATATGCAGACTTGAGTGACTACAGGGTTGGCAGCCACATGAGTGAAAGGTGGAGCTGTATTGGTGCACCAATGACTCCCTGCATGCTGAAGAGGTGAAGCAATCAGCCCAGCCCTCTGTTTTTCACCACTGAGAAAAAAAATAAGCACAGACATCCCTTCACACACCCGCACATTGCCACCTGCACCTGCAGTTCAAGGCAAAAGCTCCAACAGCTCCAGCACCTTACCTTAGAGCCCCGTGTGCTCACAGTCCAGGCCAGGAGACAGATGCCCTTGAAACATTCGGGGGTGGTGGCAAACGGTTCAGAGTCACTCACCGCTCTGTTTCTCTCACTTAAAGTGTATTTTCCTTTGTTTGGAGCCTTCACCAATGGTGGTAGAAAATACCAATGGGTTTTCTGTTGCTGTATCGTGTTTCCACTAACAAGAGGCTACATGCAACATCTCTACGGTATCATAGTCAGAAGTGTAAATGGCACAAACAGGGATAAAGTATGACATCTATTAATTATATATGAACTTTATATAAAAAATATATATATCATGGTACCCACCAGACCAGCAATATCACTCTTGTGATCACCACACTGCACTGAATTGCCCTGGCTCTCCCACTCCCCCCCAGCTGGCAGCATCTAGCCTCCCAGCTCCACCACTGTGGCCACAGAGAGGAGGAGAGCTGGAAAGCATCCACACTGTCTCACCTGCCTTCCCAGACAGGCAGAGTGCCTCTGTCTCCCTGGAAAAGTGCTAGTGCAGAGCAGAGCATCTGTGGGGTCAGTTGCTGCACCAGATGAGGGGGAGTGGGAGTCCCCGACTCCGAGGTGGGTAACAGAGACAGAGGCATCCCAAAGAGGAGAAAGCAGTGCCAGAGGAGAAACTCCTGAGCCTCAGGAGGAGGATCACAAACAGACCTATAACATCTTGTGCTGCAGCATCCAAAAGGCAGCAAAGTCTCCCAGACACAGGTCCCCACTGGCCGGTGAAGTCTGCTGTGGCTCGGTGGAAAGGCAGAGAGAAGAGGCGCTCAGGCCCTCTAAATAAGAAGCTGTTGTGGTTATCAATGGACATTTTTAATTCCCTCACCCTGTGACAATGCCCAGTTAACAGGTAGGGTGCAAGACATACGTTTCTGCTGCAGTTATAGTGCAGAATGGGAAAATGCTAAATTCTCTCTCCTCTGAAATGTTAAGAGCAGCAGCAGAAGAAGAGAGTTTTAACTTCTCACAGCCAGATTACTTAACGAGGAACTCCAGGCAGTCATGAAATCGGTATAAAAGAGCGTTCCAGGGCTCCTGAGGTTCCACATGCATTAATCACAGATAAGTCAGAACGATGATAGCACCACAGCCATCAAGTTAGCTTCACTTGCAATTGAAGACAGATATTGCAACAAAGTGCTCCCCTTTCCACTGTTTATTTCCAGCTGTTTTGCAATTTGTCATAACTATAAAGCTTCTGGTCTTTCTCAGCTTTTCCAAGCTATGTAATCACTCGAGCAAGAAGACTAACAGGAGGCCAGTGTTGATTAACACTTCAGCAGAGTTCAGCTGTGATCTTCCCTGTTTTCTTGCATGTATGTAACTAAATTCAGCACCTGCAGTGTGACTGCATCCTCTAGCTGTGTAATACGCACACCAACTAAGAGGGAAAGCTTGCCTGGTTTGCTTCTTTAGTCTTCTTCCTAAAGGAATCACCAGCTGGAAGGAGAGGTAAGTCAGCTTGATGCCACTGTGATGGTGAAAGCTGCCACTTCAATGTAGATAACACTTATCATTAGCAAGTCAATGGAACGTCTTTCTCATGAGTTTTATGACTTGGAGATGACAAGTTCTGGATCCAGCTCCTATTTTCCTATCTCCATCCACCAGAAAATGTTCTGATTCCACCAAAATTAATATTGCGATATCCATTTAGGACAGCAAAGAATGCAGCACAACTCTCTATTACATCCAGTATTTAAATACCAGGTAAACTTGTTTAAAAATAATCAGTATAATGGGATCTACTCCAGATTAACAGAGGCACAAGCATAGAACCGGAGCTTAAGCTGAAGGCCTCAGGGTCCTTCTTTCTGGATCTCTATAGCTGTTCTACATCTCTATAGCTGCTCTCAATCTGGTAGATATGATGAAAGTAGGCTACATAGCCAGAAAAGGTGTTTCCCTTTGCCAGCAGTTACTGCCAACACTTAAACTGGCAGATATTTGGTAATCCCTATGACTGGTGATGTTCTGGCATATCTCTCCTTGGAAAACACAAGTCAGCATCTGAGCAAAATGATTTCTGCTTTAACAAAAAACCAAATTATTTGCAAAGTAGTTCTTCCAACAGATGTTTTAAAGAAAAGGTTAGTAGCTCAACAGATGAAAATGTGATAGCATTTCTTTTACAGCATTTTCCAATCTCTTACTCAGTCTACTTCTGAAACTGAATGGCATTCATCCCTGGGGAACTTTCTTACTACATTCTAGATCTTAGGAAATACATGTTTTCTATTGCTAATCATTTTTGCCTTTCCTTAAATTCCCACTCTCTGTTCTTCTTGCACTAGTCGTGTCCTCACATAATTTTACCTGGTGCTTCTTTTATTAAATATTTTTGGGACAGCCTGGGACATCCACTGTCTGTTCTTCTAACCTGATGCAACTACTTGTGGTGTTCAGAGACAATGGACAACATGCTGAGCACACAGGACAGCCATCCTAGATCAAATCAAAGCTCTAGCTAGCCCAGTGTCTGACAACGGATTAAGAACAGCACAAGCTTGCATGGTTTGCCCTCCAGGATATTTTCCCAGCTTCTAATGACTTCTGGTTTAGCAACTTTATGAGCAGAAATGTTTTTCTATTTAGTTGATGTATACATTTTCTTTAGTTATTTGTTTTATCCCTTTCTCAGTCCTTGTAAACAACATACTGTTGTAGGTTGCAGATTTCAGATTCTGTGGTAGAAAACTAAAACAAATATTTTTTTTACTGTTATGTAAGTAGAATCTCATCATCTGTGATTAATTCATGCCTAATGAAAAGAACAAGACTATGTTCTAATCATATTCAGATTTCCAAAACTCATTTCACTTCTTCAGGTTGGGATATTGGTGATTCAGTAGACTGCTTCTTTCCCTGAATCATTAAGAATATCGCCTCAGCATGTGGATATTGCCGGAGGTATCGGCATTAATATTGAATAAAAACACTAAGTTTTCAGGACTTTGGAGCTTTAAAGAAGAACCCATTCAGCTTGAGTATTGCTAGTTCTGCTTTCCTCAACCCGTACGGCTGAAATGATCTTATTGATAGCCACTTAAATGCTCATTTTTTGTCCTCGGCTGCCACATATACTTGCTTTATTTGACAATTGCCCTGTTCCATCCAAGAGGAAGCTGTATATGAGGAAGCTGTACAGAGCTGTACTTGGAGTCAAATTACTACGTTCATTAAGACCTCACCCCACACAGTTTTATGACTTTGGTGCTGGCAGTAATTACTGAATGGATTGAACAAGCTAGCAACCTATTATTAAGATTACCTGAAAACACAGCCGAGTCTAGCTATTAGAGGTGTGACCAACTTTGTTTTGGAAAAAAAATCTACATGAGAGCAACTCCTCCCCTTCTACCCAGTCTCACCTGACCTCTGCTGATCCGTCACACCCTTAGAATTTTCAGCTGATTAAGATGAAACTACAGAGGAAACCATGAGTTATATGTGATTCAGTACCAGGTTAATAAGACAAAAGAAGGGTGTCCTTGTTCCTTTACTAGTGTGCTCTGCACAGCAACTCCTCTCTCCCCTCGCTACACTGGCCATGCTTGCTAGTTAGCCTTGGAGTCAGTTCTGTTAATAGCAAACACACCTGTATGAGCCCATCTTTTCAAGTACACACTGCTAGTAAGTGGTTGACACAGGAGCTTCTGCAGATTTGGCAGGAAAGGAGTTTGCTTAGCCAGGACTAGCACTGTCACTGACCGTGAGCACTCTCACTGCAATGGTGGCAGCACACCATCCCAGCAAGGACCAATAAAACCCTCCTGCTGTCATAAGCATTTGATTCTTGCAAAAAAGGGTCATCTAGGAATACAGACTGCCAGAAGTACACACAGACAAATAAACAACTTTTGGATGTGCGTAGCAGAATGGGGAAATATCCTAAAAACCAGGACCAGTAATTCAGTGGGAGAAATAATCCTGCTACCCCAGGATTCCAATTGCTACAGCGAAGTCAACGTGAATATGGCCAAAGACTTCAATGTGTACAGTATTGAACTGGACTTGGTTCTGCAAGGCATCAGGCACTCCCATACAGAGCTGAGAGTGCTGGCTTTCCTGTAGAAGCTCAGGAGATTTGAAGAGTCTGAAATGAAAAAAAACCTGCTAGTGCAGCTACTTCCTGAAAATGAAAGACCTGCAAAGACAGAGATGCAATACATGAGTTAATTACTTCTCACCTCTTTTCAACAGAAAGATAAATTACTGCTTTGACTGATTACAAGATTGCAAGAGCACAGTTAAAGGTGAGATAGCACTGGTGTTTAGAGTCTCTTCAGAATAATAAAAGATAGAGATAACAAAGTAAACACAAATCTATAATTTTTTTCAATTAAACTAGATCCTTTTTGTTGATATCATTTTAATATGGAGTCTATGATTTAAACATTTAAAATTGAACCAATGGCCTGCATTAAGGCCTAAACTCATGAGATTCTATTAATTTAATCTAAATACAAATGATGGTCAAGCAGTCCATGTTTGCTGTTGAAGGTGAAAAGGAAAAACATTTTGCTGGGGACACCAGCAGAGAAACACTTGGCACCAGAGCTTGCTGTAGCCATAACCCACTTCTGGAAACAGAAGCCCTGCCTACAAGCACAGTGTATTCAGTCTACTCCAATTCAGTACTAATTAAATTAAACTAACCAGTAACTAACTAGTTTATTTAAAGTCAGAAATCTGTCCTGTGCTGCTATTTATGGAGCAAAGAAGAATGTTTTCTCAGCTTCAGACAGCTGAGGGGCTGCCACAACAGGTCTCGGAGCATAAATAAGCCCAGCTTGATTCAAGGTAAAAGTGCAAAGAAGTATTATATCTCTGCCTTGCTCTCTCCAGTGCTCCTTTAGGAGCCTGATCATGACAGCTGATTCTGCACAGTGCCGTCGGAGCCTGCAGAGGCTATCGCAGAAGCCTTCACGCAGCCATGACGCAGATAATCTGCTGCTGAACTGGAGGGAGCCATGGATTTGACAGATGTTCATGCAACACTCTGCTTGAATCAATACAGCCTGCTGGTCCAAAGTCAACTTTCCACGTGGTAAATAAACTGAGGTCAGTGCATCCCCAGCCTGGTTAATCCGCAATCCAGACAAGCCATGCGTAGATAACTGAGAATTGATTTCCACATTGAAATGGTAGACAAATGACTACAAACTGTCCATTCATTTGATGATCTAAAAGGAAAAAGACATGTTTTAACTATTATCAGTGGTACCCTTTTTTTTAAAAAAGGAAAAAACCCCAAAAAGATCCAAAACAAAAGACACTGAACTGGCTTATTTAAGGCATGGCTTCTTGTTTGCAGATTTGAAAAAAAAAGCAGTGCTACTAAGACAGATAAAGAAGCTTGAGCTGTCTCTCGGAACAGCGTACCCAGCATAACTTGACACAGATTAAGGGGTGAGCAGAGAAAAGTGAATTTAAACCAGCTCTGGATCCTCCCCCTTTCTGTCTTCTCAGGAGATGAAATCATGTCTGGTAGCATTATCAGATGGACTAAATGAGGAAAGGAAATAGAAATCAGTTTGAAAAGCTATGGCTGAGGCAGTTTGGGGGGAAAAAAAGAAAAAATTGTGGTTACCAGCAGAAGTCATAGCAACACTGATACAGTAGCGAATGCAGTCATAGATACTACAGTTTGCTGTATTTTCTCTTGTTCTTTAGTTATGTGTTTATATAGATATATACATATATTTATATAGTTTAGTTGTGGGACTGTAGGTCAAAGAAGAAGAGAAGTTTTATGTGCTTTGGTTTGGAATAAAGTACCAAATTTTGGTTTTCATCCTCTTGAGCAGTTGAGTCAGTGGATCTGTTCCTAATGCTGTCCAGAGGAGGATGAAGCTTTGTTTGCCTTCTTGATGTACTATGCAACAAACTGTAAAGGAACTGCAATAGACAAATAAACAGGATTTTAGCTATTGGGAACAAATCTTTGTAAAAGACCTGAACTAAAAATTTCATACCTCAGTACAAATTCAATTTTTGCCAAAAGATAGGATTGATCAACTATGCAGCTGCAGGCTGGTGCAAAACAGAGCCCTAGAAAATTTGTTCAGTTCAGTATAACTCTGGGCAGCAAAAAAGCATTGGCAGCATTTTTGCTAAACATCATTACCACAGGCCTAGGTCCAAATTATTTTACTAATGCTTGGTTTAAGCAGATCTCATCCATCCATTTCTCTAGAGCAAAAGGCCCACCATGCTTCCACTGGTCATAAAGATTCTCTGTCCTCCTTGCACTTCTGCCATTCTTTTTTTCATGCTGAAAAGCAGCCTTTCAGAAAGGCGATGTAAAGTTGTTTGACAGTATTATATAAAATTATGTTTTCAATTGTTTTCCAGCTGGTTTGTATCTGTTTCTGAAGAATGGTTTATTGCAAAAGCAATGACATGCTGCACTGCTTGGGAAGAGTTAAAGACAAGCTACTGTGCAAGTTTGCTCCTCACGAGGACTGTGTTTGCTGAATGACCTTCTCCCAGTCCTTGTTCTCTCTATTCCCCTAGGAAAGACATTGATGGACATACTTCATCTTCAACATGAAACAGCAGCAGGCTTTATTTCTATGGAGAATCCAGATATGTTATGCAAGGAGAATATTAAAGACATGCCAGTAATTCTTACAGTATTTACTACATTGTAATCACAAACATCAGTTGAATTAATAGTTATCTGTAAAAGGTACAGTTAGTCTAGACTAAAACTTCCATAACAAATATATATTCTTTTAAAAACCTGTAATTTTCTTTTTTTATTCAGCAGAATTTTTCATGAATGAAACTTTTGGAACAAACCCAGGTTTTTGCTTTTCCCATTGAAATTTATTCGTAAAGGTATTTCCTAATACAAAGCAAAATGTTAATGACCTCCCTCAGCAAATTAGGTCGTGGACTTTAAATATGTGCTTAAAAATTTCAAGTGCAAATTTAACTTTTACTTCTGGGGAAAGTCATTGGACAGTTAGGCACTTCTGACTGGCTGCCAATCCAGATACCAGATTTTCATGACAAATCTCTTTTGTGAATGGACAAGAGTTGGCTTTAACAGATCCAGGTAAGTGAGCAGAAGCACAGAAGGACACATTACTTCCTCAGCGTCATGAAAGCTTCTCTGCTATTTAAATGAATCCTCAGTAACGTCCCAAGACCAAACAACAGGACAAATTCTGCTTGCCCGATTCAGATAAGCTTTCACACTAAGTCAATGAAATACATATATAATCCAGGTTAGAAAGCTTTGTCCAAATCTTCAGGCAAAACCGGATGGAAGTGCTCAGAAAACACAGTGATGGTAGGATAAAGATCTGGTAGAGAATAAGAAATGTCCTAGGCTACTCACACACATATCATCAGCACCACTAAATGCAGCACCCAGAGAAAAGGCAAGACTTGAAGGAGGAACTAATTTCCATGGGTGGCTGCCTGAAGATGAGGACTGAGTGCTGCTGTACTATTACTACAGATTGTTTACACACAAGAAGCAGGAAAAACACTGTAGAGAAATAGGATTGGTAATACTAATCCCAAAATCATAAGGAAGTCGGTCTGTATATATTTAGTATGTTACTGAATATCAGGTTGTGGAATTGGTACCATTTTTAGCCTGCTTTCTTAATGAAAAAAGATCTATTCAGCCTTGCTGCCTTGTCTAGCATTTGCTTTCCTACTTATCCTATACCTTTAAAGCCACTGAACATTTTTAACCTGATTCTACAACTGGGTAAAGGTCACTAAGCAAATAATGTTCAAGATGTTTTCAGAATGAAGGTAGCAAGGAAAAACACAGAATCATACATGCTTTTTTATAAATTCCAGTTACACGTCACTGAGGGAAATAGTCAACGTGAGTTGACAGGGATCTAAAAAGGAGCTTACAAAGACCCCTACAACAAGAAAAGTTACAGTCAGTTTGCCATCAGTTGGTAGGCAAGAGCTCACAGGAAATTATTCAGCACAACCCTTGTGAAATGGCTTGGTGGTGAAGTGAGACATGCTTTCCAAGCAGGGAAGGCAAAACAGGCAGTGTTACAACTGACCTCAGCAGGCTGCCTCTCTGCAGCTGCTTATTCTTACTCACCACGCCATTCGTAGGGATGGGGGAGAAGTGAATTAGATCAGAGAAGGGGTACAGCCCAAAGCAGCAAGGCAATCTGTGTTACCTGGCTCACATCCCCATTCTGCTTCATGGAACGATTCCACAGGGATATCTGCCAGCACACCATAGGGACTGGCGACAGGAATAATGAAGCAGGAGCAGAGATTGTGATGACTACCTGGTCAATGAATGCTTGCACAGAGACAAGCAGAGCTTCAATACACACATAGTAAAGGCAGACAAAAACCTGGGACCTGCAGTAAAGGACGAGGAGGAGTGGGGGAGTGGATGGCAACACTATGGTAATAAAAGGCTTAAAACAGATTGGGAGGTTTTACACCATCTGTGAGATACTTTGCTCCACAATTAATATCAATGAACCCAGTGGAACTAATGATGAAGTAAGATACCAGACAGTGTAAAAGCATCAGAGTTTGGCCCTGTGGAAGTGAAACTCTAAATTTATTTTTTGAAGACAAGAATAAATAGCTGAACATTGAAGAAATACAGTGAGAATTTCAAACAAGACAAATAATTGTGAATAAAATAAAACTCTTACACTAAAGCTTTTTCTTAGACCCACAGACAGACACTTGTTCCCTTAAGGCATGCGTGAAGCAATGGCACTATGAGACTATGCAACTCTTTCAAGACTAGGCAGATAAATCAGCTGATGATAAGCTCCAGGCTTTCATAGCTACATCTACACAGAAGCTGAACTGGCGCCAGGTCTACACACACCTCAGCTTTGGAGTTCAATTTGACTTCTCCTTATGTCACAACCATTTTTATTAACCTTTGTACAAAGAAAGGCTGCATTACCTATTAACAGTCTCTTCAGTGATAAGTCTTTATTACAATCTCTTCATATGTGTGTAGATCTTTATAGTGTACTTTGTAGCTTAGCTAATGTTGATACATGCAGTAGTCACCTGGTAAGGTTTATACAAGGTATTTATTATATATACAAACACACCTTCCATGAGTACCACAAGCTTGCAATTGTCAAAACAGCTTCAGGCATTTAGACCTATTAATGTTCACTCAGGGAATTTCTACATCTGTGGAAAACTCACCCTTGATGTCCAAAGACAGGCGGGTAAATAAATGTCTTGTTTTTCAACAGGGCTAAGTCCCAGTAGAAGTCAAGCACCTTTGAACATGAAGTCGGTGAATAAGTCAGCTCTCCCCTTCATGGCTGTAATCACAAAACCTCCCAACTGGAAAATATAGTCCATCTGTAATTACAAATAAATACGGACATGACAGTTATTTATACTAAATCAACTTTACATGGCCTGACCATACGAAGTGGCCTTGTAGTTACCAATTTTATTTAAGACTTTACATTGCCAGGCTGATGTAAAATACCATTCATGTCAATAGGAATCCGACCCTCTTTGTCTTCTGTGCATGCATGTATAACATTGCAAATATTTACCCAGTTAGACAGTTAGCTCCACCCAAGTATGAACAAATAAAAACAACTGCTCATAGCATTCCAGAGAAACAACACAGTGCAAGAACAAAGATTTCCACAGGCAAACACAGGCAACCAACTAACCACAAAGCAAAAACAGCAGATTCTTAAAAGTTAAAAAATAGGGGCAGGTTCTCTTTAATATCCACAAGTTTTTGTGCTGCTGATTCAGATGCAGAGGACAGATGCCTGCTCGATTTTTCCAACTGAGATTCCTCCAGTGAATGTGAGAAAATTAAATACATATTCAGTTGAATACATGCCCAGGTTGGCTGATGAGAAGACCAACAGCTTCTCAGATGGAATGCAGAGACTTTTTAGCTTCTCAGATGGGACACAAATCCATTATATCTTGAGGCAATTTGTATTTGTTTCTTCTGTTTCCTCTGATGGGGTTATCATTCTTTATTCCTTGTGTTTGTTTCTCACTTGCCGGATGTGGGACCTAACAAACCAGCAACACCCAAGAGGTTAATGCCTGTTTGTCTTTCTGCAATCACAGTTTCTGAGCCTCTGCAATAGATGTGAAGCCACCGATCTCACTTTGCAAATGTCACAGACACCTGACCTTGTGAGGCAATACACAAACAAACCTGACCAAACAATGAAACCTGGGTGAGTTCTGGACCTACAAGCCATTCTGTATGATAGCAGGGTAGAAACATATAGTTGCCTTCTGGCCTCAAAGCTCGAACCTATCCTTCTTTGTTTACCTCTGAACAAAGAAAGAGAAGCTTTCACCACAGTCAGAGGAGAGAAACAGACACCTCCCAAGGCCAGACCAGACAAACTGGGATCTCAGCAGCCTTCTGGACATACCATTTACCCCTGCTCCTGCCAAGGTCACCTGAAAGCAACAGCTACTAACTTCAGCACCTCCATTACGTGCGTTAATCTGAGCAAACTGAGCGGGCACAGTGCATGTTCCTAAGCCATGCACGTTGTTCTCCTATGTGTTTTGAACTCCTTCAGTACTTTGCATTAGAGGCATCCCAAAATAAGCCTGAATAAGCAAGTGAAGCTGGCAGTGCACAGCTCAGAACATTAACAGGTTGAAATTTGCAGAATCCTAACCCAGTATTTCATTTAAGACTAACGTTAGCAGTAGCTATAAAAATAGTAAAATTCACTGTGGTATATTTGAAGCTGTTGTATAAGGTCCAATCCTGCATTACAATGATATCAAGAGTTACGTTAGCATACAACTAGTCCAGTTTAGCACATATTTATGTTCTTTGAGTTTGCATGCAAGTGGCCTGATCTCATTATTACAAGTAAAGTGTGTCCTTTTATAAGTAAAGGCTGAAGGGTTTGGCTTTAACTAAGTACATTTTTCAGAATAACCTAGCTTCAGTGGTTTCTGAAGCATTGCTCCAGGCAAAGTTGTAGGCTTCCCATATGCTGCACTTTTTTAACTTAAAGTTCAGCTTGGCAATCTAATAACATACCTAACAGCAATACTTACCGCCTAGGTATAGTGAACTGCATTTAAGAGAACTGATGGAATCACTGGAATCGGAATCTTAAGATTTTGCCTGAAAAGTGGCAATGTTACAGTACTAATCATGATGCCACGTGGAAGCCACACACTCATACCACATCATGCACTAGTGCATGCACATGTTCCCTCTGCAGTGTTGGGTTTCCTCTGCATTGGTCTTCCCGGTTGCATTGGGAGCTTTACACTGGAAAGCTTTTCCCAATGTTCTGTTCAAAACCAAGACTGTTCTCTGAATATATGACTACAGCATGTCTGGAGAAAAAATCATGGTGAGATTAGCTCTACATATTCATGCTCTCAAGATGGCAGCCTGGAAGAGGCACTGGCAGTATTCAGGCACCTCCTCTGACCTCCTTCATGCAGTCATCCTGGAAGATAAGCGATAGATGTCTTCAAGGTCTATTTTTTTAAAAGCCATGTGAATTGGGCAGAATCACCTTGTGTGGAAAAGCTCTGGAAGAACGTGTTTTGCATACAATAGCAACAGCTCTAAAGCTCTGGGCCACAGTGCTCCAGAGTTTAAGGAGCATGAAGATGTACAGATATAACCAGTGTGTGTGATACTGAATCTATTCTTTGTAGCCATAGCTCTGCTATTTATAGCTATTAGCACAGTAGGGACAGGGAAGAAAGGGGCAGAGCAGAAAATTGCTCATCTGATTTAGACCTTGGCTATATCATCAGACACTGAGGCTGCAGCTAGCTCTCCTAGATAGAACAGTCCTTCTACCTGACACAGTGGTAAAAGTTTATAAAATGAGGATGCTGTAAAGCTCCTTCCTCTCCTCTGTAATTACTTGTTCCAAGCTGAACAGCTACAGGAGAGTGCCACTCCATGTCTCCCCTACTGCGGCATGTTGAAGTCTAAAGCTTTAAGCATGTACGGGGGGAGTAACTCCTTTGTGGTGACTCCATGGTTAACACTACAAGCTAGCATATGAATTCCAGAAGCATCTTCCTCAGGCACATATGACAAGAAGGGAGTGGGAAGGTTGCCATCATGAGAGGACAAAAGTGCTGGAATTGTGTACCATGAGAAGAGGGCTGAGTAAGGACACTGTAGTTCACATCGCAATCCTTGAGGAAATTTCTGATTTTTTCCTATATGGGAAGTCCTGGGTCATCAAACAAGTGAAAAACACTTGAGCTAACAATCAGCCATGGACATACTTGCACATACACCTCGAAGGAGCCCTTTTGCAAAACCTGACATTGTATAGGAACTGGTGATATAAATGTAGTTTTCTTCTTCATGCAAGTAATGTTTGTATCAAGAAACAAATGCATATAAAAGACAAAACACAATGTTTCTTCTGGTTTTTTTTAAATCTGAATACCACTGTTTATTTCACCTATTCTTTAGACTATCTTGATTTGAACTACTATTATAAGGAACTGGACATCCCCTCATATAACGATTGACTAGCTGCTCATTTACAAAGGTGTTACAGCCAATAATTTTACTTTCAAGGAAACCTGCTCCTTGTAGTGCCCTGCTTTTTACGTCACAGTGAACATGAAAAGAAAAAAGGGATGGAAACACCACTTCTAATTAGTAACTTTAAAGATCTGAAGGTAGTATAAATAAATGTATGAAAGTAAATATAGCAAGACCAAAATTCCAACATTTTTTAACCACACCAAGGACAGAATACCTTGCCTCTGTAACACTGCTTATGCCAGCCTCACAAACCTACTATTATCATCCAACAAGTAATTTTATCACAATAATATAACCAACAAATAGTATTTTTTTTGTAAGGATGTTTAGATTAAATCACCATCTTGAATATCAAGCATGAACTCATTGAACTCACTGCTATAAATATGCAGAACAACGGTGATGAATGAAGATGAAACTGAGGCAAAAGATGCTGTCTTTGTGTCAGGACAGAGGTCCATTGACAGTGAGTAAGTACCCACAGCTGCATGTGGGATGTTGATTAGCTAATTATATGACGGTTGTTACATGAATTTATAGACACTTGAAGACTGCAGCCTACATATAATTGTTCTTTCTGTTTTGTTCTAGTCAAAAAGCAGCTAGAGAAACGTCGGCAACTAAACAAAAAAACTTCAGTTCACATTTGTCATGTGCCCACTACAATATTATTAACTACACAAAGACAGAGCTTTGTTAGGGTATTTTAGGGTTTCATTTCGATGCTCAGACTCCAACCATAGTTTCTCATCCTCAGATTATGTAAAAACAGACAAGTTTTTAAGTTCTGCTCACTGTGGATGACTCACATTACTATAGACTAACCACTAACACATTTTTTTTTACCTCTTTGTTTTACAAGCCTGAGGTGTTCTGGCTAGGGTTTGTCTTGTTCAGAGTCTGTATGTTTTGCATACTGCTTATTGTACCATGTAATCACTCCCCATCCTTCTCCTTTTAGCTTTTAATGAGCTCCTGCCCTGGGACTTGGGCAATTTCACAAAACTATCCTACAGAACTCAGCATACACCATTTATTACCAGGATACACTGACCTCTGAGAAGGCACCACACCATCTGCAGGCTTCGCTGCAGATTCCTAAGAATTCACACTACTACATTGGAGACCGCTGATAAAGTAAAGAACTCAGGCTGATAAACTGCTGATGATGACAAAAGTTTTTTTGAACTCTTGTACATAAGGCTAGCATCAGGAATCAAACAAGGCATGTCACTAAATCCTTCTGTGGAGACACAGGGGACTAAGGCTTAGCTTATGACTCAAAGGTTTCTGTACTCTTGTATCAATAGGAGAAAGTCTTGAAGGTGAATAAACTCCAAAAAGTCTCCAGTGAGCAGAGGGAGAGCAGCTTTACACATAATACA
This sequence comes from Falco naumanni, assembly GCF_017639655.2. NCBI lineage: Eukaryota > Metazoa > Chordata > Aves > Falconiformes > Falconidae > Falco > Falco naumanni. The sequence continues at coordinate 53,650,752 of NC_054057.1, read as the reverse complement.
GGTCTTGCTCCGTGATTCTCTACCACTGCCTTCTGAGATTGTATCAGCAGCCAGCTCATTTTTTTATCTAGTTGAAGTAGAGAGAAAAATAAAATGTCCAAGTATCCTAAGCTTCCCGTGTAAAAGGCCCATGAAACAGCCTTTGTGAGACAAACACGTTGTCAGATTTCAGAACGTCACAGAGTTTAACACAGCAAGCATGAAAGAACAGGTGAAATTATTTATTTCTGTAATGAGTAGTGATGCTGGGTACTTGTACATCCTGCCGTCTTTGCTAAGGAATAAGATAAAAATAACAATGTCATTAATCTTACAAAGACACGTGAGCACTTCTTTCCAGAAATAACTGTTAAGTGTAAAATTTCAGGCATTACTCAAAGCATGCAGAGGCCTAACCTTTTTTAGGATTTGGAAAGGAAATGTAAAGCACTATGACTGTAAAGCAACATGAACATAAAGGGCATTTAACCTTTATTCTAAGTAGGTACCTTCAGGAAAAACATGCTTAGGTCCAGTTTCTCAACTAGTGTAGATTTGTATTGATTCTGCTGGTTTTAGCAAAGCTGCAGCAAGTTTTGCCACCTCAGAAGTTGGTCTCTGCTGTTTGAAAGAAACCTGGAAGAAAAAAGGGCACCACCACATGATATTATGAGTATGAAAAACAAAAGTAATAAAATATGCTGCAGGAAGTAGCAAAAGAGACATAAGCATGAGGAAAGGAAAAACACAGAGTTAAAAAAAATGCTTAAGAGGTTCTTTCAGGAAGGAAAACTAGCAGACACAGCACAAGGGAATGTGAACTCTGCCCAGACACTCAGAAGATGGGCAAGACTCAAGGAAAAAAAAATTTAATACAGAAAGATATTATTTCAAATAAAGTAGAGATGTGGCACAAGCAACAATGAATTATACTTGTTTCCCACAGGTAAACTCCAGAAAGAGGTTTCTTACAAAGATGGGTCACTTTATCTCAGATCAACAGGACTGTGGATAAATCTCAAAGTGATTCTACAAGGAAGAAAATTTCCCAGGGAATGAGTTCTATCTCTTACTTAGGGTTGCCAAAGCTATTGTTTAGCGGTCTAGGGACACAGATAAATTGCCTGTGTCGATTCAAAACTCACACATGGTTGCCATGAAGGGAAGTGTTATGTCTGCATGTGATTTCCTGGAACAAATCAAATGTTTCTGCGGAGGAACCCATTAAATGCTAACAATATATTAAGGCTGTTTTCTCTGAAAATAGCTAAGTCAAACTTACAGTGCAGGTCCACTAGATCAGAAGAAAACATGAAGAAAGGGAAATAAATTGTGTTGTTAAAAATCTGACAGAAGAATCCAAACAATTTTAGCCCACGAGACTAAAATCAAAAGCTGTTTCGGTACACTATTGAGAGAAAACAGCAGTGGAAATGGAGTATTTACCGCTCCACATACAAAGGACACATATACAGCAGTCCAGCAGTAAAGTCTGTGAGACAGGGCTGGGCTGATCCCAAAGCAGTCATTACTGAGAGAAAAATACTGGGCTCTTCTGTCACTTCCAGCAGTGTCACTAACAATTTGTTCATCACCAAGACAGTGAAGTACATCATCCAAAGGCACATTGCTCAGCAGGTTCGGCAATCCTGTTTGCGTCCCAGCTAGAACTGAGCAAAGATCAGAAAAGATAGCCATATCCCAGACAAATTTTACTTTTTATGATATACAGAAGACCTGGACCTGCCTTTTTCCGTATCTTTGACTCTGTATTTTTTGTTACATTTAACACATCAATGAAAGACAACTGGAACCATCATTGAACATTGATGGTTCAAGAACTTGGACCATCATTCTGCCCATCACAGGCATGGCTAGCAACTGTTCTTCACCCCTCAGTGTCATTGCTTGGGAAGCCATTGGGTCCTATAGTCTTTCCAGTTGTGAAGAGGGCGTACCTCACATGACAAAGAAGATGTGCTGGCTCCAGAGAGGCCAGCCAAATAAACAAGAAATCCAGTTATTCCTACTGCATCAACATACCGGTCTCTAATGTATTCTGGAGAACCGGCATCTTAAAAAAGAAGCCTAGCAGCTGAGTCCTGCTCTGTAGACAACTTTTGGTGCTGAACTCTAACGTGATGTACAGCACATGCAGCTGACCAGCTCTACTAGGCCACTTTCCAGACCCTTGCAGAACCCAGGGGGCGAACTTGCATTTGACTGTGTTTTCAGGACGCTACACTAGGCTGGGAGAACCACGACCCAGGCTCGGCGGGTGCTGGCAGAGTGGCTGCTCAGGCTGCCAGCACTGATGGCAACAGCCAGGAGCCTGGGATGTGCCAGGGACCCCGCGGCTGGGCGCCGATGCAGTGTCTGCATTTGGCACCATCTTCTTACGCAGTCATGGGTTTGGCGGGATCTCCTTGCACCATCATTGTAGAATTATGACAGTGAGGGTCACCGGTCTCTTCATCTTCAGAAGATGCCACAGCTGACACCTTCAACCTTCCCCGTGACTAACTGCCCTCTCCCAAGGGGGCAACCCACCACGGTGGGCTGGGTGAGCACGGGAGGGCTGGGCTGTGGAGGCCACTGCCACCTCCACCACTGCCACCACCATCACCACCACCCTCACCATCACCACCGCCGCCGCCACCAGCGCCTCCACCACCGCCCCGGGGCGGGCTGGCGGGCGCAGCTCGGCGCCGGGCTCTCCCCAGGGCCGCCGCCTCAGTGGGGGCGATGACCCCCGCCGCCGCGCGCGCCCCCTCGCCCCCGTCCCTTTCCCGCCCGGCGGCGGCGCGCGCGCCCTCCCGCGGCCCGCTCCCGCCCCCGCCCCGCCATTGGCCGGCGCCGCCGCGCGGTCCTGCCGCCGTCAGCCGCAGCGCGGGCGGCGGGCGGTGGGGGGGGCGGGTGGTGTGTCCCGCACGTCATATCAGCCGCCCGGCCGCCATTGGCTGCGCCGCCTCACCCGACTGGACGCGGGCGCCCGGGCTGGCGCGGCGGCTCCCGCGCTCGGCGCTCGCGCCCGGCCCCGCCCCGCGCGCCCCGGCCCGGCCCGAGGGGAGGGGTGGCGGAGGGGAGCGGCGGGCCCGGCGCTGCCTCCGGCCGCGGGTAGGTCGGCGGCGGGTAACGTGACACCCGCGGCTGGGGGCTTATAAACCTTACACGGGGCGCGGGCCGCGGCGGCGAGCCGGCAGGGAGGCGGCAGAGCGGCGGCCGGTCGCCCTCCCCCACGGGCTGAGGCGGCGGCGGGCGCAGCCCCCTGAGGTGAGAGGGCGGGGAGGCCCGCGTCCCCGGTGCCCGGCGGGGAGGGGGTCGGCGCGGTTTTACACAGCCCCCCAGCTGGGAAGCGAGCCCCGTCGCCGAGGGAGAGGGTCTAAGGGAGCAGTGGGCGGGGGTCCCTGTCCCCGGCCTCCCCCGGGGCTTAGCCTCTCGGGTCACTGGGGCCGGGGGCCCCGCCGGTGACGGGCCGCAGCAGCGCAGCCCCCGGCCGTGTGGCCGCTGAGGTGGGTCTGGTCACCCCGCTCCTGCTCAGCGCCCACCTTTCCCCCCGGCCTGTCGGGCCCTGAGCTGCCCGGTTGGCGCTGGAGGAGGCGGGGGGCGGGGGGAGGTGCGTGTCAGCGGTGCGTAAGGCGTCGAGCTGACCCGTTGTTGGAGGGTTTTAACAGCCTGGCCCTGTGTTTCAGGACTCTGGTGAAGCCAATGCCCAGGCTGGAGAGCTGCACCTGGAGCTGTTCCTGCACTGCCAGGGGAAGGCACAAAACCCAGCTGGGGGACACGGCTGCTGGGCTGGCCGCCAAGGTGGGCGAGATGCTGAGTTCCTCCGTACCGAGCCCTTCGCTGGCATTGGTGGGTCACGGAGCACACAGCCCCAGTACCACCAGTGCCAGCAGCAGCACCACCACCACCACCTTGAACTTGAGTCAACACCTGGTGCAGAGGAGTGTGGTCCTCTTCGTTGTCGGTGCTTTCATGGCCCTGGTGCTGAACTTGCTGCAGATCCAGAGGAATGTGACTCTGTTCCCCGACGAAGTCATTTCTACTCTCTTCTCCTCAGCCTGGTGGGTGCCCCCATGCTGCGGGACAGCAGCAGGTGAGTTGCTGACTCCACGAGTGATCTTTTTCCCTACCCCTCCGTGGGGAGGAGAGGTGGTGAGGCTGAATTTGTGACCTGTGCGTGCGGGAGCTCAGTGCTTCCATCCCAGAGTGATGCCGACTCAGCCTTTTGGAAGGATGCATGCCTGCTCCAGCGTTATCCACGTGCAGGAGCCACCCACGCGTTTCCCGCGTGTCCCAAGGCTTTCTTTGAGCCGGTGCACTCTGAATGTAGATAAAAGTGCGTTTTTCCGGCGGTGCGGTCTGGAAGCGCGAGTGAGCGGTTCCAGCGCCGTGGCGCGGCGGTGGCTGTGGGAACAGGCGCTGCCCACGCAGCTCCGCCGTGCTTCCCTGGTGAGGGCGCGAGTTCACCGCGGGGTACCCCCGCACGCCCCCTCCGCCCCACGGCGGGGCACGAGTGGGCGTGGCAGGGCCGCGGCGTGCCGCGCTGTCCCCGCCCCCCCCCCCCCGCCGGCCATTGGCTACCGGCGAACTGGTGAGTGGCGGGTGGCGCTCGCCATTGGCTGCCGGCGCGAACTGGCCACGGGCTGGGCCGAAAACAAGGAAGTCACGTGCGGCGGCGGCTGCCCCCGGCCCCTGGCCGCCTCCGGAGCTGCAGCACAAAATACCCCAGAAAACGCGGATTGCGGTGCGGTTGGCACAGCAGCCAGTGCATTAGCGTTAATAAACCCACTCCTATCCTTGTCGAAACAAAATAAGGCTTTAATGAAGGATCGGAGGGTTAAAAAGACGTTAAATTTTAGGAAATAAACCCACTGTAATCATACCTTATTTGTACTGAAAGTACTTTAAACAACTCTTGCATTTTGTTTTTTTAATGCAGCGCTATTCATAGAATGGTTTGCATTGGAAGTTAAAGATCATCTAGTTCCAACCCCTTTGCTGCTCACCCAGGTTGCTCAAAGCCCCATCCAGCCTGGCCTTAAACACTTCCAAGAATGGGGGCATCCACAGCTTCTGTGGGCAACCTGTGCCAGTGTCTCACCACTCTCACAGTAAAAAATTTCTTCCTATCTAAACTTATCCTCTTTCAGTTTAAGCTATTCCGCCCTTGTCCTGTCACTGCAGGGCCTTGTAAAAAGTCCCTCTGCAGCTTTCTTGTCAGCCCCTTTAGGTGCTGGAAGGCTGCTGGAAGGTTTCCCTGAAGCTGCCTCCAGGCTGAACAGCCATTAACACTCTCAGCCTGTCTTCATTGGAGAGGTGCTCCAGCCTCTTGACCATCTTCATGGCCCTCCTGTGGACTTGTTCCAGCAGGTCCATGTCCTCCTTATGTTGGGATCCCCAGAGTTGAATGCAGTACTCCAGGTGGAATCTTGTAAGAGCAGTCAAGGGGGAGAATGACCTCCCGCAACCTGCTGACGTCTTTTGATGCAGCCCAGGATGTGGTTGGTTTTCTGGGCTGCAAATGCATCTTGCCAAGTCATGTTGAGATTCTTATCCATCAACACCCCCAAGTCTTTCTCCTCAGGGCTGCTTACATATTGGCATGTACTATTTGTACTTGATAGTAAGGGAGTATGAATGATACACCATTAACTTGAATGACTTACAAACTTTGTAGTAAAAAGAGGTTGATACACCCCAATGACAGTTCTCATAGTCCTGTCACAGCTGGATAAAACTCTGGCATTTAGCTGTTACCATAAGGTAAAGGATCTGGTAACTGGCATTAGAATAATAAAATTGTTTCAGCATCAGACCACGTGCCTGCCTTTGAATCATATGTCTTGTAGCCTTCTTAACATTGAAGTTACTAAGCTACTTCTCTTCAGAGTTTCGGGGGGGGGAAGGGTAGGAAAGGGAACAAAGACAGATGTTACATACAGTTATAAAGCAGCATGTCTAGCCCTGGAGTTGGTGACAACACATGGAGTTGCAAGGCTTAGAAGAACGAAACCCATCTAGTGTTTGTGCTAGCAACTGATCTAACACTAGCCTATGTTTTTCTTTTCCAACCAACATGCAGACTTGAGAAGATGCTATATGAGGAGAAAAACTTTGTCTGGTTAATAGTATGAGTAGTTGTTTTTCCCTCTCATAAATACGACCAATAGCAGGTGCTTCTTTAAGTTCAGCTCTGCTTCTATTTAGTATCGTAATCCACCTGATTTGGATGGGAGCATAGGCTGATCTACAGCCTGGCAGAAGAAGAGAAAGCAGCTCTGCCAAGAAACTTGAGTACAGGCAAATATTTAATTCAGGGCCTGATTCACAGCTAATGAGCTGAGTTCATAAAACTGCCCTGCACGTGACCAATAAACAGATATTGCATTACTCACTGTAACTCAGCTTTTGTTATGCTCTGTTATTTATTGGTACAAAACAAGCTTCTGCTCAGGATGTCAGATGGTACATGCTCATTGGAGAAAAGGAACTTAGAGTAACACTTTTAACGTTGCAATATGTATCTCTGCCTTAAAGATTCAGACAGATAATTGCTTGTTAGAGTGGAGTTTTTTCTTTTCTAAAGTAGGGGAGTAATAATTTGCTTTACTTCATCAGACTTGGAGTAGCATGACAAGTGCCTGTATTTTGTCAAGCACTTGTTTGCCAAACTAATACTTAGTAATATTGAAGTAATCATTGTATAATGGTTCGTACAAGTTGTGTTGCTTCTCTTGCAGCTGTTGTTGGCCTGCTGTATCCCTGCATTGACAGCCACCTTGGGGAACCACACAAATTCAAGAGAGAATGGGCCAGCGTAATGCGATGTATAGCAGTTTTCGTTGGCATTAACCATGCAAGTGCTGTATCCTTGAACTAATTTGCATTGTTGCTCGATGTGCTTAGTCTGTTGTCATGAAACAGTCTCTCCGACTCACATCTGTGAAAATTACAAAGGTAAGGATGGTGCTACTGGCAGAGACAAAATTCTCTGAGACTTGCAGTACACCACACCAGTTACTTTAAGATAGATAACACAGTTCACTTAAAAGTAGTTGGGGGGGGCTTCTGGGAGGGAAGAGGGGTAGACATCATGGTATGTCTGATTTAACTGCAAGCGTAACAGTATAGTTGTGTTATTTTAATTCGTATGTTGTCTGCATCTAAGAGTTAACACAGTTTACTGGTGAGGTACACTGAACAGTTTTCAGTCAGTGTTCTTTGTGTTGGATAATGGTGGTTTGGGCAGAAAATCTAAATCAGCAGTGATAACTAGGTTACTTGAGCCAGAAATCCATAAAAGTTAAATATATTGCAAAATAGTATATTCTTTAGACACTTAGTTTGACAAAAGTTGATGTTGCCTTTTTACTCACACTCCAGTCAAAGTCAACAAGAGCTATGATTGCTCGTCAGGTCTGAAAACCAGATCCCTAATGTATTGTAGAGATACAGAATCACGCTCATTTTCAGTTTTGAGTTCTCCCTTGTTCAATTTCAGCAGCAGGATGTCTGCGGACTTAAAAGAATTGTCCTTAACATCTTTTTCCAGAAACTAGATTTTGCAAACAACATCCAGCTGTCCCTGACTCTAGCAGCCTTGTCACTGGGTCTGTGGTGGACATTTGATCGTTCAAGAAGTGGTCTCGGACTTGGAATTACAATAGCCTTTGTAGCAACTCTGATAACCCAGTTTCTTGTATATAATGGTGTTTATCAGTAAGTTAAGCTTTTAAATTACTATTTGAGTTCTCATGTCTTAACTAGAAACAGGGATACATCTGCACTGGAAGTTAGTTATTAACATATTTAGCATATTCTTGTAATAAGACTTTTTGTTTGTCTAAGGCAGCTGATTGTCTCTTTTAGAAATGATCAGATGGAGAACTGAGGGTGGAGGGTGGAGAGCAGACAAACTGAGATGTATGTTGAAGTTGTAAAAGCTCAGAAAACTGAACTTACGCTGGCTTGGTGTATCATTAACTGGCTTCTAAACTTTGCTTGCTAGGACATTGGGTTTAAGAAGCTTACTAAGTTAACAGACTTCATTTGGTCTCCCTATTTCTTCTCCTATGTTACTGGTTTTTTGTTTGGGTCCAGAGAGAGAATTCCATAGCACCTTGTTAAGAGTATGTAAGGTGATGTTAATAACTTGCCTCTAACTTACTTCCTTTTGTTTACTAGGTATACATCCCCAGATTTTCTTTACATTCGTTCTTGGCTTCCGTGTATATTTTTCTCAGGAGGTGTGACTGTAGGAAACATAGGACGCCAACTGGCTATGGTAATTACTGTATAATTAGCATTTCCTTTAACAATCCAAATACATTCCATTGTTGTTAATCCAAGAACAAACTATGCCTTTAAGGGTATGACTCACAAACTGACAGAGATAGATAGGTATCTTCCCAAGAGTTGAAATGTAAGCGTACAATGTGTGTTGCCAGTAGAGTGGGAATTGTCTTAGTAAGTGTTTGAGTATCTTTTGTATTTAACGTTTTCCAGCAACAGTCTAAATAAGACTAGAATCAGCATGCCACTTCTGCTGAGAATCTTAATCACTCCTGCTCAGTACTTAGAGTACTTAGAAATAACATCTAAGGTAGCTAGAAAACTGAGCCACAAATGGGCTTTCTCTAATTATGCAGTAAAGCATTTTCTTATATAGATGAAAGGAAATGTCCCTATATAGCATTAAATTCCACTACTCTAGAGTAAAATATGCTCTTTCTGGTCACTTAAAATGTAGTTCAAATATCACTCCATATATGGGATAATACAGTATAAATTACAGTTTAATTTGCTAGGTTCTTAAGGAATTATTTCCTTGCAGCATATGTAAGAGTAAACCTGGCTGTATGCCTGCACATCAGCCTAAGGCTTGGTTGTGAAAACTGTTCTGACACTGATGGATAATAATAATTAATACTGTATTGATTTAACTTCTGTCTTCTTTGCTACATAAGTCCTTTGCATTGCATTTTTACTGAAGCAAGGGCATTTGTAGACTTAGGAGTTCCTGAAATAGTAGTCTCTGAACTGTTTAATAAGGGAGAGAGCTGCTTTTGGGGACTGAACCACGAATGAGTAAAAAGATTAATGTAAAGCTAGTTGTCTTGCCTGGAATGGGCTTTCTGTCTCTTCTGTCTAGCCTTGCTAACCCAATGGGTGGATGCAAATGTACTTCTAATGTGGATAGTCCGAACTTGACGCTGCGGCTGAACAGTCTTGCAGACAAGTTGGGGAAGAGAGCCTTGCTGCTTGACCACCACTACTAAAGAAATTAAATTTTAATGTTAGCCATTGATTCTCAGTTATGCTAAATTAACAGTAACCTCTTGTAGAAAAGGCTGTTGGGGGGAAAAAAAAAGGCATGGGGCAAATCTACACCTGTTCCTGAGGGGTTTTTTTCGTGCAGACTTGATACCGAGTTACAGATTTCCCTATGTGACCATGGTCACAACCTTAACTTCGTAGTCAATTTTGGTTTGCTCTGAGGTTCTTTAAAATACAAGCTCACCACTTCCCCTTCAAATTCCAGCAGTGCATACTGTCTGCATGTGTTTTTCCTTAGGACTGTGTGTATGGGGGGAAGAGAGGGTCATTTCTCTTTCTAAATTTGCCACTCACATTGAGTAAAGAAATATATTAATGTAGCTTTATTTAAGCTTTGCTATTGCAAGCAGAGTGTCAGAATAAAATTGTAGTCAGTTATATGCTACAGTTCTGTATTTCACATTGGCATATGCAGTACTTCCAGTTGCTATGCTTCTTAGGTGAGAAGGCAAAAAAAAAAAAAGGAGTCTTAAAGAAGAGCTAAAATAAACATAGGCACATAGGACTTTTTCTTTTTTTCCTTTGACTTTTTTTTCACCTGACATCTCACCTGAATGTAGTTAAAATCAGATTGGCTCCTGCCTGCAACTTTTCTGTCAAGCTTGTCATCTTACAAAGAAAGAGGGAAGTTGGCAAGGCAAAGCATTATATTCTGGTTGTTTAGAAGTATCTTGTCGTTACCACTACGTAGTCTGGAAAAACTTGAAGCCCTATATTTTCATAGGACCACTTCTGTATATCACTGTGAAGCATTCAGTGCTGGAGATCAATGAATATCACTTTTAAAATAGAATGGTTTCGTCAGCTGTTGTGAATGTGGCAAGAAGATGTAATATTGCATTTTTTTTAAACTAAACTTGAATAAAACAGTTATTTTTGTAGATATGTTCTCCTGTAGTCCCTGAGCTGTTTGGCTGCATGTGACAGTCACAGATCCAACAGTAGATATTTTCTGGGCATGTCTAGTGTAGAAGGCTGCACTTGTGGAAATTACTCTAGTGGAGTGAAGTTGCCTCACTTCTTCCTCAGCCCCTGTCTAGCTTTTGCAGTTAGAAAAGAAAGATGTAGAGCAGGAAATGTCCCAGAGACATCCCTCCCATCCTGAAAAATCTTAGCTGGGGGATGCTTTCTGCCTTCCATCGCTGGATTTCAAGTGAGCTTACATGAGTTAACCAACCTGAAGTTGCTCAGTCAGTGCTCGTTAAACGGACGGCAACACTTCACTTTGAGTTGTAACCATCATTCTCAACATCTGGTGAACTAGGGTGGTATTCGGAACTTGGACCTCACAAAAATCTATTGTTTGTTGCTGCTAGAGGCTGCAGAGCTCTGAATGCATTCAGTGCTTGCAAATACTTTTGCATTTTGACTCTAGAATGAAAAGAACAAGCTTGTTTTAAAGAAGTTTGTTAAATTTGTTATGCTTGACATACTACAGGGTTTCATACTAGAAAAGGGACTTAGGAGGAAATGAGTAAGTCTATCTGATACCAGGTGTTAGTTGGAAAATAAAGTAACATGCTTCAAGGCAATTTGAAAGAGGACTGTTAAAAAAAGCTGAATTAATGCCCATTAAGTGAAGCACTCTGTGCCTTCTGCTAAGAAATAAACTGAGATGGGGAGGAAAGCTAGCAAAGGCTTATAAAAAGTAGTGCAATTGGTAAGTGGATTTATCAGATTAACTAATAGAGGCATCACAGACCCATAATGATTTAAGGAGCACACGCTTGTTGAGCTCTTATAAGAAGCCATATCTGCTAGGTCATTGTCATCCTCTCTGAAGCTAGTTGACCATTTAATCGTTGAAAACTGCATGATGTACTCACTTACCAGATGGCATTAAAATATAATGTGCTTGGTATTTTTTATCCATAGGGTATTCCAGAGAAACCGCACAATGACTAAATCTTTGAAGAAGAGAGCATGATGCCAGTGTGAAAGCAACATTACGAAGATGTGTTCCTGTTTTAAATTGAAGATTATTTAGAAAAAATAATCTCTTTATGGGCTCACTGCACAAATGACTTGTGGAAAAAAAAATATTAATCCACTCTTAGAATAGCCAAGTGAAATTAACTGCTTATCTTGAAATCTTACCCTGATTTACCGCGTAAGCATTTGCGTATGGCTGTTCTCTGGAAGAGTTTAACACCAAGTTGCATACAGCTGTTCAGGCTAAGTGGCAGTTTTCCAAGTATTAGATTCCAATGTAAGTTATTGAATCAGCTGCCGTATTTTAAAGCCTTGAAACTGAAATTTAATTACAAGCTCTTGTATCAGTGCCCAAAGGAAGTAGATTGATGGTGCTTAACAATGATGAAGTATGGTTTAATAGGAATAGTATTTATCCAAATCTTTAAAAAATAGGGTTATTTAAAAATAAGAGTGATCGAAACAGATTAAAGGCATTGCACTAATGCTTTTAGGAGTCTTATGAAGGAATCATGCCCTTACTTGTTATGCTGCATTAAGTTTCTGTCTTTGATGGTGGAGAGGGTTGGAGGGAGAAAAGGTTGGAAGTCACTTAGTTTAGAATTCATAAATTCAGTACGATAGGTGAACAATGGAGACAATCTTGTTCGAACATGAACTATATCAAGAAATTCTGACTGGAAATTTCATTACTTCTGAAACTTGCAGTTAGGTTTGCAAGAATCACGTTCTAGCCCCAGTTCAGGAAGAAGTTTAAGGGTGTCTGCGCACTCCTGCTTAATAGGGACATACACTTCAGTATCTCACTGAAGGAAGTCTTAGGTATCTTAAATGTCTGGTGTCACTGGGAAACTTGCATTGCAGGTCAGTGCTTGGCCATTGAGTACGTGCCCCCAACTCCTTACATTTGCTGTTTCCTCCTAGAGGTGTCCTTGATCTTGCTTCTGTTTGAGTCAGGGTTTTGACTGAAACGATGGGAAACAGAAGCAGGCCTAAAATGTGATGTAAACTGTATGTGAAGAATAGCGAACAGCTTGTTTTCTCAGTTCAGTTTCTAAAAGAGATCACTACTTGTTTTTTCACAACCCTATAGAACTTGCAATCTGTGATTGCCTTCTTAAAAAAAAACAGAAGTGCTTCTGTCACTACATTAAACATTTGGTGTTTCTTAATACTTAGTTCTGGTGAGCACAAGGTATTCATTTGATAGCTTAGACCACAGGAGACCTAAGTAGCAAGTATTAGGTCTTAAAGTTGAAGTGCAATGTACAGTAAATCTGAGCCTCATGTTCTCTTCATTATCGATCATTTCTTATGAGAGATTAAAGAGAAAAGGTTCTGAGTTCATTTCAATGCTGCATGGAGTCAAATGGAGCAATAATTTATTTAACTAGTAAAGCTAGTTTTGTTGTATCTTTTGTTGAACCCAAATTTTTAGGAATACTCCAATTTTGTGGTTATGGTGTACTTGTAAACTTTTATGGATTTGCCTTTTCGTATTATGCAATTTTTTTGTGTTCATTTCCAATCTCACATGGCTTCAGACACAGTTAGAGGCATCAGTTAAAGGCTGACCATCAAAAAAAGTTGAGGCCAGGTAGCAGTGTTCTGGCTGTTTTCACTCTTCTAAGGGAATGCTGTAACTGCTGCTTGTGCTTTTTTGTAGCAGGAAAAGTTTAGCACAAAGTCTGTATTACAGAGCGGACCCCGATTCTAATCTTGCTTTGGTGTAAATCAAGAGTAATTTCATTGATGTGAGATCCTTCTTCAAACCTAAATAATCACATTTTTTTAGGACTACCTGAAGAAAGTAGCTCCTCAGATCAGGACTGAATCAGCTCAGCTGTTTTAAGAAGTATGCTACCTGCTGGGGAGGCAGTTTTGTAACCATCTTGAAACCAATTTCAAAACATTGTAAAACCAGATGTAAGTAAAGATGACAGTGATCTCTACAGATGTTTGATAGAGAAGTATTTAAGACTTATTTGTAAAGACTGAAAATAAATCTGTATGTGTTAGAAATAATGCAGCCAAAAATTAAGTCAAAAGTTCATTTTTTGCCAATACTTCTGAGTATCTTAACCAAAGTAGTTTAAGTTTGGAAGAGGTGGGGAGGGGAGTGAAGAAAATTTGCACTATTCTGAATTTGAACACTTAAATTCTCATTCTTACTGATAAGTTTTCAGCGGTGTGTTTGGTTTTACACTTTTTTTACTATTAAAGTTTTAAGATCAAGTCATGTTTGCCTTGGATTCTCTGTATTCACATTATGCAGGAATCTTGCTTGAAAAGGCCAGTTGTTATGGTTGCATAACAAATATTCAGTCATGCATACTCAGTGGTTTAAAAAAAAAAAAAATACCCCTAAACTGAACTTGGAGAGATTAACCTTTCGAGTGGCTTCTGGCCTGCGTTATACAGTTGAAGAAAAAATTCTTGCTATTGTACCAACAAAGCAGCATAGGTGTATGTTCTGGTTATGTGACTTAAGGTACATAATCTTATTACCATTGTCTTCCAAGATGCTGAAATTCATAACTTGAAACAAAATAAGGATGGGGCAGGGTAAACATGCAAGCTCCTTTTGTGGCTTGGTTATCTGCAGTAGCAGTTACTAAAGTCTGAAGCATCTTGCAGTGCAAACAGTAAGAATGAGCAAGCACAGATGATAAAGCTAAGCAGTTCCAAAAATGTTGCATCATCTGATTTAGGGAAGATGGTATCCTGCAAATTTAGACAAAAAGTCTTCCAATTTTACTGCACTTAAATATTTATTTCAGACTTGTAGAAGCTGCTGCGTTTGTGGTGTGAATAATAGAATGGCTTTTTGATCAGTGCATTGAATTTCATCTATATCAGTGTAGAGTCTGGCTTAGCTGAAGGAAGCTTCATTAGGAACTTCTTAACTATTTTAGCTTAAATATCCTTCGTTTGCTTAACTTCAGTGCATGCTCTATTAACAGCTCCAAGCTGAGGGTGGTTCACATCCTACAGGTACATTGCTTTCCCTGAAACTCTGCTCAGATTTTGTCAAAAGGAATTAAATATTTTCTTGGAAAAAGCTGTGGGATGCAGCCTAGTCTTGGAGAACTAGGACATGATGGTCTCCTTTTAAGACAGACAATTAAAGACAATTTTAAGACAGAATTTCTAAAGGAAAACAATAAAGTCTTCCAGCAGGTGTGATGATTTGACTTGTGCATAGTTGCTGCAAATTTGTTTGGTGGGTTACTCAGCCTTCGGCTTTAAGCGTGGGGATTTGCAGGTGCTAAATTAGCCACAGGAGGGCCCATAGTCTGTTCTCTGAATGTAACAGGAACATATTGAGATGAATAATGAAATTAAGTCTCAGTTGCCTTACTGCACATCAGAGTAGCTCCAAAATTCATGAGAACAAAGTATTACATGCTGGACTAATTGAACAAAGCATACTTCATATAAGAGATTGAGGGCCCTATCTTGGAAACCTGTGAGAGGTACAGGTGATGCAAGGTTCTTCCATCTAAAAAGTCAAGGAATGTGCCTACAGGTGATGGTGATTTCTCTGGGCAATGAAGTACCACCCTCATTGCCCAATACCTAGTTTGGAGTCATCTCCCTGTGTTTAAATCCTCCTGTTTTGCAGCAATACTGTTCTGTCTTCATGGGCTACAAACAGGGAGAGATAAATTACCTATGCAGTAAAACCACAGTCCTCATGCCGATCTGTGTGATAAGAAAGTCTGGAAGTTGTGGTGGTGCTTCTGGCTTGCTCTGGTTAACTTTCAAAGACAGAATTCAAAATACATATGATAATGTCTATAAATACTGCATTACTGCCCAAAAAGTCATAAAGGCTCAGAGCTTTACTGAATTTGACTCAGTAAGTCTTTCTCTTGCTGCAAATCATGTTTTCTCCATTACAGTAAGTTGTGTCTGTGTACTAAGTAATTTGAGTGCTATTATATTTAATGTCAGGCAAGTGCTACAGAGATTACACCAACTTGCTGTGTTTCCTAGGATTTAAAATACCAGTTACAAAGCAACATTTTTGCACAGAAACAAAATATGGCTTTCATTTTTCTCCCATGCAGTAGCTAGCCAGTGGTTCCAGCAGTGCCCTGTGGCAGCCAAGCAAGTATCTCTCAGGCCACCCATGGCTTGGGGCTAGGAGGGGAAGGCGAACTCCTGTAGCTGCTCCAGGGATGCTCCAAGCTTCCTCTTCCCAAAAGCAGTAGATGTTGAGTATTGTCTGTGCCGATGCTGATTATTTGGTTTCTAACTGGTCAAAAACAGCCCAGTAGCTCAAACAGCAAGAACTGGAATAATCACAGAACTAATTACAGCTGGCCCACATTTTCCTGGGTGGACAGAGGAGAGAAAAGGGTGGTTTTCACCCTTTCCCTTGAGGTTCTCACCAGACAGAAGAGCACACGTTCCTGCGTTGCACAATCTGTCCATGTGCTGCATGGGCCAACTCCTGAAGACTGGGTTGAGTCTGGGTTAGCGCCATCACAGCAGCTGAAAGTGTGGCACAAGCCAAAGCTAACAGACTTCACAGGGGTCACATTTATCCACCCTGAACATCCTCAGCCCCCTTCAGAAAGCCTTGAAGGCCAGTAGTACCGAGCTGAACTGGCTCATGTATATGTAAGTCCTGCTGGAGGTGGTGAATGTCTCTTACCTGCATATGAGTGCACAGGAGGTTCATCCTTTTCAAGGTATCTTAGGTGCCCAAAAATTAAAAGATAACCTGGATTCACAAGAGAGTTGAGGTCCCATCCAATAAGGGCCCGTGACAGAAAGGCTCACTGAGATGTTCCTGCAGAAATGTAAATTGTTTGCATGTGACCATGGAGTTCTTCAGGACACAAGGTCCCGTGGCTTTTCTGGCTGTGTTGTGAATTGCAGTGTACCAGAGAGATGCATCTGAACAAAACTTCAGATCAGGTGGCTTAGGATGACAGCTTGGAGAAGCCTTTATCCTGCGATGCAGAAAGGCCCGTGGCCAGGTGGGAACATGCCCAGCAGTACCTACAGCCTTTCCTTCCAATCACCAAAGAGTTGCTGGGACATGCAGAGTTGAACAAGGGGGCTGTGATCCCTTTTCAGGGGGGAGATTTCTAAACCTTTGGCTTGGACACAAAGGAGATGTTATGTTACAGAGGCCTTTTAGGAGCAGGAGATGGTATGATCACTGAGAGAGGTCACTGAAGTTCAGGTTTTCCTGGACACGTTAAGGTGCTCCTCAGCTCATCACCTAAAATCCATTGGTCTGGCCCATGATGTGGGGCTTTGGGGGTTGTGGTGTTTCCTCTCACCACAGGCTGGCACGTACATGAGGGCAAGTGCCCAAATGGCACTAGCTGTTCATGTGTTTTAGTGATTACAAAAGTCTTTCATCAGAGGTGGCTGTGGGACATCTGCCACTGACTGCAGTAAAAACAAGACCAGGCCCTTATATTTTTTGCGTGAAGCCAAGACCTCCAAGCACAAAGTCTGGGCCAACTGAAACACCTGTTACCATCTTGAAATAGTTGTTTTGATTCTGACCTCTGAAAAGTGGTCAAAGTTGTCTAACAAAAAAAAAAATGCTTCACCAATTCAAAAATCTAAACCATGCTTTTTTATAAAAGTGGGATGAGCCACTTCAGTTTCCAAAGTTCTTTCCCAGTTGTTTTTCATGTTACAGAAATTCATCAGAATGTGTTGCTTTAGGAATCACCTTTTGTTTTGATAAATCAACACTTTTTTGGCCCCCCCCCAAAAAAAAAGTTTTTTCCAAAAATTCTTGATCACTTCTACTAAGCATCTCCCTGCTCACTCACCAACCTCATCAATCTTTTATTTCCTGGCCCAGGGTAATCACTTTCTTCTTCTTCTTTCTTGCCTCTTCTCAATTAAACAGCCTCCTCCAGGCTTGACACTGGCTTCATCACCCTTCGGACCTCATCTTTCTCCATGCCACCCCAATGGTGGCTTGAAAGGCAGCAGATACCTGTGCTGGATCTGTAGTCTGCATGCTGCACTGTCTGCACCTTTTTGTTCTCAGACTTTATGCTCAATTTGTTCAAGGCTTTCCCCTCCCCCCCCCCCCCCTCTATTCCTGCCTGTGTCTGAACCTTTCCACAACAAAAAAGCCAGCTTGCTGGAAGGACTCGCATCCCCACCATGGTGCCAGAGGGAGCAAGCAGGGAGCTGGGTTGTTGTGCGGAATCTCTGCCTTGTTCTGACAATTGCATTTCAGAAGATGAACTGAAAGGTTTTTAAATTATTATTAAAAAAAAAAAAAAAGAAAAAAAAGAGCATTCTTACCTGTTCTGCCCTGGCTCAGAAGAGCAGCTTTGTGGTGCCAGCTACACAGCTGCCGTGTTGTACTGGAGACTGGAGTGATTTCAAACAGCATCTCTTGGAGATGGCATACCTCAGGCTGTGTGTTAACTCTGAAACCTACAAGCCATCGTTCAGTTTTTAATACCAGTACCTATTTTGCTGTTTTATAAAAAGAAAGCTACTGTTGAATTTAATGTTAGGTATTATTCAAACCTGATGTTATCCAAAAGCTAGAAAACTTGTCTGTGATCTCTGATCGCTCCTGGTGGTCAGCTGGCAGTGGATAGTCCTTCTGGTGGGGGTCTGTACTGCTGAGCTCTTGCAGGACCCTGCAGGAGCCTGGGCACTGCGTGGAGCCGTACTGGCGGGCTGAGCAATGGGCTCTGGTTTCTGCAGGAAATGTGCTGCTGCTGGGCTGCAGGAGGAGGCAAAGTGAGCTGAGATGGGCAGGAGGTGCAGCACACCCCAGCCAGCACTGCGCAAGCCCACCTCAAATTTTGCCCTGCAAGGATCAGACAGCATAGTTCAGAAATCCCTGCAAAGCTAATGGAGATGCAGACCTAAAGCTAAGGAAGAATCACCAGGAATACATGCCTGCTGACTTATCCAGCATTAGCAAACTAAAAGGGAAAAATCAAAACTCCAAGGGCTCTCTTGTGCAACAGAGACCTTGTCCAGAAAAGCAGAGCTCATTGATTTCTGCGCAGAGCTCTGCAGCAATGAACTTCCTTGCAAGCTCTGGTTTTAAACATCTTGCCTTGCTTTACTGAAGCACACAGACAGTGCGGTTGCTGAAGTCCTGATCCCAGAAAGGATTCAAACACAGGACAGGAGGTGTGTCATAGGTGAAATCAGTGGGACTGGAGATGCACTGAGCATCACAAGCAGCTCCAGGTCTGGAGTTCTGCTCGCAGAAGGGAGCAACAGCCATAGCGGAGCAGCAGTGACTGTCACGGCTAAGGGCTGGAGGTCAGCCATTGAGTAATCCTGCTACCAAACCTCCCATAGATCACCTCCCAAGCACCTTGCTTAAGGCTATTTTGAAACAAGCTGAGTAAGAGTGGGTAAAAACATCAGGAAAAGACCCACACAGTAGTAAGCAGCTCAGTTACCAGCTGGAAGTGGAAGAAGATAGTAATGGTATCTAACAGGATAACCAGTCCTGATGATTTTACTCGGATTTTTATTAGATTTTTTCTTTTCTTGCACAGAAAACACTTGGTAACACCAGGGCAGATCCTGGCAACGTTGCTTAGTTTTTGCTTAATCTTTACTCAAAGAGCTTTCAGTGCTGCTGGGATGACAGGCCTACCATGGTATAAATGAATCCATACTGAATACAGACTTGAAGATACGACAGGAAGGGCTAGTGATTCTCTCGGTGGAACTCAGACATTACCATAATTTTAGACACCCCAAGGTATTCAAGGCATCCCTATGGGGCTGATAGATTTGTCACAGGAGACGCATAGCCTCCAAGAGTGGCAGCTGAAGTCCAGACTGAGGATGTGGGACATCTCAGTTAGAACCACAGAATCATAAAAATATTTAGGTTGGAAAAGACCTTTAAGATCCTTGAGTCCAACTGTTAACCCAGCACTGCCAAGTCCACCACTAAACCATGTACCTCAGTGCTGCATTCACACACCTTTTAAATACCTCCAGGGATGGTGACTGAACCACCTCCCTGGGCAGCCTGTTCCAACACTTGACAACCCTTTCAGTGAGGAAATTTTTCCTAATATCCAACCTAAACCTCCCCTGATGCGACTTGAGGTCTTTTCCTCTCATCCTAAAAGAAGACAGCACTAAGCGCAAGTTTTGAACCCCACCCTCAGTGTCCACTAATACATGAACCAAAGTTGTTGGTCAGTGTTTAAGCTGAGAAACACCAGGGTTTCAGGATTTTGCCCAACAAGCAAACATTGGAAGTAGACCCTGAAGCCAGCAATGCCCAGATATCTCAGCATCATCACACCTGCAGCTGATGGTCATGAGAAGGAGCGATCTCCTGGAAGGTGTGGCCAGGTGAGGGAAGTTTGAACGCAAAGTTAGGAGGTTGGTAGAACAAGTAGCCTCACACAGGAGCCAGTGAATGAGTCTTTCCCATCAGATCTGCAGTGGGACTTGGGAGAAAGAACAGCTGCATTTGCCTGCCTGCTCCTTGGGCATGTTCCACCTGCTTAATTGAAGGCAGGTCCAAATGAGCCATCTGTTGACCTGGTTGAGGAATCAAACCTTCCCGTTAATTTAAAGATATTTTTACACATTATTAAAGGCCTAGAAGGAAAGGAGAGATGGATAAAAAACAACGATAAGAAGCTTTGCCTTAGAGGCACAGGTAATATCTGTAACAGCTGCTACACCCTATGCCTGAGCTAATTGTTAAATGAGTCACCCTGGCAGAAGAAGCATTAATAAAGGGAAGCGAAGACTGAACATCTGGAAAATAATATGAAAGGGAAGAATTTTCATATTTTGGAACTCCTTGCTGGGTGGGAACTGCTTGGGGAGACGGCTTTAATTGCTTGTCTGAGAGAATGAAAAGTGCATCTATTCCCAGACTGAAATCAGCAGTCATTGCGTATTCCTCTCCGCTCTCCCGTCCCAGTGCCACAACTGTTACGTGGGGCCCTGACCTGCAAAGACCAAGACACGCTCCTCATCTTCTGCACCTCCCCAGCCAGCAGTGCAGGTTCATAAAGCCAACGGCATGCACCAGCCTCGTCAGGACCTGGTCCAAGCTCAGGAGAAGCTTGTCTGAGCAGGCGAGTGCAAGATGCCCTATCAAAACAAGGTTATTCTGGTGGCACCTGTGTCTGGGTGCTGGTGGGTGGTTACCAGGTTTCATTTTGACATACCCTCTTACTGCCTGGGGCTGTCAGACTTTCTTGTCAATGGCCATGGGGCAGGCGGGGAGAACATCAAGCCTTGTGCCACCTGCTCCTGCTGCGCATGGCCCTGGGTCTTCGCTGGGTACAGGGAGCTAAAGGCACGGTGTCCTGGTTTCAGCTGGGATGGAGATAATTCTAAAGGCATGGTGTCCTGGTTTCAGCTGGGATGGAGTTAATTTTCTTAGTGCAGTGCTGTGTTTTGGCTCTGATGTGAGAACAATGTTGACAGGACACCGATGTTTCAGTTGTTGCTGGGTGATGTTTATACTGAACCAAGGACTTTTCGGTTTCTTGGGCCCTGCCAGCAGAAGGGCTGGAGGGGCACGGGAAACTGGGAGGGGGCACAGCCAGGACAGGTGACCCAAGCTAGCCAAAGAGGTATTCCATACCATATGGTGTCATGCTGAGTATATAAACTGGAGGAAGAAGAAGGAAGGGGGGGACATTTGGCATTATGGTGTTTGTCTTCCCGAGTAACCGTTACGTGTGATGGATCCCGGCTTTCCTGGGGATGGCTGAACACCTGCCTGCCCGTGGGAAGTGGGGAATGAATTCCTTGCTTTGCTTTGCTTTCATGCACAGCTTCTGCTTTACCTATTAAATTGTTCTTATCTCAACCCTCGAGTTTTACATTCCTTTCCGATTCTCCTCCCCATCCCTCAGGGTGAGGGGGAGTGAGCGAGTGGCTGCGCGGTGCTTGGTTACCAGCTGGGGTTAAACCACAACACATGGTCAGGTTTCTCCCTCTACAGAAAAATGGCACCACCAAGGTACAGCAGGCTGCTCTGTGCAGACCTCTAGGGACACCCGGTTCACCTTGGCCAGGAGCTCTGCGGGAAGTGTCCGCACCACAGCCTGAGTCAGACCCTTTCCCCGGTTTGACACTTGAAACTGGGCTGTATGAAACTCAAGAATGTTCTCGGGTCTTGGTCAGCTTTGGTAAGGAGAACCAAACTGGGATGTGATGGATCCCTCTGGCAGTGGGGTGCTGGAAGTTTAGCACATACCTGGAAAACGGGTTGTGCTGCAATGCCTGTGCTCTAACTGGTCTGACTGGGCTTAGTTTTTCTGCTCACCGTTTCTTAAGAGGCAGAAGCAGCTGATGATTCTTCCACCTTTCCTCCGTTTGTTCTTCTCGCTCTTCTGCCATTTTGCACTTTCAGTCTACTCTTTCCTATCTTGCAGAAGCAGCTCCTTGACTGAACACCTTCAAACAGCGCTATACAGCCAGGAGATCTCCATCTAGGCCTGGAACCGACCAGCCCAGGGTTGGTTTCTGCATGTGTGTGCCCGGCCAGGCAGCTCCCGGGCAGGGGCTTCTCCGGGTACGTGTCCAGGTGGACACAGTGCGTCTGCAATGGGCACGCAGTGAGAGCAGGGGAGAGAAGCAGCACCGAGCAAGGGCTCTGCAGCAAGGCAGGGGTCACAGCTCTCTGGTTTCAGCAGGGATGCAAAACATGAGCAGTCTGATCCACTTTTCTAAATAGAACCTAAAAGCAGCTCAGCTGCCACCCAAATGCGATGCTGCGCTCAACCAGAGCTTGCGAGGTGTCACCAGTGGCACATCAGGACCCTCAGAGCTTTTCATTTCCACCTGCAAAAGGAACAGGAGAGTTTGCCGGTATTTTACATTTGCATTTTTGAAGGTGAAGGTGCCAACCAGAGCACAGGCACCCCACTCGCAGGGTCCCCCGACACCGCCTGACATGCCCCAGGTCCCACCCCTCCCCTCCGGCGCCACCGAAGGGAGGACAGCATCGGACACCTATTTCTAACGAGTTGAACACAAAATTTCAAGTAACTGGCAACTCTGATCTACGTCTTCCTGATTTTCTTCTAGAACAGGCATGCATAGGAATCAATTTTGCTGGCAGGGAAATCGGAGGAGTTGGACAGGAGATCTGACACGGGGACATGTCACCAGCCTGTCACAGCGTGTGCCGTGACACTGTGGCGCAGCGCTCGGGAGAGATGTCTAGAGATGGGGAGCAGCAAAGGGCTCAGCGGGGCCGTGGCATGGGTGCCAGGGGCAGGGATGGAGAGGGAGGGCACCCTTGGGTGCAGGGAGCAGAACGCCACCGAAGCACGGGCAGAGAAGAGGCTGTGGCAAAGGCGGGCGCACGCGGGGGGCCAGGGCCGGGCCGGCACATTCCCAAACATCCACGCAAGGATCCTAAAACGTAATTATGAAATTTTAAAAAACAACTTGACGTTATAATTATAACGGTTCCTGGAGGAGCCGCGTAATTGAATTCTAGGGTGTCTCGCTCTCATTGCAGGCGCTAACAAGAGAATGGCTCAGCTTCCCTCGCAGCCTTCCCGGAGCCCTGCAAAGCTCGGGAGACACCCAACAATTCAATTATTGTTTCCCTCTGGAAACCAGATCATTTTAGACACGCGGCCAGCTCTAATTACAAAGGAGAGGGGGGAAATTTCTCGTGTCCAAAATTATTTGACTCATTAAAAGGATTTACTTTCCACCAGGCCTAAAGAGTGGAAGCTTTGGTGGCAGGAGGGGAAGGAGGGGAGGAGCGGCAGTGCTGGCTGGGGGGGTGAGAGACCCCAGCATCGCAGCAGGATCCCCGGGAGCCTCCGCAAGGGGCTGAGCCCCCCCAGGTCCCCCTTCCCCAGCTCAAGCCGGTTTTCCACACAGAAGGAAAACCAGGGCTGCGGCCAGGGGTGGCCGGGCAGGTGGGTTTCATGGCAGAGCAGGAGGCTTCGCCCAGGCGGCTTGCGAGGAGAGCTGCTCCCAGGGCCGGGATCTGGCAGGAGCGAGGCCAGGGCTGGGGCCAGGGGGAACGTGCCTCCCCCTCAGCAATAAAACCATGAGGATTTTTGCTCAAAAGATTCATTATGACGTCGTGGTTCTTTTTTCTCAGGTTATTTTTAAATGCTCTTTTGTGGAGCAAGAGCATTTTGTGTAGGGGAGGTCCCTTTTCCAATTACCATTAATTAACTCATCTCTAATAGATTTTTTTATAGCCCTCCATTTCCCGGGGCTGGGCAAAGGCAGCAGGCAGGACGCTGAGCTGCTGCTCTGCCCCAGGATGGATCAGGCTGCTCCCACCCCCCTGCCCCGAGACAATGCTTTAGAAGGGGTTCATCTGGTTTTTTTCCATTTTTATATACATTTTTGTAATTATAATAATGCCTCCATAGGCTTTGCAGGGACGATGCTTCCACCTGGTGTGCCTGACTTGGGCAAAGGGGAAGGGATGCTGGGCACGGGACTCGGGGACCATCCCATATCCCCATCCCCAAATTCTTCTCTCCTTTCCAGTGCAGCGAAATGAATTCCAGAGCAATGTTTATGGCTAATTTGAAATCTAGCCCTTGTTAGATAATCCTGTTAGTAGCTTGCAAAAACAAGGAACCCCTTGTATAATCAGTAATTATAACAGGCTTTTTATGTTAAATTATATCTAATAGGCAAGACAAAAAGGGAGATGTGTTTTCGGATGGAGCCTTGCTTGTCCAAAAAAAAAAAAAAAAGTTTTCTCCATGGTGAAATTATACCTCTAGGGGGGGAATTAAAAAAATTAAGCGGTGGGGATGTCAGTGCCGAGGTGCCAGGGAGCCGGAATCGGGGTGATTTTGCTGCCCCCCGGCAGGACCTGACCCAGCCGGGCACCGTCGAGGGCTGCGGGGTGCGGGTGGCCGCGGGGGCTGGGTGCCCCTGCCCGGCTGGGTGCCCCGGAGGCAGCAGGGGGAGGAGGAGGAGGAGGAAGAGCATGTGCACCCCAGGGCAGAGCCATGCCGCCCCCCGGGCCCCCGCTGCTCGACGGGGCGGGCGGTAAGCACCGCTCCGCCGTAGCGCAGCCCAGCGCAGCCTGGCGGGGGGCAGCGCGCAGGGCGGGGGACGCTGGCTGCGCGGCCGGGCGCGCTTTGTGCGCGGCCACGGGAGGAGCGCTTGCAAGGGGAAGAGGGAAAGAAACCGCAGGGGCGAGTGGGGGGTCGGGGGACCCTAACGACAAGCGGCGCCACCCAAAAGAAAAAAAAATAAAATAATAAAAAATAAAAATAATAAAAAAATTCCCCAGCCGCGCTGGCTGCTGCAGAGCAAAGGTCTTTGTGCCCCGCGGGAGACCAGCAACCACAGCCTGGGGGCCCACAGCGGCCCCCCAGCCGCCCGCGGAGGGTCCGCGCCCGCGGAGGCGGCAGCGGCCGAGCGCGGCTCCGCGCCGCTTGCGGGTTCCCCGCGCAGGCGGCCGCGGTGTGGCCCGGGGCGCAGGTGCTCACCCTCAGCC
This sequence comes from Falco naumanni, assembly GCF_017639655.2. Classification (NCBI taxonomy): domain Eukaryota; kingdom Metazoa; phylum Chordata; class Aves; order Falconiformes; family Falconidae; genus Falco; species Falco naumanni. Next base: position 53,626,046 of record NC_054057.1, on the reverse strand, counting down.
CCTACTCTGCGTTGCCGCTCCGCGGGGCCTGAGGGCTCCGGTCCGCGGAGATGCGGTGACAAAGACCCTTTTGTCTGGCTGTAGGGCCACCGGCCCCGGGTTCTGTGGGTTATTGGTTGTAAGGTCTGACTGAAATAAAAGACGGTAAAATAAAATAAAGGAAAGCTAAAATAAAATAAGTAAAATAAAAAATAATAAAATAAAATTATAAAATAAAATAAAATAAAATAAAATGAGATAAGATAATGCCGCGGCAGGCTGGAGTGCGCGGTTCTCCGCAACTTTTTCTCATTTTAAAATTATACTTTCATTAAACCGTCCCCTAAAATGTGACAATGTTTAAACACCGGAGTTATTGTAAATACGTTTCATCAAATAGACTCTGGAGGAAATCTCCCTCTATAAACAGGCAATCTTGTCCTTTCAACACGTCTATAATCAGAAAATCTAATTAAAAGCTGACGCGAGCGCGCCGTTCTGCGGACCGGGCGCAGGGCGGGCAGGCTGCTCCGCGGCGGGCGGCTGCGCGGCCGCGCAGGCTCCTTCCCGGTTTTACATGCTAAATCCGCCCGCCCGCCCGGCTCTCAAACACCGTGTGTCAGGACGAGAAGCAAATGTTGTTTTAGCAGGGAAGGAGTAATAACACGGCCGTTTATGCAAGCACATTAGAGAGCCGGGAATCCTGCCTGCTAGTTAAAATTTTTGAGCCAGAAAATTAAAAACAAATATTTAACTTCGCAGTTTTGAACCCCTGGCTGCTACCGCCGTTAAACTTTCCGCATGCATATTCAATGAGCTAAACCCCTGCTCTCGCCCAGCCGAGGGAAATGGCTTTAATGCGGTTTAAAAGAAATTAATCAAAGTCTGGATCGATTCCTCGCCCAGGCGCGGAGGGGACGCGCTGCGCGCAGCCGGGCCGGGGTCGCTCTGCCGGAGGGGGGCGAGTCCCCGGCAGCCCGGCGGTGCCCGGCGCTGCGCCCGCCGGCGCGGAAAACCCCGCGCTGAGGACGGGGCGGAGCGGCCAAGCGGGGGGGGTCGGTCCCGCTCCCGGGGTCACCCGCGCTGCTTCCGCGGGCGCGCACCGGGCCGTCTGCCGCCGCCCCCCGGCAGGGGCTCCGCACCCGCGCACGGCCCCGCGGGACTCTGCCACCCCCGCCGGCGGCTCACACCGGGCGGAGGTGGCGGGGGCAAGGGGGGACCGAGGCCCCCGCGCAAGCCCGCGGAGCGCTGCGGCGGGGCGCGGGGGCGGCACTGAGCTGCAGCGGGGCTGAGCAAGGGGGAGTGGGGATGGGGCTTCGGAGGGGAAGGGGGAAGAGGGAAGGGGGAAGGGGGAAGGAGGAAGGGGAAGGGAAGGGGAAGGGGAAGGGGGAAGGGGAAGGGGAAGGGAAGGGAAGGGAAGGGAAGGGAAGGGAAGGGAAGGGAAGGGAAGGGAAGGGAAGGGAAGGGAAGGGAAGGGAAGGGAAGGGAAGGGAAGGGAAGGGAAGGGAAGGGAAGGGAAGGGAAGGGAAGGGAAGGGAAGGGAAGGGAAGGGAAGGGAAGGGAAGGGAAGGGAAGGGAAGGGAAGGGAAGGGAAGGGAAGGGAAGGGAAGGGAAGGGAAGGGAAGGGAAGGGAAGGGAAGGGAAGGGGAAGGGAAGGGGACGGGAGGCAAGGCAAGGCAAGGCAAGGCAAGTTGTCTGGAAAGAATCAAGAAAGAAGAGGAGAGCGAAAGAAGAGAAGGAAGGAAGGAAGGAAGGAAGGAAAAGAAAGAAAAAGAAAGAAAAAGAAAGAAAAAGAAAGAAAAAGCGGGAAACAGGAAAAAAAAAAAAAAAAAGAAAAAAAAAAAAGAAAAAGCAAGAAAGCCGCAAGGTAAGGGGAAAGAGAAGCAGCCAAGGCAGCTGGGTGGGATTTGCTCCCACCTCGGCAGGGCACGGAGGCTTCGTGGCGGCCAGGCAGGATGCGGCAGCCCCGAGCCGGCTGCGCACCCCGAGCCAGCACCCCCGCCGGGCAGCCAGCACCCATGCCAGTGGCACAGGCTCACTGTCACCACAGCACCTGCCCTGCCGCCTCTCCCCTCGCACACGAAATCATTCCCATTTGTCCTGCTTTTCCCTTTCTTTTTTTCCCTACCGTCCGTTTGCCAACCGAGTATCATTTCTCGGTAAAATTCAATTTAACGCCGGCAGGATGCACCGAGCGCCCCAGGTCCTGCTGCAGCGGGACGGGGCATTTGCCGGCGCCGCGGGAATTGCAGCTTTTGGGGGGATTTGGGAGAAGCTCAGCACCGTGAGCCATTTCCTTGGCTCGCTGGGGAAGTTTGTGCAAGTTATTTTTACTGATGTAAAATATTTACTGATGTGCTCCTGTTAGATTGTTCTGGCAGCTGCAATTTCCGTGTGACATACCCATCCTCTCCTTCGAAAATCGCAGAGAAAAAAGAAAAGAAAAAAAACAGAAAAGAAGAAAAAAAAGGGGGAAAAAAAGAAAGAAAGCCTTGACATTTATCCCCAGCTACTGTCGCTGCTCAGTAACGTTTAATTACAAAACTCAGCTGCGATGCCAGCCTGTACCGGTCATTAGGAACCTTTCTTAAAATCTTGTCAGCCTGCAATGAGAAACAGATTTAATGGAGGCAACCACATACCTCCTGGTCTGCCAGCTGAAACTGAGACTATGCAAAAGAGGGTAGAAATGCCAAATAAGCCAGCTCATTCCCTTCCTAGCAACCAACTCTTTAAATTTATTTTATTTTTTTTTTTTTTTTCTTTTTGTTTTCCCCCCTTTCCTGCCCTCCGAACCTTCTTTTAAGGAACTGGGCAGGATCATCTTCATTTTTACGAGGTGCTTTGGGGAGGGAGAAACAAGTTTTACCCGCGGGTGTCGCTTGTGTCGGTTTGGCTGGTTTTGTTGGTTGGATTTTTGGGGAAAGAGGCGATGAGAGATGGAAACGGCTGGTGTCGTCCTCCGCCGTCCCCCCAGTCCCCTCCCCTGTCTCCCCTGTCCCCTCCCCGGTCTCCCCGGCTCCCCCCCCCCCGGCCCCGGCTGTCCTTGCAGCGAGGGGACGCCAGGGGGCAAGAGGCGTTCACAAAGGCTGCTTCCCTCCATCCCTCCATCCCTCCATCCCTCCATCCCTCCATCCCTCCATCCCTCCATCTCTCCATCCTTCCATCCCTCCATCCCTCCATCTCTCCATCCTTCCATCCCTCCATCCCTCCATTCTTCCTTCCTTCCTTCCTTCCCTCCATCCCTCCCTCCCTGCATCCCACAGGGGTTTCAGCATCCCACAATAGCAAAAGTCTCATTTATTATTAAAAATAAAAGGAAAAAAATCTGCAAACCAGTACATTTCCAGTCCTCCCAACCTTATCTATGCGAGCACCTCTTGGGCACGGCAACGCGCTGCCTTGCACGCAGCACAACCAGGCAGAAACGATATCAAGAAACCTTGTAAAGAATGGCATAGTTTATTTAAGCCAGCCATTAATCCTACTTACCTTGCTGCTATTTGGACCTAATCCTATTTCTTCTGTGCATTATAAGGACAGTGAAACGACACATTTTTGTTCTCCTGGTGGAAGCTGGCCGGGAGGAGCGCGTTGCCGGTGGAGCCGGAGAAGCGGGATGCGCTCCACGGGCAGCAGCAGCCTCCAAAGGAAATCACTCAAGGGAAACTTCGCCAGAGACAAAAAAAACACATTCAATTTCCTGACTACTGCTTTCTTCCCTGAGTTATTTATTTTGGCAATTGCACATTCAATAAATGAAATATTCAATCAACTGACCTCTTCGCCAGCTAATATGATTCTTTCAGGAGTTCCTTTTTTTAAAAAAAAAAAAAAAATGTTGCTTAAATAAACTATGAGGAGGGTTCCCATATCCCAGCTTTGCTTGGCAACTGGTGCATTACGTGGCTTATGAATTTTGCAGACAATGAACCCCGGTGTGGGTGAAGCGGACCGTACGCACATATATACATGCCATTTCCCAGGCACATTCAACATTAGGGCAAAGTATCACTTATTCTTTCACCTTTTTCACACCTTTCCCTTTCCCAGACTTTGCTCCAAATGCTGAGAGTTGGGACGTGAAGCTAATGCTAGAGATTTTGCTGCAGAGACAGAAACCTCTTAAAATAATCAGATGGCAAAATACCAGGCTCACCCCCGAGAGCAGCGTTTGTAATGCTCCTGCCTGGCATTTTATTTCCTGCTTTATCTCCCCGTATCACACAAATCCATACGCTGTGTATCATTTCTCTTTGAAATGCCATGAACTTGGTGTTTTAAATCGAACCAGCCTCTTTTTTTTTTCCTTCTTCTCTCTCTCTCTTTTTTTTTTTTTTTTTTTTTTAGCTGCAAAACAATGGAGATTGTCAAAGGGCCCCGGGTTGAGCTTTTCTGCGTGTTCACAAAGCGTTAAAGCTTTATCGAACAAACCGGCTCTGTCTGACCCCTGCCAGACAAAAGACAACTTCCATTTTCCTCCACGGAGGAGAAGGGCAGAGGGGGACACAGAGGGGTTGTACAGTAGTGCTGGGTGGGTCTGGGGCCCCGAGGTGCCCCGAAGCAGTGGTGGGATGCCCTGTCACCCAAGCCAAGATCCTGGTGCTGCTGGTCTTGGTCGTTTTGGAGGTGCTGCTGATGTGTTTGGCCTCATGCAGGTGGGGGACACGGTGCCAGTACAGCCAGGGGAGTAGCAGCCCTGCATGCTGGCACCTGTTGGGAGCTCAGCCACAGCTTTTGGGCAGTGTCATGCTGCACTGAGCAGTGCTACACCCACCCAGGGCAGTGCTGCACCCACCCAGGTGGGGCTAGGCAACGGTGCCTGGTGCCAGGCACACCCCAATGCCACTCTCTCAGGACACAAGCCAGTCCAACCGTGCCCTCCTCAGACATGCCATGCCGTGTCCTGCTTGTGCCCAAGCACCCCGGAGCCTGCCTGGTCCCTGCCATGTCCTGCCATATATGCCCCAGCTGCACATGTGTGTGCCCTGCCCCAAAAATCACCACCTGGTGTGGAACAGACATGTGCCACAGGGTCATGCCTCCCTCCTAAGCCAGAGCCTGTTCTGGTGTCCAGCCAGAGACACCAGTGAGCCTTGGCTGAACAAATATCTCCCCCAACATGAGTGGTCCAGGATGCTTTGAATTTCTCCTCAGGGCTCTGCAGAGAGCAGAACTACTCTCTTGCTCCTAAGGTCCAACCTGTAGATTTACTGTTTCCATGGAGTTTTTTTAATGAATTTTGACAAAGCAGGACTGTCTTGTTCTTCTGGAGCTATGCACCACCATGGTGGCTGGGAACAGCGGCCAAACATTGAGGGAGAGATGGTCAGAGTCATCATAACTGATCAGAATGGTCAGGGTAACATGGGCAGGGTGACAACTGGATTTGGAAGTGCTGGTGTCTGGATGTGGGTATCTACATAAGCCTGGGCTCTGGGTTGCCCATATGAAGCCCCACTCAACCTCCAGATGCTGGTCCAGAAGAGCAGTGGTCTTTCATAGACCCCTGGTGACATCTACCATCACCATGTGGGTGTCCCAGACACCTTTCCAGTGGCACTGGTCTGTGCTAACCACCATCACAGCATGTGCATTTTGCTTTCATGTAGACCCTGATGCAAAGACACCAGGCTAAATCCTGCCCAGCGTGTCTGCGACTTTGACAGAAGCCTGAGCAATGTTTCCTCCAGCTGCAGCAGCATCCAGGTAGCAGATGAATCATTTTATTGACAAGCATGGTGATACTCATCGCAGAGACATGTGTCTGGAGCACTGTCATGCTGAGCAGTGTGAGTAGCTTATTACTGTATCTGCTGGCTCAGACCTGTTGTGCCACCTTCTCCTGTGTGAGGATGAGCACAGGGACATTCTTTGCTGGCACCTGGGGCTGAAACAGGCTGCTCAGAGGTGGGTGGGAGAAACCCGTGCCTCCCATGAGTTGTGCTTTGGGGACTGCTGGTGAAGTCCATGCTATTTCTCCCCTGGGTTTGGTTATTTGCAGAGACCCTCCTGCCCTACATGCATCCCTACCCCATGGGCAGCAAAGCAACACCAGCACTGCCACAATGGCAAAGACCACCTTCCTGCAGGTATATCATGTTCTTGCAGTGCCAGAGCACCCATTAGTTTCCTGTCCTGCTCTTAAAATGTTCATTTCCAAAGAGGAAGCCAGGACTGTGCTCAGCTTTGGGCTTGTTGAGCTCTGGGTGGCAGGTATGGGCTGCTCCCCCCTCCCCCAGCAGTGTTTTGCATTACTTGTTAAGGGAAGCTGGCACTCGGCTTCGCCGTCAGCGGAGATTTGTAAGCCTGATTATATTCCTAAGCATATGTTTGGAAATGAGAAGCAGCTCTCTGAAGTCAGTGGAATTGCTCTGATTGAAAATCTCAAGTCAAGAGGAGGGATGCCTGGCTCCAGGTCTGAGCTCCTGCTAGGGAGAGCCACAGGCAGCGAGTAACAGCTTTGGGCTCTGCTCCCCAGGGGAGAACTTGAGCAGAAACCAGAGCAAACATCTTTGTCATGAAAATCCCATAATATCACAGAAGCATTTGTGTTGGCATTTTTTAAGTGCATAAACAATGAAACGTATTACTTGGGTGGGCGAGTAGTGCCTGGTACCTTTTCTGGGTTATTTTACATCTTTTTGAGGAAATCCTGAGGGGAAAGAGAAGCTCATTGAACTCAGGATGCACCAGATATTCCCACCAGCAGATGGTTGGTTTTGAGTGCTGGAAAAAGTGACCAAGGCTGAGCAGCAGCAACGAAGGGTTCCCATCACCCTGCAAAGTTCAGCTCTTCTTGTCACCAGGCTCAGCTGCTGCAAAAGCAAATCTCACTGACCGGGAGCTGCATTCATTCCTAGAACCATACAGTTCCCGAAAGCCCATCACTTGTTTTGGGACTCCCTGGAGTCAGCCAGGTTCACCTGGCATAAAACTGTCACAACGGAGCGATGACTCTGTCCTGTGAAGCTTAAAGCAGTGAGAGATCTGAAAGATTGGAAAAGGCAAGCGGGTCCTTTGGTTGCTCCACATTAAGCAGTGCTGGGAGATGAACATCATGAATAATGTGCCGTGCAGGGTCATGAACCTGCAGCAGTCACCATATCCTCTGCATTCCCTGCTTCCCAACAGGCTGGTGCTCAAAGCTTGACCACAAAAAATGCTTGGAAAAAATAAATTTGAGTTGTACCCGTGCAGTTTTCTCATCAGAAGGAAGATGCTGCTCACACAGCGAGAACCCGACCCACCAGGGCTGAGCTGGCTGCCCTGGGCTGCTGCCGTGTGATGCCTCCCGGGGCATCTGCCCTGGCCATCCTCTCGCCCACAGGGCTGGGGCTGGACCTGGACCCTCTGGTGGGTGGTAAATCCCAGCCACGTGGCTGGAATTACTCCCACTTTACACCAGCTTAGGGGATGGGGGAATCAGGCTGACTTTGTGTAACTGGGACAAGAGAAAATTCTATTTAAATTCTGCACCCCGCCAGTGAATCTTGCAGCAGCCTAATTTTTCTATGAATAATGCCTTGGGCAAGGCTTGTGTGGCCCAGAAAAGGAAAAAAGTTTGAATTTCCTCTATCTTGCTTATTTGAAACCTCCTTCTAAAACACTGGTGAGTCTTGGGAGGTTTGGCCCGCTGGTGGCCAAATTGGGGCTGCGATGCTGGAGAGGGCACCCAGCCAGGGAGCGCCAGCCCCCATTGAAGCAAGGAGGGCACGGATACAGGGAGTCAAACACTTGTGCGATTAATCCAAAGAGTGAAAACTAAAAAAAAAAAAAAAAACCAACAAAAACCCCTAAAAATAATAAAAAAAAGAAAATTAATTGAGTAACCTCAAATTACAAATCAATTTGAGGAAATCCCAATCTAGCTGCAGACACTCTGCGAGCAGTTAAATTCATTGAGCAGACAGCTCTAATTAGCACACGGTGCCGGCTTGCTCCAACAAGCTCCGCGTGGCTTTCTCCATGTCAGATGTGCTCGGTCCTGAGCCACGACACTCATCAATTTGACCCAAAATACATCAAAGGCAGGATGTCACTGCGCTGAGATCATTTAGGGGCTGAAGGAAGTCAAACTCCAAATTTGTCTGCTCCAACACCTCTGTGTTGCCTTGTCCCAGCCACCCCGGGCTGGTTTCTGACCTCATTCATGCCAGTGCAAATCTGCAATAACTTCATGTTAGCCACAGGGTTTATTACAAATTGTCCTTGTGTAAAGAGACCAAAATCTGGTTTATAAGGCTGGCTTCTTTTCCCTCATTCCCATGCAAGAAAGCCTTCTGCAGCCGGAGTCAGTGGGACAGCTTTCACCTCTTCACTTGAGAATTGCTCCCAATTCACACCGATGGAAGCAAGGGGCAACCCCATTTTCTCTGTAATAGCAGCGCTGCTTTGGTGGTGCAGGATTTAGCCCTTCAGATTGAGTAAGGATTGAACATTTTTTTGTGAGAAGCCCAAAAGAAGATAAATATAGAGGCCCCCACCGCAGTGAGGCATGTCTAGTTACTGGAAGAAGGGGATGAAATGCTGCACACCAAAAAAAAACGAATCTCTTTCAGCTTTAGTGAAAGATGTGACCTCATTCTTTTCCTGGGGCTGTAGAGATATATGGCATTTTCCTTGTAGAGAAGTGTATCTTTCCTTCGGGAAAGGCTGAAAGACTATTTGGGTAGTGTATTATTTTAGGCATATTTTGCATTCCTGCTCTCCCCCACTTCTGCAACACTCCTTTATTCCCCTGTACCAAACCATGTTTGATCAAACACATGGGACTTGCAAACATAAGCATCCATAAAGCTGTGCTGATTTACACTTCCATCACAAACTTCTGTTTTTTCTACAATATTCATCTTAAACCCCATCCTTCCTCAAGATTTTTATCCTTTTTTAACCTGATGCCTTCCACCAGGAGACATTTTCTGATCTCTCCATTGTATTCTCCTGCCAACATCTGGAGCCCAAATCACATTCAGCTGTTTGCACAGTGTGTGGCAATGTGTTGGGAAAACGTTGGTAATATTGTCACCGTCTCATACTTCTTGGGCTGCACTGCCGTAAGGAGAGCTTGAAATCTTCCCACTGTACTGAAAACATCACTGTGGTGGTAGCAGTGATTGCTCTTCCTTATTCAAGCATTTAAATGAGGCAAAACTTGTGGGGAGAAACACTACCCTTCATTAAATTACTTGGGGTGATTGCACGCAGCAGGTAGTCTTTGGGGTCTGCAGCTTTCAGATCTGAAGGAAAGCATGGGCACAATGCACTTCATCTACCTTTTCAGCTATAATACAACCTCATCTACCTTTCCAGTGTAATAAAAAGTATTCCCCTACCTAAAGCCACTGTTCCTGGGAAGCCTTCTGCTCACCGGCCATGCTGGGGTTCCTACTGCAACTGGGTTGCGAGCAGATGGCTGGGATGCACTGCCCAAATGTGGACACGGGTGTTGCAAATGTCACACCTAAGACTGACACTCGGGGTGCCCTTACAGCTGTGGAGAGATGTGGGTGCTTCTAGAGGGTGAAGCTCTTACCCAAAAGCACCTCCAGCAGATGACTCCTCAGAAATACTGTTTCTGGTCCAGCAACTGGGAACGCTTCAGGTGAAGGGTTCCCCTGCAAATGTCCTGGGTGAAGGGGTGAGCTCCATCCCCAGTCTCCCCTCGCCCTGGTGAAGGGGTTGAGAAGGCACCCAGGGGCTGGTGTGTCCATCCTGTGGTTGCCCCTACAGCTCCCAAGGATGCCACCTGCACCCAAAGCTGCCCTTACAAGACAGGTACAGCTCAAGCAATTTCAAGATGGGATCCAAGCAAGCATTGATGGTTCATGGAGCCATCATTCACTTTTTCCTACTCAGGAAAAGTCATACAGGCTTCCCTAGAGAGCAGCAAGCTTTCTGCTGGCCCTCTCTCTCTCAGTGTATACATTGTTGTTGCATTCCCCAAACGCCATTGCAATCATTTCGGCCCAGATTTATTTCATTTCAGTAACATCTCTTGGGTTTCATCTCTATTAAATCGTTTGGACACTGGAAAGTGGGATTCACCCCACTTAGCTGTAGCTCTCTCCGGTGTATGTGTCTCTGTGTGGGCTTGTCACCCTGGTCCTCAGGGTCAGTGAAGAGAAACAAGCCCTTTTGGTGTCATCTCAGATACCTACAGGGAAATGAGAAGCACTGCAAACATCACGGCACTGAGAAGACAGCCCAGGTGACCGGTTCCAGGGTGCGTAATTACATGTGATGAGATTAATCCCACCTCAAGTATTTAACTTCCTATGTTGGGTATTTTATCCCTCTGTAATTTTTAGAGTGAGAATGATAAAGCTAATTTAAGCAAGCACATGTAAAACATGGCAAGAGCTGTATGAAGTAGAGGAGACACCAAATTGGGGCTATTCCAGAAATTTTCAGTGCTGTGCCTCGATATACCCTACTGGCCTCCTTTGAGTTGAATTATGGGAGAACGTTCCTAGCTTTCATTGCCTAAAAGCCATGTTTTGGGGAGAAAAATGCAAAATAAGTGATCACTTTCAAATGTAAGCGAGCAGGAATCAGCCTTGGACATGGGAGTGCACAAACCCCTTTGCTACATTAACCGTGTGTTTGGAATGTGCTCAGCAATGATGCATGCTTTGGAAATAGGAAAGAACAAAGCCAAATGTTATTCCTCTTGGAAATAAGGGCAATGGGGAGAAGATTTTACCTGTTTAAAAATAAGACCCTGACATTTCTGTTTACGTTGCAATGCCTTTTCAAAGAAGTCATGTTACTGGGTGGTCTGACTTGTATTCCCTGTCTTGGCGTGCACCATTTGGTTCCAACAGAAACAGTGAAATTGCTGGGGGACAGGTCTTTTTTTAAGATCGTTTCTTTTTTTGAATATTTTTCAAGTGTGTCTTGTATTAAACTGGGTAATAATTAGGTAGTGAAAATGGTCCTATCTAATGCTTAGATTATTACAAGTGCCTGAGGCAATTCTTCGAGGTTTATAACAGATTTAAAAATCAATGTTTAATGTCAAAAGTGATCCTGGAAGGTGTTTATTGAGAGTTATTTTTTAATATAAAGTGTAAAGATTAGAAAAATGCTTTTATTCTTAGTTTTACTTCCAGTAGTGACTGGGGGAAAGGTGTGGTATTATCAGGGAAAAGTATTACCATAAAAGCTGGTGTCAAATCTTCTTTTAAGATTCTTGATCCAAAATACCAGTTAAAACCAAAACAAGTCAGCATATTTAAAGTCAATATGCCCCTGGTTGCCATTACATTACAATGATTTCTTACAGCTGCTATAAACCAGCACTAGATACCTTCATCGGTGAAGCTTCGTTACTGAGCCCTGTGAGAACCTGGTTTTTCAAGAGAAACTTTCTGCATGTTTGGTCTTACATCCATTACAAAACCTTGTTGTGCAACAACATGATGGGAAGGCTGGTTTCCTGCAGCTGGAATAATACATTCAGGATTAGCTGGGACAGCGATGCTCCTTCAGCACCCTCTGCCATCCTTCACCCTCCTATTCGACCCTTCACCCTCCTCTTCCACTCCTCTCCCTCCTCACCTGCGGTGGGGAAGCAGGGACACCTGGCAGGGCATAGGTCCATCTCCATGTCCTTGACAGCATCTCACAGCCACACATTCCCAAACACACAACACTCCTTCTCTCAGGCTCCTTCCCCACATGGTGTCCTTTGCAACTCTGTGATATCTTTTGGGAAGCCCAGGGAGATAATGCAGCCCACCCTCCCAGACCTCTCTTTGATCATGATCTTCGTCTACGTGCAGGCTTGGGGGACACCATGGCTCGCTCAGATTTGGAGGAGGCAGTGCAAGAGCTGGCACACAGCCACGGGGTTCCCCCATAGGCAGCTCCTCTGGGTGTCCCTGTGCCACCACAGGCACAGCATGCCTCCCTTGGCTATGGCCAAATCCTGCATCCTTACATCGGCAGCATCTGAGGTTATGGAGATCATGTCTGCCAAGGATTGCATAAGTACATTTTTTGTTTGCCTAAAGTCTTGGTAACTTGAAAATGAGCTATAAAAGTGAACAAGAGAATTATGGGATTAATCGGCATACCCTGTGGCTGTGAACACAACTAATAATAGGGGCTGATGGCCCCTAGTAGGAGTTGCATAAAATATTAAATCTACATTTAAAAAATATATTGGGCCAACCCTTGAAACCCACGGGGTTTCGACAGGATCAGTCCAAATTACATCAGAGTATGTGGCCTGGGTTGTTTATCTACCCCCCATCGTGTTTCACAGCAAAACCCCAAATGGTAATCTCACTTAGCAGTTGGGTTTTTAAGCACTCAAATATTGTATTTTTCTGATCTTCAAGGACTTTTGGTCATCAATTATACACACATTTTTGGTATAAAATGCTGTAATATTAATGGGGAAAGTCTGAACACTAAACTTAATGTAATAATGACTTATTACAGAAGTAAAGATATATTTTTCCCTAAATTACACCAGTGAAGTACTGAAATCAGTTTGTATCTCATGGTACTTTTGTCATAAATCCAAGAGGCAATTAGAGCGTTTTAAATCTTGCCTGGAGTAACTTCCTGATTTGCAGATTTTCCTGCATGGCTGTGGACAGCTGAATGGGGTTTAAAATTCTCCAGCGAGACTGTGAGAAAGCTCATTTTTGTCAGATATGTCGACCTCCTTTTATGACCCTGTGTGGAGCTCGGATGCTCAACATCTTTGACAGTCAGACTGCTCACTGTACCTTTAAGTGCGGAATTAGACGTCCAGCTGTGGACACCAGTGTGTCTGAAGAGCTGCTGTTCTGGTTTGCTTCTCACCTGCCTCCAAAGTCTGTAGAAGCAAAGACTGAGAAATGGCTTCAGAATCTGGCCATCTCAAAGGCATCAATTGAGAATGGCAAGCAAGGATCACTACAGGGTGCCAACCAGGTTCTGCCCATTTTGGGGACCAGGGATGACATTTTGCCCAGGGCAGGCAGCGTTTCCTCCCTTGTGATTGGACAGCATCACCCACAGCTGGTCCAGCAGGACTGTGGTGCTGCTGCCATGCTCACCAGCAGGAATGGTACCAGCTGGGGGGTCCCTTGCCCAGATTTCCATCCACATCCCAGTCACAACAGAGCGTTTGTCTCTGATGGACAATGCTCTTCACTGCCATGGCTTTTTACCTGCTCTTGTGCTCGATTCCTGCAAGTATAACCTTTCCCTGTGCATTTCCAAGTCTGCCGGTCTACCGACCCCAAGCAGCATTGCCTTCGGGCAGTTTGTCCTCGCCACTGGAGGATAAGCTGAAGGACCACTGAAAAGCAAGCTCCAGCAGTCAGTGAGGAGCCATACACTGAAGTCAGCAAACATTGATGTGTGGTCCAGAGTAGAACATACCCATACTCTTTATCCCTCTGGTACAGCAGGCAGTCTCTCAGTGTCAACTGAATGGTGGATGTATTTTTTACTACCCCTGTGTATGCACAGTACTTGTGGTTTCATCTACACTGGTTCATCCTATTGAGTTAGGGAACAAAGTTCCATAATCTATGTGTATCTTAAAGAAACTGGGTGGGAAGTTTTGGCTATCCATTGTAGACTTTGAGCCATCTTACCTTACACTTTCTTGACTCCATCTCCCTCCTGTGCTTGAATCCACCCCTGCATTTTTGTCTGTTTTGTCACATTATTTTTACAGTATTCATCCCAGAGGTGTTAATGTTGAAACAACAGCCTTGGCATCAGTGTGATCGTTTTGAATGTCTGTGAGGGCATAGAAAAGCCTCAGGATTTGAGTCAATGATACACACTGAAAAACACCTTTCACTGAAGAGTCAACCAAAGCTGAATTTGCCATTGCCAGATGAAAAACTTCATCCTGGGCAGGGCTCTGTGACAGGTTCCTACTGCTCCTCTGCCTGAGGGACAGGAGAAGCAGGAGGTCTCCTGGGATGCAAGACCAAGAGGAAGCTGAAGCCTCTGCAGCTCTGGTTTGCTTCAACAGCAGAACCACTCTGTGCTTTCTTTGGGGCCTCCCGCCGTGGCAGGGTGAAGACACCCACACCTGAGCTCCAGGGACCGGGTAACACCAGCCATCCCCTTGCTGCCAAGCCAGACGTGACATGCAGGAGGATGGAGGTTCACCTCTGCCGACTCCTTGCCCAGGCAGCGTCGTGCCAGCCCCATCCACTGCAGGACGGCTGCTGCCTGCGGCCGGCCGGGCACGTGCCTGCGCTGCTGTGCTTTTTGAAGATGGCAGAAAACTGACGCATCAAAAGTTTAGCCCAGAGGCTGCTGTCGGTTTGCTCAAGCAAATAACTTCGGCAGTTTTCAGAGATCGTTGGGATCTCCGTTGGCAGCAGGGAAACATAAACAACCAGGGAAAATTTTCTGCAGAGAAAGGCTGGTTCCTGTCCCCTGGGCTCCCAGTTGGGCATGGATGGGGAAAATGAAGCAGCGTGGGGCTGGAGGGGAGGGGGAAGCAACAGGGCCCAGTGCTGGGCTGGGGCAGGTAAGCAGGAGGGGACCCCAAAGGACACAAGAGGGGCAGGACCTGCCACTGAGCACTGCAGGGACAGACCCCTGTATTGCTTAGGCTGCTGAACTGCACCAGTTCCCCTGCGCTGGGGAGCCTCCTCCCCGGGCAGGAGCAGGTCATTTGCGATGTTATCAGAGTCCTGTCAAACCTCAGTAAGCTACTGCCTCTGAGCCTGGCCTTACCGAGGGCTGCCTGGAGGCTTGATCCCACCAACACAGCTGCAGAGCCCATGAAGAGCTGCCTCGACATGCTGGGTCTATCCAGAAGCCCCATGAAATGACCTATAGCCTATGGGTGCCCCAGCCCGGCCACTGCTGGCTGGCAGTTCAGAGATGTTTGAATGTACATAAAAACAGCAAAACATTTGATTTGTCCACTGTTCTCCCCGGTTTGCCCAGCTGCCAGGCTTGGTATGGGCTTTAGGTCATTTAAACAGTGCTGGTGCCCGGTGTAGCCCCCCAGCATGTGCTGGAGATACAGAAGACATGCACATCAAACACTGGCTGAGATGAGGACATGGAGAATGGCCATGGGCAGGGTCACTGGTGGCTTCCTGGTCTTCAGAGGCTGCAAAACCATGGTTTTTGCGAAGAACATGGTGGGAGAGACTTGCTCCTTTGGATCGCTGTCTGCTTGCTCCATAGAAGATGACCACGGACTGACAGCAGAAGGCCACAACTTCATATGTAGCTCCATCGCCTCAGCTTTGAAAGCATGACAACAATGTTGGAAACAACAAAGTTGGCTCCCTAGAACTAAGCTCCATGTAAATGTGCACATCACCATGTTGACTCTCATGGATCCAATTGCCCACATGAGGAAAACAGCCTGGGGAGTCTGAACTTTTCAGGCTGTGGAGGCTTTCCTACACCTCTTTGCAGTGCAAGCAGCAGGTCTGCTCCTGTTATTGTTGGCCAGAAACAAAGTTCAGCCCAGTGTTGGTTAAAAGTGAGGCTAGCCAGACTGTGTTCCCTGAGGAATATGGTCAGCTTTCAGGTCACATACCTGCCTCTTCGTGCCGTGGCCCCCTAGGAAGGCTTGGCCCAGAGGTGAGTGGTTGGACCAAGACAGCAGTTGTTCTTCCTACAGGTCCATTTTGTACGTGATCTACACAAAGGCTTCAGACACATAGACAGTGGCTGGTGCCAGGGTTAGTGAATGGGACTGAGAGCAAAGCCAGCCCCACATTAATAAATCTAACATATTTGTATATATTTGCACAGTGCACATGTCTATCCATCTAGACATATATATTCATAAACAGAAACAGGAGCATCTTATTTTGCTATGCCACACCACCCAGAAGCAGCCAGACCAGAACCCTAAGTGTCTGCTGGAGTGACCAGAGCCATCTGGCAAGGCACCCAGAACCTAGACATGAGAAACTGGTTGAACACTTTATCCCAGCAATTTTTTTAATTTATAGAAAGTACAAAATAGAAAAGTAAAAAAATAAGTAATAAATAAAATAAAATAAAAATAAGAAATAAAACTCTAAAAATATAGAAATTTTTATTTATTAAAAAAGCTTAACCAAGACAAAGAGTCTTAAACCAACTGTTTTAAAATGAGCTTTATTGCAATCAGGCAGACACCCTCCCTCTGCCAGGCCACAGGTTTAATAAACATGCAGGGCTTAGGGCTGAGTTCAGCGAGGATCACCTGTAAGCACTCTGACAGATTCGCCACCTTTTTTGAGACAAAGCAGAAGTCCCATTGCTGGAACCTATGTCAGAGCTCCCCTCCTTTAGCATTTTATTTGTAACCTCTCAGCTCCTTGCCTTGGGGGGCAGGGGCAGGGTAGGACAGGACAGGAGAGGATGCCTGAGAGGTGGCTTTCCCAGAATGTTGTTTAAATGATGCTCTGTTTATGTGATGATTTGGAGTACTGTGAAACCTCAGCATTTCTTTTTTTTTTTTTTTTTTTTTCAGTCTGTCATTGCGTGGGTTTGGTTTAGTTTCCTTTTTTCTCCTTGGGCTTAAAAAAAGGCAAGTGCCAGCTGGGATTTAAGGGCATGCTCCTTAAACGAAACAGGGATCTCCTGAGAGCAGAGGACTTCAGGCCTTGCACTTTGGAAGCTCAGACAGTTCTTTTACAGTTCTGATGTGCTTCAGACTGGCTGGGACTGCAGTGGTTTATCCTGGATTTTGCGAAGTAAGAGGATGCAAATGGGATCAGGCCCCAGCCCAGCCTCCCTCCCACATCCTCCTGAAGAAACAGGCTCCATTCCCCAGGGAACCAGCAAGAGGGACACAGTAGAAAGCATTGGCAAGGTGAAGGTCCTATTCCCACTTGTCCTGGGCTTGCTCTGGAATCAAGATCTCACAATTTCCAGACTTTCACGGGTATGAGTGAGAATCCTGTGGGACCATGAGGTGGAGAAAACACTTGGGTTTTGCTTCTGCCCTCCTTCGGTGCATGGCAGAGAAGGGGAAGAGGACACTTCTCAGCTCGAGCGATGCCCTCAGACCTTGCCTCGACCTCGGTGCCCGGCTTTGAGACCACCACAGGGCTGAGTCCCAGCCAGGGGTCCGGGAAAGGCTCCTGGTCACAGGCTGCAGGCACGAGACGGGCAAGAGGGAGCTCTGGCTCCGAGTGTGGATCTGGAGACTTGGCATCCTTAACTCAGTTCCAGGTTTGACCTGTAAGGACAAAGAGACCACATGCCTGGCAGCGACTGTGCTCTGCCTCCGTGCCAGGCTGCCGGCGGGGGGCTTGTTCTTTTTTGCTTAGGGTTTTATTTTTAGGTAGAGACCAGAGACGCTGGAGAGCTGCGGCAGCGCAAGGAGGCACAGACAGGGCTTTTGCCCTCTAGAGCACAGACAGCATTTGAATATGTGATTTCACAAGAATTTGTCTCGCCTAAAATTGCACAGATTAAGGCACTTTGGAGCAAATGCTTCTTAATTACTTGGTTGTGTTATTAACAAGGTTTTCCCTGACCAGCTGATTGTTGTTGTGATCATCATCATCATTATTCCACTGCCTCATGCAGCTCTGGCACATGCAGGTACCATCCCACCTGGTGTTTTCTGTGCCTAAACCACAGACAGCACTCCTCATCCCAACAAGCTCTCAATCTGCAAAGCCAGATTGATGGGAAAAGGGGGCTGTCCTCTGTTTTTTATGATTAAGCTACAAACAACAAATGGAGCCATTGCTTTTTTCCAAGGTCACCTGGCAAGGTCACTGCAGCATCACAGTTTAACTAATCGATTGGATACCTGAAAACTTTATTCTAGTGCCTATGGATCGCTAAGTACATCATCCAAAGGAATATAAATGCTTTGTTTTGTGCTAGAGTTCAGAGGACATTCATCATTTGGAGACTGGGTTTGCATTGGTTTAGTCTCAGTCCAGGCAACATGCATTCTCATGGAGCTGTGGAGGCTTGAGCAACTCCAGCTGTTGCAGTCCAGCTCTTCCCAGATCATTTAAACCTGTTGATTTGCACTTGCCACGCCAGAAGAAGAAGATTTAGTGGGTGATTGATGTCTTGAGGAAGATTTAATTGAACAGACCCTCTCAGAGACAGTCTTCTTGGGACTTGTATCCTTTTCACTCAGCTTCTGGAAGCACATGTCAAAAAGGTTATGAGCAAATTTCCTACTCGGTAAACCTGACAGGCGACTGCTACCACACAGTACATTCTCATTAGTCTTAGGAAAACACCACAGGTGTTACCTGAATATTTTTGGTCTCTGCCTGCATAAGCAATAGCAACACCAATATTGCATCCCTCTTTTTCAGGACAAGAAATGTGATTACCTGGTAATTCAGTCTGTTCTTGCAGATCACCACTCACTAACCTCACAGGGAGCTGAATAAATATTAGGGCCATGTATGTACAACAGAGGAAGGTCCTTGTGCAGGGTGTCTGTGGCACTGGGTTTTAAAATGCTTTTGCTATATAGTAGTAGCTGCTCTCTTAAACCTGCTCCCCAGTGGCAACCAACTGAACACAGAGAAGTCCTTGCAAACTCGTGTTTTAACATCATTTCACGTTTTGGTCATTGAGGTGTTTCAAAATTCTTGTACAGGTTTGGTGTGATTACTTTAGGAGTGCACCCATAAAAACCTCATGAGGTTCAACAAGGCCAAGCACAAGGTCCTGCTACTGGGTCGGGGCAATCCCCAGTATCAGTACAGGTGGGGGGATAAATGGATGGAGAGCAGCCCTGTGGAGAAGGACCTGGGGACACTGGTGGGTGAAAAATGGAACATGAGCCAGCAGTGAGCACTTGCAGCCCAGAAAGCCAGCCATGTCCTGGGCTGCACCACAAGAAGCATGGCCAGCAGTTAAAGGAGGTGATTCTCCCCTTCTATTCTGCTCCTGAGACCCCACCTGGAGTGCTGCATCCAGCTCTGGGGTCCTCAGCACACAAAAGACATGGACGTGTTACAGCAGGTCCAGAGGAGGGCCATGAAGATGGTCAGAGGGCTGGAACACCTCTTCTATGGAGACAGGCTGGGAGAGCTGGAGTTGCTCAGCCTGGAGAAAAGAAGGCTCCGGGGACACCCCATTGAGACCTTTCAGTATCTAAAGGGGGTTTATAAGAAAGATGGAGAGGGACTTTTTATCAAGGCCTGTAGTGACAGAACAAGGTGCAGTGTTTTCAAACTGAAAGAGAGTAGGTTTAGATTTGAAACAAGGAAGAAATTTTTCATGCTGAGGGTGGCGAGGCACTGGCCCAGGCTGCCCAGAGCAGCTGTGGGTGCCCCATCCCTGGCAGTGCCCAAGGCCAGGCTGGACGGGGCTGGGAGCAGCCTGGGCTGGTGGCAGGTGTCCCTTCCTGTGGCAGGGGGGTGGGAACTAGATGATCCTTAAAGTCCCTTCCAACCCAAACCATTCTATAATTCTATGAATTTAATAAACTAACCAAAGATTAGTCAGTCAGTCCCAAAACTACTTGCGCAGTGGCCAGGAGTGTGGATGGGACTGAGCTGAGGGCTCCCACCTGCAGGAGCGGAGGGAAGCGTCGTGCTGGTGGGCACTTGCAATGCTCCCTGACATCCATCACGTTGTCTTTCCTTGAGAGTTAATCCCTTTTATGAAATGTGACATCAAAACGCCTCCCTTATACAACAGATTGTCTTTGTAAATAGCTACAGGATAAATAAGACCGTACTGAGTACTACACTAGATTTCTCCTTTATTCTGTCATTGGAGCATGTTTTTTCCTCTATTTCTTCTCTCAAATCATCATGAGACTTTTGAAAAGAGAATATTTGCACAAAAAGCTGTGGGCAAATTGCTCTTGAAAAGATTCTTGCAGTTACTTAATACTGTGAAAGGGCAAAATGAAATGCTATTTAAATGTATTTTCATGCTAAATTACAATAATGAAACTTCCTCTTAATGATCTGACAATGAAACCAGAGACAACTCACTTTACCCAAGTAAACTGTACAGACTGGGAGCAGCTCCTCAAACATGAGGGATGGAGGTTAGAAGTAGATGTATTCCTTTTAATATTTTAGATGGTTGTTTGATTTAAAAAAATGTTTTAATTATTGTAGTTTTCTTCACCTGAAAACTTTCTTTTAATGTGTCACAAAATGAAGGAAAGAGGTTTTCTTGATGGGAATTAGGGCAGCTCTTGGCTCCCGGTGAAGAACAAAGCTGGTTACATGTTCAGGGGCCTCAGCATGAGGAGCACTAGAGATGGCCCATGTCCAGCAAAGAGAAGTGACGTTCTTCGCACGTCATCAAGGAGGCAGAAGACAGCACAGTTTTGTGGTTCAGCATCCTTGGGCTCCTCTGGGGTGCTGGCGCTCTGCACTGTGGCCCCTGCCCACCGCATCTCCCATCATCCCAGCTCCTGAAATCACATAAAAATCACAAGCCTTTTGCTGCAAGTAGCTGCTGCAATCAGCATCCTCTTGTCTAACTGATCTTATTTTCTGTTCTTTTGAGAAAGGCTTTTAAACAAACCCTTTCCACTGTGAAAAAACATTAGTTCAGGTAATGCTAGGGCTCCGAACAGAATGCCCCAGAGCTAGCTAGAGATCAGAGCCGATATTTTCTCTGTGGCATGTGCCCTTGTGCTTCCGGATTTCGCAGCTCTGGAGCAGCGTGTGGCCAGGCTCGCCATATGTGCTGCGGTACCCGCACGCAGAGCCGCTTGCTCTCCGCACAGCGCTGCCCCTGCCCCTCCTCACGGCTGCAGGCTTGAGGAGAGCCGGAGCATCACTTCAGTGCGTATCTTGTGGCTTGTTAATCATAAGCACGGTAAAATGAGCCCTCAGTTCCTCCCCCTTGACCCTACTGCTGTCCACCGTCCTCAAGGTTAGGTTTGCAGGCGTGAGATGCTCAGGCTGACGGTATTTCTCCTATGAGGCACTCCCTAAACTTCCTCATCCTACTCCTACAGAAAATAGCCTGGAGTTGTGAGAAGAGAAATAGGGTTAGAAAGGCCAAACGTGCAAGGAAGAAGACAGGAGAGGAGTGGCAGTGCTTTTCAGCACAGACAAACAGAAATAACCACAGTGAGGGACAGGGATCTCGGGTATCCCCCAGGTGTGTGTACTCCAGTATAAATGCTAACACTCACCTTCAGTGTGTGCATGTGTGTGGTTTATATACACACACACACACATATATATATATGTATATCATGGTTTGTGCTGGTGGTTTATATACGTATGTGCATGTATAGATATGTATATGTGTATATACACATATATGCATGTATGCATACACACACATACATGTGTATATATGTATATATCTGTATATCTGTACATATATATCTTCCCTCTCCTTGATGATGAGCAAAGACTGTTGCTGGACACAGGCCATCCCCAGTGCTCGTTATGCTGGGGCCCCTGAACCCATAACCAGCCTCGTCTCCACTGGGAGCCAAGAGCTGCACATCAATTCCCATCCCTCCATCTTATGACACTTCAGAAGTTAGTTTTCAAGTGAAGCAGACTATAATTATTTTTTAAAATTAAAGCAAACAACCGTCTAAAATATCAAAAGGAACACATCTACTGATATATATAGAGATATATATATATATATATATATATATATATATACATATAAACACACACACATACCAGCCCAAACCATGACCCTGCATTATGCGGCCGAGCCCCTCTCCTGGCTCAGCAATAAGCAGCTATCCTGATTATCATTTCACATTTCAGAGCGCCTAAGCTCACATCAGATGTATATTTTCCTGTCGTACAGCTCACCTGAGGCTACGTAAACCTCACTGAGCTGCCGCTGCCTGTCTCAGCAATGGGAATATAACTTAATGATTTGCTCCTCGCCTAGACCAATATGTCAGCCTCTCCTGATCGCACGACTTGTTTAACCTCTTAGGAATAGGAGCTACCCTGACACCTGATGTGTCACATCAGCTATCAGGATGCAAGAGAGAGATCTAGCCGCCCCATCTCCATAAATCCTTGATCTCCATAGCAGGGCTGTCAGTTCTCCCTGCAGAGACTGTAATTTCGGGTTTGCTGTGAGCTGGCTGTAGTGCACCTTGGGGTTGATATCTTCATCGGAAGCCACAGCCTTTGCACCAGCCCTATCTGACAGGATGGTGTTGCTATGACTGCTCCCGTTGACATTGCAAGATGTCCAGCCAAGGACTTCAAAGCCTTTGCAGATGCTTTTTAGTGAAACCTCGTAGCAGAGGTATAAAGTAAACAAGCATCACTGTGTGCCTGTGCAGACATGGAGAGGAGTTATTCACTGGCTAGACCATCCCTTAAGGTCACACCACTGAACAGGCTCAACCAGGATGGGCCAGCCCCTGTGTCCTACCCCAGTCATTAGAAAACACTTTCTTATAACCGAATTGGCACCTCTGTAGCAGCAAAG
Source organism: Falco naumanni (assembly GCF_017639655.2). Lineage (NCBI taxonomy): Eukaryota > Metazoa > Chordata > Aves > Falconiformes > Falconidae > Falco > Falco naumanni. The sequence goes on along the minus strand of NC_054057.1, from coordinate 53,603,702 downwards.
TGGTCATAAGTTATAGCATTAAAGCCGTGAGATCCATGCCGACGCTCTGAACGCAGCAGGCTGCAAGGGCAACCCACTGCTGCCCATCCTACCTTCACACTAGGACATGTCCCACCTCCTGCTCTCCTGAGAAAAATACCCAGGAAAAATATCCCAGCCTGGGAAAATCCCATTTTCCAAGCTGGGAAATGCCACCTATTGCAAGAACTTTTTTTCCCTCTTTTCACCCATCCAGTTTTTGTTTCCATGGAAATGTGGCCAGAAAATCAGCTGGCCAGAGGCACCCAGGGAGCGGGGAACCTCCTGGAGAGGTTTCCATACCTGAAAACTACAAGGGGAAATTTGCAAAACATGGGCTTTCTGTTCCTTTGGGGCTCCCAGATGTCTCAAAATGTTTAAATGCATATAAAAGTTGAATAGGTTTCCTGTACATAATAATAAGCACACAGTTAAACAGTTGAAAGTTCCCACCTGAACCTGGGTATGTTTTGGAGAGTCTCTGCTTCAGGTGGGGATGCTGGTGCATGGCCTCATCCCCTGGGTCAGGGGAAGCCTTTGGGACTTTGGGGTCAAAGTAGCGCCAGGGTGGTCCCTGCTTTTGGTGTGAGGCCCCTGGCGCAGCTCAGCACCATTCCCAGGCAAGGGGATACTGCCTGTGCCCCCATGGCCATGGCGTGGGTGGCTGCCCTGGGCTGGGACTGGGCTCTGCCTCTGACACAGCACAAAGGGACCCCATGTCTCCCATACCAGCATCATGCAGCCCACTGTGCAAGGACCAAGCCACCACCAGTTCAAAGAGGTTATGCTATAGAACTGCTGGCTCCCATGCCACATAGGCACGTGCATTGAGAGATCTATTTAGGGAGAGGGATATGGCATAAACAGGTGCATTCAAGTATTAACACAAACAGCAGAAAACAACATAGCCTAAAAAGCTACAAATTGTAAATAATTTTAGTGACAGAAAACACTGGTAAGTGCAGCTATGGGCCATCCCTGGAAAGCAGAAGCTACATCCCATCCTTCAGAAAGAGTGTTCAACCCCAACCAGAGGAACCACCATTCCGTGCCATTGCACCACAGGCAAAACACCCTAACACGATGCACCTGGAGGCAATGCCACAATTTTGACCCATCAGCAAAGGCATTCTCAAAGATATTTGCTCAGGCACACCACTTTCACAGGAGATACCATCTGGGATGGTCCCACGTTGGACATTCAGGCAAGCAAGGCTGAGAAAACCTGAGCCCCTGGCTGGATGTAGCTGCCGACCTTCCTGCTCGCTGTGTTTAATTCAGGAATCCAATTATATCATTTTTAAATCCCCAAATCTTGTGCTTTTTCTCCTGTGCACATCTCTTCTCCAGTCTCGATCAATATTTCCAAGCCTCTTACCAGGGAGCAAACCGCAACCGCGCTGCAGGATTTGCTCTCACACCGCCGGAGCAAAGCTCTTCCCTGCCGCTGCCCACGAGCTGCACTCGCTCGGGGCCTGCGGTGCCAATCAGGAGAAATCACCGGGGGGGAGGATAGGGGCAGTCCACCTCTCTGTTGCTAGAAAATGAAAATTAAAAGTCACATCTGGGTGCCTGGCAGGCAGCGCCGTGTGCTCCCTCTGCCGTTGCTGCCGCAGCAGTGAAGGGCTCAGGGCTCTGCGTGGCCAGGATGCGCGGCCCGGGAAAGGCAAGTTCACAAAGTCAAGGACCTTGTTTTCTCCGTTGAAAAAGGAGTTTTAAGAGCTGATGAGGATGCTCTCTGCCTGGGTAGGGGCATGTAGATGCTATGCTCCTGGCAAGCAGAAAGGCAAGGTGGAGATAATGGCTGTAAGTGAGCTGTAGGGAGAGATGCATGCTATGGTGATTGCCCTGGAGCCCCTTAGTCATGTAAAATTTGTGCTTCAGAGCAATATTTTGGGGTTCAAAGAACAGATATTTTGAAGAGAGCAGGACTGGGAGGTGTCTGCATAGGCGGAAGTTTTATTCTTTGCAATGCACACACCAATTTGCATCAGCATCACTGCTTGTCTAAGAGAAGATACAGCATCAGTACGAAGTCACCTGGGGGGAGATGGTGACTTTTATCCCCCTTAGTTCCCCTGAAACATCTGCCCAGCCAGCCCCGAGGGACCCTGCTTTCCCATGCAGGAGATTTAACCCAGAACTAATGCTGAGTGAATGGGCAGAATCTGTCTCAAGCTCCAGGACACATCTGGGTGGAGGCAGAAGCCCAGGCACAGCCCTGCCCCTCTCACCACCTCCCGGGGCTCTTCTCAGAGAGATGTCTGTCCTGAAAGCAGGCAGAGACTGAGCACTGCTCATGGTCTTTCGTGGTGCAGGTAAGTGGCCAAGCCCACTGTCCAAGACATCACGACCTCTGTGGCACATGAAGCGGTTTGTTACTAATTTTGTACATTAAAGAAAACATCAGCCTTTGCTTTTCCCATCACCAGATCCTCTGCAGGCTCTAAACTGCATCTCATTCAGCCACAAACCAAAATCTTTGGGCTCCCCAAAATCACTGTTGATGGATTTGTAAGCTGATTGATGTCAAAGATGTTGGTGCAAGGACAGAAATCCAGCAGATGAAGGAATCCACTCAAATTGCTTTTCCACAACCCCATCCGTGCCTGCTAACACTTCCTTAAGCCCCAGACAATGTGTCTGTCCCTGATGTGCAACAGCCAAGCCCAGAGATCTCATGAAGGTACCAGATCCAGTGCCAGGTGATTCACTGCAAAATGAGCACATGAAGGAGAGTGTGATGCCCACATCCAAGCCACGATGCAAGTTTCCTTTGGTCTACCTGACACATCTCAGACCAGCCTGATGGCCCAGCCTGTGCCAGTGTGTGATTTCACAGGCCATAGATTGGTCTGGGTCGGAAAGGACCTTACAGATCACCTAGTTCCCACCCCCCTACCATGGGCAGGGACACCTGCCACCAGCCCAGGCTGCTCCCAGCCCCGTCCAGCCTGGCCTTGGGCACTGCCAGGGATGGGGCACCCACAGCTGCTCTGGGCAGCCTGGGCCAGTGTCTCACCACCCTCACAGTAAAGAATCTTTTCCTAATATCTAATCTAAATCTACCCTCTTTCAGTTTGAAATCATTACCCTGTCCTACCACTACACTTCCTAGCAAGGAGTCCCTCTCCAGCTTTCTTGTCGACCCCGTTAGGTATTGGAAGGTTGCTGGAAGGTGTCCCCGGAGCCTTCTCTTCTCCAGGCTGAGCAACCCCAACTCTCTCAGCCTGTCTTCTTAAGGAAGGTGCTCCAGCCTCATGATCACCTTTGTGGCCTCCTCTGGACCTGCTCAAGCAGGTCCATGTCTTTCTTATGCTTAGGTCCCCAGAGTGATTTGCACCACTGTTTATCTCACCTTGTAAGTATGATCCACATCCTTCTTGTCTTGGCATTTGGGGGGATCCCCTGGGTTGGAGCACCTGAATTTTGTGCATGTAGCAACAAAGCCTGTCAGCACAGGAGAAATACCTTCAGTCACTGCTGGGCTGCACATTTAGAACAAGCCATTTACCATATTCTTAATTCAAAATGCATTCAAATCAGGGCTGTGTCTTGCACCCATAAGTGCCAATGGCTGTCTCCACTCCCCCAGCCAGGCTGTGCAGGTAGTATTTCTCTTTGTGGATGGGGTGATGGCGAGGACACAAGTTCCTGCAAAGCCCCCCCACAAGCCTTCAGCACCAATCCCATCAGAAAGGACCCAGAGGACACAGCTGGGGACGTACCTGCATGTTTTCTCAAAGTGGGGAGGATGGCAAAATTGGCAAGGAGCCAGCAGGAAGTATTTGTAAACACTGTAAATGATCCAATTTTCCCAAGCATCTGTTCACGACTCACTTGCCAGCTCCATGGATCCGATGCTGGTTGCTCAAATGGCAAAGGCTGGAAAAGCCCCAGACTCTCTATGACTTCAATCCCATCACTGAAAGCAATTAATTCGCAACAGCTTCGCTCTGACAATGCACGATCCTTAAAATAATCAAACCCATCATCGTGCAGGTGCCTGCATTATTACTGCATTGCTTTTTGGAGCAATGTGCTCCAGCCCACAGACACTTTGAGCTGGCCTTTCATCAGCATCATTTGCTGTGAGGGGATGCCCAATTTCCACCAGGAAAGATGCCTGCAGCCATTTAAGTTTGTTCCTTTGCCATGCTGGAGATAATGCTAACTATGACTAAAACCTTGCTAGGTCCTAATTAAGTCAACAGCAGTGGAAACAAGTGTTTTCCATAGGGCATTCAACATTACAGTGAGCCTGACACTGTTTCTAGGTCTTTGGATAAAGATCGAGCTCAGAAATTGGCAGCAGCCTGTCAAGATGAAATGACCTCGTGTAATCTCTGATTTCTGTGTCCTGCTCTGCCCTTTCCCATTGAAAGTCATCAGCTCCTCCAAGAAAATGCAAGAAAGAGTTTCTCCTTAATAGAAAGCCTGGAAGGAAAGCACAAGTACATCAGTCTCCACAGATCTGAGTGAACAGGGATGACCCAATAGGATATTCAGCGCTACGGTCGTGGCTACATCTTCATCTTCTTTATTTTTTCTCTTCAGATTGGGTAGGAATGACTAGACTGGTGTCCGTTTCCAGCATATATTCAGACCCTCTATGGATGGCCTGGATCTGCAGCCAGGACAGCTTAGAACACATTTGAAGAGAAGACAGGAGCAGCAGAAGGGATTCGCGGGTTCTTCATCCCATGTTGGTTCATTCTTCCAAAGAGCACAAGGTGTTGCCTGTTTCCTACCACCACCTGGGAATTTCACCTGGCTAGTTCCTCATACTGAAGGATCCTAGGGATACTTTTGATCCTCGCTTTTCTCTCCCTCAGGTAAATCGGTTCTTATGTGGAAAGTGAGCTCACAGATTGCCCTAGGGTCAGCAACACTATATATCTGCTGGCATTGGACCAGTCGGGCACTTCCATCGCTGCCAGTTGTGCCCTGCTTTCACACCTTGGCCTGGGGTTTTCAGAGGTGATACATTAATATTTTTTTTCAGGTGGAGCTGACCCCATTTGTGGCTCCTCATCTGCTTGTCCTCGTGTTAATAATTAGAGCAGTGAGAGGCTGGGGGAGCACGCCTGGCAAGCCCGCTGCCTGGGAAAGCAAAACTTTCCTGCCTCAGGGAGGGTTTCATCAGCCAAAAGAGAAATTTGCCAAAAACATTTATTAAAAAAAAAAAAAAAAAGGAAAAAGGAAAGAAGAAGAAGAAAGAAAAAAGGCCAGCAGCCCTTAGATGGGCTGTGTCTGTTGCAAGGACAAAATGTCTCTCCACATGGTTCCTGATACAGAGAGGGAATGTAACATCTCCATTAAGAAGAAACCACAGAAAAGGCATGGAGGGAAGGAATTACAGTACATTGGGTCAGCAATATAAGACCTCATGCTAAAAATAGGAGGTTTTAAGGTTCTGACTCCACTCTCCAACATTACCATTATCAGGAGTCATTTACTTGGATTTACCAGGATGATGTGGTTGAACCAAGAGAGAAAATCTCTTCCTAACTGAATTACTCAGGAAACCCCGTGGCTTTTTTTCCATGCAGGCTCCTCTGTAAATGAAGTTTGAAGTTAAAAAGCCCATCCAGCCTTCAGCCTGGCCTTCCATCAGTGACTTCATGGGTTTGTGGGTTACTTTTGGGAAATGTGGCCTCAGTGGGAGGGCTCCTTGCTCTGATTATGCTCTAAGGGAGTTAATTACAGCATTGCCATCTTGTTGCCTGCACTAGGGAGTGCTGGCAGGTTAAGGAAACTGCGTTTGTTTTATTAGTTTCCTGGTCACTCTTTTGCTCTATCACCTCCCTTGTTTCTTGCTGGGAAAATGGATGTGAAAACATCTGGTTGGTTGGTTACAGACTAGCTCATTGCCACAGAACAGCAGTAGTGTGTCACTTTCGCTGCTAAAAATCCCCAGATCAAACTTTCTTATCCAGAAAAAAAGGTCATTTCAGGCATCTAACTTATTGCTGGCAGCTCAGAGGGTGAGTGTGGTGAGACAAACCCTGACTCGTTGGAGATGGGCTTGCAGGAGAGGGGGTGCTCACCTCTTCAGACTTCTGCAGCTGGTGCCCACTACTCCCATGTCTGCCTAAACAGATAGAGCAACCACTGGAAGAAGAAAACAACAAGATTTCTGGTCCTTTGCCTTTTTATAGCTCATAGCTCTGTCTATCACTGAGCCCAGAAATGTAATTCCAAAGGAGATGCCAGTGTGTTGGAATGAACGGGAGCTCATGGTCACAGCTTGCCTTGAAGCAAGAGGGAACAGCTAGTCCTGTTCCTAAATGAATTGCTCAGCCAAAGTCCCCGTATTTTGCTGTGCTGAAACATGACAGACTCTAAGGTGGAAATATCCCCTTTCTTCATGTGATCCGCAAAGCTCATTGCAGCATCATTGCAACCAGGTTTTTTATTTTGGCAAAGCACAGCAACTCGTCCTTGAGGTTCCCTGCAGCTTTGGATGGTTGGGGTAGGTCTGCACCCCTCCGGCTCCAGCAATTTCCATAAAAGATTTGAGTCTTTTCTGGCCTGGAAGATGCCTGGATATTTTTTATGCTATAGGTAAGAATGAAAACAATCTTGTGTTGCATATTTTAGGCATTCCAAAGGTTTTCTTTGAGAGTTTGTATCACTGAAGGTTGGAGAGGAAAAAAAAAATCAGGCTTGTGGTTAATTTACTTAGGGGCCTTTTGGGCTCATCAGTGCAATTTTTTTCTTCTAGTTGTCATTAAACTGCTTATAGTTGGTTTTGTGATCTTGATTTAAAACCAATGAAGTCTCAAGTGGAAAGCCTGGTTTAATTTTCTTGGGAGCCCATAGACGCTCTACTTATGTTCCCAGTAGCATATTGTAATGCTGGGAATTAATTGAGTGCTTTGTTTTGTACTCAAGCAAGCGAAGTCTGGACTCAATGTGTAATAAAACCAGAATGATACTTACAGGATAAGAGGCAACACATACCTTGAACCAGCATGGTGAAATTACCTGTAAGCACTTGGATTGAAAGGAAGTGGCTCATCTGCATCCAACACAAATAATAAATGTTCTGATGTTGGGTTATGGAAACAGAAGTAGGAGAAGCCCTTAGCTGGGCAGGTTTCTGTACCAAAGAAATAGAAAATATACATTTTTTTCAGGATAAAGATACATAGATTATTCTGCTGGTTACACACAGCAAATATTACCTGCCTTGTAATTGAGGTCTGGTTTTACTCTGATGTCTGTCGAATCAAATTCACTCCTGGAGCACTCTTGATTTACACCAGTGTACAAGAGAGCAGAGCTTGGCCATGAAAAGTCAAAGGCAGACGGCAAGAGGTGAGATGCACAGACACATTTTTCAGTTTAGCCTGTGGTTTTCTTAAAACTTCATTTGAGTTTTATAATTCTCTGAGCATTCAGTGTCATGGTACAGACCAGATGATTTCATGGTCGTGGGCTGGGTTACGGACAGTGTGCTTTGCTGTATTTAAGGCTAAATGCATCCCACAAAAGCAGCTTGAGATATCCCACTAGAAAACCCCTTGCAATCCTAGAGGGAGATAAAGACCAAAGAAAAAGAGCTATGACAGGGATGCTCTGAGCCCATGCTGCCCGTCATTCCTGCCTCCAGACTCAGACCCTGTCCAAGAGCATCGGACAGAAATAAAGGGGGATGTTAAAGGAGGTTTTGCCCCATGTTGAGGATGGTGGTTTGCCATACCCTGTGCATCTGCTGCCCTTCTTGGGAAAGCCTTCGTTCCCCAACAAGTAACTGCATCAGAGCACAGAGGTACAGCTCCTATGTGAAGACTGCCAAACATTTCCTCCTCTGAAATCCTTACAAAGCCCAGTGTATAGCAAGGAAACAGCAAGAAGCACACAGAGAAGGACCTTGCCAAATAGGGGGAAGGAGGACACCCGCGCCTGCTGCTCTGGGGACCCAGGGGCTCAGTACTGGGGTGTGGGTGCCACTGGTGAGCCCCTCCCTGGCTCATTGCTGCTGTGTTCCCCAGATGGGGATGGGCAAGAATACTCCCAGCTGCACACTTGCTGCAGTGACAGTTTGGTCCAGCCTTCTCTGCACAGGAGGATACAGGAGGGAGGAGGATTGATCCAGGGCTTTTTGACCCATTCATAAAATCACTAAAAGAGATGCAGGCTGTGGGCAGCAGTGCTGGGGCACAGGCTGCAGAGAGGGGATGGGCTCTGTGGGCACAGCAAGAAGCTCTCCCTCTTTCTCTCCGTCCTTCCATCAACCCCTCCCTCCCCTCCCCTTTCCCTGCCTCTATCCCTCCATCCCTCTGTCCTTCCCTCCATCCCTCCCTCTTTCCTTCCTTCCATCCTCTCTTCAATATCTCACTCCCTCCATCCTTCCATTCCCTCTGTCTTTCCTCCCTTCATCCTTCTGTCCTTCCTCCATTCTTCTATCCCTCCTCCATCCTCACTCCAGCCCTCCCAGCCCTCCCGAGCCTTTTCAAACAGAGTCCCCCATTCAGAGGGGATTTCTCCACGCCAGGCCGATCAGGGGGATTAAAGAGCAATTAAACCCGATAAATTACCTGCCTGAAACATTTTTTCAAAGTGGCCACTGTGCTGGAGCAAAGTCCCTGTCGCTTCATTTCCCCTGTGAAGGGGGATCAGGGCAGATCAAACCCTGGCGACCTGCTGACCACCACCTGGGCACGCCAGCAGCCAGGGACCCCACGATGGCACCGTGCTGCCCTCGCCACACCCCACAGCAAAGGAACCCAGCCTCTCCTCCTCTTTTGGCAGGGCTTTTGCCTTTAGAAAGCGTGGAGGATGCCTCCCAGGCTGAGGCAAGCGAAGCAGCAACGGGAGCAGCCTGCCTCCTTTAAGGCTAAACAAACAGCCTTCAAATCTCCCAGAAAGGGTTGTCCTAATTTCTCTCCGATTCGATATTCTGTGGCTGCTTTTGTGAAGGCTCCAGCTGCCTCTAGCCTCAAACACTTTCTGGCTTCTGCTCAGTGGCAGCAGCCAGAGCAAGGGGCTTTAATGGCAACAATTTGGAGTGTCAGCAGCTTAAATAACAAACAAACCTACAGCGGTCCTCAGGGATGCTCCAAACCACACTGTGGTTTCTAGCTGGGTGCTTAGAGCTAGTGTCCAGTCTTGGCCTGTTACATCGGTCCTTCTCTGCTCCTCACTCAAGGGTCCATAAAATTCCTGCTTTTATTTTCACCCCCATGTTATTGCTCAGCTTATCTGCCAGCTAGATCCATCTCCTCTTAGCCCAGCTGAATACCCACTGCCAGCCCTCAGCTACGGCAGACCTCCGCCTGCTCCTGTCACATGGGCTTATCGGTGAAAGGGGTTTAGCCCCACAGAGCTACTCCAGATTCCGGGCAATGTAATAAGGAGCAGGATCCAGCCCTCAAGGCACAATCATTGATTTCAACAAGGAGGTTGAACAACTGCACTCCTGGCCCTTGCACTTCACTGGTTTTCTTTCCCACACCTTCAGTCCATTAATTAGAATAGGAAAAGATGCAAAAAAAATATAAATCTGATGATGTGTAAGTCCCTGGTATTAATGGATGCTAATGTGCCATGTTAATGAAAACGAGCATCCGCTCAGAAGCTCATGAAAACAATACTGCTCTTTGTGGGAGCACAGCACTGTGTACGGCTTTGCAAACCTCCGGGAAGGAGGGAAGGCAAGGACAAAAATAGTTTCTGATAGACTAATTAATTGAAAATAACTGTGAGGCCAAGGATCAGACTGCTAGGAATACACTTTTAAAGATGCTAAATATGTTGGGTTTCTACAGCGCTCCACAGCTGCACCCAGATTTCAAGCCCCTGCTGGAGTCCCCAGTGTGGAAGTCCAGCTCTTGCCTCTGAAGTCCAGTTATTCAGAAGGCAGTTTGACCAAAACTGGGTTGCTCAACTCCTCAGACAACAAATCACCCCCTTCCTCTGACTCTTCTGCTCTACCAACGGCCTTGGAGCTGTCAGGTCAAAATACCCCTGAATTAATAAACACAGGATCAGCACATGGGGAAGTTCTGCAAAGACCATGCCCAGCTAAAGGAGACAGTCCTCACTGTTTGAGCTGATGGACAGCTCAAAAAATATCCTGACATGCTCACTTAAAAAAAAACTCTGATCTGCTTTGGCCGTGTTCTTGCCTCTTCTGTCTTTACTTCCCTTATATGGCCTAACAGATTAATTACCTGGCTGGAACAAGCCTGCAAAAACTATAAGCTAGAAAAGATCTCCAGAAATTTGACCCAGTTCTAACAGTACCATCCGCTCTTGAGGGCAGATCAGCACTAACAGGGCCTGTGTGTCCAGCAGCATGCCTCAATGCTGTGAACTACTGCACGCTCCCGGTGACCTGCTTGTGAACAACCTGTGGCCTGAGAATGGCTTCAGGAATATGCCCACAGACAGTGAAATTCGCCCCATCCCCTGTGCTGTATCTCTGTGAGCTACACACAGCATCCTTCAGCCTAGAGGTGCCTCAAAGGTCCACATGCCTTTTCAAGGACATAGGAGTTGCTAGGCCCTCTGCGCTGGGCTTTTGCACCACCATTGGTTTTACTCAAACGAAAGCAACACATATGGATTTATCCTTTCCACGTTTAGGAAAGATCTTTGATCATCAGCTGTAGAAACAGTAAACCAGAGGCTGCTTTGTGCTGTAGGGCTTACGGCATAACTCAGCAAGGTGCCAGAGATGGAGTGTGGAAGAGATGCCTGGTCAGGAGAGAGCACTCTGCTGCAGAAAATGGAAAGAAAGATGAAGTGATTCACTCGAAAGCATGAGGAAGCCTGTTGTGAAATGGAGATTTCATCCCCAAACTCTTCACCTCTTTGTTTTCCTGGCAGAGACAAAAAATGCAAGACATCATCCATGTCCTGCAAGGGTTTGGCAGTGTTAACTGAGGGCACACAGATATTTAGGGGTCAAAAGCACTTGAAAACAGTCTTTCTGCTCAAGGGTATTTGACACCAGAGGGGCCCAGGGTGTGCAGCATCCCTTTCTACCCAAGCTCTTCCATCTCAGCTCATCCACTTCTGCAAGCCCTTCTGCCCAGGATGCCTCTCCCCACCCCAACAGCCACCATCCCAGTTCACATCACAACATCCTTGTGTGTAACAGCCAAGAAAGCCCAACTCTTTCTCATTTCTGTCACCTGCACCCACATGTCTCCTCTGGTGGTTATCCATCTTCTTCATCTTCATTTTCCTCCACTGGGAAGCTTGGGGATAGCCCCTTCTCCTCTCCTTATGCCTATGCTCCCAGGCAGAGGCTCACTGGGTAACCCAGCCATCATCACAATGTTCCTGCTATTGGACACAATAATGCTGCTGGGATTATTTCCCTCCTACTATAACCGATTCATTAAATTGATTTCACAAGGAACTGCTATTCCTGCTCACAGCCCTGTCCGTAGCACGCTAAGAGTGTACAGCATTATTTACGTTTGTGTTTGCCCACACCAAGGCTGACTGTACCTCCATAAATATTGATAGAAGCAGTGTGTATCTACAATACCCAGTCAATTCTTGGCGAGTGGTGTGTGCCAGGCTTTACGGTCTATCCTGTGGTTTTATATAAAACTGGTGATGCAGAAAGGTAAGGGGAAAGGGAAGGACATGTTCCCAGTCCACACGAGCCACTGGTGTTTGCCTGAGTGAGGAGAGTCCATGCCACTGGGAGGGTTCCCTGTCCCTGTGCCTGTCCCTGTCCCAGGACAGGACAGTTTGCAGATGCTCCATGGCACATAAGTCCCGTAAGTCAGGGGAGCTGTGACCCAGCCTCAGACAGGTGCAGGAGCCACCTCTGAACAAGTAATGTAGCCCCAACACCTGCAAGCAAAACGGTGAATGGATTTATTATCCTCAAGCAGTTGCTGTGGCAGGCGGAGCGCCGAGTGGCATCTCCAGTGAGCATGGCTGGGCATTCGCTACCCAGGTTGCAGGGGGATGTTTACTAAATGGCACTAATAAAACCCAAAAACAAAGCAAGCTAATGTCAGTAATTCCCTCAGACAATTTAAATGCACATATTTTAGGAGAGAAGCAGCCTCCCATACATCCATTCTCATTCTGCGTTCACACATGCTTTCCAAATATTGAGGACAATGTGGCCACTGCACTTTGGAGAAGAAAGCTTGAATAGATTTGAGGACTGGCAGCACCAAGCAGAAGCCACAGAGCACTGGCTACATGCTACCCAAATGTCACAGAGCCCTGGGAATGCAGGAAAGGCTGGGAAAGACAGTGTGTGAACATCCTCCCCATATGGGCATGGGGGGAAAAAGCAGTCTGCTCAGGGTCACAGCAAGAACTTGGCCACCTCACTAACATTTGCCTCAAATGCTGCACCCGGCAGACGTCCTACATCTTACCATACAGCCTGAGTGAGAATGTCCCTGCATCCACATCTTGGTATGCTCAGGCTCGGTGTGGTGATGGGGTAACTGCACTGTGATGCTTTTCGAAGCCTGAATGGGTCAGGCAGATGTGGCCCCCTTGCCACGCTCATCCCAGGAGGAAGTATGGCCAGCTCTGGCTCTCCTTCCAAATGCACTTCCTTGAGGACATTCCCCCAGGGCTGCAGAGAAACGTCCCAGCCACTCACCCATGCTGGGTGCACCCGAAGAGCAAGGGGTGCACCTTCCCTTGCCATGGTAGGGGTCACTTACTACCAGGGACTTCCTGAGCATGGGAGATGGACAGCCCAGGACCCAAACCCCAGATGGAGCGGGCTGTGTCTGCCCAGAGGGGCAGGGGAACGAGCAAGGGGTCGGGCAGGCAGAGGGCATGCAGGGAGGGGTGCAGCAGCCTTTGTCGGCATTGACCCCGGAGCCCCAAGCTGTTGATTCATGCCTGAGACCAAGCAGGGTGCTACCTCTGTAGGGAGGCAAAGGGAAGTGCCCCCCGCATCCCTCACGCTGCCGTGCCTGCACCACGGACCGTTACCCAGCAAAAAACACAGCCAGCGTGGATGGATGTGGTAGAAGGGAAGGGAAGGTTGGGAGTGATGGCTTGTGTGGTCCTGACCGCTTCCATCACTCAGCTCAGCTTCCCACAGACAGCCACAGACAGCCTCGGGGAGGGAGCACAGCCTCCTTCCCCAAGCCCCAGCGGGGAGCAGGGCTCCCCATCCCCATCACCCTCTGCCTCTCAGGGCCCTCTGTGTCCCACCACCCACCTGAACCAGAGCTCCGGAGGAGCCACTTCCCCCACTGTGATGTTTCCTACTGGATGACACAGCAGTTGTGAGGTTTGGGGCATTGAAGCGAGGGATTTCACCTTTTTGCATACATCCCCGCCTCCGACAGCTGAAAGGTGCCTGTGTGGGACCAGGGACTGCCTGGGGCCCAGTGGCCCCCTCCAGCCCCGGCCCCCAGCATCGCCCCCCCCCCCCCCCCCCCCCCCCCGCCTCAGCAGCCCTTCTCCCAGGTTTGGGGAGGCTCCGGCGCTGCTTTCCCTGCGAGGTGGAAAGATCGCTCCTTTAATCTCACCCCTAACCCCGTGACCTTCCTCCCTTAAGGAGCTTTTCCCCTTCATGTCACTGCTTTTTAAAGCCTCCTTTACAAATAAAAGCAGTTTCCTTTTGGAACTGTAACTATGACATGGGGAGATGTGCTTTTTGGGGGTGACAATAAAGGGGTAAGAATGGGGGGCCGGCTCCCTTTTGGTGTTTGTATTCAGCCGGGTCTGTTTGTTTAGATACTTTACATAAGACAGTAAACACCGGGCAAGTTAAAAGCTTTAATTAAAAAAGGTGGTGAGCTGGGGAGGGGAGGAAAAGGGGGAAAAAAGGCGCCTTTTAATTGACACAGCGACTTAGCGCAGCAGCCCCAGACAGACAAGATAAATACATCCCGGGCATCCAGGGGACCTAGGGGACAAAGATAACGGAGAAGGCGATATCCACCCCGGGAGCGCAACAGCTCAGCGCCGCGGAACCGTGCGCGGCCGCAGCTCACCCAGCCCCGACACCCCACGATGGGCGCAGCTCCCCCGCGCCCCTCGTAAGGGCAAATCCCTGCGGGGCCGGCGGAGGCAGCCACCCCCCCACCCGCCTCCGCCCCGCCACCCCGCAGCCGCGCGATAATGTTCCTCAGGGGTCTGGCTAGTCCCCCCCGCTCGCCCTGGCAGGCTGCCCGCTCCCAGCGGGAATACCGCACGGAATGGGACGACCACCCCGCCACCCCCATCCCCCCCCCCCGCCGCCCGCAGGCAGGTGCGGCCCCGTGAGGCGGGCGCGGGAGGCAGCGCTGCCCGCTGGCGGGGACGGCGGCGGAGCCCGGGGGGGGCCAAGCCGGGGCGGGGGGGGCTCGGCCTCGAGGTGCTGCCGACCTCCTGCGCAGCCGCCCCCCCGTGCTTGTGCGGGCAAATAGCCCGAGGGACCGGCGGGAGCAGGGAGTGAGAGGAACTGCGCAAAAGGGCAAGGGAAAGGGAAGATAGAAGGAAAGAAGGGGAGAAGTAAGAGGGAGAGAAAGAAAAGACGAGGGATGGAAGGAAGGGAAAAGGGAAGAAGAAAAGAGAAGAGAAGAAAAGAGAAGAAAAGGAAAAGAAAGGAAAGGAAAAGGAAAAGGAAAAGGAAAGAAAAGGAAAGGAAAGGAAAGGAAAGGAAAGGAAAGGAAAGGAAAGGAAAGGAAAGGAAAGGAAAGGAAAGGAAAGGAAAGGAAAGGAAAGGAAAGGAAAGGAAAGGAAAGGAAAGGAAAGGAAAGGAAAGGAAAGGAAAGGAAAGGAAAGGAAAGGAAAGGAAAGGAAAGGAAAGGAAAGGAAAGGAAAGGAAAGGAAAGGAAAGGAAAGGAAAGGAAAGGAAAGGAAAGGAAAGAAAAGAAAAGAAAAGAAAAGAAAAGAAAAGAAAAGAAAAGAAAAGAAAAGAAAAGAAAAGAAAAAAGAAAAAGAGGAAGGAAGGAAGGAAGGAAGGAAGGAAGGAAGGAAGGAAGGAGGGAAGGAAGGAAGGAAGGAAGGAGGGAAGGAAGGAAGGAAGGAAGGAAGGAGGGAAGGAAGGAGAGAAGGAAGGAAGGAAGGAGGCTTCCCACTCCGGGCCGCGCCAGCCCGCCCAGCCCCTGTTCCCGGCAGCCGCCCCGCACGTAAAAGGTGCCGGGGCGTGGGGGGACCCCTGGCCCCCGCCGCCTCCCGCCCAGCCCTCCCCCGCCGGGGCTCTCGCTGCTCCCCGCCTCTCCCTGTCGTTGCGGGCCGGAGCGGCTCGGCCAGGCCCGGCGGGCGCGGGGGGGCGCGGGGCTGCCAGCTGCGAGCGGCTGAGGGCGGGGGGAGCTGCAGGCGCCGGGGCAGGGAGGGGGTCGGGGCTGTTTGTCTTCCCCGCGGAACTTTTCCGCAGAGCAAAGAGAGGCGAGAGCGAGCATCCTCCCCGTCCCCGCTGCATCCCGCCTCAGCCCGGCGCAGCGCACCCCGCTCTGCCTTTTCGGGGGAACTCCCGCTGAGAAGTTTTGTTTGTTGGTTGTGTTTTTTTGTTGGGTTTTGTGTGTTTGGTGGTTTGTTGTTGAGGTTTGGGTTGGAGGTTGGTTTTTTTTTCCCCTGGAAACACGGAGAAAATGAAGTGCGTGCGCACCCAGGGTGCCCGGGCCGTGTCCCCGCCGCTGCGGGCAGCCCGTCGGCCCAGCCCGGTGCCCCGGGATGGCGGGGCCCCCGGGGGAAATGTGCATCCTTACCGGCAGGAGCCAAACGGCCCCACAACCCGGCCGCGCCCAACCCCCAGCACAGCCCTCCCAGCCTCTTCTGCAAGGGGCGGCTGTCCTGGGCCCCCACCTCCGCACCCCCGCCACGGGCACCATCCCCACGACGGGGCCTACCGGACCCCCCCGCCCCCGGCTTGTCGGAAAGCCTCGGGCCGGCTCCGCCTGGCCGGGGAGGACGGGGAAGGCGCAGAGAGCCCCGGTGCTGACGGGGGGGGACAGTGACACCCCCCCCAGGGGGACACGCCCCTCCCGGGACCCCCACACACCCCGCTCGGGGCTTGGCCGACCCCGCAGCTCCGGCGGTCGGGGGAGAGCACGGCTGGGCTCCCGGCCCACAACAGCTGGAAAATAGCCTTCGAGAGACCATAAAAGTTGATTACCCGGTGGGGAGCTGGAGTGGAAATTACCTAGTTAATTAGAGCGGTGGCTTTATTCTAGCTGTGAGTAAATGCCGAGGTGTAAATCCAAGAGAGTTTAAGGGAATTAGCTGCCTATGCGGAAAGTGCAGGAGCAGCTCCCAGCATCCCGCACCAGCCCCTGCTAATGCTGGGGTCGGTGTAGAGTTGCTGAACTTTACCGTCACAACAGCTTCTGTTGTGTCTGTTCGGATTAACTCCTCCGAGTCACGGGAGAAGCGGGGAAACGTTCCTCAGTCGCGATATATGCGTGTGTGCACGCTCGTGTAGGCGCCGTGTGTGCGCCGGTACATCGTGCGTGCGTGTAAAACGGAGGGGGGGGGGGGGGGGGGGATGCATCGTGTTGGGCAGATCAAATAAAAAAGCTTTCAGGGAAATATTTCTGCACTTACTCGAAGCTTTTCTACCACCACACCTCCAGGTGGGCGAGAGAACGGTGAGCCCGGCGGTGGCCCTGGCGGGTGCTCTCCGGGAGAGGCACCGGGCGGACGCCGCATCCGCAACCGGGGACCGTGCGCCTGCCCGGGACAGCGGCCGGCGCCGGAGCATCCCGAGGGGGACAGGCGGGCCGGGCCGGGCTGAACCGGGCACGTCCCACTCGCCTGCACCGGCAGAGACTGCGGGCAGGTTTTCTGCCTTTTTACAAAGCGTTTGTGGGTGTAACTCAAAGACACAGGCAGGAGATTTCGCTC